>NC_083500.1:3115851-4534601 GCF_905332965.1 Bombus pascuorum
TACCTTATAACGTATAACGTTATATACCATTACGTACTGACGAATAACGTTATATACTATTACGTAATATCGTATAACGTTATATACTATTACGTAATATCGTATAACGTTATATACTAGTACGTAATAACGTATAACGTTATATAGTATTACCTTATGGCGTATAACGTCATATAGTATTACGTAATAACGTATAACGTTATATACTATTACGTAATATCGTATAACGTTATATACTATTACGTAATAACGTATAACGTTATATAGTATTACCTTATGGCGTATAACAGTATATACCATTACGTACTGACGTATAACGTTATATACTATTACGTAATAACGTATAACGTTATATACTATTACGTAATAACGTACAACGTTATATGGTATTACCTTATAACGTATAACGTTATATACTATTACGTACTAACGTATAACGTTATGTAGTATTACCTTATAACGTATAACGTTATATACTATTATGTAATAACGTATAACGTTATATAGTATCACCTTATGACGTATAACGTTATATACTATTACGTAATATCGTATAACGTTATATACCATTACGTACTGACGTATAACGTTATATACTATTACGTAACAACGTATAACGTTATATACTATTACGCAACAACGTATAACGTTTTATAGTATTACCTTATGACGTATAACGTTATGTAGTATTACCTTATAACGTATAACGTTATATACTATTACGTAATAACGTATAACGGCATGTAGTATTACCTTATAACGTATAACGTTATATACTATTACGTAATATCGTATAACGTTATATACTACTACGTAATAACGTATAACGTTATGTAGTATTACCTTATAACGTATAACGTTATATACTAATACGTAATAACGTATAACGTTATATAGTATCACCTTATGACGTATAACGTTATATACTATTACGTAATAACGTATAACGTTATATAGTATTACCTTATGACGTATAACGCTATATACTATTACGTAATATCGTATAACGTTATGTAGTATTACCTTATGACGTATAACGTTATATACTATTACGTAATAACGTATAACGTTATATAGTATCACCTTACGACGTATAACGTTATATACTATTACGTAATATCGTATAACGTTATATACCATTACGTACTGACGTATAACGTTATATACTATTACGTAACAACGTATAACGTTATATACTATTACGTAACAACGTATAACGTTATATAGTATTACCTTATGACGTATAACGTTATGTAGTATTACCTTATAACGTATAACGTTATATACTATTACGTAATAACGTATAACGTTATATAGTATTACCTTATGGAGTATAACATTATATACCATTACGTACTGACGTATAACGTTATATACTATTACGTAATAACGTATAAAGTTATATGGTATTACCTTATAACGTATAACGTTATATACTATTACGTAATAACGTATAACTTTATATAGTATTACCTTATGGCGTATAACAGTATAAACCATTACGTACTGACGTATAACGTTATATACTATTACGTAATAACGTATAACGTTATATACTATTACGTAATAACGTACAACGTTATATGGTATTACCTTATAACGTATAACGTTATATACCATTACGTACTGACGAATAACGTTATATACTATTACGTAATATCGTATAACGTTATATACTATTACGTAATATCGTATAACGTTATATACTAGTACGTAATAACGTATAACGTTATATAGTATTACCTTATGGCGTATAACGTCATATAGTATTACGTAATAACGTATAACGTTATATACTATTACGTAATATCGTATAACGTTATATACTATTACGTAATAACGTATAACGTTATATAGTATTACCTTATGGCGTATAACAGTATATACCATTACGTACTGACGTATAACGTTATATACTATTACGTAATAACGTATAACGTTATATACTATTACGTAATAACGTACAACGTTATATGGTATTACCTTATAACGTATAACGTTATATACTATTACGTACTAACGTATAACGTTATGTAGTATTACCTTATAACGTATAACGTTATATACTATTACGTAATAACGTATAACGTTATATAGTATCACCTTATGACGTATAACGTTATATACTATTACGTAATATCGTATAACGTTATATACTATTACGTAATAACGTATAACGTTATATAGTATTACCTTATGGCGTATAACGTTATATACCATTACGTACTGACGTATAACGTTATATACTATTACGTAACAACGTATAACGTTATATAGTATTACCTTATGGCGTATAACAGTATAAACCATTACGTACTGACGTATAACGTTATATACTATTACGTACTGACGTATAACGTTATATACTATTACGTAATATCGTATAACGTTATATACTATTACGTAATATCGTATAACGTTATATACTACTACGTAATAAGGTATAACGTTATATAGTATTACCTTATGGCGTATAACGTTATATACCATTACGTACTGACGTATAACGTTATATACTATTACGTAATAACGTATAACGTTATATACTATTACGTAATAACGTATAAAGTTATATGGTATTACCTTATAACGTATAACGTTATTTACTATTACGTAATAACGTACAACGTTATGTAGTATTACCTTATAACGTATAACGTTATATACTATTACGTAATAACGTATAACGTTATATAGTATCACCTTATGACGTATAACGTTATATACTATTACGTAATATCGTATAGCGTTATATACTATTACGTAATATCGTATAACGTTATATACTACTACGTAATAACGTATAACGTTATATAGTATTACCTTATAACGTATAACGTTATATACTATTACGTACTAACGTATAACGTTATGTAGTATTACCTTATAACGTATAACGTTATATACTATTACGTAATAACGTATAACGTTATATAGTATCACCTTATGACGTATAACGTTATATACTATTACGTAATATCGTATAGCGTTATATACTATTACGTAATATCGTATAACGTTATATACTACTACGTAATAACGTATAACGTTATATAGTATTACCTTATGGCGTATAACGTTATATACCATTACGTACTGACGTATAACGTTATATACTATTACGTAACAACGTATAACGTTATATAGTATTACCTTATGACGTATAACGTTATATAGTATTACCTTATAACGTATAACGTTATATACTATTACGTAATAACGTATAACGTTATATAGTATTACCTTATGGCGTATAACGTTATATACCATTACGTACTGACGTATAACGTTATATACTATTACGTAATAACGTATAAAGTTATATGGTATTACCTTATAACGTATAACGTTATATACTATTACGTAATAACGTATAACGTTATATAGTATTACCTTATGGCGTATAACAGTATATACCATTACGTACTGACGTATAACGTTATATACTATTACGTAATAACGTATAACGTTATATACTATTACGTAATAACGTACAACGTTATGTAGTATTACCTTATAACGTATAACGTTATATACTATTACGTACTAACGTATAACGTTATGTAGTATTACCTTATAACGTATAACGTTATATACTATTACGTAATAACGTATAACGTTATATAGTATCACCTTATGACGTATAACGTTATATACTATTACGTAATATCGTATAACGTTATATACTATTACGTAATAACGTATAACGTTATATAGTATTACCTTATGGCGTATAACGTTATATACCATTACGTACTGACGTATAACGTTATATACTATTACGTAATAACGTATGACGTTATATACTATTACGTAATAACGTATAACGTTATATGATATTACCTTATAACGTATAACGTTATATACCATTACGTACTGACGTATAACGTTATATACTATTACGTAATATCGTATAACGTTATATACTATTACGTAATATCGTATAACGTTATATACTACTACGTAATAACGTATAACGTTATATAGTATTACCTTATGGCGTATAACGTTATATACCATTACGTACTGACGTATAACGTTATATACTATTACGTAATAACGTATAACGTTATATACTATTTTGTAATAACGTATAACGTTATATAGTATCACCTTATGACGTATAACGTTATATACTATTACGTACTATCGTATAACGTTATATACTATTACGTAATATCGTATAACGTTATGTAGTATTACCTTATAACGTATAACGTTATATACTAATACGTAATAACGTATAACGTTATATAGTATCACCTTATGACGTATAACGTTATATACTATTACGTAACAACGTATAACGTTATATACTATTACGCAACAACGTATAACGTTATATAGTATTACCTTATGACGTATAACGTTATGTAGTATTACCTTATAACGTATAACGTTATATACTATTACGTAATAACGTATAACGTCATGTAGTATTACCTTATAACGTATAACGTTATATACTATTACGTAATATCGTATAACGTTATATACTACTACGTAATAACGTATAACGTTATGTAGTATTGCCTTATAACGTATAACGTTATATACTAATACGTAATAACGTATAACGTTATATAGTATCACCTTATGACGTATAACGTTATATACTATTACGTAATAACGTATAACGTTATATAGTATTACCTTATGACGTATAACGCTATATACTATTACGTAATATCGTATAACGTTATGTAGTATTACCTTATAACGTATAACGTTATATACTATTACGTAATAACGTATAACGTTATATAGTATCACCTTACGACGTATAACGTTATATACTATTACGTACTATCGTATAACGTTATATACTATTACGTAATATCGTATAACGTTATATACTACTACGTAATAACGTATAACGTTATATACCATTACGTACTGACGTATAACGTTATATACTATTACGTAACAACGTATAACGTTATATACTATTACGTAACAACGTATAACGTTATATAGTATTACCTTATGACGTATAACGTTATGTAGTATTACCTTATAACGTATAACGTTATATACTAATACGTAATAACGTATAACGTTATATAGTATCACCTTATGACGTATAACGTTATATACTATTACGTAATAACGTATAACGTTATATAGTATTACCTTATGACGTATAACGTTATATACTATTACGTAACATCGTATAACGTTATGTAGTATCACCTTATAACGTATAACGTTATATACTATTACGTACCAACGTATAACGTTATGTAGTATTACCTTATAACGTATAACGTTGTATACTATTACGTAATAACGTATAACGTTATATAGTATCACCTTATGACGTATAACGTTATATACTATTACGTAATATCGTATAGCGTTATATACTATTACGTAATATCGTATAACGTTATATACTTCCACGTAATAACGTATAACGTTATATAGTATTACCTTATGGCGTATAACGTTATATACCATTACGTACTGACGTATAACGTTATATACTATTACGTAACAACGTATAACGTTATATAGTATTACCTTATGACGTATAACGTTATGTAGTATTACCTTATAACGTATAACGTTATATACTATTACGTAATAACGTATAACTTTATATAGTATTACCTTATGGCGTATAACAGTATATACCATTACGTACTGACGTATAACGTTATATACTATTACGTAATAACGTATAACGTTATATACTATTACGTAATAACGTACAACGTTATATGGTATTACCTTATAACGTATAACGTTATATACCATTACGTACTGACGAATAACGTTATATACTATTACGTAACAACGTATAACGTTATATAGTATTACCTTATGACGTATAACGTTATGTAGTATTACCTTATAACGTATAACGTTATATACTATTACGTAATATCGTATAACGTTATATACTATTACGTAATAACGTATAACGTTATATAGTATTACCTTATGGCGTATAACAGTATATACCATTACGTACTGACGTATAACGTTATATACTATTACGTAATAACGTATAACGTTATATACTATTACGTAATAACGTACAACGTTATATGGTATTACCTTATAACGTATAACGTTATATACTATTACGTACTAACGTATAACGTTATGTAGTATTACCTTATAACGTATAACGTTATATACTATTACGTAATAACGTATAACGTTATATAGTATCACCTTATGACGTATAACGTTATATACTATTACGTAATATCGTATAACGTTATATACTATTACGTAATAACGTATAACGTTATATAGTATTACCTTATGGCGTATAACGTTATATACCATTACGTACTGACGTATAACGTTATATACTATTACGTAATAACGTATGACGTTATATACTATTACGTAATAACGTATAACGTTATATGATATTACCTTATAACGTATAACGTTATATACCATTACGTACTGAAGTATAACGTTATATACTATTACGTAATATCGTATAACGTTATATACTATTACGTAATATCGTATAACGTTATATACTACTACGTAATAACGTATAACGTTATATAGTATTACCTTATGGCGTATAACGTTATATACCATTACGTACTGTCGTATAACGTTATATACTATTACGTAATAACGTATGACGTTATATACTATTACGTAATAACGTATAACGTTATATGATATTACCTTATAACGTATAACGTTATATACCATTACGTACTGACGTATAACGTTATATACTATTACGTAATATCGTATAACGTTATATACTATTACGTAATATCGTATAACGTTATATACTACTACGTAATAACGTATAACGTTATATAGTATTACCTTATGGCGTATAACGTTATATACCATTACGTACTGACGTATAACGTTATATACTATTACGTAATAACGTATAACGTTATATACTATTACGTAATAACGTATAAAGTTATATGGTATTACCTTATAACGTATAACGTTATATACTATTACGTATTAACGTGCAACGTTATGTAGTATTACCTTATAACGTATAACGTTATATACTATTTTGTAATAACGTATAACGTTATATAGTATCACCTTATGACGTATAACGTTATATACTATTACGTACTATCGTATAACGTTATATACTATTACGTAATATCGTATAACGTTATATACTACTACGTAATAACGTTTAACGTTATATACCATTACGTGCTGACGTATAACGTTATATACTATTACGTAACAACGTATAACGTTATATACTATTACGCAACAACGTATAACGTTATATAGTATTACCTTATGACGTATAACGTTATGTAGTATTACCTTATAACGTATAACGTTATATACTATTACGTAATAACGTATAACGTCATGTAGTATTACCTTATAACGTATAACGTTATATACTATTACGTAATAACGTATAACGTTATATAGTATCACCTTATGACGTATAACGTTATATACTATTACGTAATATCGTATAACGTTATATACTATTACGTAATAACGTATAACGTTATATAGTATTACCTTATGGCGTATAACGTTATATACCATTACGTACTGACGTATAACGTTATATACTATTACGTAATAACGTATGACGTTATATACTATTACGTAATAACGTATAACGTTATATGATATTACCTTATAACGTATAACGTTATATACCATTACGTACTGAAGTATAACGTTATATACTATTACGTAATATCGTATAACGTTATATACTATTACGTAATATCGTATAACGTTATATACTACTACGTAATAACGTATAACGTTATATAGTATTACCTTATGGCGTATAACGTTATATACCATTACGTACTGACGTATAACGTTATATACTATTACGTAATAACGTATGACGTTATATACTATTACGTAATAACGTATAACGTTATATGATATTACCTTATAACGTATAACGTTATATACCATTACGTACTGACGTATAACGTTATATACTATTACGTAATATCGTATAACGTTATATACTATTACGTAATATCGTATAACGTTATATACTACTACGTAATAACGTATAACGTTATATAGTATTACCTTATGGCGTATAACGTTATATACCATTACGTACTGACGTATAACGTTATATACTATTACGTAATAACGTATAACGTTATATACTATTACGTAATAACGTATAAAGTTATATGGTATTACCTTATAACGTATAACGTTATATACTATTACGTATTAACGTGCAACGTTATGTAGTATTACCTTATAACGTATAACGTTATATACTATTTTGTAATAGCGTATAACGTTATATAGTATCACCTTATGACGTATAACGTTATATACTATTACGTACTATCGTATAACGTTATATACTATTACGTAATATCGTATAACGTTATATACTACTACGTAATAACGTATAACGTTATATACCATTACGTACTGACGTATAACGTTATATACTATTACGTAACAACGTATAACGTTATATACTATTACGCAACAACGTATAACGTTATATAGTATTACCTTATGACGTATAACGTTATGTAGTATTACCTTATAACGTATAACGTTATATACTATTACGTAATAACGTATAACGTCATGTAGTATTACCTTATAACGTATAACGTTATATACTATTACGTAATATCGTATAACGTTATATACTACTACGTAATAACGTATAACGTTATGTAGTATTACCTTATAACGTATAACGTTATATAATAATACGTAATAACGTATAACGTTATATAGTATCACCTTATGACGTATAACGTTATATACTATTACGTAATAACGTATAACGTTATATAGTATTACCTTATAACGTATAACGCTATATACTATTACGTAATATCGTATAACGTTATGTAGTATTACCTTATAACGTATAACGTTATATACTATTACGTAATAACGTATAACGTTATATAGTATCACCTTACGACGTATAACGTTATATACTATTACGTACTATCGTATAACGTTATATACTATTACGTAATATCGTATAACGTTATATACTACTTCGTAATAACGTATAATGTTATATACCATTACGTACTGACGTATAACGTTATATACTATTACGTAACAACGTATAACGTTATATACTATTACGTAACAACGTATAACGTTATATAGTATTACCTTATGACGTATAACGTTATATACTATTACGTAATAACGTATAACGTTATATAGTATCACCTTATGACGTATAACGTTATATACTATTACGTAATATCGTATAACGTTATATACTATTACGTAATAACGTATAACGTTATATAGTATTACCTTATGGCGTATAACGTTATATACCATTACGTACTGACGTTTAACGTTATATACTATTACGTAATAACGTATGACGTTATATACTATTACGTAATAACGTATAACGTTATATGATATTACCTTATAACGTATAACGTTATATACTATTACGTACTGAAGTATAACGTTATATACTATTACGTAATATCGTATAACGTTATATACTATTACGTAATATCGTATAACGTTATATAGTATTACCTTATGGCGTATAACGTTATATACCATTACGTACTGACGTATAACGTTATATACTATTACGTAATATCGTATAACGTTATATACTATTACGTAATATCGTATAACGTTATATACTACTACGTAATAACGTATAACGTTATATAGTATTACCTTATGGCGTATAACGTTATATACCATTACGTACTGACGTATAACGTTATATACTATTACGTAATAACGTATAACGTTATATACTATTACGTAATAACGTATAAAGTTATATGGTATTACCTTATAACGTATAACGTTATATACTATTACGTATTAACGTGCAACGTTATGTAGTATTACCTTATAACGTATAACGTTATATACTATTTTGTAATAACGTATAACGTTATATAGTATCACCTTATGACGTATAACGTTATATACTATTACGTACTATCGTATAACGTTATATACTATTACGTAATATCGTATAACGTTATATACTACTACGTAATAACGTATAACGTTATATACCATTACGTGCTGACGTATAACGTTATATACTATTACGTAACAACGTATAACGTTATATACTATTACGCAACAACGTATAACGTTATATAGTATTACCTTATAACGTATAACGCTATATACTATTACGTAATATCGTATAACGTTATGTAGTATTACCTTATAACGTATAACGTTATATACTATTACGTAATAACGTATAACGTTATATACTATTACGTAATAACGTATAACGTCATGTAGTATTACCTTATAACGTATAACGTTATATACTATTACGTAATATCGTATAACGTTATATACTACTACGTAATAACGTATAACGTTATGTAGTATTACCTTATAACGTATAACGTTATATACTAATACGTAATAACGTATAACGTTATATAGTATCACCTTATGACGTATAACGTTATATACTATTACGTAATAACGTATAACGTTATATAGTATTACCTTATAACGTATAACGCTATATACTATTACGTAATATCGTATAACGTTATGTAGTATTACCTTATAACGTATAACGTTATATACTATTACGTAATAACGTATAACGTTATATAGTATCACCTTACGACGTATAACGTTATATACTATTACGTACTATCGTATAACGTTATATACTATTACGTAATATCGTATAACGTTATGTAGTATTACCTTATAACGTATAACGTTATATACCATTACGTACTGACGTATAACGTTATATACTATTACGTAATAACGTATGACGTTATATACTATTACGTAATAACGTATAACGTTATATGATATTACCTTATAACGTATAACGTTATATACCATTACGTACTGAAGTATAACGTTATATACTATTACGTAATATCGTATAACGTTATATACTATTACGTAATATCGTATAACGTTATATACTACTACGTAATAACGTATAACGTTATATAGTATTACCTTATGGCGTATAACGTTATATACCATTACGTACTGACGTATAACGTTATATACTATTACGTAATAACGTATGACGTTATATACTATTACGTAATAACGTATAACGTTATATGATATTACCTTATAACGTATAACGTTATATACCATTACGTACTGACGTATAACGTTATATACTATTACGTAATATCGTATAACGTTATATACTATTACGTAATATCGTATAACGTTATATACTACTACGTAATAACGTATAACGTTATATAGTATTACCTTATGGCGTATAACGTTATATACCATTACGTACTGACGTATAACGTTATATACTATTACGTAATAACGTATAACGTTATATACTATTACGTAATAACGTATAAAGTTATATGGTATTACCTTATAACGTATAACGTTATATACTATTACGTATTAACGTGCAACGTTATGTAGTATTACCTTATAACGTATAACGTTATATACTATTTTGTAATAGCGTATAACGTTATATAGTATCACCTTATGACGTATAACGTTATATACTATTACGTACTATCGTATAACGTTATATACTATTACGTAATATCGTATAACGTTATATACTACTACGTAATAACGTATAACGTTATATACCATTACGTACTGACGTATAACGTTATATACTATTACGTAACAACGTATAACGTTATATACTATTACGCAACAACGTATAACGTTATATAGTATTACCTTATGACGTATAACGTTATGTAGTATTACCTTATAACGTATAACGTTATATACTATTACGTAATAACGTATAACGTCATGTAGTATTACCTTATAACGTATAACGTTATATACTATTACGTAATATCGTATAACGTTATATACTACTACGTAATAACGTATAACGTTATGTAGTATTACCTTATAACGTATAACGTTATATAATAATACGTAATAACGTATAACGTTATATAGTATCACCTTATGACGTATAACGTTATATACTATTACGTAATAACGTATAACGTTATATAGTATTACCTTATAACGTATAACGCTATATACTATTACGTAATATCGTATAACGTTATGTAGTATTACCTTATAACGTATAACGTTATATACTATTACGTAATAACGTATAACGTTATATAGTATCACCTTACGACGTATAACGTTATATACTATTACGTACTATCGTATAACGTTATATACTATTACGTAATATCGTATAACGTTATATACTACTTCGTAATAACGTATAATGTTATATACCATTACGTACTGACGTATAACGTTATATACTATTACGTAACAACGTATAACGTTATATACTATTACGTAACAACGTATAACGTTATATAGTATTACCTTATGACGTATAACGTTATATACTATTACGTAATAACGTATAACGTTATATAGTATCACCTTATGACGTATAACGTTATATACTATTACGTAATATCGTATAACGTTATATACTATTACGTAATAACGTATAACGTTATATAGTATTACCTTATGGCGTATAACGTTATATACCATTACGTACTGACGTTTAACGTTATATACTATTACGTAATAACGTATGTCGTTATATACTATTACGTAATAACGTATAACGTTATATGATATTACCTTATAACGTATAACGTTATATACTATTACGTACTGAAGTATAACGTTATATACTATTACGTAATATCGTATAACGTTATATACTATTACGTAATATCGTATAACGTTATATAGTATTACCTTATGGCGTATAACGTTATATACCATTACGTACTGACGTATAACGTTATATACTATTACGTAATATCGTATAACGTTATATACTATTACGTAATATCGTATAACGTTATATACTACTACGTAATAACGTATAACGTTATATAGTATTACCTTATGGCGTATAACGTTATATACCATTACGTACTGACGTATAACGTTATATACTATTACGTAATAACGTATAACGTTATATACTATTACGTAATAACGTATAAAGTTATATGGTATTACCTTATAACGTATAACGTTATATACTATTACGTATTAACGTGCAACGTTATGTAGTATTACCTTATAACGTATAACGTTATATACTATTTTGTAATAACGTATAACGTTATATAGTATCACCTTATGACGTATAACGTTATATACTATTACGTACTATCGTATAACGTTATATACTATTACGTAATATCGTATAACGTTATATACTACTACGTAATAACGTATAACGTTATATACCATTACGTGCTGACGTATAACGTTATATACTATTACGTAACAACGTATAACGTTATATACTATTACGCAACAACGTATAACGTTATATAGTATTACCTTATAACGTATAACGCTATATACTATTACGTAATATCGTATAACGTTATGTAGTATTACCTTATAACGTATAACGTTATATACTATTACGTAATAACGTATAACGTTATATACTATTACGTAATAACGTATAACGTCATGTAGTATTACCTTATAACGTATAACGTTATATACTATTACGTAATATCGTATAACGTTATATACTACTACGTAATAACGTATAACGTTATGTAGTATTACCTTATAACGTATAACGTTATATACTAATACGTAATAACGTATAACGTTATATAGTATCACCTTATGACGTATAACGTTATATACTATTACGTAATAACGTATAACGTTATATAGTATTACCTTATAACGTATAACGCTATATACTATTACGTAATATCGTATAACGTTATGTAGTATTACCTTATAACGTATAACGTTATATACTATTACGTAATAACGTATAACGTTATATAGTATCACCTTACGACGTATAACGTTATATACTATTACGTACTATCGTATAACGTTATATACTATTACGTAATATCGTATAACGTTATATACTACTACGTAATAACGTATAATGTTATATACCATTACGTACTGACGTATAACGTTATATACTATTACGTAACAACGTATAACGTTATATACTATTACGTAACAACGTATAACGTTATATAGTATTACCTTATGACGTATAACGTTATGTAGTATTACCTTATAACGTATAACGTTATATACTAATACGTAATAACGTATAACGTTATATAGTATCACCTTATGACGTATAACGTTATATAGTATTACGTAATAACGTATAACGTTATATAGTATTACCTTATGACGTATAACGTTATATACTATTACGTAACATCGTATAACGTTATGTAGTATCACCTTATAACGTATAACGTTATATACTATTACGTACTAACGTATAAAGTTATGTAGTATTACCTTATAACGTATAACGTTATATACTATTACGTAATAACGTATAACGTTATATAGTATCACCTTATGACGTATAACGTTATATACTATTACGTAATATCGTATAGCGTTATATACTATTACGTAATATCGTATAACGTTATATACTTCTACGTAATAACGTATAACGTTATATAGTATTACCTTATGGCGTATAACGTTATATACCATTACGTACTGACGTATAACGTTATATACTATTACGTAACAACGTATAACGTTATATAGTATTACCTTATGACGTATAACGTTATGTAGTATTACCTTATAACGTATAACGTTATATACTATTACGTAATAACGTATAACGTTATATAGTATTACCTTATGGAGTATAACATTATATACCATTACGTACTGACGTATAACGTTATATACTATTACGTAATAACGTATAAAGTTATATGGTATTACCTTATAACGTATAACGTTATATACTATTACGTAATAACGTATAACTTTATATAGTATTACCTTATGGCGTATAACAGTATATACCATTACGTACTGACGTATAACGTTATATACTATTACGTAATAACGTATAACGTTATATACTATTACGTAATAACGTACAACGTTATATGGTATTACCTTATAACGTATAACGTTATATACCATTATGTACTGACGAATAACGTTATATACTATTACGTAATATCGTATAACGTTATATACTATTACGTAATATCGTATAACGTTATATACTACTACGTAATAACGTATAACGTTATATAGTATTACCTTATGGCGTATAACGTCATATAGTATTACGTAATAACGTATAACGTTATATACTATTACGTAATATCGTATAACGTTATATACTATTACGTAATAACGTATAACGTTATATAGTATTACCTTATGGCGTATAACAGTATATACCATTACGTACTGACGTATAACGTTATATACTATTACGTAATAACGTATAACGTTATATACTATTACGTAATAACGTACAACGTTATATGGTATTACCTTATAACGTATAACGTTATATACTATTACGTACTAACGTATAACGTTATGTAGTATTACCTTATAACGTATAACGTTATATACTAATACGTAATAACGTATAACGTTATATAGTATCACCTTATGACGTATAACGTTATATACTATTACGTAATAACGTATAACGTTATATAGTATTACCTTATGACGTATAACGCTATATACTATTACGTAATATCGTATAACGTTATGTAGTATTACCTTATAACGTATAACGTTATATACTATTACGTAATAACGTATAACGTTATATAGTATCACCTTACGACGTATAACGTTATATACTATTACGTACTATCGTATAACGTTATATACTATTACGTAATATCGTATAACGTTATATACTACTACGTAATAACGTATAACGTTATATACCATTACGTACTGACGTATAACGTTATATACTATTACGTAACAACGTATAACGTTATATACTATTACGTAACAACGTATAACGTTATATACTATTACGTAACAACGTATAACGTTATATAGTATTACCTTATGACGTATAACGTTATGTAGTATTACCTTATAACGTATAACGTTATATACTAATACGTAATAACGTATAACGTTATATAGTATCACCTTATGACGTATAACGTTATATACTATTACGTAATAACGTATAACGTTATATAGTATTACCTTATGACGTATAACGTTATATACTATTACGTAACATAGTATAACGTTATGTAGTATCACCTTATAACGTATAACGTTATATACTATTACGTACCAACGTATAACGTTATGTAGTATTACCTTATAACGTATAACGTTGTATACTATTACGTAATAACGTATAACGTTATATAGTATCACCTTATGACGTATAACGTTATATACTATTACGTAATATCGTATAGCGTTATATACTATTACGTAATATCGTATAACGTTATATACTTCTACGTAATAACGTATAACGTTATATACCATTACGTACTGACGAATAACGTTATATACTATTACGTAACATAGTATAACGTTATGTAGTATCACCTTATAACGTATAACGTTATATACTATTACGTACCAACGTATAACGTTATGTAGTATTACCTTATAACGTATAACGTTGTATACTATTACGTAACAACGTATAACGTTATATAGTATTACCTTATGACGTATAACGTTATGTAGTATTACCTTATAACGTATAACGTTATATACTATTACGTAATAACGTATAACTTTATCTAGTATTACCTTATGGCGTATAACAGTATATACCATTACGTACTGACGTATAACGTTATATACTATTACGTAATAACGTATAACGTTATATACTATTACGTAATAACGTACAACGTTATATGGTATTACCTTATAACGTATAACGTTATATACCATTACGTACTGACGAATAACGTTATATACTATTACGTAACAACGTATAACGTTATATAGTATTACCTTATGACGTATAACGTTATGTAGTATTACCTTATAACGTATAACGTTATATACTATTACGTAATATCGTATAACGTTATATACTATTACGTAATAACGTATAACGTTATATAGTATTACCTTATGGCGTATAACAGTATATACCATTACGTACTGACGTATAACGTTATATACTATTACGTAATAACGTATAACGTTATATACTATTACGTAATAACGTACAACGTTATATGGTATTACCTTATAACGTATAACGTTATATACTATTACGTACTAACGTATAACGTTATGTAGTATTACCTTATAACGTATAACGTTATATACTATTACGTAATAACGTATAACGTTATATAGTATCACCTTATGACGTATAACGTTATATACTATTACGTAATATCGTATAACGTTATATACTATTACGTAATAACGTATAACGTTATATAGTATTACCTTATGGCGTATAACGTTATATACCATTACGTACTGACGTATAACGTTATATACTATTACGTAATAACGTATGACGTTATATACTATTACGTAATAACGTATAACGTTATATGATATTACCTTATAACGTATAACGTTATATACCATTACGTACTGAAGTATAACGTTATATACTATTACGTAATATCGTATAGCGTTATATACTATTACGTAATATCGTATAACGTTATATACTACTACGTAATAACGTATAACGTTATATAGTATCACCTTATGGCGTATAACGTTATATACCATTACGTACTGACGTATAACGTTATATACTATTACGTAATAACGTATGACGTTATATACTATTACGTAATAACGTATAACGTTATATGATATTACCTTATAACGTATAACGTTATATACCATTACGTACTGACGTATAACGTTATATACTATTACGTAATATCGTATAACGTTATATACTATTACGTAATATCGTATAACGTTATATACTACTACGTAATAACGTATAAAGTTATATAGTATTACCTTATGGCGTATAACGTTATATACCATTACGTACTGACGTATAACGTTATATACTATTACGTAATAACGTATAACGTTATATACTATTACGTAATAACGTATAACGTTATATGGTATTACCTTATAACGTATAACGTTATATACTATTACGTATTAACGTGCAACGTTATGTAGTATTACCTTATAACGTATAACGTTATATACTATTTTGTAATAACGTATAACGTTATATAGTATCACCTTATGACGTATAACGTTATATACTATTACGTACTATCGTATAACGTTATATACTATTACGTAATATCGTATAACGTTATATACTACTACGTAATAACGTATAACGTTTTATACCATTACGTGCTGACGTATAACGTTATATACTATTACGTAACAACGTATAACGTTATATACTATTACGCAACAACGTATAACGTTATATAGTATTACCTTATGACGTATAACGTTATGTAGTATTACCTTATAACGTATAACGTTATATACTATTACGTAATAACGTATAACGTCATGTAGTATTACCTTATAACGTATAACGTTATATACTATTACGTAATATCGTATAACGTTATATACTACTACGTAATAACGTATAACGTTATATACTATTACGTAATAACGTATAACGTTATATAATAATACGTAATAACGTATAACGTTATATAGTATCACCTTATGACGTATAACGTTATATACTATTACGTAACAACGTATAACGTTATATAGTATTACCTTATGACGTATAACGTTATGTAGTATTACCTTATAACGTATAACGTTATATACTATTACGTAATATCGTATAACGTTATATACTATTACGTAATAACGTATAACGTTATATAGTATTACCTTATGGCGTATAACAGTATATACCATTACGTACTGACGTATAACGTTATATACTATTACGTAATAACGTATAACGTTATATACTATTACGTAATAACGTACAACGTTATATGGTATTACCTTATAACGTATAACGTTATATACTATTACGTACTAACGTATAACGTTATGTAGTATTACCTTATAACGTATAACGTTATATACTATTACGTAATAACGTATAACGTTATATAGTATCACCTTATGACGTATAACGTTATATACTATTACGTAATATCGTATAACGTTATATACTATTACGTAATAACGTATAACGTTATATAGTATTACCTTATGGCGTATAACGTTATATACCATTACGTACTGACGTATAACGTTATATACTATTACGTAATAACGTATGACGTTATATACTATTACGTAATAACGTATAACGTTATATGATATTACCTTATAACGTATAACGTTATATACCATTACGTACTGAAGTATAACGTTATATACTATTACGTAATATCGTATAGCGTTATATACTATTACGTAATATCGTATAACGTTATATACTACTACGTAATAACGTATAACGTTATATAGTATCACCTTATGGCGTATAACGTTATATACCATTACGTACTGACGTATAACGTTATATACTATTACGTAATAACGTATGACGTTATATACTATTACGTAATAACGTATAACGTTATATGATATTACCTTATAACGTATAACGTTATATACCATTACGTACTGACGTATAACGTTATATACTATTACGTAATATCGTATAACGTTATATACTATTACGTAATATCGTATAACGTTATATACTACTACGTAATAACGTATAAAGTTATATAGTATTACCTTATGGCGTATAACGTTATATACCATTACGTACTGACGTATAACGTTATATACTATTACGTAATAACGTATAACGTTATATACTATTACGTAATAACGTATAAAGTTATATGGTATTACCTTATAACGTATAACGTTATATACTATTACGTATTAACGTGCAACGTTATGTAGTATTACCTTATAACGTATAACGTTATATACTATTTTGTAATAACGTATAACGTTATATAGTATCACCTTATGACGTATAACGTTATATACTATTACGTACTATCGTATAACGTTATATACTATTACGTAATATCGTATAACGTTATATACTACTACGTAATAACGTATAACGTTTTATACCATTACGTGCTGACGTATAACGTTATATACTATTACGTAACAACGTATAACGTTATATACTATTACGCAACAACGTATAACGTTATATAGTATTACCTTATGACGTATAACGTTATGTAGTATTACCTTATAACGTATAACGTTATATACTATTACGTAATAACGTATAACGTCATGTAGTATTACCTTATAACGTATAACGTTATATACTATTACGTAATATCGTATAACGTTATATACTACTACGTAATAACGTATAACGTTATATACTATTACGTAATATCGTATAACGTTATATAATAATACGTAATAACGTATAACGTTATATAGTATCACCTTATGACGTATAACGTTATATACTATTACGTAACAACGTATAACGTTATATAGTATTACCTTATGACGTATAACGTTATGTAGTATTACCTTATAACGTATAACGTTATATACTATTACGTAATATCGTATAACGTTATATACTATTACGTAATAACGTATAACGTTATATAGTATTACCTTATGGCGTATAACAGTATATACCATTACGTACTGACGTATAACGTTATATACTATTACGTAATAACGTATAACGTTATATACTATTACGTAATAACGTACAACGTTATATGGTATTACCTTATAACGTATAACGTTATATACTATTACGTACTAACGTATAACGTTATGTAGTATTACCTTATAACGTATAACGTTATATACTATTACGTAATAACGTATAACGTTATATAGTATCACCTTATGACGTATAACGTTATATACTATTACGTAATAACGTATAACGTTATATACTATTACGTAATAACGTATAACGTTATATAGTATTACCTTATGGCGTATAACGTTATATACCATTACGTACTGACGTATAACGTTATATACTATTACGTAATAGTATATAACGTTATATACTATTACGTAATAACGTATAACGTTATATGATATTACCTTATAACGTATAACGTTATATACCATTACGTACTGAAGTATAACGTTATATACTATTACGTAATATCGTATAACGTTATATACTATTACGTAATATCGTATAACGTTATATACTACTACGTAATAACGTATAACGTTATATAGTATCACCTTATGGCGTATAACGTTATATACCATTACGTACTGACGTATAACGTTATATACTATTACGTAATAACGTATGACGTTATATACTATTACGTAATAACGTATAACGTTATATGATATTACCTTATAACGTATAACGTTATATACCATTACGTACTGACGTATAACGTTATATACTATTACGTAATATCGTATAACGTTATATACTATTACGTAATATCGTATAACGTTATATACTACTACGTAATAACGTATAAAGTTATATAGTATTACCTTATGGCGTATAACGTTATATACCATTACGTACTGACGTATAACGTTATATACTATTACGTAATAACGTATAACGTTATATACTATTACGTAATAACGTATAACGTTATATGGTATTACCTTATAACGTATAACGTTATATACTATTACGTATTAACGTGCAACGTTATGTAGTATTACCTTATAACGTATAACGTTATATACTATTTTGTAATAACGTATAACGTTATATAGTATCACCTTATGACGTATAACGTTATATACTATTACGTACTATCGTATAACGTTATATACTATTACGTAATATCGTATAACGTTATATACTACTACGTAATAACGTATAACGTTTTATACCATTACGTGCTGACGTATAACGTTATATACTATTACGTAACAACGTATAACGTTATATACTATTACGCAACAACGTATAACGTTATATAGTATTACCTTATGACGTATAACGTTATGTAGTATTACCTTATAACGTATAACGTTATATACTATTACGTAATAACGTATAACGTCATGTAGTATTACCTTATAACGTATAACGTTATATACTATTACGTAATATCGTATAACGTTATATACTACTACGTAATAACGTATAACGTTATGTAGTATTACCTTATAACGTATAACGTTATATAATAATACGTAATAACGTATAACGTTATATAGTATCACCTTATGACGTATAACGTTATATACTATTACGTAATAACGTATAACGTTATATAGTATTACCTTATAACGTATAACGCTATATACTATTACGTAATATCGTATAACGTTATGTAGTATTACCTTATAACGTATAACGTTATATATAATTACGTAATAACGTATAACGTTATATAGTATCACCTTACGACGTATAACGTTATATACTATTACGTACTATCGTATAACGTTATATACTATTACGTAATATCGTATAACGTTATATACTACTACGTAATAACGTATAATGTTATATACCATTACGTACTGACGTATAACGTTATATACTATTACGTAACAACGTATAACGTTATATACTATTACGTAACAACGTATAACGTTATATAGTATTACCTTATGACGTATAACGTTATATACTATTACGTAATAACGTATAACGTTATATAGTATCACCTTATGACGTATAACGTTATATACTATTACGTAATATCGTATAACGTTATATACTATTACGTAATAACGTATAACGTTATATAGTATTACCTTATGGCGTATAACGTTATATACCATTACGTACTGACGTATAACGTTATATACTATTACGTAATAACGTATAACGTTATATACTATTACGTAATAACGTACAACGTTATATGGTATTACCTTATAACGTATAACGTTATATACCATTACGTACTGACGAATAACGTTATATACTATTACGTAACAACGTATAACGTTATATAGTATTACCTTATGACGTATAACGTTATGTAGTATTACCTTATAACGTATAACGTTATATACTATTACGTAATATCGTATAACGTTATATACTATTACGTAATAACGTATAACGTTATATAGTATTACCTTATGGCGTATAACAGTATATACCATTACGTACTGACGTATAACGTTATATACTATTACGTAATAACGTATAACGTTATATACTATTACGTAATAACGTACAACGTTATATGGTATTACCTTATAACGTATAACGTTATATACTATTACGTACTAACGTATAACGTTATGTAGTATTACCTTATAACGTATAACGTTATATACTATTACGTAATAACGTATAACGTTATATAGTATCACCTTATGACGTATAACGTTATATACTATTACGTAATATCGTATAACGTTATATACTATTACGTAATAACGTATAACGTTATATAGTATTACCTTATGGCGTATAACGTTATATACCATTACGTACTGACGTATAACGTTATATACTATTACGTAATAACGTATGACGTTATATACTATTACGTAATAACGTATAACGTTATATGATATTACCTTATAACGTATAACGTTATATACCATTACGTACTGAAGTATAACGTTATATACTATTACGTAATATCGTATAACGTTATATACTATTACGTAATATCGTATAACGTTATATACTACTACGTAATAACGTATAACGTTATATAGTATCACCTTATGGCGTATAACGTTATATACCATTACGTACTGACGTATAACGTTATATACTATTACGTAATAACGTATGACGTTATATACTATTACGTAATAACGTATAACGTTATATGATATTACCTTATAACGTATAACGTTATATACCATTACGTACTGACGTATAACGTTATATACTATTACGTAATATCGTATAACGTTATATACTATTACGTAATATCGTATAACGTTATATACTACTACGTAATAACGTATAACGTTATATAGTATTACCTTATGGCGTATAACGTTATATACCATTACGTACTGACGTATAACGTTATATACTATTACGTAATAACGTATAACGTTATATACTATTACGTAATAACGTATAAAGTTATATGGTATTACCTTATAACGTATAACGTTATATACTATTACGTATTAACGTGCAACGTTATGTAGTATTACCTTATAACGTATAACGTTATATACTATTTTGTAATAACGTATAACGTTATATAGTATCACCTTATGACGTATAACGTTATATACTATTACGTACTATCGTATAACGTTATATACTATTACGTAATATCGTATAACGTTATATACTACTACGTAATAACGTATAACGTTATATACCATTACGTACTGACGTATAACGTTATATACTATTACGTAACAACGTATAACGTTATATACTATTACGCAACAACGTATAACGTTATATAGTATTACCTTATGACGTATAACGTTATGTAGTATTACCTTATAACGTATAACGTTATATACTATTACGTAATAACGTATAACGTCATGTAGTATTACCTTATAACGTATAACGTTATATACTATTACGTAATATCGTATAACGTTATATACTACTACGTAATAACGTATAACGTTATGTAGTATTACCTTATAACGTATAACGTTATATAATAATACGTAATAACGTATAACGTTATATAGTATCACCTTATGACTTATAACGTTATATACTATTACGTAATAACGTATAACGTTATATAGTATTACCTTATAACGTATAACGCTATATACTATTACGTAATATCGTATAACGTTATGTAGTATTACCTTATAACGTATAACGTTATATATAATTACGTAATAACGTATAACGTTATATAGTATCACCTTACGACGTATAACGTTATATACTATTACGTACTATCGTATAACGTTATATACTATTACGTAATATCGTATAACGTTATATACTACTACGTAATAACGTATAATGTTATATACCATTACGTACTGACGTATAACGTTATATACTATTACGTAACAACGTATAACGTTATATACTATTACGTAACAACGTATAACGTTATATAGTATTACCTTATGACGTATAACGTTATATACTATTACGTAATAACGTATAACGTTATATAGTATCACCTTATAACGTATAACGTTATATACTATTACGTACTAACGTATAACGTTATATACTACTACGTAATAACGTATAACGTTATATAGTATTACCTTATGGCGTATAACGTTATATACCATTACGTACTGACGTATAACGTTATATACTATTACGTAATAACGTATGACGTTATATACTATTACGTAATATCGTATAACGTTATATACTACTACGTAATAACGTATAACGTTATATAGTATTACCTTATGGCGTATAACGTTATATACCATTACGTACTGACGTATAACGTTATATACTATTACGTAATAACGTATGACGTTATATACTATTACGTAATAACGTATAACGTTATATGATATTACCTTATAACGTATAACGTTATATACTATTACGTACTGACGTATAACGTTATATACTATTACGTAATATCGTATAACGTTATATACTATTACGTAATATCGTATAACGTTATATACTACTACGTAATAACGTATAACGTTATATAGTATTACCTTATGGCGTATAACGTTATATACCATTACGTACTGACGTATAACGTTATATACTATTACGTAATAACGTATAACGTTATATACTATTACGTAATAACGTATAAAGTTATATGGTATTAGCTTATAACGTATAACGTTATATACTATTACGTAATAACGTATAACGTTATATAGTATCACCTTATGACGTATAACGTTATATACTATTACGTAATATCGTATAACGTTATATACTATTACGTAATAACGTATAACGTTATATAGTATTACCTTATGGCGTATAACGTTATATACCATTACGTACTGACGTATAACGTTATATACTATTACGTAATAACGTATAACGTTATATACTATTACGTAATAACGTACAACGTTATATGGTATTACCTTATAACGTATAACGTTATATACCATTACGTACTGACGAATAACGTTATATACTATTACGTAACAACGTATAACGTTATATAGTATTACCTTATGACGTATAACGTTATGTAGTATTACCTTATAACGTATAACGTTATATACTATTACGTAATATCGTATAACGTTATATACTATTACGTAATAACGTATAACGTTATATAGTATTACCTTATGGCGTATAACAGTATATACCATTACGTACTGACGTATAACGTTATATACTATTACGTAATAACGTATAACGTTATATACTATTACGTAATAACGTACAACGTTATATGGTATTACCTTATAACGTATAACGTTATATACTATTACGTACTAACGTATAACGTTATGTAGTATTACCTTATAACGTATAACGTTATATACTATTACGTAATAACGTATAACGTTATATAGTATCACCTTATGACGTATAACGTTATATACTATTACGTAATATCGTATAACGTTATATACTATTACGTAATAACGTATAACGTTATATAGTATTACCTTATGGCGTATAACGTTATATACCATTACGTACTGACGTATAACGTTATATACTATTACGTAATAACGTATGACGTTATATACTATTACGTAATAACGTATAACGTTATATGATATTACCTTATAACGTATAACGTTATATACCATTACGTACTGAAGTATAACGTTATATACTATTACGTAATATCGTATAACGTTATATACTATTACGTAATATCGTATAACGTTATATACTATTACGTAATAACGTATAACGTTATATAGTATCACCTTATGGCGTATAACGTTATATACCATTACGTACTGACGTATAACGTTATATACTATTACGTAATAACGTATGACGTTATATACTATTACGTAATAACGTATAACGTTATATGATATTACCTTATAACGTATAACGTTATATACCATTACGTACTGACGTATAACGTTATATACTATTACGTAATATCGTATAACGTTATATACTATTACGTAATATCGTATAACGTTATATACTACTACGTAATAACGTATAACGTTATATAGTATTACCTTATGGCGTATAACGTAATATACCATTACGTACTGACGTATAACGTTATATACTATTACGTAATAACGTATAACGTTATATACTATTACGTAATAACGTATAAAGTTATATGGTATTACCTTATAACGTATAACGTTATATACTATTACGTATTAACGTGCAACGTTATGAAGTATTACCTTATAACGTATAACGTTATATACTATTTTGTAATAACGTATAACGTTATATAGTATCACCTTATGACGTATAACGTTATATACTATTACGTACTATCGTATAACGTTATATACTATTACGTAATATCGTATAACGTTATATACTACTACGTAATAACGTATAACGTTATATACCATTACGTGCTGACGTATAACGTTATATACTATTACGTAACAACGTATAACGTTATATACTATTACGCAACAACGTATAACGTTATATAGTATTACCTTATGACGTATAACGTTATGTAGTATTACCTTATAACGTATAACGTTATATACTATTACGTAATAACGTATAACGTCATGTAGTATTACCTTATAACGTATAACGTTATATACTATTACGTAATATCGTATAACGTTATATACTACTACGTAATAACGTATAACGTTATGTAGTATTACCTTATAACGTATAACGTTATATAATAATACGTAATAACGTATAACGTTATATAGTATCACCTTATGACGTATAACGTTATATACTATTACGTAATAACGTATAACGTTATATAGTATTACCTTATAACGTATAACGCTATATACTATTACGTAATATCGTATAACGTTATGTAGTATTACCTTATAACGTATAACGTTATATATAATTACGTAATAACGTATAACGTTATATAGTATCACCTTACGACGTATAACGTTATATACTATTACGTACTATCGTATAACGTTATATACTATTACGTAATATCGTATAACGTTATATACTACTACGTAATAACGTATAATGTTATATACCATTACGTACTGACGTATAACGTTATATACTATTACGTAACAACGTATAACGTTATATACTATTACGTAACAACGTATAACGTTATATAGTATTACCTTATGACGTATAACGTTATATACTATTACGTAATAACGTATAACGTTATATAGTATCACCTTATGACGTATAATGTTATATACTATTACGTAATATCGTAAAACGTTATATACTATTACGTAATAACGTATAACGTTATATAGTATTACCTTATGGCGTATAACGTTATATACCATTACGTACTGACGTATAACGTTATATACTATTACGTAATAACGTATGACGTTATATACTATTACGTAATAACGTATAACGTTATATGATATTACCTTATAACGTATAACGTTATATACTTTTACGTACTGACGTATAACGTTATATACTATTACGTAATATCGTATAACGTTATATACTATTACGTAATATCGTATAACGTTATATACTACTACGTAATAACGTATAACGTTATATAGTATTACCTTATGGCGTATAACGTTATATACCATTACGTACTGACGTATAACGTTATATACTATTACGTAATAACGTATAACGTTATATACTATTACGTAATAACGTATAAAGTTATATGGTATTACCTTATAACGTATAACGTTATATACTATTACGTATTAACGTGCAACGTTATGTAGTATTACCTTATAACGTATAACGTTATATACTATTTTGTAATAACGTATAACGTTATATAGTATCACCTTATGACGTATAACGTTATATACTATTACGTACTATCGTATAACGTTATATACTATTACGTAATATCGTATAACGTTATATACTACTACGTAATAACGTATAACGTTATATACCATTACGTGCTGACGTATAACGTTATATACTATTACGTAACAACGTATAACGTTATATACTATTACGCAACAACGTATAACGTTATATAGTATTACCTTATGACGTATAACGTTATGTAGTATTACCTTATAACGTATAACGTTATATACTATTACGTAATAACGTATAACGTCATGTAGTATTACCTTATAACGTATAACGTTATATACTATTACGTAATATCGTATAACGTTATATACTACTACGTAATAACGTATAACGTTATGTAGTATTACCTTATAACGTATAACGTTATATACTAATACGTAATAACGTATAACGTTATATAGTATCACCTTATGACGTATAACGTTATATACTATTACGTAATAACGTATAACGTTATATAGTATTACCTTATAACGTATAACGCTATATACTATTACGTAATATCGTATAACGTTATGTAGTATTACCTTATAACGTATAACGTTATATACTATTACGTAATAACGTATAACGTCATGTAGTATTACCTTATAACGTATAACGTTATATACTATTACGTACTATCGTATAACGTTATATACTATTACGTAATATCGTAAAACGTTATATACTACTACGTAATAACGTATAATGTTATATACCATTACGTACTGACGTATAACGTTATATACTATTACGTAACAACGTATAACGTTATATACTATTACGTAACAACGTATAACGTTATATAGTATTACCTTATGACGTATAACGTTATGTAGTATTACCTTATAACGTATAACGTTATATACTAATACGTAATAACGTATAACGTTATATAGTATCACCTTATGACGTATAACGTTATATAGTATTACGTCATAACGTATAACGTTATATAGTATTACCTTATGACGTATAACGTTATATACTATTACGTGACATCGTATAACGTTATGTAGTATCACCTTATAACGTATAACGTTATATACTATTACGTACTAACGTATAACGTTATGTAGTATTACCTTATAACGTATAACGTTATATACTATTACGTAATAACGTATAACGTTATATAGTATCACCTTATGACGTATAACGTTATATACTATTACGTAATATCGTATAGCGTTATATACTATTACGTAATATCGTATAACGTTATATACTTCTACGTAATAACGTATAACGTTATATAGTATTACCTTATGGCGTATAACGTTATATACCATTACGTACTGACGTATAACGTTATATACTATTACGTAACAACGTATAACGTTATATAGTATTACCTTATGACGTATAACGTTATGTAGTATTACCTTATAACGTATAACGTTATATACTATTACGTAATAACGTATAACGTTATATAGTATTACCTTATGGAGTATAACATTATATACCATTACGTACTGACGTATAACGTTATATACTATTACGTAATAACGTATAAAGTTATATGGTATTACCTTATAACGTATAACGTTATATACTATTACGTAATAACGTATAACTTTATATAGTATTACCTTATGGCGTATAACAGTATATACCATTACGTACTGACGTATAACGTTATATACTATTACGTAATAACGTATAACGTTATATACTATTACGTAATAACGTACAACGTTATATGGTATTACCTTATAACGTATAACGTTATATACCATTATGTACTGACGAATAACGTTATATACTATTACGTAATATCGTATAACGTTATATACTATTACGTAATATCGTATAACGTTATATACTACTACGTAATAACGTATAACGTTATATAGTATTACCTTATGGCGTATAACGTCATATAGTATTACGTAATAACGTATAACGTTATATACGATTACGTAATATCGTATAACGTTATATACTATTACGTAATAACGTATAACGTTATATAGTATTACCTTATGGCGTATAACAGTATATACCATTACGTACTGACGTATAACGTTATATACTATTACGTAATAACGTATAACGTTATATACTATTACGTAATAACGTACAACGTTATATGGTATTACCTTATAACGTATAACGTTATATACTATTGCGTACTAACGTATAACGTTATGTAGTATTACCTTATAACGTATAACGTTATATACTATTACGTAATAACGTATAACGTTATATAGTATCACCTTATGACGTATAACGTTATATACTATTACGTAATATCGTATAACGTTATATACTATTACGTAATAACGTATAACGTTATATAGTATTACCTTATGGCGTATAACGTTATATACCATTACGTACTGACGTATAACGTTATATACTATTACGTAATAACGTATGACGTTATATACTATTACGTAATAACGTATAACGTTATATGATATTACCTTATAACGTATAACGTTATATACCATTACGTACTGACGTATAACGTTATATACTATTACGTAATATCGTATAACGTTATATACTATTACGTAATATCGTATAACGTTATATACTACTACGTAATAACGTATAACGTTATATAGTATTACCTTATGGCGTATAACGTTATATACCATTACGTACTGACGTATAACGTTATATACTATTACGTAATAACGTATAACGTTATATACTATTACGTAATAACGTATAAAGTTATATGGTATTACCTTATAACGTATAACGTTATATACTATTACGTAATAACGTACAACGTTATGTAGTATTACCTTATAACGTATAACGTTATATACTATTATGTAATAACGTATAACGTTATATAGTATCACCTTATGACGTATAACGTTATATACTATTACGTAATATCGTATAACGTTATATACTATTACGTAATATCGTATAACGTTATATACTACTACGTAATAACGTATAACGTTATATAGTATTACCTTATGGTGTATAACGTTATATACCATTACGTACTGACGTATAACGTTATATACTATTACGTAACAACGTATAACGTTATATAGTATTACCTTATGACGTATAACGTTATGTAGTATTACCTTATAACGTATAACGTTATATACTATTACGTAATAACGTATAACGTTATATGGTATTACCTTATGGCGTATAACAGTATATACCATTACGTACTGACGTATAACGTTATATACTATTACGTAATAACGTATAACGATATATAGTATTACCTTATGGCGTATAACGTCATATAGTATTACGTAATAACGTATAACGTTATATACTATTACGTAATATCGTATAACGTTATATACTATTACGTAATAACGTATAACGTTATATAGTATTACCTTATGGCGTATAACAGTATATACCATTACGTACTGACGTATAACGTTATATACTATTACGTAATAACGTATAACGTTATATACTATTACGTAATAACGTACAACGTTATATGGTATTACCTTATAACGTATAGCGTATAACGTTATGTAGTATTACCTTATAACGTATAACGTTATATACTATTACGTAATAATGTACAACGTTATATAGTATCACCTTATGACGTATAACGTTATATAGTATCACCTTATGACGTATAACGTTATATACTATTACGTAATATCGTATAACGTTATATACTATTACGTAATAACGTATAACGTTATATAGTATTACCTTATGGCGTATAACGTTATATACCATTACGTACTGACGTATAACGTTATATACTATTACGTAATAACGTATGACGTTATATACTATTACGTAATAACGTATAACGTTATATGATATTACCTTATAACGTATAACGTTATATACCATTACGTACTGACGTATAACGTTATATACTATTACGTAATATCGTATAACGTTATATACTATTACGTAATATCGTATAACGTTATATACTACTACGTAATAACGTATAACGTTATATAGTATTACCTTATGGCGTATAACGTTATATACCATTACGTACTGACGTATAACGTTATATACTATTACGTAATAACGTATAACGTTATATACTATTACGTAATAACGTATAAAGTTATATGGTATTACCTTATAACGTATAACGTTATATACTATTACGTAATAACGTACAACGTTATGTAGTATTACCTTATAACGTATAACGTTATATACTATTACGTAATATCGTATAACGTTATATACTACTACGTAATAACGTATAACGTTATGTAGTATTACCTTATAACGTATAACGTTATATACTAATACCTAATAACGTATAACGTTATATAGTATCACCTTATGACGTATAACGTTATATACTATTACGTAATATCGTATAGCGTTATATACTATTACGTAATATCGTATAACGTTATATACTACTACGTAATAACGTATAACGTTATATAGTATTACCTTATAACGTATAACGTTATATACTATTACGTACTAACGTATAACGTTATGTAGTATTACCTTATAACGTATAACGTTATATACTATTACGTAATAACGTATAACGTTATATAGTATCACCTTATGACGTATAACGTTATATACTATTACGTAATATCGTATAGCGTTATATACTATTACGTAATATCGTATAACGTTATATACTACTACGTAATAACGTATAACGTTATATAGTATTACCTTATGGCGTATAACGTTATATACCATTACGTACTGACGTATAACGTTATATACTATTACGTAACAACGTATAACGTTATATAGTATTACCTTATGACGTATAACGTTATGTAGTATTACCTTATAACGTATAACGTTATATACTATTACGTAATAACGTATAACGTTATATAGTATTACCTTATGGCGTATAACGTTATATACCATTACGTACTGACGTATAACGTTATATACTATTACGTAATAACGTATAAAGTTATATGGTATTACCTTATAACGTATAACGTTATATACTATTACGTAATAACGTATAACGTTATATAGTATTACCTTATGGCGTATAACAGTATATACCATTACGTACTGACGTATAACGTTATATACTATTACGTAATAACGTATAACGTTATATACTATTACGTAATAACGTACAACGTTATATGGTATTACCTTATAACGTATAACGTTATATACTATTACGTACTAACGTATAACGTTATGTAGTATTACCTTATAACGTATAACGTTATATACTATTACGTAATAACGTATAACGTTATATAGTATCACCTTATGACGTATAACGTTATATACTATTACGTAATATCGTATAACGTTATATACTATTACGTAATAACGTATAACGTTATATAGTATTACCTTATGGCGTATAACGTTATATACCATTACGTACTGACGTATAACGTTATATACTATTACGTAATAACGTATGACGTTATATACTATTACGTAATAACGTATAACGTTATATGATATTACCTTATAACGTATAACGTTATATACCATTACGTACTGACGTATAACGTTATATACTATTGCGTAATATCGTATAACGTTATATACTATTACGTAATATCGTATAACGTTATATACTACTACGTAATAACGTATAACGTTATATAGTATTACCTTATAACGTATAACGTTATATACCATTACGTACTGACGTATAACGTTATATACTATTGCGTAATATCGTATAACGTTATATACTATTACGTAATATCGTATAACGTTATATACTATTACGTAATATCGTATAACGTTATATACTACTACGTAATAACGTATAACGTTATATAGTATTACCTTATGGCGTATAACGTTATATACCATTACGTACTGACGTATAACGTTATATACTATTACGTAACAACGTATAACGTTATATAGTATTACCTTATGACGTATAACGTTATGTAGTATTAACTTATAACGTATAACGTTATATACTATTACGTAATAACGTATAACGTTATGTAGTATTACCTTATAACGTATAACGTTATATACTATTACGTAATATCGTATAACGTTATATACTACTACGTAATAACGTATAACGTTATGTAGTATTACCTTATAACGTATAACGTTATATACTAATACGTAATAACGTATAACGTTATATAGTATCACCTTATGACGTATAACGTTATATACTATTACGTAATATCGTATAGCGTTATATACTATTACGTAATATCGTATAACGTTATATACTACTACGTAATAACGTATAACGTTATATAGTATTACCTTATAACGTATAACGTTATATACTATTACGTACTAACGTATAACGTTATGTAGTATTACCTTATAACGTATAACGTTATATACTATTACGTAATAACGTATAACGTTATATAGTATCACCTTATGACGTATAACGTTATATACTATTACGTAATATCGTATAGCGTTATATACTATTACGTAATATCGTATAACGTTATATACTACTACGTAATAACGTATAACGTTATATAGTATTACCTTATGGCGTATAACGTTATATACCATTACGTACTGACGTATAACGTTATATACTATTACGTAACAACGTATAACGTTATATAGTATTACCTTATGACGTATAACGTTATGTAGTATTACCTTATAACGTATAACGTTATATACTATTACGTAATAACGTATAACGTTATATAGTATTACCTTATGGCGTATAACGTTATATACCATTACGTACTGACGTATAACGTTATATACTATTACGTAATAACGTATAAAGTTATATGGTATTACCTTATAACGTATAACGTTATATACTATTACGTAATAACGTATAACGTTATATAGTATTACCTTATGGCGTATAACAGTATATACCATTACGTACTGACGTATAACGTTATATACTATTACGTAATAACGTATAACGTTATATACTATTACGTAATAACGTACAACGTTATATGGTATTACCTTATAACGTATAACGTTATATACTATTACGTACTAACGTATAACGTTATGTAGTATTACCTTATAACGTATAACGTTATATACCATTACGTACTGACGTATAACGTTATATACTATTACGTAATATCGTATAACGTTATATACTATTACGTAATATCGTATAACGTTATATACTACTACGTAATAACGTATAACGTTATATAGTATTACCTTATGACGTATAACGTTATGTAGTATTACCTTATAACGTATAACGTTATATACTATTACGTAATAACGTATAACGTTATGTAGTATTACCTTATAACGTATAACGTTATATACTATTACGTAATATCGTATAACGTTATATACTACTACGTAATAACGTATAACGATATGTAGTATTACCTTATAACGTATAACGTTATATACTAATACGTAATAACGTATAACGTTATATAGTATCACCTTATGACGTATAACGTTATATACTATTACGTAATATCGTATAGCGTTATATACTATTACGTAATATCGTATAACGTTATATACTATTACGTAATAACGTATAACGTTATATAGTATCACCTTATGGCGTATAACGTTATATACCATTACGTACTGACGTATAACGTTATATACTATTACGTAACAACGTATAACGTTATATAGTATTACCTTATGACGTATAACGTTATGTAGTATTACCTTATAACGTATAACGTTATATACTATTACGTAATAACGTATAACGTTATGTAGTATTACCTTATAACGTATAACGTTATATACTATTACGTAATATCGTATAACGTTATATACTACTACGTAATAACGTATAACGATATGTAGTATTACCTTATAACGTATAACGTTATATACTAATACGTAATAACGTATAACGTTATATAGTATCACCTTATGACGTATAACGTTATATACTATTACGTAATATCGTATAGCGTTATATACTATTACGTAATATCGTATAACGTTATATACTATTACGTAATAACGTATAACGTTATATAGTATCACCTTATGACGTATAACGTTATATACTATTACGTAATATCGTATAGCGTTATATACCATTACGTAATATCGTATAACGTTATATACTACTACGTAATAACGTATAACGTTATATAGTATTACCTTATGGCGTATAACGTTATATACCATTACGTACTGACGTATAACGTTATATACTATTACGTAACAACGTATAACGTTATATACTATTACGTAATATCGTATAGCGTTATATACTATTACGTAATATCGTATAACGTTATATACTACTACGTAATAACGTATAACGTTATATAGTATTACCTTATGGCGTATAACGTTATATACCATTACGTACTGACGTATAACGTTATATACTATTACGTAACAACGTATAACGTTATATAGTATTACCTTATGACGTATAACGTTATGTAGTATTACCTTATAACGTATAACGTTATATACTATTACGTAATAACGTATAACGTTATATAGTATTACCTTATGGCGTATAACGTTATATACCATTACGTACTGACGTATAACGTTATATACTATTACGTAGTAACGTATAAAGTTATATGGTATTACCTTATAACGTATAACGTTATATACTATTACGTAATAACGTATAACGTTATATAGTATTACCTTATGGCGTATAACAGTATATACCATTACGTACTGACGTATAACGTTATATACTATTACGTAATAACGTATAACGTTATATACTATTACGTAATAACGTACAACGTTATATGGTATTACCTTATAACGTATAACGTTATATACTATTACGTACTAACGTATAACGTTATGTAGTATTACCTTATAACGTATAACGTTATATACTATTACGTAATAACGTATAACGTTATATAGTATCACCTTATGACGTATAACGTTATATACTATTACGTAATATCGTATAACGTTATATACTATTACGTAATAACGTATAACGTTATATAGTATTACCTTATGGCGTATAACGTTATATACCATTACGTACTGACGTATAACGTTATATACTATTACGTAAGAACGTATGACGTTATATACTATTACGTAATAACGTATAACGTTATATGATATTACCTTATAACGTATAACGTTATATACCATTACGTACTGACGTATAACGTTATATACTATTACGTAATATCGTATAACGTTATATACTATTACGTAATATCGTATAACGTTATATACTACTACGTAATAACGTATAACGTTATATAGTATTACCTTATGGCGTATAACGTTATATACCATTACGTACTGACGTATAACGTTATATACTATTACGTAATAACGTATAACGTTATATACTATTACGTAATAACGTATAAAGTTATATGGTATTACCTTATAACGTATAACGTTATATACTATTACGTAATAACGTACAACGTTATGTAGTATTACCTTATAACGTATAACGTTATATACTATTTTGTAATAACGTATAACGTTATATAGTATCACCTTATGACGTATAACGTTATATACTATTACGTACTATCGTATAACGTTATATACTATTACGTAATATCGTATAACGTTATATACTACTACGTAATAACGTATAACGTTATATACCATTACGTACTGACGTATAACGTTATATACTATTACGTAACAACGTATAACGTTATATACTATTACGTAACAACGTATAACGTTATATAGTATTACCTTATGACGTATAGCGTTATGTAGTATTACCTTATAACGTATAACGTTATATACTATTACGTAATAACGTATAACGTCATGTAGTATTACCTTATAACGTATAACGTTATATACTATTACGTAATATCGTATAACGTTATATACTACTACGTAATAACGTATAACGTTATGTAGTATTACCTTATAACGTATAACGTTATATACTAATACGTAATAACGTATAACGTTATATAGTATCACCTTATGACGTATAACATTATATACTATTACGTAATAACGTATAACGTTATATAGTATTACCTTATGACGTATAACGTTATATACTATTACGTAATATCGTATAACGTTATGTAGTATCACCTTATAACGTATAACGTTATATACTATTACGTACTAACGTATAACGTTATGTAGTATTACCTGATAACGTATAACGTTATATACTATTACGTAATAACGTATAACGTTATATAGTATCACCTTATGACGTATAAAGTTATATACTATTACGTAATATCGTATAACGTTATATACTATTACGTAATATCGTATAACGTTATATACTACTACGTAATAACGTATAACGTTATATAGTATTACCTTATGGCGTATAACGTTATATACCATTACGTACTGACGTATAACGTTAAATACTATTACGTAACAACGTATAACGTTATATAGTATTACCTTATGACGTATAACGTTATGTAGTATTACCTTATAACGTATAACGTTATATACTATTACGTAATAACGTATAAAGTTATATAGTATTACCTTATGGCGTATAACGTTATATACCATTACGTACTGACGTATAACGTTATATACTATTACGTAATAACGTATAAAGTTATATGGTATTACCTTATAACGTATAACGTTATATACTATTACGTAATAACGTATAACGTTATATAGTATTACCTTATGGCGTATAACAGTATATACCATTACGTACTGACGTATAACGTTATATACTATTACGTAATAACGTATAACGTTATATACTATTACGTAACAACGTACAACGTTATATGGTATTACCTTATAACGTATAACGTTATATACCATTACGTACTGACGAATAACGTTATATACTATTACGTAATAACGTACAACGTTATATGGTATTACCTTATAACGTATAACGTTATATACCATTACGTACTGACGAATAACGTTATATACTATTACGTAATATCGTATAACGTTATATACTATTACGTAATATCGTATAACGTTATATACTACTACGTAATAACTTATAACGTTATATAGTGTTACCTTATGGCGTATAACGTCATATAGTATTACGTAATAACGTATAACGTTATATACTATTACGTAATATCGTATAACGTTATATACTATTACGTAATAACGTATAGCGTTATATAGTATTACCTTATGGCGTATAACAGTATATACCATTACGTACTGACGTATAACGTTATATACTATTACGTAATAACGTATAACGTTATATACTATTACGTAATAACGTACAACGTTATATGGTATTACCTTATAACGTATAACGTTATATACTATTACGTACTAACGTATAACGTTATATACTATTACGTAATAACGTATAACGTTATATACTATTACGTAATAACGTATAAAGTTATATGGTATTACCTTATAACGTATAACGTTATATACTATTACGTAATAACCGTACAACGTTATATAGTATTACCTTATGGCGTATAACGTTATATACCATTACGTACTGACATATAACGTTATATACTATTACGTACTAACGTATAAAGTTATATGGTATTACCTTATAACGTATAACGTTATATACTATTACGTAATAACGTATAACGTTATATGGTATTACCTTATAACGTATAACGTTATATACCATTACGTACTGACGTATAACGTTATATACTATTACGTAATATCGTATAACGTTATATACTATTACGTAATATCGTATAACGATATATACTATTACGTAATATCGTATAACGTTATATACTACTACGTAATAACGTATAACGTTATATAGTATTACCTTATGGCGTATAACGTTATATACCATTACGTACTGACGTATAACGTTATATACTATTACGTAATAACGTATAACGTTATATACTATAACGTAATAACGTATAACGTTATATGGTATTACCTTATAACGTATAACGTTATATACCATTACGTACTGACGTATAACGTTATATACTATTACGTAATATCGTATAACGTTATATACTATTACGTAATATCGTATAACGTTATAGACTACTACGTAATAACGTATAACGTTATATAGTATTACCTTATGTCGTATAACGTTATATACCATTACGTACTGACGTATAACGTTATATACTATTACGTAGTAACGTATAACGTTAAATACTATTACGTAATAACGTATAACGTTCATGGTATTACCTTATAACATATAACGTTATATACCATTACGTACTGACGTATAACGTTATATACTATTACGTAATATCGTATAACGTTATATACTATTACGTAATATCGTATAATGTTATATACTTCTACGTAATGACGTATAACGTTATATAATATTACCATATGACGTATAACGTTATTTACTATTATGTAACAACGAATAACGTTATATAGTATCACCTTATGACGTATAACGTTATATACTATTACGTAATATCGTATAACGTTATATACTACTACGTAATAACGTATAACGTTATGTAGTATTACCTTATAACGTATAACGTTATATACTATTACGTACTAACGTATAACGTTATGTAGTATTACCTTATAACGTATAACGTTATATACTATTACGTAATAACGTATAACGTTATGTAGTATTACCTTATAACGTATAACGTTATACATATACTATTACGTAATATCGTATAACGTTATATACCACTACGTAATAACGTATAACGTTATGTAGTATTACCTTATAACGTATAACGTTATATACTAATACGTAATAACGTATAACGTTATATAGTATCACCTTATGACGTATAACGTTATATACTATTACGTAATATCGTACAACGTTATGTAGTATTACCTTATAACGTATAACGTTATATACTATTACGTACTAACGTATAACGTTATGTAGTATTACCTTATAACGTATAACGTTATATACTATTATGTAATAACGTATAACGTTATATAGTATCACCTTATGACGTAAAACGTTATATACTATTACGTAATATCGTATAACGTTATATACTATAACGTAATATCGTATAACGTTATATACTACTACGTAATAACGTATAACGTTATATAGTATTACCTTATGGCGTATAACGTTATATACCATTACGTACTGACGTATAACGTTATATACTATTACGTAACAACGTATAACGTTATATAGTATTACCTTATGACGTATAACGTTATGTAGTATTACCTTATAACGTATAACGTTATATACTATTACGTAATAACGTATAACGTTATGTAGTATTACCTTATAACGTATAACGTTATATACTATTACGTAATATCGTATAACGTTATATACTACTACGTAATAACGTATAACGTTATGTAGTATTACCTTATAACGTATAACGTTATATACTAATACGTAATAACGTATAACGTTATATAGTATCACCTTATGACGTATAACGTTATATACTATTACGTAATAACGTATAACGTTATATAGTATTACCTTATGACGTATAACGTTATATACTATTACGTAATATCGTATAACGTTATGTAGTATTACCTTATAACGTATAACGTTATATACTATTACGTACTAACGTATAACGTTATGTAGTATTACCTTATAACGTATAACGTTATATACTATTACGTAATAACGTATAACGTTATATAGTATCACCTTATGACGTATAACGTTCTATACTATTACGTAATATCGTATAACGTTATATACTATTACGTAATATCGTATAACGTTATATACTACTACGTAATAACGTATAACGTTATATACCATTACGTACTGACGTATAACGTTATATACTATTACGTAACAACGTATAACGTTATATACTATTACGTAACAACGTATAACGTTATATAGTATTACCTTATGACGTATAACGTTATGTAGTATTACCTTATAACGTATAACGTTATATACTAATACGTAATAACGTATAACGTTATGTAGTATTACCTTATAACGTATAACGTTATATACTAATACGTAATAACGTATAACGTTATATAGTATCACCTTATGACGTATAACGTTATATACTATTACGTAATATCGTACAACGTTATGTAGTATTACCTTATAACGTATAACGTTATATACTATTACGTACTAACGTATAACGTTATATACTATTACGTAATATCGTATAACGATATATACTACTACGTAATAACGCATAACGTTATATAGTATTACCTTATGGCGTATAACGTTATATAGTATTACCTTATAACATATAACGTTATATACCATTACGTACTGACGTATAACGTTATATACTATTACGTAATATCGTATAACGTTATATACTATTACGTAATATCGTATAATGTTATATACTTCTACGTAATGACGTATAACGTTATATAATATTACCATATGACGTATAACGTTATTTACTATTATGTAATAACGTATAACGTTATGTAGTATTACCTTATAACGTATAACGTTATATACTATTACGTAATATCGTATAACGTTATATACTACTACGTAATAACGTATAACGTTATGTAGTATTACCTTATAACGTATAACGTTATATACTAATACGTAATAACGTATAACGTTATATAGTATCACCTTATGACGTATAACGTTATATACTATTACGTAATATCGTATAACGTTATGTAGTATTACCTTATAACGTATAACGTTATATACTATTACGTACTAACGTCTAACGTTATGTAGTATTACCTTATAACGTATAACGTTATATACTATTATGTAATAACGTATAACGTTATATAGTATCACCTTATGACGTAAAACGTTATATACTATTACGTAATATCGTATAACGTTATATACTATAACGTAATATCGTATAACGTTATATACTATAACGTAATATCGTATAACGTTATATACTACTACGTAATAACGTATAACGTTATATAGTATTACCGTATGGCGTATAACGTTATATACCATTACGTACTGACGTATAACGTTATATACTATTACGTAACAACGTATAACGTTATATAGTATTACCTTATGACGTATAACGTTATGTAGTATTACCTTATAACGTATAACGTTATATACTATTACGTAATAACGTATAACGTTATGTAGTATTACCTTATAACGTATAACGTTATATACTATTACGTAATATCGTATAACGTTATATACTACTACGTAATAACGTATAACGTTATGTAGTATTACCTTATAACGTATAACGTTATATACTAATACGTAATAACGTATAACGTTATATAGTATCACCTTATGACGTATAACGTTATATACTATTACGTAATAACGTATAACGACATATAGTATTACCTTATGACGTATAACGTTATATACTATTACGTAATATCGTATAACGTTATGTAGTATTACCTTATAACGTATAACGTTATATACTATTACGTACTAACGTATAACGTTATGTAGTATTACCTTATAACGTATAACGTTATATACTATTACGTAATAACGTATAACGTTATATAGTATCACCTTATGACGTATAACGTTATATACTATTACGTAATATTGTATAGCGTTATATACTATTACGTAATATCGTATAACGTTATATACTTCTACGTAATAACGTATAACGTTATATAGTATTACCTTATGGCGTATAACGTTATATACCATTACGTACTGACGTATAACGTTATATACTATTACGTAATAACGTACAACGTTATATGGTATTACCTTATAACGTATAACGTTATATACCATTACGTACTGACGAATAACGTTATATACTATTACGTAATATCGTATAACGTTATATACTATTACGTAATATCGTATAACGTTATATACTACTACGTAATTACGTATAACGTTATATAGTATTACCTTATGGCGTATAACGTCATATAGTATTACGTAATAACGTATAACGTTATATACTATTACGTAATATCGTATAACGTTATATACTATTACGTAATAGCGTATAACGTTATATAGTATTACCTTATGCCGTATAACAGTATATACCATTACGTACTGACGTATAACGTTATATACTATTACGTAATAACGTATAACGTTATATACTATTACGTAATAACGTACAACGTTATATGGTATTACCTTATAACGTATAACGTTATATACTATTACGTACTGACGTATAACGTTATATACTATTACGTAATAACGTATAACGTTATATACTATTACGTAATAACGTACAACGTTATATGGTATTACCTTATAACGTATAACGTTATATACTATTACGTACTAACGTATAACGTTATATAGTATTACCTTATGGCGTATAACGTTATATACCATTACGTACTGACGTATAACGTTATATACTATTACGTACTAACGTATAACGTTATGTAGTATTACCTTATAACGTATAACGTTATATACTATTACGTAATAACGTATAACGTTATATAGTATCACCTTATGACGTATAACGTTATATACTATTACGTAATATCGTATAGCGTTATATACTATTACGTAATATCGTATAACGTTATATACTATTACGTAATAACGTATAAAGTTATATGGTATTACCTTATAACGTATAACGTTATATACTATTATGTAATAACGTATAACGTTATATAGTATCACCTTATGACGTATAACGTTATATACTATTACGTAATATCGTATAACGTTATATACTATTACGTAATATCGTATAACGTTATATACTACTACGTAATAACGTATAACGTTATATAGTATTACCTTATGGCGTATAACGTTATATACCATTACGTACTGACGTATAACGTTATATACTATTACGTAACAACGTATAACGTTATATAGTATTACCTTATGACGTATAACGTTATGTAGTATTACCTTATAACGTATAACGTTATATACTATTACGTAATAACGTATAACGTTATGTAGTATTACCTTATAACGTATAACGTTATATACTATTACGTAATATCGTATAACGTTATATACTACTACGTAATAACGTATAACGTTATGTAGTATTACCTTATAACGTATAACGTTATATACTATTACGTAATAACGTATAACGTTATATAGTATCACCTTATGACGTATAACGTTATATACTATTACGTAATATCGTATAGCGTTATATACTATTACGTAATATCGTATAACGTTATATACTACTACGTAATAACGTATAACGTTATATACTATTACGTACTATCGTATAACGTTATATACTATTACGTAATATCGTATAACGTTATATACTACTACGTAATAACGTATAACGTTATATACCATTACGTACTGACGTATAACGTTATATACTATTACGTTATAACGTATAACGTTATATACTATTACCTAACAACGTATAACGTTATGTAGTATTACCGTATGACGTATAACGTTATGTAGCATTACCATATAACGTATAACGTTATATACTATTACGTAATAACGTATAACGTCATGTAGTATTACCTTATAACGTATAACGTTATATACTATTACGTACTATCGTATAACGTTATATACTATTACGTAATATCGTATAACGTTATATACTACTACGTAATAACGTATAACGTTATATACCATTACGTACTGACGTATAACGTTATATACTATTACGTAACAACGTATAACGTTATATACTATTACGTAATAACGTATAAAGTTATATGGTATTACCTTATAACGTATAACGTTATATACTATTACGTAATAACGTATAACGTTATATAGTATTACCTTATGGCGTATAACAGTATATACCATTACGTACTGACGTATAACGTTATATACTATTACGTAGTAACGTATAACGTTAAATACTATTACGTAATAACGTATAACGTTCATGGTATTACCTTATAACATATAACGTTATATACCATTACGTACTGACGTATAACGTTATATACTATTACGTAATATCGTATAACGTTATATACTATTACGTAATATCGTATAATGTTATATACTTCTACGTAATGACGTATAACGTTATATAATATTACCATATGACGTATAACGTTATTTACTATTATGTAACAACGAATAACGTTATATAGTATCACCTTATGACGTATAACGTTATATACTATTACGTAATATCGTATAACGTTATATACTACTACGTAATAACGTATAACGTTATGTAGTATTACCTTATAACGTATAACGTTATATACTATTAGGTACTAACGTATAACGTTATGTAGTATTACCTTATAACGTATAACGTTATATACTATTACGTAATAACGTATAACGTTATGTAGTATTACCTTATAACGTATAACGTTATACATATACTATTACGTAATATCGTATAACGTTATATACCACTACGTAATAACGTATAACGTTATGTAGTATTACCTTATAACGTATAACGTTATATACTAATACGTAATAACGTATAACGTTATATAGTATCACCTTATGACGTATAACGTTATATACTATTACGTAATATCGTACAACGTTATGTAGTATTACCTTATAACGTATAACGTTATATACTATTACGTACTAACGTATAACGTTATGTAGTATTACCTTATAACGTATAACGTTATATACTATTATGTAATAACGTATAACGTTATATAGTATCACCTTATGACGTAAAACGTTATATACTATTACGTAATATCGTATAACGTTATATACTATAACGTAATATCGTATAACGTTATATACTACTACGTAATAACGTATAACGTTATATAGTATTACCTTATGGCGTATAACGTTATATACCATTACGTACTGACGTATAACGTTATATACTATTACGTAACAACGTATAACGTTATATAGTATTACCTTATGACGTATAACGTTATGTAGTATTACCTTATAACGTATAACGTTATATACTATTACGTAATAACGTATAACGTTATGTAGTATTACCTTATAACGTATAACGTTATATACTATTACGTAATATCGTATAACGTTATATACTACTACGTAATAACGTATAACGTTATGTAGTATTACCTTATAACGTATAACGTTATATACTAATACGTAATAACGTATAACGTTATATAGTATCACCTTATGACGTATAACGTTATATACTATTACGTAATAACGTATAACGTTATATAGTATTACCTTATGACGTATAACGTTATATACTATTACGTAATATCGTATAACGTTATGTAGTATTACCTTATAACGTATAACGTTATATACTATTACGTACTAACGTATAACGTTATGTAGTATTACCTTATAACGTATAACGTTATATACTATTACGTAATAACGTATAACGTTATATAGTATCACCTTATGACGTATAACGTTCTATACTATTACGTAATATCGTATAACGTTATATACTATTACGTAATATCGTATAACGTTATATACTACTACGTAATAACGTATAACGTTATATACCATTACGTACTGACGTATAACGTTATATACTATTACGTAACAACGTATAACGTTATATACTATTACGTAACAACGTATAACGTTATATAGTATTACCTTATGACGTATAACGTTATGTAGTATTACCTTATAACGTATAACGTTATATACTAATACGTAATAACGTATAACGTTATGTAGTATTACCTTATAACGTATAACGTTATATACTAATACGTAATAACGTATAACGTTATATAGTATCACCTTATGACGTATAACGTTATATACTATTACGTAATATCGTACAACGTTATGTAGTATTACCTTATAACGTATAACGTTATATACTATTACGTACTAACGTATAACGTTATATACTATTACGTAATATCGTATAACGATATATACTACTACGTAATAACGCATAACGTTATATAGTATTACCTTATGGCGTATAACGTTATATAGTATTACCTTATAACATATAACGTTATATACCATTACGTACTGACGTATAACGTTATATACTATTACGTAATATCGTATAACGTTATATACTATTACGTAATATCGTATAATGTTATATACTTCTACGTAATGACGTATAACGTTATATAATATTACCATATGACGTATAACGTTATTTACTATTATGTAATAACGTATAACGTTATGTAGTATTACCTTATAACGTATAACGTTATATACTATTACGTAATATCGTATAACGTTATATACTACTACGTAATAACGTATAACGTTATGTAGTATTACCTTATAACGTATAACGTTATATACTAATACGTAATAACGTATAACGTTATATAGTATCACCTTATGACGTATAACGTTATATACTATTACGTAATATCGTACAACGTTATGTAGTATTACCTTATAACGTATAACGTTATATACTATTACGTACTAACGTCTAACGTTATGTAGTATTACCTTATAACGTATAACGTTATATACTATTATGTAATAACGTATAACGTTATATAGTATCACCTTATGACGTAAAACGTTATATACTATTACGTAATATCGTATAACGTTATATACTATAACGTAATATCGTATAACGTTATATACTATAACGTAATATCGTATAACGTTATATACTACTACGTAATAACGTATAACGTTATATAGTATTACCGTATGGCGTATAACGTTATATACCATTACGTACTGACGTATAACGTTATATACTATTACGTAACAACGTATAACGTTATATAGTATTACCTTATGACGTATAACGTTATGTAGTATTACCTTATAACGTATAACGTTATATACTATTACGTAATAACGTATAACGTTATGTAGTATTACCTTATAACGTATAACGTTATATACTATTACGTAATATCGTATAACGTTATATACTACTACGTAATAACGTATAACGTTATGTAGTATTACCTTATAACGTATAACGTTATATACTAATACGTAATAACGTATAACGTTATATAGTATCACCTTATGACGTATAACGTTATATACTATTACGTAATAACGTATAACGACATATAGTATTACCTTATGACGTATAACGTTATATACTATTACGTAATATCGTATAACGTTATGTAGTATTACCTTATAACGTATAACGTTATATACTATTACGTACTAACGTATAACGTTATGTAGTATTACCTTATAACGTATAACGTTATATACTATTACGTAATAACGTATAACGTTATATAGTATCACCTTATGACGTATAACGTTATATACTATTACGTAATATTGTATAGCGTTATATACTATTACGTAATATCGTATAACGTTATATACTTCTACGTAATAACGTATAACGTTATATAGTATTACCTTATGGCGTATAACGTTATATACCATTACGTACTGACGTATAACGTTATATACTATTACGTAATAACGTACAACGTTATATGGTATTACCTTATAACGTATAACGTTATATACCATTACGTACTGACGAATAACGTTATATACTATTACGTAATATCGTATAACGTTATATACTATTACGTAATATCGTATAACGTTATATACTACTACGTAATTACGTATAACGTTATATAGTATTACCTTATGGCGTATAACGTCATATAGTATTACGTAATAACGTATAACGTTATATACTATTACGTAATATCGTATAACGTTATATACTATTACGTAATAGCGTATAACGTTATATAGTATTACCTTATGCCGTATAACAGTATATACCATTACGTAATAACGTATAACGTTATATAGTATCACCTTATGACGTATAACGTTATATACTATTACGTAATATCGTATAGCGTTATATACTATTACGTAATATCGTATAACGTTATATACTATTACGTAATAACGTATAAAGTTATATGGTATCACCTTATGACGTATAACGTTATATACTATTACGTACTAACGTATAACGTTATGTAGTATTACCTTATAACGTATAACGTTATATACTATTACGTAATAACGTATAACGTTATATAGTATCACCTTATGACGTATAACGTTATATACTATTACGTAATATTGTATAGCGTTATATACTATTACGTAATATCGTATAACGTTATATACTTCTACGTAATAACGTATAACGTTATATAGTATTACCTTATGGCGTATAACGTTATATACCATTACGTACTGACGTATAACGTTATATACTATTACGTAATAACGTATAACGTTATATACTATTACGTAATAACGTACAACGTTATATGGTATTACCTTATAACGTATAACGTTATATACTATTACGTACTAACGTATAACGTTATATAGTATTACCTTATGGCGTATAACGTTATATACCATTACGTACTGACGTATAACGTTATATACTATTACGTACTAACGTATAACGTTATGTAGTATTACCTTATAACGTATAACGTTATATACTATTACGTAATAACGTATAACGTTATATAGTATCACCTTATGACGTATAACGTTATATACTATTACGTAATATCGTATAGCGTTATATACTATTACGTAATATCGTATAACGTTATATACTATTACGTAATAACGTATAAAGTTATATGGTATTACCTTATAACGTATAACGTTATATACTATTATGTAATAACGTATAACGTTATAAAGTATCACCTTATGACGTATAACGTTATATACTATTACGTAATATCGTATAACGTTATATACTATTACGTAATATCGTATAACGTTATATACTACTACGTAATAACGTATAACGTTATATAGTATTACCTTATGGCGTATAACGTTATATACCATTACGTACTGACGTATAACGTTATATACTATTACGTAACAACGTATAACGTTATATAGTATTACCTTATGACGTATAACGTTATGTAGTATTACCTTATAACGTAAAACGTTATATACTATTACGTAATAACGTATAACGTTATGTAGTATTACCTTATAACGTATAACGTTATATACTATTACGTAATATCGTATAACGTTATATACTACTACGTAATAACGTATAACGTTATGTAGTATTACCTTATAACGTATAACGTTATATACTATTACGTAATAACGTATAACGTTATATAGTATCACCTTATGACGTATAACGTTATATACTATTACGTAATATCGTATAGCGTTATATACTATTACGTAATATCGTATAACGTTATATACTACTACGTAATAACGTATAACGTTATATACTATTACGTACTATCGTATAACGTTATATACTATTACGTAATATCGTATAACGTTATATACTACTACGTAATAACGTATAACGTTATATACCATTACGTACTGACGTATAACGTTATATACTATTACGTAACAACGTATAACGTTATATACTATTACCTAACAACGTATAACGTTATGTAGTATTACCTTATGACGTATAACGTTATGTAGTATTACCTTATAACGTATAACGTTATATACTATTACGTAATAACGTATAACGTCATGTAGTATTACCTTATAACGTATAACGTTATATACTATTACGTACTATCGTATAACGTTATATACTATTACGTAATATCGTATAACGTTATATACTACTACGTAATAACGTATAACGTTATATACCATTACGTACTGACGTATAACGTTATATACTATTACGTAACAACGTATAACGTTATATACTATTACGTAATAACGTATAAAGTTATATGGTATTACCTTATAACGTATAACGTTATATACTATTACGTAATAACGTATAACGTTATATAGTATTACCTTATGGCGTATAACAGTATATACCATTACGTACTGACGTATAACGTTATATACTATTACGTAATAACGTATAACGTTATATACTATTACGTAATAACGTACAACGTTATATGGTATTACCTTATAACGTATAACGTTATATACCATTACGTACTGACGAATAACGTTATATACTATTACGTAATAACGTACAACGTTATATGGTATTACCTTATAACGTATAAAGTTATATACCATTACGTACTGACGAATAACGTTATATACTATTACGTAATATCGTATAACGTTATATACTATTACGTAATATCGTATAACGTTATATACTACTACGTAATAACTTATAACGTTATATAGTGTTACCTTATGGCGTATAACGTCATATAGTATTACGTAATAACGTACAACGTTATATACTATTACGTAATATCGTATAACGTTATATACTATTACGTAATAACGTATAACGTTAAATAGTATTACCTTATGGCGTATAACAGTATATACCATTACGTACTGACGTATAACGTTATATACTATTACGTAATAACGTATAACGTTATATACTATTACGTAATAACGTACAACGTTATATGGTATTACCTTATAACGTATAACGTTATATACCATTACGTACTGACGTATAACGTTATATACTATTACGTACTAACGTATAACGTTATGTAGTATTACCTTATAACGTATAACGTTATATACTATTACGTAATAACGTATAACGTTATATAGTATTACCTTATGGCGTATAACGTTATATACCATTACGTACTGACGTATAACGTTATATGCTATTACGTAATAACATATAAAGTTATATGGTATTACCTTATAACGTATAACGTTATATACTATTACGTAATAACGTATAACGTTATATGGTATTACCTTATAACGTATAACGTTATATACCATTACGTACTGACGTATAACGTTATATACTATTACGTAATATCGTATAACGTTATATACTATTACGTAATATCGTATAACGATATATACTACTACGTAATAACGCATAACGTTATATAGTATTACCTTATGGCGTATAACGTTATATAGTATTACCTTATGGCGTATAACGTTATATACCATTACGTACTGACGTATAACGTTATATACTATTACGTAATAACGTATAACGTTATATACTATAACGTAATAACGTATAACGTTATATGGTATTACCTTATAACGTATAACGTTATATACCATTACGTACTGACGTATAACGTTATATACTATTACGTAATATCGTATAACGTTATATACTATTACGTAATATCGTATAACGTTATAGACTACTACGTAATAACGTATAACGTTATATAGTATTACCTTATGTCGTATAACGTTATATACCATTACGTACTGACGTATAACGTTATATACTATTACGTAATAACGTATAACGTTAAATACTATTACGTAATAACGTATAACGTTCATGGTATTACCTTATAACATATAACGTTATATACCATTACGTACTGACGTATAACGTTATATACTATTACGTAATATCGTATAACGTTATATACTATTACGTAATATCGTATAATGTTATATACTTCTACGTAATGACGTATAACGTTATATAATATTACCATATGACGTATAACGTTATTTACTATTATGTAACAACGAATAACGTTATATAGTATCACCTTATGACGTATAACGTTATATACTATTACGTAATATCGTATAACGTTATATACTACTACGTAATAACGTATAACGTTATGTAGTATTACCTTATAACGTATAACGTTATATACTATTAGGTACTAACGTATAACGTTATGTAGTATTACCTTATAACGTATAACGTTATATACTATTACGTAATAACGTATAACGTTATGTAGTATTACCTTATAACGTATAACGTTATATACTATTACGTAATATCGTATAACGTTATATACTACTACGTAATAACGTATAACGTTATGTAGTATTACCTTATAACGTATAACGTTATATACTAATACGTAATAACGTATAACGTTATATAGTATCACCTTATGACGTATAACGTTATATACTATTACGTAATATGGTACAACGTTATGTAGTATTACCTTATAACGTATAACGTTATATACTATTACGTACTAACGTATAACGTTATGTAGTATTACCTTATAACGTATAACGTTATATACTATTATGTAATAACGTATAACGTTATATAGTATCACCTTATGACGTATAACGTTATATACTATTACGTAATATCGTATAACGTTATATACTATAACGTAATATCGTATAACGTTATATACTACTACGTAATAACGTATAACGTTATATAGTATTACCTTATGGCGTATAACGTTATATACCATTACGTACTGACGTATAACGTTATATACTATTACGCAACAACGTATAACGTTATATAGTATTACCTTATGACGTATAACGTTATGTAGTATTACCTTATAACGTATAACGTTATATACTATTACGTAATAACGTATAACGTTATGTAGTATTACCTTATAACGTATAACGTTATATACTATTACGTAATATCGTATAACGTTATATACTACTACGTAATAACGTATAACGTTATGTAGTATTACCTTATAACGTATAACGTTATATACTAATACGTAATAACGTATAACGTTATATAGTATCACCTTATGACGTATAACGTTATATACTATTACGTAATAACGTATAACGATATATAGTATTACCTTATGACGTATAACGTTATATACTATTACGTAATATCGTATAACGTTATGTAGTATTACCTTATAACGTATAACGTTATATACTATTACGTACTAACGTATAACGTTATGTAGTATTACCTTATAACGTATAACGTTATATACTATTACGTAATAACGTATAACGTTATATAGTATCACCTTATGACGTATAACGTTATATACTATTACGTACTATCGTATAACGTTATATACTATTACGTAATATCGTATAACGTTATATACTACTACGTAATAACGTATAACGTTATATACCATTACGTACTGACGTATAACGTTATATACTATTACGTAACAACGTATAACGTTATATACTATTACGTAACAACGTATAACGTTATATAGTATTACCTTATGACGTATAACGTTATGTAGTATTACCTTATAACGTATAACGTTATATACTAATACGTAATAACGTATAACGTTATATAGTATTACCTTATGGCGTATAACGTTATATACCATTACGTACTGACGTATAACGTTATATACTATTACGTAACGACGTATAACGTTATATAGTAATACCTTATGACGTATAACGTTATGTAGTATTACCTTATAGCGTATAACGTTATATACTATTACGTAATAACGTATAACGTTATGTAGTATTACCTTATAACGTATAACGTTATATACTATTACGTAATATCGTATAACGTTATATACTACTACGTAATAACGTATAACGATATGTAGTATTACCTTATAACGTATAACGTTATATACTAATACGTAATAACGTATAACGTTATATAGTATCACCTTATGACGTATAACGTTATATACTATTACGTAATAACGTATAACGATATATAGTATTACCTTATGACGTATAACGTTATATACTATTACGTAATATCGTATAACGTTATGTAGTATTACCTTATAACGTATAACGTTATATACTATTACGTACTAACGTATAACGTTATGTAGTATTACCTTATAACGTATAACGTTATATACTATTACGTAATAACGTATAACGTTATATAGTATCACCTTATGACGTATAACGTTCTATACTATTACGTACTATCGTATAACGTTATATACTATTACGTAATATCGTATAACGTTATATACTACTACGTAATAACGTATAACGTTATATACCATTACGTACTGACGTATAACGTTATATACTATTACGTAACAACGTATAACGTTATATACTATTACGTAACAACGTATAACGTTATATAGTATTACCTTATGACGTATAACGTTATGTAGTATTACCTTATAACGTATAACGTTATATACTAATACGTAATAACGTATAACGTTATATACTACTACGTAATAACGTATAACGTTATGTAGTATTACCTTATAACGTATAACGTTATATACTAATACGTAATAACGTATAACGTTATATAGTATCACCTTATGACGTATAACGTTATATACTATTACGTAATATCGTACAACGTTATGTAGTATTACCTTATAACGTATAACGTTATATACTATTACGTACTAACGTATAACGTTATATACTATTACGTAATATAGTATAACGATATATACTACTACGTAATAACGCATAACGTTATATAGTATTACCTTATGGCGTATAACGTTATATAGTATTACCTTATAACATATAACGTTATATACCATTACGTACTGACGTATAACGTTATATACTATTACGTAATATCGTATAACGTTATATAGTACTACGTAATAACGTATAACGTTATATAGTATTACCTTATGGCGTATAACATTATATACCATTACGTACTGACGTATAACGTTATATACTATTACGTAATATCGTATAACGTTATATACTATTACGTAATAACGTATAACGTTATATAGTATTACCTTATGGCGTGTAACGTTATATACCATTACGTACTGACGTATAACGTTATATACTATTACGTAATAACGTATAACGTTATATACTATTACGTAATAACGTATAAAGTTATATACCATTAGGTACTGACGTATAACGTTATATACTATTACGTAATAACGTATAACGTTATATGCTATTACGTAATAACGTATAAAGTTATATGGTATTACCTTATTACGTATAACGTTATACACTATTACGTAATAACGTACAACGTTATATAGTATTACCTTATGGCGTATAACGTTATATACCATTACGTACTGACGTATAACGTTATATACTATTACGTACTAACGTATAACGTTATGTAGTATTACCTTATAACGTATAACGTTATATACTATTACGTAATAACGTATAACGTTATATAGTATTACCTTATGGCGTATAACGTTATATACCATTACGTACTGACGTATAACGTCATATACCATTACGTACCGACGTATAACGTTATATACTATTACGTAATATCGTATAACGTTATATACTATTACGTAATATCGTACAACGTTATGTAGTATTACCTTATAACGTATAACGTTATATACTATTACGTACTAACGTATAACGTTATGTAGTATTACCTTATAACGTATAACGTTATATACTATTATGTAATAACGTATAACGTTATATAGTATCACCTTATGACGTAAAACGTTATATACTATTACGTAATATCGTATAACGTTATATACTATAACGTAATATCGTATAACGTTATATACTACTACGTAATAACGTATAACGTTATATAGTATTACCTTATGGCGTATAACGTTATATACCATTACGTACTGACGTATAACGTTATATACTATTACGTAACGACGTATAACGATATGTAGTATTACCTTATAACGTATAACGTTATATACTAATACGTAATAACGTATAACGTTATATAGTATCACCTTATGACGTATAACGTTATATACTATTACGTAATAACGTATAACGATATATAGTATTACCTTATGACGTATAACGTTATATACTATTACGTAATATCGTATAACGTTATGTAGTATTACCTTATAACGTATAACGTTATATACTATTATGTAATAACGTATAACGTTATATAGTATCACCTTATGACGTATAACGTTCTATACTATTACGTACTATCGTATAACGTTATATACTATTACGTAATATCGTATAACGTTATATACTACTACGTAATAACGTATAACGTTATATACCATTACGTACTGACGTATAACGTTATATACTATTACGTAACAACGTATAACGTTATATACTATTACGTAACAACGTATAACGTTATATAGTATTACCTTATGACGTATAACGTTATGTAGTATTACCTTATAACGTATAACGTTATATACTAATACGTAATAACGTATAACGTTATATACTACTACGTAATAACGTATAACGTTATGTAGTATTACCTTATAACGTATAACGTTATATACTAATACGTAATAACGTATAACGTTATATAGTATCACCTTATGACGTATAACGTTATATACTATTACGTAATATCGTACAACGTTATGTAGTATTACCTTATAACGTATAACGTTATATACTATTACGTACTAACGTATAACGTTATATACTATTACGTAATATAGTATAACGATATATACTACTACGTAATAACGCATAACGTTATATAGTATTACCTTATGGCGTATAACGTTATATAGTATTACCTTATAACATATAACGTTATATACCATTACGTACTGACGTATAACTTTATATACTATTACGTAATATCGTATAACGTTATATACTATTAAGTAATATCGTATAATGTTATATACTTCTACGTAATGACGTATAACGTTATATAATATTACCATATGACGTATAACGTTATTTACTATTATGTAATAACGTATAACGTTATGTAGTATTACCTTATAACGTATAACGTTATATACTATTACGTAATATCGTATAACGTTATATACTACTACGTAATAACGTATAACGTTATGTAGTATTACCTTATAACGTATAACGTTATATACTAATACGTAATAACGTATAACGTTATATAGTATCACCTTATGACGTATAACGTTATATACTATTACGTAATATCGTACAACGTTATGTAGTATTACCTTATAACGTATAACGTTATATACTATTACGTACTAACGTATAACGTTATGTAGTATTACCTTATAACGTATAACGTTATATACTATTATGTAGTAACGTATAACGTTATATAGTATCACCTTATGACGTAAAACGTTATATACTATTACGTAATATCGTATAACGTTATATACTATAACGTAATATCGTATAACGTTATATACTACTACGTAATAACGTATAACGTTATATAGTATTACCTTATGGCGTATAACGTTATATACCATTACGTACTGACGTATAACGTTATATACTATTACGTAACAACGTATAACGTTATATAGTATTACCTTATGACGTATAACGTTATGTAGTATTACCTTATAACGTATAACGTTATATACTATTACGTAATAACGTATAACGTTATGTAGTATTACCTTATAACGTATAACGTTATATACTATTACGTAATATCGTATAACGTTATATACTACTACGTAATAACGTATAACGTTATGTAGTATTACCTTATAACGTATAACGTTATATACTAATACGTAATAACGTATAACGTTATATAGTATCACCTTATGACGTATAACGTTATATACTATTACGTAATAACGTATAACGACATATAGTATTACCTTATGACGTATAACGTTATATACTATTACGTAATATCGTATAACGTTATGTAGTATTACCTTATAACGTATAACGTTATATACTATTACGTACTAACGTATAACGTTATGTAGTATTACCTTATAACGTATAACGTTATATACTATTACGTAATAACGTATAACGTTATATAGTATCACCTTATGACGTATAACGTTATATACTATTACGTACTATCGTATAACGTTATATACTATTACGTAATATCGTATAACGTTATATACTACTACGTAATAACGTATAACGTTATATACCATTACGTACTGACGTATAACGTTATATTCTATTACGTAACAACGTATAACGTTATATACTATTACGTAACAACGTATAACGTTATATAGTATTACCTTATGACGTATAACGTTATGTAGTATTACCTTATAACGTATAACGTTATATACTAATACGTAATAACGTATAACGTTATATAGTATCACCTTATGACGTATAACGTTATATACTATTACGTAATAACGTATAACGTTATATAGTATTACCTTATGACGTATAACGTTATATACTATTACGTAATATCGTATAACGTTATGTAGTATCACCGTATAACGTATAACGTTATATACTATTACGTACTAACGTATAACGTTATGTAGTATTACCTTATAACGTATAACGTTATATACCATTACGTACTGACGAATAACGTTATATACTATTACGTAATAACGTACAACGTTATATGGTATTACCTTATAACGTATAACGTTATATACTATTACGTACTGACGTATAACGTTATATACTATTACGTAATAACGTATAACGTTATATACTATTACGTAATAACGTACAACGTTATATGGTATTACCTTATAACGTATAACGTTATATACTATTACGTACTAACGTATAACGTTATATACTATTACGTAATAACGTACAACGTTATATGGTATTACCTTATAACGTATAACGTTATATACTATTACGTACTAACGTATAACGTTATATAGTATTACCTTATGGCGTATAACGTTATATACCATTACGTACTGACGTATAACGTTATATACTATTACGTACTAACGTATAACGTTATGTAGTATTACCTTATAACGTATAACGTTATATAGTATTACCTTATGCCGTATAACAGTATATACCATTACGTACTGACGTATAACGTTATATACTATTACGTAATAACGTATAACGTTCTATACTATTACGTAATAACGTACAACGTTATATGGTATTACCTTATAACGTATAACGTTATATACTATTACGTACTGACGTATAACGTTATATACTATTACGTAATAACGTATAACGTTATATACTATTACGTAATAACGTACAACGTTATATGGTATTACCTTATGACGTATAACGTTATATACTATTACGTAATATCGTATAACGTTATGTAGTATTACCTTATAACGTATAACGTTATATACTATTACGTACTAACGTATAACGTTATGTAGTATTACCTTATAACGTATAACGTTATATACTATTACGTAATAACGTATAACGTTATATAGTATCACCTTATGACGTATAACGTTATATACTATTACGTAATAACGTACAACGTTATATACTATTACGTAATATCGTATAACGTTATATACTACTACGTAATAACGTATAACGTTATATAGTATTACCTTATGGCGTATAACGTCATATAGTATTACGTAATAACGTATAACGTTATATACTATTACGTAATATCGTATAACGTTATATACTATTACGTAATAGCGTATAACGTTATATAGTATTACCTTATGCCGTATAACAGTATATACCATTACGTACTGACGTATAACGTTATATACTATTACGTAATAACGTATAACGTTCTATACTATTACGTAATAACGTACAACGTTATATGGTATTACCTTATAACGTATAACGTTATATACTATTACGTACTGACGTATAACGTTATATACTATTACGTAATAACGTATAACGTTATATACTATTACGTAATAACGTACAACGTTATATGGTATTACCTTATAACGTATAACGTTATATACTATTACGTACTAACGTATAACGTTATATAGTATTACCTTATGGCGTATAACGTTATATACCATTACGTACTGACGTATAACGTTATATACTATTACGTACTAACGTATAACGTTATGTAGTATTACCTTATAACGTATAACGTTATATACTATTACGTAATAACGTATAACGTTATATAGTATCACCTTATGACGTATAACGTTATATACTATTACGTAATAACGTATAACGTTATATACTATTACGTAATAACGTATAACGTTATATGATATTACCTTATAACGTATAACGTTATATACCATTAGGTACTGACGTATAACGTTATATACTATTACGTAATATCGTATAACGTTATATACTATTACGTAATATCGTATAACGTTATATACTACTACGTAATAACGTATAACGTTATATAGTATTACCTTATGGCGTATAACGTTATATAATATTACGTAATAACGTATAACGTTATATACTATTACGTAATATCGTATAACGTTATATACTACTACGTAATAACGTATAACGTTATATAGTATTACCTTATGGCGTATAACGTTATATACCATTACGTACTGACGTATAACGTTATATACTATTACGTACTAACGTATAACGTTATGTAGTATTACCTTATAACGTATAACGTTATATACTATTACGTAATAACGTATAACGTTATATATTATCACCTTATGACGTATAACGTTATATACTATTACGTAATAACGTATAACGTTATATACTATTACGTAATAACGTATAACGTTATATGATATTACCTTATAACGTATAACGTTATATACCATTAGGTACTGACGTATAACGTTATATACTATTACGTAATATGGTATAACGTTATATACTATTACGTAATATCGTATAACGTTATATACTACTACGTAATAACGTATAACGTTATATAGTATTACCTTATGGCGTATAACATTATATACCATTACGTACTGACGTATAACGTTATATACTATTACGTAATATCGTATAACGTTATATACTATTACGTAATAACGTATAACGTTATATAGTATTACCTTATGGCGTGTAACGTTATATACCATTACGTACTGACGTATAACGTTATATACTATTACGTAATAACGTATAACGTTATATACTATTACGTAATAACGTACAAAGTTATATACCATTAGGTACTGACGTATAACGTTATATACTATTACGTAATATCGTATAACGTTATATACTATTACGTAATATCGTATAACGTTATATACTATTACGTAATAACGTACAACGTTATATAGTATTACCTTATGGCGTATAACGTTACATACCATTACGTACTGACGTATAACGTTATATACTATTACGTAATAACGTATAACGTTATATGCTATTACGTAATAACGTATAAAGTTATATGGTATTACCTTATTACGTATAACGTTATACACTATTACGTAATAACGTACAACGTTATATAGTATTACCTTATGGCGTATAACGTTATATACCATTACGTACTGACGTATAACGTTATATACTATTACGTACTAACGTATAACGTTATATACTACTACGTAATAACGTATAACGTTATATAGTATTACCTTATGGCGTATAACGTTATATACTATTACGTACTAACGTATAACGTTATATACTATTACGTAATAACGTATAACGTTATATACTATTACGTAATAACGTATAAAGTTATATGGTATTACCTTATAACGTATAACGTTATATACTATTACGTAATAACCGTACAACGTTATATAGTATTACCTTATGGCGTATAACGTTATATACCATCACGTACTGACGTATAACGTTATATACTATTACGTACTAACGTATAACGTTATGTAGTATTACCTTATAACGTATAACGTTATATACTATTACGTAATAACGTATAACGTTATATAGTATTACCTTATGGCGTATAACGTTATATACCATTACGTACCGACGTATAAGGTTATATACTATTACGTAATATCGTATAACGTTATATACTATTACGTAATATCGTATAACGTTATATACTACTACGTAATAACGTATAACGTTATATAGTATTACCTTATGGCGTTTAATGTTATATAATATTACGTAATAACGTATAACGTTATATACTATTACGTAATATCGTATAACGTTATATACTACTACTTAATAACGTATAACGTTATATAGTATTACCTTATGGCGTATAACGTTATATACCATTACGTACTGACGTATAACGTCATATACCATTACGTACTGACGTATAACGTTATATACTATTACGTAATATCGTATAACGTTATATACTATTACGTAATATCGTATAACGTTATATACTACTACGTAATAACGTATAACGTTATATAGTATTACCTTATGGCGTTTAATGTTATATAATATTACGTAATAACGTATAACGTTATATACTATTACGTAATATCGTATAACGTTATATACTACTACGTAATAACGTATAACGTTATATAGTATTACCTTATGGCGTATAACGTTATATACTATTACGTACTAACGTATAACGTTATATGGTATTACCTTATAACGTATAACGTTATATACTATTACGTAATAACCGTACAACGTTATATAGTATTACCTTATGGCGTATAACGTTATATACCATTACGTACTGACGTATAACGTTATATACTATTACGTACTAACGTATAACGTTATGTAGTATTACCTTATAACGTATAACGTTATATACTATTACGTAATAACGTATAACGTTATATAGTATTACCTTATGGCGTATAACGTTATATACCATTACGTACTGACGTATAACGTTATATACTATTACGTAATAACGTATAAAGTTATATGGTATTACCTTATAACGTATAACGTTATATACCATTACGTACTGACGTATAACGTTATATACTATTACGTAATATCGTATAACGTTATATACTATTACGTAATATCGTATAACGATATATACTACTACGTAATAACGCATAACGTTATATAGTATTACCTTATGGCGTATAACGTTATATAGTATTACCTTATGGCGTATAACGTTATATACCATTACGTACTGACGTATAACATTATATACCATTACGTACTGACGTATAACGTTATATACTATTACGTAATATCGTATAACGTTATATACTATTACGTAATAACGTATAACGTTATATAGTATTACCTTATGGCGTGTAACGTTATATACCATTACGTACTGACGTATAACGTTATATACTATTACGTAATAACGTATAACGTTATATACTATTACGTAATAACGTATAAAGTTATATACCATTAGGTACTGACGTATAACGTTATATACTATTACGTAATATCGTATAACGTTATATACTATTACGTAATATCGTATAACGTTATATACTATTACGTAATAACGTACAACGTTATATAGTATTACCTTATGGCGTATAACGTTACATACCATTACGTACTGACGTATAACGTTATATACTATTACGTAATAACGTATAAAGTTATGTAGTATTACCTTATAACGTATAACGTTATATACTATTATGTAATAACGTATAACGTTATATAGTATCACCTTATGACGTATAACGTTATATACTATTACGTAATAACGAATAACGTTATATACTATTACGTAATAACGTATAAAGTTATGTAGTATTACCTTATAACGTATAACGTTATATACTATTATGTAATAACGTATAACGTTATATAGTATCACCTTATGACGTATAACGTTATATACTATTACGTAATATCGTATAACGTTATATACTATAACGTAATATCGTATAACGTTATATACTACTACGTAATAACGTATAACGATATATAGTATTACCTTATGGCGTATAACGTTATATACCATTACGTACTGACGTATAACGTTATATACTATTACGTAACAACGTATAACGTTATATAGTATTACCTTATGACGTATAACGTTATGTAGTATTACCTTATAACGTATAACGTTATATACTATTACGCAATAACGTATAACGTTATGTAGTATTACCTTATAACGTATAACGTTATATACTATTACGTAATATCGTATAACGTTATATACTACTACGTAATAACGTATAACGTTATGTAGTATTACCTTATAACGTATAACGTTATATACTAATACGTAATAACGTACAACGTTATATAGTATCACCTTATGACGTATAACGTTATATACTATTACGTAATAACGTATAACGATATATAGTATTACCTTATGACGTATAACGTTATATACTATTACGTAATATCGTATAACGTTATGTAGTATTACCTTATATCGTATAACGTTATATACTATTACGTACTAACGTATAACGTTATGTAGTATTACCTTATAACGTATAACGTTATATACTATTACGTAATAACGTATAACGTTATATAGTATCACCTTATGACGTATAACGTTATATACTATTACGTACTATCGTATAACGTTATATGCTATTACGTAATATCGTATAACGTTATATACTACTACGTAATAACGTATAACGTTATATACCATTACGTACTGACGTATAACGGTATATACTATTACGTAACAACGTATAACGTTATATACTATTACGTAACAACGTATAACGTTATATAGTATTACCTTATGACGTATAACGTTATGTAGTATTACCTTATAACGTATAACGTTATATACTAATACGTAATAACGTATAACGTTATATAGTATCACCTTATGACGTATAAAGTTATATACTATTACGTAATAACGTATAACGTTATATAGTATTACCTTATGACGTATAACGTTATATACTATTACGTAATATCGTATAACGTTATGTAGTATCACCTTATAACGTATAACGTTATATACTATTACGTACTAACGTATAACGTTATGTAGTATTACCTTATGGCGTATAACGTTATATACCATTACGTACTGACGTATAACGTTATATACTATTACGTACTATCGTATAACGTTATATACTATTACGTAATATCGTATAACGTTATATACTACTACGTAATAACGTATAACGTTATATATTATCACCTTATGACGTATAACGTTATATACTATTACGTAATAACGTATAACGTTATATACTATTACGTAATAACGTATAACGTTAATGGTATTACCTTATAACATATAACGTTATATACCATTGCGTACTGACGTATAACGTTATATACTATTACGTAATATCGTATAACGTTATATACTATTACGTAATATCGTATAACGTTATATACTACTACGTAATAACGTATAACGTTATATAGTATTACCTTATGGCGTTTAACGTTATATAATATTACGTAATAACGTATAACGTTATATACTATTACGTAATATCGTATAACGTTATATACTACTACGTAATAACGTATAACGTTATATAGTATTACCTTATTGCGTGTAACGTTATATACCATTACGTACTGACGTATAACGTTATATACTATTACGTACTAACGTATAACGTTATGTAGTATTACCTTATAACGTATAACGTTATATACTATTACGTAATAACGTATAACGTTATATATTATCACCTTATGACGTATAACGTTATATACTATTACGTAATAACGTATAACGTTATATACTATTACGTAATAACGTATAACGTTATATGATATTACCTTATAACGTATAACGTTATATACCATTAGGTACTGACGTATAACGTTATATACTATTACGTAATATCGTATAACGTTATATACTATTACGTAATATCGTATAACGTTATATACTACTACGTAATAACGTATAACGTTATATAGTATTACCTTATGGCGTTTAACGTTATATAATATTACGTAATAACGTATAACGTTATATACTATTACGTAATATCGTATAACGTTATATACTACTACGTAATAACGTATAACGTTATATAGTATTACCTTATGGCGTATAACGTTATATACCATTACGTACTGACGTATAACGTTATATACTATTACGTACTAACGTATAACGTTATGTAGTATTACCTTATAACGTATAACGTTATATACTATTACGTAATAACGTATAACGTTATATATTATCACCTTATGACGTATAACGTTATATACTATTACGTAATAACGTATAACGTTATATACTATGACGTAATAACGTATAACGTTATATGATATTACCTTATAACGTATAACGTTATATACCATTAGGTACTGACGTATAACGTTATATACTATTACGTAATATGGTATACCGTTATATACTATTACGTAATATCGTATAACGTTATATACTACTACGTAATAACGTATAACGTTATATAGTATTACCTTATGGCGTATAACATTATATACCATTACGTACTGACGTATAACGTTATATACTATTACGTAATATCGTATAACGTTATATACTATTACGTAATAACGTATAACGTTATATAGTATTACCTTATGGCGTGTAACGTTATATACCATTACGTACTGACGTATAACGTTATATACTATTACGTAATAACGTATAACGTTATATACTATTACGTAATAACGTATAAAGTTATATACCATTAGGTACTGACGTATAACGTTATATACTATTACGTAATATCGTATAACGTTATATACTATTACGTAATATCGTATAACGTTATATACTATTACGTAATAACGTACAACGTTATATAGTATTACCTTATGGCGTATAATGTTACATACCATTACGTACTGACGTATAACGTTATATACTATTACGTAATAACGTATAACGTTATATGCTATTACGTAATAACGTATAAAGTTATATGGTATTACCTTATTACGTATAACGTTATACACTATTACGTAATAACGTACAACGTTATATAGTATTACCTTATGGCGTATAACGTTATATACCATTACGTACTGACGTATAACGTTATATACTATTACGTACTAACGTATAACGTTATGTAGTATTACCTTATAACGTATAACGTTATATACTATTACGTAATAACGTATAACGTTATATAGTATTACCTTATGGCGTATAACGTTATATACCATTACGTACTGACGTATAACGTCATATACCATTACGTACCGACGTATAACGTTATATACTATTACGTATTATCGTATAACGTTATATACTATTACGTAATATCGTATAACGTTATATACTACTACGTAATAACGTATAACGTTATATAGTATTACCTTATGGCGTTTAATGTTATATAATATTACGTAATAACGTATAACGTTATATACTATTACGTAATATCGTATAACGTTATATACTACTACGTAATAACGTATAACGTTATATAGTATTACCTTATGGCGTATAACGTTATATACCATTACGTACTGACGTATAACGTCATATACCATTACGTACTGACGTATAACGTTATATACTATTACGTAATATCGTATAACGTTATATACTATTACGTAATATCGTATAACGTTATATACTACTACGTAATAACGTATAACGTTATATAGTATTACCTTATGGCGTTTAATGTTATATAATATTACGTAATAACGTATAACGTTATATACTATTACGTAATATCGTATAACGTTATATACTACTACGTAATAACGTATAACGTTATATAGTATTACCTTATGGCGTATAACGTTATATACTATTACGTACTAACGTATAACGTTATATACTATTACGTAATAACGTATAACGTTATATACTATTACGTAATAACGTATAAAGTTATATGGTATTACCTTATAACGTATAACGTTATATACTATTACGTAATAACCGTACAACGTTATATAGTATTACCTTATGGCGTATAACGTTATATACCATTACGTACTGACGTATAACATTATATACTATTACGTACTAACGTATAACGTTATGTAGTATTACCTTATAACGTATAACGTTATATACTATTACGTAATAACGTATAACGTTATATAGTATTACCTTATGGCGTATAACGTTATATACCATTACGTACTGACGTATAACGTTATATACTATTACGTAATAACGTATAAAGTTATATGGTATTACCTTATAACGTATAACGTTATATACCATTACGTACTGACGTATAACGTTATATACTATTACGTAATATCGTATAACGTTATATACTATTACGTAATATCGTATAACGATATATACTACTACGTAATAACGCATAACGTTATATAGTATTACCTTATGGCGTATAACGTTATATAGTATTACCTTATGGCGTATAACGTTATATACCATTACGTACTGACGTATAACGTTATATACTATTACGTAATAACGTATAACGTTATATACTATAACGTAATAACGTATAACGTTATATGGTATTACCTTATAACGTATAACGTTATATACCATTACGTACTGACGTATAACGTTATATACTATTACGTAATATCGTATAACGTTATATACTATTACGTAATAACGTATAACGTTATATACTATTACGTAATAACGTATAAAGTTATGTAGTATTACCTTATAACGTATAACGTTATATACTATTATGTAATAACGTATAACGTTATATAGTATCACCTTATGACGTATAACGTTATATACTATTACGTAATAACGAATAACGTTATATACTATTACGTAATAACGTATAAAGTTATGTAGTATTACCTTATAACGTATAAGGTTATATACTATTATGTAATAACGTATAACGTTATATAGTATCACCTTATGACGTATAACGTTATATACTATTACGTAATACCGTATAACGTTATATACTATAACGTAATATCGTATAACGTTATATACTACTACGTAATAACGTATAACGTTATATAGTATTACCTTATGGCGTATAACGTTATATACCATTACGTACTGACGTATAACGTTATATACTATTACGTAACAACGTATAACGTTATATAGTATTACCTTATGACGTATAACGTTATGTAGTATTACCTTAAAACGTATAACGTTATATACCATTACGTACTGACGTATAACGTTATATACTATTACGTAACAACGTATAACGTTATATACTATTACGTAACAACGTATAACGTTATATAGTATTACCTTATGACGTATAACGTTATGTAGTATTACCTTATAACGTATAACGTTATATACTAATACGTAATAACGTATAACGTTATATAGTATCACCTTATGACGTATAAAGTTATATACTATTACGTAATAACGTATAACGTTATATAGTATTACCTTATGACGTATAACGTTATATACTATTACGTAATATCGTATAACGTTATGTAGTATCACCTTATAACGTATAACGTTATATACTATTACGTACTAACGTATAACGTTATGTAGTATTACCTTATGGCGTATAACGTTATATACCATTACGTACTGACGTATAACGTTATATACTATTACGTACTAACGTATAACGTTATGGAGTATTACATTATAACGTATAACGTTATATACTATTACGTAATAACGTATAACGTTATATATTATCACCTTATGACGTATAACGTTATATACTATTACGTAATAACGTATAACGTTATATACTATTACGTAATAACGTATAACGTTATATGATATTACCTTATAACGTATAACGTTATATACCATTAGGTACTGACGTATAACGTTATATACTATTACGTAATATCGTATAACGTTATATACTATTACGTAATATCGTATAACGTTATATACTACTACGTAATAACGTATAACGTTATATAGTATTACCTTATGGCGTTTAACGTTATATAATATTACGTAATAACGTATAACGTTATATACTATTACGTAATATCGTATAACGTTATATACTACTACGTAATAACGTATAACGTTATATAGTATTACCTTATGGCGTATAACGTTATATACCATTACGTACTGACGTATAACGTTATATACTATTACGTACTAACGTATAACGTTATGTAGTATTACCTTATAACGTATAACGTTATATACTATTACGTAATAACGTATAACGTTATATATTATCACCTTATGACGTATAACGTTATATACTATTACGTAATAACGTATAACGTTATATACTATGACGTAATAACGTATAACGTTATATGATATTACCTTATAACGTATAACGTTATATACCATTAGGTACTGACGTATAACGTTATATACTATTACGTAATATGGTATACCGTTATATACTATTACGTAATATCGTATAACGTTATATACTACTACGTAATAACGTATAACGTTATATAGTATTACCTTATGGCGTATAACATTATATACCATTACGTACTGACGTATAACGTTATATACTATTACGTAATATCGTATAACGTTATATACTATTACGTAATAACGTATAACGTTATATAGTATTACCTTATGGCGTGTAACGTTATATACCATTACGTACTGACGTATAACGTTATATACCATTACGTACTGACGTATAACGTTATATACTATTACGTAATAACGTATAACGTTATATACTATTACGTAATAACGTATAAAGTTATATACCATTAGGTACTGACGTATAACGTTATTTACTATTACGTAATATCGTATAACGTTATATACTATTACGTAATATCGTATAACGTTATATACTATTACGTAATAACGTACAACGTTATATAGTATTACCTTATGGCGTATAACGTTACATACCATTACGTACTGACGTATAACGTTATATACTATTACGTAATAACGTATAACGTTATATACTATTACGAATTATCGTATAACGTTATATACTATTACGTAATATCGTATAACGTTATATACTACTACGTAATAACGTATAACGTTATATAATATTACCTTATGGCGTTTAATGTTATATAATATTACGTAATAACGTATAACGTTATATACTATTACGTAATATCGTATAACGTTATATACTACTACGTAATAACGTATAACGTTATATAGTATTACCTTATGGCGTATAACGTTATATACCATTACGTACTGACGTATAACGTCATATACCATTACGTACTGACGTATAACGTTATATACTATTACGTAATATCGTATAACGTTATATACTATTACGTAATATCGTATAACGTTATATACTACTACGTAATAACGTATAACGTTATATAGTATTACCTTATGGCGTTTAATGTTATATAATATTACGTAATAACGTATAACGTTATATACTATTACGTAATATCGTATAACGTTATATACTACTACGTAATAACGTATAACGTTATATAGTATTACCTTATGGCGTATAACGTTATATACTATTACGTACTAACGTATAACGTTATATACTATTACGTAATAACGTATAACGTTATATACTATTACGTAATAACGTATAAAGTTATATGGTATTACCTTATAACGTATAACGTTATATACTATTACGTAATAACCGTACAACGTTATATAGTATTACCTTATGGCGTATAACGTTATATACCATTACGTACTGACGTATAACGTTATATACTATTACGTACTAACGTATAACGTTATGTAGTATTACCTTATAACGTATAACGTTATATACTATTACGTAATAACGTATAACGTTATATAGTATTACCTTATGGCGTATAACGTTATATACCATTACGTACTGACGTATAACGTTATATACTATTACGTAATAACGTATAAAGTTATATGGTATTACCTTATAACGTATAACGTTATATACCATTACGTACTGACGTATAACGTTATATACTATTACATAATATCGTATAACGTTATATACTATTACGTAATATCGTATAACGATATATACTACTACGTAATAACGCATAACGTTATATAGTATTACCTTATGGCGTATAACGTTATATAGTATTACCTTATGGCGTATAACGTTATATACCATTACGTACTGACGTATAACGTTATATACTATTACGTAATAACGTATAACGTTATATACTATAACGTAATAACGTATAACGTTATATGGTATTACCTTATAACGTATAACGTTATATACCATTACGTACTGACGTATAACGTTATATACTATTACGTAATATCGTATAACGTTATATACTATTACGTAATAACGTATAACGTTATATACTATTACGTAATAACGTATAAAGTTATGTAGTATTACCTTATAACGTATAACGTTATATACTATTATGTAATAACGTATAACGTTATATAGTATCACCTTATGACGTATAACGTTATATACTATTACGTAATAACGAATAACGTTATATACTATTACGTAATAACGTATAAAGTTATGTAGTATTACCTTATAACGTATAACGTTATGTACTATTATGTAATAACGTATAACGTTATATAGTATCACCTTATGACGTATAACGTTATATACTATTACGTAATATCGTATAACGTTATATACTACTACGTAATAACGTATAACGTTATGTAGTATTACCTTATAACGTATAACGTTATATACTAATACGTAATAACGTATAACGTTATATAGTATCACCTTATGACGTATAACGTTATATACTATTACGTAATAACGTATAACGATATATAGTATTACCTTATGACGTATAACGTTATATACTATTACGTAATATCGTATAACGTTATGTAGTATTACCTTATATCGTATAACGTTATATACTATTACGTACTAACGTATAACGTTATGTAGTATTACCTTATAACGTATAACGTTATATACTATTACGTAATAACGTATAACGTTATATAGTATCACCTTATGACGTATAACGTTATATACTATTACGTACTATCGTATAACGTTATATGCTATTACGTAATATCGTATAACGTTATATACTACTACGTAATAACGTATAACGTTATATACCATTACGTACTGACGTATAACGTTATATACTATTACGTAACAACGTATAACGTTATATACTATTACGTAACAACGTATAACGTTATATAGTATTACCTTATGACGTATAACGTTATGTAGTATTACCTTATAACGTATAACGTTATATACTAATACGTACTAACGTATAACGTTATATAGTATCACCTTATGACGTATAAAGTTATATACTATTACGTAATAACGTATAACGTTATATAGTATTACCTTATGACGTATAACGTTATATACTATTACGTAATATCGTATAACGTTATGTAGTATCACCTTATAACGTATAACGTTATATACTATTACGTACTAACGTATAACGTTGTGTAGTATTACCTTATGGCGTATAACGTTATATACCATTACGTACTGACGTATAACGTTATATACTATTACGTACTATCGTATAACGTTATATACTATTACGTAATATCGTATAACGTTATATACTACTACGTAATAACGTATAACGTTATATACCATTACGTACTGACGTATAACGTTATATACTATTACGTAACAACGTATAACGTTATATACTATTACGTAACAACGTATAACGTTATATAGTATTACCTTATGACGTATAACGTTATGTAGTATTACCTTATAACGTATAACGTTATATACTATTACGTAATAACGTATAACGTCACGTAGTATTACCTTATAACGTATAACGTTATATACTATTACGTAATATCGTATAACGTTATATACTACTACGTAATAACGTATAACGTTATATACTATTACGTAATATCGTATAACGTTATATACTTCTACGTAATGACGTATAACGTTATATAGTATTACCTTATAGCGTATAACGTTATATACCATTACGTACTGACGTATAACGTTATATACTATTACGCAATATCGTATAACGTTATATACTATTACGTAATATCGTATAACGTTATAGACTACTACGTAATAACGTATAACGTTATATAGTATTACGTAATATCGTATAACGTTATATACTATTACGTAATATCGTATAACGTTATATACTATTACGTAATAACGTACAACGTTATATAGTATTACCTTATGGCGTATAACGTTACATACCATTACGTACTGACGTATAACGTTATATACTATTACGTACTAACGTATAACGTTATGTAGTATTACCTTATAACGTATAACGTTATATACTATTACGTAATAACGTATAACGTTATATAGTATTACCTTATGGTGTATAACGTTACATACCATTACGTACTGACGTATAACGTTATATACTATTACGTAATAACGTATAACGTTATATGCTATTACGTAATAACGTATAAAGTTATATGGTATTACCTTATTACGTATAACGTTATACACTATTACGTAATAACGTACAACGTTATATAGTATTACCTTATGGCGTATAACGTTATATACCATTACGTACTGACGTATAACGTTATATACTATTACGTACTAACGTATAACGTTATGTAGTATTACCTTATAACGTATAACGTTATATACTATTACGTAATAACGTATAACGTTATATAGTATTACCTTATGGCGTTTAATGTTATATAATATTACGTAATAACGTATAACGTTATATACTATTACGTAATATCGTATAACGTTATATACTACTACGTAATAACGTATAACGTTATATAGTATTACCTTATGGCGTATAACGTTATATACCATTACGTACTGACTTATAACGTCATATACCATTACGTACTGACGTATAACGTTATATACTATTACGTAATATCGTATAACGTTATATACTATTACGTAATATCGTATAACGTTATATACTACTACGTAATAACGTATAACGTTATATAGTATTACCTTATGGCGTTTAATGTTATATAATATTACGTAATAACGTATAACGTTATATACCATTACGTACCGACGTATAACGTTATATACTATTACGTAATATCGTATAACGTTATATACTATTACGTAATATCGTATAACGTTATATACTACTACGTAATAACGTATAACGTTATATAGTATTACGTTATGGCGTTTAATGTTATATAATATTACGTAATAACGTATAACGTTATATACTATTACGTAATATCGTATAACGTTATATACTACTACGTAATAACGTATAACGTTATATAGTATTACCTTATGGCGTATAACGTTATATACCATTACGTACTGACGTATAACGTCATATACCATTACGTACTGACGTATAACGTTATATACTATTACGTAATATCGTATAACGTTATATACTATTACGTAATATCGTATAACGTTATATACTACTACGTAATAACGTATAACGTTATATAGTATTACCTTATGGCGTTTAATGTTATATAATATTACGTAATAACGTATAACGTTATATACTATTACGTAATATCGTATAACGTTATATACTACTACGTAATAACGTATAACGTTATATAGTATTACCTTATGGCGTATAACGTTATATACTATTACGTACTAACGTATAACGTTATATACTATTACGTAATAACGTATAACGTTATATACTATTACGTAATAACGTATAAAGTTATATGGTATTACCTTATAACGTATAACGTTATATACTATTACGTAATAACCGTACAACGTTATATAGTATTACCTTATGGCGTATAACGTTATATACCATTACGTACTGACGTATAACGTTATATACTATTACGTACTAACGTATAACGTTATGTAGTATTACCTTATAACGTATAACGTTATATACTATTACGTAATAACGTATAACGTTATATAGTATTACCTTATGGCGTATAACGTTATATACCATTACGTACTGACGTATAACGTTATATACTATTACGTAATATCGTATAACGTTATATACTATTACGTAATATCGTATAACGATATATATTACTACGTAATAACGCATAACGTTATATAGTATTACCTTATGGCGTATAACGTTATATAGTATTACCTTATGGCGTATAACGTTATATACCATTACGTACTGACGTATAACGTTATATACTATTACGTAATAACGTATAACGTTATATACTATAACGTAATAACGTATAACGTTATATGGTATTACCTTATAACGTATAACGTTATATACCATTACGTACTGACGTATAACGTTATATACTATTACGTAATATCGTATAACGTTATATACTATTACGTAATATCGTATAACGTTATAGACTACTACGTAATAACGTATAACGTTATATAGTATTACCTTATGTCGTATAACGTTATATACCATTACGTACTGACGTATAACGTTATATACTATTACGTAATAACGTATAACGTTAAATACTATTACGTAATAACGTATAACGTTCATGGTATTACCTTATAACGTATAACGTTATATACCATTACGTACTGACGTATAACGTTATATACTATTACGTAATATCGTATAACGTTATATACTATTACGTAATATCGTATAACGTTATAGACTACTACGTAATAACGTATAACGTTATATAGTATTACCTTATGTCGTATAACGTTATATACCATTACGTACTGACGTATAACGTTATATACTATTACGTAATAACGTATAACGTTAAATACTATTACGTAATAACGTATAACGTTCATGGTATTACCTTATAACATATAACGTTATGTACCATTACGTACTGACGTATAACGTTATATACTATTACGTAATATCGTATAACGTTATATACTATTACGTAATATCGTATAATGTTATATACTTCTACGTAATGACGTATAACGTTATATAATATTACCATATGACGTATAACGTTATTTACTATTATGTAACAACGAATAACGTTATATAGTATCACCTTATGACGTATAACGTTATATACTATTACGTAATATCGTATAACGTTATATACTACTACGTAATAACGTATAACGTTATGTAGTATTACCTTATAACGTATAACGTTATATACTATTAGGTACTAACGTATAACGTTATGTAGTATTATCTTATAACGTATAACGTTATATACTATTACGTAATAACGTATAACGTTATGTAGTATTACCTTATAACGTATAACGTTATATACTATTACGTAATATCGTATAACGTTATATACTACTACGTAATAACGTATAACGTTATGTAGTATTACCTTATAACGTATAACGTTATATACTAATACGTAATAACGTATAACGTTATATAGTATCACCTTATGACGTATAACGTTATATACTATTACGTAATATGGTACAACGTTATGTAGTATTACCTTATAACGTATAACGTTATATACTATTACGTACTAACGTATAACGTTATGTAGTATTACCTTATAACGTATAACGTTATATACTATTATGTAATAACGTATAACGTTATATAGTATCACCTTATGACGTATAACGTTATATACTATTACGTAATATCGTATAACGTTATATACTATAACGTAATATCGTATAACGTTATATACTACTACGTAATAACGTATAACGTTATATAGTATTACCTTATGGCGTATAACGTTATATACCATTACGTACTGACGTATAACGTTATATACTATTACGTAACAACGTATAACGTTATATAGTATTACCTTATGACGTATAACGTTATCTAGTATTACCTTATAACGTATAACGTTATATACTATTACGTAATAACGTATAACGTTATGTAGTATTACCTTATAACGTATAACGTTATATACTATTACGTAATATCGTATAACGTTATATACTACTACGTAATAACGTATAACGTTATGTAGTATTACCTTATAACGTATAACGTTATATACTAATACGTAATAACGTATAACGTTATATAGTATCACCTTATGACGTATAACGTTATATACTATTACGTAATAACGTATAACGATATATAGTATTACCTTATGACGTATAACGTTATATACTACTACGTAATAACGTATAACGTTATATAGTATTACCTTATGGCGTATAACGTTATATACCATTACGTACTGACGTATAACGTTATATACTATTACGTAACAACGTATAACGTTATATAGTATTACCTTATGACGTATAACGTTATCTAGTATTACCTTATAACGTATAACGTTATATACTATTACGTAATAACGTATAACGTTATGTAGTATTACCTTATAACGTATAACGTTATATACTATTACGTAATATCGTATAACGTTATATACTACTACGTAATAACGTATAACGTTATGTAGTATTACCTTATAACGTATAACGTTATATACTAATACGTAATAACGTATAACGTTATATAGTATCACCTTATGACGTATAACGTTATATACTATTACGTAATAACGTATAACGATATATAGTATTACCTTATGACGTATAACGTTATATACTATTACGTAATATCGTATAACGTTATATAGTATCACCTTATGACGTATAACGTTATATACTATTACGTACTATCGTATAACGTTATATACTATTACGTAATATCGTATAACGTTATATAATACTACGTAATAACGTATAACGTTATATACCATTACGTACTGACGTATAACGTTATATACTATTACGTAACAACGTATAACGTTATACAGGGTGCGCCGTTAGAATCCGGACAAAAGAAGTTTTGTGCAGAAAGTTGTTTATTTAAGTCAATACACAAAAACACATGAAAATGTTGTTATATCTCATTTAAAGGGTCCTTGCTGAGAACTTTTATTCTATGTAACCACCCTCTGCCTCTATGACCTGCTCTATTCTTGCTCTAAAGCGCGAGCACGCTGACTTCAACTGGTCGCGTTTAATTGTCGCGAATTCTGACTCGATAGCAGCTCGTAGGGAGTTGACGTTGGGGTGCCTGCATTTATTAGTTTGTCTCTCGATAACGCCCCACACGTAATAGTCCAATGGGTTTAGGTCGGGACTGTTAGGAGGCCAGAAATCTTTCGACCAAAACATGTCCACATTGTCAGAGAGCCAATTTTGAACAAGATGACTTGTGTGAGCAGGTGCGCCATCTTGTTGAAATAAATACGGCCTTCCAGAAGCCGTAATTTCCATCCACGGCTTTATTACTGTCTTCAGGACCTCCAAATAAACCTCCTTTGTGATTCTTTCGCCTTTTTGGAAGAAGTGCGGAGGCATGACGTCGCCCTCACTTGAGACAACGCTCAAAACGTGAACACTTGCTGGAAATTTGGTTTTGCCCACAACAAAATTAAATTACCGTCGATCTTGGGTAGCTAAAGAATTTTATAATTTCGACCGGCGTTCTCCCGGCGCGAAGACTTTCTATAATCGCCGCTCTTCTATCGTATTCCGGGTTTTGCTTAACGAGTTCTGTCATTTTGAGGTTATAGAAGACTTATTGACATATTTAACTAACTTCAGAGTCAATCAGCACAAACATCTGAATTCTAATATGGTGGGAACTACAAATTGAATTCTGTCCGAATTCTAACGGCGCACCCTGTATACTATTACGTAACAACGTATAACGTTATATAGTATTACCTTATGACGTATAACGATATGTAGTATTACCTTATAACGTATAACGTTATATACTAATACGTAATAACGTATAACGTTATATAGTATCACCTTATGACGTATAACGTTATATACTATTACGTAATAACGTATAACGTTATATAGTATTACCTTATGACGTATAACGTTATATACTATTACGTAATATCGTATAACGTTATGTAGTATCACCTTATAACGTATAACGTTATATACTATTACGTACTAACGTATAACGTTATGTAGTATTACCTTATGGCGTATAACGTTATATACCATTACGTACTGACGTATAACGTTATATACTATTACGTACTATCGTATAACGTTATATACTATTACGTAATATCGTATAACGTTATATACTACTACGTAATAACGTATAACGTTATATACCATTACGTACTGACGTATAACGTTATATACTATTACGTAACAACGTATAACGTTATATACTATTACGTAACAACGTATAACGTTATATAGTATTACCTTATGACGTATAACGTTATGTAGTATTACCTTATAACGTATAACGTTATATACTATTACGTAATAACGTATAACGTTATATAGTATCACCTTATGACGTATAACGTTATATACTATTACGTACTATCGTATAACGTTATATACTATTACGTAATATCGTATAACGTTATATAATACTACGTAATAACGTATAACGTTATATACCATTACGTACTGACATATAACGTTATATACTATTACGTAACAACGTATAACGTTATATACTATTACGTAACAACGTATAACGTTATATAGTATTACCTTATGACGTATAACGATATGTAGTATTACCTTATAACGTATAACGTTATATACTAATACGTAATAACGTATAACGTTATATAGTATCACCTTATGACGTATAACGTTATATACTATTACGTAATAACGTATAACGTTATATAGTATTACCTTATGACGTATAACGTTATATACTATTACGTAATATCGTATAACGTTATGTAGTATCACCTTATAACGTATAACGTTATATACTATTACGTACTAACGTATAACGTTATGTAGTATTACCTTATGGCGTATAACGTTATATACCATTACGTACTGACGTATAACGTTATATACTATTACGTACTATCGTATAACGTTATATACTATTACGTAATATCGTATAACGTTATATACTACTACGTAATAACGTATAACGTTATATACCATTACGTACTGACGTATAACGTTATATACTATTACGTAACAACGTATAACGTTATATACTATTACGTAACAACGTATAACGTTATATAGTATTACCTTATGACGTATAACGTTATGTAGTATTACCTTATAACGTATAACGTTATATACTATTACGTAATAACGTATAACGTCATGTAGTATTACCTTATAACGTATAACGTTATATACTATTACGTAATATCGTATAACGTTATATACTACTACGTAATAACGTATAACGTTATGTAGTATTACCTTATAACGTATAACGTTATATACTAATACGTAATAACGTATAACGTTATATAGTATCACCTTATGACGTATAACGTTATATACTATTACGTAATAACGTATAACGTTATATAGTATTACCTTATGACGTATAACGTTATATACTATTACGTAATATCGTATAACGTTATGTAGTATCACCTTATAACGTATAACGTTATATACTATTACGTACTAACGTATAACGTTATGTAGTATTACCTTATAACGTATAACGTTATATACTATTACGTAATAACGTATAACTTTATATAGTATCACCTTATGACGTATAACGTTATATACTATTACGTAATATCGTATAACGTTATATACTATTACGTAATATCGTATAACGTTATATACTACTACGTAATAACGTATAACGTTATATAGTATTACCTTATGGCGTATAACGTTATATACCATTACGTACTGACGTATAACGTTATATACTATTACGTAATATCGTATAACGTTATATACTATTACGTAATATCGTATAACGTTATATACTTCTACGTAATGACGTATAACGTTATATAGTATTACCTTATAGCGTATAACGTTATATACCATTACGTACTGACGTATAACGTTATATACTATTACGTAATATCGTATAACGTTATATACTATTACGTAATATCGTATAACGTTATAGACTACTACGTAATAACGTATAACGTTATATAGTATTACCTTATGGCGTATAACGTTATATACCATTACATACTGACGTATAGACGTTATATACTATTACGTAATAACGTATAACGTTATATACTATTACGTAATAACGTATAACGTTAATGGTATTACCTTATAACATATAACGTTATATACCATTACGTACTGACGTATAACGTTATATACTATTACGTAATATCGTATAACGTTAAATACTATTACGTAATAACGTATAACGTTCATGGTATTACCTTATAACATATAACGTTATGTACCATTACGTACTGACGTATAACGTTATATACTATTACGTAATATCGTATAACGTTATATACTATTACGTAATATCGTATAATGTTATATACTTCTACGTAATGACGTATAACGTTATATAATATTACCATATTACGTATAACGTTATTTACTATTATGTAACAACGAATAACGTTATATAGTATCACCTTATGACGTATAACGTTATATACTATTACGTAATATCGTATAACGTTATGTAGTATCACCTTATAACGTATAACGTTATATACTATTACGTACTAACGTATAACGTTATGTAGTATTACCTTATAACGTATAACGTTATATACTATTACGTAATAACGTATAACTTTATATAGTATCACCTTATGACGTATAACGTTATATACTATTACGTAATATCGTATAACATTATATACTATTACGTAATATCGTATAACGTTATATACTACTACGTAATAACGTATAACGTTATATAGTATTACCTTATGGCGTATAACGTTATATACCATTACGTACTGACGTATAACGTTATATACTATTACGTAATATCGTATAACGTTATATACTATTACGTAATATCGTATAACGTTATATACTTCTACGTAATGACGTATAACGTTATATAGTATTACCTTATAGCGTATAACGTTATATACCATTACGTACTGACGTATAACGTTATATACTATTACGTAATATCGTATAACGTTATATACTATTACGTAATATCGTATAACGTTATAGACTACTACGTAATAACGTATAACGTTATATAGTATTACCTTATGGCGTATAACGTTATATGCCATTACATACTGACGTATAGACGTTATACACTATTACGTAATAACGTATAACGTTATATACTATTACGTAATAACGTATAACGTTAATGGTATTACCTTATAACATATAACGTTATATACCATTACGTACTGACGTATAACGTTATATACTATTACGTAATATCGTATAACGTTAAATACTATTACGTAATAACGTATAACGTTCATGGTATTACCTTATAACATATAACGTTATGTACCATTACGTACTGACGTATAACGTTATATACTATTACGTAATATCGTATAACGTTATATACCATTACGTAATATCGTATAATGTTATATACTTCTACGTAATGACGTATAACGTTATATAATATTACCATATGACGTATAACGTTATTTACTATTATGTAACAACGAATAACGTTATATAGTATCACCTTATGACGTATAACGTTATATACTATTACGTAATATCGTATAACGTTATATACTACTACGTAATAACGTATAACGTTATATACCATTACGTACTGACGTATAACGTTATATACTATTACGTAACAACGTATAACGTTATATACTATTACGTAACAACGTATAACGTTATATAGTATTACCTTATGACGTATAACGTTATGTAGTATTACCTTATAACGTATAACGTTATATACTATTACGTAATAACGTATAACGTCATGTAGTATTACCTTATAACGTATAACGTTATATACTATTACGTAATATCGTATAACGTTATATACTACTACGTAATAACGTATAACGTTATGTAGTATTACCTTATAACGTATAACGTTATATACTAATACGTAATAACGTATAACGTTATATAGTATCACCTTATGACGTATAACGTTATATACTATTACGTAATAACGTATAACGTTATATAGTATTACCTTATGACGTATAACGTTATATACTATTACGTAATATCGTATAACGTTATGTAGTATCACCTTATAACGTATAACGTTATATACTATTACGTACTAACGTATAACGTTATGTAGTATTACCTTATAACGTATAACGTTATATACTATTACGTAATAACGTATAACTTTATATAGTATCACCTTATGACGTATAACGTTATATACTATTACGTAATATCGTATAACGTTATATACTATTACGTAATATCGTATAACGTTATATACTACTACGTAATAACGTATAACGTTATATAGTATTACCTTATGGCGTATAACGTTATATACCATTACGTACTGACGTATAACGTTATATACTATTACGTAATATCGTATAACGTTATATACTATTACGTAATATCGTGTAACGTTATATACTTCTACGTAATGACGTATAACGTTATATAGTATTACCTTATGGCGTATAACGTTATATACCATTACATACTGACGTATAGACGTTATATACTATTACGTAATAACGTATAACGTTATATACTATTACGTAATAACGTATAACGTTAATGGTACTACCTTATAACATATAACGTTATATACCATTACGTACTGACGTATAACGTTATGTAGTATTACCTTATGGCGTATAACGTTATATACCATTACGTACTGACGTATAACGTTATATACTATTACGTAATATCGTATAACGTTAAATACTATTACGTAATAACGTATAACGTTATATAGTATCACCTTATGACGTATAACGTTATATACTATTACGTACTATCGTATAACGTTATATACTATTACGTAATATTGTATACCTTTATATACTACTACGTAATAACGTATAACGTTATATACCATTACGTACTGACGTATAACGTTATATACTATTACGTAACAACGTATAACGTTATATACTATTACGTAACAACGTATAACGTTATATAGTATTACCTTATGACGGATAACGATATGTAGTATTACCTTATAACGTATAACGTTATATACTAATACGTAATAACGTATAACGTTATATAGTATCACCTTATGACGTATAACGTTATATACTATTACGTAATAACGTATAACGTTATATAGTATTACCTTATGACGTATAACGTTATATACTATTACGTAATATCGTATAACGTTATGTAGTATCACCTTATAACGTATAACGTTATATACTATTACGTACTAACGTATAACGTTATGTAGTATTACCTTATGGCGTATAACGTTATATACCATTACGTACTGACGTATAACGTTATATACTATTACGTACTATCGTATAACGTTATATACTATTACGTAATATCGTATAACGTTATATACTACTACGTAATAACGTATAACGTTATGTAGTATTACCTTATAACGTATAACGTTATATACTAATACGTAATAACGTATAACGTTATATAGTATCACCTTATGACGTATAACGTTATATACTATTACGTAATAACGTATAACGTTATATAGTATTACCTTATGACGTAAAACGTTATATACTATTACGTAATATCGTATAACGTTATGTAGTATCACCTTATAACGTATAACGTTATATACTATTACGTACTAACGTATAACGTTATGTAGTATTACCTTATAACGTATAACGTTATATACTATTACGTAATAACGTATAACTTTATATAGTATCACCTTATGACGTATAACGTTATATACTATTACGTAATATCGTATAACGTTATATACTATTACGTAATATCGTATAACGTTATATACTACTACGTAATAACGTATAACGTTATATAGTATTACCTTATGGCGTATAACGTTATATACCATTACGTACTGACGTATAACGTTATATACTATTACGTAATATCGTATAACGTTATATACTATTACGTAATATCGTATAACGTTATATACTTCTACGTAATGACGTATAACGTTATATAGTATTACCTTATAGCGTATAACGTTATATACCATTACGTACTGACGTATAGCGTTATATACTATTACGTAATATCGTATAACGTTATATACTATTACGTAATATCGTATAACGTTATAGACTACTACGTAATAACGTATAACGTTATATAGTATTACCTTATGGCGTATAACGTTATATACCATTACATACTGACGTATAGACGTTATATACTATTACGTAATAACGTATAACGTTATATACTATTACGTAATAACGTATAACGTTAATGGTATTACCTTATAACATATAACGTTATATACCATTACGTACTGACGTATAACGTTATATACTATTACGTAATATCGTATAACGTTATATACTATTACGTAATATCGTATAACGTTATATACTACTACGTAATAACGTATAACGTTATATAGTATTACCTTATGGCGTTTAACGTTATATAATATTACGTAATAACGTATAACGTTATATACTGTTACGTAATAACGTATAACGTTATATAGTATTACCTTATGGCGTATAACGTTATATACCATTACGTACTGACGTATAACGTCATATACCATTACGTACTGACGTATAACGTTATATACTATTACGTAATATCGTATAACGTTATATACTATTACGTAATATCGTATAACGTTATATACTACTACGTAATAACGTATAACGTTATATAGTATTACCTTATGGCGTTTAATGTTATATAATATTACGTAATAACGTATAACGTTATATACTATTACGTAATATCGTATAACGTTATATACTATTACGTAATAACGTATAACGTTATAGACTACTACGTAATAACGTATAACGTTATATAGTATTACCTTATGGCGTATAACGTTATATACCATTACGTACTGACGTATAACGTCATATACCATTACGTACTGACGTATAACGTTATATACTATTACGTAATAACGTATAAAGTTATATGGTATTACCTTATTACGTATAACGTTATATACTATTAGGTAATAACGTACAACGTTATATAGTATTACCTTATGGCGTATAACGTTATATACCATTACGTACTGACGTATAACGTTATATACTATTACGTACTAACGTATAACGTTATGTAGTATTACCTTATAACGTATAACGTTATATACTATTACGTAATAACGTATAACGTTATATAGTATTACCTTATGGCGTATAACGTTATATACCATTACGTACTGACGTATAACGTTATATACTATTACGTAATAACGTATAAAGTTATATGGTATTACCTTATAACGTATAACGTTATATACTATAACGTAATAACGTATAACGTTATATGGTATTACCTTATAACGTATAACGTTATATACCATTACGTACTGACGTATAACGTTATATACTATTAGGTAATATCGTATAACGTTATATACTATTACGTAATATCGTATAACGTTATAGACTACTACGTAATAACGTATAACGTTATATAGTATTACCTTATGGCGTATAACGTTATATACCATTACGTACTGACGTATAACGTCATATACCATTACGTACTGACGTATAACGTTATATACTATTACGTAATATCGTATAACGTTATATACTATTACGTAATATCGTATAACGTTATATACTACTACGTAATAACGTATAACGTTATATAGTATTACCTTATGGCGTTTAACGTTATATAATATTACGTAATAACGTATAACGTTATATACTATTACGTAATATCGTATAACGTTATATACTACTACGTAATAACGTATAACGTTATATAGTATTACCTTATGGCGTATAACGTTATATACCATTACGTACTGACGTATAACGTTATATACTATTACGTAATATGGTATAACGTTATATACTATTACGTAATATCGTATAACGTTATATACTACTACGTAATAACGTATAACGTTATATAGTATTACCTTATGGCGTATAACATTATATACCATTACGTACTGACGTATAACGTTATATACTATTACGTAATATCGTATAACGTTATATACTATTACGTAATAACGTATAACGTTATATAGTATCACCTTATAACGTATAACGTTATATACTATTACGTAATAACGTATAACTTTATATAGTATCATCTTATGACGTATAACGTTATATACTATTACGTAATATCGTATAACGTTATATACTATTACGTAATATCGTATAACGTTATATACTACTACGTAATAACGTATAACGTTATATAGTATTACCTTATGGCGTATAACGTTATATACCATTACGTACTGACGTATAACGTTATATACTATTATGTAATATCGTATAACGTTATATACCATTACGTAATATCGTATAACGTTATATACTTCTACGTAATGACGTATAACGTTATATAGTATTACCTTATAGCGTATAACGTTATATACCATTACGTACTGACGTATAACGTTATATACTATTACGTAATATCGTATAACGTTATATACTATTACGTAATATCGTATAACGTTCTAGACTACTACGTAATAACGTATAACGTTATATAGTATTACCTTATGGCGTATAACGTTATATACCATTACATACTGACGTATAGACGTTATATACTATTACGTAATAACGTATAACGTTATATACTATTACGTAATAACGTATAACGTTAATGGTATTACCTTATAACATATAACGTTATATACCATTACGTACTGACGTATAACGTTATATACTATTACGTAATATCGTATAACGTTATATACTATTACGTAATATCGTATAACGTTATATACTACTACGTAATAACGTATAACGTTATGTAGTATTACTTTATGACGTGTAACGTTATATAATATTACGTAATAACGTATAACGTTATATACTGTTACGTAATAACGTATAACGTTATATAGTATTACCTTATGGCGTATAACGTTATATACCATTACGTACTGACGTATAACGTCATATACCATTACGTACTGACGTATAACGTTATATACTATTACGTAATATCGTATAACGTTATATACTATTACGTAATATCGTATAACGTTATATACTACTACGTAATAACGTATAACGTTATATAGTATTACCTTATGGCGTTTAATGTTATATAATATTACGTAATAACGTATAACGTTATATACTATTACGTAATATCGTATAACGTTATATACTACTACGTAATAACGTATAACGTTATATAGTATTACCTTATGGCGTATAACGTTATATACCATTACGTACTGACGTATAACGTCATATACCATTACGTACTGACGTATAACGTTATATACTATTACGTAATATCGTATAACGTTATATACTATTACGTAATATCGTATAACGTTATATACTTCTACGTAATGACGTATAACGTTATATAGTATTACCTTATGGCGTTTAATGTTATATAATATTACGTAATAACGTATAACGTTATATACTATTACGTAATATCGTATAACGTTATATACTACTACGTAATAACGTATAACGTTATATAGTATTACCTTATGGCGTATAACGTTATATACCATTACGTACTGACGTATAACGTCATATACCATTACGTACTGACGTATAACGTTATATACTATTACGTAATATCGTATAACGTTATATACTATTACGTAATATCGTATAACGTTATATACTTCTACGTAATGACGTATAACGTTATATAGTATTACCTTATAGCGTATAACGTTATATACCATTACGTACTGACGTATAACGTTATATACTATTACGTAATATCGTATAACGTTATATACTATTACGTAATATCGTATAACGTTATAGACTACTACGTAATAACGTATAACGTTATATAGTATTACCTTATGGCGTATAACGTTATATACCATTACATACTGACGTATAGACGTTATATACTATTACGTAATAACGTATAACGTTATATACTATTACGTAATAACGTATAACGTTAATGGTATTACCTTATAACATATAACGTTATATACCATTACGTACTGACGTATAACGTCATATACCATTACGTACTGACGTATAACGTTATATACTATTACGTAATATCGTATAACGTTATATACTATTACGTAATATCGTATAACGTTATATACTACTACGTAATAACGTATAACGTTATATAGTATTACCTTATGGCGTTTAACGTTATATAATATTACGTAATAACGTATAACGTTATATACTGTTACGTAATAACGTATAACGTTATATAGTATTACCTTATGGCGTATAACGTTATATACCATTACGTACTGACGTATAACGTCATATACCATTACGTACTGACGTATAACGTTATATACTATTACGTAATATCGTATAACGTTATATACTATTACGTAATATCGTATAACGTTATATACTACTACGTAATAACGTATAACGTTATATAGTATTACCTTATGGCGTTTAATGTTATATAATATTACGTAATAACGTATAACGTTATATACTATTACGTAATATCGTATAACGTTATATACTACTACGTAATAACGTATAACGTTATATAGTATTACCTTATGGCGTATAACGTTATATACCATTACGTACTGACGTATAACGTCATATACCATTACGTACTGACGTATAACGTTATATACTATTACGTAATATCGTATAACGTTATATACTATTACGTAATATCGTATAACGTTATATACTACTACGTAATAACGTATAACGTTATATAGTATTACCTTATGGCGTTTAATGTTATATAATATTACGTAATAACGTATAACGTTATATACTATTACGTAATATCGTATAACGTTATATACTACTACGTAATAACGTATAACGTTATATAGTATTACCTTATGGCGTATAACGTTATATACTATTACGTACTAACGTATAACGTTATATACTAATACGTAATAACGTATAAAGTTATATGGTATTACCTTATAACGTATAACGTTATATACTATTACGTAATAACCGTACAACGTTATATAGTATTACCTTATGGCGTATAACGTTATATACCATTACGTACTGACGTATAACGTTATATACTATTACGTACTAACGTATAACGTTATGTAGTATTACCTTATAACGTATAACGTTATATACTATTACGTAATAACGTATAACGTTATATAGTATTACCTTATGGCGTATAACGTTATATACCATTACGTACTGACGTATAACGTTATATACTATTACGTAATAACGTATAAAGTTATATGGTATTACCTTATAACGTATAACGTTATATACTATTACGTAATAACGTATAACGTTATATGGTATTACCTTATAACGTATAACGTTATATACCATTACGTACTGACGTATAACGTTATATACTATTACGTAATATCGTATAACGTTATATACTATTACGTAATATCGTATAACGTTATATACTACTACGTAATAACGTATAACGTTATATAGTATTACCTTATGGCGTATAACGTTATATAGTATTACCTTATGGCGTATAACGTTATATACCATTACGTACTGACGTATAACGTTATATACTATTACGTAATAACGTATAACGTTATATACTATTACGTAATAACGTATAACGTTATATGGTATTACCTTATAACGTATAACGTTATATACCATTACGTACTGACGTATAACGTTATATGCTATTACGTAATATCGTATAACGTTATATACTATTACGTAATATCGTATAACGTTATAGACTACTACGTAATAACGTATAACGTTATATAGTATTACCTTATGTCGTATAACGTTATATACCATTACGTACTGACGTATAACGTTATATACTATTACGTAATAACGTATAACGTTAAATACTATTACGTAATAACGTATAACGTTCATGGTATTACCTTATAACATATAACGTTATATACCATTACGTACTGACGTATAACGTTATATACTATTACGTAATAACGTATAAAGTTATATAGTATTACGTAATATCGTATAACGTTATGTAGTATTACCTTATAACGTATAACGTTATATACTAATACGTAATAACGTATAACGTTATATAGTATCACCTTATGACGTATAACGTTATATACTATTACGTAATATGGTACAACGTTATGTAGTATTACCTTATAACGTATAACGTTATATACTATTACGTACTAACGTATAACGTTATGTAGTATTACCTTATAACGTATAACGTTATATACTATTATGTAATAACGTATAACGTTATATAGTATCACCTTATGACGTATAACGTTATATACTATTACGTAATATCGTATAACGTTATATACTATTACGTAATATCGTATAACGTTATATACTACTACGTAATATCGTATAACGTTATATAGTATTACCTTATGGCGTATAACGTTATATACCATTACGTACTGACGTATAACGTTATATACTATTACGTAACAACGTATAACGTTATATAGTATTACCTTATGACGTATAACGTTATGTAGTATTACCTTATAACGTATAACGTTATATACTATTACGTAATAACGTATAACGTTATGTAGTATTACCTTATAACGTATAACGTTATATACTATTACGTAATATCGTATAACGTTATATACTACTACGTAATAACGTATAACGTTATGTAGTATTACCTTATAACGTATAACGTTATATACTAATACGTAATAACGTATAACGTTATATAGTATCACCTTATGACGTATAACGTTATATACTATTACGTAATAACGTATAACGATATATAGTATTACCTTATGACGTATAACGTTATGTAGTATTACCTTATAACGTATAACGTTATATACTATTACGTACTAACGTATAACGTTATGTAGTATTACCTTATAACGTATAACGTTATATACTATTACGTAATAACGTATAACGTTATATAGTATTACCTTATGGCGTATAACGTTATATACCATTACGTACTGACGTATAACGTTATATACTATTACGTAATAACGTATAAAGTTATATGGTATTACCTTATAACGTATAACGTTATATACTATTACGTAATAACGTATAACGTTATATGGTATTACCTTATAACGTATAACGTTATATACCATTACGTACTGACGTATAACGTTATATACTATTACGTAATATCGTATAACGTTATATACTATTACGTAATATCGTATAACGATATATACTACTACGTAATAACGCATAACGTTATATAGTATTACCTTATGGCGTATAACGTTATATAGTATTACCTTATGGCGTATAACGTTATATACCATTACGTACTGACGTATAACGTTATATACTATTACGTAATAACGTATAACGTTATATACTATTATGTAATAACGTATAACGTTATATGGTATTACCTTATAACGTATAACGTTATATACCATTACGTACTGACGTATAACGTTATATGCTATTACGTAATATCGTATAACGTTATATACTATTACGTAATATCGTATAACGTTATAGACTACTACGTAATAACGTATAACGTTATATAGTATTACCTTATGTCGTATAACGTTATATACCATTACGTACTGACGTATAACGTTATATACTATTACGTAATAACGTATAACGTTAAATACTATTACGTAATAACGTATAACGTTCATGGTATTACCTTATAACATATAACGTTATATACCATTACGTACTGACGTATAACGTTATATACTACTACGTAATAACGTATAACGTTATATACTATTACGTAATATCGTATAACGTTATGTAGTATTACCTTATAACGTATAACGTTATATACTAATACGTAATAACGTATAACGTTATATAGTATCACCTTATGACGTATAACGTTATATACTATTACGTAATATGGTACAACGTTATGTAGTATTACCTTATAACGTATAACGTTATATACTATTACGTACTAACGTATAACGTTATGTAGTATTACCTTATAACGTATAACGTTATATACTATTATGTAATAACGTATAACGTTATATAGTATCACCTTATGACGTATAACGTTATATACTATTACGTAATATCGTATAACGTTATATACTATTACGTAATATCGTATAACGTTATATACTACTACGTAATATCGTATAACGTTATATAGTATTACCTTATGGCGTATAACGTTATATACCATTACGTACTGACGTATAACGTTATATACTATTACGTAACAACGTATAACGTTATATAGTATTACCTTATGACGTATAACGTTATGTAGTATTACCTTATAACGTATAACGTTATATACTATTACGTAATAACGTATAACGTTATGTAGTATTACCTTATAACGTATAACGTTATATACTATTACGTAATATCGTATAACGTTATATACTACTACGTAATAACGTATAACGTTATGTAGTATTACCTTATAACGTATAACGTTATATACTAATACGTAATAACGTATAACGTTATATAGTATCACCTTATGACGTATAACGTTATATACTATTACGTAATAACGTATAACGTTATATAGTATTACCTTATGACGTATAACGTTATATACTATTACGTAATATCGTATAACGTTATGTAGTATTACCTTATAACGTATAACGTTATATACTATTACGTACTAACGTATAACGTTATGTAGTATTACCTTATAACGTATAACGTTATATACTATTACGTAATAACGTATAACGTTATATAGTATCACCTTATGACGTATAACGTTATATACTATTACGTACTACCGTATAACGTTATATACTATTACGTAATATCGTATAACGTTATATACTACTACGTAATAACGTATAACGTTATATACCATTACGTACTGACGTATAACGTTATATACTATTACGTAACAACGTATAACGTTATATACTATTACGTAACAACGTATAACGTTATATAGTATTACCTTATGACGTATAACGTTATATACTATTACGTAATATCGTATAAGGTTATGTAGTATCACCTTATAACGTATAACGTTATATACTATTACGTACTAACGTATAACGTTATGTAGTATTACCTTATGGCGTATAACGTTATATACCATTACGTACTGACGTATAACGTTATATACTATTACGTACTATCGTATAACGTTATATACTATTACGTAATATCGTATAACGTTATATACTACTACGTAATAACGTATAACGTTATATACCATTACGTACTGACGTATAACGTTATATACTATTACGTAACAACGTATAACGTTATATACTATTACGTAACAACGTATAACGTTATATAGTATTACCTTATGACGTATAACGTTATGTAGTATTACCTTATAACGTATAACGTTATATACTATTACGTAATAACGTATAACGTCATGTAGTATTACCTTATAACGTATAACGTTATATACTATTACGTAATATCGTATAACGTTATATACTACTACGTAATAACGTATAACGTTATGTAGTATTACCTTATAACGTATAACGTTATATACTAATACGTAATAACGTATAACGTTATATAGTATCACCTTATGACGTATAACGTTATATACTATTACGTAATAACGTATAACGTTATATAGTATTACCTTATGACGTATAACGTTATATACTATTACGTAATATCGTATAACGTTATGTAGTATCACCTTATAACGTATAACGTTATATACTATTACGTACTAACGTATAACGTTATGTAGTATTACCTTATAACGTATAACGTTATATACAATTACGCAATAACGTATAACTTTATATAGTATCACCTTATGACGTATAACGTTATATACTATTACGTAATATCGTATAACGTTATATACTATTACGTAATATCGTATAACGTTATATACTACTACGTAATAACGTATAACGTTATATAGTATTACCTTATGGCGTATAACGTTATATACCATTACGTACTGACGTATAACGTTATATACTATTACGTAATATCGTATAACGTTATATACTATTACGTAATATCGTATAACGTTATATACTTCTACGTAATGACGTATAACGTTATATAGTATTACCTTATAGCGTATAACGTTATATACCATTACGTACTGACGTATAACGTTATATGGTATTACCTTATAACGTATAACGTTATATACCATTACGTACTGACGTATAACGTTATATACTATTACGTAATATCGTATAACGTTATATACTATTACGTAATATCGTATAACGATATATACTACTACGTAATAACGCATAACGTTATATAGTATTACCTTATGGCGTATAACGTTATATAGTATTACCTTATGGCGTATAACGTTATATACCATTACGTACTGACGTATAACGTTATATACTATTACGTAATAACGTATAACGTTATATACTATAACGTAATAACGTATAACGTTATATGGTATTACCTTATAACGTATAACGTTATATACCATTACGTACTGACGTATAACGTTATATGCTATTACGTAATATCGTATAACGTTATATACTATTACGTAATATCGTATAACGTTATAGACTACTACGTAATAACGTATAACGTTATATAGTATTACCTTATGTCGTATAACGTTATATACCATTACGTACTGACGTATAACGTTATATACTATTACGTAATAACGTATAACGTTAAATACTATTACGTAATAACGTATAACGTTCATGGTATTACCTTATAACATATAACGTTATATACCATTACGTACTGACGTATAACGTTATATACTACTACGTAATAACGTATGACGTTATATACTATTACGTAATATCGTATAACGTTATGTAGTATTACCTTATAACGTATAACGTTATATACTAATACGTAATAACGTATAACGTTATATAGTATCACCTTATGACGTATAACGTTATATACTATTACGTAATATGGTACAACGTTATGTAGTATTACCTTATAACGTATAACGTTATATACTATTACGTACTAACGTATAACGTTATGTAGTATTACCTTATAACGTATAACGTTATATACTATTATGTAATAACGTATAACGTTATATAGTATCACCTTATGACGTATAACGTTATATACTATTACGTAATATCGTATAACGTTATATACTATAACGTAATATCGTATAACGTTATATACTACTACGTAATATCGTATAACGTTATATAGTATTACCTTATGGCGTATAACGTTATATACCATTACGTACTGACGTATAACGTTATATACTATTACGTAACAACGTATAACGTTATATAGTATTACCTTATGACGTATAACGTTATGTAGTATTACCTTATAACGTATAACGTTATATACTATTACGTAATAACGTATAACGTTATGTAGTATTACCTTATAACGTATAACGTTATATACTATTACGTAATATCGTATAACGTTATATACTACTACGTAATAACGTATAACGTTATGTAGTATTACCTTATAACGTATAACGTTATATACTAATACGTAATAACGTATAACGTTATATAGTATCACCTTATGACGTATAACGTTATATACTATTACGTAATAACGTATAACGTTATATAGTATTACCTTATGACGTATAACGTTATATACTATTACGTAATATCGTATAACGTTATGTAGTATTACCTTATAACGTATAACGTTATATACTATTACGTACTAACGTATAACGTTATGTAGTATTACCTTATAACGTATAACGTTATATACTATTACGTAATAACGTATAACGTTATATAGTATCACCTTATGACGTATAACGTTATATACTATTACGTACTACCGTATAACGTTATATACTATTACGTAATATCGTATAACGTTATATACTACTACGTAATAACGTATAACGTTATATACCATTACGTACTGACGTATAACGTTATATACTATTACGTAACAACGTATAACGTTATATACTATTACGTAACAACGTATAACGTTATATAGTATTACCTTATGACGTATAACGTTATATACTATTACGTAATATCGTATAAGGTTATGTAGTATCACCTTATAACGTATAACGTTATATACTATTACGTACTAACGTATAACGTTATGTAGTATTACCTTATGGCGTATAACGTTATATACCATTACGTACTGACGTATAACGTTATATACTATTACGTACTATCGTATAACGTTATATACTATTACGTAATATCGTATAACGTTATATACTACTACGTAATAACGTATAACGTTATATACCATTACGTACTGACGTATAACGTTATATACTATTACGTAACAACGTATAACGTTATATACTATTACGTAACAACGTATAACGTTATATAGTATTACCTTATGACGTATAACGTTATGTAGTATTACCTTATAACGTATAACGTTATATACTATTACGTAATAACGTATAACGTCATGTAGTATTACCTTATAACGTATAACGTTATATACTATTACGTAATATCGTATAACGTTATATACTACTACGTAATAACGTATAACGTTATGTAGTATTACCTTATAACGTATAACGTTATATACTAATACGTAATAACGTATAACGTTATATAGTATCACCTTATGACGTATAACGTTATATACTATTACGTAATAACGTATAACGTTATATAGTATTACCTTATGACGTATAACGTTATATACTATTACGTAATATCGTATAACGTTATGTAGTATCACCTTATAACGTATAACGTTATATACTATTACGTACTAACGTATAACGTTATGTAGTATTACCTTATAACGTATAACGTTATATACAATTACGCAATAACGTATAACTTTATATAGTATCACCTTATGACGTATAACGTTATATACTATTACGTAATATCGTATAACGTTATATACTATTACGTAATATCGTATAACGTTATATACTACTACGTAATAACGTATAACGTTATATAGTATTACCTTATGGCGTATAACGTTATATACCATTACGTACTGACGTATAACGTTATATACTATTACGTAATATCGTATAACGTTATATACTATTACGTAATATCGTATAACGTTATATACTTCTACGTAATGACGTATAACGTTATATAGTATTACCTTATAGCGTATAACGTTATATACCATTACGTACTGACGTATAACGTTATATACTATTACGTAATATCGTATAACGTTATATACTATTACGTAATATCGTATAACGTTATAGACTACTACGTAATAACGTATAACGTTATATAGTATTACCTTATGGCGTATAACGTTATATACCATTACATACTGACGTATAACGTTATATACTATTACGTAATAACGTATAACGTTATATACTATTACGTAATAACGTATAACGTTAATGGTATTACCTTATAACATATAACGTTATATACCATTACGTACTGACGTATAACGTTATATACTATTACGTAATATCGTATAACGTTATATACTATTACGTAATATCGTATAACGTTATATACTACTACGTAATAACGTATAACGTTATATAGTATTACCTTATGGCGTTTAACGTTATATAATATTACGTAATAACGTATAACGTTATATACTATTACGTAATATCGTATAACGTTATATACTACTACGTAATAACGTATAACGTTATATAGTATTACCTTATGGCGTATAACGTTATATACCATTACGTACTGACGTATAACGTTATATACTATTACGTACTAACGTATAACGTTATGTAGTATTACATTATAACGTATAACGTTATATACTATTACGTAATAACGTATAACGTTATATATTATCACCTTATGACGTATAACGTTATATACTATTACGTAATAACGTATAACGTTATATACTATTACGTAATAACGTATAACGTTATATGATATTACCTTATAACGTATAACGTTATATACCATTAGGTACTGACGTATAACGTTATATACTATTACGTAATATGGTATAACGTTATATACTATTACGTAATATCGTATAACGTTATATACTACTACGTAATAACGTATAACGTTATATAGTATTACCTTATGGCGTATAACATTATATACCATTACGTACTGACGTATAACGTTATATACTATTACGTAATATCGTATAACGTTATATACTATTACGTAATAACGTATAACGTTATATAGTATTACCTTATGGCGTATAACGTTATATACCATTACGTACTGACGTATAACGTTATATACTATTACGTAATAACGTATAACGTTATATACTATTACGTAATAACGTATAAAGTTATATACCATTAGGTACTGACGTATAACGTTATATACTATTACGTAATATCGTATAACGTTATATACTATTACGTAATATCGTATAACGTTATATACTATTACGTAATAACGTATAACGTTATATAGTATTACCTTATGGCGTATAACGTTATATACCATTACGTACTGACGTATAACGTTATATACTATTACGTAATAACGTATAACGTTATATACTATTACGTAATAACGTATAAAGTTATATGGTATTACCTTATAACGTATAACGTTATATACTATTACGTAATAACGTACAACGTTATATAGTATTACCTTATGGCGTATAACGTTATATACCATTACGTACTGACGTATAACGTTATATACTATTACGTAATATCGTATAACGTTATATACTATTACGTAATATCGTATAACGTTATATAGTATTACCTTATGGCGTATAACGTTATATACCATTACGTACTGACGTATAACGTTATATACTATTACGTAATAACGTATAACGTTATATACTATTACGTAATAACGTATAAAGTTATATACCATTAGGTACTGACGAATAACGTTATATACTATTACGTAATGTCGTATAACGTTATATACTATTACGTAATATCGTATAACGTTATATACTATTACGTAATAACGTATAACGTTATATAGTATTACCTTATGGCGTATAACGTTATATACCATTACGTACTGACGTATAACGTTATATACTATTACGTAATAACGTATAACGTTATATACTATTACGTAATAACGTATAAAGTTATATGGTATTACCTTATTACGTATAACGTTATATACTATTAGGTAATAACGTACAACGTTATATAGTATTACCTTATGGCGTATAACGTTATATACCATTACGTACTGACGTATAACGTTATATACTATTACGTACTAACGTATAACGTTATGTAGTATTACCTTATAACGTATAACGTTATATACTATTACGTAATAACGTATAACGTTATATAGTATTACCTTATGGCGTATAACGTTATATACCATTACGTACTGACGTATAACGTTATATACTATTACGTAATAACGTATAAAGTTATATGGTATTACCTTATAACGTATAACGTTATATACTATAACGTAATAACGTATAACGTTATATGGTATTACCTTATAACGTATAACGTTATATACCATTACGTACTGACGTATAACGTTATATACTATTACGTAATATCGTATAACGTTATATACTATTACGTAATATCGTATAACGTTATAGACTACTACGTAATAACGTATAACGTTATATAGTATTACCTTATGGCGTATAACGTTATATACCATTACGTACTGACGTATAACGTCATATACCATTACGTACTGACGTATAACGTTATATACTATTACGTAATATCGTATAACGTTATATACTATTACGTAATATCGTATAACGTTATATACTACTACGTAATAACGTATAACGTTATATAGTATTACCTTATGGCGTTTAACGTTATATAATATTACGTAATAACGTATAACGTTATATACTATTACGTAATATCGTATAACGCTATATACTACTACGTAATAACGTATAACGTTATATAGTATTACCTTATGGCGTATAACGTTATATACCATTACGTACTGACGTATAACGTTATATACTATTACGTAATATGGTATAACGTTATATACTATTACGTAATATCGTATAACGTTATATACTACTACGTAATAACGTATAACGTTATATAGTATTACCTTATGGCGTATAACATTATATACCATTACGTACTGACGTATAACGTTATATACTATTACGTAATATCGTATAACGTTATATACTATTACGTAATAACGTATAACGTTATATAGTATTACCTTATGGCGTATAACGTTATATACCATTACGTACTGACGTATAACGTTATATACTATTACGTAATAACGTATAACGTTATATACTATTACGTAATAACGTATTAAGTTATATACCATTAGGTACTGACGTATAACGTTATATACTATTACGTAATATCGTATAACGTTATATTCTATTACGTAATATCGTATAACGTTATATACTACTACGTAATAACGTATAACGTTATGTAGTATTACCTTATAACGTATAACGTTATATACTAATACGTAATAACGTATAACGTTATATAGTATCACCTTATGACGTATAACGTTATATAGTATCACCTTATGACGTATAACGTTATATACTATTACGTAATAACGTATAACGTTATATAGTATTACCTTATGACGTATAACGTTATATACTATTACGTAATATCGTATAACGTTATGTAGTATCACCTTATAACGTATAACGTTATATACTATTACGTACTAACGTATAACGTTATGTAGTATTACCTTATAACGTATAACGTTATATACTATTACGTAATAACGTATAACGTTATATAGTATCACCTTATGACGTATAACGTTATATACTATTACGTAATATCGTATAGCGTTATATACTATTACGTAATATCGTATAACGTTATATACTTCTACGTAATAACGTATAACGTTATATAGTATTACCTTATGGCGTATTACGTTATATACCATTACGTACTGACGTATAACGTTATATACTATTACGTAACAACGTATAACATTATATAGTATTACCTTATGACGTATAACGTTATGTAGTATTACCTTATAACGTATAACGTTATATACTATTACGTAATAACGTATAACGTTATATAGTCTTACCTTATGGAGTATAACGTTATATACCATTACGTACTGACGTATAACGTTATATACTATTACGTAATAACGTATAAAGTTATATGGTATTACCTTATAACGTATAACGTTATATACTATTACGTAATAACGTATAACGTTATATAGTATTACCTTATGGCGTATAACAGTATATACCATTACGTACTGACGAATAACGTTATATACTATTACGTAATAACGTATAACGTTATATACTATTACGTAATAACGTACAACGGTATATGGTATTACCTTATAACGTATAACGTTATATACCATTACGTACTGACGAATAACGTTATATACTATTACGTAATATCGTATAACGTTATATACTATTACGTAATATCGTATAACGTTATATACTACTACGTAATAACGTATAACGTTATATAGTATTACCTTATGGCGTATAACGTCATATAGTATTACGTAATAACGTATAACGTTATATACTATTACGTAATATCGTATAACGTTATATACTATTACGTAATAACGTATAACGTTATATAGTATTACCTTATGGCGTATAACGTTATATACCATTACGTACTGACGTATAACGTCATATACCATTACGTACTGACGTATAACGTTATATACTATTACGTAATATCGTATAACGTTATATACTATTACGTAATATCGTATAACGTTATATACTACTACGTAATAACGTATAACGTTATATAGTATTACCTTATGGCGTATAACGTTATATAATATTACGTAATAACGTATAACGTTATATACTATTACGTAATATCGTATAACGTTATATACTACTACGTAATAACGTATAACGTTATATAGTATTACCTTATGGCGTATAACGTTATATACCATTACGTACTGACGTATAACGTTATATACTATTACGTACTAACGTATAACGTTATGTAGTATTACCTTATAACGTATAACGTTATATACTATTACGTAATAACGTATAACGTTATATATTATCACCTTATGACGTATAACGTTATATACTATTACGTAATAGCGTATAACGTTATATACTATTACGTAATAACGTATAACGTTATATGATATTACCTTATAACGTATAACGTTATATACCATTAGGTACTGACGTATAACGTTATATACTATTACGTAATATCGTATAACGTTATATACTATTACGTAATATCGTATAACGTTATATACTACTACGTAATAACGTATAACGTTATATAGTATTACCTTATGGCGTATAACATTATATACCATTACGTACTGACGTATAACGTTATATACTATTACGTAATATCGTATAACGTTATATACTATTACGTAATAACGTATAACGTTATATAGTATTACCTTATGGCGTATAACGTTATATACCATTACGTACTGACGTATAACGTTATATACTATTACGTAATAACGTATAACGTTATATACAATTACGTAATAACGTATAAAGTTATATACCATTAGGGACTGACGTATAACGTTATATACTATTACGTAATATCGTATAACGTTATATACTATTACGTAATAACGTATAAAGTTATATGGTATTACCTTATAACGTATAACGTTATATACTATTACGTAATAACGTATAACGTTATATAGTATTACCTTATGGCGTATAACAGTATATACCATTACGTACTGACGAATAACGTTATATACTATTACGTAATAACGTATAACGTTATATACTATTACGTAATAACGTACAACGTTATATGGTATTACCTTATAACGTATAACGTTATATACCATTACGTACTGACGAATAACGTTATATACTATTACGTAATATCGTATAACGTTATATACTATTACGTAATATCGTATAACGTTATATACTACTACGTAATAACGTATAACGTTATATAGTATTACCTTATGGCGTATACCGTCATATAGTATTACGTAATAACGTATAACGTTATATACTATTACGTAATATCGTATAACGTTATATACTATTACGTAATAACGTATAACGTTATATAGTATTACCTTATGGCGTATAACGTTATATACCATTACGTACTGACGTATAACGTCATATACCATTACGTACTGACGTATAACGTTATATACTATTACGTAATATCGTATAACGTTATATACTATTACGTAATATCGTATAACGTTATATACTACTACGTAATAACGTATAACGTTATATAGTATTACCTTATGGCGTTTAACGTTATATAATATTACGTAATAACGTATAACGTTATATACTATTACGTAATATCGTATAACGTTATATACTACTACGTAATAACGTATAACGTTATATAGTATTACCTTATGGCGTATAACGTTATATACCATTACGTACTGACGTATAACGTTATATACTATTACGTACTAACGTATAACGTTATGTAGTATTACCTTATAACGTATAACGTTATATACTATTACGTAATAACGTATAACGTTATATATTATCACCATATGACGTATAACGTTATATACTATTACGTAATAGCGAATAACGTTATATACTATTACGTAATAACGTATAACGTTATATACTACTACGTAATAACGTATAACGTTATATAGTATTACCTTATGGCGTATAACATTATATACCATTACGTACTGACGTATAACGTTATATACTATTACGTAATATCGTATAACGTTATATACTATTACGTAATAACGTATAACGTTATATAGTATTACCTTATGGCGTATAACATTATATACCATTACGTACTGACGTATAACGTTATATACTATTACGTAATATGGTATAACGTTATATACTATTACGTAATATCGTATAACGTTATATACTACTACGTAATAACGTATAACGTTATATAGTATTACCTTATGGCGTATAACATTATATACCATTACGTACTGACGTATAACGTTATATACTATTACGTAATATCGTATAACGTTATATACTATTACGTAATAACGTATAACGTTATATAGTATTACCTTATGGCGTATAACGTTATATACCATTACGTACTGACGTATAACGTTATATACTATTACGTAATAACGTATAACGTTATATACAATTACGTAATAACGTATAAAGTTATATACCATTAGGGACTGACGTATAACGTTATATACTATTACGTAATATCGTATAACGTTATATACTATTACGTAATATCGTATAACGTTATATACTACTACGTAATAACGTATAACGTTATGTAGTATTACCTTATAACGTATAACGATATATACTAATACGTAATAACGTATAACGTTATATAGTATCACCTTATGACGTATAACGTTATATACTATTACGTAATAACGTATAACGTTATATAGTATTACCTTATGACGTATAACGTTATATACTATTACGTAATATCGTATAACGTTATGTAGTATCACCTTATAACGTATAACGTTATATACTATTACGTACTAACGTATAACGTTATGTAGTATTACCTTATAACGTATAACGTTATATACTATTACGTAATAACGTATAACGTTATATAGTATCACCTTATGACGTATAAGGTTATGTACTATTACGTAATATCGTATAGCGTTATATACTATTACGTAATATCGTATAACGTTATATACTTCTACGTAATAACGTATAACGTTATATAGTATTACCTTATGGCGTATAACGTTATATACCATTACGTACTGACGTATAACGTTATATACTATTACGTAACAACGTATAACATTATATAGTATTACCTTATGACGTATAACGTTATGTAGTATTACCTTATAACGTATAACGTTATATACTATTACGTAATAACGTATAACGTTATATAGTATTACCTTATGGAGTATAACGTTATATACCATTACGTACTGACGTATAACGTTATATACTATTACGTAATAACGTATAAAGTTATATGGTATTACCTTATAACGTATAACGTTATATACTATTACGTAATAACGTATAACGTTATATAGTATTACCTTATGGCGTATAACAGTATATACCATTACGTACTGACGTATAACGTTATATACTATTACGTAATAACGTATAACGTTATATACTATTACGTAATAACGTACAACGTTATATGGTATTACCTTATAACGTATAACGTTATATACCATTACGTACTGACGAATAACGTTATATACTATTACGTAATATCGTATAACGTTATATACTATTACGTAATATCGTATAACGTTATATACTACTACGTAATAACTTATAACGTTATATAGTATTACCTTATGGCGTATAACGTCATATAGTATTACGTAATAACGTATAACGTTATATACTATTACGTAATATCGTATAACGTTATATACTATTACGTAATAACGTATAACGTTATATAGTATTACCTTATGGCGTATAACAGTATATACCATTACGTACTGACGTATAACGTTATATACTATTACGTAATAACGTATAACGTTATATACTATTACGTAATAACGTACAACGTTATATGGTATTACCTTATAACGTATAACGTTATATACTATTACGTACTAACGTATAACGTTATGTAGTATTACCTTATAACGTATAACGTTATATACTATTACGTAATAACGTATAACGTTATATACTATTACGTAATAACGTATAACGTTATATAGTATCACCTTATGACGTATAACGTTATATACTATTACGTAATATCGTATAACGTTATATACTATTACGTAATAACGTATAACGTTATATAGTATTACCTTATGGCGTATAACGTTATATACCATTACGTACTGACGTATAACGTTATATACTATTACGTAATAACGTATGACGTTATATACTATTACGTAATAACGTATAACGTTATATGATATTACCTTATAACGTATAACGTTATATACCATTACGTACTGACGTATAACGTTATATACTATTACGTAATATCGTATAACGTTATATACTATTACGTAATATCGTATAACGTTATATACTACTACGTAATAACGTATAACGTTATATAGTATTACCTTATGGCGTATAACGTTATATACCATTACGTACTGACGTATAACGTTATATACTATTACGTAATAGTATATAACGTTATATACTATTACGTAATAACGTATAAAGATATATGGTATTACCTTATAACGTATAACGTTATATACTATTACGTAATAACGTACAACGTTATGTAGTATTACCTTATAACGCATAACGTTATATACTATTATGTAATAACGTATAACGTTATATAGTATCACCTTATGACGTATAACGTTATATACTATTACGTAATATCGTATAACGTTATATACTATTACGTAATATCGTATAACGTTATATACTACTACGTAATAACGTATAACGTTATATATTATTACCTTATGGCGTATAACGTTATATACCATTACGTACTGACGTATAACGTTATATACTATTACGTAATAACGTATAACGTTATATAGTATTACCTTATGACGTATAACGTTATGTAGTATTACCTTATAACGTATAACGTTATATACTATCACGTAATATCGTATAACGTTATATACTATTACCTTATGGCGTATAACAGTATATACCATTACGTACTGACGTATAACGTTATATACTATTACGTAATAACGTATAACGTTATATACTATTACGTAATAACGTACAACGTTATATGGTATTACCTTATAACGTATAACGTTATATACCATTACGTACTGACGAATAACGTTATATACTATTACGTAATATCGTATAACGTTATATACTATTACGTAATATCGTATAACGTTATATACTACTACGTAATAACGTATAACGTTATATAGTATTACCTTATGGCGTATAACGTCATATAGTATTACGTAATAACGTATAACGTTATATACTATTACGTAATATCGTATAACGTTATATACTATTACGTAATAACGTATAACGTTATATAGTATTACCTTATGGCGTATAACAGTATATACCATTACGTACTGACGTATAACGTTATATACTATTACGTAATAACGTATAACGTTATATACTATTACGTAATAACGTACAACGTTATATGGTATTACCTTATAACGTATAACGTTATATACCATTACGTACTGACGAATAACGTTATATACTATTACGTAATATCGTATAACGTTATATACTATTACGTAATATCGTATAACGTTATATACTACTACGTAATAACGTATAACGTTATATAGTATTACCTTATGGCGTATACCGTCATATAGTATTACGTAATAACGTATAACGTTATATACTATTACGTAATATCGTATAACGTTATATACTATTACGTAATAACGTATAACGTTATATAGTATTACCTTATGGCGTATAACGTTATATACCATTACGTACTGACGTATAACGTCATATACCATTACGTACTGACGTATAACGTTATATACTATTACGTAATATCGTATAACGTTATATACTATTACGTAATATCGTATAACGTTATATACTACTACGTAATAACGTATAACGTTATATAGTATTACCTTATGGCGTATAACGTTATATAATATTACGTAATAACGTATAACGTTATATACTATTACGTAATATCGTATAACGTTATATACTACTACGTAATAACGTATAACGTTATATAGTATTACCTTATGGCGTATAACGTTATATACCATTACGTACTGACGTATAACGTTATATACTATTACGTACTAACGTATAACGTTATGTAGTATTACCTTATAACGTATAACGTTATATACTATTACGTAATAACGTATAACGTTATATATTATCACCATATGACGTATAACGTTATATACTATTACGTAATAGCGTATAACGTTATATACTATTACGTAATAACGTATAACGTTATATGATATTACCTTATAACGTATAACGTTATATACCATTAGGTACTGACGTATAACGTTATATACTATTACGTAATATGGTATAACGTTATATACTATTACGTAATATCGTATAACGTTATATACTACTACGTAATAACGTATAACGTTATATAGTATTACCTTATGGCGTATAACATTATATACCATTACGTACTGACGTATAACGTTATATACTATTACGTAATATCGTATAACGTTATATACTATTACGTAATAACGTATAACGTTATATAGTATTACCTTATGGCGTATAACGTTATATACCATTACGTACTGACGTATAACGTTATATGCTATTACGTAATAACGTATAACGTTATATACAATTACGTAATAACGTATAAAGTTATATACCATTAGGGACTGACGTATAACGTTATATACTATTACGTAATATCGTATAACGTTATATACTATTACGTAATATCGTATAACGTTATATACTACTACGTAATAACGTATAACGTTATGTAGTATTACCTTATAACGTATAACGATATATACTAATACGTAATAACGTATAACGTTATATAGTATCACCTTATGACGTATAACGTTATATACTATTACGTAATAACGTATAACGTTATATAGTATTACCTTATGACGTATAACGTTATATACTATTACGTAATATCGTATAACGTTATGTAGTATCACCTTATAACGTATAACGTTATATACTATTACGTACTAACGTATAACGTTATGTAGTATTACCTTATAACGTATAACGTTATATACTATTACGTAATAACGTATAACGTTATATAGTATCACCTTATGACGTATAAGGTTATGTACTATTACGTAATATCGTATAGCGTTATATACTATTACGTAATATCGTATAACGTTATATACTTCTACGTAATAACGTATAACGTTATATAGTATTACCTTATGGCGTATAACGTTATATACCATTACGTACTGACGTATAACGTTATATACTATTACGTAACAACGTATAACATTATATAGTATTACCTTATGACGTATAACGTTATGTAGTATTACCTTATAACGTATAACGTTATATACTATTACGTAATAACGTATAACGTTATATAGTATTACCTTATGGAGTATAACGTTATATACCATTACGTACTGACGTATAACGTTATATACTATTACGTAATAACGTATAAAGTTATATGGTATTACCTTATAACGTATAACGTTATATACTATTACGTAATAACGTATAACGTTATATAGTATTACCTTATGGCGTATAACAGTATATACCATTACGTACTGACGTATAACGTTATATACTATTACGTAATAACGTATAACGTTATATACTATTACGTAATGCCGTACAACGTTATATGGTATTACCTTATAACGTATAACGTTATATACCATTACGTACTGACGAATAACGTTATATACTATTACGTAATATCGTATAACGTTATATACTATTACGTAATATCGTATAACGTTATATACTACTACGTAATAACGTATAACGTTATATAGTATTACCTTATGGCGTATAACGTCATATAGTATTACGTAATAACGTATAACGTTATATACTATTACGTAATATCGTATAACGTTATATACTATTACGTAATAACGTATAACGTTATATAGTATTACCTTATGGCGTATAACAGTATATACCATTACGTACTGACGTATAACGTTATATACTATTACGTAATAACGTATAACGTTATATACTATTACGTAATAACGTACAACGTTATATGGTATTACCTTATAACGTATAACGTTATATACTATTACGTACTAACGTATAACGTTATGTAGTATTACCTTATAACGTATAACGTTATATACTATTACGTAATAACGTATAACGTTATATACTATTACGTAATAACGTATAACGTTATATAGTATCACCTTATGACGTATAACGTTATATACTATTACGTAATATCGTATAACGTTATATACTATTACGTAATAACGTATAACGTTATATAGTATTACCTTATGGCGTATAACGTTATATACCATTACGTACTGACGTATAACGTTATATACTATTACGTAATAACGTATGACGTTATATACTATTACGTAATAACGTATAACGTTATATGATATTACCTTATAACGTATAACGTTATATACCATTACGTACTGACGTATAACGTTATATACTATTACGTAATATCGTATAACGTTATATACTATTACGTAATATCGTATAACGTTATATACTACTACGTAATAACGTATAACGTTATATAGTATTACCTTATGGCGTATAACGTTATATACCATTACGTACTGACGTATAACGTTATATACTATTACGTAATAATGTATAACGTTATATACTATTACGTAATAACGTATAAAGATATATGGTATTACCTTATAACGTATAACGTTATATACTATTACGTAATAACGTACAACGTTATGTAGTATTACCTTATAACGCATAACGTTATATACTATTATGTAATAACGTATAACGTTATATAGCATCACCTTATGACGTATAACGTTATATACTATTACGTAATATCGTATAACGTTATATACTATTACGTAATATCGTATAACGTTATATACTACTACGTAATAACGTATAACGTTATATATTATTACCTTATGGCGTATAACGTTATATACCATTACGTACTGACGTATAACGTTATATACTATTACGTAACAACGTATAACGTTATATAGTATTACCTTATGACGTATAACGTTATGTAGTATTACCTTATAACGTATAACGTTATATACTATCACGTAATATCGTATAACGTTATATACTATTACCTTATGGCGTATAACAGTATATACCATTACGTACTGACGTATAACGTTATATACTATTACGTAATAACGTATAACGTTATATACTATTACGTAATAACGTACAACGTTATATGGTATTACCTTATAACGTATAACGTTATATACCATTACGTACTGACGAATAACGTTATATACTATTACGTAATATCGTATAACGTTATATACTATTACGTAATATCGTATAACGTTATATACTACTACGTAATAACGTATAACGTTATATAGTATTACCTTATGGCGTATAACGTCATATAGTATTACGTAATAACGTATAACGTTATATACTATTACGTAATATCGTATAACGTTATATACTATTACGTAATAACGTATAACGTTATATAGTATTACCTTATGGCGTATAACAGTATATACCATTACGTACTGACGTATAACGTTATATACTATTACGTAATAACGTATAACGTTATATACTATTACGTAATAACGTACAACGTTATATGGTATTACCTTATAACGTATAACGTTATATACTATTACGTACTAACGTATAACGTTATGTAGTATTACCTTATAACGTATAACGTTATATACTATTACGTAATAACGTATAACGTTATATACTATTACGTAATAACGTATAACGTTATATAATATTACCATATGACGTATAACGTTATATACTATTACGTAATATCGTATAACGTTATATACTATTACGTAATAACGTATAACGTTATATAGTATTACCTTATGGCGTATAACGTTATATACCATTACGTACTGACGTATAACGTTATATACTATTACGTAATAACGTATAACGTTATATACTATTACGTAATAACGTATAACGTTATATGATATTACCTTATAACGTATAACGTTATATACCATTACGTACTGACGTATAACGTTATATACTATTACGTAATATCGTATAACGTTATATACTATTACGTAATATCGTATAACGTTATATACTACTACGTAATAACGTATAACGTTATATAGTATTACCTTATGGCGTATAACGTTATATACCATTACGTACTGACGTATAACGTTATATACTATTACGTAATAGTATATAACGTTATATACTATTACGTAATAACGTATAAAGATATATGGTATTACCTTATAACGTATAACGTTATATACTATTACGTAATAACGTACAACGTTATGTAGTATTACCTTATAACGTATAACGTTATATACTATTATGTAATAACGTATAACGTTATATAGTATCACCTTATGACGTATAACGTTATATACTATTACGTAATATCGTATAACGTTATATACTATTACGTAATATCGTATAACGTTATATACTACTACGTAATAACGTATAACGTTATATATTATTACCTTATGGCGTATAACGTTATATACCATTACGTACTGACGTATAACGTTATATACTATTACGTAACAACGTATAACGTTATATAGTATTACCTTATGACGTATAACGTTATGTAGTATTACCTTATAACGTATAACGTTATATACTATTACGTAATATCGTATAACGTTATATACTATTACGTAATAACGTATAACGTTATATGATATTACCTTATAACGTATAACGTTATATACCATTAGGTACTGACGTATAACGTTATATACCATTAGGTACTGACGTATAACGTTATATACTATTACGTAATATGGTATAACGTTATATACTATTACGTAATAACGTATAACGTTATATATTATCACCTTATGACGTATAACGTTATATACCATTACGTACTGACGTATAACGTTATATACTATTACGTACTAACGTATAACGTTATGTAGTATTACCTTATAACGTATAACGTTATATACTATTACGTAATAACGTATAACGTTATATAGTATTACCTTATGGCGTATAACGTTATATACCATTACGTACTGACGTATAACGCGATATACCATTACGTACTGACGTATAACGTTATATACTATTACGTAATATCGTATAACGTTATATACTATTACGTAATATCGTATAACGTTATATAGTATTACCTTATGGAGTATAACGTTATATACCATTACGTACTCACGTATAACGTTATATACTATTACGTAATAACGTATAACGTTATATACTATTACGTAATATCGTATAACGTTATATACTATTACGTAATAACGTATAACGTTATATAGTATTACCTTATGGCGTATAACGTTATATACCATTACGTACTGACGTATAACGTTATATACTATTACGTAATAACGTATAGCGTTATATACTATTACGTAATAACGTATAAAGTTATATACTATTGCGTAATAACGTATAACGTTATATAGTATTACCTTATGGCGTATAACAGTATATACCATTACGTACTGACGTATAACGTTATATACTATTACGTAATAACGTATAACGTTATATACTATTACGTAATAACGTACAACGTTATATGGTATTACCTTATAACGTATAACGTTATATACTATTACGTATTAACGTATAACGTTATGTAGTATTACCTTATAACGTATAACGTTATATACTATTACGTAATAACGTATAACGTTATATAGTATCACCTTATGACGTATAACGTTATATACTATTACGTAATATCGTATAACGTTATATACTAATACGTAATAACGTATAACGTTATATAGTATCACCTTATGACGTATAACGTTATATACTATTACGTAATAACGTATAACGTTATATAGTATTACCTTATGACGTATAACGCTATATACTATTACGTAATATCGTATAACGTTATGTAGTATTACCTTATAACGTATAACGTTATATACTATTACGTACTAACGTATAACGTTATGTAGTATTACCTTATAACGTATAACGTTATATACTATTACGTAATAACGTATAACGTTATATAGTATCACCTTATGACGTATAACGTTATATACTATTACGTAATATCGTATAGCGTTATATACTATTACGTAATATCGTATAACGTCATATACTACTACGTAATAACGTATAACTTTATATAGTATTACCTTATGGCGTATAACGTTATATACCATTACGTACTGACGTATAACGTTATATACTATTACGTAACAACGTATAACGTTATATAGTATTACCTTATGACGTATAACGTTATGTAGTATTACCTTATAACGTATAACGTTATATACTATTACGTAATAACGTATAACGTTATATAGTATTACCTTATGGCGTATAACGTTATATACCATTACGTACTGACGTATAACGTTAAATACTATTACGTAATAATGTATAACGTTATATACTATTACGTAATAACGTATAAAGTTATATGGTATCACCTTATGACGTATAACGTTATATACTATTACGTAATATCGTATAGCGTTATATACTATTACGTAATATCGTATAACGTTATATACTACTACGTAATAACGTATAACGTTATGTAGTATTACCTTATAACGTATAACGTTATATACTAATACGTAATAACGTATAACGTTATATAGTATCACCTTATGACGTATAACGTTATATACTATTACGTAATAACGTATAACGTTATATAGTATTACCTTATGACGTATAACGCTATATACTATTACGTAATATCGTATAACGTTATGTAGTATTACCTTATAACGTATAACGTTATATACTATTACGTAATAACGTATAACGTTATATAGTATCACCTTAAGACGTATAACGTTATATACTATTACGTAATATCGTATAGCGTTATATACTATTACGTAATATCGTATAACGTTATATACTACTACGTAATAACGTATAACGTTATATAGTATTACCTTATGGCGTATAACGTTATATACCATTACGTACTGACGTATAACGTTATATACTATTACGTAACAACGTATAACGTTATATAGTATTACCTTATGACGTATAACGTTATGTAGTATTACCTTATAACGTATAACGTTATATACTATTACGTAATAACGTATAACGTTATATAGTATTACCTTATGGCGTATAACGTTATATACCATTACGTACTGACGTATAACGTTATATACTATTACGTAATAACGTATAAAGTTATATGGTATTACCTTATAACGTATAACGTTATATACTATTACGTAATAACGTATAACGTTATATAGTATTACCTTATGGCGTATAACAGTATATACCATTACGTACTGACGTATAACGTTATATACTATTACGTAATAACGTATAACGTTATATACTATTACGTAATAACGTATAACGTTATATGGTATTACCTTATAACGTATAACGTTATATACTATTACGTAATAACGTATAACGTTATATAGTATTACCTTATGGAGTATAACGTTATATACCATTACGTACTGACGTATAACGTTATATACTATTACGTAATAACGTATAAAGTTATATACTATTACGTTATAACGTAAAACGTTATATACTATTACGTAATAACGTATAACGTTATAAAGTATTACCTTATAGCGTATAACAGTATATACCATTACGTACTGACGTATAACGTTATATACTATTACGTAATATCGTATAACGTTATATACTATTACGTAATATCGTATAACGTTATATACTACTACGTAATAACGTATAACGTTATATAGTATTACCTTATGGCGTATAACGTTATATACCATTACGTACTGACGTATAACGTTATATACTATTACGTAATAGTATATAACGTTATATACTATTACGTAATAACGTATAAAGATATATGGTATTACCTTATAACGTATAACGTTATATACTATTACGTAATAACGTACAACGTTATGTAGTATTACCTTATAACGTATAACGTTATATACTATTATGTAATAACGTATAACGTTATATAGTATCACCTTATGACGTATAACGTTATATACTATTACGTAATATCGTATAACGTTATATACTATTACGTAATATCGTATAACGTTATATACTACTACGTAATAACGTATAACGTTATATATTATTACCTTATGGCGTATAACGTTATATACCATTACGTACTGACGTATAACGTTATATACTATTACGTAACAACGTATAACGTTATATAGTATTACCTTATGACGTATAACGTTATGTAGTATTACCTTATAACGTATAACGTTATATACTATCACGTAATATCGTATAACGTTATATACTATTACCTTATGGCGTATAACAGTATATACCATTACGTACTGACGTATAACGTTATATACTATTACGTAATAACGTATAACGTTATATACTATTACGTAATAACGTACAACGTTATATGGTATTACCTTATAACGTATAACGTTATATACCATTACGTACTGACGAATAACGTTATATACTATTACGTAATATCGTATAACGTTATATACTATTACGTAATATCGTATAACGTTATATACTACTACGTAATAACGTATAACGTTATATAGTATTACCTTATGGCGTATAACGTCATATAGTATTACGTAATAACGTATAACGTTATATACTATTACGTAATATCGTATAACGTTATATACTATTACGTAATAACGTATAACGTTATATAGTATTACCTTATGGCGTATAACAGTATATACCATTACGTACTGACGTATAACGTTATATACTATTACGTAATAACGTATAACGTTATATACTATTACGTAATAACGTACAACGTTATATAGTATTACCTTATAACGTATAACGTTATATACTATTACGTACTAACGTATAACGTTATGTAGTATTACCTTATAACGTATAACGTTATATACTATTACGTAATAACGTATAACGTTATATACTATTACGTAATAACGTATAACGTTATATAGTATCACCTTATGACGTATAACGTTATATACTATTACGTAATATCGTATAACGTTATATACTATTACGTAATAACGTATAACGTTATATAGTATTACCTTATGGCGTATAACGTTATATACCATTACGTACTGACGTATAACGTTATATACTATTACGTAATAACGTATAACGTTATATACTATTACGTAATAACGTATAACGTTATATGATATTACCTTATAACGTATAACGTTATATACCATTACGTACTGACGTATAACGTTATATACTATTACGTAATATCGTATAACGTTATATACTATTACGTAATATCGTATAACGTTATATACTACTACGTAATAACGTATAACGTTATATAGTATTACCTTATGGCGTATAACGTTATATACCATTACGTACTGACGTATAACGTTATATACTATTACGTAATAATGTATAACGTTATATACTATTACGTAATAACGTATAAAGATATATGGTATTACCTTATAACGTATAACGTTATATACTATTACGTAATAACGTACAACGTTATGTAGTATTACCTTATAACGTATAACGTTATATACTATTATGTAATAACGTATAACGTTATATAGTATCACCTTATGACGTATAACGTTATATACTATTACGTAATATCGTATAACGTTATATACTATTACGTAATATCGTATAACGTTATATACTACTACGTAATAACGTATAACGTTATATATTATTACCTTATGGCGTATAACGTTATATACCATTAGGTACTGACGTATAACGTTATATACTATTACGTAATATCGTATAACGTTATATTCTATTACGTAATATCGTATAACGTTATATACTACTACGTAATAACGTATAACGTTATGTAGTATTACCTTATAACGTATAACGTTATATACTAATACGTAATAACGTATAACGTTATATAGTATCACCTTATGACGTATAACGTTATATAGTATCACCTTATGACGTATAACGTTATATACTATTACGTAATAACGTATAACGTTATATAGTATTACCTTATGACGTATAACGTTATATACTATTACGTAATATCGTATAACGTTATGTAGTATCACCTTATAACGTATAACGTTATATACTATTACGTACTAACGTATAACGTTATGTAGTATTACCTTATAACGTATAACGTTATATACTATTACGTAATAACGTATAACGTTATATAGTATCACCTTATGACGTATAACGTTATATACTATTACGTAATATCGTATAGCGTTATATACTATTACGTAATATCGTATAACGTTATATACTTCTACGTAATAACGTATAACGTTATATAGTATTACCTTATGGCGTATTACGTTATATACCATTACGTACTGACGTATAACGTTATATACTATTACGTAACAACGTATAACATTATATAGTATTACCTTATGACGTATAACGTTATGTAGTATTACCTTATAACGTATAACGTTATATACTATTACGTAATAACGTATAACGTTATATAGTCTTACCTTATGGAGTATAACGTTATATACCATTACGTACTGACGTATAACGTTATATCCTATTACGTAATAACGTATAAAGTTATATGGTATTACCTTATAACGTATAACGTTATATACTATTACGTAATAACGTATAACGTTATATAGTATTACCTTATGGCGTATAACAGTATATACCATTACGTACTGACGAATAACGTTATATACTATTACGTAATAACGTATAACGTTATATACTATTACGTAATAACGTACAACGTTATATGGTATTACCTTATAACGTATAACGTTATATACCATTACGTACTGACGAATAACGTTATATACTATTACGTAATATCGTATAACGTTATATACTATTACGTAATATCGTATAACGTTATATACTACTACGTAATAACGTATAACGTTATATAGTATTACCTTATGGCGTATAACGTCATATAGTATTACGTAATAACGTATAACGTTATATACTATTACGTAATATCGTATAACGTTATATACTATTACGTAATAACGTATAACGTTATATAGTATTACCTTATGGCGTATAACGTTATATACCATTACGTACTGACGTATAACGTCATATACCATTACGTACTGACGTATAACGTTATATACTATTACGTAATATCGTATAACGTTATATACTATTACGTAATATCGTATAACGTTATATACTACTACGTAATAACGTATAACGTTATATAGTATTACCTTATGGCGTATAACGTTATATAATATTACGTAATAACGTATAACGTTATATACTATTACGTAATATCGTATAACGTTATATACTACTACGTAATAACGTATAACGTTATATAGTATTACCTTATGGCGTATAACGTTATATACCATTACGTACTGACGTATAACGTTATATACTATTACGTACTAACGTATAACGTTATGTAGTATTACCTTATAACGTATAACGTTATATACTATTACGTAATAACGTATAACGTTATATATTATCACCTTATGACGTATAACGTTATATACTATTACGTAATAGCGTATAACGTTATATACTATTACGTAATAACGTATAACGTTATATGATATTACCTTATAACGTATAACGTTATATACCATTAGGTACTGACGTATAACGTTATATACTATTACGTAATATCGTATAACGTTATATACTATTACGTAATATCGTATAACGTTATATACTACTACGTAATAACGTATAACGTTATATAGTATTACCTTATGGCGTATAACGTTATATACCATTACGTACTGACGTATAACGTTATATACTATTACGTAATATCGTATAACGTTATATACTATTACGTAATAACGTATAACGTTATATAGTATTACCTTATGGCGTATAACGTTATATACCATTACGTACTGACGTATAACGTTATATACTATTACGTAATAACGTATAACGTTATATACAATTACGTAATAACGTATAAAGTTATATACCATTAGGGACTGACGTATAACGTTATATACTATTACGTAATATCGTATAACGTTATATACTATTACGTAATAACGTATAAAGTTATATGGTATTACCTTATAACGTATAACGTTATATACTATTACGTAATAACGTATAACGTTATATAGTATTACCTTATGGCGTATAACAGTATATACCATTACGTACTGACGAATAACGTTATATACTATTACGTAATAACGTATAACGTTATATACTATTACGTAATAACGTACAACGTTATATGGTATTACCTTATAACGTATAACGTTATATACCATTACGTACTGACGAATAACGTTATATACTATTACGTAATATCGTATAACGTTATATACTATTACGTAATATCGTATAACGTTATATACTACTACGTAATAACGTATAACGTTATATAGTATTACCTTATGGCGTATAACGTCATATAGTATTACGTAATAACGTATAACGTTATATACTATTACGTAATATCGTATAACGTTATATACTATTACGTAATAACGTATAACGTTATATAGTATTACCTTATGGCGTATAACGTTATATACCATTACGTACTGACGTATAACGTCATATACCATTACGTACTGACGTATAACGTTATATACTATTACGTAATATCGTATAACGTTATATACTATTACGTAATATCGTATAACGTTATATACTACTACGTAATAACGTATAACGTTATATAGTATTACCTTATGGCGTATAACGTTATATAATATTACGTAATAACGTATAACGTTATATACTATTACGTAATATCGTATAACGTTATATACTACTACGTAATAACGTATAACGTTATATAGTATTACCTTATGGCGTATAACGTTATATACCATTACGTACTGACGTATAACGTTATATACTATTACGTACTAACGTATAACGTTATGTAGTATTACCTTATAACGTATAACGTTATATACTATTACGTAATAACGTATAACGTTATATATTATCACCATATGACGTATAACGTTATATACTATTACGTAATAGCGTATAACGTTATATACTATTACGTAATAACGTATAACGTTATATGATATTACCTTATAACGTATAACGTTATATACCATTAGGTACTGACGTATAACGTTATATACTATTACGTAATATCGTATAACGTTATATACTATTACGTAATATCGTATAACGTTATATACTACTACGTAATAACGTATAACGTTATATAGTATTACCTTATGGCGTATAACATTATATACCATTACGTACTGACGTATAACGTTATATACTATTACGTAATATCGTATAACGTTATATACTATTACGTAATAACGTATAACGTTATATAGTATTACCTTATGGCGTATAACGTTATATACCATTACGTACTGACGTATAACGTTATATACTATTACGTAATAACGTATAACGTTATATACAATTACGTAATAACGTATAAAGTTATATACCATTAGGGACTGACGTATAACGTTATATACTATTACGTAATATCGTATAACGTTATATACTATTACGTAATATCGTATAACGTTATATACTACTACGTAATAACGTATAACGTTATGTAGTATTACCTTATAACGTATAACGATATATACTAATACGTAATAACGTATAACGTTATATAGTATCACCTTATGACGTATAACGTTATATACTATTACGTAATAACGTATAACGTTATATAGTATTACCTTATGACGTATAACGTTATATACTATTACGTAATATCGTATAACGTTATGTAGTATCACCTTATAACGTATAACGTTATATACTATTACGTACTAACGTATAACGTTATGTAGTATTACCTTATAACGTATAACGTTATATACTATTACGTAATAACGTATAACGTTATATAGTATCACCTTATGACGTATAAGGTTATATACTATTACGTAATATCGTATAGCGTTATATACTATTACGTAATATCGTATAACGTTATATACTTCTACGTAATAACGTATAACGTTATATAGTATTACCTTATGGCGTATAACGTTATATACCATTACGTACTGACGTATAACGTTATATACTATTACGTAACAACGTATAACATTATATAGTATTACCTTATGACGTATAACGTTATGTAGTATTACCTTATAACGTATAACGTTATATACTATTACGTAATAACGTATAACGTTATATAGTATTACCTTATGGAGTATAACGTTATATACCATTACGTACTGACGTATAACGTTATATACTATTACGTAATAACGTATAAAGTTATATGGTATTACCTTATAACGTATAACGTTATATACTATTACGTAATAACGTATAACGTTATATAGTATTACCTTATGGCGTATAACAGTATATACCATTACGTACTGACGTATAACGTTATATACTATTACGTAATAACGTATAACGTTATATACTATTACGTAATAACGTACAACGTTATATGGTATTACCTTATAACGTATAACGTTATATACCATTACGTACTGACGAATAACGTTATATACTATTACGTAATATCGTATAACGTTATATACTATTACGTAATATCGTATAACGTTATATACTACTACGTAATAACGTATAACGTTATATAGTATTACCTTATGGCGTATAACGTCATATAGTACTACGTAATAACGTATAACGTTATATACTATTACGTAATATCGTATAACGTTATATACTATTACGTAATAACGTATAACGTTATATAGTATTACCTTATGGCGTATAACAGTATATACCATTACGTACTGACGTATAACGTTATATACTATTACGTAATAACGTATAACGTTATATACTATTACGTAATAACGTATAACGTTATATAGTATTACCTTATGGCGTATAACAGTATATACCATTACGTACTGACGTATAACGTTATATACTATTACGTAATAATGTATAACGTTATATACTATTACGTAATAACGTATAAAGATATATGGTATTACCTTATAACGTATAACGTTATATACTATTACGTAATAACGTACAACGTTATGTAGTATTACCTTATAACGCATAACGTTATATACTATTATGTAATAACGTATAACGTTATATAGTATCACCTTATGACGTATAACGTTATATACTATTACGTAATATCGTATAACGTTATATACTATTACGTAATATCGTATAACGTTATATACTACTACGTAATAACGTATAACGTTATATATTATTACCTTATGGCGTATAACGTTATATACCATTACGTACTGACGTATAACGTTATATACTATTACGTAACAACGTATAACGTTATATAGTATTACCTTATGACGTATAACGTTATGTAGTATTACCTTATAACGTATAACGTTATATACTATCACGTAATATCGTATAACGTTATATACTATTACCTTATGGCGTATAACAGTATATACCATTACGTACTGACGTATAACGTTATATACTATTACGTAATAACGTATAACGTTATATACTATTACGTAATAAAGTATAACGTTATATGGTATTACCTTATAACGTATAACGTTATATACCATTACGTACTGACGAATAACGTTATATACTATTACGTAATATCGTATAACGTTATATACTATTACGTAATATCGTATAACGTTATATACTACTACGTAATAACGTATAACGTTATATAGTATTACCTTATGGCGTATAACGTCATATAGTATTACGTAATAACGTATAACGTTATATACTATTACGTAATATCGTATAACGTTATATACTATTACGTAATAACGTATAACGTTATATAGTATTACCTTATGGCGTATAACAGTATATACCATTACGTACTGACGTATAACGTTATATACTATTACGTAATAACGTATAACGTTATATACTATTACGTAATAACGTACAACGTTATATGGTATTACCTTATAACGTATAACGTTATATACTATTACGTACTAACGTATAACGTTATGTAGTATTACCTTATAACGTATAACGTTATATACTATTACGTAATAACGTATAACGTTATATACTATTACGTAATAACGTATAACGTTATATAGTATCACCTTATGACGTATAACGTTATATACTATTACGTAATATCGTATAACGTTATATACTATTACGTAATAACGTATAACGTTATATAGTATTACCTTATGGCGTATAACGTTATATACCATTACGTACTGACGTATAACGTTATATACTATTACGTAATAACGTATGACGTTATATACTATTACGTAATAACGTATAACGTTATATGATATTACCTTATAACGTATAACGTTATATACCATTACGTACTGACGTATAACGTTATATACTATTACGTAATATCGTATAACGTTATATACTATTACGTAATATCGTATAACGTTATATACTACTACGTAATAACGTATAACGTTATATAGTATTACCTTATGGCGTATAACGTTATATACCATTACGTACTGACGTATAACGTTATATACTATTACGAAATAATGTATAACGTTATATACTATTACGTAATAACGTATAAAGATATATGGTATTACCTTATAACGTATAACGTTATATACTATTACGTAATAACGTACAACGTTATGTAGTATTACCTTATAACGTATAACGTTATATACTATTATGTAATAACGTATAACGTTATATAGTATCACCTTATAACGTATAACGTTATATACTATTATGTAATAACGTATAACGTTATATAGTATTACCTTATGGAGTATAACGTTATATACCATTACGTACTGACGTATAACGTTATATACTATTACGTAATAACGTATAACGTTATATACAATTACGTAATAACGTATAAAGTTATATACCATTAGGGACTGACGTATAACGTTATATACTATTACGTAATATCGTATAACGTTATATACTATTACGTAATATCGTATAACGTTATATACTACTACGTAATAACGTATAACGTTATGTAGTATTACCTTATAACGTATAACGATATATACTAATACGTAATAACGTATAACGTTATATAGTATCACCTTATGACGTATAACGTTATATACTATTACGTAATAACGTATAACGTTATATAGTATTACCTTATGACGTATAACGTTATATACTATTACGTAATATCGTATAACGTTATGTAGTATCACCTTATAACGTATAACGTTATATACTATTACGTACTAACGTATAACGTTATGTAGTATTACCTTATAACGTATAACGTTATATACTATTACGTAATAACGTATAACGTTATATAGTATCACCTTATGACGTATAAGGTTATGTACTATTACGTAATATCGTATAGCGTTATATACTATTACGTAATATCGTATAACGTTATATACTTCTACGTAATAACGTATAACGTTATATAGTATTACCTTATGGCGTATAACGTTATATACCATTACGTACTGACGTATAACGTTATATACTATTACGTAACAACGTATAACATTATATAGTATTACCTTATGACGTATAACGTTATGTAGTATTACCTTATAACGTATAACGTTATATACTATTACGTAATAACGTATAACGTTATATAGTATTACCTTATGGAGTATAACGTTATATACCATTACGTACTGACGTATAACGTTATATACTATTACGTAATAACGTATAAAGTTATATGGTATTACCTTATAACGTATAACGTTATATACTATTACGTAATAACGTATAACGTTATATAGTATTACCTTATGGCGTATAACAGTATATACCATTACGTACTGACGTATAACGTTATATACTATTACGTAATAACGTATAACGTTATATACTATTACGTAATAACGTACAACGTTATATGGTATTACCTTATAACGTATAACGTTATATACCATTACGTACTGACGAATAACGTTATATACTATTACGTAATATCGTATAACGTTATATACTATTACGTAATATCGTATAACGTTATATACTACTACGTAATAACGTATAACGTTATATAGTATTACCTTATGGCGTATAACGTCATATAGTATTACGTAATAACGTATAACGTTATATACTATTACGTAATATCGTATAACGTTATATACTATTACGTAATAACGTATAACGTTATATAGTATTACCTTATGGCGTATAACAGTATATACCATTACGTACTGACGTATAACGTTATATACTATTACGTAATAACGTATAACGTTATATACTATTACGTAATAACGTATAACGTTATATAGTATTACCTTATGGCGTATAACAGTATATACCATTACGTACTGACGTATAACGTTATATACTATTACGTAATAATGTATAACGTTATATACTATTACGTAATAACGTATAAAGATATATGGTATTACCTTATAACGTATAACGTTATATACTATTACGTAATAACGTACAACGTTATGTAGTATTACCTTATAACGCATAACGTTATATACTATTATGTAATAACGTATAACGTTATATAGTATCACCTTATGACGTATAACCTTATATACTATTACGTAATATCGTATAACGTTATATACTATTACGTAATATCGTATAACGTTATATACTACTACGTAATAACGTATAACGTTATATATTATTACCTTATGGCGTATAACGTTATATACCATTACGTACTGACGTATAACGTTATATACTATTACGTAACAACGTATAACGTTATATAGTATTACCTTATGACGTATAACGTTATGTAGTATTACCTTATAACGTATAACGTTATATACTATCACGTAATATCGTATAACGTTATATACTATTACCTTATGGCGTATAACAGTATATACCATTACGTACTGACGTATAACGTTATATACTATTACGTAATAACGTATAACGTTATATACTATTACGTAATAACGTACAACGTTATATGGTATTACCTTATAACGTATAACGTTATATACCATTACGTACTGACGAATAACGTTATATACTATTACGTAATATCGTATAACGTTATATACTATTACGTAATATCGTATAACGTTATATACTACTACGTAATAACGTATAACGTTATATAGTATTACCTTATGGCGTATAACGTCATATAGTATTACGTAATAACGTATAACGTTATATACTATTACGTAATATCGTATAACGTTATATACTATTACGTAATAACGTATAACGTTATATAGTATTACCTTATGGCGTATAACAGTATATACCATTACGTACTGACGTATAACGTTATATACTATTACGTAATAACGTATAACGTTATATACTATTACGTAATAACGTACAACGTTATATGGTATTACCTTATAACGTATAACGTTATATACTATTACGTACTAACGTATAACGTTATGTAGTATTACCTTATAACGTATAACGTTATATACTATTACGTAATAACGTATAACGTTATATACTATTACGTAATAACGTATAACGTTATATAGTATCACCTTATGACGTATAACGTTATATACTATTACGTAATATCGTATAACGTTATATACTATTACGTAATAACGTATAACGTTATATAGTATTACCTTATGGCGTATAACGTTATATACCATTACGTACTGACGTATAACGTTATATACTATTACGTAATAACGTATGACGTTATATACTATTACGTAATAACGTATAACGTTATATGATATTACCTTATAACGTATAACGTTATATACCATTACGTACTGACGTATAACGTTATATACTATTACGTAATATCGTATAACGTTATATACTATTACGTAATATCGTATAACGTTATATACTACTACGTAATAACGTATAACGTTATATAGTATTACCTTATGGCGTATAACGTTATATACCATTACGTACTGACGTATAACGTTATATACTATTACGTAATAATGTATAACGTTATATACTATTACGTAATAACGTATAAAGATATATGGTATTACCTTATAACGTATAACGTTATATACTATTACGTAATAACGTACAACGTTATGTAGTATTACCTTATAACGTATAACGTTATATACTATTATGTAATAACGTATAACGTTATATAGTATCACCTTATGACGTATAACGTTATATACTATTACGTAATATCGTATAACGTTATATACTATTACGTAATATCGTATAACGTTATATACTACTACGTAATAACGTATAACGTTATATATTATTACCTTATGGCGTATAACGTTATATACCATTACGTACTGACGTATAACGTTATATACTATTACGTAACAACGTATAACGTTATATAGTATTACCTTATGACGTATAACGTTATGTAGTATTACCTTATAACGTATAACGTTATATACTATTACGTAATATCGTATAACGTTATATACTATTACGTAATAACGTATAACGTTATATGATATTACCTTATAACGTATAACGTTATATACCATTAGGTACTGACGTATAACGTTATATACCATTAGGTACTGACGTATAACGTTATATACTATTACGTAATATGGTATAACGTTATATACTATTACGTAATAACGTATAACGTTATATATTATCACCTTATGACGTATAACGTTATATACTATTACGTAATAACGTATAACGTTATATACTATTACGTAATAACGTATAACGTTATATGATATTACCTTATAACGTATAACGTTATATACCATTAGGTACTGACGTATAACGTTATATACTATTACGTAATATGGTATAACGTTATATACTATTACGTAATATCGTATAACGTTATATACTACTACGTAATAACGCATAACGTTATATAGTATTACCTTATGGCGTATAACATTATATACCATTACGTACTGACGTATAACGTTATATACTATTACGTAATATCGTATAACGTTATATACTATTACGTAATAACGTATAACGTTATATAGTATTACCTTATGGCGTATAACGTTATATACCATTACGTACTGACGTATAACGTTATATACTATTACGTAATAACGTATAACGTTATATACTATTACGTAATACCGTATAAAGTTATATACCATTAGGTACTGACGTATAACGTTATATACTATTACGTAATATCGTATAACGTTATATACTATTACGTAATATCGTATAACGTTATATACTATTACGTAATAACGTATAACGTTATATAGTATTACCTTATGGCGTATAACGTTATATACCATTACGTACTGACGTATAACGTTATATACTATTACGTAATAATGTATAACGTTATATACTATTACGTAATAACGTATAAAGTTATATGGTATTACCTTATTACGTATAACGTTATATACCATTACGTACTGACGTATAACGTTATATACTATTACGTAATATCGTATAACGTTATATACTATTACGTAATAACGTATAACGTTATATAGTATTACCTTATGGCGTATAACGTTATATACCATTACGTACTGACGTATAACGTTATATACTATTACGTACTAACGTATAACGTTATGTAGTATTACCTTATAACGTATAACGTTATATACTATTACGTAATAACGTATAACGTTATATAGTATTACCTTATGGCGTATAACGTTATATACCATTACGTACTGACGTATAACGCGATATACCATTACGTACTGACGTATAACGTTATATACTATTACGTAATATCGTATAACGTTATATACTATTACGTAATATCGTATAACGTTATATAGTATTACCTTATGACGTATAACGTTATGTAGTATTACCTTATAACGTATAACGTTATATACTATTACGTAATAACGTATAACGTTATATAGTATTACCTTATGGAGTATAACGTTATATACCATTACGTACTGACGTATAACGTTATATACTATTACGTAACAACGTATAACGTTATATAGTATTACCTTATGACGTATAACGTTATGTAGTATTACCTTATAACGTATAACGTTATATACTATTACGTAATAACGTATAACGTTATATAGTATTACCTTATGGAGTATAACGTTATATACCATTACGTACTCACGTATAACGTTATATACTATTACGTAATAACGTATAACGTTATATACTATTACGTAATAACGTATAACGTTATATGATAATACCTTATAACGTATAACGTTATATACCATTAGGTACTGACGTATAACGTTATATACTATTACGTAATATCGTATAGCGTTATATACTATTACGTAATATCGTATAACGTTATATACTTCTACGTAATAACGTATAACGTTATATAGTATTACCTTATGGTGTATAACGTTATATACCATTACGTACTGACGTATAACGTTATATACTATTACGTAACAACGTATAACGTTATATAGTATTACCTTATGACGTATAACGTTATGTAGTATTACCTTATAACGTATAACGTTATATACTATTACGTAATAACGTATAACGTTATATAGTATTACCTTATGGAGTATAACGTTATACACCATTACGTACTCACGTATAACGTTATATACTATTACGTAATAACGTATAACGTTATATACTATTACGTAATATCGTATAACGTTATATACTATTACGTAATAACGTATAACGTTATATAGTATTACCTTATGGCGTATAACGTTATATACCATTACGTACTGACGTATAACGTTATATACTATTACGTAATAACGTATAGCGTTATATACTATTACGTAATAACGTATAAAGTTATATACTATTGCGTAATAACGTATAACGTTATATAGTATTACCTTATGGCGTATAACAGTATATACCATTACGTACTGACGTATAACGTTATATACTATTACGTAATAACGTATAACGTTATATACTATTACGTAATAACGTACAACGTTATATGGTATTACCTTATAACGTATAACGTTATATACTATTACGTATTAACGTATAACGTTATGTAGTATTACCTTATAACGTATAACGTTATATACTATTACGTAATAACGTATAACGTTATATAGTATCACCTTATGACGTATAACGTTATATACTATTACGTAATATCGTATAACGTTATATACTACTACGTAATAACGTATAACGTTATATAGTATCACCTTGTGACGTATAACGTTATATACTATTACGTAATATCGTATAACTTTTTGTAGTATTACCTTATGACGTATAACGCTATATACTATTACGTAATATCGTATAACGTTATGTAGTATTACCTTATAACGTATAACGTTATATACTATTACGTACTAACGTATAACGTTATGTAGTATTACCTTATAACGTATAACGTTATATACTATTACGTAATAACGTATAACGTTATATAGTATCACCTTATGACGTATAACGTTATATACTATTACGTAATATCGTATAGCGTTATATACTATTACGTAATATCGTATAACGTCATATACTACTACGTAATAACGTATAACGTTATATAGTATTACCTTATGGCGTATAACGTTATATACCATTACGTACTGACGTATAACGTTATATACTATTACGTAACAACGTATAACGTTATATAGTATTACCTTATGACGTATAACGTTATGTAGTATTACCTTATAACGTATAACGTTATATACTATTACGTAATAACGTATAACGTTATATAGTATTACCTTATGGCGTATAACGTTATATACCATTACGTACTGACGTATAACGTTATATACTATTACGTAATAATGTATAACGTTATATACTATTACGTAATAACGTATAAAGTTATATGGTATCACCTTATGACGTATAACGTTATATACTATTACGTAATATCGTATAGCGTTATATACTATTACGTAATATCGTATAACGTTATATACTACTACGTAATAACGTATAACGTTATGTAGTATTACCTTATAACGTATAACGTTATATACTAATACGTAATAACGTATAACGTTATATAGTATCACCTTATGACGTATAACGTTATATACTATTACGTAATAACGTATAACGTTATATAGTATTACCTTATGACGTATAACGCTATATACTATTACGTAATATCGTATAACGTTATGTAGTATTACCTTATAACGTATAACGTTATATACTATTACGTAATAACGTATAACGTTATATAGTATCACCTTAAGACGTATAACGTTATATACTATTACGTAATATCGTATAGCGTTATATACTATTACGTAATATCGTATAACGTTATATACTACTACGTAATAACGTATAACGTTATATAGTATTACCTTATGGCGTATAACGTTATATACCATTACGTACTGACGTATAACGTTATATACTATTACGTAACAACGTATAACGTTATATAGTATTACCTTATGACGTATAACGTTATGTAGTATTACCTTATAACGTATAACGTTATATACTATTACGTAATAACGTATAACGTTATATAGTATTACCTTATGGCGTATAACGTTATATACCATTACGTACTGACGTATAACGTTATATACTATTACGTAATAACGTATAAAGTTATATGGTATTACCTTATAACGTATAACGTTATATACTATTACGTAATAACGTATAACGTTATATAGTATTACCTTATGGCGTATAACAGTATATACCATTACGTACTGACGTATAACGTTATATACTATTACGTAATAACGTATAACGTTATATACTATTACGTAATAACGTATAACGTTATATGGTATTACCTTATAACGTATAACGTTATATACTATTACGTAATAACGTATAACGTTATATAGTATTACCTTATGGAGTATAACGTTATATACCATTACGTACTGACGTATAACGTTATATACTATTACGTAATAACGTATAAAGTTATATGGTATTACCTTATAACGTATAACGTTATATACTATTACGTAATAACGTATAACGTTATAAAGTATTACCTTATAGCGTATAACAGTATATACCATTACGTACTGACGTATAACGTTATATACTATTACGTAATATCGTATAACGTTATATACTATTACGTAATATCGTATAACGTTATATACTACTACGTAATAACGTATAACGTTATATAGTATTACCTTATGGCGTATAACGTTATATACCATTACGTACTGACGTATAACGTTATATACTATTACGTAATAGTATATAACGTTATATACTATTACGTAATAACGTATAAAGTTATATGGTATTACCTTATAACGTATAACGTTATATACTATTACGTAATAACGTACAACGTTATGTAGTATTACCTTATAACGTATAACGTTATATACTATTATGTAATAACGTATAACGTTATATAGTATCACCTTATGACGTATAACGTTATATACTATTACGTAATATCGTATAACGTTATATACTATTACGTAATATCGTATAACGTTATATACTACTACGTAATAACGTATAACGTTATATATTATTACCTTATGGCGTATAACGTTATATACCATTACGTACTGACGTATAACGTTATATACTATTACGTAACAACGTATAACGTTATATAGTATTACCTTATGACGTATAACGTTATGTAGTATTACCTTATAACGTATAACGTTATATACTATCACGTAATATCGTATAACGTTATATACTATTACCTTATGGCGTATAACAGTATATACCATTACGTACTGACGTATAACGTTATATACTATTACGTAATAACGTATAACGTTATATACTATTACGTAATAACGTACAACGTTATATGGTATTACCTTATAACGTATAACGTTATATACCATTACGTACTGACGAATAACGTTATATACTATTACGTAATATCGTATAACGTTATATACTATTACGTAATATCGTATAACGTTATATACTACTACGTAATAACGTATAACGTTATATAGTATTACCTTATGGCGTATAACGTCATATAGTATTACGTAATAACGTATAACGTTATATACTATTACGTAATATCGTATAACGTTATATACTATTACGTAATAACGTATAACGTTATATAGTATTACCTTATGGCGTATAACAGTATATACCATTACGTACTGACGTATAACGTTATATACTATTACGTAATAACGTATAACGTTATATACTATTACGTAATAACGTACAACGTTATATGGTATTACCTTATAACGTATAACGTTATATACTATTACGTACTAACGTATAACGTTATGTAGTATTACCTTATAACGTATAACGTTATATACTATTACGTAATAACGTATAACGTTATATACTATTTCGTAATAACGTATAACGTTATATAGTATCACCTTATGACGTATAACGTTATATACTATTACGTAATATCGTATAACGTTATATACTATTACGTAATAACGTATAACGTTATATAGTATTACCTTATGGCGTATAACGTTATATACCATTACGTACTGACGTATAACGTTATATACTATTACGTAATAACGTATGACGTTATATACTATTACGTAATAACGTATAACGTTATATGATATTACCTTATAACGTATAACGTTATATACCATTACGTACTGACGTATAACGTTATATACTATTACGTAATATCGTATAACGTTATATACTATTACGTAATATCGTATAACGTTATATACTACTACGTAATAACGTATAACGTTATATAGTATTACCTTATGGCGTATAACGTTATATACCATTACGTACTGACGTATAACGTTATATACTATTACGTAACAACGTATAACGTTATATAGTATTACCTTATGACGTATAACGTTATGTAGTATTACCTTATAACGTATAACGTTATATACTATTACGTAATAACGTATAACGTTATATAGTATTACCTTATGGCGTATAACGTTATATACCATTACGTACTGACGTATAACGTTATATACTATTACGTAATAACGTACAACGTTATATGGTATTACCTTATAACGTATAACGTTATATACTATTACGTAATAACGTATAACGTTATATAGTATTACCTTATGGAGTATAACGTTATATACCATTACGTACTGACGTATAACGTTATATACTATTACGTAATAACGTATAAAGTTATATGGTATTACCTTATAACGTATAACGTTATATACTATTACGTAATAACGTATAATGTTATAAAGTATTACCTTATAGCGTATAACAGTATATACCATTACGTACTGACGTATAACGTTATATACTATTACGTAATATCGTATAACGTTATATACTATTACGTAATATCGTATAACGTTATATACTACTACGTAATAACGTATAACGTTATATAGTATTACCTTATGGCGTATAACGTTATATACCATTACGTACTGACGTATAACGTTATATACTATTACGTAATAATGTATAACGTTATATACTATTACGTAATAACGTATAAAGATATATGGTATTACCTTATAACGTATAACGTTATATACTATTACGTAATAACGTACAACGTTATGTAGTATTACCTTATAACGTATAACGTTATATACTATTATGTAATAACGTATAACGTTATATAGTATCACCTTATGACGTATAACGTTATATACTATTACGTAATATCGTATAACGTTATATACTATTACGTAATATCGTATAACGTTATATACTACTACGTAATAACGTATAACGTTATATATTATTACCTTATGGCGTATAACGTTATATACCATTACGTACTGACGTATAACGTTATATACTATTACGTAACAACGTATAACGTTATATAGTATTACCTTATGACGTATAACGTTATGTAGTATTACCTTATAACGTATAACGTTATATACTATCACGTAATATCGTATAACGTTATATACTATTACCTTATGGCGTATAACAGTATATACCATTACGTACTGACGTATAACGTTATATACTATTACGTAATAACGTATAACGTTATATACTATTACGTAATAACGTACAACGTTATATGGTATTACCTTATAACGTATAACGTTATATACCATTACGTACTGACGAATAACGTTATATACTATTACGTAATATCGTATAACGTTATATACTATTACGTAATATCGTATAACGTTATATACTACTACGTAATAACGTATAACGTTATATAGTATTACCTTATGGCGTATAACGTCATATAGTATTACGTAATAACGTATAACGTTATATACTATTACGTAATATCGTATAACGTTATATACTATTACGTAATAACGTATAACGTTATATAGTATTACCTTATGGCGTATAACAGTATATACCATTACGTACTGACGTATAACGTTATATACTATTACGTAATAACGTATAACGTTATATACTATTACGTAATAACGTACAACGTTATATGGTATTACCTTATAACGTATAACGTTATATACTATTACGTACTAACGTATAACGTTATGTAGTATTACCTTATAACGTATAACGTTATATACTATTACGTAATAACGTATAACGTTATATACTATTACGTAATAACGTATAACGTTATATAGTATCACCTTATGACGTATAACGTTATATACTATTACGTAATATCGTATAACGTTATATACTATTACGTAATAACGTATAACGTTATATAGTATTACCTTATGGCGTATAACGTTATATACCATTACGTACTGACGTATAACGTTATATACTATTACGTAATAACGTATGACGTTATATACTATTACGTAATAACGTATAACGTTATATGATATTACCTTATAACGTATAACGTTATATACCATTACGTACTGACGTATAACGTTATATACTATTACGTAATATCGTATAACGTTATATACTATTACGTAATATCGTATAACGTTATATACTACTACGTAATAACGTATAACGTTATATAGTATTACCTTATGGCGTATAACGTTATATACCATTACGTACTGACGTATAACGTTATATACTATTACGTAATAATGTATAACGTTATATACTATTACGTAATAACGTATAAAGATATATGGTATTACCTTATAACGTATAACGTTATATACTATTACGTAATAACGTACAACGTTATGTAGTATTACCTTATAACGTATAACGTTATATACTATTATGTAATAACGTATAACGTTATATAGTATCACCTTATGACGTGTAACGTTATATACTATTACGTAATATCGTATAACGTTATATACTATTACGTAATAACGTATAAAGTTATATGGTATTACCTTATTACGTATAACGTTATATACCATTACGTACTGACGTATAACGTTATATACTATTACGTAATATCGTATAACGTTATATACTATTACGTAATAACGTATAACGCTATATAGTATTACCTTATGGCGTATAACGTTATATACCATTACGTACTGACGTATAACGTTATATACTATTACGTACTAACGTATAACGTTATGTAGTATTACCTTATAACGTATAACGTTATATACTATTACGTAATAACGTATAACGTTATATAGTATTACCTTATGGCGTATAACGTTATATACCATTACGTACTGACGTATAACGCGATATACCATTACGTACTGACGTATAACGTTATATACTATTACGTAATATCGTATAACGTTATATACTATTACGTAATATCGTATAACGTTATATAGTATTACCTTATGACGTATAACGTTATGTAGTATTACCTTATAACGTATAACGTTATATACTATTACGTAATAACGTATAACGTTATATAGTATTACCTTATGGAGTATAACGTTATATACCATTACGTACTGACGTATAACGTTATATACTATTACGTAACAACGTATAACGTTATATAGTATTACCTTATGACGTATAACGTTATGTAGTATTACCTTATAACGTATAACGTTATATACTATTACGTAATAACGTATAACGTTATATAGTATTACCTTATGGAGTATAACGTTATATACCATTACGTACTGACGTATAACGTTATATACTATTACGTAATAACGTATAACGTTATATAGTATTACCTTATGGCGTATAACGTTATATACCATTACGTACTGACGTATAACGTTATATACTATTACGTAACAACGTATAACGTTATATAGTATTACCTTATGACGTATAACGTTATGTAGTATTACCTTATAACGTATAACGTTATATACTATTACGTAATAACGTATAACGTTATATAGTATTACCTTATGGCGTATAACGTTATATACCATTACGTACTGACGTATAACGTTATATACTATTACGTAATAACGTATAAAGTTATATGGTATTACCTTATAACGTATAACGTTATATACTATTACGTAATAACGTATAACGTTATATAGTATTACCTTATGGCGTATAACAGTATATACCATTACGTACTGACGTATAACGTTATATACTATTACGTAATAACGTATAACGTTATATACTATTACGTAATAACGTACAACTTTATATGGTATTACCTTATAACGTATAACGTTATATACTATTACGTAATAACGTATAACGTTATATAGTATTACCTTATGGAGTATAACGTTATATACCATTACGTACTGACGTATAACGTTATATACTATTACGTAATAACGTATAAAGTTATATGGTATTACCTTATAACGTATAACGTTATATACTATTACGTAATAACGTATAACGTTATAAAGTATTACCTTATAGCGTATAACAGTATATACCATTACGTACTGACGTATAACGTTATATACTATTACGTAATATCGTATAACGTTATATACTATTACGTAATATCGTATAACGTTATATACTACTACGTAATAACGTATAACGTTATATAGTATTACCTTATGGCGTATAACGTTATATACCATTACGTACTGACGTATAACGTTATATACTATTACGTAATAATGTATAACGTTATATACTATTACGTAATAACGTATAAAGATATATGGTATTACCTTATAACGTATAACGTTATATACTATTACGTAATATCGTATAACGTTATGTAGTATTACCTTATAACGTATAACGTTATATACTATTATGTAATAACGTATAACGTTATATAGTATCACCTTATGACGTATAACGTTATATACTATTACGTAATATCGTATAACGTTATATACTATTACGTAATATCGTATAACGTTATATACTACTACGTAATAACGTATAACGTTATATATTATTACCTTATGGCGTATAACGTTATATACCATTACGTACTGACGTATAACGTTATATACTATTACGTAACAACGTATAACGTTATATAGTATTACCTTATGACGTATAACGTTATGTAGTATTACCTTATAACGTATAACGTTATATACTATCACGTAATATCGTATAACGTTATATACTATTACCTTATGGCGTATAACAGTATATACCATTACGTACTGACGTATAACGTTATATACTATTACGTAATAACGTATAACGTTATATACTATTACGTAATAACGTACAACGTTATATGGTATTACCTTATAACGTATAACGTTATATACCATTACGTACTGACGAATAACGTTATATACTATTACGTAATATCGTATAACGTTATATACTATTACGTAATATCGTATAACGTTATATACTACTACGTAATAACGTATAACGTTATATAGTATTACCTTATGGCGTATAACGTCATATAGTATTACGTAATAACGTATAACGTTATATACTATTACGTAATATCGTATAACGTTATATACTACTACGTAATAACGTATAACGTTATATAGTATTACCTTATGGCGTATAACAGTATATACCATTACGTACTGACGTATAACGTTATATACTATTACGTAATAACGTATAACGTTATATACTATTACGTAATAACGTACAACGTTATATGGTATTACCTTATAACGTATAACGTTATATACTATTACGTACTAACGTATAACGTTATGTAGTATTACCTTATAACGTATAACGTTATATACTATTACGTAATAACGTATAACGTTATATACTATTACGTAATAACGTATAACGTTATATAGTATCACCTTATGACGTATAACGTTATATACTATTACGTAATATCGTATAACGTTATATACTATTACGTAATAACGTATAACGTTATATAGTATTACCTTATGGCGTATAACGTTATATACCATTACGTACTGACGTATAACGTTATATACTATTACGTAATAACGTATGACGTTATATACTATTACGTAATAACGTATAACGTTATATGATATTACCTTATAACGTATAACGTTATATACCATTACGTACTGACGTATAACGTTATATACTATTACGTAATATCGTATAACGTTATATACTATTACGTAATATCGTATAACGTTATATACTACTACGTAATAACGTATAACGTTATATAGTATTACCTTATGGCGTATAACGTTATATACCATTACGTACTGACGTATAACGTTATATACTATTACGTAACAACGTATAACGTTATATAGTATTACCTTATGACGTATAACGTTATGTAGTATTACCTTATAACGTATAACGTTATATACTATTACGTAATAACGTATAACGTTATATAGTATTACCTTATGGCGTATAACGTTATATACCATTACGTACTGACGTATAACGTTATATACTATTACGTAATAACGTACAACGTTATATGGTATTACCTTATAACGTATAACGTTATATACTATTACGTAATAACGTATAACGTTATATAGTATTACCTTATGGAGTATAACGTTATATACCATTACGTACTGACGTATAACGTTATATACTATTACGTAATAACGTATAAAGTTATATGGTATTACCTTATAACGTATAACGTTATATACTATTACGTAATAACGTATAACGTTATAAAGTATTACCTTATAGCGTATAACAGTATATACCATTACGTACTGACGTATAACGTTATATACTATTACGTAATATCGTATAACGTTATATACTATTACGTAATATCGTATAACGTTATATACTACTACGTAATAACGTATAACGTTATATAGTATTACCTTATGGCGTATAACGTTATATACCATTACGTACTGACGTATAACGTTATATACTATTACGTAATAACGTATAACGTTATATACTATTACGTAATAACGTATAACGATATATGGTATTACCTTATAACGTATAACGTTATATACTATTACGTAATATCGTACAACGTTATGTAGTATTACCTTATAACGTATAACGTTATATACTATTATGTAATAACGTATAACGTTATATAGTATCACCTTATGACGTATAACGTTATATACTATTACGTAATATCGTATAACGTTATATACTATTACGTAATATCGTATAACGTTATATACTACTACGTAATAACGTATAACGTTATATATTATTACCTTATGGCGTATAACGTTATATACCATTACGTACTGACGTATAACGTTATATACTATTACGTAACAACGTATAACGTTATATAGTATTACCTTATGACGTATAACGTTATGTAGTATTACCTTATAACGTATAACGTTATATACTATCACGTAATATCGTATAACGTTATATACTATTACCTTATGGCGTATAACAGTATATACCATTACGTACTGACGTATAACGTTATATACTATTACGTAATAACGTATAACGTTATATACTATTACGTAATAACGTACAACGTTATATGGTATTACCTTATAACGTATAACGTTATATACCATTACGTACTGACGAATAACGTTATATACTATTACGTAATATCGTATAACGTTATATACTATTACGTAATATCGTATAACGTTATATACTACTACGTAATAACGTATAACGTTATATAGTATTACCTTATGGCGTATAACGTCATATAGTATTACGTAATAACGTATAACGTTATATACTATTACGTAATATCGTATAACGTTATATACTATTACGTAATAACGTATAACGTTATATAGTATTACCTTATGGCGTATAACAGTATATACCATTACGTACTGACGTATAACGTTATATACTATTACGTAATAACGTATAACGTTATATACTATTACGTAATAACGTACAACGTTATATGGTATTACCTTATAACGTATAACGTTATATACTATTACGTACTAACGTATAACGTTATGTAGTATTACCTTATAACGTATAACGTTATATACTATTACGTAATAACGTATAACGTTATATACTATTACGTAATAACGTATAACGTTATATAGTATCACCTTATGACGTATAACGTTATATACTATTACGTAATATCGTATAACGTTATATACTATTACGTAATAACGTATAACGTTATATAGTATTACCTTATGGCGTATAACGTTATATACCATTACGTACTGACGTATAACGTTATATACTATTACGTAATAACGTATAACGTTATATACTATTACGTAATAACGTATAACGTTATATGGTATTACCTTATAACGTATAACGTTATATACCATTACGTACTGACGTATAACGTTATATACTATTACGTAATATCGTATAACGTTATATACTATTACGTAATATCGTATAACGTTATATACTACTACGTAATAACGTATAACGTTATATAGTATTACCTTATGGCGTATAACGTTATATACCATTACGTACTGACGTATAACGTTATATACTATTACGTAATAGTATATAACGTTATATACTATTACGTAATAACGTATAAAGATATATGGTATTACCTTATAACGTATAACGTTATATACTATTACGTAATAACGTACAACGTTATGTAGTATTACCTTATAACGTATAACGTTATATACTATTATGTAATAACGTATAACGTTATATAGTATCACCTTATGACGTATAACGTTATATACTATTACGTAATATCGTATAACGTTATATACTATTACGTAATATCGTATAACGTTATATACTACTACGTAATAACGTATAACGTTATATATTATTACCTTATGGCGTATAACGTTATATACCATTACGTACTGACGTATAACGTTATATACTATTACGTAATATGGTATAACGTTATATACTATTACGTAATAACGTATAACGTTATATATTATCACCTTATGACGTATAACGTTATATACTATTACGTAATAACGTATAACGTTATATACTATTACGTAATAACGTATAACGTTATATGATATTACCTTATAACGTATAACGTTATATACCATTAGGTACTGACGTATAACGTTATATACTATTACGTAATATGGTATAACGTTATATACTATTACGTAATATCGTATAACGTTATATACTACTACGTAATAACGCATAACGTTATATAGTATTACCTTATGGCGTATAACATTATATACCATTACGTACTGACGTATAACGTTATATACTATTACGTAATATCGTATAACGTTATATACTATTACGTAATAACGTATAACGTTATATAGTATTACCTTATGGCGTATAACGTTATATACCATTACTTACTGACGTATAACGTTATATACTATTACGTAATAACGTATAACGTTATATACTATTACGTAATACCGTATAAAGTTATATACCATTAGGTACTGACGTATAACGTTATATACTATTACGTAATATCGTATAACGTTATATACTATTACGTAATATCGTATAACGTTATATACTATTACGTAATAACGTATAACGTTATATAGTATTACCTTATGGCGTATAACGTTATATACCATTACGTACTGACGTATAACGTTATATACTATTACGTAATAACGTATAACGTTATATACTATTACGTAATAACGTATAGCGTTATATGGTATTACCTTATAACGTTATATACCATTACGTACTGACGTATAACGTTATATACTATTACGTAATATCGTATAACGTTATATACTATTACGTAATAACGTATAACGCTATATAGTATTACCTTATGGCGTATAACGTTATATACCATTACGTACTGACGTATAACGTTATATACTATTACGTACTAACGTATAACGTTATGTAGTATTACCTTATAACGTATAACGTTATATACTATTACGTAATAACGTATAACGTTATATAGTATTACCTTATGGCGTATAACGTTATATACCATTACGTACTGACGTATAACGCGATATACCATTACGTACTGACGTATAACGTTATATACTATTACGTAATATCGTATAACGTTATATACTATTACGTAATATCGTATAACGTTATATAGTATTACCTTATGACGTATAACGTTATGTAGTATTACCTTATAACGTATAACGTTATATACTATTACGTAATAACGTATAACGTTATATAGTATTACCTTATGGAGTATAACGTTATATACCATTACGTACTGACGTATAACGTTATATACTATTACGTAACAACGTATAACGTTATATAGTATTACCTTATGACGTATAACGTTATGTAGTATTACCTTATAACGTATAACGTTATATACCATTAGGTACTGACGTATAACGTTATATACTATTACGTAATATCGTATAGCGTTATATACTATTACGTAATATCGTATAACGTTATATACTATTACGTAATAACGTATAAAGTTATATGGTATTACCTTATTACGTATAACGTTATATACCATTACGTACTGACGTATAACGTTATATACTATTACGTAATATCGTATAACGTTATATACTACTACGTAATAACGTATAACGTTATATAGTATTACCTTATGGCGTATAACGTTATATACCATTACGTACTGACGTATAACGTTATATACTATTACGTACTAACGTATAACGTTATGTAGTATTACCTTATAACGTATAACGTTATATACTATTACGTAATAACGTATAACGTTATATAGTATTACCTTATGGCGTATAACGTTATATACCATTACGTACTGACGTATAACGCGATATACCATTACGTACTGACGTATAACGTTATATACTATTACGTAATATCGTATAACGTTATATACTATTACGTAATATCGTATAACGTTATATAGTATTACCTTATGACGTATAACGTTATGTAGTATTACCTTATAACGTATAACGTTATATACTATTACGTAATAACGTATAACGTTATATAGTATTACCTTATGGAGTATAACGTTATATACCATTACGTACTGACGTATAACGTTATATACTATTACGTAACAACGTATAACGTTATATAGTATTACCTTATGACGTATAACGTTATGTAGTATTACCTTATAACGTATAACGTTATATACTATTACGTAATAACGTATAACGTTATATAGTATTACCTTATGGCGTATAACGTTATATACCATTACGTACTGACGTATAACGTTATATACTATTACGTAATAACGTATAACGTTATATAGTATTACCTTATGGCGTATAACGTTATATACCATTACGTACTGACGTATAACGTTATATACTATTACGTAACAACGTATAACGTTATATAGTATTACCTTATGACGTATAACGTTATGTAGTATTACCTTATAACGTATAACGTTATATACTATTACGTAATAACGTATAACGTTATATAGTATTACCTTATGGCGTATAACGTTATATACCATTACGTACTGACGTATAACGTTATATACTATTACGTAATAACGTATAAAGTTATATGGTATTACCTTATAACGTATAACGTTATATACTATTACGTAATAACGTATAACGTTATATAGTATTACCTTATGGCGTATAACAGTATATACCATTACGTACTGACGTATAACGTTATATACTATTACGTAATAACGTATAACGTTATATACTATTACGTAATAACGTATAACGTTATATGGTATTACCTTATAACGTATAACGTTATATACTATTACGTAATAACGTATAACGTTATATAGTATTACCTTATGGAGTATAACGTTATATACCATTACGTACTGACGTATAACGTTATATACTATTACGTAATAACGTATAAAGTTATATGGTATTACCTTATAACGTATAACGTTATATACTATTACGTAATAACGTATAACGTTATAAAGTATTACCTTATAGCGTATAACAGTATATACCATTACGTACTGACGTATAACGTTATATACTATTACGTAATATCGTATAACGTTATATACTATTACGTAATATCGTATAACGTTATATACTACTACGTAATAACGTATAACGTTATATAGTATTACCTTATGGCGTATAACGTTATATACCATTACGTACTGACGTATAACGTTATATACTATTACGTAATAGTATATAACGTTATATACTATTACGTAATAACGTATAAAGATATATGGTATTACCTTATAACGTATAACGTTATATACTATTACGTAATAACGTACAACGTTATGTAGTATTACCTTATAACGTATAACGTTATATACTATTATGTAATAACGTATAACGTTATATAGTATCACCTTATGACGTATAACGTTATATACTATTACGTAATATCGTATAACGTTATATACTATTACGTAATATCGTATAACGTTATATACTACTACGTAATAACGTATAACGTTATATATTATTACCTTATGGCGTATAACGTTATATACCATTACGTACTGACGTATAACGTTATATACTATTACGTAACAACGTATAACGTTATATAGTATTACCTTATGACGTATAACGTTATGTAGTAGTACCTTATAACGTATAACGTTATATACTATCACGTAATATCGTATAACGTTATATACTATTACCTTATGGCGTATAACAGTATATACCATTACGTACTGACGTATAACGTTATATACTATTACGTAATAACGTATAACGTTATATACTATTACGTAATAACGTACAACGTTATATGGTATTACCTTATAACGTATAACGTTATATACCATTACGTACTGACGAATAACGTTATATACTATTACGTAATATCGTATAACGTTATATACTATTACGTAATATCGTATAACGTTATATACTACTACGTAATAACGTATAACGTTATATAGTATTACCTTATGGCGTATAACGTCATATAGTATTACGTAATAACGTATAACGTTATATACTATTACGTAATATCGTATAACGTTATATACTATTACGTAATAACGTATAACGTTATATAGTATTACCTTATGGCGTATAACAGTATATACCATTACGTACTGACGTATAACGTTATATACTATTACGTAATAACGTATAACGTTATATACTATTACGTAATAACGTACAACGTTATATGGTATTACCTTATAACGTATAACGTTATATACTATTACGTACTAACGTATAACGTTATGTAGTATTACCTTATAACGTATAACGTTATATACTATTACGTAATAACGTATAACGTTATATACTATTACGTAATAACGTATAACGTTATATAGTATCACCTTATGACGTATAACGTTATATACTATTACGTAATATCGTATAACGTTATATACTATTACGTAATAACGTATAACGTTATATAGTATTACCTTATGGCGTATAACGTTATATACCATTACGTACTGACGTATAACGTTATATACTATTACGTAATAACGTATGACGTTATATACTATTACGTAATAACGTATAACGTTATATGATATTACCTTATAACGTATAACGTTATATACCATTACGTACTGACGTATAACGTTATATACTATTACGTAATATCGTATAACGTTATATACTATTACGTAATATCGTATAACGTTATATACTACTACGTAATAACGTATAACGTTATATAGTATTACCTTATGGCGTATAACGTTATATACCATTACGTACTGACGTATAACGTTATATACTATTACGTAATAGTATATAACGTTATATACTATTACGTAATAACGTATAAAGATATATGGTATTACCTTATAACGTATAACGTTATATACTATTACGTAATAACGTACAACGTTATGTAGTATTACCTTATAACGTATAACGTTATATACTATTATGTAATAACGTATAACGTTATATAGTATCACCTTATGACGTATAACGTTATATACTATTACGTAATATCGTATAACGTTATATACTATTACGTAATATCGTATAACGTTATATACTACTACGTAATAACGTATAACGTTATATATTATTACCTTATGGCGTATAACGTTATATACCATTACGTACTGACGTATAACGTTATATACTATTACGTAATATGGTATAACGTTATATACTATTACGTAATAACGTATAACGTTATATATTATCACCTTATGACGTATAACGTTATATACTATTACGTAATAACGTATAACGTTATATACTATTACGTAATAACGTATAACGTTATATGATATTACCTTATAACGTATAACGTTATATACCATTAGGTACTGACGTATAACGTTATATACTATTACGTAATATGGTATAACGTTATATACTATTACGTAATATCGTATAACGTTATATACTACTACGTAATAACGCATAACGTTATATAGTATTACCTTATGGCGTATAACATTATATACCATTACGTACTGACGTATAACGTTATATACTATTACGTAATATCGTATAACGTTATATACTATTACGTAATAACGTATAACGTTATATAGTATTACCTTATGGCGTATAACGTTATATACCATTACTTACTGACGTATAACGTTATATACTATTACGTAATAACGTATAACGTTATATACTATTACGTAATACCGTATAAAGTTATATACCATTAGGTACTGACGTATAACGTTATATACTATTACGTAATATCGTATAACGTTATATACTATTACGTAATATCGTATAACGTTATATACTATTACGTAATAACGTATAACGTTATATAGTATTACCTTATGGCGTATAACGTTATATACCATTACGTACTGACGTATAACGTTATATACTATTACGTAATAACGTATAACGTTATATACTATTACGTAATAACGTATAAAGTTATATGGTATTACCTTATTACGTATAACGTTATATACCATTACGTACTGACGTATAACGTTATATACTATTACGTAATATCGTATAACGTTATATACTATTACGTAATAACGTATAACGCTATATAGTATTACCTTATGGCGTATAACGTTATATACCATTACGTACTGACGTATAACGTTATATACTATTACGTACTAACGTATAACGTTATGTAGTATTACCTTATAACGTATAACGTTATATACTATTACGTAATAACGTATAACGTTATATAGTATTGCCTTATGGCGTATAACGTTATATACCATTACGTACTGACGTATAACGCGATATACCATTACGTACTGACGTATAACGTTATATACTATTACGTAATATCGTATAACGTTATATACTATTACGTAATATCGTATAACGTTATATAGTATTACCTTATGACGTATAACGTTATGTAGTATTACCTTATAACGTATAACGTTATATACTATTACGTAATAACGTATAACGTTATATAGTATTACCTTATGGAGTATAACGTTATATACCATTACGTACTGACGTATAACGTTATATACTATTACGTAACAACGTATAACGTTATATAGTATTACCTTATGACGTATAACGTTATGTAGTATTACCTTATAACGTATAACGTTATATACCATTAGGTACTGACGTATAACGTTATATACTATTACGTAATATCGTATAGCGTTATATACTATTACGTAATATCGTATAACGTTATATACTATTACGTAATAACGTATAAAGTTATATGGTATTACCTTATTACGTATAACGTTATATACCATTACGTACTGACGTATAACGTTATATACTATTACGTAATATCGTATAACGTTATATACTATTACGTAATAACGTATAACGCTATATAGTATTACCTTATGGCGTATAACGTTATATACCATTACGTACTGACGTATAACGTTATATACTATTACGTACTAACGTATAACGTTATGTAGTATTACCTTATAACGTATAACGTTATATACTATTACGTAATAACGTATAACGTTATATAGTATTACCTTATGGCGTATAACGTTATATACCATTACGTACTGACGTATAACGCGATATACCATTACGTACTGACGTATAACGTTATATACTATTACGTAATATCGTATAACGTTATATACTATTACGTAATATCGTATAACGTTATATAGTATTACCTTATGACGTATAACGTTATGTAGTATTACCTTATAACGTATAACGTTATATACTATTACGTAATAACGTATAACGTTATATAGTATTACCTTATGGAGTATAACGTTATATACCATTACGTACTGACGTATAACGTTATATACTATTACGTAACAACGTATAACGTTATATAGTATTACCTTATGACGTATAACGTTATGTAGTATTACCTTATAACGTATAACGTTATATACCATTAGGTACTGACGTATAACGTTATATACTATTACGTAATATCGTATAGCGTTATATACTATTACGTAATATCGTATAACGTTATATACTTCTACGTAATAACGTATAACGTTATATAGTATTACCTTATGGTGTATAACGTTATATACCATTACGTACTGACGTATAACGTTATATACTATTACGTAACAACGTATAACGTTATATAGTATTACCTTATGACGTATAACGTTATGTAGTATTACCTTATAACGTATAACGTTATATACTATTACGTAATAACGTATAACGTTATATAGTATTACCTTATGGAGTATAACGTTATATACCATTACGTACTCACGTATAACGTTATATACTATTACGTAATAACGTATAACGTTATATACTATTACGTAATAACGTATAACGTTATATGATATTACCTTATAACGTATAACGTTATATACCATTAGGTACTGACGTATAACGTTATATACTATTACGTAATATGGTATAACGTTATATACTATTACGTAATATCGTATAACGTTATATACTACTACGTAATAACGTATAACGTTATATAGTATTACCTTATGGCGTATAACATTATATACCATTACGTACTGACGTATAACGTTATATACTATTACGTAATATCGTATAACGTTATATACTATTACGTAATAACGTATAACGTTATATAGTATTACCTTATGGCGTATAACGTTATATACCATTACGTACTGACGTATAACGTTATATACTATTACGTAATAACGTATAGCGTTATATACTATTACGTAATAACGTATAAAGTTATATACTATTGCGTAATAGCGTATAACGTTATATAGTATTACCTTATGGCGTATAACAGTATATACCATTACGTACTGACGTATAACGTTATATACTATTACGTAATAACGTATAACGTTATATACTATTACGTAATAACGTACAACGTTATATGGTATTACCTTATAACGTATAACGTTATATACTATTACGTATTAACGTATAACGTTATGTAGTATTACCTTATAACGTATAACGTTATATACTATTACGTAATAACGTATAACGTTATATAGTATCACCTTATGACGTATAACGTTATATACTATTACGTAATATCGTATAACGTTATATACTATTACGTAATAACGTATAACGTTATATAGTATCACCTTGTGACGTATAACGTTATATACTATTACGTAATATCGTATAACTTTTTGTAGTATTACCTTATGACGTATAACGCTATATACTATTACGTAATATCGTATAACGTTATGTAGTATTACCTTATAACGTATAACGTTATATACTATTACGTACTAACGTATAACGTTATGTAGTATTACCTTATAACGTATAACGTTATATACTATTACGTAATAACGTATAACGTTATATAGTATCACCTTATGACGTATAACGTTATATACTATTACGTAATATCGTATAGCGTTATATACTATTACGTAATATCGTATAACGTCATATACTACTACGTAATAACGTATAACGTTATATAGTATTACCTTATGGCGTATAACGTTATATACCATTACGTACTGACGTATAACGTTATATACTATTTCGTAACAACGTATAACGTTATATAGTATTACCTTATGACGTATAACGTTATGTAGTATTACCTTATAACGTATAACGTTATATACTATTACGTAATAACGTATAACGTTATATAGTATTATCTTATGGCGTATAACGTTATATACCATTACGTACTGACGTATAACGTTATATACTATTACGTAATAACGTATAAAGTTATATGGTATTACCTTATAACGTATAACGTTATATACTATTACGTAATAACGTATAACGTTATATACTATTACGTAATAACGTACAACGTTATATGGTATTACCTTATAACGTATAACGTTATATACTATTACGTAATAACGTATAACGTTATATAGTATCACCTTATGACGTATAACGTTATATACTATTACGTAATATCGTATAACGTTATATACTATTACGTAATAACGTATAACGTTATATAGTATTACCTTATGGCGTATAACGTTATATACCATTACGTACTGACGTATAACGTTATATACTATTACGTAATAATGTATAACGTTATATACTATTACGTAATAACGTATAAAGTTATATGGTATTACCTTATAACGTATAACGTTATATACTATTACGTAATAACGTACAACGTTATGTAGTATTACCTTATAACGTATAACGTTATATACCATTACGTACTGACGTATAACGTTATATACTATTACGTAATATCGTATAACGTTATATACTATTACGTAATATCGTATAACGTTATATACTACTACGTAATAACGTATAACGTTATATAGTATTACCTTATGGCGTATAACGTTATATACCATTACGTACTGACGTATAACGTTATATACTATTACGTAATAACGTATAACGTTATATACTATTACGTAATAACGTATAAAGTTATATGGTATTACCTTATAACGTATAACGTTATATACTATTACGTAATAACGTACAACGTTATGTAGTATTACCTTATAACGTATAACGTTATATACTATTATGTAATAACTTATAACGTTATATAGTATCACCTTATGACGTATAACGTTATATACTATTACGTAATATCGTATAACGTTATATACTATTACGTAATATCGTATAACGTTATATACTACTACGTAATAACGTATAACGTTATATAGTATTACCTTATGGCGTATAACGTTATATACCATTACGTACTGACGTATAACGTTATATACTATTACGTAACAACGTATAACGTTATATAGTATTACCTTATGACGTATAACGTTATGTAGTATTACCTTATAACGTATAACGTTATATACTAGTACGTAATAACGTATAACGTTATGTAGTATTACCTTAGAACGTATAACGTTATATACTATTACGTAATATCGTATAACGTTATATACTACTACGTAATAACGTATAACGTTATGTAGTATTACCTTATAACGTATAACGTTATATACTAATACGTAATAACGTATAACGTTATATAGTATCACCTTATGACGTATAACGTTATATACTATTACGTAATAACGTATAACGTTATATAGTATTACCTTATGACGTATAACGCTATATACTATTACGTAATATCGTATAACGTTATGTAGTATTACCTTATAACGTATAACGTTATATACTATTACGTACTAACGTATAACGTTATGTAGTATTACCTTATAACGTATAACGTTATATACTATTACGTAATAACGTATAACGTTATATAGTATCACCTTAAGACGTATAACGTTATATACTATTACGTAATATCGTATAGCGTTATATACTATTACGTAATATCGTATAACGTTATATACTACTACGTAATAACGTATAACGTTATATAGTATTACCTTATGGCGTATAACGTTATATACCATTACGTACTGACGTATAACGTTATATACTATTACGTAACAACGTATAACGTTATATAGTATTACCTTATGACGTATAACGTTATGTAGTATTACCTTATAACGTATAACGTTATATACTATTACGTAATAACGTATAACGTTATATAGTATTACCTTATGGCGTATAACGTTATATACCATTACGTACTGACGTATAACGTTATATACTATTACGTAATAACGTATAAAGTTATATGGTATTACCTTATAACGTATAACGTTATATACTATTACGTAATAACGTATAACGTTATATAGTATTACCTTATGGCGTATAACAGTATATACCATTACGTACTGACGTATAACGTTATATACTATTACGTAATAACGTATAACGTTATATACTATTACGTAATAACGTACAACGTTATATGGTATTACCTTATAACGTATAACGTTATATACCATTACGTACTGACGTATAACGTTATATACTATTACGTAATAACGTATAAAGTTATATGGTATTACCTTATAACGTATAACGTTATATACTATTACGTAATAACGTATAACGTTATAAAGTATTACCTTATAGCGTATAACAGTATATACCATTACGTACTGACGTATAACGTTATATACTATTACGTAATAACGTATAACGTTATATACTATTACGTAATAACGTACAACGTTATATGGTATTACCTTATAACGTATAACGTTATATACCATTACGTACTGACGAATAACGTTATATACTATTACGTAATATCGTATAACGTTATATACTATTACGTAATATCGTATAACGTTATATACTACTACGTAATAACGTATAACGTTATATAGTATTACCTTATGGCGTATAACGTCATATAGTATTACGTAATAACGTATAACGTTATATACTATTACGTAATATCGTATAACGTTATATACTATTACGTAATAACGTATAACGTTATATAGTATTACCTTATGGCGTATAACAGTATATACCATTACGTACTGACGTATAACGTTATATACTATTACGTAATAACGTATAACGTTATATACTATTACGTAATAACCTACAACGTTATATGGTATTACCTTATAACGTATAACGTTATATACTATTACGTACTAACGTATAACGTTATGTAGTATTACCTTATAACGTATAACGTTATATACTATTACGTAATAACGTATAACGTTATATAGTATCACCTTATGACGTATAACGTTATATACTATTACGTAATATCGTATAACGTTATATACTATTACGTAATAACGTATAACGTTATATAGTATTACCTTATGGCGTATAACGTTATATACCATTACGTACTGACGTATAACGTTATATACTATTACGTAATAACGTATGACGTTATATACTATTACGTAATAACGTATAACGTTATATGATATTACCTTATAACGTATAACGTTATATACCATTAGGTACTGACGTATAACGTTATATACTATTACGTAATATCGTATAACGTTATATACTATTACGTAATATCGTATAACGTTATATACTACTACGTAATAACGTATAACGGTATATAGTATTACCTTATGGCGTATAACGTTATATACTATTACGTAATAACGTATAACGTTATATAGTATCACCTTATGACGTATAACGTTATATACTATTACGTAATATCGTATAGCGTTATATACTATTACGTAATATCGTATAACGTTATATACTTCTACGTAATAACGTATAACGTTATATAGTATTACCTTATGGCGTATAACGTTATATACCATTACGTACTGACGTATAACGTTATATACTATTACGTAACAACGTATAACGTTATATAGTATTACCTTATGACGTATAACGTTATGTAGTATTACCTTATAACGTATAACGTTATATACTATTACGTAATAACGTATAACGTTATATAGTATTACCTTATGGAGTATAACGTTATATACCATTACGTACTCACGTATAACGTTATATACTATTACGTAATAACGTATAAAGTTATATGGTATTACCTTATAACGTATAACGTTATATACTATTACGTAATAACGTATAACGTTATATAGTATTACCTTATGGCGTATAACAGTATATACCATTACGTACTGACGTATAACGTTATATACTATTACGTAATATCGTATAACGTTATATACTATTACGTAATATCGTATAACGTTATATACTACTACGTAATAACGTATAACGTTATATAGTATTACCTTATGGCGTATAACGTCATATAGTATTACGTAATAACGTATAACGTTATATACTATTACGTAATATCGTATAACGTTATATACTATTGCGTAATAACGTATAACGTTATATAGTATTACCTTATGGCGTATAACAGTATATACCATTACGTACTGACGTATAACGTTATATACTATTACGTAATAACGTATAACGTTATATACTATTACGTAATAACGTACAACGTTATATGGTATTACCTTATAACGTATAACGTTATATACTATTACGTATTAACGTATAACGTTATGTAGTATTACCTTATAACGTATAACGTTATATACTATTACGTAATAACGTATAACGTTATATAGTATCACCTTATGACGTATAACGTTATATACTATTACGTAATATCGTATAACGTTATATACTAATACGTAATAACGTATAACGTTATATAGTATCACCTTATGACGTATAACGTTATATACTATTACGTAATAACGTATAACGTTATATAGTATTACCTTATGACGTATAACGCTATATACTATTACGTAATATCGTATAACGTTATGTAGTATTACCTTATAACGTATAACGTTATATACTATTACGTACTAACGTATAACGTTATGTAGTATTACCTTATAACGTATAACGTTATATACTATTACGTAATAACGTATAACGTTATATAGTATCACCTTATGACGTATAACGTTATATACTATTACGTAATATCGTATAGCGTTATATACTATTACGTAATATCGTATAACGTCATATACTACTACGTAATAACGTATAACGTTATATAGTATTACCTTATGGCGTATAACGTTATATACCATTACGTACTGACGTATAACGTTATATACTATTACGTAATAACGTATAAAGTTATATGGTATTACCTTATAACGTATAACGTTATATACTATTACGTAATAACGTATAACGTTATATAGTATTACCTTATGGCGTATAACGTTATATACCATTACGTACTGACGTATAACGTTATATACTATTACGTAATAACGTATAAAGTTATATGGTATTACCTTATAACGTATAACGTTATATACTATTACGTAATAACGTATAACGTTATATAGTATTACCTTATGGCGTATAACAGTATATACCATTACGTACTGACGTATAACGTTATATACTATTACGTAATAACGTATAAAGTTATATGGTATTACCTTATAACGTATAACGTTATATACTATTACGTAACAACGTATAACGTTATATAGTATTACCTTATGACGTATAACGTTATGTAGTATTACCTTATAACGTATAACGTTATATACTATTACGTAATAACGTATAACGTTATATAGTATTACCTTATGGCGTATAACGTTATATACCATTACGTACTGACGTATAACGTTATATACTATTACGTAATAACGTATAAAGTTATATGGTATTACCTTATAACGTATAACGTTATATACTATTACGTAATAACGTATAACGTTATATAGTATTACCTTATGGCGTATAACAGTATATACCATTACGTACTGACGTATAACGTTATATACTATTACGTAATAACGTATAACGTTATATACTATTACGTAATAACGTACAACGTTATATGGTATTACCTTATAACGTATAACGTTATATACTATTACGTAATAACGTATAACGTTATATAGTATCACCTTATGACGTATAACGTTATATACTATTACGTAATATCGTATAACGTTATATACTATTACGTAATAACGTATAACGTTATATAGTATTACCTTATGGCGTATAACGTTATATACCATTACGTACTGACGTATAACGTTATATACTATTACGTAATAATGTATAACGTTATATACTATTACGTAATAACGTACAAAGTTATATGGTATTACCTTATAACGTATAACGTTATATACTATTACGTAATAACGTACAACGTTATGTAGTATTACCTTATAACGTATAACGTTATATACCATTACGTACTGACGTATAACGTTATATACTATTACGTAAATCGTATAACGTTATATACTATTACGTAATATCGTGTAACGTTATATACTATTACGTAATAACGTATAACGTTATATAGTATTACCTTATGGCGTATAACGTTATATACCATTACGTACTGACGTATAACGTTATATACTATTACGTAATAACGTATGACGTTATATACTATTACGTAATAACGTATAACGTTATATGATATTACCTTATAACGTATAACGTTATATACCATTACGTACTGACGTATAACGTTATATACTATTACGAAATATCGTATAACGTTATATACTATTACGTAATATCGTATAACGATATATAGTATCACCTTATGACGTATAACGTTATATACTATTACGTAATATCGTATAACGTTATATACTATTACGTAATATCGTATAACGTTATATACTACTACGTAATAACGTATAACGTTATATAGTATTACCTTATGGCGTATAACGTTATATACCATTACGTACTGACGTATAACGTTATATACTATTACGTAACAACGTATAACGTTATATAGTATTACCTTATGACGTATAACGTTATGTAGTATTACCTTATAACGTATAACGTTATATACTATTACGTAATATCGTATAACGTTATATACTACTACGTAATAACGTATAACGTTATGTAGTATTACCTTATAACGTATAACGTTATATACTAATACGTAATAACGTATAACGTTATATAGTATCACCTTATGACGTATAACGTTATATACTATTACGTAATAACGTATAACGTTATATAGTATTACCTTATGACGTATAACGCTATATACTATTACGTAATATCGTATAACGTTATGTAGTATTACCTTATAACGTATAACGTTATATACTATTACGTACTAACCTATAACGTTATGTAGTATTACCTTGTAACGTATAACGTTATATACTATTACGTAATAACGTATAACGTTATATAGTATCACCTTATGACGTATAACGTTATATACTATTACGTAATATCGTATAGCGTTATATACTATTACGTAATATCGTATAACGTTATATAGTATTACCTTATGGCGTATAACGTTATATACCATTACGTACTGACGTATAACGTTATATACTATTACGTAATAACGTATGACGTTATGTAGTATTACCTTATAACGTATAACGTTATATACTATTACGTAATATCGTATAACGTTATATACTACTACGTAATAACGTATAACGTTATGTAGTATTACCTTATAACGTATAACGTTATATACTAATACGTAATAACGTATAACGTTATATAGTATCACCTTATGACGTATAACGTTATATACTATTACGTAATAACGTATAACGTTATATAGTATCACCTTATGACGTATAACGTTATATACTATTACGTAATATCGTATAACGTTATATACTATTACGTAATAACGTATAACGTTATATAGTATTACCTTATGGCGTATAACGTTATATACCATTACGTACTGACGTATAACGTTATATACTATTACGTAATAACGTATGACGTTATATACTATTACGTAATAACGTATAACGTTATATGATATTACCTTATAACGTATAACGTTATATACCATTACGTACTGACGTATAACGTTATATACTATTACGTAATATCGTATAACGTTATATACTATTACGTAATATCGTATAACGTTATATACTACTACGTAATAACGTATAACGTTATATAGTATTACCTTATGGCGTATAACGTTATATACCATTACGTACTGACGTATAACGTTATATACTATTACGTAATAACGTATAACGTTATATACTATTACGTAATAACGTATAAAGTTATATGGTATTACCTTATAACGTATAACGTTATATACTATTACGTAATAACGTACAACGTTATGTAGTATTACCTTATAACGTATAACGTTATATACTATTATCTAATAACGTATAACGATATATAGTATCACCTTATGACGTATAACGTTATATACTATTACGTAATATCGTATAACGTTATATACTATTACGTAATATCGTATAACGTTATATACTACTACGTAATAACGTATAACGTTATATAGTATTACCTTATGGCGTATAACGTTATATACCATTACGTACTGACGTATAACGTTATATACTATTACGTAACAACGTATAACGTTATATAGTATTACCTTATGACGTATAACGTTATGTAGTATTACCTTATAACGTATAACATTATATACTATTACGTAATAACGTATAACGTTATGTAGTATTACCTTATAACGTATGACGTTATATACTATTACGTAATATCGTATAACGTTATATACTACTACGTAATAACGTATAACGTTATGTAGTATTACCTTATAACGTATAACGTTATATACTAATACGTAATAACGTATAACGTTATATAGTATCACCTTATGACGTATAACGTTATATACTATTACGTAATAACGTATAATGTTATATAGTATTACCTTATGACGTATAACGCTATATACCAATACGTAATATCGTATAACGTTATGTAGTATTACCTTATAACGTATAACGTTATATACTATTACGTACTAACGTATAACGTTATGTAGTATTACCTTGTAACGTATAACGTTATATACTATTACGTAATAACTTATAACGTTATATAGTATCACCTTATGACGTATAACGTTATATACTATTACGTAATATCGTATAGCGTTATATACTATTACGTAATATCGTATAACGTTATATACTACTACGTAATAACGTATAACGTTATATAGTATTACCTTATGGCGTATAACGTTATATACCATTACGTACTGACGTATAACGTTATATACTATTACGTAGCAACGTATAACGTTATATAGTATTACCTTATGACGTATAACGTTATGTAGTATTACCTTATAACGTATAACGTTATATACTATTACGTAATAACGTATAACGTTATATAGTATTACCTTATGGCGTATAACGTTATATACCATTACGTACTGACGTATAACGTTATATACTATTACGTAATAACGTATAAAGTTATATGGTATTACCTTATAACGTATAACGTTATATACTATTACGTAATAACGTATAACGTTATATAGTATTACCTTATGGCGTATAACAGTATATACCATTACGTACTGACGTATAACGTTATATACTATTACGTAATATCGTATAACGTTATATACTATTACGTAATATCGTATAACGTTATATACTACTACGTAATAACGTATAACGTTATATAGTATTACCTTATGGCGTATAACGTTATATACCATTACGTACTGACGTATAACGTTATATACTATTACGTAATAACGTATAACGTTATATACTATTACGTAATAACGTACAACGTTATGTAGTATTACCTTATAACGTATAACGTTATATACTATTATGTAATAACGTATAACGTTATATAGTATTACCTTATGACGTATAACGTTATGTAGTATTACCTTATAACGTATAACGTTATATACTAATACGTAATAACGTATAACGTTATATAGTATCACCTTATGACGTATAACGTTATATACTATTACGTAATATCGTATAACGTTATATACTATTACGTAATATCGTATAACGTTATATACTACTACGTAATAACGTATAACGTTATATAGTATTACCTTATGGGGTATAACGTTATATACCATTACGTACTGACGTATAACGTTATATACTATTACGTAACAACGTATAACGTTATAAAGTATTACCTTATGACGTATAACGTTATGTAGTATTACCTTATAACGTATAACGTTATATACTATTACGTAATAACGTATAACGTTATGTAGTATTACCTTATAACGTATAACGTTATATACTATTACGTAATATCGTATAACGTTATATACTACTACGTAATAACGTATAACGTTATGTAGTATTACCTTATAACGTATAACGTTATATACTAATACGTAATAACGTATAACGTTATATAGTATCACCTTATGACGTATAACGTTATATACTATTACGTAATAACGTATAACGTTATATAGTATTACCTTATGACGTATAACGCTATATACTATTACGTAATATCGTATAACGTTATGTAGTATTACCTTATAACGTATAACGTTATATACTATTACGTACTAACGTATAACGTTATGTAGTATTACCTTGTAACGTATAACGTTATATACTATTACGTAATAACGTATAACGTTATATAGTATCACCTTATGACGTATAACGTTATATACTATTACGTAATATCGTATAGCGTTATATACTATTACGTAATATCGTATAACGTTATATACTACTACGTAATAACGTATAACGTTATATAGTATTACCTTATGGCGTATAACGTTATATACCATTACGTACTGACGTATAACGTTATATACTATTACGTAACAACGTATAACGTTATATAGTATTACCTTATGACGTATAACGTTATGTAGAATTACCTTATAACGTACAACGTTATATACTATTACGTAATAACGTATAACGTTATATAGTATTACCTTATGGCGTATAACGTTATATACCATTACGTACTGACGTATAACGTTATATACTATTACGTAATAACGTATAAAGTTATATGGTATTACCTTATAACGTATAACGTTATATACTATTACGTAATAACGTATAACGTTATATAGTATTACCTTATGGCGTATAACAGTATATACCATTACGTACTGACGTATAACGTTATATACTATTACGTAATAACGTATAACGTTATATACTATTACGTAATAACGTATAACGTTATATACTATTACGTACTAACGTATAACGTTATGTAGTATTACCTTATAACGTATAACGTTATATACTATTACGTAATAACGTATAACGTTATATAGTATTACCTTATGGCGTATAACGTTATATACCATTACGTACTGACGTATAACGTTATATACTATTGCGTAATAACGTATGACGTTATATACTATTACGTAATAACGTATAACGTTATATGATATTACCTTATAACGTATAACGTTATATACCATTACGTACTGACGTATAACGTTATATACTATTACGTAATATCGTATAACGTTATATACTATTACGTAATATCGTATAACGTTATATACTACTACGTAATAACGTATAACGTTATTTAGTATTACCTTATGGCGTATAACGTTATATACCATTACGTACTGACGTATAACGTTATATACTATTACGTAATAACGTATAACGTTATATACTATTACGTAACAACGTATAAAGTTATATGGTATTACCTTATAACGTATAACGTTATATACTATTACGTAATAACGTACAACGTTATGTAGTATTACCTTATAACGTATAACGTTATATAGTATCACCTTATGACGTATAACGTTATATACTATTACGTACTATCGTATAACGTTATATACTATTACGTAATATCGTATAACGTTATATACTACTACGTAATAACGTATAACGTTATATACCATTACGTACTGACGTATAACGTTATATACTATTACGTAACAACGTATAACGTTATATACTATTACGTAACAACGTATAACGTTATATAGTATTACCTTATGACGTATAACGTTATGTAGTATTACCTTATAACGTATAACGTTATATACTATTACGTAATAACGTATAACGTCATGTAGTATTACCTTATAACGTATAACGTTATATACTATTACGTAATATCGTATAACGTTATATACTACTACGTAATATCGTATAACGTTATATACTACTACGTAATAACGTATAACGTTATGTAGTATTACCTTATAACGTATAACGTTATATACTATTACGTAATAACGTATAACGTTATGTAGTATTACCTTATAACGTATAACGTTATATACTATTACGTAATATCGTATAACGTTATATACTACTACGTAATAACGTATAACGTTATGTAGTATTACCTTATAACGTATAACGTTATATACTAATACGTAATAACGTATAACGTTATATAGTATCACCTTATGACGTGTAACGTTATATACTATTACGTAATAACGTATAACGTTATATAGTATTACCTTATGACGTATAACGCTATATACTATTACGTAATATCGTATAACGTTATGTAGTATTACCTTATAACGTATAACGTTATATACTATTACGTAATATCGTATAACGTTATATACTACTACGTAATAACGTATAACGTTATGTAGTATTACCTTATAACGTATAACGTTATATACTAATACGTAATAACGTATAACGTTATATAGTATCACCTTATGACGTGTAACGTTATATACTATTACGTAATAACGTATAACGTTATATAGTATTACCTTATGACGTATAACGCTATATACTATTACGTAATATCGTATAACGTTATGTAGTATTACCTTATAACGTATAACGTTATATACTATTACGTACTAACGTATAACGTTATGTAGTATTACCTTGTAACGTATAACGTTATATACTATTACGTAATAACGTATAACGTTATATAGTATCACCTTATGACGTATAACGTTATATACTATTACGTAATATCGTATAGCGTTATATACTATTACGTAATATAGTATAACGTTATATACTACTACGTAATAACGTATAACGTTATATAGTATTACCTTATGGCGTATAACGTTATATACCATTACGTACTGACGTATAACGTTATATACTATTACGTAACAACGTATAACGTTATATAGTATTACCTTATGACGTATAACGTTATGTAGTATTACCTTATAACGTATAACGTTATATACTATTACGTAATAACGTATAACGTTATATAGTATTACCTTATGGCGTATAACGTTATATACCATTACGTACTGACGTATAACGTTATATACTATTACGTAATAACGTATAAAGTTATATGGTATTACCTTATAACGTATAACGTTATATACTATTACGTAATAACGTATAACGTTATATAGTATTACCTTATGGCGTATAACAGTATATACCATTACGTACTGACGTATAACGTTATATACTATTACGTAATAACGTATAACGTTATATACTATTACGTAATAACGTACAACGTTATATACTATTACGTACTAACGAATCACGTTATGTAGTATTACCTTATAACGTATAACGTTATATACTATTACGTAATAACGTATAACGTTATATAGTATTACCTTATGGCGTATAACGTTATATACCATTACGTACTGACGTATAACGTTATATACTATTGCGTAATAACGTATGACGTTATATACTATTACGTAATAACGTATAACGTTATATGATATTACCTTATAACGTATAACGTTATATACCATTACGTACTGACGTATAACGTTATATACTATTACGTAATATCGTATAACGTTATATACTATTACGTAATATCGTATAACGTTATATACTACTACGTAATAACGTATAACGTTATATAGTATTACCTTATGGCGTATAACGTTATATACCATTACGTACTGACGTATAACGTTATATACTATTACGTAATAACGTATAACGTTATATACTATTACGTAATAACGTATAAAGTTATATGGTATTACCTTATAACGTATAACGTTATATACTATTACGTAATAACGTACAACGTTATGTAGTATTACCTTATAACGTATAACGTTATATACTATTATGTAATAACGTATAACGTTATATAGTATCACCTTATGACGTATAACGTTATATACTATTACGTAATATCGTATAACGTTATATACTATTACGTAATATCGTATAACGTTATATACTACTACGTAATAACGTATAACGTTATATAGTATTACCTTATGGCGTATAACGTTATATACCATTACGTACTGACGTATAACGTTATATACTATTACGTAACAACGTATAACGTTATAAAGTATTACCTTATGACGTATAACGTTATGTAGTATTACCTTATAACGTATAACGTTATATACTATTACGTATTAACGTATAACGTTATGTAGTATTACCTTATAACGTATAACGTTATATACTATTACGTAATATCGTATAACGTTATATACTACTACGTAATAACGTATAACGTTATGTAGTATTACCTTATAACGTATAACGTTATATACTAATACGTAATAACGTATAACGTTATATAGTATCACCTTATGACGTATAACGTTATATACTATTACGTAATAACGTATAACGTTATATAGTATTACCTTATGACGTATAACGCTATATACTATTACGTAATATCGTATAACGTTATGTAGTATTACCTTATAACGTATAACGTTATATACTATTACGTACTAACGTATAACGTTATGTAGTATTACCTTGTAACGTATAACGTTATATACTATTACGTAATAACGTATAACGTTATATAGTATCACCTTATGACGTATAACGTTATATACTATTACGTAATATCGTATAGCGTTATATACTATTACGTAATATCGTATAACGTTATATACTACTACGTAATAACGTATAACGTTATATAGTATTACCTTATGGCGTATAACGTTATATACCATTACGTACTGACGTATAACGTTATATACTATTACGTAACAACGTATAACGTTATATAGTATTACCTTATGACGTATAACGTTATGTAGTATTACCTTATAACGTATAACGTTATATACTATTACGTAATAACGTATAACGTTATATAGTATTACCTTATGGCGTATAACGTTATATACCATTACGTACTGACGTATAACGTTATATACTATTACGTAATAACGTATAAAGTTATATGGTATTACCTTATAACGTATAACGTTATATACTATTACGTAATAACGTATAACGTTATATAGTATTACCTTATGGCGTATAACAGTATATACCATTACGTACTGACGTATAACGTTATATACTATTACGTAATAACGTATAACGTTATATACTATTACGTAATAACGTATAACGTTATATACTATTACGTAATAACGTATAACGTTATGTAGTATTACCTTATAACGTATAACGTTATATACTATTACGTAATAACGTATAACGTTATATAGTATTACCTTATGGCGTATAACGTTATATACCATTACGTACTGACGTATAACGTTATATACTATTGCGTAATAACGTATGACGTTATATACTATTACGTAATAACGTATAACGTTATATGATATTACCTTATAACGTATAACGTTATATACCATTACGTACTGACGTATAACGTTATATACTATTACGTAATATCGTATAACGTTATATACTATTACGTAATATCGTATAACGTTATATACTACTGCGTAATAACGTATAACGTTATTTAGTATTACCTTATGGCGTATAACGTTATATACCATTACGTACTGACGTATAACGTTATATACTATTACGTAACAACGTATAACGTTATAAAGTATTACCTTATGACGTATAACGTTATGTAGTATTACCTTATAACGTATAACGTTATATACTATTACGTAATAACGTATAACGTTATGTAGTATTACCTTATAACGTATAACGTTATATACTATTACGTAATATCGTATAACGTTATATACTACTACGTAATAACGTATAACGTTATGTAGTATTACCTTATAACGTATAACGTTATATACTAATACGTAATAACGTATAACGTTATATATTATCACCTTATGACGTATAACGTTATATACTATTACGTAATAACGTATAACGTTATATAGTATTACCTTATGACGTATAACGCTATATACTATTACGTAATATCGTATAACGTTATGTAGTATTACCTTATAACGTATAACGTTATATACTATTACGTACTAACGTATAACGTTATGTAGTATTACCTTGTAACGTATAACGTTATATACTATTACGTAATAACGTATAACGTTATATAGTATCACCTTATGACGTATAACGTTATATACTATTACGTAATATCGTATAGCGTTATATACTATTACGTAATATCGTATAACGTTATATACTACTACGTAATAACGTATAACGTTATATAGTATTACCTTATGGCGTATAACGTTATATACCATTACGTACTGACGTATAACGTTATATACTATTACGTAACAACGTATAACGTTATATAGTATTACCTTATGACGTATAACGTTATGTAGAATTACCTTATAACGTACAACGTTATATACTATTACGTAATAACGTATAACGTTATATAGTATTACCTTATGGCGTATAACGTTATATACCATTACGTACTGACGTATAACGTTATATACTATTACGTAATAACGTATAAAGTTATATGGTATTACCTTATAACGTATAACGTTATATACTATTACGTAATAACGTATAACGTTATATAGTATTACCTTATGGCGTATAACAGTATATACCATTACGTACTGACGTATAACGTTATATACTATTACGTAATAACGTATAACGTTATATACTATTACGTAATAACGTACAACGTTATATACTATTACGTACTAACGTATAACGTTATGTAGTATTACCTTATAACGTATAACGTTATATACTATTACGTAATAACGTATAACGTTATATAGTATTACCTTATGGCGTATAACGTTATATACCATTACGTACTGACGTATAACGTTATATACTATTGCGTAATAACGTATGACGTTATATACTATTACGTAATAACGTATAACGTTATATGATATTACCTTATAACGTATAACGTTATATACCATTACGTACTGACGTATAACGTTATATACTATTACGTAATATCGTATAACGTTATATACTATTACGTAATATCGTATAACGTTATATACTACTACGTAATAACGTATAACGTTATTTAGTATTACCTTATGGCGTATAACGTTATATACCATTACGTACTGACGTATAACGTTATATACTATTACGTAATAACGTATAACGTTATATACTATTACGTAACAACGTATAAAGTTATATGGTATTACCTTATAACGTATAACGTTATATACTATTACGTAATAACGTACAACGTTATGTAGTATTACCTTATAACGTATAACGTTATATAGTATCACCTTATGACGTATAACGTTATATACTATTACGTACTATCGTATAACGTTATATACTATTACGTAATATCGTATAACGTTATATACTACTACGTAATAACGTATAACGTTATATACCATTACGTACTGACGTATAACGTTATATACTATTACGTAACAACGTATAACGTTATATACTATTACGTAACAACGTATAACGTTATATAGTATTACCTTATGACGTATAACGTTATGTAGTATTACCTTATAACGTATAACGTTATATACTATTACGTAATAACGTATAACGTCATGTAGTATTACCTTATAACGTATAACGTTATATACTATTACGTAATATCGTATAACGTTATATACTACTACGTAATATCGTATAACGTTATATACTACTACGTAATAACGTATAACGTTATGTAGTATTACCTTATAACGTATAACGTTATATACTATTACGTAATAACGTATAACGTTATGTAGTATTACCTTATAACGTATAACGTTATATACTATTACGTAATATCGTATAACGTTATATACTACTACGTAATAACGTATAACGTTATGTAGTATTACCTTATAACGTATAACGTTATATACTAATACGTAATAACGTATAACGTTATATAGTATCACCTTATGACGTATAACGTTATATACTATTACGTAATAACGTATAACGTTATATAGTATTACCTTATGACGTATAACGCTATATACTATTACGTAATATCGTATAACGTTATGTAGTATTACCTTATAACGTATAACGTTATATACTATTACGTACTAACGTATAACGTTATGTAGTATTACCTTGTAACGTATAACGTTATATACTATTACGTAATAACGTATAACGTTATATAGTATCACCTTATGACGTATAACGTTATATACTATTACGTAATATCGTATAGCGTTATATACTATTACGTAATATAGTATAACGTTATATACTACTACGTAATAACGTATAACGTTATATAGTATTACCTTATGGCGTATAACGTTATATACCATTACGTACTGACGTATAACGTTATATACTATTACGTAACAACGTATAACGTTATATAGTATTACCTTATGACGTATAACGTTATGTAGTATTACCTTATAACGTATAACGTTATATACTATTACGTAATAACGTATAACGTTATATAGTATTACCTTATGGCGTATAACAGTATATACCATTACGTACTGACGTATAACGTTATATACTATTACGTAATAACGTATAACGTTATATACTATTACGTAATAACGTACAACGTTATATACTATTACGTACTAACGAATAACGTTATGTAGTATTACCTTATAACGTATAACGTTATATACTATTACGTAATAACGTATAACGTTATATAGTATTACCTTATGGCGTATAACGTTATATACCATTACGTACTGACGTATAACGTTATATACTATTGCGTAATAACGTATGACGTTATATACTATTACGTAATAACGTATAACGTTATATGATATTACCTTATAACGTATAACGTTATATACCATTACGTACTGACGTATAACGTTATATACTATTACGTAATATCGTATAACGTTATATACTATTACGTAATATCGTATAACGTTATATACTACTACGTAATAACGTATAACGTTATATAGTATTACCTTATGGCGTATAACGTTATATACCATTACGTACTGACGTATAACGTTATATACTATTACGTAATAACGTATAACGTTATATACTATTACGTAATAACGTATAAAGTTATATGGTATTACCTTATAACGTATAACGTTATATACTATTACGTAATAACGTACAACGTTATGTAGTATTACCTTATAACGTATAACGTTATATACTATTATGTAATAACGTATAACGTTATATAGTATCACCTTATGACGTATAACGTTATATACTATTACGTAATATCGTATAACGTTATATACTATTACGTAATATCGTATAACGTTATATACTACTACGTAATAACGTATAACGTTATATAGTATTACCTTATGGCGTATAACGTTATATACCATTACGTACTGACGTATAACGTTATATACTATTACGTAACAACGTATAACGTTATAAAGTATTACCTTATGACGTATAACGTTATGTAGTATTACCTTATAACGTATAACGTTATATACTATTACGTAATAACGTATAACGTTATATAGTATTACCTTATGGCGTATAACGTTATATACCATTACGTACTGACGTATAACGTTATATACTATTACGTAACAACGTATAACGTTATATAGTATTACCTTATGACGTATAACGTTATGTAGTATTACCTTATAACGTATAACGTTATATACTATTACGTAATAACGTATAACGTTATATAGTATTACCTTATGGCGTATAACGTTATATACCATTACGTACTGACGTATAACGTTATATACTATTACGTAATAACGTATAAAGTTATATGGTATTACCTTATAACGTATAACGTTACATACTATTACGTAATAACGTATAACGTTATATAGTATTACCTTATGGCGTATAACAGTATATACCATTACGTACTGACGTATAACGTTATATACTATTACGTAATAACGTATAACGTTATATACTATTACGTAATAACGTACAACGTTATATACTATTACGTAATAACGTATAACGTTATATAGTATTACCTTATGGCGTATAACGTTATATACCATTACGTACTGACGTATAACGTTATATACTATTACGTAACAACGTATAACGTTATATAGTATTACCTTATGACGTATAACGTTATGTAGTATTACCTTATAACGTATAACGTTATATACTATTACGTAATAACGTATAACGTTATATAGTATTACCTTATGGCGTATAACGTTATATACCATTACGTACTGACGTATAACGTTATATACTACTACGTAATAACGTATAACGTTATGTAGTATTACCTTATAACGTATAACGTTATATACTAATACGTAATAACGTATAACGTTATATAGTATCACCTTATGACGTATAACGTTATATACTATTACGTAATAACGTATAACGTTATATAGTATTACCTTATGACGTATAACGCTATATACTATTACGTAATATCGTATAACGTTATGTAGTATTACCTTATAACGTATAACGTTATATACTATTACGTACTAACGTATAACGTTATGTAGTATTACCTTGTAACGTATAACGTTATATACTATTACGTAATAACGTATAACGTTATATAGTATCACCTTATGACGTATAACGTTATATACTATTACGTAATATCGTATAGCGTTATATACTATTACGTAATATCGTATAACGTTATATACTACTACGTAATAACGTATAACGTTATATAGTATTACCTTATGGCGTATAACGTTATATACCATTACGTACTGACGTATAACGTTATATACTATTACGTAACAACGTATAACGTTATATAGTATTACCTTATGACGTATAACGTTATGTAGTATTACCTTATAACGTATAACGTTATATACTATTACGTAATAACGTATAACGTTATATAGTATTACCTTATGGCGTATAACGTTATATACCATTACGTACTGACGTATAACGTTATATACTATTACGTAATAACGTATAAAGTTATATGGTATTACCTTATAACGTATAACGTTATATACTATTACGTAATAACGTATAACGTTATATAGTATTACCTTATGGCGTATAACAGTATATACCATTACGTACTGACGTATAACGTTATATACTATTACGTAATAACGTATAACGTTATATACTATTACGTAATAACGTACAACGTTATATACTATTACGTACTAACGTATAACGTTATGTAGTATTACCTTATAACGTATAACGTTATATACTATTACGTAATAACGTATAACGTTATATAGTATTACCTTATGGCGTATAACGTTATATACCATTACGTACTGACGTATAACGTTATATACTATTGCGTAATAACGTATGACGTTATATACTATTACGTAATAACGTATAACGTTATATGATATTACCTTATAACGTATAACGTTATATACCATTACGTACTGACGTATAACGTTATATACTATTACGTAATATCGTATAACGTTATATACTATTACGTAATATCGTATAACGTTATATACTACTGCGTAATAACGTATAACGTTATTTAGTATTACCTTATGGCGTATAACGTTATATACCATTACGTACTGACGTATAACGTTATATACTATTACGCAACAACGTATAACGTTATAAAGTATTACCTTATGACGTATAACGTTATGTAGTATTACCTTATAACGTATAACGTTATATACTATTACGTAATAACGTATAACGTTATGTAGTATTACCTTATAACGTATAACGTTATATACTATTACGTAATATCGTATAACGTTATATACTACTACGTAATAACGTATAACGTTATGTAGTATTACCTTATAACGTATAACGTTATATACTAATACGTAATAACGTATAACGTTATATAGTATCACCTTATGACGTATAACGTTATATACTATTACGTAATAACGTATAACGTTATATAGTATTACCTTATGACGTATAACGCTATATACTATTACGTAATATCGTATAACGTTATGTAGTATTACCTTATAACGTATAACGTTATATACTATTACGTACTAACGTATAACGTTATGTAGTATTACCTTGTAACGTATAACGTTATATACTATTACGTAATAACGTATAACGTTATATAGTATCACCTTATGACGTATAACGTTATATACTATTACGTAATATCGTATAGCGTTATATACTATTACGTAATATCGTATAACGTTATATACTACTACGTAATAACGTATAACGTTATATAGTATTACCTTATGGCGTATAACGTTATATACCATTACGTACTGACGTATAACGTTATATACTATTACGTAACAACGTATAACGTTATATAGTATTACCTTATGACGTATAACGTTATGTAGAATTACCTTATAACGTACAACGTTATATACTATTACGTAATAACGTATAACGTTATATAGTATTACCTTATGGCGTATAACGTTATATACCATTACGTACTGACGTATAACGTTATATACTATTACGTAATAACGTATAAAGTTATATGGTATTACCTTATAACGTATAACGTTATATACTATTACGTAATAACGTATAACGTTATATAGTATTACCTTATGGCGTATAACAGTATATACCATTACGTACTGACGTATAACGTTATATACTATTACGTAATAACGTATAACGTTATATACTATTACGTAATAACGTACAACGTTATATACTATTACGTACTAACGTATAACGTTATGTAGTATTACCTTATAACGTATAACGTTATATACTATTACGTAATAACGTACAACGTTATATAGTATTACCTTATAACGTATAACGTTATATAGTATCACCTTATGACGTATAACGTTATATACTATTACGTAACAACGTATAACGTTATATAGTATTACCTTATGACGTATAACGTTATGTAGTATTACCTTATAACGTATAACGTTATATACTATTACGTAATAACGTATAACGTCATGTAGTATTACCTTATAACGTATAACGTTATATACTATTACGTAATATCGTATAACGTTATATACTACTACGTAATATCGTATAACGTTATATACTACTACGTAATAACGTATAACGTTATGTAGTATTACCTTATAACGTATAACGTTATATACTATTACGTAATAACGTATAACGTTATGTAGTATTACCTTATAACGTATAACGTTATATACTATTACGTAATATCGTATAACGTTATATACTACTACGTAATAACGTATAACGTTATGTAGTATTACCTTATAACGTATAACGTTATATACTAATACGTAATAACGTATAACGTTATATAGTATCACCTTATGACGTATAACGTTATATACTATTACGTAATAACGTATAACGTTATATAGTATTACCTTATGACGTATAACGCTATATACTATTACGTAATATCGTATAACGTTATGTAGTATTACCTTATAACGTATAACGTTATATACTATTACGTACTAACGTATAACGTTATGTAGTATTACCTTGTAACGTATAACGTTATATACTATTACGTAATAACGTATAACGTTATATAGTATCACCTTATGACGTATAACGTTATATACTATTACGTAATATCGTATAGCGTTATATACTATTACGTAATATAGTATAACGTTATATACTACTACGTAATAACGTATAACGTTATATAGTATTACCTTATGGCGTATAACGTTATATACCATTACGTACTGACGTATAACGTTATATACTATTACGTAACAACGTATAACGTTATATAGTATTACCTTATGACGTATAACGTTATGTAGTATTACCTTATAACGTATAACGTTATATACTATTACGTAATAACGTATAACGTTATATAGTATTACCTTATGGCGTATAACGTTATATACCATTACGTACTGACGTATAACGTTATATACTATTACGTAATAACGTATAAAGTTATATGGTATTACCTTATAACGTATAACGTTATATACTATTACGTAATAACGTATAACGTTATATAGTATTACCTTATGGCGTATAACAGTATATACCATTACGTACTGACGTATAACGTTATATACTATTACGTAATAACGTATAACGTTATATACTATTACGTAATAACGTACAACGTTATATACTATTACGTACTAACGAATAACGTTATGTAGTATTACCTTATAACGTATAACGTTATATACTATTACGTAATAACGTATAACGTTATATAGTATTACCTTATGGCGTATAACGTTATATACCATTACGTACTGACGTATAACGTTATATACTATTGCGTAATAACGTATGACGTTATATACTATTACGTAATAACGTATAACGTTATATGATATTACCTTATAACGTATAACGTTATATACCATTACGTACTGACGTATAACGTTATATACTATTACGTAATATCGTATAACGTTATATACTATTACGTAATATCGTATAACGTTATATACTACTACGTAATAACGTATAACGTTATATAGTATTACCTTATGGCGTATAACGTTATATACCATTACGTACTGACGTATAACGTTATATACTATTACGTAATAACGTATAACGTTATATACTATTACGTAATAACGTATAAAGTTATATGGTATTACCTTATAACGTATAACGTTATATACTATTACGTAATAACGTACAACGTTATGTAGTATTACCTTATAACGTATAACGTTATATACTATTATGTAATAACGTATAACGTTATATAGTATCACCTTATGACGTATAACGTTATATACTATTACGTAATATCGTATAACGTTATATACTATTACGTAATATCGTATAACGTTATATACTACTACGTAATAACGTATAACGTTATATAGTATTACCTTATGGCGTATAACGTTATATACCATTACGTACTGACGTATAACGTTATATACTATTACGTAACAACGTATAACGTTATAAAGTATTACCTTATGACGTATAACGTTATGTAGTATTACCTTATAACGTATAACGTTATATACTATTACGTAATAACGTATAACGTTATATAGTATTACCTTATGGCGTATAACGTTATATACCATTACGTACTGACGTATAACGTTATATACTATTACGTAACAACGTATAACGTTATATAGTATTACCTTATGACGTATAACGTTATGTAGTATTACCTTATAACGTATAACGTTATATACTATTACGTAATAACGTATAACGTTATATAGTATTACCTTATGGCGTATAACGTTATATACCATTACGTACTGACGTATAACGTTATATACTATTACGTAATAACGTATAAAGTTATATGGTATTACCTTATAACGTATAACGTTACATACTATTACGTAATAACGTATAACGTTATATAGTATTACCTTATGGCGTATAACAGTATATACCATTACGTACTGACGTATAACGTTATATACTATTACGTAATAACGTATAACGTTATATACTATTACGTAATAACGTACAACGTTATATACTATTACGTACTAACGTATAACGTTATGTAGTATTACCTTATAACGTATAACGTTATATACTATTACGTAATAACGTATAACGTTATATAGTATTACCTTATGGCGTATAACGTTATATACCATTACGTACTGACGTATAACGTTATATACTATTGCGTAATAACGTATGACGTTATATACTATTACGTAATAACGTATAACGTTATATGATATTACCTTATAACGTATAACGTTATATACCATTACGTACTGACGTATAACGTTATATACTATTACGTAATATCGTATAACGTTATATACTATTACGTAATATCGTATAACGTTATATACTACTGCATAATAACGTATAACGTTATTTAGTATTACCTTATGGCGTATAACGTTATATACCATTACGTACTGACGTATAACGTTATATACTATTACGTAATAACGTATAACGTTATATACTATTACGTAACAACGTATAAAGTTATATGGTATTACCTTATAACGTATAACGTTATATACTATTACGTAATAACGTACAACGTTATGTAGTATTACCTTATAACGTATAACGTTATATAGTATCACCTTATGACGTATAACGTTATATACTATTACGTACTATCGTATAACGTTATATACTATTACGTAATATCGTATAACGTTATATACTACTACGTAATAACGTATAACGTTATATACCATTACGTACTGACGTATAACGTTATATACTATTACGTAACAACGTATAACGTTATATACTATTACGTAACAACGTATAACGTTATATAGTATTACCTTATGACGTATAACGTTATGTAGTATTACCTTATAACGTATAACGTTATATACTATTACGTAATAACGTATAACGTCATGTAGTATTACCTTATAACGTATAACGTTATATACTATTACGTAATATCGTATAACGTTATATCCTACTACGTAATAACGTATAACGTTATGTAGTATTACCTTATAACGTATAACGTTATATACTAATACGTAATAACGTATATCGTTATATAGTATCACCTTATGACGTATAACGTTATATACTATTACGTAATAACGTATAACGTTATATAGTATTACCTTATGACGTATAACGTTATATACTATTACGTAATATCGTATAACGTTATGTAGTATCACCTTATAACGTAAAACGTTATATACTATAACGTACTAACGTATAACGTTATGTAGTATTACCTTATAACGTATAACGGTATATACTATTACGTAATAACGTATAACGTTATATAGTATCACCTTATGACGTATAACGTTATATACTATTACGTAATATCGTATAACGTTATATACTATTACGTAATATCGTATAACGTTATATACTACTACGTAATAACGTATAACGTTATATAGTATTACCTTATGGCGTATAACGTTATATACCATTACGTACTGACGTATAACGTTATATACTATTACGTAATAACGTATAACGTTATATAGTATTACGTAATAACGTATAACGTTATATAGTATTACCTTATGGCGTATAACAGTATATACCATTACGTACTGACGAATAACGTTATATACTATTACGTAATAACGTACAACGTTATATGGTATTACCTTATAACGTATAACGTTATATACCATTACGTACTGACGAATAACGTTATATACTATTACGTAATATCGTATAACGTTATATACTATTACGTAATATCGTATAACGTTATATACTACTACGTAATAACGTATAACGTTATATAGTATTACCTTATGGCGTATAACGTCATATAGTATTACGTAATAACGTATAACGTTATATACTATTACGTAATATCGTATAACGTTATATACTATTACGTAATAACGTATAACGTTATATAGTATTACCTTATGGCGTATAACAGTATATACCATTACGTACTGACGTATAACGTTATATACTATTACGTAATAACGTATAACGTTATATACTATTACGTAATAACGTACAACGTTATATGGTATTACCTTATAACGTATAACGTTATATATTATTACGTACTAACGTATAACGTTATATACTATTACGTAATAACGTATAACGTTATATACTATTACGTAATAACGTATAAAGTTATATGGTATTACCTTATAACGTATAACGTGATATACTATTACGTAATAACCGTACAACGTTATATAGTATTACCTTATGGCGTATAACGTTATATACCATTACGTACTGACGTATAACGTTATATACTATTACGTACTAACGTATAACGTTATGTAGTATTACCTTATAACGTATAACGTTATATACTATTACGTAATAACGTATAACGTTATATAGTATTACCTTATGGCGTATAACGTTATATACCATTACGTACTGACGTATAACGTTATATACTATTACGTAATAACGTATAAAGTTATATGGTATTACCTTATAACGTATAACGTTATATACTATTACGTAATAACGTATAACGTTATATGGTATTACCTTATAACGTATAACGTTATATACCATTACGTACTGACGTATAACGTTATATACTATTACGTAATATCGTATAACGTTATATACTATTACGTAATATCGTATAACGATATATACTACTACGTAATAACGCATAACGTTATATAGTATTACCTTATGGCGTATAACGTTATATAGTATTACCTTATGGCGTATAACGTTATATACCATTACGTACTGACGTATAACGTTATATACTATTACGTAATATCGTATAACGTTATATACTATTACGTAATATCGTATAACGTTATAGACTACTACGTAATAACGTATAACGTTATATAGTATTACCTTATGTCGTATAACGTTATATACCATTACGTACTGACGTATAACGTTATATACTATTACGTAATAACGTATAACGTTAAATACTATTACGTAATAACGTATAACGTTCATGGTATTACCTTATAACATATAACGTTATATACCATTACGTACTGACGTATAACGTTATATACTATTACGTAATATCGTATAACGTTATATACTATTACATAATATCGTATAATGTTATATACTTCTACGTAATGACGTATAACGTTATATAATATTACCATATGACGTATAACGTTATTTACTATTATGTAACAACGTATAACGTTATATAGTATCACCTTATGACGTATAACGTTATATACTATTACGTAATATCGTATAACGTTATATACTACTACGTAATAACGTATAACGTTATGTAGTATTACCTTATAACGTATAACGTTATATACTATTACGTACTAACGGATAACGTTATGTAGTATTACCTTATATCGTATAACGTTATATACTATTACGTAATAACGTATAACGTTATGTAGTATTACCTTATAACGTATAACGTTATATACTATTACGTAATATCGTATAACGTTATATACTACTACGTAATAACGTATAACGTTATGTAGTATTACCTTATAACGTATAACGTTATATACTAATACGTAATAACGTATAACGTTATATAGTATCACCTTATGACGTATAACGTTATATACTATTACGTAATATCGTACAACGTTATGTAGTATTACCTTATAACGTATAACGTTATATACTATTACGTACTAACGTATAACGTTATGTAGTATTACCTTATAACGTATAACGTTATATACTATTATGTAATAACGTATAACGTTATATAGTATCACCTTATGACGTATAACGTTATATACTATTACGTAATATCGTATAACGTTATATACTATAACGTAATATCGTATAACGTTATATACTACTACGTAATAACGTATAACGTTATATAGTATTACCTTATGGCGTATAACGTTATATACCATTACGTACTGACGTATAACGTTATATACTATTACGTAACAACGTATAACGTTATATAGTATTACCTTCTGACGTATAACGTTATGTAGTATTACCTTATAACGTATAACGTTATATACTATTACGTAATAACGTATAACGTTATGTAGTATTACCTTATAACGTATAACGTTATATACTATTACGTAATATCGTATAACGTTATATACTACTACGTAATAACGTATAACGTTATGTAGTATTACCTTATAACGTATAACGTTATATACTAATACGTAATAACGTATAACGTTATATAGTATCACCTTATGACGTATATCGTTATATACTATTACGTAATAACGTATAACGTTATATAGTATTACCTTATAACGTATAACGTTATATACTATTACGTAATAACGTATAACGTTATATAGTATCACCTTATGACGTATAACGTTATATACTATTACGTACTATCGTATAACGTTATATACTATTACGTAATATCGTATAACGTTATATACTACTACGTAATAACGTATAACGTTATATACCATTACGTACTGACGTATAACGTTATATACTATTACGTAACAACGTATAACGTTATATACTATTACGTAACAACGTATAACGTTATATAGTATTACCTTATGACGTATAACGTTATGTAGTATTACCTTATAACGTATAACGTTATATACTAATACGTAATAACGTATAACGTTATATAGTATCACCTTATGACGTATAACGTTATATACTATTACGTAATAACGTATAACGTTATATAGTATTACCTTATGACGTATAACGTTATATACTATTACGTAATATCGTATAGCGTTATATACTTCTACGTAATAACGTATAACGTTATATAGTATTACCTTATGGCGTATAACGTTATATACCATTACGTACTGACGTATAACGTTATATGCTAATACGTAATAACGTATAACGTTATATAGTATCACCTTATGACGTATAACGTTATATACTATTACGTAATAACGTATAACGTTATATAGTATTACCTTATGGAGTATAACGTTATACACCATTACGTACTGACGTATAACGTTATATACTATTACGTAATAACGTATAAAGTTATATGGTATTACCTTATAACGTATAACGTTATATACTATTACGTAATAACGTATAACGTTATATAGTATTACCTTATGGCGTATAACAGTATATACCATTACGTACTGACGTATAACGTTATATACTATTACGTAATAACGTATAACGTTATATACTATTACGTAATAACGTACAACGTTATATGGTATTACCTTATAACGTATAACGTTATATACCATTACGTACTGACGAATAACGTTATATACTATTACGTAATATCGTATAACGTTATATACTATTACGTAATATCGTATAACGTTATATACTACTACGTAATAACGTATAACGTTATATAGTATTACCTTATGGCGTATAACGTCATATAGTATTACGTAATAACGTATAACGTTATATACTATTACGTAATATCGTATAACGTTATATACTATTACGTAATAACGTATAACGTTATATAGTATTACCTTATGGCGTATAACAGTATATACCATTACGTACTGACGTATAACGTTATATACTATTACGTAATAACGTATAACGTTATATACTATTACGTAATAACGTACAACGTTATATGGTATTACCTTATAACGTATAACGTTATATACTATTACGCACTAACGTATAACGTTATGTAGTATTACCTTATAACGTATAACGTTATATACTATTACGTAATAACGTATAACGTTATATAGTATCACCTTATGACGTATAACGTTATATACTATTACGTAATATCGTATAACGTTATATACTATTACGTAGTATCGTATAACGTTATATAGTATTACCTTATGGCGTATAACGTTATATACCATTACGTACTGACGTATAACGTTATATACTATTACGTAATAACGTATGACGTTATATACTATTACGTAATAACGTATAACGTTATATGATATTACCTTATAACGTATAACGTTATATACCATTACGTACTGACGTATAACGTTATATACTATTACGTAATATCGTATAACGTTATATACTATTACGTAATATCGTATAACGTTATATACTACTACGTAATAACGTATAACGTTATATAGTATTACCTTATGGCGTATAACGTTATATACCATTACGTACTGACGTATAACGTTATATACTATTACGTAATAACGTATGACGTTATATACTATTACGTAATAACGTATAACGTTATATGATATTACCTTATAACGTATAACGTTATATACCATTACGTACTGACGTATAACGTTATATACTATTACGTAATATCGTATAACGTTATATACTATTACGTAATAACGTATAACGTTATATACTATTACGTAATAACGTATAAAGTTATATGGTATTACCTTATAACGTATAACGTTATATACTATTACGTAATAACGTACAACGTTATGTAGTATTACCTTATAACGTATAACGTTATATACTATTATGTAATAACGTATAACGTTATATAGTATCACCTTATGACGTATAACGTTATATACTATTACGTAATATCGTATAACGTTATATACTATTACTTAATATCGTATAACGTTATATACTACTACGTAATAACGTATAACGTTATATAGTATTACCTTATGGCGTATAACGTTATATACTACTACGTAATAACGTATAACGTTATATAGTATTACCTTATGGCGTATAACGTTATATACCATTACGTACTGACGTATAACGTTATATACTATTACGTAACAACGTATAACGTTATATAGTATTACCTTATGACGTATAACGTTATATAGTATCACCTTATAACGTATAACGTTATATACTATTACGTAATAACGTATAACGTTATATAGTATTTCCTTATGACGTATAACGTTATATACTATTACGTAATATCGTATAACGTTATGTAGTATTACCTTATAACGTATAACGTTATATACTATTACGTACTAACGTATAACGTTATGTAGTATTACCTTATAACGTATAACGTTATATACTATTACGTAATAACGTATAACGTTATATAGTATCACCTTATGACGTATAACGTTATATACTATTACGTAATATCGTATAGCGTTATATACTATTACGTAATATCGTATAACGTTATATACTACTACGTAATAACGTATAACGTTATATAGTATTACGTTATGGCGTATAACGTTATATACCATTACGTACTGACGTATAACGTTATATACTATTACGTAACAACGTATAACGTTATATAGTATTACCTTATGACGTATAACGTTATGTAGTATTACCTTATAACGTATAACGTTATATACTATTACGTAATAACGTATAACGTTATATAGTATTACCTTATGGCGTATAACGTTATATACCATTAGGTACTGACGTATAACGTTATATACTATTACGTAATAACGTATAAAGTTATATGGTATTACCTTATAACGTATAACGTTATATACTATTACGTAATAACGTATAACGTTATATAGTATTACCTTATGGCGTATAACAGTATATACCATTACGTACTGACGTATAACGTTATATACTATTACGTAATAACGTATAACGTTATATACTATTACGTAATAACGTACAACATTATATGGTATTACCTTATAACGTATAACGTTATATACTATTACGTACTAACGTATAACGTTATGTAGTATTACCTTATAACGTATAACGTTATATACTATTACGTAATAACGTATAACGTTATATAGTATCACCTTATGACGTATAACGTTATATACTATTACGTAATATCGTATAACGTTATATACTATTACGTAATAACGTATAACGTTATATAGTATTACCTTATAACGTATAACGTTATATACTATTACGTAATATCGTATAGAGTTCTATACTATTACGTAATATCGTATAACGTTATATACTACTACGTAATAACGTATAACGTTATATAGTATTACCTTATGGCGTATAACGTTATATACCATTACGTACTGACGTATAACGTTATATACTATTACGTAACAACGTATAACGTTATATAGTATTACCTTATGACGTATAACGTTATGTAGTATTACCTTATAACGTATAACGTTATATACTATTACGTAATAACGTATAACGTTATATAGTATTACCTTATGGCGTATAACGTTATATACCATTACGTACTGACGTATAACGTTATATACTATTACGTAATAACGTATAAAGTTATATGGTATTACCTTATAACGTATAACGTTATATACTATTACGTAATAACGTATAACGTTATATAGTACTACCTTATGGCGTATAACAGTATATACCATTACGTACTGACGTATAACGTTATATACTATTACGTAATAACGTATAACGTTATATACTATTACGTAATAACGTACAACGTTATATGGTATTACCTTATAACGTATAACGTTATATACTATTACGTACTAACGTATAACGTTATGTAGTATTACCTTATAACGTATAACGTTAAGGCGTATAACAGTATATACCATTACGTACTGACGTATAACGTTATATACTATTACGTAATAACGTATAACGTTATATACTATTACGTAATAACGTATAACGTTATATAGTATCACCTTATGACGTATAACGTTATATACTATTACGTAATAACGTACAACGTTATATGGTATTACCTTATAACGTATAACGTTATATACTATTACGTACTAACGTATAACGTTATGTAGTATTACCTTATAACGTATAACGTTATGGCGTATAACAGTATATACCATTACGTACTGACGTATAACGTTATATACTATTACGTAATAACGTATAACGTTATATACTATTACGTAATAACGTATAACGTTATATAGTATCACCTTATGACGTATAACGTTATATACTATTACGTAATAACGTACAACGTTATATGGTATTACCTTATAACGTATAACGTTATATACTATTACGTACTAACGTATAACGTTATGTATTACGTAATATCGTATAACGTTATATACTATTACGTAATAACGTATAACGTTATATAGTATTACCTTATGGCCTATAACGTTATATACCATTAGGTACTGACGTATAACGTTATATACTATTACGTAATAACGTATGACGTTATATACTATTACGTAATAACGTATAACGTTATATGATATTACCTTATAACGTATAACGTTATATACCATTACGTACTGACGTATAACGTTATATACTATTACGTAATATCGTATAACGTTATATACTATTACGTAATATCGTATAACGTTATATACTACTACGTAATAACGTATAACGTTATATAGTATTACCTTATGGCGTATAACGTTATATACCATTACGTACTGACGTATAACGTTATATACTATTACGTAATAAGGTATAACGTTATATACTATTACGTAATAACGTATAAAGTTATATGGTATTACCTTATAACGTATAACGTTATATACTATTACGTAATAACGTACAACGTTATGTAGTATTACCTTATAACGTATAACGTTATATACTATTTTGTAATAACGTATAACGTTATATAGTATCACCTTATGACGTATAACGTTATATACTATTACGTACTATCGTATAACGTTATATACTATTACGTAATATCGTATAACGTTATATACTACTACGTAATAACGTATAACGTTATATACCATTACGTACTGACGTATAACGTTATATACTATTACGTAACAACGTATAACGTTATATACTATTACGTAACAACGTATAACGTTATATAGTATTACCTTATGACGTATAACGTTATGTAGTATTACCTTATAACGTATAACGTTATATACTAATACGTAATAACGTATAACGTTATATAGTATCACCTTATGACGTATAACGTTATATACTATTACGTAATAACGTATAACGTTATATAGTATTACCTTATGACGTATAACGTTATATACTATTACGTAATATCGTATAGCGTTATATACTTCTACGTAATAACGTATAACGTTATATAGTATTACCTTATGGCGTATAACGTTATATACCATTACGTACTGACGTATAACGTTATATGCTAATACGTAATAACGTATAACGTTATATAGTATCACCTTATGACGTATAACGTTATATACTATTACGTAATAACGTATAACGTTATATAGTATTACCTTATGGAGTATAACGTTATACACCATTACGTACTGACGTATAACGTTATATACTATTACGTAATAACGTATAAAGTTATATGGTATTACCTTATAACGTATAACGTTATATACTATTACGTAATAACGTATAACGTTATATAGTATTACCTTATGGCGTATAACAGTATATACCATTACGTACTGACGTATAACGTTATATACTATTACGTAATAACGTATAACGTTATATACTATTACGTAATAACGTACAACGTTATATGGTATTACCTTATAACGTATAACGTTATATACCATTACGTACTGACGAATAACGTTATATACTATTACGTAATATCGTATAACGTTATATACTATTACGTAATATCGTATAACGTTATATACTACTACGTAATAACGTATAACGTTATATAGTATTACCTTATGGCGTATAACGTTATATACCATTACGTACTGACGTATAACGTTATATACTATTACGTAATAAGGTATAACGTTATATACTATTACGTAATAACGTATAAAGTTATATGGTATTACCTTATAACGTATAACGTTATATACTATTACGTAATAACGTACAACGTTATGTAGTATTACCTTATAACGTATAACGTTATATACTATTTTGTAATAACGTATAACGTTATATAGTATCACCTTATGACGTATAACGTTATATACTATTACGTACTATCGTATAACGTTATATACTATTACGTAATATCGTATAACGTTATATACTACTACGTAATAACGTATAACGTTATATACCATTACGTACTGACGTATAACGTTATATACTATTACGTAACAACGTATAACGTTATATACTATTACGTAACAACGTATAACGTTATATAGTATTACCTTATGACGTATAACGTTATGTAGTATTACCTTATAACGTATAACGTTATATACTAATACGTAATAACGTATAACGTTATATAGTATCACCTTATGACGTATAACGTTATATACTATTACGTAATAACGTATAACGTTATATAGTATTACCTTATGACGTATAACGTTATATACTATTACGTAATATCGTATAGCGTTATATACTTCTACGTAATAACGTATAACGTTATATAGTATTACCTTATGGCGTATAACGTTATATACCATTACGTACTGACGTATAACGTTATATGCTAATACGTAATAACGTATAACGTTATATAGTATCACCTTATGACGTATAACGTTATATACTATTACGTAATAACGTATAACGTTATATAGTATTACCTTATGGAGTATAACGTTATACACCATTACGTACTGACGTATAACGTTATATACTATTACGTAATAACGTATAAAGTTATATGGTATTACCTTATAACGTATAACGTTATATACTATTACGTAATAACGTATAACGTTATATAGTATTACCTTATGGCGTATAACAGTATATACCATTACGTACTGACGTATAACGTTATATACTATTACGTAATAACGTATAACGTTATATACTATTACGTAATAACGTATAACGTTATATACTATTACGTAATAACGTACAACGTTATATGGTATTACCTTATAACGTATAACGTTATATACTATTACGCACTAACGTATAACGTTATGTAGTATTACCTTATAACGTATAACGTTATATACCATTACGTACTGACGTATAACGTTATATACTATTACGTAATAACGTATGACGTTATATACTATTACGTAATAACGTATAACGTTATATGATATTACCTTATAACGTATAACGTTATATACCATTACGTACTGACGTATAACGTTATATACTATTACGTAATATCGTATAACGTTATATACTATTACGTAATATCGTATAACGTTATATACTACTACGTAATAACGTATAACGTTATATAGTATTACCTTATGGCGTATAACGTTATATACCATTACGTACTGACGTATAACGTTATATACTATTACGTAATAACGTATGACGTTATATACTATTACGTAATAACGTATAACGTTATATGATATTACCTTATAACGTATAACGTTATATACCATTACGTACTAACGTATAACGTTATATACTATTACGTAATATCGTATAACGTTATATACTATTACGTAATAACGTATAACGTTATATACTATTACGTAATAACGTATAAAGTTATATGGTATTACCTTATAACGTATAACGTTATATACTATTACGTAATAACGTACAACGTTATGTAGTATTACCTTATAACGTATAACGTTATATACTATTATGTAATAACGTATAACGTTATATAGTATCACCTTATGACGTATAACGTTATATACTATTACGTAATATCGTATAACGTTATATACTATTACTTAATATCGTATAACGTTATATACTACTACGTAATAACGTATAACGTTATATAGTATTACCTTATGGCGTATAACGTTATATACTACTACGTAATAACGTATAACGTTATATAGTATTACCTTATGGCGTATAACGTTATATACCATTACGTACTGACGTATAACGTTATATACTATTACGTAACAACGTATAACGTTATATAGTATTACCTTATGACGTATAACGTTATATAGTATCACCTTATAACGTATAACGTTATATACTATTACGTAATAACGTATAACGTTATATAGTATTTCCTTATGACGTATAACGCTATATACTATTACGTAATATCGTATAACGTTATGTAGTATTACCTTATAACGTATAACGTTATATACTATTACGTACTAACGTATAACGTTATGTAGTATTACCTTATAACGTATAACGTTATATACTATTACGTAATAACGTATAACGTTATATAGTATCACCTTATGACGTATAACGTTATATACTATTACGTAATATCGTATAGCGTTATATACTATTACGTAATATCGTATAACGTTATATACTACTACGTAATAACGTATAACGTTATATAGTATTACGTTATGGCGTATAACGTTATATACCATTACGTACTGACGTATAACGTTATATACTATTACGTAACAACGTATAACGTTATATAGTATTACCTTATGACGTATAACGTTATGTAGTATTACCTTATAACGTATAACGTTATATACTATTACGTAATAACGTATAACGTTATATAGTATTACCTTATGGCGTATAACGCTATATACCATTAGGTACTGACGTATAACGTTATATACTATTACGTAATAACGTATAAAGTTATATGGTATTACCTTATAACGTATAACGTTATATACTATTACGTAATAACGTATAACGTTATATAGTATTACCTTATGGCGTATAACAGTATATACCATTACGTACTGACGTATAACGTTATATACTATTACGTAATAACGTATAACGTTATATACTATTACGTAATAACGTACAACATTATATGGTATTACCTTATAACGTATAACGTTATATACTATTACGTACTAACGTATAACGTTATGTAGTATTACCTTATAACGTATAACGTTATATACTATTACGTAATAACGTATAACGTTATATAGTATCACCTTATGACGTATAACGTTATATACTATTACGTAATATCGTATAACGTTATATACTATTACGTAATAACGTATAACGTTATATAGTATCACCTTATGACGTATAACGTTATATACTATTACGTAATATCGTATAGCGTTATATACTATTACGTAATATCGTATAACGTTATATACTACTACGTAATAACGTATAACGTTATATAGTATTACCTTATGGCGTATAACGTTATATACCATTACGTACTGACGTATAACGTTATATACTATTACGTAACAACGTATAACGTTATATAGTATTACCTTATGACGTATAACGTTATGTAGTATTACCTTATAACGTATAACGTTATATACTATTACGTAATAACGTATAACGTTATATAGTATTACCTTATGGCGTATAACGTTATATACCATTACGTACTGACGTATAACGTTATATACTATTACGTAATAACGTATAAAGTTATATGGTATTACCTTATAACGTATAACGTTATATACTATTACGTAATAACGTATAACGTTATATAGTACTACCTTATGGCGTATAACAGTATATACCATTACGTACTGACGTATAACGTTATATACTATTACGTAATAACGTATAACGTTATATACTATTACGTAATAACGTACAACGTTATATGGTATTACCTTATAACGTATAACGTTATATACTATTACGTACTAACGTATAACGTTATGTAGTATTACCTTATAACGTATAACGTTATATACTATTACGTAATAACGTATAACGTTATATAGTATCACCTTATGACGTATAACGTTATATACTATTACGTAATATCGTATAACGTTATATACTATTACGTAATAACGTATAACGTTATATAGTATTACCTTATGGCGTATAACGTTATATACCATTAGGTACTGACGTATAACGTTATATACTATTACGTAATAACGTATGACGTTATATACTATTACGTAATAACGTATAACGTTATATGATATTACCTTATAACGTATAACGTTATATACCATTACGTACTGACGTATAACGTTATATACTATTACGTAATATCGTATAACGTTATATACTATTACGTAATATCGTATAACGTTATATACTACTACGTAATAACGTATAACGTTATATAGTATTACCTTATGGCGTATAACGTTATATACCATTACGTACTGACGTATAACGTTATATACTATTACGTAATAAGGTATAACGTTATATACTATTACGTAATAACGTATAAAGTTATATGGTATTACCTTATAACGTATAACGTTATATACTATTACGTAATAACGTACAACGTTATGTAGTATTACCTTATAACGTATAACGTTATATACTATTTTGTAATAACGTATAACGTTATATAGTATCACCTTATGACGTATAACGTTATATACTATTACGTACTATCGTATAACGTTATATACTATTACGTAATATCGTATAACGTTATATACTACTACGTAATAACGTATAACGTTATATACCATTACGTACTGACGTATAACGTTATATACTATTACGTAACAACGTATAACGTTATATACTATTACGTAACAACGTATAACGTTATATAGTATTACCTTATGACGTATAACGTTATGTAGTATTACCTTATAACGTATAACGTTATATACTATTACGTAATAACGTATAACGTCATGTAGTATTACCTTATAACGTATAACGTTATATACTATTACGGATTATCGTATAACGTTATATACTACTACGTAATAACGTATAACGTTATGTAGTATTACCTTATAACGTATAACGTTATATACTAATACGTAATAACGTATAACGTTATATAGTATCACCTTATGACGTATAACGTTATATACTATTACGTAATAACGTATAACGTTATATAGTATTACCTTATGACGTATAACGTTATATACTATTACGTAATATCGTATAACGTTATGTAGTATCACCTTATAACGTATAACGTTATATACTATTACGTACTAACGTATAACGTTATGTAGTATTACCTTATAACGTATAACGTTATATACTATTACGTAATAACGTATAACGTTATATAGTATCACCTTATGACGTATAACGTTATATACTATTACGTAATATCGTATAACGTTACATACTATTACGTAATATCGTATAACGTTATATACTACTACGTAATAACGTATAACGTTATATAGTATTACCTTATGGCGTATAACGTTATATACCATTACGTACTGACGTATAACGTTATATACTATTACGTAACAACGTATAACGTTATATAGTATTACCTTATGACGTATAACGTTATGTAGTATCACCTTATAACGTATAACGTTATATACTATTACGTACTAACGTATAACGTTATGTAGTATTACCTTATAACGTATAACGTTATATACTATTACGTAATAACGTATAACGTTATGTAGTATTACCTTATAACGTATAACGTTATATACTATTACGTAATAACGTATAACGTTATATAGTATTACCTTATGGCGTATAACGTTATATACCATTACGTACTGACGTATAACGTTATATACTATTACGTAATAACGTATAAAGTTATATGGTATTACCTTATAACGTATAACGTTATATACTATTACGTAATAACGTATAAAGTTATATAGTATTACCTTATGGCGTATAACAGTATATACCATTACGTACTGACGTATAACGTTATATAATATTACGTAATAACGTATAAGGTTATATACTATTACGTAATAACGTACAACGTTATATGGTATTACCTTATAACGTATAACGTTATATACTATTACGTACTAACGTATAACGTTATATAATATTACCATATGACGTATAACGTTATGTACTATTACGTAATATCGTATAACGTTATATACTACTACGTAATAACGTATAACGTTATATAGTATTACCTTATGGCGTATAACGTTATATAGTATTACCTTATGGCGTATAACGTTATATACCATTACGTACTGACGTATAACGTTATATACTATTACGTAATAACGTATAAAGTTATATGGTATTACCTTATAACGTATAACGTTATATACTATTACGTAATAACGTATAACGTTATATAATATTACCATATGACGTATAACGTTATTTACTATTATGTAATAACGTATAACGTTATATAGTATCACCTTATGACGTATAACGTTATATACTATTACGTAATATCGTATAACGTTATATACTATTACGTAATATCGTATAACGTTATATACTACTACGTAATAACGTATAACGTTATATAGTATTACCATATGGCGTATAACAGTATATACCATTACGTACTGACGTATAACGTTATATAATATTACGTAATAACGTATAACGTTATATACTATTACGTAATAACGTACAACGTTATATGGTATTACCTTATAACGTATAACGTTATATACTATTACGTACTAACGTATAACGTTATGTAGTATTACATTATAACGTATAACGTTATATAGTATTACCTTATGGCGTATAACGTTATATACCATTACGTACTGACGTATAACGTTATATACTATTACGTAATAACGTATAAAGTTATATGGTATTACCTTATAACGTATAACGTTATATACTATTACGTAATAACGTAAAACGTTATATGGTATTACCTTATAACGTATAACGTTATATACCATTACGTACTGACGTATAACGTTATATATGTACTATTACGTAATATCGTATAACGTTATATACTATTACGTAATATCGTATAACGTTATATACTACTACGTAATAACGCATAACGTTATATAGCATTACCTTATGGCGTATAACGTTATATAGTATTACGTAATATCGTATAACGTTATGTAGTATCACCTTATAACGTATAACGTTATATACTATTACGTAATAACGTACAACGTTATATGGTATTACCTTATAACGTATAACGTTATATACTATTACGTACTAACGTATAACGTTATATAATATTACCATATGACGTATAACGTTATGTACTATTACGTAATATCGTATAACGTTATATACTACTACGTAATAACGTATAACGTTATATAGTATTACCTTATGGCCTATAACGTTATATAGTATTACCTTATGGCGTATAACGTTATATACCATTACGTACTGACGTATAACGTTATATACTATTACGTAATAACGTATAAAGTTATATGGTATTACCTTATAACGTATAACGTTATATACTAATACGTAATAACGTATAACGTTATATAATATTACCATATGACGTATAACGTTATTTACTATTATGTAATAACGTATAACGTTATATAGTATCACCTTATGACGTATAACGTTATATACTATTACGTAATATCGTATAACGTTATATACTATTACGTAATATCGTATAACGTTATATACTACTACGTAATAACGTATAACGTTATATAGTATTACCATATGGCGTATAACAGTATATACCATTACGTACTGACGTATAACGTTATATAATATTACGTAATAACGTATAAGGTTATATACTATTACGTAATAACGTACAACGTTATATGGTATTACCTTATAACGTATAACGTTATATACTATTACGTACTAACGTATAACGTTATGTAGTATTACATTATAACGTATAACGTTATATAGTATTACCTTATGGCGTATAACGTTATATACCATTACGTACTGACGTATAACGTTATATACTATTACGTAATAACGTATAAAGTTATATGGTATTACCTTATAACGTATAACGTTATATACTATTACGTAATAACGTAAAACGTTATATGGTATTACCTTATAACGTATAACGTTATATACCATTACGTACTGACGTATAACGTTATATATGTACTATTACGTAATATCGTATAACGTTATATACTATTACGTAATATCGTATAACGTTATATACTACTACGTAATAACGCATAACGTTATATAGCATTACCTTATGGCGTATAACGTTATATAGTATTACGTAATATCGTATAACGTTATGTAGTATCACCTTATAACGTATAACGTTATATACTATTACGTACTAACGTATAACGTTATGTAGTATTACCTTATAACGTATAACGTTATATACTATTACGTAATAACGTATAACGTTATATAGTATCACCTTATGACGTATAACGTTATATACTATTACGTAATATCGTATAACGTTATATACTATTACGTAATATCGTATAACGTTATATACTACTACGTAATAACGTATAACGTTATATAGTATTACCTTATGGCGTATAACGTTATATACCATTACGTACTGACGTATAACGTTATATACTATTACTTAATATCGTATAACGTTATATACTACTACGTAATAACGTATAACGTTATATAGTATTACCTTATGGCGTATAACGTTATATACTACTACGTAATAACGTATAACGTTATATAGTATTACCTTATGGCGTATAACGTTATATACCATTACGTACTGACGTATAACGTTATATACTATTACGTAACAACGTATAACGTTATATAGTATTACCTTATGACGTATAACGTTATATAGTATCACCTTATGACGTATAACGTTATATACTATTACGTAATAACGTATAACGTTATATAGTATTTCCTTATGACGTATAACGCTATATACTATTACGTAATATCGTATAACGTTATGTAGTATTACCTTATAACGTATAACGTTATATACTATTACGTACTAACGTATAACGTTATGTAGTATTACCTTATAACGTATAACGTTATATACTATTACGTAATAACGTATAACGTTATATAGTATCACCTTATGACGTATAACGTTATATACTATTACGTAATATCGTATAGCGTTATATACTATTACGTAATATCGTATAACGTTATATACTACTACGTAATAACGTATAACGTTATATAGTATTACGTTATGGCGTATAACGTTATATACCATTACGTACTGACGTATAACGTTATATACTATTACGTAACAACGTATAACGTTATATAGTATTACCTTATGACGTATAACGTTATGTAGTATTACCTTATAACGTGTAACGTTATATACTATTACGTAATAACGTATAACGTTATATAGTATTACCTTATGGCGTATAACGTTATATACCATTACGTACTGACGTATAACGTTATATACTATTACGTAATAACGTATAAAGTTATATGGTATTACCTTATAACGTATAACGTTATATACTATTACGTAATAACGTATAACGTTATATAGTATTACCTTATGGCGTATAACAGTATATACCATTACGTACTGACGTATAACGTTATATACTATTACGTAATAACGTATAACGTTATATACTATTACGTAATAACGTACAACATTATATGGTATTACCTTATAACGTATAACGTTATATACTATTACGTACTAACGTATAACGTTATGTAGTATTACCTTATAACGTATAACGTTATATACTATTACGTAATAACGTATAACGTTATATAGTATCACCTTATGACGTATAACGTTATATACTATTACGTAATATCGTATAACGTTATATACTATTACGTAATAACGTATAACGTTATATAGTATTACCTTATGACGTATAACGTTATATACTATTACGTAATATCGTATAGAGTTCTATACTATTACGTAATATCGTATAACGTTATATACTACTACGTAATAACGTATAACGTTATATAGTATTACCTTATGGCGTATAACGTTATATACCATTACGTACTGACGTATAACGTTATATACTATTACGTAACAACGTATAACGTTATATAGTATTACCTTATGACGTATAACGTTATGTAGTATTACCTTATAACGTATAACGTTATATACTATTACGTAATAACGTATAACGTTATATAGTATTACCTTATGGCGTATAACGTTATATACCATTACGTACTGACGTATAACGTTATATACTATTACGTAATAACGTATAAAGTTATATGGTATTACCTTATAACGTATAACGTTATATACTATTACGTAATAACGTATAACGTTATATAGTACTACCTTATGGCGTATAACAGTATATACCATTACGTACTGACGTATAACGTTATATACTATTACGTAATAACGTATAACGTTATATACTATTACGTAATAACGTACAACGTTATATGGTATTACCTTATAACGTATAACGTTATATACTATTACGTACTAACGTATAACGTTATGTAGTATTACCTTATAACGTATAACGTTATATACTATTACGTAATAACGTATAACGTTATATAGTATCACCTTATGACGTATAACGTTATATACTATTACGTAATATCGTATAACGTTATATACTATTACGTAATAACGTATAACGTTATATAGTATTACCTTATGGCGTATAACGTTATATACCATTAGGTACTGACGTATAACGTTATATACTATTACGTAATAACGTATGACGTTATATACTATTACGTAATAACGTATAACGTTATATGATATTACCTTATAACGTATAACGTTATATACCATTACGTACTGACGTATAACGTTATATACTATTACGTAATATCGTATAACGTTATATACTATTACGTAATATCGTATAACGTTATATACTACTACGTAATAACGTATAACGTTATATAGTATTACCTTATGGCGTATAACGTTATATACCATTACGTACTGACGTATAACGTTATATACTATTACGTAATAAGGTATAACGTTATATACTATTACGTAATAACGTATAAAGTTATATGGTATTACCTTATAACGTATAACGTTATATACTATTACGTAATAACGTACAACGTTATGTAGTATTACCTTATAACGTATAACGTTATATACTATTTTGTAATAACGTATAACGTTATATAGTATCACCTTATGACGTATAACGTTATATACTATTACGTACTATCGTATAACGTTATATACTATTACGTAATATCGTATAACGTTATATACTACTACGTAATAACGTATAACGTTATATACCATTACGTACTGACGTATAACGTTATATACTATTACGTAACAACGTATAACGTTATATAGTATTACCTTATGACGTATAACGTTATGTAGTATTACCTTATAACGTATAACGTTATATACTATTACGTAATAACGTATAACGTTATATAGTATTACCTTATGGCGTATAACGTTATATACCATTACGTACTGACGTATAACGTTATATACTATTACGTAATAACGTATAAAGTTATATGGTATTACCTTATAACGTATAACGTTATATACTATTACGTAATAACGTATAAAGTTATATAGTATTACCTTATGGCGTATAACAGTATATACCATTACGTACTGACGTATAACGTTATATAATATTACGTAATAACGTATAAGGTTATATACTATTACGTAATAACGTACAACGTTATATGGTATTACCTTATAACGTATAACGTTATATACTATTACGTACTAACGTATAACGTTATATAATATTACCATATGACGTATAACGTTATGTACTATTACGTAATATCGTATAACGTTATATACTACTACGTAATAACGTATAACGTTATATAGTATTACCTTATGGCCTATAACGTTATATAGTATTACCTTATGGCGTATAACGTTATATACCATTACGTACTGACGTATAACGTTATATACTATTACGTAATAACGTATAAAGTTATATGGTATTACCTTATAACGTATAACGTTATATACTAATACGTAATAACGTATAACGTTATATAATATTACCATATGACGTATAACGTTATTTACTATTATGTAATAACGTATAACGTTATATAGTATCACCTTATGACGTATAACGTTATATACTATTACGTAATATCGTATAACGTTATATACTATTACGTAATATCGTATAACGTTATATACTACTACGTAATAACGTATAACGTTATATAGTATTACCATATGGCGTATAACAGTATATACCATTACGTACTGACGTATAACGTTATATAATATTACGTAATAACGTATAAGGTTATACGTTATTACGTAATAACGTACAACGTTATATGGTATTACCTTATAACGTATAACGTTATATACTATTACGTACTAACGTATAACGTTATGTAGTATTACATTATAACGTATAACGTTATATAGTATTACCTTATGGCGTATAACGTTATATACCATTACGTACTGACGTATAACGTTATATACTATTACGTAATAACGTATAAAGTTATATGGTATTACCTTATAACGTATAACGTTATATACTATTACGTAATAACGTAAAACGTTATATGGTATTACCTTATAACGTATAACGTTATATACCATTACGTACTGACGTATAACGTTATATAGTATCACCTTATGACGTATAACGTTATATACTATTACGTAATAACGTATAACGTTATATAGTATTACCTTATGGCGTATGACGTTATATACCATTACGTACTGACGTATAACCTTATATACTATTACGTAATAACGTATAACGTTATATACTATTACGTAATAACGTATAACGTTATATGGTATCACCTTATGACGTATAACGTTATATAGTATTACCTTATGACGTATAACGTTATATAGTATCACCTTGTGACGTATAACGTTATATACTATTACGTAATAACGTATAACGTTATATAGTATTTCCTTATGACGTATAACGCTATATACTATTACGTAATATCGTATAACGTTATGTAGTATTACGTAATATCGTATAACGTTATATACTACTACGTAATAACGTATAACGTTATATAGTATTACCTTATGGCGTATAACGTTATATACCATTACGTACTGACGTATAACGTTATATACTATTACGTAACAACGTATAACGTTATATAGTATTACCTTATGACGTATAACGTTATGTAGTATTACCTTATAACGTATAACGTTATATACTATTACGTAATAACGTATAACGTTATATAGTATTACCTTATGGCGTATAACGTTATATACCATTATGTACTGACGTATAACGTTATATACTATTACGTAATAACGTATAAAGTTATATGGTATTACCTTATAACGTATAACGTTATATACTATTACGTAATAACGTATAACGTTATATAGTACTACCTTATGGCGTATAACAGTATATACCATTACGTACTGACGTATAACGTTATATACTATTACGTAATAACGTATAACGTTATATACTATTACGTAATAACGTACAACGTTATATGGTATTACCTTATAACGTATAACGTTATATACTATTACGTACTAACGTATAACGTTATGTAGTATTACCTTATAACGTATAACGTTATATACTATTACGTAATAACGTATAACGTTATATAGTATCACCTTATGACGTATAACGTTATATACTATTACGTAATATCGTATAACGTTATATACAATTACGTAATAACGTATAACGTTATATAGTATTACCTTATGGCGTATAACGTTATATACCATTAGGTACTGACGTATAACGTTATATACTATTACGTAATAACGTATGACGTTATAAACTATTACGTAATAACGTATAACGTTATATGATATTACCTTATAACGTATAACGTTATATACCATTACGTACTGACGTATAACGTTATATACTATTACGTAATATCGTATAACGTTATATACTATTACGTAATATCGTATAACGTTATATACTACTACGTAATAACGTATAACGTTATATAGTATTACCTTATGGCGTATAACGTTATATACCATTACGTACTGACGTATAACGTTATATACTATTACGTAATAAGGTATAACGTTATATACTATTACGTAATAACGTATAAAGTTATATGGTATTACCTTATAACGTATAACGTTATATACTATTACGTAATAACGTACAACGTTATGTAGTATTACCTTATAACGTATAACGTTATATACTATTTTGTAATAACGTATAACGTTATATAGTATCACCTTATGACGTATAACGTTATATACTATTACGTACTATCGTATAACGTTATATACTATTACGTAATATCGTATAACGTTATATACTACTACGTAATAACGTATAACGTTATATACCATTACGTACTGACGTATAACGTTATATACTATTACGTAACAACGTATAACGTTATATAGTATTACCTTATGACGTATAACGTTATGTAGTATTACCTTATAACGTATAACGTTATATACTATTACGTAATAACGTATAACGTTATATAGTATTACCTTATGGCGTATAACGTTATATACCATTACGTACTGACGTATAACGTTATATACTATTACGTAATAACGTATAAAGTTATATGGTATTACCTTATAACGTATAACGTTATATACTATTACGTAATAACGTATAAAGTTATATAGTATTACCTTATGGCGTATAACAGTATATACCATTACGTACTGACGTATAACGTTATATAATATTACGTAATAACGTATAAGGTTATATACTATTACGTAATAACGTACAACGTTATATGGTATTACCTTATAACGTATAACGTTATATACTATTACGTACTAACGTATAACGTTATATAATATTACCATATGACGTATAACGTTATTTACTATTATGTAATAACGTATAACGTTATATAGTATCACCTTATGACGTATAACGTTATATACTATTACGTAATATCGTATAACGTTATATACTATTACGTAATATCGTATAACGTTATATACTACTACGTAATAACGTATAACGTTATATAGTATTACCATATGGCGTATAACAGTATATACCATTACGTACTGACGTATAACGTTATATAATATTACGTAATAACGTATAAGGTTATATACTATTACGTAATAACGTACAACGTTATATGGTATTACCTTATAACGTATAACGTTATATACTATTACGTACTAACGTATAACGTTATGTAGTATTACATTATAACGTATAACGTTATATAGTATTACCTTATGGCGTATAACGTTATATACCATTACGTACTGACGTATAACGTTATATACTATTACGTAATAACGTATAAAGTTATATGGTATTACCTTATAACGTATAACGTTATATACTATTACGTAATAACGTAAAACGTTATATGGTATTACCTTATAACGTATAACGTTATATACCATTACGTACTGACGTATAACGTTATATAGTATCACCTTATGACGTATAACGTTATATACTATTACGTAATAACGTATAACGTTATATAGTATTACCTTATGGCGTATGACGTTATATACCATTACGTACTGACGTATAACCTTATATACTATTACGTAATAACGTATAACGTTATATACTATTACGTAATAACGTATAACGTTATATGGTATCACCTTATGACGTATAACGTTATATAGTATTACCTTATGACGTATAACGTTATATAGTATCACCTTATGACGTATAACGTTATATACTATTACGTAATAACGTATAACGTTATATAGTATTTCCTTATGACGTATAACGCTATATACTATTACGTAATATCGTATAACGTTATGTAGTATTACCTTATGGCCTATAACGTTATATAGTATTACCTTATGGCGTATAACGTTATATACCATTACGTACTGACGTATAACGTTATATACTATTACGTAATAACGTATAAAGTTATATGGTATTACCTTATAACGTATAACGTTATATACTAATACGTAATAACGTATAACGTTATATAATATTACCATATGACGTATAACGTTATTTACTATTATGTAATAACGTATAACGTTATATAGTATCACCTTATGACGTATAACGTTATATACTATTACGTAATATCGTATAACGCTATATACTATTACGTAATATCGTATAACGTTATATACTACTACGTAATAACGTATAACGTTATATAGTATTACCTTATGGCCTATAACGTTATATAGTATTACCTTATGGCGTATAACGTTATATACCATTACGTACTGACGTATAACGTTATATACTATTACGTAATAACGTATAAAGTTATATGGTATTACCTTATAACGTATAACGTTATATACTAATACGTAATAACGTATAACGTTATATAATATTACCATATGACGTATAACGTTATTTACTATTATGTAATAACGTATAACGTTATATAGTATCACCTTATGACGTATAACGTTATATACTATTACGTAATATCGTATAACGTTATATACTATTACGTAATATCGTATAACGTTATATACTACTACGTAATAACGTATAACGTTATATAGTATTACCTTATGGCGTATGACGTTATATACCATTACGTACTGACGTATAACCTTATATACTATTACGTAATAACGTATAACGTTATATACTATTACGTAATAACGTATAACGTTATATGGTATCACCTTATGACGTATAACGTTATATAGTATTACCTTATGACGTATAACGTTATATAGTATCACCTTATGACGTATAACGTTATATACTATTACGTAATAACGTATAACGTTATATAGTATTTCCTTATGACGTATAACGCTATATACTATTACGTAATATCGTATAACGTTATGTAGTATTACCTTATAACGTATAACGTTATATACTATTACGTACTAACGTATAACGTTATGTAGTATTACCTTATAACGTATAACGTTATATACTATTACGTAATAACGTATAACGTTATATAGTATCACCTTATGACGTATAACGTTATATACTATTACGTAATATCGTATAGCGTTATATACTATTACGTAATATCGTATAACGTTATATACTACTACGTAATAACGTATAACGTTATATAGTATTACGTTATGGCGTATAACGTTATATACCATTACGTACTGACGTATAACGTTATATACTATTACGTAACAACGTATAACGTTATATAGTATTACCTTATGACGTATAACGTTATGTAGTATTACCTTATAACGTATAACGTTATATACTATTACGTAATAACGTATAACGTTATATAGTATTACCTTATGGCGTATAACGTTATATACCATTACGTACTGACGTATAACGTTATATACTATTACGTAATAACGTATAAAGTTATATGGTATTACCTTATAACGTATAACGTTATATACTATTACGTAATAACGTATAACGTTATATAGTATTACCTTATGGCGTATAACAGTATATACCATTACGTACTGACGTATAACGTTATATACTATTACGTAATAACGTATAACGTTATATACTATTACGTAATAACGTACAACATTATATGGTATTACCTTATAACGTATAACGTTATATACTATTACGTACTAACGTATAACGTTATGTAGTATTACCTTATAACGTATAACGTTATATACTATTACGTAATAACGTATAACGTTATATAGTATCACCTTATGACGTATAACGTTATATACTATTACGTAATATCGTATAACGTTATATACTATTACGTAATAACGTATAACGTTATATAGTATCACCTTATGACGTATAACGTTATATACTATTACGTAATATCGTATAGCGTTATATACTATTACGTAATATCGTATAACGTTATATACTACTACGTAATAACGTATAACGTTATATAGTATTACCTTATGGCGTATAACGTTATATACCATTACGTACTGACGTATAACGTTATATACTATTACGTAACAACGTATAACGTTATATAGTATTACCTTATGACGTATAACGTTATGTAGTATTACCTTATAACGTATAACGTTATATACTATTACGTAATAACGTATAACGTTATATAGTATTACCTTATGGCGTATAACGTTATATACCATTACGTACTGACGTATAACGTTATATACTATTACGTAATAACGTATAAAGTTATATGGTATTACCTTATAACGTATAACGTTATATACTATTACGTAATAACGTATAACGTTATATAGTACTACCTTATGGCGTATAACAGTATATACCATTACGTACTGACGTATAACGTTATATACTATTACGTAATAACGTATAACGTTATATACTATTACGTAATAACGTATAACGTTATATGGTATTACCTTATAACGTATAACGTTATATACTATTACGTACTAACGTATAACGTTATGTAGTATTACCTTATAACGTATAACGTTATATACTATTACGTAATAACGTATAACGTTATATAGTATCACCTTATGACGTATAACGTTATATACTATTACGTAATATCGTATAACGTTATATACTATTACGTAATAACGTATAACGTTATATAGTATTACCTTATGGCGTATAACGTTATATACCATTAGGTACTGACGTATAACGTTATATACTATTACGTAATAACGTATGACGTTATATACTATTACGTAATAACGTATAACGTTATATGATATTACCTTATAACGTATAACGTTATATACCATTACGTACTGACGTATAACGTTATATACTATTACGTAATATCGTATAACGTTATATACTATTACGTAATATCGTATAACGTTATATACTACTACGTAATAACGTATAACGTTATATAGTATTACCTTATGGCGTATAACGTTATATACCATTACGTACTGACGTATAACGTTATATACTATTACGTAATAAGGTATAACGTTATATACTATTACGTAATAACGTATAAAGTTATATGGTATTACCTTATAACGTATAACGTTATATACTATTACGTAATAACGTACAACGTTATGTAGTATTACCTTATAACGTATAACGTTATATACTATTTTGTAATAACGTATAACGTTATATAGTATCACCTTATGACGTATAACGTTATATACTATTACGTACTATCGTATAACGTTATATACTATTACGTAATATCGTATAACGTTATATACTACTACGTAATAACGTATAACGTTATATATCATTACGTACTGACGTATAACGTTATATACTATTACGTAACAACGTATAACGTTATATAGTATTACCTTATGACGTATAACGTTATGTAGTATTACCTTATAACGTATAACGTTATATACTATTACGTAATAACGTATAACGTTATATAGTATTACCTTATGGCGTATAACGTTATATACCATTACGTACTGACGTATAACGTTATATACTATTACGTAATAACGTATAAAGTTATATGGTATTACCTTATAACGTATAACGTTATATACTATTACGTAATAACGTATAAAGTTATATAGTATTACCTTATGGCGTATAACAGTATATACCATTACGTACTGACGTATAACGTTATATACTACTACGTAATAACGTATAACGTTATATAGTATTACCTTATGGCCTATAACGTTATATAGTATTACCTTATGGCGTATAACGTTATATACCATTACGTACTGACGTATAACGTTATATACTATTACGTAATAACGTATAAAGTTATATGGTATTACCTTATAACGTATAACGTTATATACTAATACGTAATAACGTATAACGTTATATAATATTACCATATGACGTATAACGTTATTTACTATTATGTAATAACGTATAACGTTATATAGTATCACCTTATGACGTATAACGTTATATACTATTACGTAATATCGTATAACGTTATATACTATTACGTAATATCGTATAACGTTATATACTACTACGTAATAACGTATAACGTTATATAGTATTACCATATGGCGTATAACAGTATATACCATTACGTACTGACGTATAACGTTATAGAATATTACGCAATAACGTATAAGGTTATATACTATTACGTAATAACGTACAACGTTATATGGTATTACCTTATAACGTATAACGTTATATACTATTACGTACTAACGTATAACGTTATGTAGTATTACATTATAACGTATAACGTTATATAGTATTACCTTATGGCGTATAACGTTATATACCATTACGTACTGACGTATAACGTTATATACTATTACGTAATAACGTATAAAGTTATATGGTATTACCTTATAACGTATAACGTTATATACTATTACGTAATAACGTAAAACGTTATATGGTATTACCTTATAACGTATAACGTTATATACCATTACGTACTGACGTATAACGTTATATAGTATCACCTTATGACGTATAACGTTATATACTATTACGTAATAACGTATAACGTTATATAGTATTACCTTATGGCGTATGACGTTATATACCATTACGTACTGACGTATAACCTTATATACTATTACGTAATAACGTATAACGTTATATACTATTACGTAATAACGTATAACGTTATATGGTATCACCTTATGACGTATAACGTTATATACTATTACGTAATAACGTATAACGTTATATACTATTACGTAATAACGTATAACGTTATATGGTATTACCTTATAACGTATAACGTTATATAGTATTACCTTATGGCGTATGACGTTATATACCATTACGTACTGACGTATAACCTTATATACTATCACGTAATAACGTATAACGTTATATACTATTACGTAATAACGTATAACGTTATATGGTATTACCTTATAACGTATAACGTTATATACCATTACGTACTGACGTATAACGTTATATACTATTACGTAATATCGTATAACGTTATATACTATTACGTAATATCGTATAAAGTTATATGGTATTACCTTATAACGTATAACGTTATATACTAATACGTAATAACGTATAACGTTATATAATATTACCATATGACGTATAACGTTATTTACTATTATGTAATAACGTATAACGTTATATAGTATCACCTTATGACGTATAACGTTATATACTATTACGTAATATCGTATAACGTTATATACTATTACGTAATATCGTATAACGTTATATACTACTACGTAATAACGTATAACGTTATATAGTATTACCATATGGCGTATAACAGTATATACCATTACGTACTGACGTATAACGTTATATAATATTACGTAATAACGTATAAGGTTATATACTATTACGTAATAACGTACAACGTTATATGGTATTACCTTATAACGTATAACGTTATATACTATTACGTACTAACGTATAACGTTATGTAGTATTACATTAGAACGTATAACGTTATATAGTATTACCTTATGGCGTATAACGTTATATACCATTACGTACTGACGTATAACGTTATATACTATTACGTAATAACGTATAAAGTTATATGGTATTACCTTATAACGTATAACGTTATATACTATTACGTAATAACGTAAAACGTTATATGGTATTACCTTATAACGTATAACGTTATATACCATTACGTACTGACGTATAACGTTATATAGTATCACCTTATGACGTATAACGTTATATACTATTACGTAATAACGTATAACGTTATATAGTATTACCTTATGGCGTATGACGTTATATACCATTACGTACTGACGTATAACCTTATATACTATTACGTAATAACGTATAACGTTATATACTATTACGTAATAACGTATAACGTTATATGGTATCACCTTATGACGTATAACGTTATATACTATTACGTAATAACGTATAACGTTATATACTATTACGTAATAACGTATAACGTTATATGGTATTACCTTATAACGTATAACGTTATATAGTATTACCTTATGGCGTATGACGTTATATACCATTACGTACTGACGTATAACCTTATATACTATTACGTAATAACGTATAACGTTATATACTATTACGTAATAACGTATAACGTTATATGGTATTACCTTATAACGTATAACGTTATATACCATTACGTACTGACGTATAACGTTATATACTATTACGTAATATCGTATAACGTTATATACTATTACGTAATATCGTATAACGTTATATACTTCTACGTAATGACGTATAACGTTATATAGTATTACCTTATAGCGTATAACGTTATATACCATTACGTACTGACGTATAACGTTATATACTATTACGTAATATCGTATAACGTTATATACTATTACGTAATATCGTATAACGTTATAGACTACTACGTAATAACGTATAACGTTATATAGTATTACCTTATGGCGTATAACGTTATATACCATTACGTACTGACGTATAACGTTATATACTATTACGTAATAACGTATAACGTTATATGATATTACCTTATAACGTATAACGTTATATACCATTAGGTACTGACGTATAACGTTATATACTATTACGTAATATGGTATAACGTTATATACTATTACGTAATAACGTATAACGTTATATAGTATTACCTTATAACGTATAACGTTATATACCATTACGTACTGACGTATAACGTTATATACTATTACGTAATAACGTATAACGTTATATACTATTACGTACTTACGTATAACGTTATGTAGTATTACCTTATAACGTATAACGTTATATACTATTACGTAATAACGTATAACGTTATATAGTATTACCTTATGGCGTACAACGTTATATACCATTACGTACTGACGTATAACGTTATATACTATTACGTAATAACGTATAAAGTTATATGGTATTACCTTATAACGTATAACGTTATATACTATAACGTAATAACGTATAACGTTATATGGTATTACCTTATAACGTATAACGTTATATACCATTACGTACTGACGTATAACGTTATACACTATTACGTAATATCGTATAACGTTATATACTATTACGTAATATCGTATAACGTTATAGACTACTACGTAATAACGTATAACGTTATATAGTATTACCTTATGGCGTATAACGTTATATACCATTACGTACTGACGTACAACGTTATATACTATTACGTAATAACGTATAACGTTATATACTATTACGTAATAACGTATAACGTTAATGGTATTACCTTATATCATATAACGTTATATACCATTACGTACTGACGTATAACGTTATATTCTATTACGTAATATCGTATAACGTTATATACTATTACGTAATATCGTATAACGTTATATACTTCTACGTAATGACGTATAACGTTATATAGTATTACCTTATAGCGTATAACGTTATATACCATTACGTACTGACGTATAACGTTATATACTATTACGTAATATCGTATAACGTTATATACTATTACGTAATATCGTATAACGTTATATACTACTACGTAATAACGTATAACGTTATATAGTATTACCTTATGGCGTATAACATTATATACCATTACGTACTGACGTATAACGTTATATACTATTACGTAAAATCGTATAACGTTATATACTATTACGTAATAACGAATAACGTTATATAGTATTACCTTATGGCGTATAACGTTATATACCATTACGTACTGACGTATAACGTTATATACTATTACGTAATAACGTATAACGTTATATACTATTACGTAATAACGTATAAAGTTATATACCATTAGGTACTGACGTATAACGTTATATACTATTACGTAATATCGTATAACGTTATATACTATTACGTAATATCGTATAACGTTATATACTATTACGTAATAACGTATAACGTTATATAGTATTACCTTATGGCGTATAACGTTATATACCATTACGTACTGACGTATAACGTTATATACTATTACGTAATAACGTATAACGTTATATACTATTACGTAATAACGTATAAAGTTATATGGTATTACCTTATTACGTATAACGTTATATACTATTACGTAATAACGTACAACGTTATATAGTATTACCTTATGGCGTATAACGTTATATACCATTACGTACTGACGTATAACGTTATATACTATTACGTACTAACGTATAACGTTATGTAGTATTACCTTATAACGTATAACGTTATATACTATTCCGTAATAACGTATAACGTTATATAGTATTACCTTATGGCGTATAACGTTATATACCATTACGTACTGACGTATAACGTCATATACCATTACGTACTGACGTATAACGTTATATACTATTACGTAATATCGTATAACGTTATATACTATTACGTAATATCGTATAACGTTATATACTATTACGTAATATCGTATAACGTTATATACTACTACGTAATAACGTATAACGTTATATAGTATTACCTTATAACGTATAACGTTATATACTATTACGTAATAACGTATAACGTTATATAGTGTCACCTTATGACATATAACGTTATATACTATTACGTAATATCGTATAACGTTATATACTATTACGTAATATCGTATAACGTTATATACTACTACGTAATAGTTATATAGTATTACCTAATGGCGTATAACGTTATATACCATTACGTACTGACGTATAACGTTATATACTATTACGTAATAACGTATAACGTTATATAGTATTACCTTATGACGTGTAACGTTATGTAGTAGTACCTTGTAACGTATAACGTTATAATCTGTTACATAATAACGTATAACGTTATATAGTATTACCATATGACGTATAACGTTATATACTATTACGTAATAACGTATAACGTTATATAGTATCACCTTATGACGTATAACGTTATATACTACTACGTAATAACGTATAACGTTATATAGTATTACCTTATGGCGTATAACGTTATATAGTATTACCTTATGACGTCTAACGTTATGTAGTAGTACCTTATAACGTATAACGTTATATACTATTACGTACTGATGTATAACGTCATATACCATTACGTACTGACGTATAACGTTATATACTATTACGTAATAACGTATAAAGTTATATGGTATTACCTTATAACGTATAACGTTATATACTATTACGTAATAACGTAAAACGTTATATGGTATTACCTTATAACGTATAACGTTATATACCATTACGTACTGACGTATAACGTTATATAGTATCACCTTATGACGTATAACGTTATATACTATTACGTAATAACGTATAACGTTATATAGTATTACCTTATGGCGTATGACGTTATATACCATTACGTACTGACGTATAACCTTATATACTATTACGTAATAACGCATAACGTTATATACTATTACGTAATAACGTATAACGTTATATGGTATCACCTTATGACGTATAACGTTATATACTATTACGTAATAACGTATAACGTTATATACTATTACGAAATAACGTATAACGTTATATGGTATTACCTTATAACGTATAACGTTATATAGTATTACCTTATGGCGTATGACGTTATATACCATTACGTACTGACGTATAACCTTATATACTATTACGTAATAACGTATAACGTTATATACTATTACGTAATAACGTATAACGTTATATGGTATTACCTTATAACGTATAACGTTATATACCATTACGTACTGACGTATAACGTTATATACTATTACGTAATATCGTATAACGTTATATACTATTACGTAATATCGTATAACGTTATATACTTCTACGTAATGACGTATAACGTTATATAGTATTACCTTATAGCGTATAACGTTATATACCATTACGTACTGACGTATAACGTTATATACTATTACGTAATATCGTATAACGTTATATACTATTACGTAATATCGTATAACGTTATAGACTACTACGTAATAACGTATAACGTTATATAGTATTACCTTATGGCGTATAACGTTATATACCATTACGTACTGACGTATAACGTTATATACTATTACGTAATAACGTATAACGTTATATGATATTACCTTATAACGTATAACGTTATATACCATTAGGTACTGACGTATAACGTTATATACTATTACGTAATATGGTATAACGTTATATACTATTACGTAATAACGTATAACGTTATATAGTATTACCTTATAACGTATAACGTTATATACCATTACGTACTGACGTATAACGTTATATACTATTACGTAATAACGTATAACGTTATATACTATTACGTACTTACGTATAACGTTATGTAGTATTACCTTATAACGTATAACGTTATATACTATTACGTAATAACGTATAACGTTATATAGTATTACCTTATGGCGTACAACGTTATATACCATTACGTACTGACGTATAACGTTATATACTATTACGTAATAACGTATAAAGTTATATGGTATTACCTTATAACGTATAACGTTATATACTATAACGTAATAACGTATAACGTTATATGGTATTACCTTATAACGTATAACGTTATATACCATTACGTACTGACGTATAACGTTATACACTATTACGTAATATCGTATAACGTTATATACTATTACGTAATATCGTATAACGTTATAGACTACTACGTAATAACGTATAACGTTATATAGTATTACCTTATGGCGTATAACGTTATATACCATTACGTACTGACGTACAACGTTATATACTATTACGTAATAACGTATAACGTTATATACTATTACGTAATAACGTATAACGTTAATGGTATTACCTTATATCATATAACGTTATATACCATTACGTACTGACGTATAACGTTACATTCTATTACGTAATATCGTATAACGTTATATACTATTACGTAATATCGTATAACGTTATATACTTCTACGTAATGACGTATAACGTTATATAGTATTACCTTATAGCGTATAACGTTATATACCATTACGTACTGACGTATAACGTTATATACTATTACGTAATATCGTATAACGTTATATACTATTACGTAATATCGTATAACGTTATATACTACTACGTAATAACGTATAACGTTATATAGTATTACCTTATGGCGTATAACATTATATACCATTACGTACTGACGTATAACGTTATATACTATTACGTAATATCGTATAACGTTATATACTATTACGTAATAACGTATAACGTTATATAGTATTACCTTATGGCGTATAACGTTATATACCATTACGTACTGACGTATAACGTTATATACTATTACGTAATAACGTATAACGTTATATACTATTACGTAATAACGTATAAAGTTATATACCATTAGGTACTGACGTATAACGTTATATACTATTACGTAATATCGTATAACGTTATATACTATTACGTAATATCGTATAACGTTATATACTATTACGTAATAACGTATAACGTTATATAGTATTACCTTATGGCGTATAACGTTATATACCATTACGTACTGACGTATAACGTTATATACTATTACGTAATAACGTATAACGTTATATACTATTACGTAATAACGTATAACGTTATATACTATTACGTAATAACGTATAAAGTTATATGGTATTACCTTATTACGTATAACGTTATATACTATTACGTAATAACGTACAACGTTATATAGTATTACCTTATGGCGTATAACGTTATATACCATTACGTACTGACGTATAACGTTATATACTATTACGTACTAACGTATAACGTTATGTAGTATTACCTTATAACGTATAACGTTATATACTATTCCGTAATAACGTATAACGTTATATAGTATTACCTTATGGCGTATAACGTTATATACCATTACGTACTGACGTATAACGTCATATACCATTACGTACTGACGTATAACGTTATATACTATTACGTAATATCGTATAACGTTATATACTATTACGTAATATCGTATAACGTTATATACTATTACGTAATATCGTATAACGTTATATACTACTACGTAATAACGTATAACGTTATATAGTATTACCTTATAACGTATAACGTTATATACTATTACGTAATAACGTATAACGTTATATAGTGTCACCTTATGACATATAACGTTATATACTATTACGTAATATCGTATAACGTTATATACTATTACGTAATATCGTATAACGTTATATACTACTACGTAATAGTTATATAGTATTACCTAATGGCGTATAACGTTATATACCATTACGTACTGACGTATAACGTTATATACTATTACGTAATAACGTATAACGTTATATAGTATTACCTTATGACGTGTAACGTTATGTAGTAGTACCTTGTAACGTATAACGTTATAATCTGTTACATAATAACGTATAACGTTATATAGTATTACCATATGACGTATAACGTTATATACTATTACGTAATAACGTATAACGTTATATAGTATCACCTTATGACGTATAACGTTATATACTACTACGTAATAACGTATAACGTTATATAGTATTACCTTATGGCGTATAACGTTATATAGTATTACCTTATGACGTCTAACGTTATGTAGTAGTACCTTATAACGTATAACGTTATATACTATTACGTACTGACGTATAACGTCATATACCATTACGTACTGACGTATAACGTTATATACTATTACGTAATAACGTATAACGTTATATACTATTACGTAATAACGTATAAAGTTATATGGTATTACCTTATTACGTATAACGTTATATACTATTACGTAATAACGTACAACGTTATATAGTATTACCTTATGGCGTATAACGTTATATACCATTACGTACTGACGTATAACGTTATATACTATTACGTACTAACGTATAACGTTATGTAGTATTACCTTATAACGTATAACGTTATATACTATTACGTAATAACGTATAACGTTATATAGTATTACCTTATGGCGTATAACGTTATATACCATTACGTACTGACGTATAACGTCATATACCATTACGTACTGACGTATAACGTTATATACTATTACGTAATATCGTATAACGTTATATACTATTACGTAATATCGTATAACGTTATATACTATTACGTAATATCGTATAACGTTATAGACTACTACGTAATAACGTATAACGTTATATAGTATTACCTTATGGCGTATAACGTTATATACCATTACATACTGACGTACAACGTTATATACTACTACGTAATAAAGTATAACGATATATACTATTACGTAATAACGTATAACGTTAATGGTATTACCTTATGACGTATAACGTTATATACCATTACGTACTGACGTATAACGTTATATACTATTACGTAATACCGTATAACGTTATATACTATTACGTAATATCGTATAACGTTATATACTACTACGTAATAACGTATAACGTTATATAGTATTACCTTATAACGTATAACGTTATATACAATTACGTAATAACGTATAACGTTATATAGTGTCACCTTATGACGTATAACGTTATATACTATTACGTAATATCGTATAACGTTATATACTATTACGTAATATCGTATAACGTTATATACTACTACGTAATAGTTATATAGTATTACCTAATGGCGTATAACGTTATATACCATTACGTACTGACGTATAACGTTATATACTATTACGTAATAACGTATAACGTTATATAGTATTACCTTATGACGTGTAACGTTATGTAGTAGTACCTTGTAACGTATAACGTTATAATCTGTTACATAATAACGTATAACGTTATATAGTATTACCATATGACGTATAACGTTATATACTATTACGTAATAACGTATAACGTTATATAGTATCACCTTATGACGTATAACGTTATATACTACTACGTAATAACGTATAACGTTATATAGTATTACCTTATGGCGTATAACGTTATATAGTATTACCTTATGACGTCTAACGTTATGTAGTAGTACCTTATAACGTATAACGTTATATACTATTACGTAATATCGTATAGCGTTATATACTATTACGTAATAACGTATAACGTTATATAGTATTACCTTATGACGTATAACGTTATGTAGTAGTACCTTATAACGTATAACGTTATATACTACTACGTAATAACGTATAACGTTATATAGTATTACCTTATGGCGTATAACGTTATATAGTATTACCTTATGACGTCTAACGTTATGTAGTAGTACCATATAACGTATAATGTTATATACTATTACGTAATAACGTATAACGTTATATACTATTACGTAATAACGTATAACGTTATATAGTATTACCTTATGGCGTATAACGTTATATACCATTACGTACTGACGTATAACGTTATATACTGTTACGCAATATCGTATAACGTTATATGCTATTACGTAATAACGTATAACGTTATATGGTATTACCTTATAACGTATAACGTTATATACCATTACGTACTGACGTATAACGTTATATACTATTACGTAATATCGTATAACGTTATATACTATTACGTAATATCGTATAACGTTATATACTACTACGTAATAACGTATAACGTTATATAGTATTACCTTATGGCGTATAACGTTATATACCATTACGTACTGACGTATAACGTTATATACTATTACGTAATAACGTATAAAGTTATATGGTATTACCTTATAACGTATAACGTTATATACTATTACGTAATAACGTATAACATTATATAGTATTACCTTATGGCGTATAATGTTATATACCATAACGTACTGACGTATAACGTTATATACTATTACGTAATAACGTATAACGTTATATACTATTACGTAATAACGTATAACGTTATATGGTATTACCGTATGGCGTATAACGTTATATACCATTACGTACTGACGTATAACGTTATATACTATTACGTAATATCGTATAACGTTATATACTACTACGTAAGAACGTATAACGATATATACCAATACGTAATAACGTATAACGTTATATAGTATTACCTTATGGCGTATAACGTTATATAGTATTACCTTATGACGTCTAACGTTATGTAGTAGTACCTTATAACGTATAACGTTATTTACTATTACGTAATAACGTATAACGTTATATACTATTACGTAATAACGTATAACGTTATATGGTATTACCTTATAACGTATAACGTTATATACCATTACGTACTGACGTATAACGTTATATACCATTACGTAATAACGTATAACGTTATATAGTATTACCATATGACGTATAACGTTATTTACTATTATGTAATAACGTATAACGTTATATGTATAGTATCACCTTATGACGTATAACGTTATATACTATTACGTAATATCGTATAACGTTATATACTACTACGTAATAACGTATAACGATATATACTAATACGTAATAACGTATAACGTTATATAGTATCACCTTATAACGTATAACGTTATGTAGTAGTACCTTATAACGTATAACGTTATATACTATTACATAATAACGTATAACGTTATATAGTATTACCATATGACGTATAACGTTATATACTATTACGTAATATCGTATAACGTTATACACTACTACGTAAGAACGTATAACGATATATACTAATACGTAATAACGTATAACGGTATATAGTATTACCTTATGGCGTATAACGTTATATAGTATTACCTTATATCGTATAACTTTATGTAGTAGTACCTTATAACGTATAACGTTATATACTACTACGTAATAACGTATAACGTTATATAGTATTACCTTATGGCGTATAACGTTATATACCATTACGTACTGACGTATAACGTTATATACTATTACGTAATAACGTATAAAGTTATATGGTATCACCTTATAACGTATAACGTTATATACTATTACGTAATAACGTATAACGTTTATACAGTATTACCTTATGGCGTATAACGTTATATACCGTTACGTACAGACGTATAACGTTATATACTATTACGTACTAACGTATAACGTTATGTAGTATTACCTTATAACGTATAACGTTATATACTATTACGTAATAACGTATAACGTTATATAGTGTCACCTTATGACGTATAACGTTATATACTATTACGTAATATCGTATAACGTTATATACTATTACGTAATATCGTATAACGTTATATACTACTACGTAATAACGTATAACGTTATATAGTATTACCTTATGGCGTATAACGTTATATACCATTACGCACTGACGTATAACGTTATATACTATTACGTAATAACGTATAAAGTTATATGGTATTACCTTATAACGTATAACGTTATATACTATTACGTAATAAGGTATAACGTTATATACCATTACGTACTGACGTATAACGTTATATACTATTACGTAATATCGTATAACGTTATATACTATTACGTAATATCGTATAACGTTATATACTACTACGTAATAACGTATAACGTTATATAGTATTACCTTATGGCGGATAACGTTATATACCATTACGTACTGACGTATAACGTTATATACTATTACGTAATAACGTATAAAGTTATATGGTATTACCTTATAACGTATAACGTTATATACTATTACGTAATAACGTATAACGTTATATAGTATTACCTTATGGCGTATAACGTTATATACCATAACGTACTGACGTATAACGTTATATACTATTACGTGATAACGTATAACGTTATATACTATTACGTAATAACGTATAACGTTATATGGTATTACCATATGGCGTATAACGTTATATACCATTACGTCCTGACGTATAACGTTATATACTATTACGTAATATCGTATAACGTTATATACTACTACGAAAGAACGTATAACGATATATACTAATACGTAATAACGTATAACGTTATATAGTATTACCTTATGGCGTATAACGTTATATAGTATTACCTTATGACGTCTAACGTTATGTAGTAGTACCTTATAACGTATAACGTTATTTACTATTACGTAATAACGTATAACGTTATATACTATTACGTAATAACGTATAACGTTATATGGTATTACCTTATAACGTATAACGTTATATACCATTACGTACTGACGTATAACGTTATATACTATTACGTAATAACGTATAACGTTATATAGTATTACCATATGACGTATAACGTTATTTACTATTATGTAATAACGTATAACGTTATATAGTATCACCTTATGACGTATAACGTTATATACTATTACGTAATATCGTATAACGTTATATACTACTACGTAATAACGTATAACGATATATACTAATACGTAATAACGTATAACGTTATATACTATCACCTTATAACGTATAACGTTATGTAGTAGTACCTTATAACGTATAACGTTATATACTATTACATAATAACGTATAACGTTATATAGTATTACCATATGACGTATAACGTTATATACTATTACGTAATATCGTATAACGTTATATACTACTACGTAAGAACGTATAACGATATATACTAATACGTAATAACGTATAACGGTATATAGTATTACCTTATGGCGTATAACGTTATATAGTATTACCTTATATCGTATAACTTTATGTAGTAGTACCTTATAACGTATAACGTTATATACTACTACGTAATAACGTATAACGTTCTATACTATTACGTAATATCGAATAACGTTATATACTACTACGTAATAAAGTATAACGATATATACTAATACGTAATAACGTATAACGTTATATAGTGTCACCTTATGACGTATAACGTTATATACCATTACGTACTGACGTATAACGTTATATACTATTACGTAATACCGTATAACGTTATATACTATTACGTAATATCGTATAACGTTATATACTACTACGTAATAACGTATAACGTTATATAGTATTACCTTATAACGTATAACGTTATATACTATTACGTAATAACGTATAACGTTATATAGTGTCACCTTATGACGTATAACGTTATATACTATTACGTAATATCGTATAACGTTATATACTATTACGTAATATCGTATAACGTTATATACTACTACGTAATAGTTATATAGTATTACCTAATGGCGTACAACGTTATATACCATTACGTACTGACGTATAACTTTATATACTATTACGTAATAACGTATAACGTTATATAGTATTACCATATGACGTATAACGTTATTTACTATTATGTAATAACGTATAACGTTATATAGAATCACCTTATGACGTATAACGTTATATACTATTACGTAATATCGTATAACGTTATATACTACTACGTAATAACGTATAACGATATATACTAATACGTAATAACGTATAACGTTATATACTATCACCTTATAACGTATAACGTTATGTAGTAGTACCTTATAACGTATAACGTTATATACTATTACATAATAACGTATAACGTTATATAGTATTACCATATGACGTATAACGTTATATACTATTACGTAATATCGTATAACGTTATATACTACTACGTAAGAACGTATAACGATATATACTAATACGTAATAACGTATAACGGTATATAGTATTACCTTATGGCGTATAACGTTATATAGTATTACCTTATATCGTATAACTTTATGTAGTAGTACCTTATAACGTATAACGTTATATACTACTACGTAATAACGTATAACGTTCTATACTACACCCTTGGACAAAAAGATAGCACATGTGTGCTATCATTAATTTCTCATAGATAGAGTCCGAATTTCCCAAGTTTGACGAATGGCATATAAACAGTACCTTGTAGTAATAAGGTATATGAGCTTGAAACTGTATCTTCGCTATTCCTCTTGTATTTATCAACAATGATTGTGAAATCCGGTCGGCGAAATGATAGCACACTTTCAAAAGTTGTAGTGTTTATTATCTACTAAATTGTACAAAAATAAAAAACCTTTTAAAATTTAATAATGTGTGGATCCTCCCTTATTCTCCACCACCTCCAGCATTCGTTTCGGCAAAGAACGATATAGTTTTCTAATATAATCCAGCGATATATTTCTCCATTCCTCTTCAAGGCACTTTTTTAACTGATTAATACTTTCAAATTGCCTATTTTCTCTATAAACGGCATTGCTTAATTTACTCCAACAGTTTTCGATTATGTTTAAATCGGGGGAGCATGCAGGCCAGTCCAAAACTGCAATATTTTCTGTTGAAAAATATTCTTTCACAACCTTAGCGGTGTGAACTGCAGCATTATCTTGCTGAAAAATAAAATCTTGTCTCGCAATATGTGTTGCGTACTTTGCAATTTGATTTTGTATCAAATTACGATAGGTTATAGCATTCATCTTGCTGCGAATTGATATTAAATCAGTCTTTCCGTTATACCCAATACCTGCCCAAAGCATAATGCTACCTCCACCCATTTGACGCCGTATTTGTGACAATTTTTTTTTTCTTACATCATGATAGTAAAAATTGAATCCATCTGGGCCATCTAAATTAAATCTTTTTTCATCTGTAAATATAACTTTCCTCCACTTCTTGTTCCACCGTATATGTTCTTTTGCAAAATATAATCGATGCTCCTTGTGAATCTGCTTTAGAGCTGGTCTTCGTTTTAATTTCATCCGCTTTATGTGCGCGGATTGTTGTAGTACACGTCTGACATTCCGAGGATTAGTTTTTACGCCAACTTTTTCTGCAATTTCACGTGACGTGAGAAGCGAATTTGACGCGGCACGTAAAATTGCACGTTTTTCACGAGTACTAATCGCGGAAGGTCTCCCACTGCTTTTTTTTGTTCCATAATTATTTACATCTTTCAGTAAATTATAAATGACTTTCCGACTTCTACTGAGAACTTTTGCAATTTTAGAAATAGTAAAGTTTTCTTTCTTTAATTTCAAAACTGTTTGAATCTCTTCACTATTTAGCTGTTTTCCACGTCCCATTGTTTGAATCGAAATTTGTAAGGTTTCTAATGAAATTCTTCTACTTTTCACTACGTCTACACCACTCAGAATACACAGAAATACTAAGGAATGGAAACAAAATGCTTGGTGTGCTATCATTTCGCCGACCGGATTTCACAATCATTGTTGATAAATACAAGAGGAATAGCGAAGATACAGTTTCAAGCTCATATACCTTATTACTACAAGGTACTGTTTATATGCCATTCGTCAAACTTGGGAAATTCGGACTCTATCTATGAGAAATTAATGATAGCACACATGTGCTATCTTTTTGTCGAAGGGTGTATTACGTAATATCGAATAACGTTATATACTACTACGTAATAAAGTATAACGATATATACTAATACGTAATAACGTATAACGTTATATAGTGTCACCTTATGACGTATAACGTTATATACCATTACGTACTGACGTATAACGTTATATACTATTACGTAATACCGTATAACGTTATATACTATTACGTAATATCGTATAACGTTATATACTACTACGTAATAACGTATAACGTTATATAGTATTACCTTATAACGTATAACGTTATATACTATTACGTAATAACGTATAACGTTATATAGTGTCACCTTATGACGTATAACGTTATATACTATTACGTAATATCGTATAACGTTATATACTATTACGTAATATCGTATAACGTTATATACTACTACGTAATAGTTATATAGTATTACCTAATGGCGTACAACGTTATATACCATTACGTACTGACGTATAACTTTATATACTATTACGTAATAACGTATAACGTTATATAGTATTACCTTATGACGTATAACGTTATGTAGTAGTACCTTGTAACGTATAACGTTATAATCTGTTACATAATAACGTATAACGTTATATAGTATCACCTTATGACGTATAACGTTATGTAGTAGTACCTTATAACGTATAACGTTATATACTACTACGTAATAACGTATAACGTTATATAGTATTACCTTATGGCGTATAACGTTATATAGTATTACCTTATGACGTCTAACGTTATGTAGTAGTACCATATAACGTATAACGTTATATACTATTACGTAATAACGTATAACGTTATATAGTATTACCTTATGGCGTATAACGTTATATACCATTACGTACTGACGTATAACGTTATATACTATTACGTAATATCGTATAACGTTATATACTATTACGTAATATCGTATAACGTTATATACTACTACGTAATAACGTATAACGTTATATAGTATTACCTTATGGCGTATAACGTTATATACCATTACGTACTGACGTATAACGTTATATACTATTACGTAATAACGTATAAAGTTATATGGTATTACCTTATAACGTATAACGTTATATACTATTACGTAATAACGTATAACGTTTATACAGTATTACCTTATGGCGTATAACGTTATATACCGTTACGTACAGACGTATAACATTATATACTATTACGTAATATCGTATAACGTTATATACTATTACGTAATATCGTATAACGCTTTATACTACTACGTAATAACGTATAACGTTATATAGTATTACCTTATGGCGTATAACGTTATATACCATAACGTACTGACGTATAACGTTATATACTATTACGTAATAACGTATAACGTTATATACTATTACGTAATAACGTATAACGTTATATAGTATTACCTTATGACGTATAACGTTATGTAGTAGTACCTTGTAACGTATAACGTTATAATCTGTTACATAATAACGTATAACGTTATATAGTATTACCATATGACGTATAACGCTATATACTATTACGTAATAACGTATAACGTTATATAGTATCACCTTATGACGTATAACGTTATATACTACTACGTAATAACGTATAACGTTATATAGTATTACCTTATGGCGTATAACGTTATATAGTATTACCTTATGACGTCTAACGTTATGTAGTAGTACCTTATAACGTATAACGTTATATACTATTACGTAATATCGTATAACGTTATATACTATTACGTAATAACGTATAACGTTATATAGTATTACCTTATGACGTATAACGTTATGTAGTAGTACCTTATAACGTATAACGTTATATACTACTACGTAATAACGTATAACGTTATATAGTATTACCTTATGGCGTATAACGTTATATAGTATTACCTTATGACGTCTAACGTTATGTAGTAGTACCATATAACGTATAACGTTATATACTATTACGTAATAACGTATAACGTTATATACTATTACGTAATAACGTATAACGTTATATACTATTACGTAATAACGTATAACGTTATATAGTACTACCTTATGGCGTATAACGTTATATACCATTACGTACTGACGTATAACGTTATATACTGTTACGCAATATCGTATAACGTTATATTCTATTACGTATTAACGTATAACGTTATATGGTATTACCTTATAACGTATAACGTTATATACCATTACGTACTGACGTATAACGTTATATACTATTACGTAATATCGTATAACGTTATATACTATTACGTAATATCGTATAACGTTATATACTATTACGTAATAACGTATAACGTTATATAGTATTACCTTATGGCGTATAACGTTATATACCATTACGTACTGACGTATAACGTTATATACTGTTACGCAATATCGTATAACGTTATATACTATTACGTAATAACGTATAACGTTTATACAGTATTACCTTATGGCGTATAACGTTATATACCGTTACGTACAGACGTATAACGTTATATACTATTACGTACTAACGTATAACGTTATGTAGTATTACCTTATAACGTATAACGTTATATACTATTACGTAATAACGTATAACGTTATATAGTGTCACCTTATGACGTATAACGTTATATACTATTACGTAATATCGTATAACGTTATATACTATTACGTAATATCGTATAACGTTATATACTACTACATAATAACGTATAACGTTATTTAGTATTACCTTATGGCGTATAACGTTATATACCATTACGTACTGACGTATAACGTTATATAGTATCACCTTATGACGTATAACGTTATATACTATTACGTAATAACGTATAACGTTATATAGTATCACCTTATGACGTATAACGTTATATACTACTACGTAATATCGTATAACGTTATATACTATTACGTAATATCGTATAACGTTATATACTATTACGTAATATCGTATAACGTTATATACTACTACGTAATAACGTATAACGTTATATAGTATTACCTTATGGCGTATAACGTTATATACCATTACGCACTGACGTATAACGTTATATACTATTACGTAATAACGTATAAAGTTATATGGTATTACCTTATAACGTATAACATTATATACTATTACGTAATAAGGTATAACGTTATATAGTATTACGTTATGGCGTATAACGTTATATACCATTACGTACTTACGTATAACGATATATACTATTACGTAATATCGTATAACGTTATATACTATTACGTAATAACGTATAACGTTATATAGTATTACCTTATGGCGTATAACGTTATATACCATTACGTACTGACGTATAACGTTATATACTGTTACGCAATATCGTATAACGTTATATGCTATTACGTAATAACGTATAACGTTATATGGTATTACCTTATAACGTATAACGTTATATACCATTACGTACTGACGTATAACGTTATATACTATTACGTAATATCGTATAACGTTATATACTATTAAGTAATATCGTATAACGTTATATACTACTACGTAATAACGTATAACGTTATATAGTATTACCTTATGGCGTATAACGTTATATACCATTACGTACTGACGTATAACGTTATATACTATTACGTAATAACGTATAAAGTTATATGGTATTACCTTATAACGTATAACGTTATATACTATTACGTAATAACGTATAACGTTATATAGTATTACCTTATGACGTATAACGTTATATACCATAACGTACTGACGTATAACGTTATATACTATTACGTAATAACGTATAACGTTATATACTATTACGTAATAACGTATAACGTTATATGGTATTACCTTATGGCGTATAACGTTATATACCATTCCGTACTGACGTATAACGTTATATACTATTACGTAATAACGTATAACGTTATATAGTATTACCATATGACGTATAACGTTATTTACTATTATGTAATAACGTATAACGTTATATAGTATCACCTTACGACGTATAACGTTATATACTATTACGTAATATCGTATAACGTTATATACTACTACGTAATAACGTATAACGATATATACTAATACGTAATAACGTATAACGTTATATAGTATCACCTTATAACGTATAACGTTATGTAGTAGTACCTTATAACGTATAACGTTATATACTATTACATAATAACGTATAACGTTATATAGTATTACCATATGACGTATAACGTTATATACTATTACGTAATATCGTATAACGTTATATACTACTACGTAAGAACGTATAACGATATATACTAATACGTAATAACGTATAACGGTATATAGTATTACCTTATGGCGTATAACGTTATATAGTATTACCTTATATCGTATAACTTTATGTAGTAGTACCTTATAACGTATAACGTAATATACTACTACGTAATAACGTATAACGTTATATACTATTACGTAATATCGAATAACGTTATATACTACTACATAATAAAGTATAACGATATATACTAATACGTAATAACGTATAACGTTATATAGTGTCACCTTATGACGTATAACGTTATATACCATTACGTAATATCGTATAACGTTATATACTATTAAGTAATATCGTATAACGTTATATACTACTACGTAATAACGTATAACGTTATATAGTATTACCTTATGGCGTATAACGTTATATACCATTACGTACTGACGTATAACGTTATATACTATTACGTAATAACGTATAAAGTTATATGGTATTACCTTATAACGTATAACGTTATATACTATTACGTAATAACGTATAACGTTATATAGTATTACCTTATGGCGTATAACGTTATATACCATAACGTACTGACGTATAACGTTATATACTATTACGTAATAACGTATAACGTTATATACTATTACGTAATAACGTATAACGTTATATGGTATTACCTTATGGCGTATAACGTTATATACCATTCCGTACTGACGTATAACGTTATATACTATTACGTAATAACGTATAACGTTATATAGTATTACCATATGACGTATAACGTTATTTACTATTATGTAATAACGTATAACGTTATATAGTATCACCTTACGACGTATAACGTTATATACTATTACGTAATATCGTATAACGTTATATACTACTACGTAATAACGTATAACGATATATACTAATACGTAATAACGTATAACGTTATATAGTATCACCTTATAACGTATAACGTTATGTAGTAGTACCTTATAACGTATAACGTTATATACTATTACATAATAACGTATAACGTTATATAGTATTACCATATGACGTATAACGTTATATACTATTACGTAATATCGTATAACGTTATATACTACTACGTAAGAACGTATAACGATATATACTAATACGTAATAACGTATAACGGTATATAGTATTACCTTATGGCGTATAACGTTATATAGTATTACCTTATATCGTATAACTTTATGTAGTAGTACCTTATAACGTATAACGTAATATACTACTACGTAATAACGTATAACGTTATATACTATTACGTAATATCGAATAACGTTATATACTACTACATAATAAAGTATAACGATATATACTAATACGTAATAACGTATAACGTTATATAGTGTCACCTTATGACGTATAACGTTATATACCATTACGTACTGACGTATAACGTTATATACTATTACGTAATACCGTATAACGTTATATACTATTACGTAATATCGTATAACGTTATATACTACTACGTAATAACGTATAACGTTATATAGTATTACCTTATAACGTATAACGTTATATACTATTACGTAATAACGTATAACGTTATATAGTGTCACCTTATGACGTATAACGTTATATACTATTACGTAATATCGTATAACGTTATATACTATTACGTAATATCGTATAACGTTATATACTACTACGTAATAGTTATATAGTGTTACCTAATGGCCTATAACGTTATATACCATTACGTACTGACGTATAACGTTATATACTATTACGTAATAACGTATAACGTTATATAGTATTACCTTATGACGTATAACGTTATGTAGTAGTACCTTGTAACGTATAACGTTATAATCTGTTACATAATAACGTATAACGTTATATAGTATTACCATATGACGTATAACGTTATATACTATTACGTAATAACGTATAACGTTATATAGTATCACCTTATGACGTATAACGTTATATACTACTACGTAATAACGTATAACGTTATATAGTATTACCTTATGGCGTATAACGTTATATAGTATTACCTTATGACGTCTAACGTTATGTAGTAGTACCTTATAACGTATAACGTTATATACTATTACGTAATATCGTATAACGTTATATACTATTGCGTAATAACGTATAACGTTATATAGTATTACCTTATGACGTATAACGTTATGTAGTAGTACCTTATAACGTATAACGTTATATACTACTACGTAATAACGTATAACGTTATATAGTTTTACCTTATGGCGTATAACGTTATATAGTATTACCTTATGACGTCTAACGTTATGTAGTAGTACCATATAACGTATAACGTTATATACTATTACGTAATAACGTATAACGTTATATAGTATTACCTTATGACGTATAACGTTATATACTACTACGTAATATCGTATAACGTTATATACTAATACGTAATATCGTATAACGTTATATACTACTACGTAATAACGTATAACGTTATATAGTATTACCTTATGGCGTATAACGTTATATACCATTACGCACTGACGTATAACGTTATATACTATTACGTAATAACGTATACAGTTATATGGTATTACCTTATAACGTATAACGTTATATACTATTACGTAATAAGGTATAACGTTATATAGTATTACCTTATGGCGTATAACGTTATATACCATTACCTACTTACGTATAACGTTATATACTATTACGTAATATCGTATAACGTTATATACTATTACGTAATATCGTATAACGTTATATACTACTACGTAATAACGTATAACGTTATATAGTATTACCTTATGGCGTATAACGTTATATAGTATTACCTTATGACGTCTAACGTTATGTAGTAGTACCATATAACGTATAACGTTATATACTATTACGTAATAACGTATAACGTTATATAGTATTACCTTATGGCGTATAACGTTATATACCATTACGTACTGACGTATAACGTTATATACTGTTACGCAATATCGTATAACGTTATATGCTATTACGTAATAACGTATAACGTTATATGGTATTACCTTATAACGTAAAACGTTATATACCATTACGTACTGACGTATAACGTTATATACTATTACGTAATATCGTATAACGTTATATACTATTACGTAATATCGTATAACGTTATATACTACTACGTAATAACGTATAACGTTATATAGTATTACCTTATGGCGTATAACGTTATATACCATTACGTACTGACGTATAACGTTATATACTATTACGTAATAACGTATAAAGTTATATGGTATTACCTTATAACGTATAACGTTATATACTATTACGTAATAACGTATAACGTTTATATAGTATTACCTTATGGCGTATAACGTTATATACCGTTACGTACTGACGTATAACGTTATATACTATTACGTACTAACGTATAACGTTATGTAGTATTACCTTATAACGTATAACGTTATATACTATTACGTAATAACGTATAACGTTATATAGTGTCACCTTATGACGTATAACGTTATATACTATTACGTAATATCGTATAACGTTATATACTATTACGTAATATCGTATAACGTTATATACTACTACATAATAACGTATAACGTTATATAGTATTACCTTATGGCGTATAACGTTATATACCATTACATACTGACGTATAACGTTATATACTATTACGTAATAACGTATAACGTTATATAGTATTACCTTATAACGTATAACGTTATGTAGTAGTACCTTGTAACGTATAACGTTATAATCTGTTACATAATAACGTATAACGTTATATAGTATTACCATATGACGTATAACGTTATATACTATTACGTAATAAAGTATAACGTTATATAGTATCACCTTATGACGTATAACGTTATATACTACTACGTAATATCGTATAACGTTATATACTATTACGTAATATCGTATAACGTTATATACTACTACGTAATAACGTATAACGTTATATAGTATTACCTTATGGCGTATAACGTTATATACCATTACGCACTGACGTATAACGTTATATACTATTACGTAATAACGTATACAGTTATATGGTATTACCTTATAACGTATAACGTTATATACTACTACGTAATAACGTATAACGTTATATAGTATTACCTTATGGCGTATAACGTTATATACTACTACGTAATAACGTATAACGTTATAGAGTATTACCTTATGGCGTATAACGTTATATACCATTACGTACTGACGTATAACGTTATATACTATTACCTAATAACGTATAACGTTATATAGTATTACCTTATGACGTATAACGTTATATACCATTACGTACTGACGTATAACGTTATATACTATTACGTAATAACGTATAAAGTTATATGGTATTACCTTATAACGTATAACGTTATATACTATTACGTAATATCGTATAACGTTATATACTACTACGTAAGAACGTATAACGATATATACTAATACGTAATAACGTATAACATTATATAGTATCACCTTATGACGTATAACGTTATATACTACTACGTAATAACGTATAACGTTATATAGTATTACCTTATGGCGTATAACGTTATATACCATTACATACTGACGTATAACGTTATATACTATTACCTAATAACGTATAACGTTATATAGTATTACCTTATGACGTATAACGTTATATACTATTACGTAATATCGTATAACGTTATATACTACTACGTAAGAACGTATAACGATATATACTAATACGTAATAACGTATAACATTATATAGTATCACCTTATGACGTATAACGTTATATACTACTACGTAATAACGTATAACGTTATATAGTATTACCTTATGGCGTATAACGTTATATACCATTACATACTGACGTATAACGTTATATACTATTACCTAATAACGTATAACGTTATATAGTATTACCTTATGACGTATAACGTTATATACCATTACGTACTGACGTATAATGTTATATACTATTACGTACTAACGTATAACGTTATGTAGTATTACCTTATAACGTATAACGTTATATACTATTACGTAATAACGTATAACGTTATATAGTATTACCTTATGGCGTATAACGTTATATACCATTACGTACTGACGTATAACGTTATATACTATTACGTACTAACGTATAACGTTATGTAGTATTACCTTATAACGTATAACGTTATATACTATTACATAATAACGTATAACGTTATATAGTATTACCATATGACGTATAACGTTATATACTATTACGTAATATCGTATAACGTTATATACTACTACGTAAGAACGTATAACGATATATACTAATACGTAATAACGTATAACGTTATATAGTATTACCTTATGGCGTATAACGTTATATACCATTACGTACTGACGTATAATGTTATATACTATTACGTACTAACGTATAACGTTATGTAGTATTACCTTATAGCGTATAACGTTATATAGTATTACCTTATGACGTCTAACGTTATGTAGTAGTACCTTATAACGTATAACGTTATATACTATTACGTAATATCGTATAACGTTAAATACTATTACGTAATAACGTATAACGTTATATAGTATTACCTTATGGCGTATAACGTTATATACCATTACGTACTGACGTATAACGTTATATACTATTACGCAATATCGTATAACGTTATATGCTATTACGTAATAACGTATAACGTTATATGGTATTACCTTATAACGTATAACGTTATATACCATTACGTACTGACGTATAACGTTATATACTATTACGTAATATCGCATAACGTTATATACTATTACGTAATATCGTATAACGTTATATACTACTACGTAATAACGTATAACGTTATATAGTATTACCTTATGGCGTATAACGTTATATACCATTACGTACTGACGTATAACGTTATATACTATTACGTAATAACGTATAAAGTTATATGGTATTACCTTATAACGTATAACGTTATATACTATTACGTAATAACGTATAACGTTATATAGTATTACCTTATGGCGTATAACGTTATATACCATTACGTACTGACGTATAACGTTATATACTATTACGTACTAACGTATAACGTTATGTAGTATTACCTTATGGCGTATAACGTTATATACTATTACGTAACAACGTATAACGTTATATAGTGTCACCTTATGACGTATAACGTTATATACTACTACGTAATAACGTATAACGTTATATAGTATTACCTTATGGCGTATAACGTTATATACCATAACGTACTGACGTATAACGTTATATACTATTACGTAATAACGTATAACGTTATATACTATTACGTAATAACGTATAACGTTATATACTATTACGTAATAACGTATAACGTTATATGGCATTACCTTATGGCGTATAACGTTATATACCATTACGTACTGACGTATAACGTTATATACTATTACGTAATATCGTATAACGTTATATACTACTACGTAAGAACGTATAACGATATATACTAATACGTAATAACGTATAACGTTATATAGTATTACCTTATGGCGTATAACGTTATATAGTATTACCTTATGACGTATAACGTTATGTAGTAGTACCTTGTAACGTATAACGTTATAATCTGTTACATAATAACGTATAACGTTATATAGTATTACCATATGACGTATAACGTTATATACTATTACGTAATAACGTATAACGTTATATACTATTACGTAATATCGCATAACGTTATATAGCATTACCTTATGGCGTATAACGTTATATACCATTACGTACTGACGTATAACGTTATATACTATTACGTAATAACGTATAAAGTTATATGGTATTACCTTATAACGTATAACGTTATATACTATTACGTAATATCGTATAACGTTTATATAGTATTACCTTATGGCGTATAACGTTATATACCGTTACGTACTGACGTATAACGTTATATACTATTACGTAATATCGTATAACGTTATATACTACTACATAATAACGTATAACGTTATATAGTATTACCTTATGGCGTATAACGTTATATACCATTACGTACTGACGTATAACGTTATATACTATTACGTAATAACGTATAACGTTATATAGTATTACCTTATAACGTATAACGTTATCTAGTAGTACCTTGTAACGTATAACGTTATAATCTGTTACATAATAACGTATAACGTTATATAGTATTACCATATGACGTATAACGTTATATACTATTACGTAATAACGTATAACGTTATATACTATTACGTAATAACGTATAACGTGTTATAGTATTACCTTATGGCGTATAACGTTATATACCATTACGTACTGACGTATAACGTTATATGCTATTACGTAATATCGTATAACGTTATATACTATTACGTAATATCGTATAACGTTATATACTACTACGTAATAACGTATGACGATATATACTAATACGTAATAACGTATAACGTTATATAGTATCACCTTATCACGTATAACGTTATATACTATTACGTAATATCGTATAACGTTATATACTATTACGTAATATCGTATAACGTTATATACTACTACGTAATAACGTATAACGTTATAGAGTATTACCTTATGGCGTATAACGTTATATACCATTACGTACTGACGTATAACGTTATATACTATTACGTAATATCGTATAACGTTATATACTACTACGTAAGAACGTATAACGATATATACTAATACGTAATAACGTATAACATTATATAGTATCACCTTATGACGTATAACGTTATATACTACTACGTAATAACGTATAACGTTATGTAGTATTACCTTATGGCGTATAACGTTATATACCATTACGTACTGACGTATAACGTTATATACTATTACGGAATAACGTATAACGTTATATTCTATTACGTAATAACGTATAACGTTATATGGTATTACCTTATAACGTATAACGTTATATACCATTGCGTACTGACGTATAACGTTATATACTACTACGTACTAACGTATAACGTTATGTAGTATTACCTTATAACGTATAACGTTATATAGTATTACCTTATGGCGTATAACGTTATATACCATTACGCACTGACGTATAACGTTATATACTATTACGTAATAACGTATAACGTTATATAGTATTACCTTATGGCGTATAACGTTATATACCATTACGTACTGACGTATAACGTTGTATACTATTACGTAATAACGTATAACGTTATATACTATTACGTAATAACGTATAACGTTATATAGTATTACCTTATAACGTATAACGTTATATACCATTACGTACTGACGTATAACGTTATATACTATTACGTAATAACGTATAACGTTATATAGTATTACCATATGACGTATAACGTTATTTACTATTATGTAATAACGTATAACGTTATATAGTATCACCTTATGACGTATAACGTTATATACTATTACGTAATATCGTATAACGTTATATACTACTACGTAATAACGTATAACGATATATACTAATACGTAATAACGTATAACGTTATATAGTATCACCTTATAACGTATAACGTTATGTAGTAGTACCTTATAACGTATAACGTTATATACTATTACATAATAACGTATAACGTTATATAGTATTACCATATGACGTATAACGTTATATACTATTACGTAATATCGTATAACGTTATATACTACTACGTAAGAACGTATAACGATATATACTAATACGTAATAACGTATAACGTTATATAGTATTACCTTATAGCGTATAACGTTATATAGTATTACCTTATGACGTCTAACGTTATGTAGTAGTACCTTATAACGTATAACGTTATATACTATTACGTAATATCGTATAACGTTAAATACTATTACGTAATAACGTATAACGTTATATAGTGTTACCTTATGGCGTATAACGTTATATACCATTACGTACTGACGTATAACGTTATATACTATTACGTAATATCGTATAACGTTATATACTACTACGTAATAACGTATAACGTTATAGAGTATTACCTTATGGCGTATAACGTTATATACCATTACGTACTGACGTATAACGTTATATACTATTACCTAATAACGTATAACGTTATATAGTATTACCTTATGACGTATAACGTTATATACTATTACATAATAACGTATAACGTTATATAGTATTACCATATGACGTATAACGTTATATACTATTACGTAATATCGTATAACGTTATATACTACTACGTAAGAACGTATAACGATATATACTAATACGTAATAACGTATAACGTTATATAGTATTACCTTATGACGTATAACGTTATGTAGTAGTACCTTATAACGTATAACGTTATATACTATTACATAATAACGTATAACGTTATATAGTATTACCATATGACGTATAACGTTATATACTATTACGTAATATCGTATAACGTTATATACTACTACGTAAGAACGTATAACGATATATACTAATACGTAATAACGTATAACATTATATAGTATCACCTTATGACGTATAACGTTATATACTACTACGTAATAACGTATAACGTTATATAGTATTACCTTATGGCGTATAACGTTATATAGTATTACCTTATGACGTATAACGTTATGTAGTAGTACCTTATAACGTATAACGTTATATACTATTACATAATAACGTATAACGTTATATAGTATTACCATATGACGTATAACGTTATATACTATTACGTAATAACGTATAACGTTATATAGTATTACCTTATGGCGTATAACGTTATATACCATTACGTACTGACGTATAATGTTATATACTATTACGTACTAACGTATAACGTTATGTAGTATTACCTTATAACGTATAACGTTATATACTATTACGTAATAACGTATAACGTTATATAGTATTACCTTATGGCGTATAACGTTATATACCATTACGTACTGACGTATAACGTTATATACTATTACGTACTAACGTATAACGTAATGTAGTATTACCTTATAACGTATAACGTTATATACTATTACATAATAACGTATAACGTTATATAGTATTACCATATGACGTATAACGTTATATACTATTACGTAATATCGTATAACGTTATATACTACTACGTAAGAACGTATAACGATATATACTAATACGTAATAACGTATAACGTTATATAGTATTACCTTATAGCGTATAACGTTATATAGTATTACCTTATGACGTCTAACGTTATGTAGTAGTACCTTATAACGTATAACGTTATATACTATTACGTAATATCGTATAACGTTAAATACTATTACGTAATAACGTATAACGTTATATAGTATTACCTTATGGCGTATAACGTTATATACCATTACGTACTGACGTATAACGTTATATACTATTACGCAATATCGTATAACGTTATATGCTATTACGTAATAACGTATAACGTTATATGGTATTACCTTATAACGTATAACGTTATATACCATTACGTACTGACGTATAACGTTATATACTATTACGTAATATCGCATAACGTTATATACTATTACGTAATATCGTATAACGTTATATACTACTACGTAATAACGTATAACGTTATATAGTATTACCTTATGGCGTATAACGTTATATACCATTACGTACTGACGTATAACGTTATATACTATTACGTAATAACGTATAAAGTTATATGGTATTACCTTATAACGTATAACGTTATATACTATTACGTAATAACGTATAACGTTATATAGTATTACCTTATGGCGTATAACGTTATATACCATTACGTACTGACGTATAACGTTATATACTATTACGTACTAACGTATAACGTTATGTAGTATTACCTTATGGCGTATAACGTTATATACTATTACGTAACAACGTATAACGTTATATAGTGTCACCTTATGACGTATAACGTTATATACTACTACGTAATAACGTATAACGTTATATAGTATTACCTTATGGCGTATAACGTTATATACCATAACGTACTGACGTATAACGTTATATACTATTACGTAATAACGTATAACGTTATATACTATTACGTAATAACGTATAACGTTATATACTATTACGTAATAACGTATAACGTTATATGGCATTACCTTATGGCGTATAACGTTATATACCATTACGTACTGACGTATAACGTTATATACTATTACGTAATATCGTATAACGTTATATACTACTACGTAAGAACGTATAACGATATATACTAATACGTAATAACGTATAACGTTATATAGTATTACCTTATGGCGTATAACGTTATATAGTATTACCTTATGACGTCTAACGTTATGTAGTAGTACCTTATAACGTATAACGTTATATACTACTACGTAATAACGTATAACGTTATATACTATTACGTAATATCGAATAACGTTATATACTACTACGTAATAAAGTATAACGATATATACTAATACGTAATAACGTATAACGTTATATAGTGTCACCTTATGACGTATAACGTTATATACCATTACGTACTGACGTAGAACGTTATATACTATTACGTAATACCGTATAACGTTATATACTATTACGTAATATCGTATAACGTTATATACTACTACGTAATAACGTATAACGTTATATAGTATTACCTTATGGCGTATAACGTTATATAGTATTACCTTATGACGTCTAACGTTATGTAGTAGTACCTTATAACGTATAACGTTATATACTATTACGTAATATCGTACAACGTTATATACTATTACGTAATAACGTATAACGTTATATAGTATTACCTTATGACGTATAACGTTATGTAGTAGTACCTTATAACGTATAACGTTATATACTACTACGTAATAACGTATAACGTTATATAGTATTACCTTATGGCGTATAACGTTATATAGTATTACCTTATGACGTCTAACGTTATGTAGTAGTACCATATAACGTATAACGTTATATACTATTACGTAATAACGTATAACGTTATATACTATTACGTAATAACGTATAACGTTATATAGCATTACCTTATGGCGTATAACGTTATATACCATTACGTACTGACGTATAACGTTATATACTGTTACGCAATATCGTATAACGTTATATGCTATTACGTAATAACGTATAACGTTATATGGTATTACCTTATAACGTATAACGTTATATACCATTACGTACTGACGTATAACGTTATATACTATTACGTAATATCGTATAACGTTATATACTATTACGTAATATCGTATAACGTTATATACTACTACGTAATAACGTATAACGTTATATAGTATTACCTTATGGCGTATAACGTTATATACCATTACGTACTGACGTATAACGTCATATACTATTACGTAATAACGTATAAAGTTATATGGTATTACCTTATAACGTATAACGTTATATACTATTACGTAATATCGTATAACGTTTATATAGTATTACCTTATGGCGTATAACGTTATATACCGTTACGTACTGACGTATAACGTTATATACTATTACGTACTAACGTATAACGTTATGTAGTATTACCTTATAACGTATAACGTTATATACTATTACGTAATAACGTATAACGTTATATAGTGTCACCTTATGACGTATAACGTTATATACTATTACGTAATATCGTATAACGTTATATACTATTACGTAATATCGTATAACGTTATATACTACTACATAATAACGTATAACGTTATATAGTATTACCTTATGGCGTATAACGTTATATACCATTACGTACTGACGTATAACGTTATATACTATTACGTAATAACGTATAACGTTATATAGTATTACCTTATAACGTATAACGTTATCTAGTAGTACCTTGTAACGTATAACGTTATAATCTGTTACATAATAACGTATAACGTTATATAGTATTACCATATGACGTATAACGTTATATACTATTACGTAATAACGTATAACGTTATATACTATTACGTAATAACGTATAACGTGTTATAGTATTACCTTATGGCGTATAACGTTATATACCATTACGTACTGACGTATAACGTTATATGCTATTACGTAATATCGTATAACGTTATATACTATTACGTAATATCGTATAACGTTATATACTACTACGTAATAACGTATGACGATATATACTAATACGTAATAACGTATAACGTTATATAGTATCACCTTACCACGTATAACGTTATATACTATTACGTAATATCGTATAACGTTATATACTATTACGTAATATCGTATAACGTTATATACTACTACGTAATAACGTATAACGTTATAGAGTATTACCTTATGGCGTATAACGTTATATACCATTACGTACTGACGTATAACGTTATATACTATTACGTAATATCGTATAACGTTATATACTACTACGTAAGAACGTATAACGATATATACTAATACGTAATAACGTATAACGTTATATAGTATTACCTTATGGCGTATAACGTTATATAGTATTACCTTATGACGTCTAACGTTATGTAGTAGTACCATATAACGTATAACGTTATATACTATTACGTAATAACGTATAACGTTATATACTATTACGTAATAACGTATAACGTTATATAGTATTACCTTATGGCGTATAACGTTATATAGTATTACCTTATGACGTCTAACGTTATGTAGTAGTACCATATAACGTATAACGTTATATACTATTACGTAATAACGTATAACGTTATATACTATTACGTAATAACGTATAACGTTATATAGTATCACCTTATGACGTATAACGTTATATACTACTACGTAATAACGTATAACGTTATATAGTATTACCTTATGGCGTATAACGTTATATAGTATTACCTTATGACGTCTAACGTTATGTAGTAGTACCTTATAACGTATAACGTTATATACTATTACGTAATATCGTATAACGTTATATACTATTACGTAATAACGTATAACGTTATATAGTATTACCTTATGACGTATAACGTTATGTAGTAGTACCTTATAACGTATAACGTTATATACTACTACGTAATAACGTATAACGTTATATAGTATTACCTTATGGCGTATAACGTTATATAGTATTACCTTATGACGTCTAACGTTATGTAGTAGTACCATATAACGTATAACGTTATATACTATTACGTAATAACGTATAACGTTATATACTATTACGTAATAACGTATAACGTTATATAGCATTACCTTATGGCGTATAACGTTATATACCATTACGTACTGACGTATAACGTTATATACTGTTACGCAATATCGTATAACGTTATATGCTATTACGTAATAACGTATAACGTTATATGGTATTACCTTATAACGTATAACGTTATATACCATTACGTACTGACGTATAACGTTATATACTATTACGTAATATCGTATAACGTTATATACTATTACGTAATATCGTATAACGTTATATACTACTACGTAATAACGTATAACGTTATATAGTATTACCTTATGGCGTATAACGTTATATACCATTACGTACTGACGTATAACGTTATATACTATTACGTAATAACGTATAAAGTTATATGGTATTTCCTTATAACGCATAAAGTTATATACTATTACGTAATATCGTATAACGTTTATATAGTATTACCTTATGGCGTATAACGTTATATACCGTTACGTACTGACGTATAACGTTATATACTATTACGTACTAACGTATAACGTTATGTAGTATTACCTTATAACGTATAACGTTATATACTATTACGTAATAACTTATAACGTTATATAGTGTCACCTTATGACGTATAACGTTATATACCATTACGTACTGACGTATAACGTTATATGCTATTACGTAATATCGTATAACGTTATATACTATTACGTAATATCGTATAACGTTATATACTACTACGTAATAACGTATGACGATATATACTAATACGTAATAACGTATAACGTTATATAGTATCACCTTATCACGTATAACGTTATATACTATTACGTAATAACGTATAACGTGTTATAGTATTACCTTATGGCGTATAACGTTATATACCATTACGTACTGACGTATAACGTTATATGCTATTACGTAATATCGTATAACGTTATATACTATTACGTAATATCGTATAACTTTATATACTACTACGTAATAACGTATGACGATATATACTAATACGTAATAACGTATAACGTTATATAGTATCACCTTATCACGTATAACGTTATATACTATTACGTAATATCGTATAACGTTATATACTATTACGTAATATCGTATAACGTTATATACTACTACGTAATAACGTATAACATTACATAGTATCACCTTATGACGTATAACGTTATATACTACTACGTAATAACGTATAACGTTATATAGTATTACCTTATGGCGTATAACGTTATATAGTATTACCTTATGACGTCTTACGTTATGTAGAAGTACCTTATAACGTATAACGTTATATACTACTACGTAATAACGTATAACGTTATATAGTATCACCTTATCACGTATAACGTTATATACTATTACGTAATAACGTATAACGTGTTATAGTATTACCTTATGGCGTATAACGTTATATACCATTACGTACTGACGTATAACGTTATATGCTATTACGTAATATCGTATAACGTTATATACTATTACGTAATATCGTATAACGTTATATACTACTACGTAATAACGTATGACGATATATACTAATACGTAATAACGTATAACGTTATATAGTATCACCTTATCACGTATAACGTTATATACTATTACGTAATATCGTATAACGTTATATACTATTACGTAATATCGTATAACGTTATATACTACTACGTAATAACGTATAACGTTATAGAGTATTACCTTATGGCGTATAACGTTATATACCATTACGTACTGACGTATAACGTTATATACTATTACGTAATATCGTATAACGTTATATACTACTACGTAAGAACGTATAACGATATATACTAATACGTAATAACGTATAACGTTATATAGTATTACCTTATGGCGTATAACGTTATATAGTATTACCTTATGACGTCTAACGTTATGTAGTAGTACCATATAACGTATAACGTTATATACTATTACGTAATAACGTATAACGTTATATACTATTACGTAATAACGTATAACGTTATATAGCATTACCTTATGGCGTATAACGTTATATACCATTACGTACTGACGTATAACGTTATATACTATTACGTAATAACGTATAAAGTTATATGGTATTACCTTATAACGTATAACGTTATATACTATTACGTAATATCGTATAACGTTTATATAGTATTACCTTATGGCGTATAACGTTATATACCGTTACGTACTGACGTATAACGTTATATACTATTACGTACTAACGTATAACGTTATGTAGTATTACCTTATAACGTATAACGTTATATACTATTACGTAATAACGTATAACGTTATATAGTGTCACCTTATGACGTATAACGTTATATACTATTACGTAATATCGTATAACGTTATATACTATTACGTAATATCGTATAACGTTATATACTACTACATAATAACGTATAACGTTATATAGTATTACCTTATGGCGTATAACGTTATATACCATTACGTACTGACGTATAACGTTATATACTATTACGTAATAACGTATAACGTTATATAGTATTACCTTATAACGTATAACGTTATCTAGTAGTACCTTGTAACGTATAACGTTATAATCTGTTACATAATAACGTATAACGTTATATAGTATTACCATATGACGTATAACGTTATATACTATTACGTAATAACGTATAACGTTATAGAGTATTACCTTATGGCGTATAACGTTATATACCATTACGTACTGACGTATAACGTTATATACTGTTACGCAATATCGTATAACGTTATATACTATTACGTAATAACGTATAACGTTATATAGTATTACCTTATGGCGTATAACGTTATATAGTATTACCTTATGACGTCTAACGTTATGTAGTAGTACCATATAACGTATAACGTTATATACTATTACGTAATAACGTATAACGTTATATACTATTACGTAATAACGTATAACGTTATATAGCATTACCTTATGGCGTATAACGTTATATACCATTACGTACTGACGTATAACGTTATATACTGTTACGCAATATCGTATAACGTTATATACTATTACGTAATAACGTATAACGTTATATAGTATTACCTTATGGCGTATAACGTTATATAGTATTACCTTATGACGTCTAACGTTATGTAGTAGTACCATATAACGTATAACGTTATATACTATTACGTAATAACGTATAACGTTATATACTATTACGTAATAACGTATAACGTTATATAGTATCACCTTATGACGTATAACGTTATATACTACTACGTAATAACGTATAACGTTATATAGTATTACCTTATGGCGTATAACGTTATATAGTATTACCTTATGACGTCTAACGTTATGTAGTAGTACCTTATAACGTATAACGTTATATACTATTACGTAATATCGTATAACGTTATATACTATTACGTAATAACGTATAACGTTATATAGTATTACCTTATGACGTATAACGTTATGTAGTAGTACCTTATAACGTATAACGTTATATACTACTACGTAATAACGTATAACGTTATATAGTATTACCTTATGGCGTATAACGTTATATAGTATTACCTTATGACGTCTAACGTTATGTAGTAGTACCATATAACGTATAACGTTATATACTATTACGTAATAACGTATAACGTTATATACTATTACGTAATAACGTATAACGTTATATAGCATTACCTTATGGCGTATAACGTTATATACCATTACGTACTGACGTATAACGTTATATACTGTTACGCAATATCGTATAACGTTATATGCTATTACGTAATAACGTATAACGTTATATGGTATTACCTTATAACGTATAACGTTATATACCATTACGTACTGACGTATAACGTTATATACTATTACGTAATATCGTATAACGTTATATACTATTACGTAATATCGTATAACGTTATATACTACTACGTAATAACGTATAACGTTATATAGTATTACCTTATGGCGTATAACGTTATATACCATTACGTACTGACGTATAACGTTATATACTATTACGTAATAACGTATAAAGTTATATGGTATTACCTTATAACGTATAACGTTATATACTATTACGTAATATCGTATAACGTTTATATAGTATTACCTTATGGCGTATAACGTTATATACCGTTACGTACTGACGTATAACGTTATATACTATTACGTACTAACGTATAACGTTATGTAGTATTACCTTATAACGTATAACGTTATATACTATTACGTAATAACGTATAAAGTTATATGGTATTACCTTATAACGTATAACGTTATATACTACTACATAATAACGTATAACGTTATATAGTATTACCTTATGGCGTATAACGTTATAATCTGTTACATAATAACGTATAACGTTATATAGTATTACCATATGACGTATAACGTTATATACTATTACGTAATAACGTATAACGTTATATACTATTACGTAATAACGTATAACGTGTTATAGTATTACCTTATGGCGTATAACGTTATATACCATTACGTACTGACGTATAACGTTATATGCTATTACGTAATATCGTATAACGTTATATACTGTTACGTAATATCGTATAACGTTATATACTACTACGTAATAACGTATGACGATATATACTAATACGTAATAACGTATAACGTTATATAATATCACCTTATCACGTATAACGTTATATACTATTACGTAATATCGTATAACGTTATATACTATTACGTAATATCGTATAACGTTATATACTACTACGTAATAACGTATAACGTTATAGAGTATTACCTTATGGCGTATAACGTTATATACCATTACGTACTGACGTATAACGTTATATACTATTACGTAATATCGTATAACGTTATATACTACTACGTAAGAACGTATAACGATATATACTAATACGTAATAACGTATAACATTATATAGTATCACCTTATGACGTATAACGTTATATACTACTACGTAATAACGTATAACGTTATGTAGTATTACCTTATGGCGTATAACGTTATATACCATTACGTACTGACGTATAACGTTATATACTATTACGGAATAACGTATAACGTTATATTCTATTACGTAATAACGTATAACGTTATATGGTATTACCTTATAACGTATAACGTTATATACCATTGCGTACTGACGTATAACGTTATATACTACTACGTACTAACGTATAACGTTATGTAGTATTACCTTATAACGTATAACGTTATATAGTATTACCTTATGGCGTATAACGTTATATACCATTATGTACTGACGTATAATGTTATATACTATTACGTACTAACGTATAACGTTATGTAGTATTACCTTATAACGTATAACGTTATATACTATTACGTAATAACGTATAACGTTATATAGTATTACCTTATGGCGTATAACGTTATATACCATTACGTACTGACGTATAACGTTATATACTATTACGTAATAACGTATAAAGTTATATGGTATTACCTTATGGCGTATAACGTTATATACCATTACGTACTGACGTATAACGTTGTATACTATTACGTAATAACGTATAACGTTATATACTATTACGTAATAACGTATAACGTTATATAGTATTACCTTATAACGTATAACGTTATATACCATTACGTACTGACGTATAACGTTATATACTATTACGTAATAACGTATAACGTTATATAGTATTACCATATGACGTATAACGTTATTTACTATTACGTACTAACGTATAACGTTATGTAGTATTACCTTATAACGTATAACGTTATATACTATTACGTAATAACGTATAAAGTTATATGGTATTACCTTATGGCGTATAACGTTATATACCATTACGTACTGACGTATAACGTTGTATACTATTACGTAATAACGTATAACGTTGTATACTATTACGTAATAACGTATAACGTTATATACTATTACGTAATAACGTATAACGTTATATAGTATTACCTTATAAAGTATAACGTTATATACCATTACGTACTGACGTATAACGTTATATACTATTACGTAATAACGTATAACGTTATATAGTATTACCATATGACGTATAACGTTATTTACTATTATGTAATAACGTATAACGTTATATAGTATCACCTTATGAAGTATAACGTTATATACTATTACGTAATATCGTATAACGTTATATACTACTACGTAATAACGTATAACGATATATACTAATACGTAATAACGTATAACGTTATATAGTATCACCTTATAACGTATAACGTTATGTAGTAGTACCTTATAACGTATAACGTTATATACTATTACATAATAACGTATAACGTTATATAGTATTACCATATGACGTATAACGTTATATACTATTACGTAATATCGTATAACGTTATATACTACTACGTAAGAACGTATAACGATATATACTAATACGTAATAACGTATAACGTTATATAGTATTACCTTATAGCGTATAACGTTATATAGTATTACCTTATGACGTCTAACGTTATGTAGTAGTACCTTATAACGTATAACGTTATATACTATTACGTAATATCGTATAACGTTAAATACTATTACGTAATAACGTATAACGTTATATAGTCTTACCTTATGGCGTATAACGTTATATACCATTACGTACTGACGTATAACGTTATATACTATTACGCAATATCGTATAACGTTATATGCTATTACGTAATAACGTATAACGTTATATGGTATTACCTTATAACGTATAACGTTATATACCATTACGTACTGACGTATAACGTTATATACTATTACGTAATATCGTATAACGTTATATACTATTACGTAATATCGTATAACGTTATATACTACTACGTAATAACGTATAACGTTATATAGTATTACCCTATAACGTATAACGTTATGTAGTAGTACCTTGTAACGTATAACGTTATAATCTGTTACATAATAACGTATAACGTTATATAGTATTACCGTATGACGTATAACGTTATATACTATTACGTAATAACGTATAACGTTATATAGTATCACCTTATTACGTATAACGTTATATACTACTACGTAATATCGTATAACGTTATATACTATTACGTAATATCGTATAACGTTATATACTATTACGTAATATCGTATAACGTTATATACTACTACGTAATAACGTATAACGTTATATAGTATTACCTTATGGCGTATAACGTTATATACCATTACATACTGACGTATAACGTTATATACTATTACGTAATAACGTATAAAGTTATATGGTATTACCTTATAACGTATAACGTTATATACTATTACGTAATAAGGTATAACGTTATATAGTATTACCTTATGGCGTATAACGTTATATACCATTACGTACTTACGTATAACGTTATATACTATTACGTAATATCGTATAACGTTATATACTATTACGTAATATCGTATAACGTTATATACTACTACGTAATAACGTATAACGTTATAGAGTATTACCTAATGGCGTATAACGTTATATACCATTACGTACTGACGTATAACGTTATATACTATTACCTAATAACGTATAACGTTATATAGTATTACCATATGACGTATAACGTTATATACTATTACGTAATATCGTATAACGTTATATACTACTACGTAAGAACGTATAACGATATATACTAATACGTAATAACGTATAACATTATATAGTATCACCTTATGAAGTATAACGTTTTTTACTATTACGTAATAACGTATAACGTTATATAGTATTACCTTATGACGTATAACGTTATGTAGTAGTACCTTATAACGTATAACGTTATATAGTATTACCTTATGGCGTATAACGTTATATACCATTACGTACTGACGTATAACGTTATATACTATTACGTACTAACGTATAACGTAATGTAGTATTACCTTATAACGTATAACGTTATATACTATTACATAATAACGTATAACGTTATATGGTATTACCATATGACGTATAACGTTATATACTATTACGTAATATCGTATAACGTTATATACTACTACGTAAGAACGTATAACGATATATACTAATACGTAATAACGTATAACGTTATATAGTATTACCTTATAGCGTATAACGTTATATAGTATTACCTTATGACGTCTAACGTTATGTAGTAGTACCTTATAACGTATAACGTTATATACTATTACGTAATATCGTATAACGTTAAATACTATTACATAATAACGTATAACGTAATATAGTATTACCTTATGGCGTATAACGTTATATACCATTACGTACTGACGTATAACGTTATATACTATTACGCAATATCGTATAACGTTATATGCTATTACGTAATAACGTATAACGTTATATGGTATTACCTTATAACGTATAACGTTATATACCATTACGTACTGACGTATAACGTTATATACTATTACGTAATAACGTATAACGTTATATAGTATTACCATATGACGTATAACGTTATATACTATTACGTAATATCGTATAACGTTATATACTACTACGTAAGAACGTATAACGATATATACTAATACGTAATAACGTATAACATTAAATAGTATCACCTTATGACGTATAACGTTTTTTACTATTACGTAATAACGTATAACGTTATATAGTATTACCTTATGACGTATAACGTTATGTAGTAGTACCTTATAACGTATAACGTTATATAGTATTACCTTATGGCGTATAACGTTATATACCATTACGTACTTACGTATAACGTTATATACTATTACGTAATATCGTATAACGTTATATACTATTACGTAATATCGTATAACGTTATATACTACTACGTAATAACGTATAACGTTATAGAGTATTACCTTATGGCGTATAACGTTATATACCATTACGTACTGACGTATAACGTTATATACTATTAAATAATAACGTATAACGTTATATAGTATTACCATATGACGTATAACGTTATATACTATTACGTAATATCGTATAACGTTATATACTACTACGTAAGAACGTATAACGATATATACTAATACGTAATAACGTATAACATTATATAGTATCACCTTATGACGTATAACGTTTTTTACTATTACGTAATAACGTATAACGTTATATAGTATTACCTTATAACGTATAACGTTATTTACTATTATGTAATAACGTATAACGTTATATAGTATCACCTTATGAAGTATAACGTTATATACTATTACGTAATATCGTATAACGTTATATACTACTACGTAATAACGTATAACGATATATACTAATACGTAATAACGTATAACGTTATATAGTATCACCTTATAACGTATAACGTTATGTAGTAGTACCTTATAACGTATAACGTTATATACTATTACATAATAACGTATAACGTTATATAGTATTACCATATGACGTATAACGTTATATACTATTACGTAATATCGTATAACGTTATATACTACTACGTAAGAACGTATAACGATATATACTAATACGTAATAACGTATAACGTTATATAGTATTACCTTATAGCGTATAACGTTATATAGTATTACCTTATGACGTCTAACGTTATGTAGTAGTACCTTATAACATATAACGTTATATACTATTACGTAATATCGTATAACGTTAAATACTATTACGTAATAACGTATAACGTTATATAGTGTTACCTTATGGCGTATAACGTTATATACCATTACGTACTGACGTATAACGTTATATACTATTACGCAATATCGTATAACGTTATATGCTATTACGTAATAACGTATAACGTTATATGGTATTACCTTATAACGTATAACGTTATATACCATTACGTACTGACGTATAACGTTATATACTATTACGTAATATCGTATAACGTTATATACTATTACGTAATATCGTATAACGTTATATACTACTACGTAATAACGTATAACGTTATATAGTATTACCTTATGGCGTATAACGTTATATACCATTACGCACTGACGTATAGCGTTATATACTATTACGTAATAACGTATAAAGTTATATGGTATTACCTTATAACGTATAACGTTATATACTATTACGTAATAAGGTATAACGTTATATAGTATTACCTTATGGCGTATAACGTTATATACCATTACGTACTTACGTATAACGTTATATACTATTACGTAATATCGTATAACGTTATATACTATTACGTAATATCGTATAACGTTTTATACTACTACGTAATAACGTATGACGATATATACTAATACGTAATAACGTATAACGTTATATAGTATCACCTTATCACGTATAACGTTATATACTATTACGTAATATCGTATAACGTTATATACTATTACGTAATATCGTATAACGTTATATAATACTACGTAATAACGTATAACGTTATAGAGTATTACCTTATGGCGTATAACGTTATATACCATTACGTACTGACGTATAACGTTATATACTATTACCTAATAACGTATAACGTTATATAGTATTACCATATGACGTATAACGTTATATACTATTACGTAATATCGTATAACGTTATATACTACTACGTAAGAACGTATAACGATATATACTAATACGTAATAACGTATAACATTATATAGTATCACCTTATGACGTATAACGTTTTTTACTATTACGTAATAACGTATAACGTTATATAGTATTACCTTATGACGTATAACGTTATGTAGTAGTACCTTATAACGTATAACGTTATATAGTATTACCTTATGGCGTATAACGTTATATACCATTACGTACTGACGTATAACGTTATATACTATTACGTACTAACGTATAACGTTATGTAGTATTACCTTATAACGTATAACGTTATATACTATTACATAATAACGTATAACGTTATATGGTATTACCATATGACGTATAACGTTATATACTATTACGTAATATCGTATAACGTTATATACTACTACGTAAGAACGTATAACGATATATACTAATACGTAATAACGTATAACGTTATATAGTATTACCTTATAGCGTATAACGTTATATAGTATTACCTTATGACGTCTAACGTTATGTAGTAGTACCTTATAACGTATAACGTTATATACTATTACGTAATATCGTATAACGTTAAATACTATTACGTAATAACGTATAACGTTATATAGTATTACCTTATGGCGTATAACGTTATATACCATTACGTACTGACGTATAACGTTATATACTATTACGCAATATCGTATAACGTTATATGCTATTACGTAATAACGTATAACGTTATATGGTATTACCTTATAACGTATAACGTTATATACCATTACGTACTGACGTATAACGTTATATACTATTACGTAATAACGTATAACGTTATATAGTATTACCATATGACGTATAACGTTATATACTATTACGTAATATCGTATAACGTTATATACTACTACGTAAGAACGTATAACGATATATACTAATACGTAATAACGTATAACATTATATAGTATCACCTTATGACGTATAACGTTTTTTACTATTACGTAATAGCGTATAACGTTATATAGTATTACCTTATGACGTATAACGTTATGTAGTAGTACCTTATAACGTATAACGTTATATAGTATTACCTTATGGCGTATAACGTTATATACCATTACGTACTTACGTATAACGTTATATACTATTACGTAATATCGTATAACGTTATATACTATTACGTAATATCGTATAACGTTATATACTACTACGTAATAACGTATGACGATATATACTAATACGTAATAACGTATAACGTTATATAGTATCACCTTATCACGTATAACGTTATATACTATTACGTAATATCGTATAACGTTATATACTATTACGTAATATCGTATAACGTTATATACTACTACGTAATAACGTATAACGTTATAGAGTATTACCTTATGGCGTATAACGTTATATACCATTACGTACTGACGTATAACGTTATATACTATTACCTAATAACGTATAACGTTATATAGTATTACCATATGACGTATAACGTTATATACTATTACGTAATATCGTATAACGTTATATACTACTACGTAAGAACGTATAACGATATATACTAATACGTAATAACGTATAACATTATATAGTATCACCTTATGACGTATAACGTTTTTTACTATTACGTAATAACGTATAACGTTATATAGTATTACCTTATGACGTATAACGTTATGTAGTAGTACCTTATAACGTATAATGTTATATAGTATTACCTTATGGCGTATAACGTTATATACCATTACGTACTGACGTATAACGTTATATACTATTACGTACTAACGTATAACGTTATGTAGTATTACCTTATAACGTATAACGTTATATACTATTACATAATAACGTATAACGTTATATGGTATTACCATATGACGTATAACGTTATATACTATTACGTAATATCGTATAACGTTATATACTACTACGTAAGAACGTATAACGATATATACTAATACGTAATAACGTATAACGTTATATAGTATTACCTTATAGCGTATAACGTTATATAGTATTACCTTATGACGTCTAACGTTATGTAGTAGTACCTTATAACGTATAACGTTATATACTATTACGTAATATCGTATAACGTTAAATACTATTACGTAATAACGTATAACGTTATATAGTATTACCTTATGGCGTATAACGTTATATACCATTACGTACTGACGTATAACGTTATATACTATTACGCAATATCGTATAACGTTATATGCTATTACGTAATAACGTATAACGTTATATGGTATTACCTTATAACGTATAACGTTATATACCATTACGTACTGACGTATAATGTTATATACTATTACGTAATATCGTATAACGTTATATACTATTACGCAATATCGTATAACGTTATATACTACTACGTAATAACGTATAACGTTATATAGTATTACCTTATGGCGTATAACGTTATATACCATTACGTACTGACGTATAACGTTATATACTATTACGTAATAACGTATAACGTTATATAGTATTACCTTATAACGTATAACGTTATGTAGTAGTACCTTGTAACGTATAACGTTATAATCTGTTACATAATAACGTATAACGTTATATAGTATTACCATATGACGTATAACGTTATATACTATTACGTAATAACGTATAACGTTATATAGTATTACCTTATAACGTATAACGTTATGTAGTAGTACCTTGTAACGTATAACGTTATAATCTGTTACATAATAACGTATAACGTTATATAGTATTACCATATGACGTATAACTTTATATACTATTACGTAATAACGTATAACGTTATATAGTATCACCTTATGACGTATAACGTTATATACTACTACGTAATATCGTATAACGTTATATACTATTACGTAATATCGTATAACGTTATATACTACTACGTAATAACGTATAACGTTATATAGTATTACCTTATGGCGTATAACGTTATATACCATTACGCACTGACGTATAACGTTATATACTATTACGTAATAACGTATAAAGTTATATGGTATTACCTTATAACGTATAACGTTATATACTATTACGTAATAAGGTATAAAGTTATATAGTATTACCTTATGGCGTATAACGTTATATGCCATTACGTACTTACGTATAACGTTATATACTATTACGTAATATCGTATAACGTTATATACTATTAAGTAATATCGTATAACGTTATATACTAGTACGTAATAACGTATAACGTTATATAGTATTACCTTATGGCGTATAACGTTATATAGTATTACCTTATGACGTATAACGTTATGTAGTAGTACCTTATAACGTATAACGTATATACTATTACGTAATATCGTATAACGTTATATACTATTACGTAATAACGTATAACGTGTTATAGTATTACCTTATGGCGTATAACGTTATATACCATTACGTACTGACGTATAACGTTATATACTATTACGTAATATCGTATAACGTTATATACTATTACGTAATATCGTATAACGTTATATACTACTACGTAATAACGTATGACGATATATACTAATACGTAATAACGTATAACGTTATATAGTATCACCTTATCACGTATAACGTTATATACTATTTCGTAATATCGTATAACGTTATATACTATTACGTAATATCGTATAACGTTATATACTACTACGTAATAACGTATAACGTTATAGAGTATTACCTTATGGCGTATAACGTTATATACCATTACGTGCTGACGTATAACGTTATATACTATTACCTAATAACGTATAACGTTATATAGTATTACCTTATGACGTATAACGTTATGTAGTAGTACCTTATAACGTATAACGTTATATACTATTACATAATAACGTATGACGTTATATAGTATTACCATATGACGTATAACGTTATATACTATTACGTAATATCGTATAACGTTGTATACTACTACGTAAGAACGTATAACGATATATACTAATACGTAATAACGTATAACATTATATAGTATCACGTTATGACGTATAACGTTATATACTACTACGTAATAACGTATAACGTTATATAGTATTACCTTATGGCGTATAACGTTATATAGTATTACCTTATGACGTCTAACGTTATGTAGTAGTACCTTATAACGTATAACGTTATATACTACTACGTAATAACGTATAACGTTATGTAGTATTACCTTATGGCGTATAACGTTATATACCATTACGTACTGACGTATAACGTTATATACTATTACGGAATAACGTATAACGTTATATTCTATTACGTAATAACGTATAACGTTATATGGTATTACCTTATAACGTATAACGTTATATACCATTACGTACTGACGTATAACGTTATATACTACTACGTACTAACGTATAACGTTATGTAGTATTACCTTATAACGTATAACGTTATATACTATTACGTAATAACGTATAACGTTATATAGTATTACCTTATGGCGTATAACGTTATATACCATTACGTACTGACGTATAATGTTATATACTATTACGTACTAACGTATAACGTTATGTAGTATTACCTTATAACGTATAACGTTATATACTATTACGTAATAACGTATAACGTTATATAGTATTACCTTATGGCGTATAACGTTATATACCATTACGTACTGACGTATAACGTTATATACTATTACGTACTAACGTATAACGCTTTGTAGTATTACCTTATAACGTATAACGTTATATACTATTACATAATAACGTATAACGTTATATAGTATTAACATATGACGTATAACGTTATATACTATTACGTAATATCGTATAACGTTATATACTACTACGTAAGAACGTATAACGATATATACTAATACGTAATAACGTATAACGTTATATAGTATTACCTTATAGCGTATAACGTTATATAGTATTACCTTATGGCGTATAACGTTATATACCATTACGTACTGACGTATAACGTTATATACTATTACGTACTAACGTATAACGTTATGTAGTATTACCTTATAACGTATAACGTTATATACTATTACATAATAACGTATAACGTTATATGGTATTACCATATGACGTATAACGTTATATACTATTACGTAATATCGTATAACGTTATATACTACTACGTAAGAACGTATAACGATATATACTAATACGTAATAACGTATAACGTTATATAGTATTACCTTATAGCGTATAACGTTATATAGTATTACCTTATGACGTCTAACGTTATGTAGTAGTACCTTATAACGTATAACGTTATATACTATTACGTAATATCGTATAACGTTAAATACTATTACGTAATAACGTATAACGTTATATAGTATTACCTTATGGCGTATAACGTTATATACCATTACGTACTGACGTATAACGTTATATACTATTACGCAATATCGTATAACGTTATATGCTATTACGTAATAACGTATAACGTTATATGGTATTACCTTATAACGTATAACGTTATATACCATTACGTACTGACGTATAATGTTATATACTATTACGTAATATCGTATAACGTTATATACTATTACGCAATATCGTATAACGTTATATACTACTACGTAATAACGTATAACGTTATATAGTATTACCTTATGGCGTATAACGTTATATACCATTACGTACTGACGTATAACGTTATATACTATTACGTAATAACGTATAACGTTATATAGTATTACCTTATAACGTATAACGTTATGTAGTAGTACCTTGTAACGTATAACTTTATAATCTGTTACATAATAACGTATAACGTTATATAGTATTACCATATGACGTATAACGTTATATACTATTACGTAATAACGTATAACGTTATATAGTATTACCTTATAACGTATAACGTTATGTAGTAGTACCTTGTAACGTATAACGTTATAATCTGTTACATAATAACGTATAACGTTATATAGTATTACCATATGACGTATAACGTTATATACTATTACGTAATAACGTATAACGTTATATAGTATCACCTTATGACGTATAACGTTATATGCCATTACGTACTTACGTATAACGTTATATACTATTACGTAATATCGTATAACGTTATATACTATTACGTAATATCGTATAACGTTATATACTACTACGTAATAACGTATAACGTTATATAGTATTACCTTATGGCGTATAACGTTATATAGTATTACCTTATGACGTATAACGTTATGTAGTTGTACCTTATAACGTATAACGTTATATACTATTACGTAATATCGTATAACGTTATATACTATTACGTAATAACGTATAACGTGTTATAGTATTACCTTATGGCGTATAACGTTATATACCATTACGTACTGACGTATAACGTTATATACTATTACGTCATATCGTATAACGTTATATACTATTACGTAATATCGTATAACGTTATATACTACTACGTAATAACGTATGACGATATATACTAATACGTAATAACGTATAACGTTATATAGTATCACCTTATCACGTATAACGTTATATACTATTTCGTAATATCGTATAACGTTATATACTATTACGTAATATCGTATAACGTTATATACTACTACGTAATAACGTATAACGTTATAGAGTCTTACCTTATGGCGTATAACGTTATATACCATTACGTACTGACGTATAACGTTATATACTATTACCTAATAACGTATAACGTTATATAGTATTACCTCATGACGTATAACGTTATGTAGTAGTACCTTATAACGTATAACGTTATATACTATTACATAATAACGTATAACGTTATATAGTATTACCATATGACGTCTAACGTTATGTAGTAGTACCTTATAACGTATAACGTTATATACTACTACGTAATAACGTATAACGATATATACTAATACGTAATAACGTATAACATTATATAGTATCACCTTATGACGTATAACGTTATATACTACTACGTAATAACGTATAACGTTATATAGTATTACCTTATGGCGTATAACGTTATATAGTATTACCTTATGACGTCTAACGTTATGTAGTAGTACCTTATAACGTATAACGTTATATACTACTACGTATTACCTTATAACGTATAACGTTATATACCATTACGTACTGACGTATAACGTTATATACTACTACGTACTAACGTATAACGTTATGTAGTATTACCTTATAACGTATAACGTTATATAATATTACGTAATAACGTATAACGTTATATAATATTACCTTATGGCGTATAACGTTATATACCATTACGTACTGACGTATAACGTTATATACTATTACGTACTAACGTATAACGTTATGTAGTATTACCTTATAACGTATAACGTTATATACTATTACATAATAACGTATAACGTTATATAGTATTACCATATGACGTATAACGTTATATACTATTACGTAATATCGTATAACGTTATATACTACTACGTAAGAACGTATAACGATATATACTAATACGTAATAACGTATAACGTTATATAGTATTACCTTATAGCGTATAACGTTATATAGTATTACCTTATGACGTCAAACGTTATGTAGTAGTACCTTATAACGTATAACGTTATATACTATTACGTAATATCGTATAACGTTAAATACTATTACGTAATAACGTATAACGTTATATAGTATTACCTTATGGCGTATAACGTTATATACTACTACGTAATAACGTATAACGATATATAGTATTACCTTATGGCGTATAACGTTATATACCATTACGTACTGACGTATAACGTTATATACTATTACGTAATAACGTATAAAGTTATATGGTATTACCTTATAACGTATAACGTTATATACTATTACGTAATAACGTATAACGTTTATATAGTATTACCTTATGGCGTATAACGTTATATACCGCTACGTACTGACGTATAACGTTATATACTATTACGTACTAACGTATAACGTTATGTAGTATTACCTTATAACGTATAACGTTATATACTATTACGTAATAACGTATAACGTTATATAGTGTCACCTTATGACGTATAACGTTATATACTATTACGTAATAACGTATAACGTTATATAGTATTACCTTATAACGTATAACGTTATGTAGTAGTACCTTGTAACGCATAACGTTATATACTATTACGTAATAAGGTATAACGTTATATAGTATTACCTTATGGCGTATAACGTTGTATACCATTACGTACTTACGTATAACGTTATATACTATTACGTAATATCGTATAACGTTATATACTATTACGTAATATCGTATAACGTTATATACTACTACGTAATAACGTATAACGTTATATAGTATTACCTTGTGGCGTATAACGTTATATAGTATTACCTTATGACGTATAACGTTATGTAGTAGTACCTTATAACGTATAACGTTATATACTATTACGTAATATCGTATAACGTTATATACTATTACGTAATAACGTATAACGTGTTATAGTATTACCTTATGGCGTATAACGTTATATACCATTACGTACTGACGTATAACGTTATATACTATTACGTAATATCGTATAACGTTATATACTATTACGTAATATCGTATAACGTTATATACTACTACGTAATAACGTATGACGATATATACTAATACGTAATAACGTATAACGTTATATAGTATCACCTTATCACGTATAACGTTATATACTATTACGTAATATCGTATAACGTTATATACTATTACGTAATATCGTATAACGTTATATACTACTACGTAATAACGTATAACGTTATAGAGTATTACCTTATGGCGTATAACGTTATATACCATTACGTACTGACGTATAACGTTATATACTATTACCTAATAACGTATAACGTTATATAGTATTACCTTATGACGTATAACGTTATGTAGTAGTACCTTATAACGTATAACGTTATATACTATTACGTAATATCGTATAACGTTATATACTACTACGTAATAACGTATAACGTTATATAGTATTACCTTGTGGCGTATAACGTTATATAGTATTACCTTATGACGTATAACGTTATGTAGTAGTACCTTATAACGTATAACGTTATATACTATTACGTAATATCGTATAACGTTATATACTATTACGTAATAACGTATAACGTGTTATAGTATTACCTTATGGCGTATAACGTTATATACCATTACGTACTGACGTATAACGTTATATACTATTACGTAATATCGTATAACGTTATATACTATTACGTAATATCGTATAACATTATATACTACTACGTAATAACGTATGACGATATATACTAATACGTAATAACGTATAACGTTATATAGTATCACCTTATCACGTATAACGTTATATACTATTACGTAATATCGTATAACGTTATATACTATTACGTAATATCGTATAACGTTATATACTACTACGTAAAAACGTATAACGTTATAGAGTATTACCTTATGGCGTATAACGTTATATACCATTACGTACTGACGTATAACGTTATATACTACTACGTAAGAACGTATAACGATATATACTAATACGTAATAACGTATAACGTTATATAGTATTACCTTATGACGTATAACGTTATGTAGTAGTACCTTATAACGTATAACGTTATATACTATTACATAATAACGTATAACGTTATATAGTATTACCATATGACGTATAACGTTATATACTATTACGTAATATCGTATAACGTTATATACTACTACGTAAGAACGTATAACGATATATACTAATACGTAATAACGTATAACATTATATAGTATCACCTTATGACGTATAACGTTATATACTACTACGTAATAACGTATAACGTTATATAGTATTACCTTATGGCGTATAACGTTATATAGTATTACCTTATGACGTCTAACGTTATGTAGTAGTACCTTATAACGTATAACGTTATATACTACTACGTAATAACGTATAACGTTATGTAGTATTACCTTATGGCGTATAACGTTATATACCATTACGTACTGACGTATAACGTTATATACTATTACGGAATAACGTATAACGTTATATTCTATTACGTAATAACGTATAACGTTATATGGTATTACCTTATAACGTATAACGTTATATACCATTACGTACTGACGTATAACGTTATGTAGTATGACCTTATAACGTATAACGTTATATACTATTACGTAATAACGTATAACGTTATATAGTATTACCTTATGGCGTATAACGTTATATACCATTACGTACTGACGTATAATGTTATATACTATTACGTACTAACGTATAACGTTATGTAGTATTACCTTATAACGTATAACGTTATATACTATTACGTAATAACGTGTAACGTTATATAGTATTACCTTATGGCGTATAACGTTATATACCATTACGTACTGACGTATAACGTTATATACTATTACGTAATAACGTATAAAGTTATATGGTATTACCTTATGGCGTATAACGTTATATACCATTACGTACTGAAGTATAACGTTATATACTATTACGTACTAACGTATAACGTTATATACTATTACGTAATAACGTATAACGTTATATAGTATTACCATATGACGTATAACGTTATGTACTATTATGTAATAACGTATAACGTTATATAGTGTCACCTTATGACGTATAACGCTATATACTATTACGTAATATCGTATAACGTTATATACTACTACGTAATAACGTATAACGATATATACTAATAAGTAATAACGTATAACGTTATATAGTATCACCTTATAACGTATAACGTTATGTAGTAGTACCTTATAACGTATAACGTTATATACTATTACATAATAACGTATAACGTTATATAGTATTACCATATGACGTATAACGTTATATACTATTACGTAATATCGTATAACGTTATATACTACTACGTAAGAACGTATAACGATATATACTAATACGTAATAACGTATAACGTTATATAGTATTACCTTATAGCGTATAACGTTATATAGTATTACCTTATGACGTCAAACGTTATGTAGTAGTACCTTATAACGTATAACGTTATATACTATTACGTAATATCGTATAACGTTAAATACTATTACGTAATAACGTATAACGTTATATAGTATTACCTTATGGCGTATAACGTTATATACCATTACGTACTGACGTATAACGTTATATACTATTACGCAATATCGTATAACGTTATATGCTATTACGTAATAACGTATAACGTTATATGGTATTACCTTATAACGTATAACGTTATATACCATTACGTACTGACGTATAACGTTATATACTATTACGTAATATCGTATAACGTTATATACTATTACGTAATATCGTATAACGTTATACACTACTACGTAATAACGTATAACGTTATATAGTATTACCTTATGGCGTATAACGTTATATACCATTACGTACTGACGTATAACGTTATATACTATTACGTAATATCGTATAACGTTATATGCTATTACGTAATAACGTATAACGTTATATGGTATTACCTTATAACGTATAACGTTATATACCATTACGTACTGACGTATAACGTTATATACTATTACGTAATATCGTATAACGTTATATACTATTACGTAATATCGTATAACGTTATATACTACTACGTAATAACGTATAACGTTATATAGTATTACCTTATGGCGTATAACTTTATATACCATTACGTACTGACGTATAACGTTATAAACTATTACGTAATAACGTATAAAGTTATATGGTATTACCTTATAACGTATAACGTTATATACTATTACGTAATAACGTATAACGTTTATATAGTATTACCTTATGGCGTATAACGTTATATACCGTTACGTACTGACGTATAACGTTATATACTATTACGTACTAACGTATAACGTTATGTAGTATTACCTTATAACGTATAACGTTATATACTATTACGTAATAACGTATAACGTTATATAGTGTCACCTTATGACGTATAACGTTATATATTATTACGTAATAACGTATAACGTTATATAGTATTACCTTATAACGTATAACGTTATGTAGTAGTACCTTGTAACGCATAACGTTATATACTATTACGTAATAAGGTATAACGTTATATAGTATTACCTTATGGCGTATAACGTTGTATACCATTACGTACTTACGTATAACGTTATATACTATTACGTAATATCGTATAACGTTATATACTATTACGTAATATCGTATAACGTTATATACTACTACGTAATAACGTATAACGTTATATAGTATTACCTTGTGGCGTATAACGTTATATAGTATTACCTTATGACGTATAACGTTATGTAGTAGTACCTTATAACGTATAACGTTATATACTATTACGTAATATCGTATAACGTTATATACTATTACGTAATAACGTATAACGTGTTATAGTATTACCTTATGGCGTATAACGTTATATACCATTACGTACTGACGTATAACGTTATATACTATTACGTAATATCGTATAACGTTATATACTATTACGTAATATCGTATAACGTTATATACTACTACGTAATAACGTATGACGATATATACTAATACGTAATAACGTATAACGTTATATAGTATCACCTTATCACGTATAACGTTATATACTATTACGTAATATCGTATAACGTTATATACTATTACGTAATATCGTATAACGTTATATACTACTACGTAATAACGTATAACGTTATAGAGTATTACCTTATGGCGTATAACGTTATATACCATTACGTACTGACGTATAACGTTATATACTATTACCTAATAACGTATAACGTTATATAGTATTACCTTATGACGTATAACGTTATGTAGTAGTACCTTATAACGTATAACGTTATATACTATTACGTAATATCGTATAACGTTATATACTACTACGTAATAACGTATAACGTTATATACTATTACGTAATATCGTATAACGTTATATACTACTACGTAATAACGTATAACGTTATATAGTATTACCTTGTGGCGTATAACGTTATATAGTATTACCTTATGACGTATAACGTTATGTAGTAGTACCTTATAACGTATAACGTTATATACTATTACGTAATATCGTATAACGTTATATACTATTACGTAATAACGTATAACGTGTTATAGTATTACCTTATGGCGTATAACGTTATATACCATTACGTACTGACGTATAACGTTATATACTATTACGTAATATCGTATAACGTTATATACTATTACGTAATATCGTATAACGTTATATACTACTACGTAATAACGTATGACGATATATACTAATACGTAATAACGTATAACGTTATATAGTATCACCTTATCACGTATAACGTTATATACTATTACGTAATATCGTATAACGTTATATACTATTACGTAATATCGTATAACGTTATATACTACTACGTAAAAACGTATAACGTTATAGAGTATTACCTTATGGCGTATAACGTTATATACCATTACGTACTGACGTATAACGTTATATACTACTACGTAAGAACGTATAACGATATATACTAATACGTAATAACGTATAACGTTATATAGTATTACCTTATGACGTATAACGTTATGTAGTAGTACCTTATAACGTATAACGTTATATACTATTACATAATAACGTATAACGTTATATAGTATTACCATATGACGTATAACGTTATATACTATTACGTAATATCGTATAACGTTATATACTACTACGTAAGAACGTATAACGATATATACTAATACGTAATAACGTATAACATTATATAGTATCACCTTATGACGTATAACGTTATATACTACTACGTAATAACGTATAACGTTATATAGTATTACCTTATGGCGTATAACGTTATATAGTATTACCTTATGACGTATAACGTTATGTAGTAGTACCTTATAACGTATAACGTTATATACTATTACGTAATATTGTATAACGTTATATACTATTACGTAATAACGTATAACGTGTTATAGTATTACCTTATGGCGTATAACGTTATATACCATTACGTACTGACGTATAACGTTATATACTATTACGTAATATCGTATAACGTTATATACTATTACGTAATATCGTATAACGTTATATACTACTACGTAATAACGTATGACGATATATACTAATACGTAATAACGTATAACGTTATATAGTATCACCTTATCACGTATAACGTCATATACTATTACGTAATATCGTATAACGTTATATACTATTACGTAATATCGTATAACGTTATATACTACTACGTAATAACGTATAACGTTATAGAGTATTACCTTATGGCGTATAACGTTATATACCATTACGTACTGACGTATAACGTTATATACTATTACCTAATAACGTATAACGTTATATAGTATTACCTTATGACGTATAACGTTATGTAGTAGTACCTTATAACGTATAACGTTATATACTATTACGTAATATCGTATAACGTTATATACTACTACGTAATAACGTATAACGTTATATACTATTACGTAATATCGTATAACGTTATATACTACTACGTAATAACGTATAACGTTATATAGTATTACCTTGTGGCGTATAACGTTATATAGTATTACCTTATGACGTATAACGTTATGTAGTAGTACCTTATAACGTATAACGTTATATACTATTACGTAATATCGTATAACGTTATATACTATTACGTAATAACGTATAACGTGTTATAGTATTACCTTATGGCGTATAACGTTATATACCATTACGTACTGACGTATAACGTTATATACTATTACGTAATATCGTATAACGTTATATACTATTACGTAATATCGTATAACGTTATATACTACTACGTAATAACGTATGACGATATATACTAATACGTAATAACGTATAACGTTATATAGTATCACCTTATCACGTATAACGTTATATACTATTACGTAATATCGTATAACGTTATATACTATTACGTAATATCGTATAACGTTATATACTACTACGTAAAAACGTATAACGTTATAGAGTATTACCTTATGGCGTATAACGTTATATACCATTACGTACTGACGTATAACGTTATATACTACTACGTAAGAACGTATAACGATATATACTAATACGTAATAACGTATAACGTTATATAGTATTACCTTATGACGTATAACGTTATGTAGTAGTACCTTATAACGTATAACGTTATATACTATTACATAATAACGTATAACGTTATATAGTATCACCTTATAACGTATAACGTTATGTAGTAGTACCTTATAACGTATAACGTTATATACTATTACATAATAACGTATAACGTTATATAGTATTACCATATGACGTATAACGTTATATACTATAACGTAATATCGTATAACGTTATATACTACTACGTAAGAACGTATAACGATATATACTAATACGTAATAACGTATAACGTTATATAGTATTACCTTATAGCGTATAACGTTATATAGTATTACCTTATGACGTCAAACGTTATGTAGTAGTACCTTATAACGTATAACGTTATATACTATTACGTAATATCGTATAACGTTAAATACTATTACGTAATAACGTATAACGTTATATAGTATTACCTTATGGCGTATAACGTTATATACCATTACGTACTGACGTATAACGTTATATACTATTACGCAATATCGTATAACGTTATATGCTATTACGTAATAACGTATAACGTTATATGGTATTACCTTATAACGTATAACGTTATATACCATTACGTACTGACGTATAACGTTATATACTATTACGTAATATCGTATAACGTTATATACTATTACGTAATATCGTATAACGTTATACACTACTACGTAATAACGTATAACGTTATATAGTATTACCTTATGGCGTATAACGTTATATACCATTACGTACTGACGTATAACGTTATATACTATTACGTAATATCGTATAACGTTATATGCTATTACGTAATAACGTATAACGTTATATGGTATTACCTTATAACGTATAACGTTATATACCATTACGTACTGACGTATAACGTTATATACTATTACGTAATATCGTATAACGTTATATACTATTACGTAATATCGTATAACGTTATATACTACTACGTAATAACGTATAACGTTATATAATATTACCTTATGGCGTATAACTTTATATACCATTACGTACTGACGTATAACGTTATAAACTATTACGTAATAACGTATAAAGTTATATGGTATTACCTTATAACGTATAACGTTATATACTATTACGTAATAACGTATAACGTTTATATAGTATTACCTTATGGCGTATAACGTTATATACCGTTACGTACTGACGTATAACGTTATATACTATTACGTACTAACGTATAACGTTATGTAGTATTACCTTATAACGTATAACGTTATATACTATTACGTAATAAGGTATAACGTTATATAGTATTACCTTATGGCGTATAACGTTGTATACCATTACGTACTTACGTATAACGTTATATACTATTACGTAATATAGTATAACGTTATATACTATTACGTAATATCGTATAACGTTATATACTACTACGTAATAACGTATAACGTTATATAGTATTACCTTGTGTCGTATAACGTTATATAGTATTACCTTATGACGTATAACGTTATGTAGTAGTACCTTATAACGTATAACGTTATATACTATTACGTAATATCGTATAACGTTATATACTATTACGTAATAACGTATAACGTGTTATAGTATTACCTTATGGCGTATAACGTTATATACCATTACGTACTGACGTATAACGTTATATACTATTACGTAATATCGTATAACGTTATATACTATTACGTAATATCGTATAACGTTATATACTACTACGTAATAACGTATGACGATATATACTAATACGTAATAACGTATAACGTTATATAGTACCACCTTATCACGTATAACGTTATATACTATTACGTAATATCGTATAACGTTATATACTATTACGTAATATCGTATAACGTTATATACTACTACGTAATAACGTATAACGTTATAGAGTGTTACCTTATGGCGTATAACGTTATATACCATTACGTACTGACGTATAACGTTATATACTATTACCTAATAACGTATAACGTTATATAGTATTACCTTATGACGTATAACGTTATGTAGTAGTACCTTATAACGTATAACGTTATATACTATTACGTAATATCGTATAACGTTATATACTACTACGTAATAACGTATAACGTTATATACTATTACGTAATATCGTATAACGTTATATACTACTACGTAATAACGTATAACGTTATATAGTATTACCTTGTGGCGTATAACGTTATATAGTATTACCTTATGGCGTATAACGTTATGTAGTAGTACCTTATAACGTATAACGTTATATACTATTACGTAATATCGTATAACGTTATATACTATTACGTAATAACGTTTTTTTTTTTTTTTTTATTTTATTTTATTTTGGTTATTTTACAATTTGTCCTTGCGGACATTTGGTAAAGTGTTATATCTTGTTGGTGAAGAAAAAAAAATATAAATAAAAAATAATATAGCATGTGGGCGGCTACCCCCAGCGGGGTGCCAGCTTCGTTTTTTCTAAGTTATATCTTTTATGAGGTCTATTGGGTGTTTCCTTTTTAGTCTTCTTGCGATATTTGTTGTGTTGCACGTTTCAGCTGCCAGCTGGTTCGGGTGTGTTTCTATTCTTGTTCTGTATCTTGTTGCGAATCTGGTAATCTCCTCCTTGACCGTTGATATTCCGAGGTCTTTCCTTATGTCCTCGTTTCTAACGTACCACGGGGCGTTTACCATTGTTCTAAGGATTTTGGCTTGGATTGTTTCTATTTTGTTTATATGGCTCATTGCTGCTGTTCCCCATAGTGGAATTCCGTATGTCCAGATTGGCTTTATGATTATTTTATATATTTTCAGTTTGTTTTCTGTGCTTAGTTTGGATTTTCGGCTTGTTAGCCAGTACATTTGTTTCCTTGCTATCTGTATCTTGTCTATTATTGATATGATGTGCTGTTTCCATGTGAAGTGTGTATCTATGTGAAGTCCAAGGTATTTGACTTGCCTTCTTTGTGTTATTTGCGTGCCGTTCAGGAAGATGTTTGGTGTTATCTGTTTTCTCAATGTGAATGTAATGTGGTTGCATTTGTCAGGGTTAGCTTTGATTTGTTTGTCCTGTAGCCACTTTTCTATTTTTGTGATGTGCTCTTGTAGTATTGTGGCTGCTGTTACAGGGTTAGTGTGCCTGACTAGCACGGCTGTGTCGTCCGCGAATGTCAGTATTTTGCTATTGGTAGTTGTTGGAATGTTGGCCGTGTATAATGTGTATAGTATGGGTCCTAGGACGCTTCCTTGTGGAACACCTGCTTTGATGTCTTTTGCTTCGGAGTGTGCGTCCTTGATTTTTACTGTGAAGGTTCTGTTGCTTATGTATGATTTTATTATTTGGTATATTTTTTCCGGGAATTGTTTCTTGATTGTTTGTATTAGGCTTTCGTGGTTTATTTTGTCGAAAGCTTTCTCTATGTCCATGAATAGGGCTGTACAATATTGTTTGTTTTCTATTGTGTGTATTATTTCGTTGACAAGCCTGTGCATTTGTTCTATGGTGGAGTGTTTATTTCTGAATCCAAATTGATGGTCTGGTATTAGTTTTTCCTTCTCTATTATTGGTTTTAGTCGGGCGTATATTACTTTTTCTAGTATTTTGGAGAGCACGGGGAGTAGTGATATTGGTCTGTAGGATGTTGCTTCATGTGGGTCTTTGCCTGGTTTGGGTAACATTATGATTTGTGCCTGTTTCCATAATGCAGGATAATATTGTATTCTTAGTATTGCATTGAATATTATTGTAATTAACCGTATCGCTTTTGGAGGGAGGTTTTTCAATATTTTGCCATTGATTAGATCGATTCCTGGTGCTTTGTTGTTTTTTGTTTTTTCTATTATGTTTCTTATTTCTTGTGCTGTTGTTTTGGGTATGGTGTATTGCTTGTCGATTGCAGTGCTAGTGGCTATCGCGTCGTCGTCCGTATGGCTATTGTGGTTGCTGTTATTGATGTTGTGTGGTGTAAATGTGTTGCATAGGTGGATGGAAAATTCTTCGGCTTGCTCTTCGTTGCTTCTTGCCCATGTGTTGTCTGCTTTTCTGATTGCTGGGGCTGGTTTTATCGCCTTCTTTATTTTTTTTGTGGCTTTCCATAGTGAGTAGTTGTAGTTCTCGTGTGCAGATAGTGACTCTATGAACTTTGTGAATTCGTTGTTGTTGTGCTCTTTTATTTTGTTTTTTATTTCCTTTGCAAGTTTGTTTAGGTGTTTTTTGTTTTCTTTTGTTCTATGTTTTTGCCATTTTGCTTTCGCTTTTCTTTTATCTCTAATTTTTTCGAGGATGTCAGATGGGATTTGTTTTGTTTGTCTAGTGGTAGTTTCTGGTTTTGTGGTTGCCCGTGCTGCCTCTTGTATAGTTTCTGTAAGTGTTGTTACAGCTTGTTCGATGTGTTGGGGCGTTTTCAGTGGGATGTTGCAGTTGATTTTGCTCTCGATTATTTCTTTGAAGGTTTGCCAATTAGTGGATTTGTTGCATAGCGTCTCTGAGTTGTTGTAGAGTATTGGCTTGTTTCTGTATGTTATTATTATGGGTGTATGGTCGGAGCTAAGCTCGAGGCTGGATGCTATATTTATTTTATTTCCGTTTAATCCCTTTGTGACTGCAAAGTCGAGTAGGTCAGGGATTTTGCTCAGGTCTGTCGGCCAGTATGTCGGTCTTCCTGTGGATAATATATTGAGATTGTTTTTCCTGATGTGTTTTTCTAGGGTTCTGCCTCGAGGTGTAGTGATTCTTGATCCCCATGTTGTGTGCTTTGAGTTGTAGTCTCCTGCTGCGATAAACTTGTCGCCTAGTTGTTGGAAGTATTCTTCCCACATTTGTGCTGTAATTTTGTGTCGCGGTGGTGCATATACTGCTGACAGCTGTAGACGGTTGCTGCTAGTTTGTACGGTAACGGTAGTTGCTTGTATGTGTTCTTTACTAACTTGGCTGTGTAGGTGGTGTTTAATGTCGTTTCTTATTATCACTGCGGTTCCTCCGTGTGCTTTTCCTGAGAGGTGCTTGGTATCGTATATGGTATAGTGCGGTATTTTTGTGTAGCTTTTTGTTGTGAAATGCGTCTCCGATACAAGTAGTATGTCTATGTTGTTGTGGTATAGGAATGCTTTGGTTTCAATGGCCCTTTGTTGTAGACCGTTAGAGTTCCAGGCAGCTATTTTTAGTATGTCCGTTTTTACTTTTTGCTTAGCATGGTTGTTATCAGTTGTATCATAGCTGTGATTTGTAATGATTGCTGCTTGAATGCTTCGTTTAGTTCGCTTATCGTTCTTGTTAACATATCGGTGCTTTTGATGGATTGTTTTAATAGTTCTTTTATTTCTGTAGCGTCGTTGGTGTTGTTGTTGTGGTTTTGATTGGCTACGGGTGTTACTTCCTTGGTTGCTTGCGCGTAGCTTCGACTGCCAGTGGTGTTGATATTGTTGTGGTTGTTGTTCATTACGTACTGTACTTTAATTGGTGTCTCAGCTTCTGCCCTGTCTTGTTGTGTGTGGTGGTAGTTAAATGTCCTGCTTCTAAGCGGCGGAAACAATTTACGTTGGAGTATTTTTCTGGCTGGGCAGCCTTTGTAGCTGGCTGGGTGGTTTCCGTTGCAGTTGTAGCACTTTACCTCTTCTATTTTTCCCGTATATGGGCAGTAAGTTGTCAGGTGCTTTCCTGCGCATTTGACGCACACCGGGTTTCTGTTGCAGTAATTTTTTGTGTGCCCATATTGTTGGCACCGCATGCACTGAGGTATGTCTTTTTTTTGTCTGGGTGGTTCGACTGTGATTATTGTGTTTAAGATTTGTTTAATGTCATAGATTTCCTTGTTGTTTTTGTTCGGTTCTAGTTCTATTAGGAACAGCGGTAGTGGTTGTTTGGTGTCAAATCTCGTTATGTTGTTTATTGCTCTTACCTGGTGTCCGATTTTGGCTAGTTCGTCGCATATGTTGCTTGTGTTTGTTCTTGGGTGTAGCCCTCTGATAACTGCTTTATAGCTTTTGTCAGTTTTGAGCTGGTAGGTGTGGTACCCGGCGTTTTTTTCTTTTAGCACTTTTACCACTTTTCTGTAGGTTTCTGGGGCGTTGGTTTGCACTTTTACCTGGTCCAGTTTTAATTGTTTTATTGAGTAGTTTTCTTTGCCTGCCGTATTGTTTAGCAGTTCGAGGAGGGGGTCTATTATTTGCGCATCGATGTATATTGGCGGTGGTTTGGGGTTGTGTGTTATTGGTTTTTCAGTTGTTTCAGTTGTTTCTGGTTCCTTCTCTTGTGGTAGTATGCTGAAGGGGTTTTGTAGTGGGATTTCTTGGAGCCACTGCTTACTTACTGTTTCTGCAGCCCTCCTAGTATTTGCGTTTGTTGTAATTTTTCTTCTTTTGCTGGGAGTTACGAGCTTCCAGCTTTCGTCTTGTTGTGTTAGATCGTTGTTGGTGGTGTTTCTCTCGTCACTCATCTGAGTCGTATCCATTTCGGTTTCTGTGCATTCATGGATTTCCATGGTTTTGTATATGGCGTATGTTTCACCGTTGTTTGATATCCTGAGCGGTGGCACTCGTTGCATTGCTTTGTTTTCCCCGCTTCTCGCACTTTCGGGGGCACTTTTTTCCACGTCCGATTTCGACTGAGAGACCTCTCCGGGCACCAGGCACGTCTGCACTCTTCGGCAGTCGAAAGGGAACTCACGTAATAACGTATAACGTGTTATAGTATTACCTTATGGCGTATAACGTTATATACCATTACGTACTGACGTATAACGTTATATACTATTACGAAATATCGTATAACGTTATATACTATTACGTAATATCGTATAACGTTATATACTACTACGTAATAACGTATGACGATATATACTAATACGTAATAACGTATAACGTTATATAGTATCACCTTATCACGTATAACGTTATATACTATTACGTAATATCGTATAACGTTATATACTATTACGTAATATCGTATAACGTTATATACTACTACGTAAAAACGTATAACGTTATAGAGTATTACCTTATGGCGTATAACGTTATATACCATTACGTACTGACGTATAACGTTATATACTACTACGTAAGAACGTATAACGATATATACTAATACGTAATAACGTATAACGTTATATAGTATTACCTTATGACGTATAACGTTATGTAGTAGTACCTTATAACGTATAACGTTATATACTATTACATAATAACGTATAACGTTATATAGTATTACCATATGACGTATAACGTTATATACTATTACGTAATATCGTATAACGTTATATACTACTACGTAAGAACGTATAACGATATATACTAATACGTAATAACGTATAACATTATATAGTATCACCTTATGACGTATAACGTTATATACTACTACGTACTGACGTATAACGTTATATACTATTACGGAATAACGTATAACGTTATATTCTATTACGTAATAACGTATAACGTTATATGGTATTACCTTATAACGTATAACGTTATATACCATTACGTACTGACGTATAACGTTATATACTACTATGTACTAACGTATAACGTTATGTAGTATTACCTTATAACGTATAACGTTATATACTATTACGTAATAACGTATAACGTTATATAGTATTACCTTATGGCGTATAACGTTATATACCATTACGTACTGACGTATAATGTTATATACTATTACGTACTAACGTATAACGTTATGTAGTATTACCTTATAACGTATAACGTTATATACTATTACGTAATAACGTATAACGTTATATAGTATTACCTTATGGCGTATAACGTTATATACCATTACGTACTGACGTATAACGTTATATACTATTACGTAATAACGTATAAAGTTATATGGTATTACCTTATGGCGTATAACGTTATATACCATTACGTACTGACGTATAACGTTATATACTATTACGTACTAACGTATAACGTTATGTAGTATTACCTTATAACGTATTACGTTATATACTATTACGTAATAACATATAACGTTATATAGTATTACCTTATGGCGTATAACGTTATATACCATTACGTACTGACGTATAACGTTATATACTATTACGTAATAACGTATAACGTTATATAGTATTACCTTATGGCGTATAACGTTATATACCATTACGTACTGACGTATAACGTTGTATACTATTACGTAATAACGTATAACGTTATATACTATTACGTAATAACGTATAACGTTATATAGTATTACCATATGACGTATAACGTTATGTACTATTATGTAATAACGTATAACGTTATATAGTGTCACCTTATGACGTATAACGTTATATACTATTACGTAATATCGTATAACGTTATATACTACTACGTAATAACGTATAACGATATATACTAATACGTAATAACGTATAACGTTATATAGTATCACCTTATAACGTATAACGTTATGTAGTAGTACCTTATAACGTATAACGTTATATACTATTACATAATAACGTATAACGTTATATAGTATTACCATATGACGTATAACGTTATATACTATTACGTAATATCGTATAACGTTATATACTACTACGTAAGAACGTATAACGATATATACTAATACGTAATAACGTATAACGTTATATAGTACTACCTTATGGCGTATAACGTTATATAGTATTACCTTATGACGTCTAACGTTATGTAGTAGTACCTTATAACGTATAACGTTTTTTACTATTACGTAATAACGTATAACGTTATATAGTATTACATTATGACGTATAACGTTATGTAGTAGTACCTTATAACGTATAACGTTATATAGTATTACCTTATGGCGTATAACGTTATATACCATTACGTACTGACGTATAACGTTATATACTATTACGTACTAACGTATAACGTTATGTAGTATTACCTTATAACGTATAACGTTATATACTATTACATAATAACGTATAACGTTATATAGTATTACCATATGACGTATAACGTTATATACTATTACGTAATATCGTATAACGTTATATACTACTACGTAAGAACGTATAACGATATATACTAATACGTAATAACGTATAACGTTATATAGTATTACCTTATAGCGTATAACGTTATATACCATAACGTACTGACGTATAACGTTATATACTATTACGTAATAACGTATAACGTTATATACTATTACGTAATAACGTATAACGTTATATACTATTACGTAATAACGTATAACGTTATATGGCATTATCTTATGGACTATAACGTTATATACCATTACGTACTGACGTATAACATTATATACTATTACGTAATATCGTATAACGTTATATACTATTACGTAATATCGTATAACGTTATATACTACTACGTAATAACGTATAACGTTATATAGTATTACCTTATGGCGTATAACGTTATATACCATTACGTACTGACGTATAATGTTATATACTATTACGTACTAACGTATAACGTTATGTAGTATTACCTTATAACGTATAACGTTATATACTATTACGTAATAACGTATAACGTTATATAGTATTACCTTATGGCGTATAACGTTATATACCATTACGTACTGACGTATAACGTTATATACTATTACGTAATAACGTATAAAGTTATATGGTATTACCTTATGGCGTATAACGTTATATACCATTACGTACTGACGTATAACGTTATATACTATTACGTACTAACGTATAACGTTATGTAGTATTACCTTATAACGTATTACGTTATATACTATTACGTAATAACATATAACGTTATATAGTATTACCTTATGGCGTATAACGTTATATACCATTACGTACTGACGTATAACGTTATATACTATTACGTAATAACGTATAACGTTATATACTACTACGTAATAACGTATAACGATATATACTAATACGTAATAACGTATAACGTTATATAGTATCACCTTATAACGTATAACGTTATGTAGTAGTACCTTATAACGTATAACGTTATATACTATTACATAATAACGTATAACGTTATATAGTATTACCATATGACGTATAACGTTATATACTATTACGTAATATCGTATAACGTTATATACTACTACGTAAGAACGTATAACGATATATACTAATACGTAATAACGTATAACGTTATATAGTACTACCTTATGGCGTATAACGTTATATAGTATTACCTTATGACGTCTAACGTTATGTAGTAGTACCTTATAACGTATAACGTTTTTTACTATTACGTAATAACGTATAACGTTATATAGTATTACCTTATGACGTATATCGTTATGTAGTAGTACCTTATAACGTATAACGTTATATAGTATTACCTTATGGCGTATAACGTTATATACCATTACGTACTGACGTATAACGTTATATACTATTACGTACTAACGTATAACGTTATGTAGTATCACCTTATAACGTATAACGTTATATACTATTACATAATAACGTATAACGTTATATAGTATTACCATATGACGTATAACGTTATATACTATTACGTAATATCGTATAACGTTATATACTACTACGTAAGAACGTATAACGATATATACTAATACGTAATAATGTATAACGTTATATAGTATTACCTTATAGCGTATAACGTTATATAGTATTACCTTATGACGTCTAACGTTATGTAGTAGTACCTTATAACGTATAACGTTATATACTATTACGTAATATCGTATAACGCTAAATACTATTACGTAATAACGTATAACGTTATATAATTTTACCTTACGGCGTATAACGTTATATACCATTACGTACTGACGTATAACGTTATATACTATTACGCAATATCGTATAACGTTATATGCTATTACGTAATAACGTATAACGTTATATGGTATTACCTTATAACGTATAACGTTATATACCATTACGTACTGACGTATAACGTTATATACTATTACGTAATATCGTATAACGTTATATACTATTACGTAATATCGTATAACGTTATATACAACTACGTAATAACGTATAACGTTATATAGTATTACCTTATGGCGTATAACGTTATATACCATTACGTACTGACGTATAACGTTATATACTATGACGTAATAACGTATAAAGTTATATGGTATTACCTTATAACGTATAACGTTATATACTATTACGTAATAACGTATAACGTTATATAGTATTACCTTATGGCGTATAACGTTATATACCATTACGTACTGACGTATAACGTTATATACTATTACGTACTAACGTATAACGTTATGTAGTATTACCTTATAACGTATAACGTTATATACTATTACGTAACAACGTATAACGTTATATAGTGTCACCTTATGACGTATAACGTTATATACTACTACGTAATAACGTATAACGTTATATAGTATTACCTTATGGCGTATAACGTTATATACCATAACGTACTGACGTATAACGTTATATACTATTACGTAATAACGTATAACGTTATATACTATTACGTAATAACGTATAACGTTATATACTATTACGTAACAACGTATAACGTTATATAGTATTACCTTATGGCGTATAACGTTATATACCATTACGTACTGACGTATAACGTTATATACTATGACGTAATAACGTATAAAGTTATATGGTATTACCTTATAACGTATAACGTTATATACTATTACGTAATAACGTATAACGTTATATAGTATTACCTTATGGCGTATAACGTTATATACCATTACGTACTGACGTATAACGTTATATACTATTACGTACTAACGTATAACGTTATGTAGTATTACCTTATAACGTATAACGTTATATACTATTACGTAACAACGTATAACGTTATATAGTGTCACCTTATGACGTATAACGTTATATACTACTACGTAATAACGTATAACGTTATATAGTATTACCTTATGGCGTATAACGTTATATACCATAACGTACTGACGTATAACGTTATATACTATTACGTAATAACGTATAACGTTATATACTATTACGTAATAACGTATAACGTTATATACTATTACGTAACAACGTATAACGTTATATAGTGTCACCTTATGACGTATAACGTTATATACTACTACGTAATAACGTATAACGTTATATAGTATTACCTTATAACGTATAACGTTATATACCATTACGTACTGACGTATAACGTTATATACTATTACGTAATATCGTATAACGTTATATACTATTACGTAATATCGTATAACGTTATATACTACTACGTAAGAACGTATAACGATATATACTAATACGTAATAACGTATAACATTATATAGTATCACCTTATGACGTATAACGTTATATACTACTACGTACTGACGTATAACGTTATATACTATTACGGAATAACGTATAACGTTATATTCTATTACGTAATAACGTATAACGTTATATGGTATTACCTTATAACGTATAACGTTATATACCATTACGTACTGACGTATAACGTTATGTACTACTATGTACTAACGTATAACGTTATGTAGTATTACCTTATAACGTATAACGTTATATACTATTACGTAATAACGTATAACGTTATATAGTATTACCTTATGGCGTATAACGTTATATACCATTACGTACTGACGTATAATGTTATATACTATTACGTACTAACGTATAACGTTATGTAGTATTACCTTATAACGTATAACGTTATATACTATTACGTAATAACGTATAACGTTATATAGTATTACCTTATGGCGTATAACGTTATATACCATTACGTACTGACGTATAACGTTATATACTATTACGTAATAACGTATAAAGTTATATGGTATTACCTTATGGCGTATAACGTTATATACCATTACGTACTGACGTATAACGTTATATACTATTACGTACTAATGTATAACGTTATGTAGTATTACCTTATAACGTATTACGTTATATACTATTACGTAATAACATATAACGTTATATAGTATTACCTTATGGCGTATAACGTTATATACCATTACGTACTGACGTATAACGTTATATACTATTACGTAATAACGTATAACGTTATATAGTATTACCTTATGGCGTATAACGTTATATACCATTACGTACTGACGTATAACGTTGTATACTATTACGTAATAACGTATAACGTTATATACTATTACGTAATAACGTATAACGTTATATAGTATTACCATATGACGTATAACGTTATGTACTATTATGTAATAACGTATAACGTTATATAGTGTCACCTTATGACGTATAACGTTATATACTATTACGTAATATCGTATAACGTTATATACTACTACGTAATAACGTATAACGATATATACTAATACGTAATAACGTATAACGTTATATAGTATCACCTTATAACGTATAACGTTATGTAGTAGTACCTTATAACGTATAACGTTATATACTATTACATAATAACGTATAATGTTATATAGTATTACCATATGACGTATAACGTTATATACTATTACGTAATATCGTATAACGTTATATACTACTACGTAAGAACGTATAACGATATATACTAATACGTAATAACGTATAACGTTATATAGTACTACCTTATGGCGTATAACGTTATATAGTATTACCTTATGACGTCTAACGTTATGTAGTAGTACCTTATAACGTATAACGTTTTTTACTATTACGTAATAACGTATAACGTTATATAGTATTACATTATGACGTATAACGTTATGTAGTAGTACCTTATAACGTATAACGTTATATAGTATTACCTTATGGCGTATAACGTTATATACCATTACGTACTGACGTATAACGTTATATACTATTACGTACTAACGTATAACGTTATGTAGTATTACCTTATAACGTATAACGTTATATACTATTACATAATAACGTATAACGTTATATAGTATTACCATATGACGTATAACGTTATATACTATTACGTAATATCGTATAACGTTATATACTACTACGTAAGAACGTATAACGATATATACTAATACGTAATAACGTATAACGTTATATAGTATTACCTTATAGCGTATAACGTTATATACCATAACGTACTGACGTATAACCTTATATACTATTACGTAATAACGTATAACGTTATATACTATTACGTAATAACGTATAACGTTATATACTATTACGTAATAACGTATAACGTTATATGGCATTATCTTATGGACTATAACGTTATATACCATTACGTACTGACGTCTAACATTATATACTATTACGTAATATCGTATAACGTTATATACTATTACGTAATATCGTATAACGTTATATACTACTACGTAATAACGTATAACGTTATATAGTATTACCTTATGGCGTATAACGTTATATACCATTACGTACTGACGTATAATGTTATATACTATTACGTACTAACGTATAACGTTATGTAGTATTACCTTATAACGTATAACGTTATATACTATTACGTAATAACGTATAACGTTATATAGTATTACCTTATGGCGTATAACGTTATATACCATTACGTACTGACGTATAACGTTATATACTATTACGTAATAACGTATAAAGTTATATGGTATTACCTTATGGCGTATAACGTTATATACCATTACGTACTGACGTATAACGTTATATACTATTACGTACTAACGTATAACGTTATGTAGTATTACCTTATAACGTATTACGTTATATACTATTACGTAATAACATATAACGTTATATAGTATTACCTTATGGCGTATAACGTTATATACCATTACGTACTGACGTATAACGTTATATACTATTACGTAATAACGTATAACGTTATATACTACTACGTAATAACGTATAACGATATATACTAATACGTAATAACGTATAACGTTATATAGTATCACCTTATAACGTATAACGTTATGTAGTAGTACCTTATAACGTATAACGTTATGTACTATTATGTAATAACGTATAACGTTATATAGTGTCACCTTATGACGTATAACGTTATATACTATTACGTAATATCGTATAACGTTATATACTACTACGTAAGAACGTATAACGATATATACTAATACGTAATAACGTATAACGTTATATAGTACTACCTTATGGCGTATAACGTTATATAGTATTACCTTATGACGTCTAACGTTATGTAGTAGTACCTTATAACGTATAACGTTTTTTACTATTACGTAATAACGTATAACGTTATATAGTATTACATTATGACGTATAACGTTATGTAGTAGTACCTTATAACGTATAACGTTATATAGTATTACCTTATGGCGTATAACGTTATATACCATTACGTACTGACGTATAACGTTATATACTATTACGTACTAACGTATAACGTTATGTAGTATTACCTTATAACGTATAACGTTATATACTATTACATAATAACGTATAACGTTATATAGTATTACCATATGACGTATAACGTTATATACTATTACGTAATATCGTATAACGTTATATACTACTACGTAAGAACGTATAACGATATATACTAATACGTAATAACGTATAACGTTATATAGTATTACCTTATAGCGTATAACGTTATATACCATAACGTACTGACGTATAACCTCATATACTATTACGTAATAACGTATAACGTTATATACTATTACGTAATAACGTATAACGTTATATACTATTACGTAATAACGTATAACGTTATATGGCATTATCTTATGGACTATAACGTTATATACCATTACGTACTGACGTATAACATTATATACTATTACGTAATATCGTATAACGTTATATACTATTACGTAATATCGTATAACGTTATATACTACTACGTAATAACGTATAACGTTATATAGTATTACCTTATGGCGTATAACGTTATATACCATTACGTACTGACGTATAATGTTATATACTATTACGTACTAACGTATAACGTTATGTAGTATTACCGTATAACGTATAACGTTATATACTATTACGTAATAACGTATAACGTTATATAGTATTACCTTATGGCGTATAACGTTATATACCATTACGTACTGACGTATAACGTTATATACTATTACGTAATAACGTATAAAGTTATATGGTATTACCTTATGGCGTATAACGTTATATACCATTACGTACTGACGTATAACGTTATATACTATTACGTACTAACGTATAACGTTATGTAGTATTACCTTATAACGTGTTACGTTATATACTATTACGTAATAACATATAACGTTATATAGTATTACCTTATGGCGTATAACGTTATATACCATTACGTACTGACGTATAACGTTATATACTATTACGTAATAACGTATAACATTATATACTACTACGTAATAACGTATAACGATATATACTAATACGTAATAACGTATAACGTTATATAGTATCACCTTATAACGTATAACGTTATGTAGTAGTACCTTATAACGTATAACGTTATATACTATTACATAATAACGTATAACGTTATATAGTATTACCATATGACGTATAACGTTATATACTATTACGTAATATCGTATAACGTTATATACTACTACGTAAGAACGTATAACGATATATACTAATACGTAATAACGTATAACGTTATATAGTACTACCTTATGGCGTATAACGTTATATAGTATTACCTTATGACGTCTAACGTTATGTAGTAGTACCTTATAACGTATAACGTTTTTTACTATTACGTAATAACGTATAACGTTATATAGTATTACCTTATGACGTATATCGTTATGTAGTAGTACCTTATAACGTATAACGTTATATAGTATTACCTTATGGCGTATAACGTTATATACCATTACGTACTGACGTATAACGTTATATACTATTACGTACTAACGTATAACGTTATGTAGTATCACCTTATAACGTATAACGTTATATACTATTACATAATAACGTATAACGTTATATAGTATTACCATATGACGTATAACGTTATATACTATTACGTAATATCGTATAACGTTATATACTACTACGTAAGAACGTATAACGATATATACTAATACGTAATAATGTATAACGTTATATAGTATTACCTTATAGCGTATAACGTTATATAGTATTACCTTATGACGTCTAACGTTATGTAGTAGTACCTTATAACGTATAACGTTATATACTATTACGTAATATCGTATAACGCTAAATACTATTACGTAATAACGTATAACGTTATATAGTATTACCTTACGGCGTATAACGTTATATACCATTACGTACTGACGTATAACGTTATATACTATTACGCAATATCGTATAACGTTATATGCTATTACGTAATAACGTATAACGTTATATGGTATTACCTTATAACGTATAACGTTATATACCATTACGTACTGACGTATAACGTTATATACTATTACGTAATATCGTATAACGTTATATACTATTACGTAATATCGTATAACGTTATATACAACTACGTAATAACGTATAACGTTATATAGTATTACCTTATGGCGTATAACGTTATATACCATTACGTACTGACGTATAACGTTATATACTATGACGTAATAACGTATAAAGTTATATGGTATTACCTTATAACGTATAACGTTATATACTATTACGTAATAACGTATAACGTTATATAGTATTACCTTATGGCGTATAACGTTATATACCATTACGTACTGACGTATAACGTTATATACTATTACGTACTAACGTATAACGTTATGTAGTATTACCTTATAACGTATAACGTTATATACTATTACGTAACAACGTATAACGTTATATAGTGTCACCTTATGACGTATAACGTTATATACTACTACGTAATAACGTATAACGTTATATAGTATTACCTTATGGCGTATAACGTTATATACCATAACGTACTGACGTATAACGTTATATACTATTACGTAATAACGTATAACGTTATATACTATTACGTAATAACGTATAACGTTATATACTATTACGTAATAACGTATAACGTTATATACTATTACGTAATAACGTATAACGTTATATGGCATTATCTTATGGACTATAACGTTATATACAATTACGTACTGACGTATAACGTTATATAGTATTACGTAATATCGTATAACGTTATATACTACTACGTAAGAACGTATAACGATATATACTAATACGTAATAACGTATAACGTTATATAGTATTACCTTATGGCGTATAACGTTATATAGTATTACCTTATGACGTCTAACGTTATGTAGTAGTACCTTATAACGTATAACGTTATTTACTATTACGTAATAACGTATAACGTTATATAGTATTACCTTATGACGTATAACGTTATGTAGTAGTACCTTATAACGTATAACGTTATATAGTATTACCTTATGGCGTATAACGTTATATACCATTACGTACTGACGTATAACGTTATATACTATTACGTACTAACGTATAACGTTATGTAGTATTACCTTATAACGTATAACGTTATATACTATTACGTAATAACGTATAACGTTATATAGTATTACCTTATGGCGTATAACGTTATATACCATTACGTACTGACGTATAACGTTATATACTATTATGTAATAACGTATAAAGTTATATGGTATTACCTTATGGCGTATAACGTTATATACCATTACGTACTGACGTATATCGTTATATACTATTACGTACTAACGTATAACGTTATGTAGTAATACCTTATAACGTATTACGTTATATACTATTACGTAATAACGTATAACGTTATATAGTATTACCTTATGGCGTATAACGTTATATACCATTACGTACTGACGTATAACGTTATATACAATTACGTAATAACGTATAACGTTATATAGTATTACCTTATGGCGTATAACGTTATATACCATTACGTACTGACGTATAACGTTGTATACTATTACGTAATAACGTATAACGTTATATACTATTACGTAATAACGTATAACGTTATATAGTATTACCATATGACGTATAACGTTATGTACTATTATGTAATAACGTATAACGTTATATAGTGTCACCTTATGACGTATAACGTTATATACTATTACGTAATATCGTATAACGTTATATACTACTACGTAATAACGTATAACGATATATACTAATACGTAATAACGTATAACGTTATATAGTATCTCCTTATAACGTATAACGTTATGTAGTAGTACCTTATAACGTATAACGTTATATACTATTACATAATAACGTATAACGTTATATAGTATTACCATATGACGTATAACGTTATATACTATTACGTAATATCGTATAACGTTATATACTACTACGTAAGAACGTATAACGATATATACTAATACGTAATAACGTATAACGTTATATAGTACAACCTTATGGCGTATAACGTTATATAGTATTACCTTATGACGTCTAACGTTATGTAGTAGTACCTTATAACGTATAACGTTTTTTACTATTACGTAATAACGTATAACGTTATATAGTATTACCTTATGACGTATAACGTTATGTAGTAGTACCTTATAACGTATAACGTTATATAGTATTACCTTATGGCGTATAACGTTATATACCATTACGTACTGACGTATAACGTTATATACTATTACGTACTAACGTATAACGTTATGTAGTATTACCTTATAACGTATAACGTTATATACTATTACATAATAACGTATAACGTTATATAGTATTACCATATGACGTATAACGTTATATACTATTACGTAATATCGTATAACGATATATACTACTACGTAAGAACGTATAACGATATATACTAATACGTAATAATGTATAACGTTATATAGTATTACCTTATAGCGTATAACGTTATATAGTATTACCTTATGACGTCTAACGTTATGTAGTAGTACCTTATAACGTATAACGTTATATACTATTACGTAATATCGTATAACGCTAAATACTATTACGTAATAACGTATAACGTTATATAGTATTACCTTACGGCGTATAACGTTATATACCATTACGTACTGACGTATAACGTTATATACTATTACGCAATATCGTATAACGTTATATGCTATTACGTAATAACGTATAACGTTATATGGTATTACCTTATAACGTATAACGTTATATACCATTACGTACTGACGTATAACGTTATATACTATTACGTAATATCGTATAACGTTATATACTATTACGTAATATCGTATAACGTTATATACAACTACGTAATAACGTATAACGTTATATAGTATTACCTTATGGCGTATAACGTTATATACCATTACGTACTGACGTATAACGTTATATACTATGACGTAATAACGTATAAAGTGATATGGTATTACCTTATAACGTATAACGTTATATACTATTACGTAATAACGTATAACGTTATATAGTATTACCTTATGGCGTATAACGTTATATACCATTACGTACTGACGTATAACGTTATATACTATTACGTACTAACGTATAACGTTATGTAGTATAACCTTATAACGTATAACGTTATATACTATTACGTAACAACGTATAACGTTATATAGTGTCACCTTATGACGTATAACGTTATATACTACTACGTAATAACGTATAACGTTATATAGTATTACCTTATGGCGTATAACGTTATATACCACAACGTACTGACGTATAACGTTATATACTATTACGTAATAACGTATAACGTTATATACTATTACGTAATAACGTATAACGTTATATACTATTACGTAATAACGTATAACGTTATATGGCATTATCTTATGGACTATAACGTTATATACCATTACGTACTGACGTATAACGTTATATACTATTATGTAATAACGTATAAAGTTATATGGTATTACCTTATGGCGTATAACGTTATATACCATTACGTACTGACAAATATCGTTATATACTATTACGTACTAACGTATAACGTTATGTAGTAATACCTTATAACGTATTACGTTATATACTATTACGTAATAACGTATAACGTTATATAGTATTACCTTATGGCGTATAACGTTATATACCATTACGTACTGACGTATAACGTTATATACAATTACGTAATAACGTATAACGTTATATACACCCTTCGACAAAAAGATAGCACATGTGTGCTATCATTAATTTCTCATAGATAGAGTCCGAATTTCCCAAGTTTGACGAATGGCATATAAACAGTACCTTGTAGTAATAAGGTATATGAGCTTGAAACTGTATCTTCGCTATTCCTCTTGTATTTATCAACAATGATTGTGAAATCCGGTCGGCGAAATGATAGCACACCAAGCATTTTGTTTCCATTCCTTAGTATTTCTGTGTATTCTGAGTGGTGTAGACGTAGTGAAAAGTAGAAGAATTTCATTAGAAACCTTACAAATTTCGATTCAAACAATGGGACGTGGAAAACAGCTAAATAGTGAAGAGATTCAAACAGTTTTGAAATTAAAGAAAGAAAACTTTACTATTTCTAAAATTGCAAAAGTTCTCAGTAGAAGTCGGAAAGTCATTTATAATTTACTGAAAGATGTAAATAATTATGGAACAAAAAAAAGCAGTGGGAGACCTTCCGCGATTAGTACTCGTGAAAAACGTGCAATTTTACGTGCCGCGTCAAATTCGCTTCTCACGTCACGTGAAATTGCAGAAAAAGTTGGCGTAAAAACTAATCCTCGGAATGTCAGACGTGTACTACAACAATCCGCGCACATAAAGCGGATGAAATTAAAACGAAGACCAGCTCTAAAGCAGATTCACAAGGAGCATCGATTATATTTTGCAAAAGAACATATACGGTGGAACAAGAAGTGGAGGAAAGTTATATTTACAGATGAAAAAAGATTTAATTTAGATGGCCCAGATGGATTCAATTTTTACTATCATGATGTAAGAAAAAAAAAATTGTCACAAATACGGCGTCAAATGGGTGGAGGTAGCATTATGCTTTGGGCAGGTATTGGGTATAACGGAAAGACTGATTTAATATCAATTCGCAGCAAGATGAATGCTATAACCTATCGTAATTTGATACAAAATCAAATTGCAAAGTACGCAACACATATTGCGAGACAAGATTTTATTTTTCAGCAAGATAATGCTGCAGTTCACACCGCTAAGGTTGTGAAAGAATATTTTTCAACAGAAAATATTGCAGTTTTGGACTGGCCTGCATGCTCCCCCGATTTAAACATAATCGAAAACTGTTGGAGTAAATTAAGCAATGCCGTTTATAGAGAAAATAGGCAATTTGAAAGTATTAATCAGTTAAAAAAGTGCCTTGAAGAGGAATGGAGAAATATATCGCTGGATTATATTAGAAAACTATATCGTTCTTTGCCGAAACGAATGCTGGAGGTGGTGGAGAATAAGGGAGGATCCACACATTATTAAATTTTAAAAGGTTTTTTATTTTTGTACAATTTAGTAGATAATAAACACTACAACTTTTGAAAGTGTGCTATCATTTCGCCGACCGGATTTCACAATCATTGTTGATAAATACAAGAGGAATAGCGAAGATACAGTTTCAAGCTCATATACCTTATTACTACAAGGTACTGTTTATATGCCATTCGTCAAACTTGGGAAATTCGGACTCTATCTATGAGAAATTAATGATAGCACACATGTGCTATCTTTTTGTCGAAGGGTGTAGTATTACCTTATGGCGTATAACGTTATATACCATTACGTACTGACGTATAACGTTGTATACTATTACGTAATAACGTATAACGTTATATACTATTACGTAATAACGTATAACGATATATACTAATACGTAATAACGTATAACATTATATAGTATCACCTTATGACGTATAACGCTATATACTACTACGTAATAACGTATAACGTTATATAGTATTACCTTATGACGTATAACGTTATGTAGTAGTACCTTATAACGTATAACGTTATATACTATTACATAATAACGTATAACGTTATATAGTATTACCATATGACGTATAACGTTATATACTATTACATAATATCGTATAACGTTATATACTACTACGTAAGAACGTATAACGATATATACTAATACGTAATAACGTATAACATTATATAGTATCACCTTATGACGTATAACGTTATATACTACTACGTAATAACGTATAACGTTATATAGTATTACCTTATGGCGTATAACGTTATATAGTATTACCTTATGACGTCTAACGTTATGTAGTAGTGCCTTATAACGTATAACGTTATATACTACTACGTAATAACGTATAACGTTATGTAGTATTACCTTATGGCGTATAACGTTATATACCATTACGTACTGACGTATAACGTTATATACTATTACGGAATAACGTATAACGTTATATTCTATTACGTAATAACGTATAACGTTATATGGTATTACCTTATAACGTATAACGTTATATACCATTACGTACTGACGTATAACGTTATATACTACTACGTACTAACGTATAACGTTATATAGTATTACCATATGACGTATAACGTTATGTACTATTATGTAATAACGTATAACGTTATATAGTGTCACCTTATGACGTATAACGTTATATACTATTACGTAATATCGTATAATGTTATATACTACTACGTATTAACGTATAACGATGTATACTAATACGTAATAACGTATAACGTTATATAGTATTACCTTATGACGTCTAACGTTATGTAGTAGTACCTTATAACGTATAACGTTTTTTACTATTACGTAATAACGTATAACGTTATATAGTATTACCTTATGGCGTATAACGTTATATACCATTACATACTGACGTATAATGTTATATACTATTACGTACTAACGTATAACGTTATGTAGTATTACCTTATGGCGTATAACGTTATATACCATTACGTACTGACGTATAACGTTATATACTATTACGTACTAACGTATAACGTTATGTAGTATTACCTTATAACGTATTACGTTATATACTATTACGTAATAACATATAACGTTATATAGTATTACCTTATGGCGTATAACGTTATATACCATTACGTCCTGACGTATAACGTTATATACTATTACGTAATAACGTATAACGTTATATAGTATTACCTTATGGCGTATAACGTTATATACCATTACGTACTGACGTATAACGTTGTATACTATTACGTAATAGCGTATAACGTTATATACTATTACGTAATAACGTATAACGTTATATGGTATTACCTTATAACGTATAACGTTATATACCATTACGTACTGACGTATAACGTTATATACTATTACGTAATAACGTATAACGTTATATAGTATTACCATATGACGTATAACGTTATGTACTATTATGTAATAACGTATAACGTTATATAGTGTCACCTTATGACGTATAACGTTATATACTATTACGTAATATCGTATAACGTTATATACTACTACGTAATAACGTATAACGATATATACTAATACGTAATAACGTATAACGTTATATAGTATCTCCTTATAACGTATAACGTTATGTAGTAGTACCTTATAACGTATAACGTTATATACTATTACATAATAACGTATAACGTTATATAGTATTACCATATGACGTATAACGTTATATACTATTACGTAATATCGTATAACGTTATATACTACTACGTAAGAACGTATAACGATATATACTAATACGTAATAACGTATAACGTTATATAGTACTACCTTATGGCGTATAACGTTATATAGTATTACCTTATGACGTCTAACGTTATGTAGTAGTACCTTATAACGTATAACGTTTTTTACTATTACGTAATAACGTATAACGTTATATACCATTACATAATATCGTATAACGTTATATACTACTACGTAAGAACGTATAACGATATATACTAATACGTAATAACGTATAACATTATATAGTATCACCTTATGACGTATAACGTTATATACTACTACGTAATAACGTATAACGTTATATAGTATTACCTTATGGCGTATAACGTTATATAGTATTACCTTATGACGTCTAACGTTATGTAGTAGTGCCTTATAACGTATAACGTTATATACTACTACGTAATAACGTATAACGTTATGTAGTATTACCTTATGGCGTATAACGTTATATACCATTACGTACTGACGTATAACGTTATATACTATTACGGAATAACGTATAACGTTATATTCTATTACGTAATAACGTATAACGTTATATGGTATTACCTTATAACGTATAACGTTATATACCATTACGTACTGACGTATAACGTTATATACTACTACGTACTAACGTATAACGTTATATAGTATTACCATATGACGTATAACGTTATGTACTATTATGTAATAACGTATAACGTTATATAGTGTCACCTTATGACGTATAACGTTATATACTATTATGTAATATCGTATAATGTTATATACTACTACGTATTAACGTATAACGATGTATACTAATACGTAATAACGTATAACGTTATATAGTATTACCTTATGACGTCTAACGTTATGTAGTAGTACCTTATAACGTATAACGTTTTTTACTATTACGTAATAACGTATAACGTTATATAGTATTACCTTATGGCGTATAACGTTATATACCATTACATACTGACGTATAATGTTATATACTATTACGTACTAACGTATAACGTTATGTAGTATTACCTTATGGCGTATAACGTTATATACCATTACGTACTGACGTATAACGTTATATACTATTACGTACTAACGTATAACGTTATGTAGTATTACCTTATAACGTATTACGTTATATACTATTACGTAATAACATATAACGTTATATAGTATTACCTTATGGCGTATAACGTTATATACCATTACGTCCTGACGTATAACGTTATATACTATTACGTAATAACGTATAACGTTATATAGTATTACCTTATGGCGTATAACGTTATATACCATTACGTACTGACGTATAACGTTGTATACTATTACGTAATAGCGTATAACGTTATATACTATTACGTAATAACGTATAACGTTATATGGTATTACCTTATAACGTATAACGTTATATACCATTACGTACTGACGTATAACGTTATATACTATTACGTAATAACGTATAACGTTATATAGTATTACCATATGACGTATAACGTTATGTACTATTATGTAATAACGTATAACGTTATATAGTGTCACCTTATGACGTATAACGTTATATACTATTACGTAATATCGTATAACGTTATATACTACTACGTAATAACGTATAACGATATATACTAATACGTAATAACGTATAACGTTATATAGTATCTCCTTATAACGTATAACGTTATGTAGTAGTACCTTATAACGTATAACGTTATATACTATTACATAATAACGTATAACGTTATATAGTATTACCATATGACGTATAACGTTATATACTATTACGTAATATCGTATAACGTTATATACTACTACGTAAGAACGTATAACGATATATACTAATACGTAATAACGTATAACGTTATATAGTACTACCTTATGGCGTATAACGTTATATAGTATTACCTTATGACGTCTAACGTTATGTAGTAGTACCTTATAACGTATAACGTTTTTTACTATTACGTAATAACGTATAACGTTATATAGTATTACCTTATGACGTATAACGTTATGTAGTAGTACCTTATAACGTATAACGTTATATAGTATTACCTTATGGCGTATAACGTTGTATACCATTACGTACTGACGTATAACGTTATATACTATTACGTACTAACGTATAACGTTATGTAGTATTACCTTATAACGTATAACGTTATATACTATTACATAATAACGTATAACGTTATATAGTATTACCATATGACGTATAACGTTATATACTATTACGTAATATCGTATAACGTTATATACTACTACGTAAGAACGTATAAGGATATATACTAATACGTAATAATGTATAACGTTATATAGTATTACCTTATAGCGTATAACGTTATATAGTATTACCTTATGACGTCTAACGTTATGTAGTAGTACCTTATAACGTATAACGTTATATACTATTACGTAATATCGTATAACGCTAAATACTATTACGTAATAACGTATAACGTTATATAGTATTACCTTACGGCGTATAACGTTATATACCATTACGTACTGACGTATAACGTTATATACTATTACGCAATATCGTATAACGTTATATGCTATTACGTAATAACGTATAACGTTATATGGTATTACCTTATAACGTATAACGTTATATACCATTACGTACTGACGTATAACGTTATATACTATTACGTAATATCGTATAACGTTATATACTATTACGTAATATCGTATAACGTTATATACAACTACGTAATAACGTATAACGTTATATAGTATTACCTTATGGCGTATAACGTTATATACCATTACGTACTGACGTATAACGTTATATACTATGACGTAATAACGTATAAAGTTATATGGTATTACCTTATAACGTATAACGTTATATACTATTACGTAATAACGTATAACGTTATATAGTATTACCTTATGGCGTATAACGTTATATACCATTACGTACTGACGTATAACGTTATATACTATTACGTACTAACGTATAACGTTATGTAGTATTACCTTATAACGTATAACGTTATATACTATTACGTAACAACGTATAACGTTATATAGTGTCACCTTATGACGTATAACGTTATATACTACTACGTAATAACGTATAACGTTATATAGTATTACCTTATGGCGTATAACGTTATATACCATAACGTACTGACGTATAACGTTATATACTATTACGTAATAACGTATAACGTTATATACTATTACGTAATAACGTATAACGTTATATACTATTACGTAATAACGTATAACGTTATATGGCATTATCTTATGGACTATAACGTTATATACAATTACGTACTGACGTATAACGTTATATAGTATTACGTAATATCGTATAACGTTATATACTACTACGTAAGAACGTATAACGATATATACTAATACGTAATAACGTATAACGTTATATAGTATTACCTTATGTCGTATAACGTTATATAGTATTACCTTATGACGTCTAACGTTATGTAGTAGTACCTTATAACGTATAACGTTATTTACTATTACGTAATAACGTATAACGTTATATAGTATTACCTTATGACGTATAACGTTATGTAGTAGTACCTTATAACGTATAACGTTATATAGTATTACCTTATGGCGTATAACGTTATATACCATTACGTACTGACGTATAACGTTATATACTATTACGTACTAACGTATAACGTTATGTAGTATTACCTTATAACGTATAACGTTATATACTATTACGTAATAACGTATAACGTTATATAGTATTACCTTATGGCGTATAACGTTATATACCATTACGTACTGACGTATAACGTTATATACTATTATGTAATAACGTATAAAGTTATATGGTATTACCTTATGGCGTATAACGTTATATACCATTACGTACTGACGTATATCGTTATATACTATTACGTACTAACGTATAACGTTATGTAGTAATACCTTATAACGTATTACGTTATATACTATTACGTAATAACGTATAACGTTATATAGTATTACCTTATGGCGTATAACGTTATATACCATTACGTACTGACGTATAACGTTATATACAATTACGTAATAACGTATAACGTTATATAGTATTACCTTATGGCGTATAACGTTATATACCATTACGTACTGACGTATAACGTTGTATACTATTACGTAATAACGTATAACGTTATATACTATTACGTAATAACGTATAACGATATATACTAATACGTAATAACGTATAACGTTATATAGTATTACCTTATGACGTATAACGTTATGTAGTAGTACCTTATAACGTATAACGTTATATACTATTACATAATAACGTATAACGTTATATAGTATTACCATATGACGTATAACATTATATACTATTACATAATATCGTATAACGTTATATACTACTACGTAAGAACGTATAACGATATATACTAATACGTAATAACGTATAACATTATATAGTATCACCTTATGACGTATAACGCTATATACTACTACGTAATAACGTATAACGTTATATAGTATTACCTTATGACGTATAACGTTATGTAGTAGTACCTTATAACGTATAACGTTATATACTATTACATAATAACGTATAACGTTATATAGTATTACCATATGACGTATAACGTTATATACTATTACATAATATCGTATAACGTTATATACTACTACGTAAGAACGTATAACGATATATACTAATACGTAATAACGTATAACATTATATAGTATCACCTTATGACGTATAACGTTATATACTACTACGTAATAACGTATAACGTTATATAGTATTACCTTATGGCGTATAACGTTATATAGTATTACCTTATGACGTCTAACGTTATGTAGTAGTACCTTATAACGTATAACGTTATATACTACTACGTAATAACGTATAACGTTATGTAGTATTACCTTATGGCGTATAACGTTATATACCATTACGTACTGACGTATAACGTTATATACTATTACGGAATAACGTATAACGTTATATTCTATTACGTAATAACGTATAACGTTATATGGTATTACCTTATAACGTATAACGTTATATACCATTACGTACTGACGTATAACGTTATATACTACTACGTACTAACGTATAACGTTATATAGTATTACCATATGACGTATAACGTTATGTACTATTATGTAATAACGTATAACGTTATATAGTGTCACCTTATGACGTATAACGTTATATACTATTACGTAATATCGTATAATGTTATATACTACTACGTAATAACGTATAACGATGTATACTAATACGTAATAACGTATAACGTTATATAGTATTACCTTATGACGTCTAACGTTATGTAGTAGTACCTTATAACGTATAACGTTTTTTACTATTACGTAATAACGTATAACGTTATATAGTATTACCTTATGGCGTATAACGTTATATACCATTACATACTGACGTATAATGTTATATACTATTGCGTACTAACGTATAACGTTATGTAGTATTACCTTATAACGTATAACGTTATATACTATTACGTAATAACGTATAACGTTATATAGTATTACCTTATGGCGTATAACGTTATATACCATTACGTACTGACGTATAACGTTATATACTATTACGTAATAACGTATAAAGTTATATGGTATTACCTTATGGCGTATAACGTTATATACCATTACGTACTGACGTATAACGTTATATACTATTACGTACTAACGTATAACGTTATGTAGTATTACCTTATAACGTATTACGTTATATACTATTAAGTAATAACATATAACGTTATATAGTATTACCTTATGGCGTATAACGTTATATACCATTACGTCCTGACGTATAACGTTATATACTATTACGTAATAACGTATAACGTTATATAGTATTACCTTATGGCGTATAACGTTATATACCATTACGTACTGACGTATAACGTTGTATACTATTACGTAATAGCGTATAACGTTATATACTATTACGTAATAACGTATAACGTTATATGGTATTACCTTATAACGTATAACGTTATATACCATTACGTACTGACGTATAACGTTATATACTATTACGTAATAACGTATAACGTTATATAGTATTACCATATGACGTATAACGTTATGTACTATTATGTAATAACGTATAACGTTATATAGTGTCACCTTATGACGTATAACGTTATATACTATTACGTAATATCGTATAATGTTATATACTACTACGTAATAACGTATAACGATATATACTAATACGTAATAACGTATAACGTTATATAGTATTACCTTATGACGTCTAACGTTATGTAGTAGTACCTTATAACGTATAACGTTTTTTACTATTACGTAATAACGTATAACGTTATATAGTATTACCTTATGACGTATAACGTTATGTAGTAGTACCTTATAACGTATAACGTTATATAGTATTACCTTATGGCGTATAACGTTATATACCATTACGTACTGACGTATAACGTTATATACTATTACGTACTAACGTATAACGTTATGTAGTATTACCTTATAACGTATAACGTTATATACTATTACATAATAACGTGTAACGTTATATAGTATTACCATATGACGTATAACGTTATATACTATTACGTAATATCGTATAACGTTATATACTACTACGTAAGAACGTATAACGATATATACTAATACGTAATAACGTATAACGTTATATAGTATTACCTTATAGCGTGTAACGTTATATAGTATTACCTTATGACGTCTAACGTTATGTAGTAGTACCTTATAATGTATAACGTTATATACTATTACGTAATATCGTATAACGCTAAATACTATTACGTAATAACGTATAACGTTATATAGTATTACCTTACGGCGTATAACGTTATATACCATTACTTACTGACGTATAACGTTATATACTATTACGCAATATCGTATAACGTTATATGCTATTACGTAATAACGTATAACGTTATATGGTATTACCTTATAACGTATAACGTTATATACCATTACGTACTGACGTATAACGTTATATACTATTACGTAATATCGTATAACGTTATATACTATTACGTAATATCGTATAACGTTATATACTACTACGTAATAACGTATAACGTTATGTAGTATTACCTTATGGCGTATAACGTTATATACCATTACGTACTGACGTATAACGTTATATACTATTACGGAATAACGTATAACGTTATATTCTATTACGTAATAACGTATAACGTTATATGGTATTACCTTATAACGTATAACGTTATATACCATTACGTACTGACGTATAACGTTATATACTACTATGTACTAACGTATAACGTTATGTAGTATTACCTTATAACGTATAACGTTATATACTATTACGTAATAACGTATAACGTTATATAGTATTACCTTATGGCGTATAACGTTATATACCATTACGTACTGACGTATAATGTTATATACTATTACGTACTAACGTATAACGTTATGTAGTATTACCTTATAACGTATGACGTTATATACTATTACGTAATAACGTATAACGTTATATAGTATTACCTTATGGCGTATAACGTTATATACCATTACGTACTGACGTATAACGTTATATACTATTACGTAATAACGTATAAAGTTATATGGTATTACCTTATGGCGTATAACGTTATATACCATTACGTACTGACGTATAACGTTATATACTATTACGTACTAACGTATAACGTTATGTAGTATTACCTTATAACGTATTACGTTATATACTATTACGTAATAACATATAACGTTATATAGTATTACCTTATGGCGTATAACGTTATATACCATTACGTACTGACGTATAACGTTATATACTATTACGTAATAACGTATAACGTTATATAGTATTACCTTATGGCGTCTAACGTTATGTAGTAGTACCTTATAACGTATAACGTTTTTTACTATTACGTAATAACGTATAACGTTATATAGTATTACCTTATGACGTATAACGTTATGTAGTAGTACCTTATAACGTATAACGTTATATAGTATTACCTTATGGCGTATAACGTTATATACCATTACGTACTGACGTATAACGTTATATACTATTACGTACTAACGTATAACGTTATGTAGTATTACCTTATAACGTATAACGTTATATACTATTACATAATAACGTATAACGTTATATAGTATTACCATATGACGTATAACGTTATATACTATTACGTAATATCGTATAACGTTATATACTACTACGTAAGAACGTATAACGATATATACTAATACGTAATAACGTATAACGTTATATAGTACTACCTTATGGCGTATAACGTTATATAGTATTACCTTATGACGTCTAACGTTATGTAGTAGTACCTTATAACGTATAGCGTTTTTTACTATTACGTAATAACGTATAACGTTATATAGTATTACCTTATGACGTATAACGTTATGTAGTAGTACCTTATAACGTATAACGTTATATAGTATTACCTTATGGCGTATAACGTTATATACCATTACGTACTGACGTATAACGTTATATACTATTACGTACTAACGTATAACGTTATGTAGTATTACCTTATAACGTATAACGTTATATACTATTACATAATAACGTATAACGTTATATAGTATTACCATATGACGTATAACGTTATATACTATTACGTAATAACGTATAACGTTATATACTACTACGTAAGAACGTATAACGATATATACTAATACGTAATAACGTATAACGTTATATAGTATTACCTTATAGCGTATAACGTTATATAGTATTACCTTATGACGTCTAACGTTATGTAGTAGTACCTTATAACGTATAACGTTATATACTATTACGTAATATCGTATAACGCTAAATACTATTACGTAATAACGTATAACGTTATATAGTATTACCTTACGGCGTATAACGTTATATACCATTACGTACTGACGTATAACGTTATATACTATTACGTAATAACGTATAACGTTATATGCTATTACGTAATAACGTATAACGTTATATGGTATTACCTTATAACGTATAACGTTATATACCATTACGTACTGACGTATAACGTTATATACTATTACGTAATATCGTATAACGTTATATACTATTACGTAATATCGTATAACGTTATATACTACTACGTAATAACGTATAACGTTATATAGTATTACCTTATGGCGTATAACGTTATATACCATTACGTACTGACGTATAACGTTATATACTATGACGTAATAACGTATAAAGTTATATGGTATTACCTTATAACGTATAACGTTATATACTATTACGTAATAACGTATAACGTTATATAGTATTACCTTATGGCGTATAACGTTATATACCATTACGTACTGACGTATAACGTTATATACTATTACGTACTAACGTATAACGTTATGTAGTATTACCTTATAACGTATAACGTTATATACTATTACGTAACAACGTATAACGTTATATAGTGTCACCTTATGACGTATAACGTTATATACAACTACGTAATAACGTATAACGTTATATAGTATTACCTTATGGCGTATAACGTTATATACCATAACGTACTGACGTATAACGTTATATACTATTACGTAATAACGTATAACGTTATATACTATTACGTAATAACGTATAACGTTATATACTATTACGTAATAACGTATAACGTTATATGGCATTATCTTATGGACTATAACGTTATATACCATTACGTACTGACGTATAACGTTATATAGTATTACGTAATATCGTATAACGTTATATACTACTACGTAAGAACGTATAACGATATATACTAATACGTAATAACGTATAACGTTATATAGTATTACCTTATGGCGTATAACGTTATATAGTATTACCTTATGACGTCTAACGTTATGTAGTAGTACCTTATAACGTATAACGTTATTTACTATTACGTAATAACGTATAACGTTATATAGTATTACCTTATGACGTATAACGTTATGTAGTAGTACCTTATAACGTATAACGTTATATAGTATTACCTTATGGCGTATAACGTTATATACCATTACGTACTGACGTATAACGTTATATACTATTACGTACTAACGTATAACGTTATGTAGTATTACCTTATAACGTAGAACGTTATATACTATTACGTAATAACGTATAACGTTATATAGTATTACCTTATGGCGTATAACGTTATATACCATTACGTACTGACGTATAACGTTATATACTATTATGTAATAACGTATAAAGTTATATGGTATTACCTTATGGCGTATAACGTTATATACCATTACGTACTGACGTATATCGTTATATACTATTACGTACTAACGTATAACGTTATGTAGTAATACCTTATAACGTATTACGTTATATACTATTACGTAATAACGTATAACGTTATATAGTATTACCTTATGGCGTATAACGTTATATACCATTACGTACTGACGTATAACGTTATATACTATTACGTAATAACGTATAACGTTATATAGTATTACCTTATGGCGTATAACGTTATATACCATTACGTACTGACGTATAACGTTATATACTATTACGTAATAACGTATAACGTTATATACTATTACGTAATAACGTATAACGTTATATGGTATTACCTTATAACGTATAACGTTATATACCATTACGTACTGACGTATAACGTTATATACTATTACGTAATAACGTATAACGTTATATAGTATTACCATATGACGTATAACGTTATTTACTATTATGTAATAACGTATAACGTTATATAGTATCACCTTATGACGTATAACGTTATATACTATTACGTAATATCGTATAACGTTATATACTACTACGTAATAACGTATAACGATATATACTAATGCGTAATAACGTATAACGTTATATAGTATCACCTTATAACGTATAACGTTATGTAGTAGTACCTTATAACGTATAACGTTATATACTATTACATAATAACGTATAACGTTATATAGTATTACCATATGACGTATAACGTTATATAGTATTACCATATGACGTATAACGTTATATACCATTACGTACTGACGTATAACGTTATATACTATTACGTAATATCGTATAACGTTATATACTATTACGTAATATCGTATAACGTTATATACAACTACGTAATAACGTATAACGTTATATAGTATTACCTTATGGCGTATAACGTTATATACCATTACGTACTGACGTATAACGTTATATACTATGACGTAATAACGTATAAAGTTATATGGTATTACCTTATAACGTATAACGTTATATACTATTACGTAATAACGTATAACGTTATATAGTATTACCTTATGGCGTATAACGTTATATACCATTACGTACTGACGTATAACGTTATATACTATTACGTACTAACGTATAACGTTATGTAGTATTACCTTATAACGTATAACGTTATATACTATTACGTAACAACGTATAACGTTATATAGTGTCACCTTATGACGTATAACGTTATATACTACTACGTAATAACGTATAACGTTATATAGTATTACCTTATGACGTATAACGTTATGTAGTAGTACCTTATAACGTATAACGTTATATACTATTACATAATAACGTATAACGTTATATAGTATTACCATATGACGTATAACGTTATATACTATTACATAATATCGTATAACGTTATATACTACTACGTAAGAACGTATAACGATATATACTAATACGTAATAACGTATAACATTATATAGTATCACCTTATGACGTATAACGTTATATACTACTACGTAATAACGTATAACGTTATATAGTATTACCTTATGGCGTATAACGTTATATAGTATTACCTTATGACGTCTAACGTTATGTAGTAGTACCTTATAACGTATAACGTTATATACTACTACGTAATAACGTATAACGTTATGTAGTATTACCTTATGGCGTATAACGTTATATACCATTACGTACTGACGTATAACGTTATATACTATTACGGAATAACGTATAACGTTATATTCTATTACGTAATAACGTATAACGTTATATGGTATTACCTTATAACGTATAACGTTATATACCATTACGTACTGACGTATAACGTTATATACTACTACGTACTAACGTATAACGTTATATAGTATTACCATATGACGTATAACGTTATGTACTATTATGTAATAACGTATAACGTTATATAGTGTCACCTTATGACGTATAACGTTATATACTATTACGTAATATCGTATAATGTTATATACTACTACGTAATAACGTATAACGATGTATACTAATACGTAATAACGTATAACGTTATATAGTATTACCTTATGACGTCTAACGTTATGTAGTAGTACCTTATAACGTATAACGTTTTTTACTATTACGTAATAACGTATAACGTTATATAGTATTACCTTATGGCGTATAACGTTATATACCATTACATACTGACGTATAATGTTATATACTATTACGTACTAACGTATAACGTTATGTAGTATTACCTTATAACGTATAACGTTATATACTATTACGTAATAACGTATAACGTTATATAGTATTACCTTATGGCGTATAACGTTATATACCATTACGTACTGACGTATAACGTTATATACTATTACGTAATAACGTATAAAGTTATATGGTATTACCTTATGGCGTATAACGTTATATACCATTACGTACTGACGTATAACGTTATATACTATTACGTACTAACGTATAACGTTATGTAGTATTACCTTATAACGTATTACGTTATATACTATTACGTAATAACATATAACGTTATATAGTATTACCTTATGGCGTATAACGTTATATACCATTACGTCCTGACGTATAACGTTATATACTATTACGTAATAACGTATAACGTTATATAGTATTACCTTATGGCGTATAACGTTATATACCATTACGTACTGACGTATAACGTTGTATACTATTACGTAATAGCGTATAACGTTATATACTATTACGTAATAACGTATAACGTTATATGGTATTACCTTATAACGTATAACGTTATATACCATTACGTACTGACGTATAACGTTATATACTATTACGTAATAACGTATAACGTTATATAGTATTACCATATGACGTATAACGTTATGTACTATTATGTAATAACGTATAACGTTATATAGTGTCACCTTATGACGTATAACGTTATATACTATTACGTAATATCGTATAATGTTATATACTACTACGTAATAACGTATAACGATATATACTAATACGTAATAACGTATAACGTTATATAGTATTACCTTATGACGTCTAACGTTATGTAGTAGTACCTTATAACGTATAACGTTTTTTACTATTACGTAATAACGTATAACGTTATATAGTATTACCTTATGACGTATAACGTTATGTAGTAGTACCTTATAACGTATAACGTTATATAGTATTACCTTATGGCGTATAACGTTATATACCATTACGTACTGACGTATAACGTTATATACTATTACGTACTAACGTATAACGTTATGTAGTATTACCTTATAACGTATAACGTTATATACTATTACATAATAATGTGTAACGTTATATAGTATTACCATATGACGTATAACGTTATATACTATTACGTAATATCGTATAACGTTATATACTACTACGTAAGAACGTATAACGATATATACTAATACGTAATAACGTATAACGTTATATAGTATTACCTTATAGCGTGTAACGTTATATAGTATTACCTTATGACGTCTAACGTTATGTAGTAGTACCTTATAATGTATAACGTTATATACTATTACGTAATATCGTATAACGCTAAATACTATTACGTAATAACGTATAACGTTATATAGTATTACCTTACGGCGTATAACGTTATATACCATTACTTACTGACGTATAACGTTATATACTATTACGCAATATCGTACAACGTTATATGCTATTACGTAATAACGTATAACGTTATATGGTATTACCTTATAACGTATAACGTTATATACCATTACGTACTGACGTATAACGTTATATACTATTACGTAATATCGTATAACGTTATATACTATTACGTAATATCGTATAACGTTATATACTACTACGTAATAACGTATAACGTTATGTAGTATTACCTTATGGCGTATAACGTTATATACCATTACGTACTGACGTATAACGTTATATACTATTACGGAATAACGTATAACGTTATATTCTATTACGTAATAACGTATAACGTTATATGGTATTACCTTATAACGTATAACGTTATATACCATTACGTACTGACGTATAACGTTATATACTACTATGTACTAACGTATAACGTTATGTAGTATTACCTTATAACGTATAACGTTATATACTATTACGTAATAACGTATAACGTTATATAGTATTACCTTATGGCGTATAACGTTATATACCATTACGTACTGACGTATAATGTTATATACTATTACGTACTAACGTATAACGTTATGTAGTATTACCTTATAACGTATGACGTTATATACTATTACGTAATAACGTATAACGTTATATAGTATTACCTTATGGCGTATAACGTTATATACCATTACGTACTGACGTATAACGTTATATACTATTACGTAATAACGTATAAAGTTATATGGTATTACCTTATGGCGTATAACGTTATATACCATTACGTACTGACGTATAACGTTATATACTATTACGTACTAACGTATAACGTTATGTAGTATTACCTTATAACGTATTACGTTATATACTATTACGTAATAACATATAACGTTATATAGTATTACCTTATGGCGTATAACGTTATATACCATTACGTACTGACGTATAACGTTATATACTATTACGTAATAACGTATAACGTTATATAGTATTACCTTATGGCGTCTAACGTTATGTAGTAGTACCTTATAACGTATAACGTTTTTTACTATTACGTAATAACGTATAACGTTATATAGTATTACCTTATGACGTATAACGTTATGTAGTAGTACCTTATAACGTATAACGTTATATAGTATTACCTTATGGCGTATAACGTTATATACCATTACGTACTGACGTATAACGTTATATACTATTACGTACTAACGTATAACGTTATGTAGTATTACCTTATAACGTATAACGTTATATACTATTACATAATAACGTATAACGTTATATAGTATTACCATATGACGTATAACGTTATATACTATTACGTAATATCGTATAACGTTATATACTACTACGTAAGAACGTATAACGATATATACTAATACGTAATAACGTATAACGTTATATAGTACTACCTTATGGCGTATAACGTTATATAGTATTACCTTATGACGTCTAACGTTATGTAGTAGTACCTTATAACGTATAGCGTTTTTTACTATTACGTAATAACGTATAACGTTATATAGTATTACCTTATGACGTATAACGTTATGTAGTAGTACCTTATAACGTATAACGTTATATAGTATTACCTTATGGCGTATAACGTTATATACCATTACGTACTGACGTATAACGTTATATACTATTACGTACTAACGTATAACGTTATGTAGTATTACCTTATAACGTATAACGTTATATACTATTACATAATAACGTATAACGTTATATAGTATTACCATATGACGTATAACGTTATATACTATTACGTAATAACGTATAACGTTATATACTACTACGTAAGAACGTATAACGATATATACTAATACGTAATAACGTATAACGTTATATAGTATTACCTTATAGCGTATAACGTTATATAGTATTACCTTATGACGTCTAACGTTATGTAGTAGTACCTTATAACGTATAACGTTATATACTATTACGTAATATCGTATAACGCTAAATACTATTACGTAATAACGTATAACGTTATATAGTATTACCTTACGGCGTATAACGTTATATACCATTACGTACTGACGTATAACGTTATATACTATTACGCAATATCGTATAACGTTATATGCTATTACGTAATAACGTATAACGTTATATGGTATTACCTTATAACGTATAACGTTATATACCATTACGTACTGACGTATAACGTTATATACTATTACGTAATATCGTATAACGTTATATACTATTACGTAATATCGTATAACGTTATATACTACTACGTAATAACGTATAACGTTATATAGTATTACCTTATGGCGTATAACGTTATATACCATTACGTACTGACGTATAACGTTATATACTATGACGTAATAACGTATAAAGTTATATGGTATTACCTTATAACGTATAACGTTATATACTATTACGTAATAACGTATAACGTTATATAGTATTACCTTATGGCGTATAACGTTATATACCATTACGTACTGACGTATAACGTTATATACTATTACGTACTAACGTATAACGTTATGTAGTATTACCTTATAACGTATAACGTTATATACTATTACGTAACAACGTATAACGTTATATAGTGTCACCTTATGACGTATAACATTATATACTACTACGTAATAACGTATAACGTTATATAGTATTACCTTATGGCGTATAACGTTATATACCATAACGTACTGACGTATAACGTTATATACTATTACGTAATAACGTATAACGTTATATACTATTACGTAATAACGTATAACGTTATATACTATTACGTAATAACGTATAACGTTATATGGCATTATCTTATGGACTATAACGTTATATACCATTACGTACTGACGTATAACGTTATATAGTATTACGTAATATCGTATAACGTTATATACTACTACGTAAGAACGTATAACGATATATACTAATACGTAATAACGTATAACGTTATATAGTATTACCTTATGGCGTATAACGTTATATAGTATTACCTTATGACGTCTAACGTTATGTAGTAGTACCTTATAACGTATAACGTTATTTACTATTACGTAATAACGTATAACGTTATATAGTATTACCTTATGACGTATAACGTTATGTAGTAGTACCTTATAACGTATAACGTTATATAGTATTACCTTATGGCGTATAACGTTATATACCATTACGTACTGACGTATAACGTTATATACTATTACGTACTAACGTATAACGTTATGTAGTATTACCTTATAACGTATAACGTTATATACTATTACGTAATAACGTATAACGTTATATAGTATTACCTTATGGCGTATAACGTTATATACCATTACGTACTGACGTATAACGTTATATACTATTATGTAATAACGTATAAAGTTATATGGTATTACCTTATGGCGTATAACGTTATATACCATTACGTACTGACGTATATCGTTATATACTATTACGTACTAACGTATAACGTTATGTAGTAATACCTTATAACGTATTACGTTATATACTATTACGTAATAACGTATAACGTTATATAGTATTACCTTATGGCGTATAACGTTATATACCATTACGTACTGACGTATAACGTTATATACTATTACGTAATAACGTATAACGTTATATAGTATTACCTTATGGCGTATAACGTTATATACCATTACGTACTGACGTATAACGTTGTATACTATTACGTAATAACGTATAACGTTATATACTATTACGTAATAACGTATAACGTTATATGGTTTTACCTTATAACGTATAACGTTATATACCATTACGTACTGACGTATAACGTTATATACTATTACGTAATAACGTATAACGTTATATAGTATTACCATATGACGTATAACGTTATTTACTATTATGTAATAACGTATAACGTTATATAGTATCACCTTATGACGTATAACGTTATATACTATTACGTAATATCGTATAACGTTATATACTACTACGTAATAACGTATAACGATATATACTAATGCGTAATAACGTATAACGTTATATAGTATCACCTTATAACGTAACACGTTATGTAGTAGTACCTTATAACGTATAACGTTATATACTATTACATAATAACGTATAACGTTATATAGTATTACCATATGACGTATAACGTTATATAGTATTACCATATGACGTATAACGTTATATACCATTACGTACTGACGTATAACGTTATATACTATTACGTAATATCGTATAACGTTATATACTATTACGTAATATCGTATAACGTTATATACAACTACGTAATAACGTATAACGTTATATAGTATTACCTTATGGCGTATAACGTTATATACCATTACGTACTGACGTATAACGTTATATACTATGACGTAATAACGTATAAAGTTATATGGTATTACCTTATAACGTATAACGTTATATACTATTACGTAATAACGTATAACGTTATATAGTATTACCTTATGGCGTATAACGTTATATACCATTACGTACTGACGTATAACGTTATATACTATTACGTACTAACGTATAACGTTATGTAGTATTACCTTATAACGTATAACGTTATATACTATTACGTAACAACGTATAACGTTATATAGTGTCACCTTATGACGTATAACGTTATATACTACTACGTAATAACGTATAACGTTATATAGTATTACCTTATGGCGTATAACGTTATATACCATAACGTACTGACGTATAACGTTATATACTATTACGTAATAACGTATAACGTTATATACTATTACGTAATAACGTATAACGTTATATACTATTACGTAATAACGTATAACGTTATATGGCATTATCTTATGGACTATAACGTTATATACCATTACGTACTGACGTATAACGTTATATAGTATTACGTAATATCGTATAACGTTATATACTACTACGTAAGAACGTATAACGATATATACTAATACGTAATAACGTATAACGTTATATAGTATTACCTTATGGCGTATAACGTTATATAGTATTACCTTATGACGTCTAACGTTATGTAGTAGTACCTTATAACGTATAACGTTATTTACTATTACGTAATAACGTATAACGTTATATAGTATTACCTTATGACGTATAACGTTATGTAGTAGTACCTTATAACGTATAACGTTATATAGTATTACCTTATGGCGTATAACGTTATATACCATTACGTACTGACGTATAACGTTATATACTATTACGTACTAACGTATAACGTTATGTAGTATTACCTTATAACGTATAACGTTATATACTATTACGTAATAACGTATAACGTTATATAGTATTACCTTATGGCGTATAACGTTATATACCATTACGTACTGACGTATAACGTTATATACTTTTATGTAATAACGTATAAAGTTATATGGTATTACCTTATGGCGTATAACGTTATATACCATTACGTACTGACGTATATCGTTATATACTATTACGTACTAACGTATAGCGTTATGTAGTAATACCTTATAACGTATTACGTTATATACTATTACGTAATAACGTATAACGTTATATAGTATTACCTTATGGCGTATAACGTTATATACCATTACGTACTGACGTATAACGTTATATACTATTACGTAATAACGTATAACGTTATATAGTATTACCTTATGGCGTATAACGTTATATACCATTACGTACTGACGTATAACGTTGTATACTATTACGTAATAACGTATAACGTTATATACTATTACGTAATAACGTATAACGTTATATGGTATTACCTTATAACGTATAACGTTGTATACCATTACGTACTGACGTATAACGTTATATACTATTACGTAATAACGTATAACGTTATATAGTATTACCATATGACGTATAACGTTATATACTATTACGTAATATCGTATAACGTTATATACTACTACGTAATAACGTATAACGATATATGCTAATGCGTAATAACGTATAACGTTATATAGTATCACCTTATAACGTATAACGTTATGTAGTAGTACCTTATAACGTATAACGTTATATACTATTACATAATAACGTATAACGTTATATAGTATTACCATATGACGTATAACGTTATATAGTATTACCATATGACGTATAACGTTATATACCATTACGTACTGACGTATAACGTTATATACTATTACGTAATATGGTATAACGTTATATACTATTACGTAATATCGTATAACGTTATATACAACTACGTAATAACGTATAACGTTATATAGTATTACCTTATGGCGTATAACGTTATATACCATTACGTACTGACGTATAACGTTATATACTATGACGTAATAACGTATAAAGTTATATGGTATTACCTTATAACGTATAACGTTATATACTATTACGTAATAACGTATAACGTTATATAGTATTACCTTATGGCGTATAACGTTATATACCATTACGTACTGACGTATAACGTTATATACTATTACGTACTAACGTATAACGTTATGTATTATTACCTTATAACGTATAACGTTATATACTATTACGTAACAACGTATAACGTTATATAGTGTCACCTTATGACGTATAACGTTATATACTACTACGTAATAACGTATAACGTTATATAGTATTACCTTATGGCGTATAACGTTATATACCATAACGTACTGACGTATAACGTTATATACTATTACGTAATAACGTATAACGTTATATACTATTACGTAATAACGTATAACGTTATATACTATTACGTAATAACGTATAACGTTATATAGTATTACCATATGACGTATAACGTTATGTACTATTATGTAATAACGTATAACGTTATATAGTGTCACCTTATGACGTATAACGTTATATACTATTACGTAATATCGTATAATGTTATATACTACTACGTAATAACGTATAACGATATATACTAATACGTAATAACGTATAACGTTATATAGTATTACCTTATGACGTCTAACGTTATGTAGTAGTACCTTATAACGTATAACGTTTTTTACTATTACGTAATAACGTATAACGTTATATAGTATTACCTTATGACGTATAACGTTATGTAGTAGTACCTTATAACGTATAACGTTATATAGTATTACCTTATGGCGTATAACGTTATATACCATTACGTACTGACGTATAACGTTATATACTATTACGTACTAACGTATAACGTTATGTAGTATTACCTTATAACGTATAACGTTATATACTATTACATAATAACGTGTAACGTTATATAGTATTACCATATGACGTATAACGTTATATACTATTACGTAATATCGTATAACGTTATATACTACTACGTAAGAACGTATAACGATATATACTAATACGTAATAACGTATAACGTTATATAGTATTACCTTATAGCGTATAACGTTATATAGTATTACCTTATGACGTCTAACGTTATGTAGTAGTACCTTATAACGTATAACGTTATATACTATTACGTAATATCGTATAACGCTAAATACTATTACGTAATAACGTATAACGTTATATAGTATTACCTTACGGCGTATAACGTTATATACCATTACGTACTGACGTATAACGTTATATACTATTACGCAATATCGTATAACGTTATATGCTATTACGTAATAACGTATAACGTTATATGGTATTACCTTATAACGTATAACGTTATATACCATTACGTACTGACGTATAACGTTATATACTATTACGTAATATCGTATAACGTTATATACTATTACGTAATATCGTATAACGTTATATACTACTACGTAATAACGTATAACGTTATGTTGTATTACCTTATGGCGTATAACGTTATATACCATTACGTACTGACGTATAACGTTATATACTATTACGGAATAACGTATAACGTTATATTCTATTACGTAATAACGTATAACGTTATATGGTATTACCTTATAACGTATAACGTTATATACCATTACGTACTGACGTATAACGTTATATACTACTATGTACTAACGTATAACGTTATGTAGTATTACCTTATAACGTATAACGTTATATACTATTACGTAATAACGTATAACGTTATATAGTATTACCTTATGGCGTATAACGTTATATACCATTACGTACTGACGTATAATGTTATATACTATTACGTACTAACGTATAACGTTATGTAGTATTACCTCATAACGTATGACGTTATATACTATTACGTAATAACGTATAACGTTATATAGTATTACCTTATGGCGTATAACGTTATATACCATTACGTACTGACGTATAACGTTATATACTATTACGTAATAACGTATAAAGTTATATGGTATTACCTTATGGCGTATAACGTTATATACCATTACGTACTGACGTATAACGTTATATACTATTACGTACTAACGTATAACGTTATGTAGTATTACCTTATAACGTATTACGTTATATACTATTACGTAATAACATATAACGTTATATAGTATTACCTTATGGCGTATAACGTTATATACCATTACGTACTGACGTATAACGTTATATACTATTACGTAATAACGTATAACGTTATATAGTATTACCATATGACGTATAACGTTATATACTATTACGTAATATCGTATAACGTTATATACTACTACGTAAGAACGTATAACGATATATACTAATACGTAATAACGTATAACGTTATATAGTACTACCTTATCACGTATAACGTTATATACTATTACGTAATATCGTATAACGTTATATACTATTACGTAATATCGTATAACGTTATATACTACTACGTAATAACGTATAACGTTATAGAGTATTACCTTATGGCGTATAACGTTATATACCATTACGTACTGACGTATAACGTTATATACTATTACCTAATAACGTATAACGTTATATAGTATTACCTTATGACGTATAACGTTATGTAGTAGTACCTTATAACGTATAACGTTATATACTATTACGTAATATCGTATAACGTTATATACTACTACGTAATAACGTATAACGTTATATAGTATTACCTTGTGGCGTATAACATTATATAGTATTACCTTATGACGTATAACGTTATGTAGTAGTACCTTATAACGTATAACGTTATATACTATTACGTAATATCGTATAACGTTATATACTATTACGTAATAACGTATAACGTGTTATAGTATTACCTTATGGCGTATAACGTTATATACCATTACGTACTGACGTATAACGTTATATACTATTACGTAATATCGTATAACGTTATATACTACTACGTAATAACGTATAACGATATATACTAATGCGTAATAACGTATAACGTTATATAGTATCACCTTATAACGTATAACGTTATGTAGTAGTACCTTATAACGTATAACGTTATATACTATTACATAATAACGTATAACGTTATATAGTATTACCATATGACGTATAACGTTATATAGTATTACCATATGACGTATAACGTTATATACCATTACGTACTGACGTATAACGTTATATACTATTACGTAATATGGTATAACGTTATATACTATTACGTAATATCGTATAACGTTATATACAACTACGTAATAACGTATAACGTTATATAGTATTACCTTATGGCGTATAACGTTATATACCATTACGTACTGACGTATAACGTTATATACTATGACGTAATAACGTATAAAGTTATATGGTATTACCTTATAACGTATAACGTTATATACTATTACGTAATAACGTATAACGTTATATAGTATTACCTTATGGCGTATAACGTTATATACCATTACGTACTGACGTATAACGTTATATACTATTACGTACTAACGTATAACGTTATGTAGTATTACCTTATAACGTATAACGTTATATACTATTACGTAACAACGTATAACGTTATATAGTGTCACCTTATGACGTATAACGTTATATACTACTACGTAATAACGTATAACGTTATATAGTATTACCTTATGGCGTATAACGTTATATACCATAACGTACTGACGTATAACGTTATATACTATTACGTAATAACGTATAACGTTATATACTATTACGTAATAACGTATAACGTTATATACTATTACGTAATAACGTATAACGTTATATAGTATTACCATATGACGTATAACGTTATGTACTATTATGTAATAACGTATAACGTTATATAGTGTCACCTTATGACGTATAACGTTATATACTATTACGTAATATCGTATAATGTTATATACTACTACGTAATAACGTATAACGATATATACTAATACGTAATAACGTATAACGTTATATAGTATTACCTTATGACGTCTAACGTTATGTAGTAGTACCTTATAACGTATAACGTTTTTTACTATTACGTAATAACGTATAACGTTATATAGTATTACCTTATGACGTATAACGTTATGTAGTAGTACCTTATAACGTATAACGTTATATAGTATTACCTTATGGCGTATAACGTTATATACCATTACGAACTGACGTATAACGTTATATACTATTACGTACTAACGTATAACGTTATGTAGTATTACCTTATAACGTATAACGTTATATACTATTACATAATAACGTGTAACGTTATATAGTATTACCATATGACGTATAACGTTATATACTATTACGTAATATCGTATAACGTTATATACTACTACGTAAGAACGTATAACGATATATACTAATACGTAATAACGTATAACGTTATATAGTATTACCTTATAGCGTATAACGTTATATAGTATTACCTTATGACGTCTAACGTTATGTAGTAGTACCTTATAACGTATAACGTTATATACTATTACGTAATATCGTATAACGCTAAATACTATTACGTAATAACGTATAACGTTATATAGTATTACCTTACGGCGTATAACGTTATATACCATTACGTACTGACGTATAACGTTATATACTATTACGCAATATCGTATAACGTTATATGCTATTACGTAATAACGTATAACGTTATATGGTATTACCTTATAACGTATAACGTTATATACCATTACGTACTGACGTATAACGTTATATACTATTACGTAATATCGTATAACGTTATATACTATTACGTAATATCGTATAACGTTATATACTACTACGTAATAACGTATAACGTTATGTAGTATTACCTTATGGCGTATAACGTTATATACCATTACGTACTGACGTATAACGTTATATACTATTACGGAATAACGTATAACGTTATATTCTATTACGTAATAACGTATAACGTTATATGGTATTACCTTATAACGTATAACGTTATATACCATTACGTACTGACGTATAACGTTATATACTACTATGTACTAACGTATAACGTTATGTAGTATTACCTTATAACGTATAACGTTATATACTATTACGTAATAACGTATAACGTTATATAGTATTACCTTATGGCGTATAACGTTATATACCATTACGTACTGACGTATAATGTTATATACTATTACGTACTAACGTATAACGTTATGTAGTATTACCTCATAACGTATGACGTTATATACTATTACGTAATAACGTATAACGTTATATAGTATTACCTTATGGCGTATAACGTTATATACCATTACGTACTGACGTATAACGTTATATACTATTACGTAATAACGTATAAAGTTATATGGTATTACCTTATGGCGTATAACGTTATATACCATTACGTACTGACGTATAACGTTATATACTATTACGTACTAACGTATAACGTTATGTAGTATTACCTTATAACGTATTACGTTATATACTATTACGTAATAACATATAACGTTATATAGTATTACCTTATGGCGTATAACGTTATATACCATTACGTACTGACGTATAACGTTATATACTATTACGTAATAACGTATAACGTTATATAGTATTACCATATGACGTATAACGTTATATACTATTACGTAATATCGTATAACGTTATATACTACTACGTAAGAACGTATAACGATATATACTAATACGTAATAACGTATAACGTTATATAGTACTACCTTATCACGTATAACGTTATATACTATTACGTAATATCGTATAACGTTATATACTATTACGTAATATCGTATAACGTTATATACTACTACGTAATAACGTATAACGTTATAGAGTATTACCTTATGGCGTATAACGTTATATACCATTACGTACTGACGTATAACGTTATATACTATTACCTAATAACGTATAACGTTATATAGTATTACCTTATGACGTATAACGTTATGTAGTAGTACCTTATAACGTATAACGTTATATACTATTACGTAATATCGTATAACGTTATATACTACTACGTAATAACGTATAACGTTATATAGTATTACCTTGTGGCGTATAACGTTATATAGTATTACCTTATGACGTATAACGTTATGTAGTAGTACCTTATAACGTATAACGTTATATACTATTACGTAATATCGTATAACGTTATATACTATTACGTAATAACGTATAACGTTATATAGTATTACCTTATGGCGTATAACGTTATATACCATTACGTACTGACGTATAACGTTATATACTATTACGTAATATCGTATAACGTTATATACTACTACGTAATAACGTATAACGTTATATAGTATTACCTTATGGCGTATAACGTTATATACCATTACGTACTGACGTATAACGTTATATACTACTACGTAAGAACGTATAACGATATATACTAATACGTAATAACGTATAACGTTATATAGTATTACCTTATGACGTATAACGTTATGTAGTAGTACCTTATAACGTATAACGTTATATACTATTACATAATAACGTATAACGTTATATAGTATTACCATATGACGTATAACGTTATATACTATTACGTAATATCGTATAACGTTATATACTATTACGTAATATCGTATAACGTTATATACTACTACGTAAGAACGTATAACGATATATACTAATACGTAATAACGTATAACGTTATATAGTATTACCTTATGGCGTATAACGTTATATAGTATTACCTTATGACGTCTAACGTTATGTAGTAGTACCTTATAACGTATAACGTTATTTACTATTACGTAATAACGTATAACGTTATATAGTATTACCTTATGACGTATAACGTTATGTAGTAGTACCTTATAACGTATAACGTTATATAGTATTACCTTATGGCGTATAACGTTATATACTATTACGTACTAACGTATAACGTTATGTAGTATTACCTTATAACGTATAACGTTATATACTATTACGTAATAACGTATAACGTTATATAGTATTACCTTATGGCGTATAACGTTATATACCATTACGTACTGACGTATAACGTTATATACTATTATGTAATAACGTATAAAGTTATATGGTATTACCTTATGGCGTATAACGTTATATACCATTACGTACTGACGTATATCGTTATATACTATTACGTACTAACGTATAACGTTATGTAGTAATACCTTATAACGTATTACGTTATATACTATTACGTAATAACGTATAACGTTATATAGTATAACCTTATGGCGTATAACGTTATATACCATTACGTACTGACGTATAACGTTATATACTATTACGTAATAACGTATAACGTTATATAGTATTACCTTATGGCGTATAACGTTATATACCATTACGTACTGACGTATAACGTTGTATACTATTACGTAATAACGTATAACGTTATATACTATTACGTAATAACGTATAACGTTATATGGTATTACCCTATAACGTATAACGTTATATACCATTACGTACTGACGTATAACGTTATATACTATTACGTAATAACGTATAACGTTATATAGTATTACCATATGACGTATAACGTTATTTACTATTATGTAATAACGTATAACGTTATATAGTATCACCTTATGACGTATAACGTTATATACTACTACGTAATAAGGTATAACGATATATACTACTACGTAATAACGTATAACGATATATACTAATGCGTAATAACGTATAACGTTATATAGTATCACCTTATAACGTATAACGTTATGTAGTAGTACCTTATAACGTATAACGTTATATACTATTACATAATAACGTATAACGTTATATAGTATTACCATATGACGTATAACGTTATATAGTATTACCATATGACGTATAACGTTATATACTATTACGTAATATCGTATAACGTTATATACTACTACGTAAGAACGTATAACGATATATACTAATACGTAATAACGTATAACGTTATATAGTATTACCTTATGGCGTATAACGTTATATAGTATTACCTTATGACGTCTAACGTTATGTAGTAGTACCTTATAACGTATAACGTTATTTACTATTACGTAATAACGTATAACGTTATATAGTATTACCTTATGTCGTATAACGTTATGTAGTAGTACCTTATAACGTATAACGTTATATACTACTACGTAATAACGTATAACGTTATATACTATTACGTAATATCGTATAACGTTATATACTACTACGTAATAAAGTATAACGATATATACTAATACGTAATAACGTATAACGTTATATAGTATTACCTTATGGCGTATAACGTTATATACCATTACGTACTGACGTATAACGTTATATACTATTACGTAATAACGTATAAAGTTATATGGTATTACCTTAAAACGTATAACGTTATATACTACTACGTAATAACGTATAACGTTATATAGTATTACCTTATAACGTATAACGTTATATACTATTACGTAATAACGTATAACGTTATATACTATTACGTAATAACGTATAATGTTATATAGTGTCACCTTATGACGTATAACGTTATATACTATTACGTAATATCGTATAACGTTATATACTATTACGTAATATCGTATAACGTTATATACTACTACGTAATAACGTATGACGATATATACTAATACGTAATAACGTATAACGTTATATAGTATCACCTTATCACGTATAACGTTATATACTATTACGTAATATCGTATAACGTTATATACTATTACGTAATATCGTATAACGTTATATACTACTACGTAATAACGTATAACGTTATAGAGTATTACCTTATGGCGTATAACGTTATATACCATTACGTACTGACGTATAACGTTATATACTATTACCTAATAACGTATAACGTTATATAGTATTACCTTATGACGTATAAGGTTATGTAGTAGTACCTTATAACGTATAACGTTATATACTATTACGTAATATCGTATAACGTTATATACTACTACGTAATAACGTATAACGTTATATAGTATTACCTTGTGGCGTATAACGTTATATAGTATTACCTTATGACGTATAACGTTATGTAGTAGTACCTTATAACGTATAACGTTATATACTATTACGTAATATCGTATAACGTTATATACTATTACGTAATAACGTATAACGTGTTATAGTATTACCTTATGGCGTATAACGTTATATACCATTACGTACTGACGTATAACGTTATATACTATTACGTAATATCGTATAACGTTATATACTACTACGTAATAACGTATAACGTTATAGAGTATTACCTTATGGCGTATAACGTTATATACCATTACGTACTGACGTATAACGTTATATACAACTACGTAAGAACGTATAACGATATATACTAATACGTAATAACGTATAACGTTATATAGTATTACCTTATGACGTATAACGTTATGTAGTAGTACCTTATAACGTATAACGTTATATACTATTACATAATAACGTATAACGTTATATAGTATTACCATATGACGTATAACGTTAAATACTATTACGTAATATCGTATAACGTTATATACTACTACGTAAGAACGTATAACGATATATACTAATACGTAATAACGTATAACATTATATAGTATCACCTTATGACGTATAACGTTATATACTACTACGTAATAACGTATAACGTTATATAGTATTACCTTATGGCGTATAACGTTATATAGTATTACCTTATGACGTCTAACGTTATGTAGTAGTACCTTATAACGTATAACGTTATATACTACTACGTAATAACGTATAACGTTATGTAGTATTACCTTATGGCGTATAACGTTATATACCATTACGTACTGACGTATAACGTTATATACTATTACGGAATAACGTATAACGTTATATTCTATTACGTAATAACGTATAACGTTATATGGTATTACCTTACAACGTATAACGTTATATACCATTACGTACTGACGTATAACGTTATATACTACTACGTACTAACGTATAACGTTATGCAGTATTACCTTATAACGTATAACGCTATATACTATTACGTACGAACGTATAACGTTATATAGTATTACCGTATGACGTATATCGTTATATACTATTACGTACTAACGTATAAAGTTATATACTATTACGTACTAACGTATAACGTTATGTAGTATTACCTTATAACGTATAACGTTATATACTATTACGTAATAACGTATAACGTTATATAGTATTACCTTATGGCGTATAACGTTATATACCATTACGTACTGACGTATAACGTTATATACTATTACGTAATAACGTATAAAGTTATATGGTATTACCTTATGGCGTATAACGTTATATACCATTACGTACTGACGTATAACGTTATATACTATTACGTACTAACGTATAACGTTATGTAGTATTTCCTTATAACGTATTACGTTATATACTATTACGTAATAACATATAACGTTATATAGTATTACCTTATGACGTATAACGTTATATACCATTACGTACTGACGTATAACGTTATATACTATTACGTAATAACGTATAACGTTATATAGTATTACCTTATGGCGTATAACGTTATATACCATTACGTACTGACGTATAACGTTATATACTATTACGTAATAACGTATAACGTTATATAGTATTACCTTATGGCGTATAACGTTATATACCATTACGTACTGACGTATAACGTTATATACTATTACGTAATATCGTATAACGTTATATACTACTACGTAATAACGTATGACGATATATACTAATACGTAATAACGTATAACGTTATATAGTATCACCTTATCACGTATAACGTTATATACTATTACGTAATATCGTATAACGTTATATACTATTACGTAATATCGTATAACGTTATATACTACTACGTAATAACGTATAACGTTATAGAGTATTACCTTATGGCGTATAACGTTATATACTACTACGTAAGAACGTATAACGATATATACTAATACGTAATAACGTATAACGTTATATAGTATTACCTTATGACGTATAACGTTATGTAGTAGTACCTTATAACGTATAACGTTATATACTATTACATAATAACGTATAACGTTATATAGTATTACCATATGACGTATAACGTTATATACTATTACGTAATATCGTATAACGTTATATACTACTACGTAAGAACGTATAACGATATATACTAATACGTAATAACGTATAACATTATATAGTATCACCTTATGACGTATAACGTTATATACTACTACGTAATAACGTATAACGTTATATAGTATTACCTTATGGCGTATAACGTTATATAGTATTACCTTATGTCGTCTAACGTTATGTAGTAGTACCTTATAACGTATAACGTTATATACTACTACGTAATAACGTATAACGTTATGTAGTATTACCTTATGGCGTATAACGTTATATACCATTACGTACTGACGTATAACGTTATATACTATTACGGAATAACGTATAACGTTATATTCTATTACGTAATAACGTATAACGTTATATGGTATTACCTTATAACGTATAACGTTATATACCATTACGTACTGACGTATAACGTTATATACTACTACGTACTAACGTATAACGTTATGTAGTATTACCTTATAACGTATAACGTTATATACTATTACGTAATAACGTATAACGTTATATAGTATTACCTTATGGCGTATAACGTTATATACCATTACGTACTGACGTATAATGTTATATACTATTACGTACTAACGTATAACGTTATGTAGTATTACCTTATAACGTATAACGTTATATACTATTACGTAATAACGTATAACGTTATATAGTATTACCTTATGGCGTATAACGTTATATACCATTACGTACTGACGTATAACGTTATATACTATTATGTAATAACGTATAAAGTTATATGGTATTACCTTATGGCGTATAACGTTATATACCATTACGTACTGACGTATATCGTTATATACTATTACGTACTAACGTATAACGTTATGTAGTAATACCTTATAACGTATTACGTTATATACTATTACGTAATAACGTATAACGTTATATAGTATTACCTTATGGCGTATAACGTTATATACCATTACGTACTGACGTATAACGTTGTATACTATTACGTAATAACGTATAACGTTATATACTATTACGTAATAACGTATAACGTTATATAGTATTACCTTATAGCGTATAACGTTATATAGTATTACCTTATGACGTCTAACGTTATGTAGTAGTACCTTATAACGTATAACGTTATATACTATTACGTAATATCGTATAACGCTAAATACTATTACGTAATAACGTATAACGTTATATACTATTACGTAATATCGTATAACGTTATATACTACTACGTAATAACGTATAACGTTATATAGTATTACCTTGTGGCGTATAACGTTATATAGTATTACCTTATGACGTATAACGTTATGTAGTAGTACCTTATAACGTATAACGTTATATACTATTACGTAATATCGTATAACGTTATATACTATTACGTAATAACGTATAACGTGTTATAGTATTACCTTATGGCGTATAACGTTATATACCATTACGTACTGACGTATAACGTTATATACTATTACGTAATATCGTATAACGTTATATACTACTACGTAATAACGTATAACGTTATAGAGTATTACCTTATGGCGTATAACGTTATATACCATTACGTACTGACGTATAACGTTATATACTACTACGTAAGAACGTATAACGATATATACTAATACGTAATAACGTATAACGTTATATAGTATTACCTTATGACGTATAACGTTATGTAGTAGTACCTTATAACGTATAACGTTATATACTATTACATAATAACGTATAACGTTATATAGTATTACCATATGACGTATAACGTTATATACTATTACGTAATATCGTATAACGTTATATACTATTACGTAATATCGTATAACGTTATATACTACTACGTAAGAACGTATAACGATATATACTAATACGTAATAACGTATAACGTTATATAGTATTACCTTATGGCGTATAACGTTATATAGTATTACCTTATGACGTCTAACGTTATGTAGTAGTACCTTATAACGTATAACGTTATATACTATTACGTAATAACGTATAACGTTATATAGTATTACCTTATGACGTATAACGTTATGTAGTAGTACCTTATAACGTATAACGTTATATAGTATTACCTTATGGCGTATAACGTTATATACCATTACGTACTGACGTATAACGTTATATACTATTACGTACTAACGTATAACGTTATGTAGTATTACCTTATAACGTATAACGTTATATACTATTACGTAATAACGTATAACGTTATATAGTATTACCTTATGGCGTATAACGTTATATACCATTACGTACTGACGTATAACGTTATATACTATTATGTAATAACGTATAAAGTTATATGGTATTACCTTATGGCGTATAACGTTATATACCATTACGTACTGACGTATATCGTTATATACTATTACGTACTAACGTATAACGTTATGTAGTAATACCTTATAACGTATTACGTTATATACTATTACGTAATAACGTATAACGTTATATAGTATAACCTTATGGCGTATAACGTTATATACCATTACGTACTGACGTATAACGTTATATACTATTACGTAATAACGTATAACGTTATATAGTATTACCTTATGGCGTATAACGTTATATACCATTACGTACTGACGTATAACGTTGTATACTATTACGTAATAACGTATAACGTTATATACTATTACGTAATAACGTATAACGTTATATGGTATTACCCTATAACGTATAACGTTATATACCATTACGTACTGACGTATAACGTTATATACTATTACGTAATAACGTATAACGTTATATAGTATTACCATATGACGTATAACGTTATTTACTATTATGTAATAACGTATAACGTTATATAGTATCACCTTATGACGTATAACGTTATATACTATTACGTAATAAGGTATAACGTTATATACTACTACGTAATAACGTATAACGATATATACTAATACGTAATAACGTATAACGTTATATAGTATCACCTTATAACGTATAACGTTATGTAGTAGTACCTTATAACGTATAACGTTATATACTATTACATAATAACGTATAACGTTATATAGTATTACCATATGACGTATAACGTTATATAGTATTACCATATGACGTATAACGTTATATACTATTACGTAATATCGTATAACGTTATATACTACTACGTAAGAACGTATAACGATATATACTAATACGTAATAACGTATAACGTTATATAGTATTACCTTATGACGTATAGCGTTATATAGTATTACCTTATGACGTCTAACGTTATGTAGTAGTACCTTATAACGTATAACGTTATTTACTATTACGTAATAACGTATAACGTTATATAGTATTACCTTATGTCGTATAACGTTATGTAGTAGTACCTTATAACGTATAACGTTATATACTACTACGTAATAACGTATAACGTTATATACTATTACGTAATATCGTATAACGTTATATACTACTACGTAATAACGTATAACGATATATACTAATACGTAATAACGTATAACGTTATATAGTATTACCTTATGGCGTATAACGTTATATACCATTACGTACTGACGTATAACGTTATATACTATTACGTAATAACGTATAAAGTTATATGGTATTACCTTAAAACGTATAACGTTATATACTACTACGTAATAACGTATAACGTTATATAGTATTACCTTATAACGTATAACGTTATATACTATTACGTAATAACGTATAACGTTATATACTATTACGTAATAACGTATAACGTTATATAGTGTCACCTTATGACGTATAACGTTATATACTATTACGTAATATCGTATAACGTTATATACTATTACGTAATATCGTATAACGTTATATACTACTACGTAATAACGTATGACGATATATACTAATACGTAATAACGTATAACGTTATATAGTATCACCTTATCACGTATAACGTTATATACTATTACGTAATATCGTATAACGTTATATACTATTACGTAATATCGTATAACGTTATATACTACTACGTAATAACGTATAACGTTATAGAGTATTACCTTATGGCGTATAACGTTATATACCATTACGTACTGACGTATAACGTTATATACTATTACCTAATAACGTACACCCTTGGACAAAAAGATAGCACATGTGTGCTATCATTAATTTCTCATAGATAGAGTCCGAATTTCCCAAGTTTGACGAATGGCATATAAACAGTACCTTGTAGTAATAAGGTATATGAGCTTGAAACTGTATCTTCGCTATTCCTCTTGTATTTATCAACAATGATTGTGAAATCCGGTCGGCGAAATGATAGCACACCAAGCATTTTGTTTCCATTCCTTAGTATTTCTGTGTATTCTGAGTGGTGTAGACGTAGTGAAAAGTAGAAGAATTTCATTAGAAACCTTACAAATTTCGATTCAAACAATGGGACGTGGAAAACAGCTAAATAGTGAAGAGATTCAAACAGTTTTGAAATTAAAGAAAGAAAACTTTACTATTTCTAAAATTGCAAAAGTTCTCAGTAGAAGTCGGAAAGTCATTTATAATTTACTGAAAGATGTAAATAATTATGGAACAAAAAAAAGCAGTGGGAGACCTTCCGCGATTAGTACTCGTGAAAAACGTGCAATTTTACGTGCCGCGTCAAATTCGCTTCTCACGTCACGTGAAATTGCAGAAAAAGTTGGCGTAAAAACTAATCCTCGGAATGTCAGACGTGTACTACAACAATCCGCGCACATAAAGCGGATGAAATTAAAACGAAGACCAGCTCTAAAGCAGATTCACAAGGAGCATCGATTATATTTTGCAAAAGAACATATACGGTGGAACAAGAAGTGGAGGAAAGTTATATTTACAGATAAAAAAAGATTTAATTTAGATGGCCCAGATGGATTCAATTTTTACTATCATGATGTAAGAAAAAAAAAATTGTCACAAATACGGCGTCAAATGGGTGGAGGTAGCATTATGCTTTGGGCAGGTATTGGGTATAACGGAAAGACTGATTTAATATCAATTCGCAGCAAGATGAATGCTATAACCTATCGTAATTTGATACAAAATCAAATTGCAAAGTACGCAACACATATTGCGAGACAAGATTTTATTTTTCAGCAAGATAATGCTGCAGTTCACACCGCTAAGGTTGTGAAAGAATATTTTTCAACAGAAAATATTGCAGTTTTGGACTGGCCTGCATGCTCCCCCGATTTAAACATAATCGAAAACTGTTGGAGTAAATTAAGCAATGCCGTTTATAGAGAAAATAGGCAATTTGAAAGTATTAATCAGTTAAAAAAGTGCCTTGAAGAGGAATGGAGAAATATATCGCTGGATTATATTAGAAAACTATATCGTTCTTTGCCGAAACGAATGCTGGAGGTGGTGGAGAATAAGGGAGGATCCACACATTATTAAATTTTAAAAGGTTTTTTATTTTTGTACAATTTAGTAGATAATAAACACTACAACTTTTGAAAGTGTGCTATCATTTCGCCGACCGGATTTCACAATCATTGTTGATAAATACAAGAGGAATAGCGAAGATACAGTTTCAAGCTCATATACCTTATTACTACAAGGTACTGTTTATATGCCATTCGTCAAACTTGGGAAATTCGGACTCTATCTATGAGAAATTAATGATAGCACACATGTGCTATCTTTTTGTCCAAGGGTGTATAACGTTATATAGTATTACCTTATGACGTATAAGGTTATGTAGTAGTACCTTATAACGTATAACGTTATATACTATTACGTAATATCGTATAACGTTATATACTACTACGTAATAACGTATAACGTTATATAGTATTACCTTGTGGCGTATAACGTTATATAGTATTACCTTATGACGTATAACGTTATGTAGTAGTACCTTATAACGTATAACGTTATATACTATTACGTAATATCGTATAACGTTATATACTATTACGTAATAACGTATAACGTGTTATAGTATTACCTTATGGCGTATAACGTTATATACCATTACGTACTGACGTATAACGTTATATACTATTACGTAATATCGTATAACGTTATATACTACTACGTAATAACGTATAACGTTATAGAGTATTACCTTATGGCGTATAACGTTATATACCATTACGTACTGACGTATAACGTTATATACAACTACGTAAGAACGTATAACGATATATACTAATACGTAATAACGTATAACGTTATATAGTATTACCTTATGACGTATAACGTTATGTAGTAGTACCTTATAACGTATAACGTTATATACTATTACATAATAACGTATAACGTTATATAGTATTACCATATGACGTATAACGTTATATACTATTACGTAATATCGTATAACGTTATATACTACTACGTAAGAACGTATAACGATATATACTAATACGTAATAACGTATAACATTATATAGTATCACCTTATGACGTATAACGTTATATACTACTACGTAATAACGTATAACGTTATATAGTATTACCTTATGGCGTATAACGTTATATAGTATTACCTTATGACGTCTAACGTTATGTAGTAGTACCTTATAACGTATAACGTTATATACTACTACGTAATAACGTATAACGTTATGTAGTATTACCTTATGGCGTATAACGTTATATACCATTACGTACTGACGTATAACGTTATATACTATTACGGAATAACGTATAACGTTATATTCTATTACGTAATAACGTATAACGTTATATGGTATTACCTTACAACGTATAACGTTATATACCATTACGTACTGACGTATAACGTTATATACTACTACGTACTAACGTATAACGTTATGCAGTATTACCTTATAACGTATAACGCTATATACTATTACGTACGAACGTATAACGTTATATAGTATTACCGTATGACGTATATCGTTATATACTATTACGTACTAACGTATAAAGTTATATACTATTACGTACTAACGTATAACGTTATGTAGTATTACCTTATAACGTATAACGTTATATACTATTACGTAATAACGTATAACGTTATATAGTATTACCTTATGGCGTATAACGTTATATACCATTACGTACTGACGTATAACGTTATATACTATTACGTAATAACGTATAAAGTTATATGGTATTACCTTATGGCGTATAACGTTATATACCATTACGTACTGACGTATAACGTTATATACTATTACGTACTAACGTATAACGTTATGTAGTATTTCCTTATAACGTATTACGTTATATACTATTACGTAATAACATATAACGTTATATAGTATTACCTTATGACGTATAACGTTATATACCATTACGTACTGACGTATAACGTTATATACTATTACGTAATAACGTATAACGTTATATAGTATTACCTTATGGCGTATAACGTTATATACCATTACGTACTGACGTATAACGTTATATACTATTACGTAATAACGTATAACGTTATATAGTATTACCTTATGGCGTATAACGTTATATACCATTACGTACTGACGTATAACGTTGTATACTATTACGTAATATCGTATAACGTTATATACTACTACGTAATAACGTATGACGATATATACTAATACGTAATAACGTATAACGTTATATAGTATCACCTTATCACGTATAACGTTATATACTATTACGTAATATCGTATAACGTTATATACTATTACGTAATATCGTATAACGTTATATACTACTACGTAATAACGTATAACGTTATAGAGTATTACCTTATGGCGTATAACGTTATATACTACTACGTAAGAACGTATAACGATATATACTAATACGTAATAACGTATAACGTTATATAGTATTACCTTATGACGTATAACGTTATGTAGTAGTACCTTATAACGTATAACGTTATATACTATTACATAATAACGTATAACGTTATATAGTATTACCATATGACGTATAACGTTATATACTATTACGTAATATCGTATAACGTTATATACTACTACGTAAGAACGTATAACGATATATACTAATACGTAATAACGTATAACATTATATAGTATCACCTTATGACGTATAACGTTATATACTACTACGTAATAACGTATAACGTTATATAGTATTACCTTATGGCGTATAACGTTATATAGTATTACCTTATGACGTCTAACGTTATGTAGTAGTACCTTATAACGTATAACGTTATATACTACTACGTAATAACGTATAACGTTATGTAGTATTACCTTATGGCGTATAACGTTATATACCATTACGTACTGACGTATAACGTTATATACTATTACGGAATAACGTATAACGTTATATTCTATTACGTAATAACGTATAACGTTATATGGTATTACCTTATAACGTGTAACGTTATATACCATTACGTACTGACGTATAACGTTATATAGTATTACGTAATATCGTATAACGTTATGTAGTATTACCTTATAACGTATAACGTTATATACTATTACGTAATAACGTATAACGTTATATAGTATTACCTTATGGCGTATAACGTTATATACCATTACGTACTGACGTATAATGTTATATACTATTACGTACTAACGTATAACGTTATGTAGTATTACCTTATAACGTATAACGTTTTATACTATTACGTAATAACGTATAACGTTATATAGTATTACCTTATGGCGTATAACGTTATATACCATTACGTACTGACGTATAACGTTATATACTATTACGTAATAACGTATAAAGTTATATGGTATTACCTTATGGCGTATAACGTTATATACCATTACGTACTGACGTATAACGTTATTTACTATTACGTACTAACGTATAACGTTATGTAGTATTACCTTATAACGTATTACGTTATATACTATTACGTAATAACATATAACGTTATATAGTATTACCTTATGGCGTATAACGTTATATACCATTACGTACTGACGTATAACGTTGTATACTATTACGTAATAACGTATAACGTTATATACTATTACGTAATAACGTATAACGTTATATGGTATTACCTTATAACGTATAACGTTATATACCATTACGTACTGACGTATAACGTTATATACTATTACGTAATAACGTATAACGTTATATAGTATTACCTTATGACGTCTAACGTTATGTAGTAGTACCTTATAACGTATAACGTTTTTTACTATTACGTAATAACGTATAACGTTATATAGTATTACCTTATGACGTATAACGTTATGTAGTAGTACCTTATAACGTATAACGTTATATAGTATTACCTTATGGCGTATAACGTTATATACCATTACGTACTGACGTATAACGTTATATACTATTACGTACTAACGTATAACGTTATGTAGTATTACCTTATAACGTATAACGTTATATACTATTACATAATAACGTGTAACGTTATATAGTATTACCATATGACGTATAACGTTATATACTATTACGTAATATCGTATAACGTTATATACTACTACGTAAGAACGTATAACGATATATACTAATACGTAATAACGTATAACGTTATATAGTATTACCTTATAGCGTATAACGTTATATAGTATTACCTTATGACGTCTAACGTTATGTAGTAGTACCTTATAACGTATAACGTTTTTTACTATTACGTAATAACGTATAACGTTATATAGTATTACCTTATGACGTATAACGTTATGTAGTAGTACCTTATAACGTATAACGTTATATAGTATTACCTTATGGCGTATAACGTTATATACCATTACGTACTGACGTATAATGTTATATACTATTACGTACTAACGTATAACGTTATGTAGTATTACCTTATAACGTATAACGTTTTATACTATTACGTAATAACGTATAACGTTATATAGTATTACCTTATGGCGTATAACGTTATATACCATTACGTACTGACGTATAACGTTATATACTATTACGTAATAACGTATAAAGTTATATGGTATTACCTTATGGCGTATAACGTTATATACCATTACGTACTGACGTATAACGTTATATACTATTACGTACTAACGTATAACGTTATGTAGTATTACCTTATAACGTATTACGTTATATACTATTACGTAATAACATATAACGTTATATAGTATTACCTTATGGCGTATAACGTTATATACCATTACGTACTGACGTATAACGTTGTATACTATTACGTAATAACGTATAACGTTATATACTATTACGTAATAACGTATAACGTTATATGGTATTACCTTATAACGTATAACGTTATATACCATTACGTACTGACGTATAACGTTATATACTATTACGTAATAACGTATAACGTTATATGGTATTACCTTATAACGTATAACGTTATATACCATTACGTACTGACGTATAACGTTATATACTATTACGTACTAACGTATAACGTTATGTAGTATTACCTTATAACGTATAACGTTATATACTATTACATAATAACGTGTAACGTTATATAGTATTACCATATGACGTATAACGTTATATACTATTACGTAATATCGTATAACGTTATATACTACTACGTAAGAACGTATAACGATATATACTAATACGTAATAACGTATAACGTTATATAGTATTACCTTATAGCGTATAACGTTATATAGTATTACCTTATGACGTCTAACGTTATGTAGTAGTACCTTATAACGTATAACGTTTTTTACTATTACGTAATAACGTATAACGTTATATAGTATTACCTTATGACGTATAACGTTATGTAGTAGTACCTTATAACGTATAACGTTATATAGTATTACCTTATGGCGTATAACGTTATATACCATTACGTACTGACGTATAACGTTATATACTATTACGTACTAACGTATAACGTTATGTAGTATTACCTTATAACGTATAACGTTATATACTATTACATAATAACGTGTAACGTTATATAGTATTACCATATGACGTATAACGTTATATACTATTACGTAATATCGTATAACGTTATATACTATTACGTAATATCGTATAACGCTAAATACTATTACGTAATAACGTATAACGTTATATAGTATTACCTTACGGCGTATAACGTTATATACCATTACGTACTGACGTATAACGTTATATACTATTACGCAATATCGTATAACGTTATATGCTATTACGTAATAACGTATAACGTTATATGGTATTACCTTATAACGTATAACGTTATATACCATTACGTACTGACGTATAACGTTATATACTATTACGTAATATCGTATAACGTTATATACTATTACGTAATATCGTATAACGTTATATACTACTACGTAATAACGTATAACGTTATATAGTATTACCTTATGGCGTATAACGTTATATACCATTACGTACTGACGTATAACGTTATATACTATTACGTAATAACGTATAAAGTTATATGGTATTACCTTAAAACGTATAACGTTATATACTATTACGTAATAACGTATAACGTTATATAGTATTACCTTATGGCGTATAACGTTATATACCATTACGTACTGACGTATAACGTTATATACTATTACGTACTAACGTATAACGTTATGTAGTATTACCTTATAACGTATAACGTTATATACTATTACGTAACAACGTATAACGTTATATAGTGTCACCTTATGACGTATAACGTTATATACTACTACGTAATAACGTATAACGTTATATAGTATTACCTTATGGCGTATAACGTTATATACCATAACGTACTGACGTATAACGTTATATACTATTACGTAATAACGTATAACGTTATATACTATTACGTAATAACGTATAACGTTATATACTATTACGTAATAACGTATAACGTTATATACTATTACGTAATAACGTATAACGTTATATGGCATTACCTTATAGCGTATAACGTTATATACCATTACGTACTGACGTATAACGTTATATAGAATTACGTAATATCGTATAACGTTATATACTACTACGTAAGAACGTATAACGATATATACTAATACGTAATAACGTATAACGTTATATAGTATTACCTTATGGCGTATAACGTTATATAGTATTACCTTATGACGTCTAACGTTATGTAGTAGTACCTTATAACGTATAACGTTATTTACTATTACGTAATAACGTATAACGTTATATAGTATTACCTTATGACGTATAACGTTATGTAGTAGTACCTTATAACGTATAACGTTATATAGTATTACCTTATGGCGTATAACGTTATATACCATTACGTACTGACGTATAACGTTATATACTATTACGTACTAACGTATAACGTTATGTAGTATTACCTTATAACGTATAACGTTATATACTATTACGTAATAACGTATAACGTTATATAGTATTACCTTATGGCGTATAACGTTATATACCATTACGTACTGACGTATAACGTTATATACTATTATGTAATAACGTATAAAGTTATATGGTATTACCTTATGGCGTATAACGTTATATACCATTACGTACTGACGTATATCGTTATATACTATTACGTACTAACGTATAACGTTATGTAGTAATACCTTATAACGTATTACGTTATATACTATTACGTAATAACGTATAACGTTATATAGTATTACCTTATGGCGTATAACGTTATATACCATTACGTACTGACGTATAACGTTGTATACTATTACGTAATAACGTATAACGTTATATACTATTACGTAATAACGTATAACGTTATATAGTATTACCTTATTGCGTATAACGTTATATAGTATTACCTTATGACGTCTAACGTTCTGTAGTAGTACCTTATAACGTATAACGTTATATACTATTACGTAATATCGTATAACGCTAAATACTATTACGTAATAACGTATAACGTTATATAGTATTACCTTATGGCGTATAACGTTATATACCATTACGTACTGACGTATAACGTTATATACTATTATGTAATAACGTATAAAGTTATATGGTATTACCTTATGGCGTATAACGTTATATACCATTACGTACTGACGTATATCGTTATATACTATTACGTACTAACGTATAACGTTATGTAGTAATACCTTATAACGTATTACGTTATATACTATTACGTAATAACGTGTAACGTTATATAGTATTACCTTATGGCGTATAACGTTATATACCATTACGTACTGACGTATAACGTTGTATACTATTACGTAATAACGTATAACGTTATGTAGTAGTACCTTATAACGTATAACGTTTTTTACTATTACGTAATAACGTATAACGTTATATAGTATTACCTTATGACGTATAACGTTATGTAGTAGTACCTTATAACGTATAACGTTATATAGTATTACCTTATGGCGTATAACGTTATATACCATTACGTACTGACGTATAACGTTATATACTATTACGTAATAACGTATAACGTTATATAGTATTACCTTATGACGTCTAACGCTATGTAGTAGTACCTTATAACGTATAACGTTTTTTACTATTACGTAATAACGTATAACGTTATATAGTATTACCTTATGACGTATAACGTTATGTAGTAGTACCTTATAACGTATAACGTTATATAGTATTACCTTATGGCGTATAACGTTATATACCATTACGTACTAACGTATAACGTTATGTAGTATTACCTTATAACGTATAACGTTATATACTATTACATAATAACGTGTAACGTTATATAGTATTACCATATGACGTATAACGTTATATACTATTACGTAATATCGTATAACGTTATATACTACTACGTAAGAACGTATAACGATATATACTAATACGTAATAACGTATAACGTTATATAGTATTACCTTATAGCGTATAACGTTATATAGTATTACCTTATGACGTCTAACGTTATGTAGTAGTACCTTATAACGTATAACGTTATATACTATTACGTAATATCGTATAACGCTAAATACTATTACGTAATAACGTATAACGTTATATAGTATTACCTTACGGCGTATAACGTTATATACCATTACGTACTGACGTATAACGTTATATACTATTACGCAATATCGTATAACGTTATATGCTATTACGTAATAACGTATAACGTTATATGGTATTACCTTATAACGTATAACGTTATATACCATTACGTACTGACGTATAACGTTATATACTATTACGTAATATCGTATAACGTTATATACTATTACGTAATATCGTATAACGTTATATACTACTACGTAATAACGTATAACGTTATATAGTATTACCTTATGGCGTATAACGTTATATACCATTACGTACTGACGTATAACGTTATATACTATTACGTAATAACGTATAAAGTTATATGGTATTACCTTAAAACGTATAACGTTATATACTATTACGTAATAACGTATAACGTTATATAGTATTACCTTATGGCGTATAACGTTATATACCATTACGTACTGACGTATAACGTTATATACTATTACGTACTAACGTATAACGTTATGTAGTATTACCTTATAACGTATAACGTTATATACTATTACGTAATATCGTATAACGCTAAATACTATTACGTAATAACGTATAACGTTATATAGTATTACCTTACGGCGTATAACGTTATATACCATTACGTACTGACGTATAACGTTATATACTATTACGCAATATCGTATAACGTTATATGCTATTACGTAATAACGTATAACGTTATATGGTATTACCTTATAACGTATAACGTTATATACCATTACGTACTGACGTATAACGTTATATACTATTACGTAATATCGTATAACGTTATATACTATTACGTAATATCGTATAACGTTATATACTACTACGTAATAACGTATAACGTTATATAGTATTACCTTATGGCGTATAACGTTATATACCATTACGTACTGACGTATAACGTTATATACTATTACGTAATAACGTATAAAGTTATATGGTATTACCTTAAAACGTATAACGTTATATACTATTACGTAATAACGTATAACGTTATATAGTATTACCTTATGGCGTATAACGTTATATACCATTACGTACTGACGTATAACGTTATATACTATTACGTACTAACGTATAACGTTATGTAGTATTACCTTATAACGTATAACGTTATATACTATTACGTAACAACGTATAACGTTATATAGTGTCACCTTATGACGTATAACGTTATATACTACTACGTAATAACGTATAACGTTATATAGTATTACCTTATGGCGTATAACGTTATATACCATAACGTACTGACGTATAACGTTATATACTATTACGTAATAACGTATAACGTTATATACTATTACGTAATAACGTATAACGTTATATACTATTACGTAATAACGTATAACGTTATATGGCATTACCTTATAGCGTATAACGTTATATACCATTACGTACTGACGTATAACGTTATATAGAATTACGTAATATCGTATAACGTTATATACTACTACGTAAGAACGTATAACGATATATACTAATACGTAATAACGTATAACGTTATATAGTATTACCTTATGGCGTATAACGTTATATAGTATTACCTTATGACGTCTAACGTTATGTAGTACTACCTTATAACGTATAACGTTATTTACTATTACGTAATAACGTATAACGTTATATAGTATTACCTTATGACGTATAACGTTATGTAGTAGTACCTTATAACGTATAACGTTATATAGTATTACCTTATGGCGTATAACGTTATATACCATTACGTACTGACGTATAACGTTATATACTATTACGTACTAACGTATAACGTTATGTAGTATTACCTTATAACGTATAACGTTATATACTATTACGTAATAACGTATAACGTTATATAGTATTACCTTATGGCGTATAACGTTATATACCATTACGTACTGACGTATAACGTTATATACTATTATGTAATAACGTATAAAGTTATATGGTATTACCTTATGGCGTATAACGTTATATACCATTACGTACTGACGTATATCGTTATATACTATTACGTACTAACGTATAACGTTATGTAGTAATACCTTATAACGTATTACGTTATATACTATTACGTAATAACGTATAACGTTATATAGTATTACCTTATGGCGTATAACGTTATATACCATTACGTACTGACGTATAACGTTGTATACTATTACGTAATAACGTATAACGTTATATACTATTACGTAATAACGTATAACGTTATATGGTATTACCTTATAACGTATAACGTTATATACCATTACGTACTGACGTATAACGTTATATACTATTACGTAATAACGTATAACGTTATGTAGTATTACCTTATAACGTATAACGTTATATACTATTACATAATAACGTGTAACGTTATATAGTATTACCATATGACGTATAACGTTATATACTATTACGTAATATCGTATAACGTTATATACTACTACGTAAGAACGTATAACGATATATACTAATACGTAATAACGTATAACGTTATATAGTATTACCTTATAGCGTATAACGTTATATAGTATTACCTTATGACGTCTAACGTTATGTAGTAGTACCTTATAACGTATAACGTTATATACTATTACGTAATATCGTATAACGCTAAATACTATTACATAATAACGTATAACGTTATATAGTATTACCTTATGGCGTATAACGTTATATACCATTACGTACTGACGTATAACGTTATATACTATTACGTAATATCGTATAACGTTATATACTACTACGTAAGAACGTATAACGATATATACTAATACGTAATAACGTATAACGTTATATAGTACTACCTTATGGCGTATAACGTTATATAGTATTACCTTATGACGTCTAACGTTATGTAGTAGTACCTTATAACGTATAACGTTTTTTACTATTACGTAATAACGTATAACGTTATATAGTATTACCTTATGACGTATAACGTTATGTAGTAGTACCTTATAACGTATAACGTTATATAGTATTACCTTATGGCGTATAACGTTATATACCATTACGTACTGACGTATAACGTTATATACTATTACGTACTAACGTATAACGTTATGTAGTATTACCTTATAACGTATAACGTTATATACTATTACATAATAACGTATAACGTTATATAGTATTACCATATGACGTATAACGTTATATACTATTACGTAATATCGTATAACGTTATATACTACTACGTAAGAACGTATAACGATATATACTAATACGTAATAACGTATAACGTTATATAGTAATACCTTATGGCGTATAACGTTATATAGTATTACCTTATGACGTCTAACGTTATGTAGTAGTACCTTATAACGTATAACGTTTTTTACTATTACGTAATAACGTATAACGTTATATAGTATTACCTTATGACGTATAACGTTATGTAGTAGTACCTTATAACGTATAACGTTATATAGTATTACCTTATGGAGTATAACGTTATATACCATTACGTACTGACGTATAACGTTATATACTATTACGTACTAACGTATAACGTTATGTAGTATTACCTTATAACGTATAACGTTATATACTATTACATAATAACGTATAACGTTATATAGTATTACCATATGACGTATAACGTTATATACTATTACGTAATAACGTATAACGTTATATACTACTACGTAAGAACGTATAACGATATATACTAATACGTAATAACGTATAACGTTATATAGTATTACCTTATAGCGTATAACGTTATATAGTATTACCTTATGACGTCTAACGTTATGTAGTAGTACCTTATAACGTATAACGTTATATACTATTACGTAATATCGTATAACGCTAAATACTATTACGTAATAACGTATAACGTTATATAGTATTACCTTACGGCGTATAACGTTATATACCATTACGTACTGACGTATAACGTTATATACTATTACGCAATATCGTATAACGTTATATGCTATTACGTAATAACGTATAACGTTATATGGTATTACCTTATAACGTATAACGTTATATACCATTACGTACTGACGTATAACGTTATATACTATTACGTAATATCGTATAACGTTATATACTATTACGTAATATCGTATAACGTTATATACTAATGCGTAATAACGTATAACGTTATATAGTATCACCTTATAACGTATAACGTTATGTAGTAGTACCTTATAACGTATAACGTTATATACTATTACATAATAACGTATAACGTTATATAGTATTACCATATGACGTATAACGTTATATAGTATTACCATATGACGTATAACGTTATATACTATTACGTAATATCGTATAACGTTATATACTACTACGTAAGAACGTATAACGATATATACTAATACGTAATAACGTATAACGTTATATAGTATTACCTTATGGCGTATAACGTTATATAGTATTACCTTATGACGTCTAACGTTATGTAGTAGTACCTTATAACGTATAACGTTATTTACTATTACGTAATAACGTATAACGTTATATAGTATTACCTTATGTCGTATAACGTTATGTAGTAGTACCTTATAACGTATAACGTTATATACTACTACGTAATAACGTATAACGTTATATACTATTACGTAATATCGTATAACGTTATATACTACTACGTAATAAAGTATAACGATATATACTAATACGTAATAACGTATAACGTTATATAGTATTACCTTATGGCGTATAACGTTATATACCATTACGTACTGACGTATAACGTTATATACTATTACGTAATAACGTATAAAGTTATATGGTATTACCTTAAAACGTATAACGTTATATACTACTACGTAATAACGTATAACGTTATATAGTATTACCTTATAACGTATAACGTTATATACTATTACGTAATAACGTATAACGTTATATACTATTACGTAATAACGTATAACGTTATATAGTGTCACCTTATGACGTATAACGTTATATACTATTACGTAATATCGTATAACGTTATATACTATTACGTAATATCGTATAACGTTATATACTACTACGTAATAACGTATGACGATATATACTAATACGTAATAACGTATAACGTTATATAGTATTACCTTATCACGTATAACGTTATATACTATTACGTAATATCGTATAACGTTATATACTATTACGTAATATCGTATAACGTTATATACTACTACGTAATAACGTATAACGTTATAGAGTATTACCTTATGGCGTATAACGTTATATACCATTACGTACTGACGTATAACGTTATATACTATTACCTAATAACGTATAACGTTATATAGTATTACCTTATGACGTATAACGTTATGTAGTAGTACCTTATAACGTATAACGTTATATACTATTACGTAATATCGTATAACGTTATATACTACTACGTAATAACGTATAACGTTATACAGTATTACCTTGTGGCGTATAACGTTATATAGTATTACCTTATGACGTATAACGTTATGTAGTAGTACCTTATAACGTATAACGTTATATACTATTACGTAATATCGTATAACGTTATATACTATTACGTAATAACGTATAACGTGTTATAGTATTACCTTATGGCGTATAACGTTATATACCATTACGTACTGACGTATAACGTTATATACTATTACGTAATATCGTATAACGTTATATACTACTACGTAATAACGTATAACGTTATAGAGTATTACCTTATGGCGTATAACGTTATATACCATTACGTACTGACGTATAACGTTATATACTACTACGTAAGAACGTATAACGATATATACTAATACGTAATAACGTATAACGTTATATAGTATTACCTTATGACGTATAACGTTATGTAGTAGTACCTTATAACGTATAACGTTATATACTATTACATAATAACGTATAACGTTATATAGTATTACCATATGACGTATAACGTTATATACTATTACGTAATATCGTATAACGTTATATACTATTACGTAATATCGTATAACGTTATATACTACTACGTAAGAACGTATAACGATATATACTAATACGTAATAACGTATAACGTTATATAGTATTACCTTATGGCGTATAACGTTATATAGTATTACCTTATGACGTCTAACGTTATGTAGTAGTACCTTATAACGTATAACGTTATTTACTATTACGTAATAACGTATAACGTTATATAGTATTACCTTATGACGTATAACGTTATGTAGTAGTACCTTATAACGTATAACGTTATATAGTATTACCTTATGGCGTATAACGTTATATACCATTACGTACTGACGTATAACGTTATATACTATTACGTACTAACGTATAACGTTATGTAGTATTACCTTATAACGTATAACGTTATATACTATTACGTAATAACGTATAACGTTATATAGTATTACCTTATGGCGTATAACGTTATATACCATTACGTACTGACGTATAACGTTATATACTATTATGTAATAACGTATAAAGTTATATGGTATTACCTTATGGCGTATAACGTTATATACCATTACGTACTGACGTATATCGTTATATACTATTACGTACTAACGTATAACGTTATGTAGTAATACCTTATAACGTATTACGTTATATACTATTACGTAATAACGTATAACGTTATATAGTATAACCTTATGGCGTATAACGTTATATACCATTACGTACTGACGTATAACGTTATATACTATTACGTAATAACGTATAACGTTATATAGTATTACCTTATGGCGTATAACGTTATATACCATTACGTACTGACGTATAACGTTGTATACTATTACGTAATAACGTATAACGTTATATACTATTACGTAATAACGTATAACGTTATATGGTATTACCTTATAACGTATAACGTTATATACCATTACGTACTGACGTATAACGTTATATACTATTACGTAATAACGTATAACGTTATATAGTATTACCATATGACGTATAACGTTATTTACTATTATGTAATAACGTATAACGTTATATAGTATCACCTTATGACGTATAACGTTATATACTACTACGTAATAAGGTATAACGATATATACTACTACGTAATAACGTATAACGATATATACTAATGCGTAATAACGTATAACGTTATATAGTATCACCTTATAACGTATAACGTTATGTAGTAGTACCTTATAACGTATAACGTTATATACTATTACATAATAACGTATAACGTTATATAGTATTACCATATGACGTATAACGTTATATAGTATTACCATATGACGTATAACGTTATATACTATTACGTAATATCGTATAACGTTATATACTACTACGTAAGAACGTATAACGATATATACTAATACGTAATAACGTATAACGTTATATAGTATTACCTTATGGCGTATAACGTTATATAGTATTACCTTATGACGTCTAACGTTATGTAGTAGTACCTTATAACGTATAACGTTATTTACTATTACGTAATAACGTATAACGTTATATAGTATTACCTTATGTGGTATAACGTTATGTAGTAGTACCTTATAACGTATAACGTTATATACTACTACGTAATAACGTATAACGTTATATACTATTACGCAATATCGTATAACGTTATATACTACTACGTAATAAAGTATAACGATATATACTAATACGTAATAACGTATAACGTTATATAGTATTACCTTATGGCGTATAACGTTATATACCATTACGTACTGACGTATAACGTTATATACTATTACGTAATAACGTATAAAGTTATATGGTATTACCTTAAAACGTATAACGTTATATACTACTACGTAATAACGTATAACGTTATATAGTATTACCTTATAACGTATAACGTTATATACTATTACGTAATAACGTATAACGTTATATACTATTACGTAATAACGTATAACGTTATATAGTGTCACCTTATGACGTATAACGTTATATACTATTACGTAATATCGTATAACGTTATATACTATTACGTAATATCGTATAACGTTATATACTACTACGTAATAACGTATAACGTTATATACTAATACGTAATAACGTATAACGTTATATAGTATCACCTTATCACGTATAACGTTATATACTATTACGTAATATCGTATAACGTTATATACTATTACGTAATATCGTATAACGTTATATACTACTACGTAATAACGTATAACGTTATAGAGTATTACCTTATGGCGTATAACGTTATATACCATTACGTACTGACGTATAACGTTATATACTATTACCTAATAACGTATAACGTTATATAGTATTACCTTATGACGTATAAGGTTATGTAGTAGTACCTTATAACGTATAACGTTATATACTATTACGTAATATCGTATAACGTTATATACTACTACGTAATAACGTATAACGTTATATAGTATTACCTTGTGGCGTATAACGTTATATAGTATTACCTTATGACGTATAACGTTATGTAGTAGTACCTTATAACGTATAACGTTATATACTATTACGTAATATCGTATAACGTTATATACTATTACGTAATAACGTATAACGTGTTATAGTATTACCTTATGGCGTATAACGTTATATACCATTACGTACTGACGTATAACGTTATATACTATTACGTAATATCGTATAACGTTATATACTACTACGTAATAACGTATAACGTTATATAGTATTACCTTATGGCGTATAACGTTATATACCATTACGTACTGACGTATAACGTTATATACTACTACGTAAGAACGTATAACGATATATACTAATACGTAATAACGTATAACGTTATATAGTATTACCTTATGACGTATAACGTTATGTAGTAGTACCTTATAACGTATAACGTTATATACTATTACATAATAACGTATAACGTTATATAGTATTACCATATGACGTATAACGTTATATACTATTACGTAATATCGTATAACGTTATATACTACTACGTAAGAACGTATAACGATATATACTAATACGTAATAACGTATAACATTATATAGTATCACCTTATGACGTATAACGTTATATACTACTACGTAATAACGTATAACGTTATATAGTATTACCTTATGGCGTATAACGTTATATAGTATTACCTTATGACGTCTAACGTTATGTAGTAGTACCTTATAACGTATAACGTTATATACTACTACGTAATAACGTATAACGTTATGTAGTATTACCTTATGGCGTATAACGTTATATACCATTACGTACTGACGTATAACGTTATATACTATTACGGAATAACGTATAACGTTATATTCTATTACGTAATAACGTATAACGTTATATGGTATTACCTTACAACGTATAACGTTATATACCATTACGTACTGACGTATAACGTTATATACTACTACGTACTAACGTATAACGTTATGCAGTATTACCTTATAACGTATAACGCTATATACTATTACGTACGAACGTATAACGTTATATAGTATTACCGTATGACGTATATCGTTATATACTATTACGTACTAACGTATAAAGTTATATACTATTACGTACTAACGTATAACGTTATGTAGTATTACCTTATAACGTATAACGTTATATACTATTACGTAATAACGTATAACGTTATATAGTATTACCTTATGGCGTATAACGTTATATACCATTACGTACTGACGTATAACGTTATATACTATTACGTAATAACGTATAAAGTTATATGGTATTACCTTATGGCGTATAACGTTATATACCATTACGTACTGACGTATAACGTTATATACTATTACGTACTAACGTATAACGTTATGTAGTATTTCCTTATAACGTATTACGTTATATACTATTACGTAATAACATATAACGTTATATAGTATTACCTTATGACGTATAACGTTATATACCATTACGTACTGACGTATAACGTTATATACTATTACGTAATAACGTATAACGTTATATAGTATTACCTTATGGCGTATAACGTTATATACCATTACGTACTGACGTATAACGTTATATACTATTACGTAATAACGTATAACGTTATATAGTATTACCTTATGGCGTATAACGTTATATACCATTACGTACTGACGTATAACGTTGTATACTATTACGTAATATCGTATAACGTTATATACTACTACGTAATAACGTATGACGATATATACTAATACGTAATAACGTATAACGTTATATAGTATCACCTTATCACGTATAACGTTATATACTATTACGTAATATCGTATAACGTTATATACTATTACGTAATATCGTATAACGTTATATACTACTACGTAATAACGTATAACGTTATAGAGTATTACCTTATGGCGTATAACGTTATATACTACTACGTAAGAACGTATAACGATATATACTAATACGTAATAACGTATAACGTTATATAGTATTACCTTATGACGTATAACGTTATGTAGTAGTACCTTATAACGTATAACGTTATATACTATTACATAATAACGTATAACGTTATATAGTATTACCATATGACGTATAACGTTATATACTATTACGTAATATCGTATAACGTTATATACTACTACGTAAGAACGTATAACGATATATACTAATACGTAATAACGTATAACATTATATAGTATCACCTTATGACGTATAACGTTATATACTACTACGTAATAACGTATAACGTTATATAGTATTACCTTATGGCGTATAACGTTATATAGTATTACCTTATGACGTCTAACGTTATGTAGTAGTACCTTATAACGTATAACGTTATATACTACTACGTAATAACGTATAACGTTATGTAGTATTACCTTATGGCGTATAACGTTATATACCATTACGTACTGACGTATAACGTTATATACTATTACGGAATAACGTATAACGTTATATTCTATTACGTAATAACGTATAACGTTATATGGTATTACCTTATAACGTATAACGTTATATACCATTACGTACTGACGTATAACGTTATATACTACTACGTACTAACGTATAACGTTATGTAGTATTACCTTATAACGTATAACGTTATATACTATTACGTAATAACGTATAACGTTATATAGTATTACCTTATGGCGTATAACGTTATATACCATTACGTACTGACGTATAATGTTATATACTATTACGTACTAACGTATAACGTTATGTAGTATTACCTTATAACGTATAACGTTTTATACTATTACGTAATAACGTATAACGTTATATAGTATTACCTTATGGCGTATAACGTTATATACCATTACGTACTGACGTATAACGTTATATACTATTACGTAATAACGTATAAAGTTATATGGTATTACCTTATGGCGTATAACGTTATATACCATTACGTACTGACGTATAACGTTATTTACTATTACGTACTAACGTATAACGTTATGTAGTATTACCTTATAACGTATTACGTTATATACTATTACGTAATAACATATAACGTTATATAGTATTACCTTATGGCGTATAACGTTATATACCATTACGTACTGACGTATAACGTTGTATACTATTACGTAATAACGTATAACGTTATATGGTATTACCTTATAACGTATAACGTTATATACCATTACGTACTGACGTATAACGTTATATACTATTACGTAATAACGTATAACGTTATATAGTATTACCTTATGACGTCTAACGTTATGTAGTAGTACCTTATAACGTATAACGTTTTTTACTATTACGTAATAACGTATAACGTTATATAGTATTACCTTATGACGTATAACGTTATATACTACTACGTAATAACGTATAACGTTATATAGTATTACCTTATGGCGTATAACGTTATATAGTATTACCTTATGACGTCTAACGTTATGTAGTAGTACCTTATAACGTATAACGTTATATACTACTACGTAATAACGTATAACGTTATGTAGTATTACCTTATGGCGTATAACGTTATATACCATTACGTACTGACGTATAACGTTATATACTATTACGGAATAACGTATAACGTTATATTCTATTACGTAATAACGTATAACGTTATATGGTATTACCTTATAACGTATAACGTTATATACCATTACGTACTGACGTATAACGTTATATACTACTACGTACTAACGTATAACGTTATGTAGTATTACCTTATAACGTATAACGTTATATACTATTACGTAATAACGTATAACGTTATATAGTATTACCTTATGGCGTATAACGTTATATACCATTACGTACTGACGTATAATGTTATATACTATTACGTACTAACGTATAACGTTATGTAGTATTACCTTATAACGTATAACGTTTTATACTATTACGTAATAACGTATAACGTTATATAGTATTACCTTATGGCGTATAACGTTATATACCATTACGTACTGACGTATAACGTTATATACTATTACGTAATAACGTATAAAGTTATATGGTATTACCTTATGGCGTATAACGTTATATACCATTACGTACTGACGTATAACGTTATTTACTATTACGTACTAACGTATAACGTTATGTAGTATTACCTTATAACGTATTACGTTATATACTATTACGTAATAACATATAACGTTATATAGTAATACCTTATGGCGTATAACGTTATATAGTATTACCTTATGACGTCTAACGTTATGTAGTAGTACCTTATAACGTATAACGTTTTTTACTATTACGTAATAACGTATAACGTTATATAGTATTACCTTATGACGTATAACGTTATGTAGTAGTACCTTATAACGTATAACGTTATATAGTATTACCTTATGGAGTATAACGTTATATACCATTACGTACTGACGTATAACGTTATATACTATTACGTACTAACGTATAACGTTATGTAGTATTACCTTATAACGTATAACGTTATATACTATTACATAATAACGTATAACGTTATATAGTATTACCATATGACGTATAACGTTATATACTATTACGTAATAACGTATAACGTTATATACTACTACGTAAGAACGTATAACGATATATACTAATACGTAATAACGTATAACGTTATATAGTATTACCTTATAGCGTATAACGTTATATAGTATTACCTTATGACGTCTAACGTTATGTAGTAGTACCTTATAACGTATAACGTTATATACTATTACGTAATATCGTATAACGCTAAATACTATTACGTAATAACGTATAACGTTATATAGTATTACCTTACGGCGTATAACGTTATATACCATTACGTACTGACGTATAACGTTATATACTATTACGCAATATCGTATAACGTTATATGCTATTACGTAATAACGTATAACGTTATATGGTATTACCTTATAACGTATAACGTTATATACCATTACGTACTGACGTATAACGTTATATACTATTACGTAATATCGTATAACGTTATATACTATTACGTAATATCGTATAACGTTATATACTAATGCGTAATAACGTATAACGTTATATAGTATCACCTTATAACGTATAACGTTATGTAGTAGTACCTTATAACGTATAACGTTATATACTATTACATAATAACGTATAACGTTATATAGTATTACCATATGACGTATAACGTTATATAGTATTACCATATGACGTATAACGTTATATACTATTACGTAATATCGTATAACGTTATATACTACTACGTAAGAACGTATAACGATATATACTAATACGTAATAACGTATAACGTTATATAGTATTACCTTATGGCGTATAACGTTATATAGTATTACCTTATGACGTCTAACGTTATGTAGTAGTACCTTATAACGTATAACGTTATTTACTATTACGTAATAACGTATAACGTTATATAGTATTACCTTATGTCGTATAACGTTATGTAGTAGTACCTTATAACGTATAACGTTATATACTACTACGTAATAACGTATAACGTTATATACTATTACGTAATATCGTATAACGTTATATACTACTACGTAATAAAGTATAACGATATATACTAATACGTAATAACGTATAACGTTATATAGTATTACCTTATGGCGTATAACGTTATATACCATTACGTACTGACGTATAACGTTATATACTATTACGTAATAACGTATAAAGTTATATGGTATTACCTTAAAACGTATAACGTTATATACTACTACGTAATAACGTATAACGTTATATAGTATTACCTTATAACGTATAACGTTATATACTATTACGTAATAACGTATAACGTTATATACTATTACGTAATAACGTATAACGTTATATAGTGTCACCTTATGACGTATAACGTTATATACTATTACGTAATATCGTATAACGTTATATACTATTACGTAATATCGTATAACGTTATATACTACTACGTAATAACGTATGACGATATATACTAATACGTAATAACGTATAACGTTATATAGTATCACCTTATCACGTATAACGTTATATACTATTACGTAATATCGTATAACGTTATATACTATTACGTAATATCGTATAACGTTATATACTACTACGTAATAACGTATAACGTTATAGAGTATTACCTTATGGCGTATAACGTTATATACCATTACGTACTGACGTATAACGTTATATACTATTACCTAATAACGTATAACGTTATATAGTATTACCTTATGACGTATAACGTTATGTAGTAGTACCTTATAACGTATAACGTTATATACTATTACGTAATATCGTATAACGTTATATACTACTACGTAATAACGTATAACGTTATATAGTATTACCTTGTGGCGTATAACGTTATATAGTATTACCTTATGACGTATAACGTTATGTAGTAGTACCTTATAACGTATAACGTTATATACTATTACGTAATATCGTATAACGTTATATACTATTACGTAATAACGTATAACGTTATATAGTATTACCTTATGGCGTATAACGTTATATACCATTACGTACTGACGTATAACGTTATATACTATTACGTAATATCGTATAACGTTATATACTACTACGTAATAACGTATAACGTTATATAGTATTACCTTATGGCGTATAACGTTATATACCATTACGTACTGACGTATAACGTTATATACTACTACGTAATAACGTATAACGATATATACTAATACGTAATAACGTATAACGTTATATAGTATTACCTTATGACGTATAACGTTATGTAGTAGTACCTTATAACGTATAACGTTATATACTATTACATAATAACGTATAACGTTATATAGTATTACCATATGACGTATAACGTTATATACTATTACGTAATATCGTATAACGTTATATACTATTACGTAATATCGTATAACGTTATATACTACTACGTAAGAACGTATAACGATATATACTAATACGTAATAACGTATAACGTTATATAGTATTACCTTATGGCGTATAACGTTATATAGTATTACCTTATGACGTCTAACGTTATGTAGTAGTACCTTATAACGTATAACGTTATTTACTATTACGTAATAACGTATAACGTTATATAGTATTACCTTATGACGTATAACGTTATGTAGTAGTACCTTATAACGTATAACGTTATATAGTATTACCTTATGGCGTATAACGTTATATACCATTACGTACTGACGTATAACGTTATATACTATTACGTACTAACGTATAACGTTATGTAGTATTACCTTATAACGTATAACGTTATATACTATTACGTAATAACGTATAACGTTATATAGTATTACCTTATGGCGTATAACGTTATATACCATTACGTACTGACGTATAACGTTATATACTATTATGTAATAACGTATAAAGTTATATGGTATTACCTTATGGCGTATAACGTTATATACCATTACGTACTGACGTATATCGTTATATACTATTACGTACTAACGTATAACGTTATGTAGTAATACCTTATAACGTATTACGTTATATACTATTACGTAATAACGTATAACGTTATATAGTATAACCTTATGGCGTATAACGTTATATACCATTACGTACTGACGTATAACGTTATATACTATTACGTAATAACGTATAACGTTATATAGTATTACCTTATGGCGTATAACGTTATATACCATTACGTACTGACGTATAACGTTGTATACTATTACGTAATAACGTATAACGTTATATACTATTACGTAATAACGTATAACGTTATATGGTATTACCTTATAACGTATAACGTTATATACCATTACGTACTGACGTATAACGTTATATACTATTACGTAATAACGTATAACGTTATATAGTATTACCATATGACGTATAACGTTATTTACTATTATGTAATAACGTATAACGTTATATAGTATCACCTTATGACGTATAACGTTATATACTACTACGTAATAAGGTATAACGATATATACTACTACGTAATAACGTATAACGATATATACTAATACGTAATAACGTATAACGTTATATAGTATCACCTTATAACGTATAACGTTATGTAGTAGTACCTTATAACGTATAACGTTATATACTATTACATAATAACGTATAACGTTATATAGTATTACCATATGACGTATAACGTTATATAGTATTACCATATGACGTATAACGTTATATACTATTACGTAATATCGTATAACGTTATATACTACTACGTAAGAACGTATAACGATATATACTAATACGTAATAACGTATAACGTTATATAGTATTACCTTATGGCGTATAACGTTATATAGTATTACCTTATGACGTCTAACGTTATGTAGTAGTACCTTATAACGTATAACGTTATTTACTATTACGTAATAACGTATAACGTTATATAGTATTACCTTATGTGGTATAACGTTATGTAGTAGTACCTTATAACGTATAACGTTATATACTACTACGTAATAACGTATAACGTTATATACTATTACGCAATATCGTATAACGTTATATACTACTACGTAATAAAGTATAACGATATATACTAATACGTAATAACGTATAACGTTATATAGTATTACCTTATGGCGTATAACGTTATATACCATTACGTACTGACGTATAACGTTATATACTATTACGTAATAACGTATAAAGTTATATGGTATTACCTTAAAACGTATAACGTTATATACTACTACGTAATAACGTATAACGTTATATAGTATTACCTTATAACGTATAACGTTATATACTATTACGTAATAACGTATAACGTTATATACTATTACGTAATAACGTATAACGTTATATAGTGTCACCTTATGACGTATAACGTTATATACTATTACGTAATATCGTATAACGTTATATACTATTACGTAATATCGTATAACGTTATATACTACTACGTAATAACGTATGACGATATATACTAATACGTAATAACGTATAACGTTATATAGTATCACCTTATCACGTATAACGTTATATACTATTACGTAATATCGTATAACGTTATATACTATTACGTAATATCGTATAACGTTATATACTACTACGTAATAACGTATAACGTTATAGAGTATTACCTTATGGCGTATAACGTTATATACCATTACGTACTGACGTATAACGTTATATACTATTACCTAATAACGTATAACGTTATATAGTATTACCTTATGACGTATAAGGTTATGTAGTAGTACCTTATAACGTATAACGTTATATACTATTACGTAATATCGTATAACGTTATATACTACTACGTAATAACGTATAACGTTATATAGTATTACCTTGTGGCGTATAACGTTATATAGTATTACCTTATGACGTATAACGTTATGTAGTAGTACCTTATAACGTATAACGTTATATACTATTACGTAATATCGTATAACGTTATATACTATTACGTAATAACGTATAACGTGTTATAGTATTACCTTATGGCGTATAACGTTATATACCATTACGTACTGACGTATAACGTTATATACTATTACGTAATATCGTATAACGTTATATACTACTACGTAATAACGTATAACGTTATATAGTATTACCTTATGGCGTATAACGTTATATACCATTACGTACTGACGTATAACGTTATATACTACTACGTAATAACGTATAACGTTATATACTATTACGTAATAACGTATAACGTTATATAGTATTACCTTATGACGTATAACGTTATGTAGTAGTACCTTATAACGTATAACGTTATATACTATTACATAATAACGTATAACGTTATATAGTATTACCATATGACGTATAACGTTATATACTATTACGTAATATCGTATAACGTTATATACTACTACGTAAGAACGTATAACGATATATACTAATACGTAATAACGTATAACATTATATAGTATCACCTTATGACGTATAACGTTATATACTACTACGTAATAACGTATAACGTTATATAGTATTACCTTATGGCGTATAACGTTATATAGTATTACCTTATGACGTCTAACGTTATGTAGTAGTACCTTATAACGTATAACGTTATATACTACTACGTAATAACGTATAACGTTATGTAGTATTACCTTATGGCGTATAACGTTATATACCATTACGTACTGACGTATAACGTTATATACTATTACGGAATAACGTATAACGTTATATTCTATTACGTAATAACGTATAACGTTATATGGTATTACCTTACAACGTATAACGTTATATACCATTACGTACTGACGTATAACGTTATATACTACTACGTACTAACGTATAACGTTATGCAGTATTACCTTATAACGTATAACGTTATATACTATTACGTAATAACGTATAACGTTATATAGTATTACCTTATGGCGTATAACGTTATATACCATTACGTACTGACGTATAATGTTATATACTATTACGTACTAACGTATAACGTTATGTAGTATTACCTTATAACGTATAACGTTATATACTATTACGTAATAACGTATAACGTTATATAGTATTACCTTATGGCGTATAACGTTATATACCATTACGTACTGACGTATAACGTTATATACTATTACGTAATAACGTATAAAGAAATATGGTATTACCTTATGGCGTATAACGTTATATACCATTACGTACTGACGTATAACGTTATATACTATTACGTACTAACGTATAACGTTATGTAGTATTTCCTTATAACGTATTACGTTATATACTATTACGTAATAACATATAACGTTATATAGTATTACCTTATGACGTATAACGTTATATACCATTACGTACTGACGTATAACGTTATATACTATTACGTAATAACGTATAACGTTATATAGTATTACCTTATGGCGTATAACGTTATATACCATTACGTACTGACGTATAACGTTATATACTATTACGTAATAACGTATAACGTTATATAGTATTACCTTATGGCGTATAACGTTATATACCATTACGTACTGACGTATAACGTTGTATACTATTACGTAATATCGTATAACGTTATATACAACTACGTAATAACGTATGACGATATATACTAATACGTAATAACGTATAACGTTATATAGTATCACCTTATCACGTATAACGTTATATACTATTACGTAATATCGTATAACGTTATATACTATTACGTAATATCGTATAACGTTATATACTACTACGTAATAACGTATAACGTTATAGAGTATTACCTTATGGCGTATAACGTTATATACTACTACGTAAGAACGTATAACGATATATACTAATACGTAATAACGTATAACGTTATATAGTATTACCTTATGACGTATAACGTTATGTAGTAGTACCTTATAACGTATAACGTTATATACTATTACATAATAACGTATAACGTTATATAGTATTACCATATGACGTATAACGTTATATACTATTACGTAATATCGTATAACGTTATATACTACTACGTAAGAACGTATAACGATATATACTAATACGTAATAACGTATAACATTATATAGTATCACCTTATGACGTATAACGTTATATACTACTACGTAATAACGTATAACGTTATATAGTATTACCTTATGGCGTATAACGTTATATAGTATTACCTTATGACGTCTAACGTTATGTAGTAGTACCTTATAACGTATAACGTTATATACTACTACGTAATAACGTATAACGTTATGTAGTATTACCTTATGGCGTATAACGTTATATACCATTACGTACTGACGTATAACGTTATATACTATTACGGAATAACGTATAACGTTATATTCTATTACGTAATAACGTATAACGTTATATGGTATTACCTTATAACGTATAACGTTATATACCATTACGTACTGACGTATAACGTTATATACTACTACGTACTAACGTATAACGTTATGTAGTATTACCTTATAACGTATAACGTTATATACTATTACGTAATAACGTATAACGTTATATAGTATTACCTTATGGCGTATAACGTTATATACCATTACGTACTGACGTATAATGTTATATACTATTACGTACTAACGTATAACGTTATGTAGTATTACCTTATAACGTATAACGTTTTATACTATTACGTAATAACGTATAACGTTATATAGTATTACCTTATGGCGTATAACGTTATATACCATTACGTACTGACGTATAACGTTATATACTATTACGTAATAACGTATAAAGTTATATGGTATTACCTTATGGCGTATAACGTTATATACCATTACGTACTGACGTATAACGTTATTTACTATTACGTACTAACGTATAACGTTATGTAGTATTACCTTATAACGTATTACGTTATATACTATTACGTAATAACATATAACGTTATATAGTATTACCTTATGGCGTATAACGTTATATACCATTACGTACTGACGTATAACGTTGTATACTATTACGTAATAACGTATAACGTTATATGGTATTACCTTATAACGTATAACGTTATATACCATTACGTACTGACGTATAACGTTATATACTATTACGTAATAACGTATAACGTTATATAGTATTACCTTATGACGTCTAACGTTATGTAGTAGTACCTTATAACGTATAACGTTTTTTACTATTACGTAATAACGTATAACGTTATATAGTATTACCTTATGACGTATAACGTTATGTAGTAGTACCTTATAACGTATAACGTTATATAGTATTACCTTATGGCGTATAACGTTATATACCATTACGTACTGACGTATAACGTTATATACTATTACGTACTAACGTATAACGTTATGTAGTATTACCTTATAACGTATAACGTTATATACTATTACATAATAACGTGTAACGTTATATAGTATTACCATATGACGTATAACGTTATATACTATTACGTAATATCGTATAACGTTATATACTACTACGTAAGAACGTATAACGATATATACTAATACGTAATTACGTATAACGTTATATAGTATTACCTTATAGCGTATAACGTTATATAGTATTACCTTATGACGTCTAACGTTATGTAGTAGTACCTTATAACGTATAACGTTTTTTACTATTACGTAATAACGTATAACGTTATATAGTATTACCTTATGACGTATAACGTTATGTAGTAGTACCTTATAACGTATAACGTTATATAGTATTACCTTATGGCGTATAACGTTATATACCATTACGTACTGACGTATAATGTTATATACTATTACGTACTAACGTATAACGTTATGTAGTATTACCTTATAACGTATAACGTTTTATACTATTACGTAATAACGTATAACGTTATATAGTATTACCTTATGGCGTATAACGTTATATACCATTACGTACTGACGTATAACGTTATATACTATTACGTAATAACGTATAAAGTTATATGGTATTACCTTATGGCGTATAACGTTATATACCATTACGTACTGACGTATAACGTTATATACTATTACGTACTAACGTATAACGTTATGTAGTATTACCTTATAACGTATTACGTTATATACTATTACGTAATAACATATAACGTTATATAGTATTACCTTATGGCGTATAACGTTATATACCATTACGTACTGACGTATAACGTTGTATACTATTACGTAATAACGTATAACGTTATATACTATTACGTAATAACGTATAACGTTATATGGTATTACCTTATAACGTATAACGTTATATACCATTACGTACTGACGTATAACGTTATATACTATTACGTAATAACGTATAACGTTATATAGTATTACCTTATGACGTCTAACGTTATGTAGTAGTACCTTATAACGTATAACGTTTTTTACTATTACGTAATAACGTATAACGTTATATAGTATTACCTTATGACGTATAACGTTATGTAGTAGTACCTTATAACGTATAACGTTATATAGTATTACCTTATGGCGTATAACGTTATATACCATTACGTACTGACGTATAACGTTATATACTATTACGTACTAACGTATAACGTTATGTAGTATTACCTTATAACGTATAACGTTATATACTATTACATAATAACGTGTAACGTTATATAGTATTACCATATGACGTATAACGTTATATACTATTACGTAATATCGTATAACGTTATATACTACTACGTAAGAACGTATAACGATATATACTAATACGTAATAACGTATAACGTTATATAGTATTACCTTATAGCGTATAACGTTATATAGTATTACCTTATGACGTCTAACGTTATGTAGTAGTACCTTATAACGTATAACGTTTTTTACTATTACGTAATAACGTATAACGTTATATAGTATTACCTTATGACGTATAACGTTATGTAGTAGTACCTTATAACGTATAACGTTATATAGTATTACCTTATGGCGTATAACGTTATATACCATTACGTACTGACGTATAACGTTATATACTATTACGTACTAACGTATAACGTTATGTAGTATTACCTTATAACGTATAACGTTATATACTATTACATAATAACGTGTAACGTTATATAGTATTACCATATGACGTATAACGTTATATACTATTACGTAATATCGTATAACGTTATATACTATTACGTAATATCGTATAACGCTAAATACTATTACGTAATAACGTATAACGTTATATAGTATTACCTTACGGCGTATAACGTTATATACCATTACGTACTGACGTATAACGTTATATACTATTACGCAATATCGTATAACGTTATATGCTATTACGTAATAACGTATAACGTTATATGGTATTACCTTATAACGTATAACGTTATATACCATTACGTACTGACGTATAACGTTATATACTATTACGTAATATCGTATAACGTTATATACTATTACGTAATATCGTATAACGTTATATACTACTACGTAATAACGTATAACGTTATATAGTATTACCTTATGGCGTATAACGTTATATACCATTACGTACTGACGTATAACGTTATATACTATTACGTAATAACGTATAAAGTTATATGGTATTACCTTAAAACGTATAACGTTATATACTATTACGTAATAACGTATAACGTTATATAGTATTACCTTATGGCGTATAACGTTATATACCATTACGTACTGACGTATAACGTTATATACTATTACGTACTAACGTATAACGTTATGTAGTATTACCTTATAACGTATAACGTTATATACTATTACGTAACAACGTATAACGTTATATAGTGTCACCTTATGACGTATAACGTTATATACTATTACGTAATAACGTATAACGTTATATAGTATTACCTTATGGCGTATAACGTTATATACCATAACGTACTGACGTATAACGTTATATACTATTACGTAATAACGTATAACGTTATATACTATTACGTAATAACGTATAACGTTATATACTATTACGTAATAACGTATAACGTTATATGGCATTACCTTATAGCGTATAACGTTATATACCATTACGTACTGACGTATAACGTTATATAGAATTACGTAATATCGTATAACGTTATATACTACTACGTAAGAACGTATAACGATATATACTAATACGTAATAACGTATAACGTTATATAGTATTACCTTATGGCGTATAACGTTATATAGTATTACCTTATGACGTCTAACGTTATGTAGTAGTACCTTATAACGTATAACCTTATTTACTATTACGTAATAACGTATAACGTTATATAGTATTACCTTATGACGTATAACGTTATGTAGTAGTACCTTATAACGTATAACGTTATATAGTATTACCTTATGGCGTATAACGTTATATACCATTACGTACTGACGTATAACGTTATATACTATTACGTACTATCGTATAACGTTATGTAGTATTACCTTATAACGTATAACGTTATATACTATTACGTAATAACGTATAACGTTATATAGTATTACCTTATGGCGTATAACGTTATATACCATTACGTACTGACGTATAACGTTATATACTATTATGTAATAACGTATAAAGTTATATGGTATTACCTTATGGCGTATAACGTTATATACCATTACGTACTGACGTATATCGTTATATACTATTACGTACTAACGTATAACGTTATGTAGTAATACCTTATAACGTATTACGTTATATACTATTACGTAATAACGTATAACGTTATATAGTATTACCTTATGGCGTATAACGTTATATACCATTACGTACTGACGTATAACGTTGTATACTATTACGTAATAACGTATAACGTTATATACTATTACGTAATAACGTATAACGTTATATAGTATTACCTTATAGCGTATAACGTTATATAGTATTACCTTATGACGTCTAACGTTATGTAGTAGTACCTTATAACGTATAACGTTATATACTATTACGTAATATCGTATAACGCTAAATACTATTACGTAATAACGTATAACGTTATATAGTATTACCTTATGGCGTATAACGTTATATACCATTACGTACTGACGTATAACGTTATATACTATTATGTAATAACGTATAAAGTTATATGGTATTACCTTATGGCGTATAACGTTATATACCATTACGTACTGACGTATATCGTTATATACTATTACGTACTAACGTATAACGTTATGTAGTAATACCTTATAACGTATTACGTTATATACTATTACGTAATAACGTATAACGTTATATAGTATTACCTTATGGCGTATAACGTTATATACCATTACGTACTGACGTATAACGTTGTATACTATTACGTAATAACGTATAACGTTATGTAGTAGTACCTTATAACGTATAACGTTTTTTACTATTACGTAATAACGTATAACGTTATATAGTATTACCTTATGACGTATAACGTTATGTAGTAGTACCTTATAACGTATAACGTTATATAGTATTACCTTATGGCGTATAACGTTATATACCATTACGTACTGACGTATAACGTTATATACTATTACGTAATAACGTATAACGTTATATAGTATTACCTTATGACGTCTAACGCTATGTAGTAGTACCTTATAACGTATAACGTTTTTTACTATTACGTAATAACGTATAACGTTATATAGTATTACCTTATGACGTATAACGTTATGTAGTAGTACCTTATAACGTATAACGTTATATAGTATTACCTTATGGCGTATAACGTTATATACCATTACGTACTGACGTATAACGTTATATACTATTACGTACTAACGTATAACGTTATGTAGTATTACCTTATAACGTATAACGTTATATACTATTACATAATAACGTGTAACGTTATATAGTATTACCATATGACGTATAACGTTATATACTATTACGTAATATCGTATAACGTTATATACTACTACGTAAGAACGTATAACGATATATACTAATACGTAATAACGTATAACGTTATATAGTATTACCTTATAGCGTATAACGTTATATAGTATTACCTTATGACGTCTAACGTTATGTAGTAGTACCTTATAACGTATAACGTTATATACTATTACGTAATATCGTATAACGCTAAATACTATTACGTAATAACGTATAACGTTATATAGTATTACCTTACGGCGTATAACGTTATATACCATTACGTACTGACGTATAACGTTATATACTATTACGCAATATCGTATAACGTTATATGCTATTACGTAATAACGTATAACGTTATATGGTATTACCTTATAACGTATAACGTTATATACCATTACGTACTGACGTATAACGTTATATACTATTACGTAATATCGTATAACGTTATATACTATTACGTAATATCGTATAACGTTATATACTACTACGTAATAACGTATAACGTTATATAGTATTACCTTATGGCGTATAACGTTATATACCATTACGTACTGACGTATAACGTTATATACTATTACGTAATAACGTATAAAGTTATATGGTATTACCTTAAAACGTATAACGTTATATACTATTACGTAATAACGTATAACGTTATATAGTATTACCTTATGGCGTATAACGTTATATACCATTACGTACTGACGTATAACGTTATATACTATTACGTACTAACGTATAACGTTATGTAGTATTACCTTATAACGTATAACGTTATATACTATTACGTAATATCGTACAACGCTAAATACTATTACGTAATAACGTATAACGTTATATAGTATTACCTTACGGCGTATAACGTTATATACCATTACGTACTGACGTATAACGTTATATACTATTACGCAATATCGTATAACGTTATATGCTATTACGTAATAACGTATAACGTTATATGGTATTACCTTATAACGTATAACGTTATATACCATTACGTACTGACGTATAACGTTATATAGAATTACGTAATATCGTATAACGTTATATACTACTACGTAAGAACGTATAACGATATATACTAATACGTAATAACGTATAACGTTATATAGTATTACCTTATGGCGTATAACGTTATATAGTATTACCTTATGACGTCTAACGTTATGTAGTAATACCTTATAACGTATTACGTTATATACTATTACGTAATAACGTATAACGTTATATAGTATTACCTTATGGCGTATAACGTTATATACCATTACGTACTGACGTATAACGTTATATACTATTACGTAATAACGTATAACGTTATATAGTATTACCTTATGGCGTATAACGTTATATACCATTACGTACTGACGTATAACGTTGTATACTATTACATAATAACGTATAACGTTATATAGTATTACCATATGACGTATAACGTTATATACTATTACGTAATATCGTATAACGTTATATACTACTACGTAAGAACGTATAACGATATATACTAATACGTAATAACGTATAACGTTATATAGTACTACCTTATGGCGTATAACGTTATATAGTATTACCTTATGACGTCTAACGTTATGTAGTAGTACCTTATAACGTATAACGTTTTTTACTATTACGTAATAACGTATAACGTTATATAGTATTACCTTATGACGTATAACGTTATGTAGTAGTACCTTATAACGTATAACGTTATATAGTATTACCTTATGGCGTATAACGTTATATACCATTACGTACTGACGTATAACGTTATATACTATTACGTACTAACGTATAACGTTATGTAGTATTACCTTATAACGTATAACGTTATATACTATTACATAATAACGTATAACGTTATATAGTATTACCATATGACGTATAACGTTATATACTATTACGTAATATCGTATAACGTTATATACTACTACGTAAGAACGTATAACGATATATACTAATACGTAATAACGTATAACGTTATATAGTAATACCTTATGGCGTATAACGTTATATAGTATTACCTTATGACGTCTAACGTTATGTAGTAGTACCTTATAACGTATAACGTTTTTTACTATTACGTAATAACGTATAACGTTATATAGTATTACCTTATGACGTATAACGTTATGTAGTAGTACCTTATAACGTATAACGTTATATAGTATTACCTTATGGAGTATAACGTTATATACCATTACGTACTGACGTATAACGTTATATACTATTACGTACTAACGTATAACGTTATGTAGTATTACCCTATAACGTATAACGTTATATACTATTACATAATAACGTATAACGTTATATAGTATTACCATATGACGTATAACGTTATATACTATTACGTAATAACGTATAACGTTATATACTACTACGTAAGAACGTATAACGATATATACTAATACGTAATAACGTATAACGTTATATAGTATTACCTTATAGCGTATAACGTTATATAGTATTACCTTATGACGTCTAACGTTATGTAGTAGTACCTTATAACGTATAACGTTATATACTATTACGTAATATCGTATAACGCTAAATACTATTACGTAATAACGTATAACGTTATATAGTATTACCTTACGGCGTATAACGTTATATACCATTACGTACTGACGTATAACGTTATATACTATTACGCAATATCGTATAACGTTATATGCTATTACGTAATAACGTATAACGTTATATGGTATTACCTTATAACGTATAACGTTATATACCATTACGTACTGACGTATAACGTTATATACTATTACGTAATATCGTATAACGTTATATACTATTACGTAATATCGTATAACGTTATATACTACTACGTAATAACGTATAACGTTATATAGTATTACCTTATGGCGTATAACGTTATATACCATTACGTACTGACGTATAACGTTATATACTATGACGTAATAACGTATAACGTTATGTAGTATTACCTTATAACGTATAACGTTATATACTATTACGTAACAACGTATAACGTTATATAGTGTCACCTTATGACGTATAACGTTATATACTACTACGTAATAACGTATAACGTTATATAGTATTACCTTATGGCGTATAACGTTATATACCATAACGTACTGACGTATAACGTTATATACTATTACGTAATAACGTATAACGTTATATACTATTACGTAATAACGTATAACGTTATATACTATTACGTAATAACGTATAACGTTATATGGCATTATCTTATGGACTATAACGTTATATACCATTACGTACTGACGTATAACGTTATATAGTATTACGTAATATCGTATAACGTTATATACTACTACGTAAGAACGTATAACGATATATACTAATACGTAATAACGTATAACGTTATATAGTATTACCTTATGGCGTATAACGTTATATAGTATTACCTTATGACGTCTAACGTTATGTAGTAGTACCTTATAACGTATAACGTTATTTACTATTACGTAATAACGTATAACGTTATATAGTATTACCTTCTGACGTATAACGTTATGTAGTAGTACCTTATAACGTATAACGTTATATAGTATTACCTTATGGCGTATAACGTTATATACCATTACGTACTGACGTATAACGTTATATACTATTACGTACTAACGTATAACGTTATGTAGTATTACCTTATAACGTATAACGTTATATACTATTACGTAATAACGTATAACGTTATATAGTATTACCTTATGGCGTATAACGTTATATACCATTACGTACTGACGTATAACGTTATATACTATTATGTAATAACGTATAAAGTTATATGGTATTACCTTATGGCGTATAACGTTATATACCATTACGTACTGACGTATATCGTTATATACTATTACGTACTAACGTATAACGTTATGTAGTAATACCTTATAACGTATTACGTTATATACTATTATGTAATAACGTATAACGTTATATAGTATTACCTTATGGCGTATAACGTTATATACCATTACGTACTGACGTATAACGTTATATATTATTACGTAATAACGTATAACGTTATATAGTATTACCTTATGGCGTATAACGTTATATACCATTACGTACTGACGTATAACGTTGTATACTATTACGTAATAACGTATAACGTTATATACTATTACGTAATAACGTATAACGTTATATGGTATTACCTTATAACGTATAACGTTATATACCATTACGTACTGACGTATAACGTTATATACTATTACGTAATAACGTATAACGTTATATAGTATTACCATATGACGTATAACGTTATTTACTATTATGTAATAACGTATAACGTTATATAGTATCACCTTATGACGTATAACGTTACATACTATTACGTAATATCGTATAACGTTATATACTACTACGTAATAACGTATAACGATATATACTAATGCGTAATAACGTATAACGTTATATAGTATCACCTTATAACGTATAACGTTATGTAGTAGTACCTTATAACGTATAACGTTATATACTATTACATAATAACGTATAACGTTATATAGTATTACCATATGACGTATAACGTTATATAGTATTACCATATGACGTATAACGTTATATACTATTACGTAATATCGTATAACGTTATATACTACTACGTAAGAACGTATAACGATATATACTAATACGTAATAACGTATAACGTTATATAGTATTACCTTATGGCGTATAACGTTATATAGTATTACCTTATGACGTCTAACGTTATGTAGTAGTACCTTATAACGTATAACGTTATTTACTATTACGTAATAACGTATAACGTTATATAGTATTACCTTATGTCGTATAACGTTATGTAGTAGTACCTTATAACGTATAACGTTATATACTACTACGTAATAACGTATAACGTTATATACTATTACGTAATATCGTATAACGTTATATACTACTACGTAATAAAGTATAACGATATATACTAATACGTAATAACGTATAACGTTATATAGTGTCACCTTATGACGTATAACGTTATATACCATTACGTACTGACGTATAACGTTATATACTATTACGTAATACCGTATAACGTTATATACTATTACGTAATATCGTATAACGTTATATACTACTACGTAATAACGTATAACGTTATATAGTATTACCTTATAACGTATAACGTTATATACTATTACGTAATAACGTATAACGTTATATACTATTACGTAATAACGTATAACGTTATATAGTGTCACCTTATGACGTATAACGTTATATACTATTACGTAATATCGTATAACGTTATATACTATTACGTAATATCGTATAACGTTATATACTACTACGTAATAACGTATGACGATATATACTAATACGTAATAACGTATAACGTTATATAGTATCACCTTATCACGTATAACGTTATATACTATTACGTAATATCGTATAACGTTATATACTATTACGTAATATCGTATAACGTTATATACTACTACGTAATAACGTATAACGTTATAGAGTATTACCTTATGGCGTATAACGTTATATACCATTACGTACTGACGTATAACGTTATGTACTATTACCTAATAACGTATAACGTTATATAGTATTACCTTATGACGTATAACGTTATGTAGTAGTACCTTATAACGTATAACGTTATATACTATTACGTAATATCGTATAACGTTATATACTACTACGTAATAACGTATAACGTTATATAGTATTACCTTGTGGCGTATAACGTTATATAGTATTACCATATGACGTATAACGTTATATACTATTACGTAATATCGTATAACGTTATATACTACTACGTAAGAACGTATAACGATATATACTAATACGTAATAACGTATAACATTATATAGTATCACCTTATGACGTATAACGTTATATACTACTACGTAATAACGTATAACGTTATATAGTATTACCTTATGGCGTATAACGTTATATACCATTACGTACTGACGTATAATGTTATATACTATTACGTACTAACGTATAACGTTATGTAGTATTACCTTATAACGTATAACGTTATATACTATTACGTAATAACGTATAACGTTATATAGTATTACCTTATGGCGTATAACGTTATATACCATTACGTACTGACGTATAACGTTATATACTATTACGTAATAACGTATAAAGTTATATGGTATTACCTTATGGCGTATAACGTTATATACCATTACGTACGGACGTATAACGTTATATACTATTACGTACTAACGTATAACGTTATGTAGTATTACCTTATAACGTATTACGTTATATACTATTACGTAATAACATATAACGTTATATAGTATTACCTTATGGCGTATAACGTTATATACCATTACGTACTGACGTATAACGTTATATACTATTACGTAATAACGTATAACGTTATATAGTATTACCTTATGGCGTATAACGTTATATACCATTACGTACTGACGTATAACGTTGTATACTATTACGTAATAACGTATAACGTTATATACTATTACGTAATAACGTATAACGTTATATGGTATTACCTTATAACGTATAACGTTATATACCATTACGTACTGACGTATAACGTTATATACTATTACGTAATAACGTATAACGTTATATAGTATTACCATATGACGTATAACGTTATGTACTATTATGTAATAACGTATAACGTTATATAGTGTCACCTTATGACGTATAACGTTATATACTATTACGTAATATCGTATAATGTTATATACTACTACGTAATAACGTATAACGATATATACTAATACGTAATAACGTATAACGTTATATAGTATTACCTTATGACGTCTAACGTTATGTAGTAGTACCTTATAACGTATAACGTTTTTTACTATTACGTAATAACGTATAACGTTATATAGTATTACCTTATGACGTATAACGTTATGTAGTAGTACCTTATAACGTATAACGTTATATAGTATTACCTTATGGCGTATAACGTTATATACCATTACGTACTGACGTATAACGTTATATACTATTACGTACTAACGTATAACGTTATGTAGTATTACCTTATAACGTATAACGTTATATACTATTACATAATAACGTGTAACGTTATATAGTATTACCATATGACGTATAACGTTATATACTATTACGTAATATCGTATAACGTTATATACTACTACGTAAGAACGTATAACGATATATACTAATACGTAATAACGTATAACGTTATATAGTATTACCTTATAGCGTATAACGTTATATAGTATTACCTTATGACGTCTAACGTTATGTAGTAGTACCTTATAACGTATAACGTTATATACTATTACGTAATATCGTATAACGCTAAATACTATTACGTAATAACGTATAACGTTATATCGTATTACCTTACGGCGTATAACGTTATATACCATTACGTACTGACGTATAACGTTATATACTATTACGTAATAACGTATAAAGTTATATGGTATTACCTTAAAACGTATAACGTTATATACTATTACGTAATAACGTATAACGTTATATAGTATTACCTTATGGCGTATAACGTTATATACCATTACGTACTGACGTATAACGTTATATACTATTACGTAATAACGTATAACGTTATATAGTATTACCTTATGGCGTATAACGTTATATACCATTACGTACTGACGTATAACGTTGTATACTATTACGTAATAACGTATAACGTTATATACTATTACGTAATAACGTATAACGTTATATGGTATTACCTTATAACGTATAACGTTATATACCATTACGTACTGACGTATAACGTTATATACTATTACGTAATAACGTATAACGTTATATAGTATTACCATATGACGTATAACGTTATGTACTATTATGTAATAACGTATAACGTTATATAGTGTCACCTTATGACGTATAACGTTATATACTATTACGTAATATCGTATAATGTTATATACTACTACGTAATAACGTATAACGATATATACTAATACGTAATAACGTATAACGTTATATAGTATTACCTTATGACGTCTAACGTTATGTAGTAGTACCTTATAACGTATAACGTTTTTTACTATTACGTAATAACGTATAACGTTATATAGTATTACCTTAATACGTATAACGTTATGTAGTAGTACCTTATAACGTATAACGTTATATAGTATTACCTTATGGCGTATAACGTTATATACCATTACGTACTGACGTATAACGTTATATACTATTACGTACTAACGTATAACGTTATGTAGTATTACCTTATAACGTATAACGTTATATACTATTACATAATAACGTGTAACGTTATATAGTATTACCATATGACGTATAACGTTATATACTATTACGTAATATCGTATAACGTTATATACTACTACGTAAGAACGTATAACGATATATACTAATACGTAATAACGTATAACGTTATATAGTATTACCTTATAGCGTATAACGTTATATAGTATTACCTTATGACGTCTAACGTTATGTAGTAGTACCTTATAACGTATAACGTTATATACTATTACGTAATATCGTATAACGCTAAATACTATTACGTAATAACGTATAACGTTATATCGTATTACCTTACGGCGTATAACGTTATATACCATTACGTACTGACGTATAACGTTATATACTATTACGCAATATCGTATAACGTTATATGCTATTACGTAATAACGTATAACGTTATATGGTATTACCTTATAACGTATAACGTTATATACCATTACGTACTGACGTATAACGTTATATACTATTACGTAATATCGTATAACGTTATATACTATTACGTAATATCGTATAACGTTATATACTACTACGTAATAACGTATAACGTTATATAGAATTACCTTATGGCGTATAACGTTATATACCATTACGTACTGACGTATAACGTTATATACTATTACGTAATAACGTATAAAGTTATATGGTATTACCTTAAAACGTATAACGTTATATACTATTACGTAATAACGTATAACGTTATATAGTGTCACCTTATGACGTATAACGTTATATACTACTACGTAATAACGTATAACGTTATATAGTATTACCTTATGGCGTATAACGTTATATACCATAACGTACTGACGTATAACGTTATATACTATTACGTAATAACGTATAACGTTATATACTATTACGTAATAACGTATAACGTTATATACTATTACGTAATAACGTATAACGTTATATGGCATTACCTTATAGCGTATAACGTTATATACCATTACGTACTGACGTATAACGTTATATAGAATTACGTAATATCGTATAACGTTATATACTACTACGTAAGAACGTATAACGATATATACTAATACGTAATAACGTATAACGTTATATAGTATTACCTTATGGCGTATAACGTTATATACCATTACGTACTGACGTATAACGTTATATACTATTACGTACTAACGTATAACGTTATGTAGTATTACCTTATAACGTATAACGTTATATACTATTACGTAATAACGTATAACGTTATATACTATTACGTAATAACGTATAACGTTATATAGTATTACCTTATGGCGTATAACGTTATATACCATTACGTACTGACGTATAACGTTATATACTATTATGTAATAACGTATAAAGTTATATGGTATTACCTTATGGCGTATAACGTTATATACCATTACGTACTGACGTATATCGTTCTATACTATTACGTACTAACGTATAACGTTATGTAGTAATACCTTATAACGTATTACGTTATATACTATTACGTAATAACGTATAACGTTATATAGTATTACCTTATGGCGTATAACGTTATATACCATTACGTACTGACGTATAACGTTGTATACTATTACGTAATAACGTATAACGTTATATACTATTACGTAATAACGTATAACGTTATATGGTATTACCTTATAACGTATAACGTTATATACCATTACGTACTGACGTATAACATTATGTAGTATTACCTTATAACGTATAACGTTATATACTATTACATAATAACGTGTAACGTTATATAGTATTACCATATGACGTATAACGTTATATACTATTACGTAATATCGTATAACGTTATATACTACTACGTAAGAACGTATAACGATATATACTAATACGTAATAACGTATAACGTTATATAGTATTACCTTATAGCGTATAACGTTATATAGTATTACCTTATGACGTCTAACGTTATGTAGTAGTACCTTATAACGTATAACGTTATATACTATTACGTAATATCGTATAACGCTAAATACTATTACGTAATAACGTATAACGTTATATAGTATTACCTTATGGCGTATAACGTTATATACCATTACGTACTGACGTATAACGTTATATACTATTATGTAATAACGTATAAAGTTATATGGTATTACCTTATGGCGTATAACGTTATATACCATTACGTACTGATGTATATCGTTATATACTATTACGTACTAACGTATAACGTTATGTAGTAATACCTTATAACGTATTACGTTATATACTATTACGTAATAACGTATAACGTTATATAGTATTACCTTATGGCGTATAACGTTATATACCATTACGTACTGACGTATAACGTTATATACTATTACGTAATAACGTATAACGTTATATAGTATTACCTTATGGCGTATAACGTTATATACCATTACGTACTGACGTATAACGTTGTATACTATTACGTAATAACGTATAACGTTATATACTATTACGTAATAACGTATAACGTTATATGGTATTACCTTATAACGTATAACGTTATATACCATTACGTACTGACGTATAACGTTATATACTATTACGTAATAACGTATAACGTTATATAGTATTACCATATGACGTATAACGTTATTTACTATTATGTAATAACGTATAACGTTATATAGTATCACCTTATGACGTATAACGTTATATACTATTACGTAATATCGTATAACGTTATATACTACTACGTAATAACGTATAACGATATATACTAATACGTAATAACGTATAACGTTATATAGTATCACCTTATAACGTATAACGTTATGTAGTAGTACCTTATAACGTATAACGTTATATACTATTACATAATAACGTATAACGTTATATAGTATTACCATATGACGTATAACGTTATATAGTATTACCATATGACGTATAACGTTATATACTATTACGTAATATCGTATAACGTTATATACTACTACGTAAGAACGTATAACGATATATACTAATACGTAATAACGTATAACGTTATATAGTATTACCTTATGGCGTATAACGTTATATAGTATTACCTTATGACGTCTAACGTTATGTAGTAGTACCTTATAACGTATAACGTTATTTACTATTACGTAATAACGTATAACGTTATATAGTATTACCTTATGTCGTATAACGTTATGTAGTAGTACCTTATAACGTATAACGTTATATACTACTACGTAATATCGTATAACGTTATATACTACTACGTAATAAAGTATAACGTTATATAGTATTACCTTATAACGTATAACGTTATATACTATTACGTAATAACGTATAACGTTATATACTATTACGTAATAACGTATAACGTTATATAGTGTCACCTTATGACGTATAACGTTATATACTATTACGTAATATCGTATAACGTTATATACTATTACGTAATATCGTATAACGTTATATACTACTACGTAATAACGTATGACGATATATACTAATACGTAATAACGTATAACGTTATATAGTATCACCTTATCACGTATAACGTTATATACTATTACGTAATATCGTATAACGTTATATACTATTACGTAATATCGTATAACGTTATATACTACTACGTAATAACGTATAACGTTATAGAGTATTACCTTATGGCGTATAACGTTATATACCATTACGTACTGACGTATAACGTTATATACTATTACCTAATAACGTATAACGTTATATAGTATTACCTTATGACGTATAACGTTATGTAGTAGTACCTTATAACGTATAACGTTATATACTATTACGTAATATCGTATAACGTTATATACTACTACGTAATAACGTATAACGTTATATAGTATTACCTTGTGGCGTATAACGTTATATAGTATTACCTTATGACGTATAACGTTATGTAGTAGTACCTTATAACGTATAACGTTATATACTATTACGTAATATCGTATCACGTTATATATTATTACGTAATAACGTATAACGTGTTATAGTATTACCTTATGGCGTATAACGTTATATACCATTACGTACTGACGTATAACGTTATATACTATTACGTAATATCGTATAACGTTATATACTATTACGTAATATCGTATAACGTTATATACTACTACGTAATAACGTATGACGATATATACTAATACGTAATAACGTATAACGTTATATAGTATCACCTTATCACGTATAACGTTATATACTATTACGTAATATCGTATAACGTTATATACTATTACGTAATATCGTATAACGTTATATACTACTACGTAATAACGTATAACGTTATAGAGTATTACCTTATGGCGTATAACGTTATATACCATTACGTACTGACGTATAACGTTATATACTACTACGTAAGAACGTATAACGATATATACTAATACGTAATAACGTATAACGTTATATAGTATTACCTTATGACGTATAACGTTATGTAGTAGTACCTTATAACGTATAACGTTATATACTATTACATAATAACGTATAACGTTATATAGTATTACCATATGACGTATAACGTTATATACTATTACGTAATATCGTATAACGTTATATACTACTACGTAAGAACGTATAACGATATATACTAATACGTAATAACGTATAACATTATATAGTATCACCTTATGACGTATAACGTTATATACTACTACGTAATAACGTATAACGTTATATAGTATTACCTTATGGCGTATAACGTTATATAGTATTACCTTATGACGTCTAACGTTATGTAGTAGTACCTTATAACGTATAACGTTATATACTACTACGTAATAACGTATAACGTTATGTAGTATTACCTTATGGCGTATAACGTTATATACCATTACGTACTGACGTATAACGTTATATACTATTACGGAATAACGTATAACGTTATATTCTATTACGTAATAAAGTATAACGTTATATGGTATTACCTTATAACGTATAACGTTATATACCATTACGTACTGACGTATAACGTTATATACTACTACGTACTAACGTATAACGTTATGTAGTATTACCTTATAACGTATAACGTTATATACTATTACGTAATAACGTATAACGTTATATAGTATTACCTTATGGCGTATAACGTTATATACCATTACGTACTGACGTATAATGTTATATACTATTACGTACTAACGTATAACGTTATGTAGTATTACCTTATAACGTATAACGTTATATACTATTACGTAATAACGTATAACGTTATATAGTATTACCTTATGGCGTATAACGTTATATACCATTACGTACTGACGTATAACGTTATATACTATTACGTAATAACGTATAAAGTTATATGGTATTACCTTATGGCGTATAACGTTATATACCATTACGTACTGACGTATAACGTTATATACTATTACGTACTAACGTATAACGTTATGTAGTATTACCTTATAACGTATTACGTTATATACTATTACGTAATAACATATAACGTTATATAGTATTACCTTATGGCGTATAACGTTATATACCATTACGTACTGACGTATAACGTTATATACTATTACGTAATAACGTATAACGTTATATAGTATTACCTTATGGCGTATAACGTTATATACCATTACGTACTGACGTATAACGTTGTATACTATTACGTAATAACGTATAACGTTATATACTATTAAGTAATAACGTATAACGTTATATGGTACTACCTTATAACGTATAACGTTATATACCATTACGTACTGACGTATAACGTTATATACTATTACGTAATAACGTATAACGTTATATAGTATTACCATATGACGTATAACGTTATGTACTATTATGTAATAACGTATAACGTTATATAGTGTCACCTTATGACGTATAACGTTATATACTATTACGTAATATCGTATAATGTTATATACTACTACGTAATAACGTATAACGATATATACTAATACGTAATAACGTATAACGTTATATAGTATTACCTTATGACGTCTAACGTTATGTAGTAGTACCTTATAACGTATAACGTTTTTTACTATTACGTAATAACGTATAACGTTATATAGTATTACCTTATGACGTATAACGTTATGTAGTAGTACCTTATAACGTATAACGTTATAGAGTATTACCTTATGGCGTATAACGTTATATACCATTACGTACTGACGTATAACGTTATATACTATTACGTACTAACGTATAACGTTATGTAGTATTACCTTATAATGTATAACGTTATATACAATTACATAATAACGTGTAACGTTATATAGTATTACCATATGACGTATAACGTTATATACTATTACGTAATATCGTATAACGTTATATACTACTACGTAAGAACGTATAACGATATATACTAATACGTAATAACGTATAACGTTATATAGTATTACCTTATAGCGTATAACGTTATATAGTATTACCTTATGACGTCTAACGTTATGTAGTAGTACCTTATAACGTATAACGTTATATACTATTACGTAATATCGTATAACGCTAAATACTATTACGTAATAACGTATAACGTTATATAGTATTACCTTATGGCGTATAACGTTATATACCATTACGTACTGACGTATAACGTTATATACTATTATGTAATAACGTATAAAGTTATATGGTATTACCCTATGGCGTATAACGTTATATACCATTACGTACTGACGTATATCGTTATATACTATTACGTACTAACGTATAACGTTATGTAGTAATACCTTATAACGTATTACGTTATATACTATTACGTAATAACGTATAACGTTATATAGTATTACCTTATGGCGTATAACGTTATATACCATTACGTACTGACGTATAACGTTATATACTATTACGTAATAACGTATAACGTTATATAGTATTACCTTATGGCGTATAACGTTATATACCATTACGTACTGACGTATAACGTTGTATACTATTACGTAATAACGTATAACGTTATATACTATTACGTAATAACGTATAACGTTATATGGTATTACCTTATAACGTATAACGTTATATACCATTACGTACTGACGTATAACGTTATATACTATTACGTAATAACGTATAACGTTATATAGTATTACCATATGACGTATAACGTTATATACTATTATGTAATAACGTATAACGTTATATAGTATCACCTTATGACGTATAACGTTATATACTATTACGTAATATCGTATAACGTTATATACTACTACGTAATAACGTATAACGATATATACTAATGCGTAATAACGTATAACGTTATATAGTATTACCTTATGGCGTATAACGTTATATAGTATTACCTTATGACGTCTAACGTTATGTAGTAGTACCTTATAACGTATAACGTTATATACTACTACGTAATAACGTATAACGTTATATACTATTACGTAATATCGTATAACGTTATATACTACTACGTAATAAAGTATAACGATATATACTAATACGTAATAACGTATAACGTTATATAGTGTCACCTTATGACGTATAACGTTATATACCATTACGTACTGACGTATAACGTTATATACTATTACGTAATACCGTATAACGTTATATACTATTACGTAATATCGTATAACGTTATATACTACTACGTAATAACGTATAACGTTATATAGTATTACCTTATAACGTATAACGTTATATACTATTACGTAATAACGTATAACGTTATATACTATTACGTAATAACGTATAACGTTATATAGTGTCACCTTATGACGTATAACGTTATATACTATTACGTAATATAGTATAACGTTATATACTATTACGTAATATCGTATAACGTTATATACTGCTACGTAATAACGTATGACGATATATACTAATACGTAATAACGTATAACGTTATATAGTATCACCTTATCACGTATAACGTTATATACTATTACGTAATATCGTATAACGTTATATACTATTACGTAATATCGTATAACGTTATATACTACTACGTAATAACGTATAACGTTATAGAGTATTACCTTATGGCGTATAACGTTATATACCATTACGTACTGACGTATAACGTTATATACTATTACCTAATAACGTATAACGTTATATAGTATTACCTTATGACGTATAACGTTATGTAGTAGTACCTTATAACGTATAACGTTATATACTATTACGTAATATCGTATAACGTTATATACTACTACGTAATAACGTATAACGTTATATAGTATTACCTTGTGGCGTATAACGTTATATAGTATTACCTTATGACGTATAACGTTATGTAGTAGTACCTTATAACGTATAACGTTATATACTATTACGTAATAACGTATAACGTTATATACTATTACGTAATAACGTATAACGTGTTATAGTATTACCTTATGGCGTATAACGTTATATACCATTACGTACTGACGTATAACGTTATATACTATTACGTAATATCGTATAACGTTATATACTATTACGTAATATCGTATAACGTTATATACTACTACGTAATAACGTATGACGATATATACTAATACGTAATAACGTATAACGTTATATAGTATCACCTTATCACGTATAACGTTATATACTATTACGTAATATCGTATAACGTTATATACTATTACGTAATATCGTATAACGTTATATACTACTACGTAATAACGTATAACGTTATAGAGTATTACCTTATGGCGTATAACGTTATATACCATTACGTACTGACGTATAACGTTATATACTACTACGTAAGGACGTATAACGATATATACTAATACGTAATAACGTATAACGTTATATAGTATTACCTTATGACGTATAACGTTATGTAGTAGTACCTTATAACGTATAACGTCATATACTATTACATAATAACGTATAACGTTATATAGTATTACCATATGACGTATAACGTTATATACTATTACGTAATATCGTATAACGTTATATACTACTACGTAAGAACGTATAACGATATATACTAATACGTAATAACGTATAACATTATATAGTATCACCTTATGACGTATAACGTTATATACTACTACGTAATAACGTATAACGTTATATAGTATTACCTTATGGCGTATAACGTTATATAGTATTACCTTATGACGTCTAACGTTATGTAGTAGTACCTTATAACGTATAACGTTATATACTACTACGTAATAACGTATAACGTTATGTAGTATTACCTTATGGCGTATAACGTTATATACCATTACGTAATGACGTATAACGTTATATACTATTACGGAATAACGTATAACGTTATATTCTATTACGTAATAACGTATAACGTTATATGGTATTACCTTATAACGTATAACGTTATATACCATTACGTACTGACGTATAACGTTATATACTACTACGTACTAACGTATAACGTTATGTAGTATTACCTTATAACGTATAACGTTATATACTATTACGTAATAACGTATAACGTTATATAGTATTACCTTATGGCGTATAACGTTATATACCATTACGTACTGACGTATAATGTTATATACTATTACGTACTAACGTATAACGTTATGTAGTATTACCTTATAACGTATAACGTTATATACTATTACGTAATAACGTATAACGTTATATAGTATTACCTTATGGCGTATAACGTTATATACCATTACGTACTGACGTATAACGTTATATACTATTACGTAATAACGTATAAAGTTATATGGTATTACCTTATGGCGTATAACGTTATATACCATTACGTACTGACGTATAACGTTATATACTATTACGTACTAACGTATAACGTTATGTAGTATTACCTTATAACGTATTACGTTATATACTATTACGTAATAACATATAACGTTATATAGTATTACCTTATGGCGTATAACGTTATATACCATTACGTACTGACGTGTAACGTTATATACTATTACGTAATAACGTATAACGTTATATAGTATTACCTTATGGCGTATAACGTTATATACCATTACGTACTGACGTATAACGTTGTATACTATTACGTAATAACGTATAACGTTATATACTATTACGTAATAACGTATAACGTTATATGGTATTACCTTATAACGTATAACGTTATATACCATTACGTACTGACGTATAACGTTATATACTATTACGTAATAACGTATAACGTTATATACTATTACCATATGACGTATAACGTTATGTACTATTATGTAATAACGTATAACGTTATATAGTGTCACCTTATGACGTATAACGTTATATACTATTACGTAATATCGTATAATGTTATATACTACTACGTAATAACGTATAACGATATATACTAATACGTAATAACGTATAACGTTATATAGTATTACCTTATGACGTCTAACGTTATGTAGTAGTACCTTATAACGTATAACGTTTTTTACTATTACGTAATAACGTATAACGTTATATAGTATTACCTTATGACGTATAACGTTATGTAGTAGTACCTTATAACGTATAACGTTATATAGTATTACCTTATGGCGTATAACGTTATATACCATTACGTACTGACGTATAACGTTATATACTATTACGTACTAACGTATAACGTTATGTAGTATTACCTTATAACGTATAACGTTATATACTATTACATAATAACGTGTAACGTTATATAGTATTACCATATGACGTATAACGTTATATACTATTACGTAATATCGTATAACGTTATATACTACTACGTAAGAACGTATAACGATATATACTAATACGTAATAACGTATAACGTTATATAGTATTACCTTATAGCGTATAACGTTATATAGTATTACCTTATGACGTCTAACGTTATGTAGTAGTACCTTATAACGTATAACGTTATATACTATTACGTAATATCGTATAACGCTAAATACTATTACGTAATAACGTATAACGTTATATAGTATTACCTTACGGCGTATAACGTTATATAACATTACGTACTGACGTATAACGTTATATACTATTACGCAATATCGTATAACGTTATATGCTATTACGTAATAACGTATAACGTTATATGGTATTACCTTATAACGTATAACGTTATATACCACTACGTACTGACGTATAACGTTATATACTATTACGTAATATCGTATAACGTTATATACTATTACGTAATATCGTATAACGTTATATACTACTACGTAATAACGTATAACGTTATATAGTATTACCTTATGGCGTATAACGTTATATACCATTACGTACTGACGTATAACGTTATATACTATTACGTAATAACGTATAAAGTTATATGGTATTACCTTATAACGTATAACGTTATATACTATTACGTAATAACGTATAACGTTATATAGTATTACCTTATGGCGTATAACGTTATATACCATTACGTACTGACGTATAACGTTATATACTATTACGTACTAACGTATAACGTTATGTAGTATTACCTTATAACGTATAACGTTATATACTATTACGTAACAACGTATAACGTTATATAGTGTCACCTTATGACGTATAACGTTATATACTACTACGTAATAACCTATAACGTTATATAGTATTACCTTATGGCGTATAACGTTATATACCATAACGTACTGACGTATAACGTTATATACTATTACGTAATAACGTATAACGTTATATACTATTACGTAATAACGTATAACGTTATATACTATTACGTAATAACGTATAACGTTATATGGCATTACCTTATAGCGTATAACGTTATATACCATTACGTACTGACGTATAACGTTATATAGTATTACGTAATATCGTATAACGTTATATACTACTACGTAAGAACGTATAACGATATATACTAATACGTAATAACGTATAACGTTATATAGTATTACCTTATGGCGTATAACGTTATATAGTATTACCTTATGACGTCTAACGTTATGTAGTAGTACCTTATAACGTATAACGTTATTTACTATTACGTAATAACGTATAACGTTATATAGTATTACCTTATGACGTATAACGTTATGTAGTAGTACCTTATAACGTATAACGTTATATAGTATTACCTTATGGCGTATAACGTTATATACCATTACGTACTGACGTATAACGTTATATACTATTACGTACTAACGTATAACGTTATGTAGTATTACCTTATAACGTATAACGTTATATACTATTACGTAATAACGTATAACGTTATATAGTATTACCTTATGGCGTATAACGTTATATACCATTACGTACTGACGTATAACGTTATATACTATTATGTAATAACGTATAAAGTTATATGGTATTACCTTATGGCGTATAACGTTATATACCATTACGTACTGACGTATATCGTTATATACTATTACGTACTAACGTATAACGTTATGTAGTAATACCTTATAACGTATTACGTTATATACTATTACGTAATAACGTATAACGTTATATAGTATTACCTTATGGCGTATAACGTTATATACCATTACGTACTGACGTATAACGTTGTATACTATTACGTAATAACGTATAACGTTATATGGTATTACCTTATAACGTATAACGTTATATACCATTACGTACTGACGTATAACGTTATATACTATTACGTAATAACGTATAACGTTATATAGTATTACCATATGACGTATAACGTTATTTACTATTATGTAATAACGTATAACGTTATATAGTATCACCTTATGACGTATAACGTTATATACTATTACGTAATATCGTATAACGTTATATACTACTACGTAATAACGTATAACGATATATACTACTACGTAATAACGTATAACGTTATATAGTATCACCTTATAACGTATAACGTTATGTAGTAGTACCTTATAACGTATAACGTTATATACTATTACATAATAACGTATAACGTTATATAGTATTACCATATGACGTATAACGTTATATACTATTATGTAATATCGTATAACGTTATATACTACTACGTAAGAACGTATAACGATATATACTAATACGTAATAACGTATAACGTTATATAGTATTACCTTATGGCGTATAACGTTATATAGTATTACCTTATGACGTCTAACGTTATGTAGTAGTACCTTATAACGTATAATGTTATTTACTATTACGTAATAACGTATAACGTTATATAGTATTACCTTATGTCGTATAACGTTATGTAGTAGTACCTTATAACGTATAACGTTATATACTACTACGTAATAACGTATAACGTTATATACTATTACGTAATATCGTATAACGTTATATACTACTACGTAATAAAGTATAACGATATATACTAATACGTAATAACGTATAACGTTATATAGTGTCACCTTATGACGTATAACGTTATATACCATTACGTACTGACGTATAACGTTATATACTATTACGTAATACCGTATAACGTTATATACTATTACGTAATATCGTATAACGTTATATACTACTACGTAATAACGTATAACGTTATATAGTATTACCTTATAACGTATAACGTTATATACTATTACGTAATAACGTATAACGTTATATAGTGTCACCTTATGACGTATAACGTTATATACTATTACGTAATATCGTATAACGTTATATACTATTACGTAATATCGTATAACGTTATATACTACTATGTAATAGTTATATAGTATTACCTAATGGCGTATAACGTTATATACCATTACGTACTGACGTATAACGTTATATACTATTACGTAATAACGTATAACGTTATATAGTATTACCTTATGGCGTATAACGTTATATAGTATTACCTTATGATGTCTAACGTTATGTAGTAGTACCTTATAACGTATAACGTTATATACTACTACGTAATAACGTATAACGTTATGTAGTATTACCTTATGGCGTATAACGTTATATACCATTACGTACTGACGTATAATGTTATATACTATTACGGAATAACGTATAACGTTATATTCTATTACGTAATAACGTATAACGTTATATGGTATTACCTTATAACGTATAACGTTATATACCATTACGTACTGACGTATAACGTTATATACTACTACGTACTAACGTATAACGTTATGTAGTATTACCTTATAACGTATAACGTTATATACTATTACGTAATAACGTATAACGTTATATAGTATTACCTTATGGCGTATAACGTTATATACCATTACCTACTGACGTATAATGTTATATACTATTACGTACTAACGTATAACGTTATGTAGTATTACCTTATAACGTATAACGTTATATAGTATTACCTTATGGCGTATAACGTTATGTAGTAGTACCTTGTAACGTATAACGTTATAATCTGTTACATAATAACGTATAACGTTATATAGTATTACCATATGACGTATAACGTTATATACTATTACGTAATAACGTATAACGTTATATAGTATCACCTTATGACGTATAACGTTATATACTACTACGTAATAACGTATAACGTTATATAGTATTACCTTATGGCGTATAACGTTATATAGTATTACCTTATGACGTCTAACGTTATGTAGTAGTACCATATAACGTATAACGTTATGCAGTATTACCTTATAACGTATAACGTTATATACTATTACATAATAACGTATAACGTTATATAGTATTACCATATGACGTATAACGTTATATACTATTACGTAATATCGTATAACGTTATATACTACTACGTAAGAACGTATAACGATATATACTAATACGTAATAACGTATAACGTTATATAGTATTACCTTATAGCGTATAACGTTATATAGTATTACCTTATGACGTCTAACGTTATGTAGTAGTACCTTATAACGTATAACGTTATATACTATTACGTAATATCGTATAACGCTAAATACTATTACGTAATAACGTATAACGTTATATAGTATTACCTTATGGCGTATAACGTTATATACCATTACGTACTGACGTATAACGTTATATACTATTATGTAATAACGTATAAAGTTATATGGTATTACCTTATGGCGTATAACGTTATATACCATTACGTACTGATGTATATCGTTATATACTATTACGTACTAACGTATAACGTTATGTAGTAATACCTTATAACGTATTACGTTATATACTATTACGTAATAACGTATAACGTTATATAGTATTACCTTATGGCGTATAACGTTATATACCATTACGTACTGACGTATAACGTTATATACTATTACGTAATAACGTATAACGTTATATAGTATTACCTTATGGCGTATAACGTTATATACCATTACGTACTGACGTATAACGTTGTATACTATTACGTAATAACGTATAACGTTATATACTATTACGTAATAACGTATAACGTTATATGGTATTACCTTATAACGTATAACGTTATATACCATTACGTACTGACGTATAACGTTATATACTATTACGTAATAACGTATAACGTTATATAGTATTACCATATGACGTATAACGTTATTTACTATTATGTAATAACGTATAACGTTATATAGTATCACCTTATGACGTATAACGTTATATACTATTACGTAATATCGTATAACGTTATATACTACTACGTAATAACGCATAACGATATATACTATTACGTAATATCGTATAACGTTATATACTACTACGTAATAAAGTATAACGATATATACTAATACGTAATAACGTATAACGTTATATAGTGTCACCTTATGACGTATAACGTTATATACCATTACGTACTGACGTATAACGTTATATACTATTACGTAATACCGTATAACGTTATATACTATTACGTAATATCGTATAACGTTATATACTACTACGTAATAACGTATAACGTTATATAGTATTACCTTATAACGTATAACGTTATATACTATTACCTTATGTCGTATAACGTTATGTAGTAGTACCTTATAACGTATAACGTTATATACTACTACGTAATAACGTATAACGTTATATACTATTACGTAATATCGTATAACGTTATATACTACTACGTAATAAAGTATAACGATATATACTAATACGTAATAACGTATAACGTTATATAGTGTCACCTTATGACGTATAACGTTATATACCATTACGTACTGACGTATAACGTTATATACTATTACGTAATACCGTATAACGTTATATACTATTACGTAATATCGTATAACGTTATATACTACTACGTAATAACGTATAACGTTATATAGTATTACCTTATAACGTATAACGTTATATACTATTACGTAATAACGTATAACGTTATATACTATTACGTAATAACGTATAACGTTATATAGTGTCACCTTATGACGTATAACGTTATATACTATTACGTAATATCGTATAACGTTATATACTATTACGTAATATCGTATAACGTTATATACTACTACGTAATAACGTATGACGATATATACTAATACGTAATAACGTATAACGTTATATAGTATCACCTTATCACGTATAACGTTATATACTATTACGTAATATCGTATAACGTTATATACTATTACGTAATATCGTATAACGTTATATACTACTACGTAATAACGTATAACGTTATAGAGTATTACCTTATGGCGTATAACGTTATATACCATTACGTACTGACGTATAACGTTATATACTATTACCTAATAACGTATAACGTTATATAGTATTACCTTATGACGTATAACGTTATGTAGTAGTACCTTATAACGTATAACGTTATATACTATTACGTAATATCGTATAACGTTATATACTACTACGTAATAACGTATAACGTTATATAGTATTACCTTGTGGCGTATAACGTTATATAGTATTACCTTATGACGTATAACGTTATGTAGTAGTACCTTATAACGTATAACGTTATATACTATTACGTAATATCGTATAACGTTATATATTATTACGTAATAACGTATAACGTGTTATAGTATTACCTTATGGCGTATAACGTTATATACCATTACGTACTGACGTATAACGTTATATACTATTACGTAATATCGTATAACGTTATATACTATTACGTAATATCGTATAACGTTATATACTACTACGTAATAACGTATGACGATATATACTAATACGTAATAACGTATAACGTTATATAGTATCACCTTATCACGTATAACGTTATATACTATTACGTAATATCGTATAACGTTATATACTATTACGTAATATCGTATAACGTTATATACTACTACGTAATAACGTATAACGTTATAGAGTATTACCTTATGGCGTATAACGTTATATACCATTACGTACTGACGTATAACGTTATATACTACTACGTAAGAACGTATAACGATATATACTAATACGTAATAACGTATAACGTTATATAGTATTACCTTATGACGTATAACGTTATGTAGTAGTACCTTATAACGTATAACGTTATATACTATTACATAATAACGTATAACGTTATATAGTATTACCATATGACGTATAACGTTATATACTATTACGTAATATCGTATAACGTTATATAGTATTACCTTATGGCGTATAACGTTATATACCATTACGTACTGACGTATAATGTTATATACTATTACGTACTAACGTATAACGTTATGTAGTATTACCTTATAACGTATAACGTTATATACTATTACGTAATAACGTATAACGTTATATAGTATTACCTTATGGCGTATAACGTTATATACCATTACGTACTGACGTATAACGTTATATACTATTACGTAATAACGTATAAAGTTATATGGTATTACCTTATGGCGTATAACGTTATATACCATTACGTACTGACGTATAACGTTATATACTATTACGTACTAACGTATAACGTTATGTAGTATTACCTTATAACGTATTACGTTATATACTATTACGTAATAACATATAACGTTATATAGTATTACCTTATGGCGTATAACGTTATATACCATTACGTACTGACGTATAACGTTATATACTATTACGTAATAACGTATAACGTTATATAGTATTACCTTATGGCGTATAACGTTATATACCATTACGTACTGACGTATAACGTTGTATACTATTACGTAATAACGTATAACGTTATATACTATTACGTAATAACGTATAACGTTATATGGTACTACCTTATAACGTATAACGTTATATACCATTACGTACTGACGTATAACGTTATATACTATTACGTAATAACGTATAACGTTATATAGTATTACCATATGACGTATAACGTTATGTACTATTATGTAATAACGTATAACGTTATATAGTGTCACCTTATGACGTATAACGTTATATACTATTACGTAATATCGTATAATGTTATATACTACTACGTAATAACGTATAACGATATATACTAATACGTAATAACGTATAACGTTATATAGTATTACCTTATGACGTCTAACGTTATGTAGTAGTACCTTATAACGTATAACGTTTTTTACTATTACGTAATAACGTATAACGTTATATAGTATTACCTTATGACGTATAACGTTATGTAGTAGTACCTTATAACGTATAACGTTATATAGTATTACCTTATGGCGTATAACGTTATATACCATTACGTACTGACGTATAACGTTATATACTATTACGTACTAACGTATAACGTTATGTAGTATTACCTTATAATGTATAACGTTATATACAATTACATAATAACGTGTAACGTTATATAGTATTACCATATGACGTATAACGTTATATACTATTACGTACTAACGTATAACGTTATGTAGTAATACCTTATAACGTATTACGTTATATACTATTACGTAATAACGTATAACGTTATATAGTATTACCTTATGGCGTATAACGTTATATACCATTACGTACTGACGTATAACGTTATATACTATTACGTAATAACGTATAACGTTATATAGTATTACCTTATGGCGTATAACGTTATATACCATTACGTACTGACGTATAACGTTGTATACTATTACGTAATAACGTATAACGTTATATACTATTACGTAATAACGTATAACGTTATATGGTATTACCTTATAACGTATAACGTTATATACCATTACGTACTGACGTATAACGTTATATACTATTACGTAATAACGTATAACGTTATATAGTATTACCATATGACGTATAACGTTATATACTATTATGTAATAACGTATAACGTTATATAGTATCACCTTATGACGTATAACGTTATATACTATTACGTAATATCGTATAACGTTATATACTACTACGTAATAACGTATAACGATATATACTAATGCGTAATAACGTATAACGTTATATAGTATTACCTTATGGCGTATAACGTTATATAGTATTACCTTATGACGTCTAACGTTATGTAGTAGTACCTTATAACGTATAACGTTATATACTACTACGTAATAACGTATAACGTTATATACTATTACGTAATATCGTATAACGTTATATACTACTACGTAATAAAGTATAACGATATATACTAATACGTAATAACGTATAACGTTATATAGTGTCACCTTATGACGTATAACGTTATATACCATTACGTACTGACGTATAACGTTATATACTATTACGTAATACCGTATAACGTTATATACTATTACGTAATATCGTATAACGTTATATACTACTACGTAATAACGTATAACGTTATATAGTATTACCTTATAACGTATAACGTTATATACTATTACGTAATAACGTATAACGTTATATACTATTACGTAATAACGTATAACGTTATATAGTGTCACCTTATGACGTATAACGTTATATACTATTACGTAATATCGTATAACGTTATATACTATTACGTAATATCGTATAACGTTATATACTGCTACGTAATAACGTATGACGATATATACTAATACGTAATAACGTATAACGTTATATAGTATCACCTTATCACGTATAACGTTATATACTATTACGTAATATCGTATAACGTTATATACTATTACGTAATATCGTATAACGTTATATACTACTACGTAATAACGTATAACGTTATAGAGTATTACCTTATGGCGTATAACGTTATATACCATTACGTACTGACGTATAACGTTATATACTATTACCTAATAACGTATAACGTTATATAGTATTACCTTATGACGTATAACGTTATGTAGTAGTACCTTATAACGTATAACGTTATATACTATTACGTAATATCGTATAACGTTATATACTACTACGTAATAACGTATAACGTTATATAGTATTACCTTGTGGCGTATAACGTTATATAGTATTACCTTATGACGTATAACGTTATGTAGTAGTACCTTATAACGTATAACGTTATATACTATTACGTAATATCGTATAACGTTATATACTATTACGTAATAACGTATAACGTGTTATAGTATTACCTTATGGCGTATAACGTTATATACCATTACGTACTGACGTATAACGTTATATACTATTACGTAATATCGTATAACGTTATATACTATTACGTAATATCGTATAACGTTATATACTACTACGTAATAACGTATGACGATATATACTAATACGTAATAACGTATAACGTTATATAGTATCACCTTATCACGTATAACGTTATATACTATTACGTAATATCGTATAACGTTATATACTATTACGTAATATCGTATAACGTTATATACTACTACGTAATAACGTATAACGTTATAGAGTATTACCTTATGGCGTATAACGTTATATACCATTACGTACTGACGTATAACGTTATATACTACTACGTAAGGACGTATAACGATATATACTAATACGTAATAACGTATAACGTTATATAGTATTACCTTATGACGTATAACGTTATGTAGTAGTACCTTATAACGTATAACGTCATATACTATTACATAATAACGTATAACGTTATATAGTATTACCATATGACGTATAACGTTATATACTATTACGTAATATCGTATAACGTTATATACTACTACGTAAGAACGTATAACGATATATACTAATACGTAATAACGTATAACATTATATAGTATCACCTTATGACGTATAACGTTATATACTACTACGTAATAACGTATAACGTTATATAGTATTACCTTATGGCGTATAACGTTATATAGTATTACCTTATGACGTCTAACGTTATGTAGTAGTACCTTATAACGTATAACGTTATATACTACTACGTAATAACGTATAACGTTATGTAGTATTACCTTATGGCGTATAACGTTATATACCATTACGTACTGACGTATAACGTTATATACTATTACGGAATAACGTATAACGTTATATTCTATTACGTAATAACGTATAACGTTATATGGTATTACCTTATAACGTATAACGTTATATACCATTACGTACTGACGTATAACGTTATATACTACTACGTAATAACGTATAACGTTATGTAGTATTACCTTATAACGTATAACGTTATATACTATTACGTAATAACGTATAACGTTATATAGTATTACCTTATGGCGTATAACGTTATATACCATTACGTACTGACGTATAATGTTATATACTATTACGTACTAACGTATAACGTTATGTAGTATTACCTTATAACGTATAACGTTATATACTATTACGTAATAACGTATAACGTTATATAGTATTACCTTATGGCGTATAACGTTATATACCATTACGTACTGACGTATAACGTTATATACTATTACGTAATAACGTATAAAGTTATATGGTATTACCTTATGGCGTATAACGTTATATACCATTACGTACTGACGTATAACGTTATATACTATTACGTACTAACGTATAACGTTATGTAGTATTACCTTATAACGTATTACGTTATATACTATTACGTAATAACATATAACGTTATATAGTATTACCTTATGGCGTATAACGTTATATACCATTACGTACTGACGTGTAACGTTATATACTATTACGTAATAACGTATAACGTTATATAGTATTACCTTATGGCGTATAACGTTATATACCATTACGTACTGACGTATAACGTTGTATACTATTACGTAATAACGTATAACGTTATATACTATTACGTAATAACGTATAACGTTATATGGTATTACCTTATAACGTATAACGTTATATACCATTACGTACTGACGTATAACGTTATATACTATTACGTAATAACGTATAACGTTATATAGTATTACCATATGACGTATAACGTTATGTACTATTATGTAATAACGTATAACGTTATATAGTGTCACCTTATGACGTATAACGTTATATACTATTACGTAATATCGTATAATGTTATATACTACTACGTAATAACGTATAACGATATATACTAATACGTAATAACGTATAACGTTATATAGTATTACCTTATGACGTCTAACGTTATGTAGTAGTACCTTATAACGTATAACGTTTTTTACTATTACGTAATAACGTATAACGTTTTTTACTATTACGTAATAACGTATAACGTTATATAGTATTACCTTATGACGTATAACGTTATGTAGTAGTACCTTATAACGTATAACGTTATATAGTATTACCTTATGGCGTATAACGTTATATACCATTACGTACTGACGTATAACGTTATATACTATTACGTACTAACGTATAACGTTATGTAGTATTACCTTATAACGTATAACGTTATATACTATTACATAATAACGTGTAACGTTATATAGTATTACCATATGACGTATAACGTTATATACTATTACGTAATATCGTATAACGTTATATACTAATACGTAAGAACGTATAACGATATATACTAATACGTAATAACGTATAACGTTATATAGTATTACCTTATAGCGTATAACGTTATATAGTATTACCTTATGACGTCTAACGTTATGTAGTAGTACCTTATAACGTATAACGTTATATACTATTACGTAATATCGTATAACGCTAAATACTATTACGTAATAACGTATAACGTTATATAGTATTACCTTACGGCGTATAACGTTATATACCATTACGTACTGACGTATAACGTTATATACTATTACGCAATATCGTATAACGTTATATGCTATTACGTAATAACGTATAACGTTATATGGTATTACCTTATAACGTATAACGTTATATACCACTACGTACTGACGTATAACGTTATATACTATTACGTAATATCGTATAACGTTATATACTATTACGTAATATCGTATAACGTTATATACTACTACGTAATAACGTATAACGTTATATAGTATTACCTTATGGCGTATAACGTTATATACCATTACGTACTGACGTATAACGTTATATACTATTACGTAATAACGTATAAAGTTATATGGTATTACCTTATAACGTATAACGTTATATACTATTACGTAATAACGTATAACGTTATATAGTATTACCTTATGGCGTATAACGTTATATACCATTACGTACTGACGTATAACGTTATATACTATTACGTACTAACGTATAACGTTATGTAGTATTACCTTATAACGTATAACGTTATATACTATTACGTAACAACGTATAACGTTATATAGTGTCACCTTATGACGTATAACGTTATATACTACTACGTAATAACGTATAACGTTATATAGTATTACCTTATGGCGTATAACGTTATATACCATAACGTACTGACGTATAACGTTATATACTATTACGTAATAACGTATAACGTTATATACTATTACGTAATAACGTATAACGTTATATACTATTACGTAATAACGTATAACGTTATATGGCATTACCTTATAGCGTATAACGTTATATACCATTACGTACTGACGTATAACGTTATATAGTATTACGTAATATCGTATAACGTTATATACTACTACGTAAGAACGTATAACGATATATACTAATACGTAATAACGTATAACGTTATATAGTATTACCTTATGGCGTATAACGTTATATAGTATTACCTTATGACGTCTAACGTTATGTAGTAGTACCTTATAACGTATAACGTTATTTACTATTACGTAATAACGTATAACGTTATATAGTATTACCTTATGACGTATAACGTTATGTAGTAGTACCTTATAACGTATAACGTTATATAGTATTACCTTATGGCGTATAACGTTATATACCATTACGTACTGACGTATAACGTTATATACTATTACGTACTAACGTATAACGTTATGTAGTATTACCTTATAACGTATAACGTTATATACTATTACGTAATAACGTATAACGTTATATAGTATTACCTTATGGCGTATAACGTTATATACCATTACGTACTGACGTATAACGTTGTATACTATTACGTACTAACGTATAACGTTATGTAGTATTACCTTATAACGTATATCGTTATATACTATTACGTACTAACGTATAACGTTATGTAGTAATACCTTATAACGTATTACGTTATATACTATTACGTAATAACGTATAACGTTATATAGTATTACCTTATGGCGTATAACGTTATATACCATTACGTACTGACGTATAACGTTGTATACTATTACGTAATAACGTATAACGTTATATGGTATTACCTTATAACGTATAACGTTATATACCATTACGTACTGACGTATAACGTTATATACTATTACGTAATAACGTATAACGTTATATAGTATTACCATATGACGTATAACGTTATTTACTATTATGTAATAACGTATAACGTTATATAGTATCACCTTATGACGTATAACGTTATATACTATTACGTAATATCGTATAACGTTATATACTACTACGTAATAACGTATAACGATATATACTACTACGTAATAACGTATAACGTTATATAGTATCACCTTATAACGTATAACGTTATGTAGTAGTACCTTATAACGTATAACGTTATATACTATTACATAATAACGTATAACGTTATATAGTATTACCATATGACGTATAACGTTATATACTATTATGTAATATCGTATAACGTTATATACTACTACGTAAGAACGTATAACGATATATACTAATACGTAATAACGTATAACGTTATATAGTATTACCTTATGGCGTATAACGTTATATAGTATTACCTTATGACGTCTAACGTTATGTAGTAGTACCTTATAACGTATAACGTTATTTACTATTACGTAATAACGTATAACGTTATATAGTATTACCTTATGTCGTATAACGTTATGTAGTAGTACCTTATAACGTATAACGTTATATACTACTACGTAATAACGTATAACGTTATATACTATTACGTAATATCGTATAACGTTATATACTACTACGTAATAAAGTATAACGATATATACTAATACGTAATAACGTATAACGTTATATAGTGTCACCTTATGACGTATAACGTTATATACCATTACGTACTGACGTATAACGTTATATACTATTACGTAATACCGTATAACGTTATATACTATTACGTAATATCGTATAACGTTATATACTACTACGTAATAACGTATAACGTTATATAGTATTACCTTATAACGTATAACGTTATATACTATTACGTAATAACGTATAACGTTATATAGTGTCACCTTATGACGTATAACGTTATATACTATTACGTAATATCGTATAACGTTATATACTATTACGTAATATCGTATAACGTTATATACTACTATGTAATAGTTATATAGTATTACCTAATGGCGTATAACGTTATATACCATTACGTACTGACGTATAACGTTATATACTATTACGTAATAACGTATAACGTTATATAGTATTACCTTATGGCGTATAACGTTATATAGTATTACCTTATGATGTCTAACGTTATGTAGTAGTACCTTATAACGTATAACGTTATATACTACTACGTAATAACGTATAACGTTATGTAGTATTACCTTATGGCGTATAACGTTATATACCATTACGTACTGACGTATAATGTTATATACTATTACGGAATAACGTATAACGTTATATTCTATTACGTAATAACGTATAACGTTATATGGTATTACCTTATAACGTATAACGTTATATACCATTACGTACTGACGTATAACGTTATATACTACTACGTACTAACGTATAACGTTATGTAGTATTACCTTATAACGTATAACGTTATATACTATTACGTAATAACGTATAACGTTATATAGTATTACCTTATGGCGTATAACGTTATATACCATTACCTACTGACGTATAATGTTATATACTATTACGTACTAACGTATAACGTTATGTAGTATTACCTTATAACGTATAACGTTATATAGTATTACCTTATGGCGTATAACGTTATGTAGTAGTACCTTGTAACGTATAACGTTATAATCTGTTACATAATAACGTATAACGTTATATAGTATTACCATATGACGTATAACGTTATATACTATTACGTAATAACGTATAACGTTATATAGTATCACCTTATGACGTATAACGTTATATACTACTACGTAATAACGTATAACGTTATATAGTATTACCTTATGGCGTATAACGTTATATAGTATTACCTTATGACGTCTAACGTTATGTAGTAGTACCATATAACGTATAACGTTATGCAGTATTACCTTATAACGTATAACGTTATATACTATTACATAATAACGTATAACGTTATATAGTATTACCATATGACGTATAACGTTATATACTATTACGTAATATCGTATAACGTTATATACTACTACGTAAGAACGTATAACGATATATACTAATACGTAATAACGTATAACGTTATATAGTATTACCTTATAGCGTATAACGTTATATAGTATTACCTTATGACGTCTAACGTTATGTAGTAGTACCTTATAACGTATAACGTTATATACTATTACGTAATATCGTATAACGCTAAATACTATTACGTAATAACGTATAACGTTATATAGTATAACCTTATGGCGTATAACGTTATATACCATTACGTACTGACGTATAACGTTATATACTATTACGCAATATCGTATAACGTTATATGCTATTACGTAATATCGTATAACGTTATATGGTATTACCTTATAACGTATAACGTTATATACCATTACGTACTGAGGTATAACGTTATATACTATTACGTAATATCGTATAACGTTATATACTATTACGTAATATCGTATAACGTTATATACTACTACGTAATAACGTATAACGTTATATAGTATTACCTTATGGCGTATAACGTTATATACCATTACGTACTGACGTATAACGTTATATACTATTACGTAATAACGTATAAAGTTATATGGTATTACCTTACAACGTATAACGTTATATACTATTACGTAATAACGTATAACGTTATATACTATTACGTAATAACGTATAACGATATATACTAATACGTAATAACGTATAACGTTATATAGTATTACCTTATGGCGTATAACGTTATATAGTATTACCTTATGACGTCTAACGTTATGTAGTAGTACCTTATAACGTATAACGTTATTTACTATTACGTAATAACGTATAACGTTATATAGTATTACCTTATGACGTATAACGTTATGTAGTAGTACCTTATAACGTATAACGTTATATAGTATTACCTTATGGCGTATAACGTTATATACCATTACGTACTGACGTATAACGTTATATACTATTACGTACTAACGTATAACGTTATGTAGTATTACCTTATAACGTATAACGTTATATACTATTACGTAATAACGTATAACGTTATATAGTATTACCTTATGGCGTATAACGTTATATACCATTACGTACTGACGTATAACGTTATATACTATTATGTAATAACGTATAAAGTTATATGGTATTACCTTATGGCGTATAACGTTATATACCATTACGTACTGACGTATATCGTTATATACTATTACGTACTAACGTATAACGTTATGTAGTAATACCTTATAACGTATTACGTTATATACTATTACGTAATAACGTATAACGTTATATAGTATTACCTTATGGCGTATTACGTTATATACCATTACGTACTGACGTATAGCGTTATATACAATTACGTAATAACGTATAACGTTATATAGTATTACCTTATGGCGTATAACGTTATATACCATTACGTACTGACGTATAACGTTGTATACTATTACGTAATAACGTATAACGTTATATACTATTACGTAATAACGTATAACGTTATATGGTATTACCTTATAACGTATAACGTTATATACCATTACGTACTGACGTATAACGTTATATACTATTACGTAATAACGTATAACGTTATATAGTATTACCATATGACGTATAACGTTATTTACTATTATGTAATAACGTATAACGTTATATAGTATCACCTTATGACGTATAACGTTATATACTATTACGTAATATCGTATAACGTTATATACTACTACGTAATAACGTGTAACGATATATACTAATTCGTAATAACGTATAACGTTATATAGTATCACCTTATAACGTATAACGTTATGTAGTAGTACCTTATAACGTATAACGTTATATACTATTACATAATAACGTATAACGTTATATAGTATTACCATATGACGTATAACGTTATATACTATTACGTAATATCGTATAACGTTATATACTACTACGTAAGAACGTATAACGATATATACTAATACGTAATAACGTATAACGTTATATAGTATTACCTTATGGCGTATAACGTTATATAGTATTACCTTATGACGTCTAACGTTATGTAGTAGTACCATATAACGTATAACGTTATTTACTATTACGTAATAACGTATAACGTTATATAGTATTACCTTATGTCGTATAACGTTATGTAGTAGTACCTTATAACGTATAACGTTATATACTATTACGTAATAACGTATAACGTTATATAGTATTACCTTATGACGTAAACGTTATGTAGTAGTACCTTGTAACGTATAACGTTATAATCTGTTACATAATAACGTATAACGTTATATAGTATTACCATATGACGTATAACGTTATATACTATTACGTAATAACGTATAACGTTATATAGTATCACCTTATGACGTATAACGTTATATACTACTACGTAATAACGTATAACGTTATATAGTATTACCTTATGGCGTATAACGTTATATAGTATTACCTTATGACGTCTAACGTTATGTAGTAGTACCTTATAACGTATAACGTTATATACTATTACGTAATATCGTATAACGTTATATACTATTACGTAATAACGTATAACGTTATATAGTATTACCTTATGACGTATAACGTTATGTAGTATCACCTTATGACGTATAACGTTATATACTACTACGTAATAACGTATAACGTTATATAGTATTACCTTATGGCGTATAACGTTATATAGTATTACCTTATGACGTCTAACGTTATGTAGTAGTACCATATAACGTATAACGTTATATACTATTACGTAATAACGTATAACGTTATATACTATTACGTAATAACGTATAACGTTATATAGTATTACCTTATGGCGTATAACGTTATGTAGTAGTACCTTGTAACGTATAACGTTATAATCTGTTACATAATAACGTATAACGTTATATAGTATTACCATATGACGTATAACGTTATATACTATTACGTAATAACGTATAACGTTATATAGTATTACCTTATGGCGTATAACGTTATGTAGTAGTACCTTGTAACGTATAACGTTATAATCTGTTACATAATAACGTATAACGTTATATAGTATTACCATATGACGTATAACGTTATATACTATTACGTAATAACGTATAACGTTATATAGTATCACCTTATGACGTATAACGTTATATACTACTACGTAATAACGTATAACGTTATATAGTATTACCTTATGACGTCTAACGTTATGTAGTAGTACCATATAACGTATAACGTTATATACTATTACGTAATAACGTATAACGTTATATACTATTACGTAATAACGTATAACGTTTATTGTATTACCTTATGGCGTATAACGTTATATACCATTACGTACTGACGTATAACGTTATATACTGTTACGCAATATCGTATAACGTTATATGCTATTACGTAATAACGTATAACGTTATATGGTATTACCTTATAACGTATAACGTTATATACCATTACGTACTGACGCATAACGTTATATACTATTACGTAATATCGTATAACGTTATATACTATTACGTAATATCGTATAACGTTATATACTATTATGTAATATCGTATAACGTTATATACTACTACGTAATAACGTATAACGTTATAGAGTATTACCTTATGGCGTCTAACGTTATATACCATTACGTACTGACGTATAACGTTATATACTATTACCTAATAACGTATAACGTTATATAGTATTACCTTATGACGTATAACGTTATGTAGTAGTACCTTATAACGTATAACGTTATATACTATTACATAATAACGTATAACGTTATATAGTATTACCATATGACGTATAACGTTATATACTATTACGTAATATCGTATAACGTTATATACTACTACGTAAGAACGTATAACGATATATACTAATACGTAATAACGTATAACATTATATAGTATCACCTTATGACGTATAACGTTATATACTACTACGTAATAACGTATAACGTTATATAGTATTACCTTATGGCGTATAACGTTATATAGTATTACCTTATGACGTCTAACGTTATGTGGTAGTACCTTATAACATATAACGTTATATACTACTACGTAAGAACGTATAACGATATATACTAATACGTAATAACGTATAACATTATATAGTATCACCTTATGACGTATAACGTTATATACTACTACGTAATAACGTATAACGTTATATAGTATTACCTTATGGCGTATAACGTTATATAGTATTACCTTATGACGTCTAACGTTATGTAGTAGTACCTTATAACGTATAACGTTATATACTATTACATAATAACGTATAACGTTATATAGTATTACCATATGACGTATAACGTTATATACTATTACGTAATATCGTATAACGTTATATACTACTACGTAAGAACGTATAACGATATATACTAATACGTAATAACGTATAACATTATATAGTATCACCTTATGACGTATAACGTTATATACTACTACGTAATAACGTATAACGTTATATAGTATTACCTTATGGCGTATAACGTTATATAGTATTACCTTATGACGTCTAACGTTATGTAGTAGTACCTTATAACGTATAACGTTATATACTACTACGTAAGAACGTATAACGATATATACTAATACGTAATAACGTATAACATTATATAGTATCACCTCATGACGTATAACGTTATATACTACTACGTAATAACGTATAACGTTATATAGTATTACCTTATGGCGTATAACGTTATATAGTATTACCTTATGACGTCTAACGTTATGTAGTAGTACCTTATAACGTATAACGTTATTTACTATTACGTAATAACGTATAACGTTATATAGTATTACCTTATGACGTATAACGTTATGTAGTAGTACCTTATAACGTATAACGTTATATAGTATTACCTTATGGCGTATAACGTTATATACCATTACGTACTGACGTATAACGTTATATACTATTACGTACTAACGTATAACGTTATGTAGTATTACCTTATAACGTATAACGTTATATACTATTACGTAATAACGTATAACGTTATATAGTATTACCTTATGGCGTATAACGTTATATACCATTACGTACTGACGTATAACGTTATATACTATTATGTAATAACGTATAAAGTTATATGGTATTACCTTATGGCGTATAACGTTATATACCATTACGTACTGACGTATAACGTTATATACTATTACGTACTAACGTATAACGTTATGTAGTATTACCTTATAACGTATAACGTTATATACTATTACGTAATAACGTATAACGTTATATAGTATTACCTTATGGCGTATAACGTTATATACCATTACGTACTGACGTATAACGTTATATACTATTATGTAATAACGTATAAAGTTATATGGTATTACCTTATGGCGTATAACGTTATATACCATTACGTACTGACGTATATCGTTATATACTATTACGTACTAACGTATAACGTTATGTAGTAATACCTTATAACGTATTACGTTATATACCATTACGTACTGACGTATAACGTTATATACTATTACGTAATAACGTATAACGTTATATAGTATTACCATATGACGTATAACGTTATTTACTATTATGTAATAACGTATAACGTTATATAGTATCACCTTATGACGTATAACTTTATATACTATTACGTAATATCGTATAACGTTATATACTACTACGTAATAACGTGTAACGATATATACTAATTCGTAATAACGTATAACGTTATATAGTATCACCTTATAACGTATAATGTTATGTAGTAGTACCTTATAACGTATAACGTTATATACTATTACATAATAACGTATAACGTTATATAGTATTACCGTATGACGTATAACGTTATATACTATTACGTAATATCGTATAACGTTATATACTACTACGTAAGAACGTATAACGATATATACTAATACGTAATAACGTATAACGTTATATAGTATTACCTTATGGCGTATAACGTTATATAGTATTACCTTATGACGTCTAACGTTATGTAGTAGTACCATATAACGTATAACGTTATTTACTATTACGTAATAACGTATAACGTTATATAGTATTACCTTATGTCGTATAACGTTATGTAGTAGTACCTTATAACGTATAACGTTATATACTACTACGTAATAACGTATAACGTTATATACTATTACGTAATATCGTATAACGTTATATACTACTACGTAATAAAGTATAACGATATATACTGATACGTAATAACGTATAACGTTATATAGTGTCACCTTATGACGTATAACGTTATATACCATTACGTACTGACGTATAACGTTATATACTATTACGTAATACCGTATAACGTTATATACTATTACGTAATATCGTATAACGTTATATACTACTACGTAATAACGTATAACGTTATACAGTATTACCTTATAACGTATAACGTTATATATTATTACGTAATAACGTATAACGTTATATAGTGTCACCTTATGACGTATAACGTTATATACTATTACGTAATATCGTATAACGTTATATACTATTACGTAATATCGTATAACGTTATATACTACTATGTAATAGTTATATGGTATTACCTAATGGCGTATAACGTTATATACCATTACGTACTGACGTATAACGTTATATACTATTACGTAATAACGTATAACGTTATATAGTATTACCTTATGACGTAAACGTTATGTAGTAGTACCTTGTAACGTATAACGTTATAATCTGTTACATAATAACGTATAACGTTATATAGTATTACCATATGCCGTATAACGTTATATACTATTACGTAATAACGTATAACGTTATATAGTATCACCTTATGACGTATAACGTTATATACTACTACGTAATAACGTATAACGTTATATAGTATTACCTTATGGCGTATAACGTTATATAGTATTACCTTATGACGTCTAACGTTATGTAGTAGTACCTTATAACGTATAACGTTATATACTATTACGTAATATCGTATAACGTTATATACTATTACGTAATAACGTATAACGTTATATAGTATTACCTTATGACGTATAACGTTATGTAGTATCACCTTATGGCGTATAACGTTATATACTACTACGTAATAACGTATAACGTTATATAGTATTACCTTATGGCGTATAACGTTATATAGTATTACCTTATGACGTCTAACGTTATGTAGTAGTACCTTATAACGTATAACGTTATATACTATTACGTAATAACGTATAACGTTATATAGTATTACCTTATGGCGTATAACGTTATATACCATTACGTACTGACGTATAACGTTATATAGTATTACGTAATATCGTATAACGTTATATACTACTACGTAAGAACGTATAACGATATATACTAATACGTAATAACGTATAACGTTATATAGTATTACCTTATGGCGTATAACGTTATATAGTATTACCTTATGACGTCTAACGTTATGTAGTAGTACCTTATAACGTATAACGTTATTTACTATTACGTAATAACGTATAACGTTATATAGTATTACCTTATAACGTATAACGTTATGTAGTAGTACCTTATAACGTATAACGTTATATAGTATTACCTTATGGCGTATAACGTTATATACCATTACGTACTGACGTATAACGTTATATACTATTACGTACTAACGTATAACGTTATGTAGTATTACCTTATAACGTATAACGTTATATACTATTACGTAATAACGTATAACGTTTATTGTATTACCTTATGGCGTATAACGTTATATACCATTACGTACTGACGTATAACGTTATATACTGTTACGCAATATCGTATAACGTTATATGCTATTACGTAATAACGTATAACGTTATATGGTATTACCTTATAACGTATAACGTTATATACCATTACGTACTGACGTATAACGTTATATACTATTACGTAATAACGTATAACGTTATATAGTATTACCATATGACGTATAACGTTATTTACTATTATGTAATAACGTATAACGTTATATACCATTACGTAATATCGTATAACGTTATATACTATTACGTAATATCGTATAACGTTATATACTATTATGTAATATCGTATAACGTTATATACCATTACGTACTGACGTATAACGTTATATACAATTACGTAATAACGTATAACGTTATATAGTATTACCTTATGGCGTATAACGTTATATACCATTACGTACTGACGTATAACGTTATATACTGTTACGCAATATCGTATAACGTTATATGCTATTACGTAATAACGTATAACGTTATATGGTATTACCTTATAACGTATAACGTTATATACCATTACGTACTGACGTATAACGTTATATACTATTACGTAATATCGTATAACGTTATATACTATTACGTAATATCGTATAACGTTATATACTATTATGTAATATCGTATAACGTTATATACCATTACGTACTGACGTATAACGTTATATACAATTACGTAATAACGTATAACGTTATATAGTATTACCTTATGGCGTATAACGTTATATACCATTACGTACTGACGTATAACGTTGTATACTATTACGTAATAACGTATAACGTTATATACTATTACGTAATAACGTATAACGTTATATGGTATTACCTTATAACGTATAACGTTATATACCATTACGTACTGACGTATAACGTTATATACTATTACGTAATAACGTATAACGTTATATAGTATTACCATATGACGTATAACGTTATTTACTATTATGTAATAACGTATAACGTTATATAGTATCACCTTATGACGTATAACGTTATATACTATTACGTAATATCGTATAACGTTATATACTACTACGTAATAACGTGTAACGATATATACTAATTCGTAATAACGTATAACGTTATATAGTATCACCTTATAACGTATAACGTTATGTAGTAGTACCTTATAACGTATAACGTTATATACTATTACATAATAACGTATAACGTTATATAGTATTACCATATGACGTATAACGTTATATACTATTACGTAATATCGTATAACGTTATATACTACTACGTAAGAACGTATAACGATATATACTAATACGTAATAACGTATAACGTTATATAGTATTACCTTATGGCGTATAACGTTATATAGTATTACCTTATGACGTCTAACGTTATGTAGTAGTACCATATAACGTATAACGTTATTTACTATTACGTAATAACGTATAACGTTATATAGTATTACCTTATGTCGTATAACGTTATGTAGTAGTACCTTATAACGTATAACGTTATATACTACTACGTAATAACGTATAACGTTATATACTATTACGTAATATCGTATAACGTTATATACTACTACGTAATAAAGTATAACGATATATACTGATACGTAATAACGTATAACGTTATATAGTGTCACCTTATGACGTATAACGTTATATACCATTACGTACTGACGTATAACGTTATATACTATTACGTAATACCGTATAACGTTATATACTATTACGTAATATCGTATAACGTTATATACTACTACGTAATAACGTATAACGTTATACAGTATTACCTTATAACGTATAACGTTATATACTATTACGTAATAACGTATAACGTTATATAGTGTCACCTTATGACGTATAACGTTATATACTATTACGTAATATCGTATATCGTTATATACTATTACGTAATATCGTATAACGTTATATACTACTATGTAATAGTTATATAGTATTACCTAATGGCGTATAACGTTATATACCATTACGTACTGACGTATAACGTTATATACTATTACGTAATAACGTATAACGTTATATAGTATTACCTTATGACGTAAACGTTATGTAGTAGTACCTTGTAACGTATAACGTTATAATCTGTTACATAATAACGTATAACGTTATATAGTATTACCATATGACGTATAACGTTATATACTATTACGTAATAACGTATAACGTTATATAGTATCACCTTATGACGTATAACGTTATATACTACTACGTAATAACGTATAACGTTATATAGTATTACCTTATGGCGTATAACGTTATATAGTATTACATTATGACGTCTAACGTTATGTAGTAGTACCTTATAACGTATAACGTTATATACTATTACGTAATATCGTATAACGTTATATACTATTACGTAATAACGTATAACGTTATATAGTATTACCTTATGACGTATAACGTTATGTAGTATCACCTTATGACGTATAACGTTATATACTACTACGTAATAACGTATAACGTTATATAGTATTACCTTATGGCGTATAACGTTATATAGTATTACCTTATGACGTCTAACGTTATGTAGTAGTACCATATAACGTATAACGTTATATACTATTACGTAATAACGTATAACGTTATATACTATTACGTAATAACGTATAACGTTATATAGTATTACCTTATGGCGTATAACATTATGTAGTAGTACCTTGTAACGTATAACGTTATAATCTGTTACATAATAACGTATAACGTTATATAGTATTACCATATGACGTATAACGTTATATACTATTACGTAATAACGTATAACGTTATATAGTATCACCTTATGACGTATAACGTTATATACTACTACGTAATAACGTATAACGTTATATAGTATTACCTTATGGCGTATAACGTTATATAGTATTACATTATGACGTCTAACGTTATGTAGTAGTACCTTATAACGTATAACGTTATATACTATTACGTAATATCGTATAACGTTATATACTATTACGTAATAACGTATAACGTTATATAGTATTACCTTATGACGTATAACGTTATGTAGTATCACCTTATGACGTATAACGTTATATACTACTACGTAATAACGTATAACGTTATATAGTATTACCTTATGGCGTATAACGTTATATAGTATTACCTTATGGCGTATAACGTTATATACCATTACGTACTGACGTATAACGTTATATAGTATTACGTAATATCGTATAACGTTATATACTACTACGTAAGAACGTATAACGATATATACTAATACGTAATAACGTATAACGTTATATAGTATTACCTTATGGCGTATAACGTTATATAGTATTACCTTATGACGTCTAACGTTATGTAGTAGTACCTTATAACGTATAACGTTATTTACTATTACGTAATAACGTATAACGTTATATAGTATTACCTTATAACGTATAACGTTATGTAGTAGTACCTTATAACGTATAACGTTATATAGTATTACCTTATGGCGTATAACGTTATATACCATTACGTACTGACGTATAACGTTATATACTATTACGTACTAACGTATAACGTTATGTAGTATTACCTTATAACGTATAACGTTATATACTATTACGTAATAACGTATAACGTTTATTGTATTACCTTATGGCGTATAACGTTATATACCATTACGTACTGACGTATAACGTTATATACTGTTACGCAATATCGTATAACGTTATATGCTATTACGTAATAACGTATAACGTTATATGGTATTACCTTATAACGTATAACGTTATATACCATTACGTACTGACGTATAACGTTATATACTATTACGTAATAACGTATAACGTTATATAGTATTACCATATGACGTATAACGTTATTTACTATTATGTAATAACGTATAACGTTATATACCATTACGTAATATCGTATAACGTTATATACTATTACGTAATATCGTATAACGTTATATACTATTATGTAATATCGTATAACGTTATATACCATTACGTACTGACGTATAACGTTATATACAATTACGTAATAACGTATAACGTTATATAGTATTACCTTATGGCGTATAACGTTATATACCATTACGTACTGACGTATAACGTTATATACTGTTACGCAATATCGTATAACGTTATATGCTATTACGTAATAACGTATAACGTTATATGGTATTACCTTATAACGTATAACGTTATATACCATTACGTACTGACGTATAACGTTATATACTATTACGTAATATCGTATAACGTTATATACTATTACGTAATATCGTATAACGTTATATACTATTATGTAATATCGTATAACGTTATATACCATTACGTACTGACGTATAACGTTATATACAATTACGTAATAACGTATAACGTTATATAGTATTACCTTATGGCGTATAACGTTATATACCATTACGTACTGACGTATAACGTTGTATACTATTACGTAATAACGTATAACGTTATATACTATTACGTAATAACGTATAACGTTATATGGTATTACCTTATAACGTATAACGTTATATACCATTACGTACTGACGTATAACGTTATATACTATTACGTAATAACGTATAACGTTATATAGTATTACCATATGACGTATAACGTTATTTACTATTATGTAATAACGTATAACGTTATATAGTATCACCTTATGACGTATAACGTTATATACTATTACGTAATATCGTATAACGTTATATACTACTACGTAATAACGTGTAACGATATATACTAATTCGTAATAACGTATAACGTTATATAGTATCACCTTATAACGTATAACGTTATGTAGTAGTACCTTATAACGTATAACGTTATATACTATTACATAATAACGTATAACGTTATATAGTATTACCATATGACGTATAACGTTATATACTATTACGTAATATCGTATAACGTTATATACTACTACGTAAGAACGTATAACGATATATACTAATACGTAATAACGTATAACGTTATATAGTATTACCTTATGGCGTATAACGTTATATAGTATTACCTTATGACGTCTAACGTTATGTAGTAGTACCATATAACGTATAACGTTATTTACTATTACGTAATAACGTATAACGTTATATAGTATTACCTTATGTCGTATAACGTTATGTAGTAGTACCTTATAACGTATAACGTTATATACTACTACGTAATAACGTATAACGTTATATACTATTACGTAATATCGTATAACGTTATATACTACTACGTAATAAAGTATAACGATATATACTGATACGTAATAACGTATAACGTTATATAGTGTCACCTTATGACGTATAACGTTATATACCATTACGTACTGACGTATAACGTTATATACTATTACGTAATACCGTATAACGTTATATACTATTACGTAATATCGTATAACGTTATATACTACTACGTAATAACGTATAACGTTATACAGTATTACCTTATAACGTATAACGTTATATACTATTACGTAATAACGTATAACGTTATATAGTGTCACCTTATGACGTATAACGTTATATACTATTACGTAATATCGTATATCGTTATATACTATTACGTAATATCGTATAACGTTATATACTACTATGTAATAGTTATATAGTATTACCTAATGGCGTATAACGTTATATACCATTACGTACTGACGTATAACGTTATATACTATTACGTAATAACGTATAACGTTATATAGTATTACCTTATGACGTAAACGTTATGTAGTAGTACCTTGTAACGTATAACGTTATAATCTGTTACATAATAACGTATAACGTTATATAGTATTACCATATGACGTATAACGTTATATACTATTACGTAATAACGTATAACGTTATATAGTATCACCTTATGACGTATAACGTTATATACTACTACGTAATAACGTATAACGTTATATAGTATTACCTTATGGCGTATAACGTTATATAGTATTACATTATGACGTCTAACGTTATGTAGTCATACCTTATAACGTATAACGTTATATACTATTACGTAATATCGTATAACGTTATATACTATTACGTAATAACGTATAACGTTATATAGTATTACCTTATGACGTATAACGTTATGTAGTATCACCTTATGACGTATAACGTTATATACTACTACGTAATAACGTATAACGTTATATAGTATTACCTTATGGCGTATAACGTTATATAGTATTACCTTATGACGTCTAACGTTATGTAGTAGTACCATATAACGTATAACGTTATATACTATTACGTAATAACGTATAACGTTATATACTATTACGTAATAACGTATAACGTTATATAGTATTACCTTATGGCGTATAACATTATGTAGTAGTACCTTGTAACGTATAACGTTATAATCTGTTACATAATAACGTATAACGTTATATAGTATTACCATATGACGTATAACGTTATATACTATTACGTAATAACGTATAACGTTATATAGTATCACCTTATGACGTATAACGTTATATACTACTACGTAATAACGTATAACGTTATATAGTATTACCTTATGGCGTATAACGTTATATAGTATTACCTTATGACGTCTAACGTTATGTAGTAGTACCATATAACGTATAACGTTATATACTATTACGTAATAACGTATAACGTTATATACTATTACGTAATAACGTATAACGTTATATACTATTACGTAATAACGTATAACGTTATATAGTATTACCTTATGGCGTATAACGTTATATACCATTACGTACTGACGTATAACGTTATATACTGTTACGCAATATCGTATAACGTTATATGCTATTACGTAATAACGTATAACGTTATATGGTATTACCTTATAACGTATAACGTTATATACCATTACGTACTGACGTATAACGTTATATACTATTACGTAATATCGTATAACGTTATATACTATTACGTAATATCGTATAACGTTATATACTATTATGTAATATCGTATAACGTTATATACTACTACGTAATAACGTATAACGTTATAGAGTATTACCTTATGGCGTATAACGTTATATACCATTACGTACTGACGTATAACGTTATATACTATTACCTAATAACGTATAACGTTATATAGTATTACCTTATGACGTATAACGTTATGTAGTAGTACCTTATAACGTATAACGTTATATACTATTACATAATAACATATAACGTTATATAGTATTACCATATGACGTATAACGTTATATACTATTACGTAATATCGTATAACGTTATATACTACTACGTAAGAACGTATAACGATATATACTAATACGTAATAACGTATAACATTATATAGTATCACCTTATGACGTATAACGTTATATACTACTACGTAATAACGTATAACGTTATATAGTATTACCTTATGGCGTATAACGTTATATAGTATTACCTTATGACGTCTAACGTTATGTGGTAGTACCTTATAACGTATAACGTTATATACTACTACGTAAGAACGTATAACGATATATACTAATACGTAATAACGTATAACATTATATAGTATCACCTTATGACGTATAACGTTATATACTACTAAGTAATAACGTATAACGTTATATAGTATTACCTTATGGCGTATAACGTTATATAGTATTACCTTATGACGTCTAACGTTATGTAGTAGTACCTTATAACGTATAACGTTATATACTATTACATAATAACGTATAACGTTATATAGTATTACCATATGACGTATAACGTTATATACTATTACGTAATATCGTATAACGTTATATACTACTACGTAAGAACGTGTAACGATATATACTAATACGTAATAACGTATAACATTATATAGTATCACCTTATGACGTATAACGTTATATACTACTACGTAATAACGTATAACGTTATATAGTATTACCTTATGGCGTATAACGTTATATAGTATTACCTTATGACGTCTAACGTTATGTAGTAGTACCTTATAACGTATAACGTTATATACTACTACGTAAGAACGTATAACGATATATACTAATACGTAATAACGTATAACATTATATAGTATCACCTCATGACGTATAACGTTATATACTACTACGTAATAACGTATAACGTTATATAGTATTACCTTATGGCGTATAACGTTATATAGTATTACCTTATGACGTCTAACGTTATGTAGTAGTACCTTATAACGTATAACGTTATATACTACTACGTAATAACGTATAACGTTATGTAGTATTACCTTATGGCGTATAACGTTATATACCATTACGTACTGACGTATAACGTTATATACTATTGCGGAATAACGTATAACGTTATATTCTATTACGTAATAACGTATAACGTTATATGGTATTACCTTATAACGTATAACGTTATATACCATTACGTACTGACGTATAACGTTATATACTATTACGTGCTAACGTATAACGTTATGTAGTATTACCTTATAACGTATAACGTTATATACTATTACGTAATAACGTATAACGTTATATAGTATTACCTTATGGCGTATAACGTTATATATCATTACGTACTGACGTATAATGTTATATAGTATTACGTGCTAACGTATAACGTTATGTAGTATTACCTTATAACGTATAACGTTATATACTATTACGTACTAACGTATAACGTTATGTAGTATTACCTTATAACGTATAACGTTATATACTATTGCGGAATAACGTATAACGTTATATTCTATTACGTAATAACGTATAACGTTATATGGTATTACCTTATAACGTATAACGTTATATACCATTACGTACTGACGTATAACGTTATATACTATTACGTGCTAACGTATAACGTTATGTAGTATTACCTTATAACGTATAACGTTATATACTATTACGTACTAACGTATAACGTTATGTAGTATTACCTTATAACGTATAACGTTATATACTATTACGTAATAACGTATAACGTTATATAGTATTACCTTATGGCGTATAACGTTATATACCATTACGTACTGACGTATAACGTTATATACTATTACGTAATAACGTATAAAGTTATATGGTATTACCTTATGGCGTATAACGTTATATACCATTACGTACTGACGTATAACGTTATATACTATTACGTACTAACGTATAACGTTATGTAGTATTACCTTATAACGTATTACGTTATATACTATTACGTAATAACATATAACGTTATATAGTATTACCTTATGACGTATAACGTTATATACCATTACGTACTGACGTATAACTTTATATACTATTACGTAATAACGTATAACGTTATATAGTATTACCTTATGGCGTATAACGTTATATGCCATTACGTACTGACGTATAACGTTATATACTATTACGTAATAACGTATAACGTTATATACTATTACGTAATAACGTATAACGTTATATAGTATTACCTTATGGCGTATAACGTTATATACCATTACGTACTGACGTATAACGTTATATACTATTACGTAATATCGTATAACGTTATATACTATTACGTAATATCGTATAACGTTATATACTATTATGTAATATCGTATAACGTTATATACTACTACGTAATAACGTATAACGTTATAGAGTATTACCTTATGGCGTATAACGTTATATACCATTACGTACTGACGTATAACGTTATATACTATTACCTAATAACGTATAACGTTATATAGTATTACCTTATGACGTATAACGTTATGTAGTAGTACCTTATAACGTATAACGTTATATACTATTACATAATAACATATAACGTTATATAGTATTACCATATGACGTATAACGTTATATACTATTACGTAATATCGTATAACGTTATATACTACTACGTAAGAACGTATAACGATATATACTAATACGTAATAACGTATAACATTATATAGTATCACCTTATGACGTATAACGTTATATACTACTACGTAATAACGTATAACGTTATATAGTATTACCTTATGGCGTATAACGTTATATAGTATTACCTTATGACGTCTAACGTTATGTGGTAGTACCTTATAACGTATAACGTTATATACTACTACGTAAGAACGTATAACGATATATACTAATACGTAATAACGTATAACATTATATAGTATCACCTTATGACGTATAACGTTATATACTACTACGTAATAACGTATAACGTTATATAGTATTACCTTATGGCGTATAACGTTATATAGTATTACCTTATGACGTCTAACGTTATGTGGTAGTACCTTATAACGTATAACGTTATATACTACTACGTAAGAACGTATAACGATATATACTAATACGTAATAACGTATAACATTATATAGTATCACCTTATGACGTATAACGTTATATACTACTAAGTAATAACGTATAACGTTATATAGTATTACCTTATGGCGTATAACGTTATATAGTATTACCTTATGACGTCTAACGTTATGTAGTAGTACCTTATAACGTATAACGTTATATACTATTACATAATAACGTATAACGTTATATAGTATTACCATATGACGTATAACGTTATATACTATTACGTAATATCGTATAACGTTATATACTACTACGTAAGAACGTATAACGATATATACTAATACGTAATAACGTATAACATTATATAGTATCACCTTATGACGTATAACGTTATATACTACTACGTAATAACGTATAACGTTATATAGTATTACCTTATGGCGTATAACGTTATATAGTATTACCTTATGACGTCTAACGTTATGTAGTAGTACCTTATAACGTATAACGTTATATACTACTACGTAAGAACGTATAACGATATATACTAATACGTAATAACGTATAACATTATATAGTATCACCTCATGACGTATAACGTTATATACTACTACGTAATAACGTATAACGTTATATAGTATTACCTTATGGCGTATAACGTTATATAGTATTACCTTATGACGTCTAACGTTATGTAGTAGTACCTTATAACGTATAACGTTATATACTACTACGTAATAACGTATAACGTTATGTAGTATTACCTTATGGCGTATAACGTTATATACCATTACGTACTGACGTATAACGTTATATACTATTGCGGAATAACGTATAACGTTATATTCTATTACGTAATAACGTATAACGTTATATGGTATTACCTTATAACGTATAACGTTATATACCATTACGTACTGACGTATAACGTTATATACTATTACGTGCTAACGTATAACGTTATGTAGTATTACCTTATAACGTATAACGTTATATACTATTACGTAATAACGTATAACGTTATATAGTATTACCTTATGGCGTATAACGTTATATACCATTACGTACTGACGTATAATGTTATATAGTATTACGTGCTAACGTATAACGTTATGTAGTATTACCTTATAACGTATAACGTTATATACTATTACGTACTAACGTATAACGTTATGTAGTATTACCTTATAACGTATAACGTTATATACTATTGCGGAATAACGTATAACGTTATATTCTATTACGTAATAACGTATAACGTTATATGGTATTACCTTATAACGTATAACGTTATATACCATTACGTACTGACGTATAACGTTATATACTATTACGTGCTAACGTATAACGTTATGTAGTATTACCTTATAACGTATAACGTTATATACTATTGCGGAATAACGTATAACGTTATATTCTATTACGTAATAACGTATAACGTTATATAGTATTACCTTATGGCGTATAACGTTATATACCATTACGTACTGACGTATAACGTTATATACTGTTACGCAATATCGTATAACGTTATATGCTATTACGTAATAACGTATAACGTTATATGGTATTACCTTATAACGTATAACGTTATATACCATTACGTACTGACGTATAACGTTATATACTATTACGTAATATCGTATAACGTTATATACTATTACGTAATATCGTATAACGTTATATACTATTATGTAATATCGTATAACGTTATATACTACTACGTAATAACGTATAACGTTATAGAGTATTACCTTATGGCGTATAACGTTATATACCATTACGTACTGACGTATAACGTTATATACTATTACCTAATAACGTATAACGTTATATAGTATTACCTTATGACGTATAACGTTATGTAGTAGTACCTTATAACGTATAACGTTATATACTATTACATAATAACATATAACGTTATATAGTATTACCATATGACGTATAACGTTATATACTATTACGTAATATCGTATAACGTTATATACTACTACGTAAGAACGTATAACGATATATACTAATACGTAATAACGTATAACATTATATAGTATCACCTTATGACGTATAACGTTATATACTACTACGTAATAACGTATAACGTTATATAGTATTACCTTATGGCGTATAACGTTATATAGTATTACCTTATGACGTCTAACGTTATGTGGTAGTACCTTATAACGTATAACGTTATATACTACTACGTAAGAACGTATAACGATATATACTAATACGTAATAACGTATAACATTATATAGTATCACCTTATGACGTATAACGTTATATACTACTAAGTAATAACGTATAACGTTATATAGTATTACCTTATGGCGTATAACGTTATATAGTATTACCTTATGACGTCTAACGTTATGTAGTAGTACCTTATAACGTATAACGTTATATACTATTACATAATAACGTATAACGTTATATAGTATTACCATATGACGTATAACGTTATATACTATTACGTAATATCGTATAACGTTATATACTACTACGTAAGAACGTGTAACGATATATACTAATACGTAATAACGTATAACATTATATAGTATCACCTTATGACGTATAACGTTATATACTACTACGTAATAACGTATAACGTTATATAGTATTACCTTATGGCGTATAACGTTATATAGTATTACCTTATGACGTCTAACGTTATGTAGTAGTACCTTATAACGTATAACGTTATATACTACTACGTAAGAACGTATAACGATATATACTAATACGTAATAACGTATAACATTATATAGTATCACCTCATGACGTATAACGTTATATACTACTACGTAATAACGTATAACGTTATATAGTATTACCTTATGGCGTATAACGTTATATAGTATTACCTTATGACGTCTAACGTTATGTAGTAGTACCTTATAACGTATAACGTTATATACTACTACGTAATAACGTATAACGTTATGTAGTATTACCTTGTGGCGTATAACGTTATATACCATTACGTACTGACGTATAACGTTATATACTATTGCGGAATAACGTATAACGTTATATTCTATTACGTAATAACGTATAACGTTATATGGTATTACCTTATAACGTATAACGTTATATACCATTACGTACTGACGTATAACGTTATATACTATTACGTGCTAACGTATAACGTTATGTAGTATTACCTTATAACGTATAACGTTATATACTATTACGTAATAACGTATAACGTTATATAGTATTACCTTATGGCGTATAACGTTATATACCATTACGTACTGACGTATAATGTTATATAGTATTACGTGCTAACGTATAACGTTATGTAGTATTACCTTATAACGTATAACGTTATATACTATTACGTACTAACGTATAACGTTATGTAGTATTACCTTATAACGTATAACGTTATATACTATTGCGGAATAACGTATAACGTTATATTCTATTACGTAATAACGTATAACGTTATATGGTATTACCTTATAACGTATAACGTTATATACCATTACGTACTGACGTATAACGTTATATACTATTACGTGCTAACGTATAACGTTATGTAGTATTACCTTATAACGTATAACGTTATATACTATTACGTACTAACGTATAACGTTATGTAGTATTACCTTATAACGTATAACGTTATATACTATTACGTAATAACGTATAACGTTATATAGTATTACCTTATGGCGTATAACGTTATATACCATTACGTACTGACGTATAACGTTATATACTATTACGTAATAACGTATAAAGTTATATGGTATTACCTTATGGCGTATAACGTTATATACCATTACGTACTGACGTATAACGTTATATACTATTACGTACTAACGTATAACGTTATGTAGTATTACCTTATAACGTATTACGTTATATACTATTACGTAATAACATATAACGTTATATAGTATTACCTTATGACGTATAACGTTATATACCATTACGTACTGACGTATAACTTTATATACTATTACGTAATAACGTATAACGTTATATAGTATTACCTTATGGCGTATAACGTTATATGCCATTACGTACTGACGTATAACGTTGTATACTATTACGTAATAACGTATAACGTTATATACTATTACGTAATAACGTATAACGTTATATAGTATTACCTTATGGCGTATAACGTTATATACCATTACGTACTGACGTATAACGTTATATACTATTACGTAATATCGTATAACGTTATATACTATTACGTAATATCGTATAACGTTATATACTATTATGTAATATCGTATAACGTTATATACTACTACGTAATAACGTATAACGTTATAGAGTATTACCTTATGGCGTATAACGTTATATACCATTACGTACTGACGTATAACGTTATATACTATTACCTAATAACGTATAACGTTATATAGTATTACCTTATGACGTATAACGTTATGTAGTAGTACCTTATAACGTATAACGTTATATACTATTACATAATAACATATAACGTTATATAGTATTACCATATGACGTATAACGTTATATACTATTACGTAATATCGTATAACGTTATATACTACTACGTAAGAACGTATAACGATATATACTAATACGTAATAACGTATAACATTATATAGTATCACCTTATGACGTATAACGTTATATACTACTACGTAATAACGTATAACGTTATATAGTATTACCTTATGGCGTATAACGTTATATAGTATTACCTTATGACGTCTAACGTTATGTGGTAGTACCTTATAACGTATAACGTTATATACTACTACGTAAGAACGTATAACGATATATACTAATACGTAATAACGTATAACATTATATAGTATCACCTTATGACGTATAACGTTATATACTACTAAGTAATAACGTATAACGTTATATAGTATTACCTTATGGCGTATAACGTTATATAGTATTACCTTATGACGTCTAACGTTATGTAGTAGTACCTTATAACGTATAACGTTATATACTATTACATAATAACGTATAACGTTATATAGTATTACCATATGACGTATAACGTTATATACTATTACGTAATATCGTATAACGTTATATACTACTACGTAAGAACGTATAACGATATATACTAATACGTAATAACGTATAACATTATATAGTATCACCTTATGACGTATAACGTTATATACTACTACGTAATAACGTATAACGTTATATAGTATTACCTTATGGCGTATAACGTTATATAGTATTACCTTATGACGTCTAACGTTATGTAGTAGTACCTTATAACGTATAACGTTATATACTACTACGTAAGAACGTATAACGATATATACTAATACGTAATAACGTATAACATTATATAGTATCACCTCATGACGTATAACGTTATATACTACTACGTAATAACGTATAACGTTATATAGTATTACCTTATGGCGTATAACGTTATATAGTATTACCTTATGACGTCTAACGTTATGTAGTAGTACCTTATAACGTATAACGTTATATACTACTACGTAATAACGTATAACGTTATGTAGTATTACCTTATGGCGTATAACGTTATATACCATTACGTACTGACGTATAACGTTATATACTATTGCGGAATAACGTATAACGTTATATTCTATTACGTAATAACGTATAACGTTATATGGTATTACCTTATAACTTATAACGTTATATACCATTACGTACTGACGTATAACGTTATATACTATTACGTGCTAACGTATAACGTTATGTAGTATTACCTTATAACGTATAACGTTATATACTATTACGTAATAACGTATAACGTTATATAGTATTACCTTATGGCGTATAACGTTATATACCATTACGTACTGACGTATAATGTTATATAGTATTACGTGCTAACGTATAACGTTATGTAGTATTACCTTATAACGTATAACGTTATATACTATTACGTACTAACGTATAACGTTATGTAGTATTACCTTATAACGTATAACGTTATATACTATTGCGGAATAACGTATAACGTTATATTCTATTACGTAATAACGTATAACGTTATATGGTATTACCTTATAACGTATAACGTTATATACCATTACGTACTGACGTATAACGTTATATACTACTACGTGCTAACGTATAACGTTATGTAGTATTACCTTATAACGTATAACGTTATATACTATTACGTACTAACGTATAACGTTATGTAGTATTACCTTATAACGTATAACGTTATATACTATTACGTAATAACGTATAACGTTATATAGTATTACCTTATGGCGTATAACGTTATATACCATTACGTACTGACGTATAACGTTATATACTATTACGTAATAACGTATAAAGTTATATGGTATTACCTTATGGCGTATAACGTTATATACCATTACGTACTGACGTATAACGTTATATACTATTACGTACTAACGTATAACGTTATGTAGTATTACCTTATAACGTATTACGTTATATACTATTACGTAATAACATATAACGTTATATAGTATTACCTTATGACGTATAACGTTATATACCATTACGTACTGACGTATAACTTTATATACTATTACGTAATAACGTATAACGTTATATAGTATTACCTTATGGCGTATAACGTTATATGCCATTACGTACTGACGTATAACGTTGTATACTATTACGTAATAACGTATAACGTTATATACTATTACGTAATAACGTATAACGTTATAAGGTAATACCATATAACGTATAACGTTATATACCATTACGTACTGACGTATAACGTTATATACTATTACGTAATAACGTATAACGTTATATAGTATTACCATATGACGTATAACGTTATTTACTATTACATAATAACGTATAACGTTATATAGTATTACCATATGACGTATAACGTTATATAGTATTACCTTATGACGTCTAACGTTATGTAGTAGTACCTTATAACGTATAACGTTTTTTACTATTACGTAATAACGTATAACGGTATATAGTATTACCTTATGTCGTATAACGTTATGTAGTAGTACCTTATAACGTATAACGTTATATACTACTACGTAATAACGTATAACGTTATATACTATTACGTAATATCGTATAACGTTATATACTATTACGTAATATCGTATAACGTTATATACTACTACGTAATAAAGTATAACGATATATACTAATACGTAATAACGTATAACGTTATATAGTGTCAAATTATGACGTATAACGTTATATACCATTACGTACTGACGTATAACGTTATATGCTATTACGTAATAACGTATAACGTTATATACTATTACGTAAAATCGTATAACGTTATATACTATTACGTAATATCGTATAACGTTATAAACTACTACGTAATAACGTATAACGTTATATATTGTCACCTTATGACGTATAACGTTATATACCATTACGTACTGACGTATAACGTTATATGCTATTACGTAATAACGTATAACGTTATATAGTATAAACTTATGACGTATAACGTTATGTAGTAGTACCTTATAACGTATAACGTTATATACTATTACATAATAACGTATAACGTTATATAGTATTACCATATGACGTATAACGTTATATACTATTACGTAATATCGTATAACGTTATATGCTATTACGTAATAACGTATAACGTTATATAGTATAACCTTATGACGTATAACGTTATGTAGTAGTACCTTATAACGTATAACGTTATATACTATTACATAATAACGTATAACATTATATAGTATTACCATATGACGTATAACGTTATATACTATTACGTAATATCGTATAACGTTATATACTACTACGTAAGAACGTATAACGATATATACTAATACGTAATAACGTATAACGTTATATAGTATCACCTTATGACGCATAACGTTATATACTACTACGTAATAACGTATGACGTTATATAGTATTACCTTATGGAGTATAACGTTATATAGTATTACCTTATGGCGTCTAACGTTATATAGTAGTACCTTATAACGTATAACGTTATATACTATTACGTAATATCGCATAACGTTATATACTATTACGTAATAACGTATAACGTTATATAGTATTACCTTATGACGTATAACGTTATGTAGTACTACCTTATAACGTATAACGTTATATAATACTACGTAATAACGTATAACGATATATAGTATTACCTTATGGAGTATAGCCTTATATACCATTACGTACTGACGTATAACGTTATATAATATTACGTACTAACGTATAACGTTATGTAGTATTACCTTATAACGTATAACGATATATACTATTACGTAATAACGTATAACGTTATATAGTGTCACCTTATGACGTATAACGTTATATACTATTACGTAATATCGTATAACGTTGTATACTATTACGTAATATCGTATAACGTTATATACTATTACGTAATATCGTATAACGTTATATACTACTACGTAATAACGTATAACGTTATATAGTATTACCTTATGGCGTATAAGGTTATATACCATTACGTACTGACGTATAACGTTATATACTATTACGTAATAACGTTTAACGTTATATAGTATTATCTTATGACGTATAACGATATATACTATTACGTAATATCGTATAACGTTATATACTACTACGTAATAACGTATAACGATATATAGTAATACGTAATAACGTATAACGTTATATAGTATTACCTTATGACGTATAACGATATATACTATTACGTAATATCGTATAACGTTATATACTACTACGTAATAACGTATAACGATATATAGTAATACGTAGTAACGTATAACGTTATATAGTGTCACCTTATGACGTATAACGTTATATACTATTACGTAATATCGTATAACGTTATATACCATTACGTACTGACGTATAACGTTATATACTATTACGTAATAACGTATAACGTTATATAGTATAACCTTATGACGTATAACGTTATGTAGTAGTACCTTATAACGTATAACGTTATATACTACTACGTAATAACGTATAACGTTATATAGTATTACCTTATGGCGTATAACGTTATATACCATTACGTACTGACGTATAACGTTATATACTATTACGTAATAACGTATAACGTTATATGGTAACACTTTATGACGTATAACGTTATATACTACTACGTAATAACGTATAACGTTATATAGTATTACCATATGACGTATAACGTTATATACTATTACGTAATATCGTATAACGTTATATACTACTACGTAAGAACGTATAACGATATATACTAATACGTAATAACGTATAACATTATATAGTATCACCTTATGACGTATAACGTTATATACTACTACGTAATAACGTATAACGTTATATAGTATTACCTTATGGCGTATAACGTTATATAGTATTACCTTATGACGTCTAACGTTATGTAGTAGTACCTTATAACGTATAACGTTATATACTACTACGTAATAACGTATAACGTTATGTAGTATTACCTTATGGCGTATAACGTTATATACCATTACGTACTGACGTATAACGTTATATACTATTACGTGCTAACGTATAACGTTATGTAGTATTACCTTATAACGTATAACGTTATATACTATTACGTAATAACGTATAACGTTATATAATATTACCTTATGGCGTATAACGTTATATACCATTACGTACTGACGTATAATGTTATATAGTATTACGTGCTAACGTATAACGTTATGTAGTATTACCTTATAACGTATAACGTTATATACTATTACGTACTAACGTATAACGTTATGTAGTATTACCTTATAACGTATAACGTTATATACCATTACGTACTGACGTATAACGTTATATACTATTACGTGCTAACGTATAACGTTATGTAGTATTCCCTTATAACGTATAACGTTATATACCATTACGTACTGACGTATAACGTTATATACTATTACGTGCTAACGTATAACGTTATGTAGTATTCCCTTATAACGTATAACGTTATATACCATTACGTACTGACATATAACGTTATATACTATTACGTAATATCGTATAACGTTATATACTATTACGTAATATCGAATAACGTTATATGCTACTACGTAATAACGTATAACGTTATATAGTATTACCTTATGGCGTATAATGTTATATACCATTACGTACTGACGTATAACGTTATATACTATTACGTAATAACGTATAAAGTAATATGGTATCACTTTATGACGTATAACGTTATATACTACTACGTAATAACGTATAACGTTATATAGTATTACCTTATAGCGTATAACGTTATATAGTATTACCTTATCACGTCTAACGTTATGTAGTAGTACCTTATAACGTATAACGTTATATACTATTACGTAATAACGTATAACGTTATATAGTATTACCATATGACGTATAACGTAATTTACTATTATGTAATAACGTATAACGTTATATAGTATCACCTTATGACGTATAACGTTATATACTATTACGTAATATCGTATAACGTTATGTACTACTACGTGATAACGTATAACGATATATAGTAATACGTAATAACGTATAACGTTATATAGTATTACCTTATGGCGTATAACGTTATATACCATTACGTACTGACGTATAACGTTATATACTATTACGTAATAACGTATAACGTTATATAGTATAACCTTATGACGTATAACGTTATGTAGTAGTACCTTATAACGTATAACGTTATATACTATTACATAATAACGTATAACGTTATATAGTATTACCATATGACGTATAACGTTATATACTATTACGTAATATCGTATAACGTTATATACTACTACGTAAGAACGTATAACGATATATACTAATACGTAATAACGTATAACGTTATATATTATTACGTAATATCGTATAACGTTATATACTACTACGTAATAAAGTATAACGATATATACTAATACGTAATAACGTATAACGTTATATGGTGTCACCTTATGAAGTATAACGCTATATACCATTACGTACTGACGTATAACGTTATATACTATTACGTAATATCGTATAACGTTATATACTATTACGTAATATCGTATAACGTTATATACTACTACGTAATAACGTATAACGTTATATAGTATTACCTTATGGCGTATAACGTTATATACCATTACGTACCGACGTATAACGTTATATACTATTACGTAATAACGTATAAAGTTATATGGTATCACTTTATGACGTATAACGTCATATACTACTACGGAATAACGTATAACGTTATATAGTATTACCTTATGGCGTATAACGTTATATAGTATTACCTTATGGCGTATAACGTTATATAGTATTACCTTATGACGTCTAACGTTATGTAGTAGTACCTTATAACGTATAACGTTATATACTATTACGTAATATCGTATAACGTTAAATACTATTACGTAACAACGTATAACGTTATATAGTATTACCTTATGCCGTATAACGTTATATACCATTACGTACTGACGTATAACGTTATATACTATTACGTAATAAAGTATAACGTTATATACTATTACGTAATAACGTATAACGTTATATGGTATTACCTTATAACGCATAACGTTATATACCATTACGTACTGACGTATAACGTTATATACTATTACGTAATATTGTATAACGTTATATACTATTACGTAATATCGTATAACGTTATATACTACTACGTAATAACGTATAACGTTGTATAGTATTACCTTATGGCGTATAACGTTATATACCATTACGTACTGACGTATAACGTTATATACTATTACGTAATAACGTATAAAGTTATATGGTATTACCTTATAACGTATAACGTTATATACTATTACGTAATAACGTATAACGTTACATAGTATTACCTTATGGCGTATAACGTTATATACCATTACGAACTGACGTATAACGTTATATACTATTACGTACTAACGTATAACGTTATGTAGTATTACCTTATAACGTATAACGTTATATACTATTACGTAATAACGTATAACGTTATATAGTGTCACCTTATGACGTATAACGTTATATACTATTACGTAATATCGTATAACGTTATATACTATTACGTAATATCGTATAACGTTATATACTACTACGTAATAACGTATAACGTTATATAGTATTACCTTATGGCGTATAACGTTATATACCATTACGTACTGACGTATAACGTTATATACTATTACGTAATAACGTATAAGGTTATATGGTATTACCTTATAACGTATAACGTTATATACTATTACGTAATAACGTATAACGTTATATAGTATTACCTTATGGCGTATAACGTTATATACCATTACGTACTGACGTATAACGTTATATACTATTACGTAATATCGCATAACGTTATATACTATTACGTAATAACGTATAACGTTATATAGTATTACCTTATGACGTATAACGTTATGTAGTCCTACCTTATAACGTATAACGTTATATACTACTACGTAATAACGTATAACGATATATAGTATTACCTTATGGCGTATAACGTTATATACCATTACGAACTGACGTATAACGTTATATACTATTACGTACTAACGTATAACGTTATGTAGTATTACCTTATAACGTATAACGTTATATACTATTACGTAATAACGTATAACGTTATGTAGTATTACCTTATAACGTATAACGATATATACTATTACGTAATAACGTATAACGTTATATAGTGTTACCTTATGACGTATAACGTTATATACTATTACGTAATATCGTATAACGTTGTATACTATTACGTAATATCGTATAACGTTATATACTATTACGTAATATCGTATAACGTTATATACTACTACGTAATAACGTATAACGTTATATAGTATTACCTTATGGCGTATAAGGTTATATACCATTACGTACTGACGTATAACGTTATATACTATTACGTAATAACGTATAACGTTATATAGTATTACCTTATGACGTATAACGATATATACTATTACGTAATATCGTATAACGTTATATACTACTACGTAATAACGTATAACGATATATAGTAATACGTAATAACGTATAACGTTATATAGTATTACCTTATGACGTATAACGATATATACTATTACGTAATATCGTATAACGTTATATACTACTACGTAATAACGTATAACGATATATAGTAATACGTAGTAACGTATAACGTTATATAGTGTCACCTTATGACGTATAACGTTATATACTATTACGTAATATCGTATAACGTTATATACCATTACGTACTGACGTATAACGTTATATACTATTACGTAATAACGTATAACGTTATATAGTATAACCTTATGACGTATAACGTTATGTAGTAGTACCTTATAACGTATAACGTTATATACTCTTACATAATAACGTATAACGTTATATAGCATTACCATATGACGTATAACGTTATATACTATTACGTAATATCTTATAACGTTATATACTACTACGTAAGAACGTATAACGATATATACTAATACGTAATAACGTATAACGTTATATACTATTACGTAATATCGTATAACGTTATATAGTGTCACCTTATGACGTATAACGTTATATACCATTACGTACTGACGTATAACGTTATATACTATTACGTAATATCGTATAACGTTATATACTATTACGTAATATCGTATAACGTTATATACTACTACGTAATAACGTATAACGTTATATAGTGTCACCTTATGACGTATAACGTTATATACCATTACGTACTGACGTACAACGTTATATACTATTACGTAATATCGTATAAAGTTATATACTATTACGTAATATCGTATAACGTTATATACTACTACGTAATAACGTATAACGTTATATAGTATTACCTTATGGCGTATAACGTTATATACCATTACGTACTGACGTATGACGTTATATACCATTACGTAATAACGTATAACGTTATATGGTAACACTTTATGACGTATAACGTTATATACTACTACGTAATAACGTATAACGTTATATAGTATTACCTTATGGCGTATAACGTTATATAGTATTACCTTATGACGTCTAACTTTATGTAGTAGTACCTTATAACGTATAACGTTATATACTATTACGTAATAACGTATAACGTTATATAGTATTACCATATGACGTATAACGTTATTTACTATTATGTAATAACGTATAACGTTATATAGTATCACCTTATGACGTATAACGTTACATACTATTACGTAATATCGTATAACGTTATATAGTGTCACCTTATGACGTATAACGTTATATACCATTACGTACTGACGTATAACGTTACATACTATTACGTAATATCGTATAACGTTATATAGTGTCACCTTATGACGTATAACGTTATATACCATTACGTACTGACGTATAACGTTATATACTATTACGTAATATCGTATAACGTTATATACTATTACGTAATATCGAATAACGTTATATACTACTACGTAATAACGTATAACGTTATATAGTATTACCTTATGGCGTATAATGTTATATACCATTACGTACTGACGTATAACGTTATATACTATTACGTAATAACGTATAAAGTTATATGGTATCACTTTATGACGTATAACGTTATATACTATTACGTAATAACGTATAACGTTATATATTATTACGTAATATCGTATAACGTTATATACTACTACGTAATAAAGTATAACGATATATACTAATACGTAATAACGTATAACGTTATATAGTGTCACCTTATGACGTATAACGCTATATACCATTACGTACTGACATATAACGTTATATACTATTACGTAATATCGTATAACGTTATATACTATTACGTAATATCGTATAACGTTATATACTACTACGTAATAACGTATAACGTTATATAGTATTACCTTATGGCGTATAACGTTATATACCATTACGTACTGACGTATAACGTTATATACTATTACGTAATAACGTATAACGTTATATACTATTACGTAATATCGTATAACGTTATATACTACTACGTAATAACGTATAACGTTATATAGTATTACCTTATGGCGTATAACGTTATATACCATTACGTACTGACGTATAACGTTATATACTATTACGTAATAACGTATAACGTTATATAGTATTACCTTATGACGTATAACATTATGTAGTAGTACCTTATAACGTATAACGTTATGTAGTAGTACCTTATAACGTATAACGTTATATACTATTACGTAATATCGTATAACGTTAAATACTATTACGTAATAACGTATAACGTTATATACTACTACGTAAGAACGTATAACGTTATATAGTATTACCTTATGGCGTATGACGTTATATAGTATTACCTTATGACGTCTAACGTTATGTAGTAGTACCTTATAACGTATAACGTTAGATACTATTACGTAATATCGTATAACGTTATATACTATTACGTAATAACGTATAACGTTATATAGTATTACCTTATGACGTATAACGTTATGTAGTAGTACCTTATAACGTATAACGTTATATACTTCTACGTAATAACGTATAACGTTATATAGTATTACCTTATGGCGTATAACGTTATATAGTATTACCTTATGACGTCTAACGTTATGTAGTAGTACCTTATAACGTATAACGTTATATACTATTACGTAATATCGTATAACGTTAAATACTATTACGTAATAACGTATAACGTTATATAGTATTACCTTATGCCGTATAACGTTATATACCATTACGTACTGACGTATAACGTTATATACTATTACGTAATAAAGTATAACGTTATATACTATTACGTAATAACGTATAACGTTATATGGTATTACCTTATAACGCATAACGTTATATACCATTACGTACTGACGTATAACGTTATATACTATTACGTAATATTGTATAACGTTATATACTATTACGTAATATCGTATAACGTTATATACTACTACTTAATAACGTATAACGTTATATAGTATTACCTTATGGCGTATAACGTTATATACCATTACGTACTGACGTATAACGTTATATACTATTACGTAATAACGTATAAAGTTATATGGTATTACCTTATAACGTATAACGTTATATACTATTACGTAATAACGTATAACGTTATACAGTATTACCTTATGGCGTATAACGTTATATAGTATTACCTTATGACGTCTAACGTTATGTAGTAGTACCTTATAACGTATAACGTTATATACTATTACGTAATATCGTATAACGTTATATACTTCTACGTAATAAAGTATAACGATATATACTAATACGTAATAACGTATAACGTTATATAGTGTCACCTTATGACGTATAACGTTATATACCATTACGTACTGACGTATAACGTTATATACTATTACGTAATACCGTATAACGTTATATACTATTACGTAATATCGTATAACGTTATATACTACTACGTAATAACGTATAACGTTATATAGTATTACCTTATGGCGTATAACGTTATATAGTATTACCTTATGACGTCTAACGTTATGTAGTAGTACCTTATAACGTATAACGTTATATACTATTACGTAATATCGTATAACGTTATATACTACTACGTAATAACGTATAACGATATATAGTAATACGTAATAACGTATAACGTTATATAGTATTACCTTATGGCGTATAACGTTATATACCATTACGTACTGACGTATAACGTTATATACTATTACGTAATAACGTATAACGTTATATAGTATAACCTTATGACGTATAACGTTATGTAGTAGTACCTTATAACGTATAACGTTATATACTATTACATAATAACGTATAACGTTATATAGTATTACCATATGACGTATAACGTTATATACTATTACGTAATATCGTATAACGTTATATAGTGTCACCTTATGACGTATAACGTTATATACCATTACGTACTGACGTATAACGTTATATACTATTACGTAATATCGTATAACGTTATATACTATTACGTAATATCGTATAACGTTATATACTACTACGTAATAACGTATAACGTTATATAGTGTCACCTTATGACGTATAACGTTATATACCATTACGTACTGACGTATAACGTTATATACTATTACGTAATATCGTATAACGTTATATACTATTACGTAATATCGAATAACGTTATATACTACTACGTAATGACGTATAACGTTATATAGTATTACCTTATGGCGTATAATGTTATATACCATTACGTACTGACGTATAACGTTATATACTATTACGTAATAACGTATAAAGTTATATGGTATCACTTTATGACGTATAACGTTATATACTACTACGTAATAACGTATAACGTTATATACTACTACGTAAGAACGTATAACGATATATACTAATACGTAATAACGTATAACGTTATATAGTATTACCTTATAGCGTATAACGTTATATAGTATTACCTTATGACGTCTAACGTTATGTAGTAGTACCTTATAACGTATAACGTTATATACTATTACGTAATATCGTATAACGTTAAATACTATTACGTAATAACGTATAACGTTATATAGTATTACCTTATGGCGTATAACGTTATATACCATTACGTACTGACGTATAACGTTATATACTATTACGCAATATCGTATAACGTTATATGCTATTACGTAATAACGTATAACGTTATATGGTATTACCTTATAACGTATAACGTTATATACCATTACGTACTGACGTATAACGTTATATACTATTGCGTAATATCGTATAACGTTATATACTATTACGTAATATCGTATAACGTTATATACTACTACGTAATAACGTATAACGTTATATAGTATTACCTTATGGCGTATAACGTTATATACCATTACGTACTGACGTATAACGTTATATACTATTACGTAATAACGTATAACGTTATATAGTATTACCTTATAACGTATAACGTTACGTAGTAGTACCTTGTAACGTATAACGTTATAATCTGTTACATAATAACGTATAACGTTATATAGTATTACCATATGACGTATAACGTTATATACTATTACGTAATAACGTATAACGTTATATAGTATCACCTTATGACGTATAACGTTATATACTACTACGTAATATCGTATAACGTTATATACTATTACGTAATATCGTATAACGTTATATACTATTACGTAATATCGTATAACGTTATATACTACTACGTAATAACGTATAACGTTATATAGTATTACCTTATGGCGTATAACGTTATATACCATTACGCACTGACGTATAACGTTATATACTATGACGTAATAACGTATAAAGTTATATGGTATTACCTTATAACGTATAACGTTATATACGATTACGTAATACCGTATAACGTGTTATAGTATTACCTTATGGCGTATAACGTTATATACCATTACGTACTGACGTATAACGTTATATACTATTACGTAATATCGTATAACGTTATATACTATTACGTAATATCGTATAACGTTATATACTACTACGTAATAACGTATGACGATATATACTAATACGTAATAACGTATAACGTTATATAGTATCACCTTATCACGTATAACGTTATATACTATTACGTAATATCGTATAACGTTATATACTATTACGTAATATCGTATAAAGTTATATACTATTACGTAATATCGTATAACGTTATATACTACTACGTAAAAACGTATAACGTTATATAGTATTACCTTATGGCGTATAACGTTATATACCATTACGTACTGACGTATAACGTTATATACCATTACGTAATAACGTATAACGTTATATGGTCACACTTTATGACGTATAACGTTATATACTACTACGTAATAACGTATAACGTTATATAGTATTACCTTATGGCGTATAACGTTATATAGTATTACCTTATGACGTCTAACTTTATGTAGTAGTACCTTATAACGTATAACGTTATATACTATTACGTAATAACGTATAACGTTATATAGTATTACCATATGACGTATAACGTTATTTACTATTATGTAATAACGTATAACGTTATATAGTATCACCTTATGACGTATAACGTTACATACTATTACGTAATATCGTATAACGTTATATAGTGTCACCTTATGACGTATAACGTTATATACCATTACGTACTGACGTATAACGTTACATACTATTACGTAATATCGTATAACGTTATATAGTGTCACCTTATGACGTATAACGTTATATACCATTACGTACTGACGTATAACGTTATATACTATTACGTAATATCGTATAACGTTATATACTATTACGTAATATCGAATAACGTTATATACTACTACGTAATAACGTATAACGTTATATAGTATTACCTTATGGCGTATAATGTTATATACCATTACGTACTGACGTATAACGTTATATACTATTACGTAATAACGTATAAAGTTATATGGTATCACTTTATGACGTATAACGTTATATACTACTACGTAATAACGTATAACGTTATATAGTATTACCTTATGGCGTATAACGTTATATAGTATTACCTTATGACGTCTAACGTTATGTAGTAGTACTTTATAACGTATAACGTTATATACTATTACGTAATAACGTATAACGTTATATAGTATTACCATATGACGTATAACGTAATTTACTATTATGTAATAACGTATAACGTTATATAGTATCACCTTATGACGTATAACGTTATATACTATTACGTAATATCGTATAACGTTATGTACTACTACGTAATAACGTATAACGATATATAGTAATACGTAATAACGTATAACGTTATATAGTATTACCTTATGCCGTATAACGTTATATACCATTACGTACTGACGTATAACGTTATATACTATTACGTAATAACGTATAACGTTATATATTATTACGTAATATCGTATAACGTTATATACTACTACGTAATAAAGTATAACGATATATACTAATACGTAATAACGTATAACGTTATATAGTGTCACCTTATGACGTATAACGCTATATACCATTACGTACTGACGTATAACGTTATATACTATTACGTAATATCGTATAACGTTATATACTATTACGTAATATCGTATAACGTTATATACTACTACGTAATAACGTATAACGTTATATAGTATTACCTTATGGCGTATAACGTTATATACCATTACGTACTGACGTATAACGTTATATACTATTACGTAATAACGTATAAAGTTATATGGTATCACTTTATGACGTATAACGTCATATACTACTACGGAATAACGTATAACGTTATATAGTATTACCTTATGGCGTATAACGTTATATAGTATTACCTTATGACGTCTAACGTTATGTAGTAGTACCTTATAACGTATAACGTTATATACTATTACGTAATAACGTATAACGTTATATACTATTACGTAATATCGTATAACGTTATATACTACTACGTAATAACGTATAACGTTATATAGTATTACCTTATGGAGTATAACGTTATATACCATTACGTACTGACGTATAACGTTATATACTATTACGTAATAACGTATAACGTTATATAGTATTACCTTATGACGTCTAACGTTATGTAGTAGTACCTTATAACGTATAACGTTATATACTATTACGTAATAACGTATAACGTTATATAGTATTACCATATGACGTATAACGTTATTTACTATTATGTAATAACGTATAACGTTATATAGTATCACCTTATGACGTATAACGTTACATACTATTACGTAATATCGTATAACGTTATATAGTGTCACCTTATGACGTATAACGTTATATACCATTACGTACTGACGTATAACGTTACATACTATTACGTAATATCGTATAACGTTATATAGTGTCACCTTATGACGTATAACGTTATATACCATTACGTACTGACGTATAACGTTATATACTATTACGTAATATCGTATAACGTTATATACTATTACGTAATATCGAATAACGTTATATACTACTACGTAATAACGTATAACGTTATATAGTATTACCTTATGGCGTATAATGTTATATACCATTACGTACTGACGTATAACGTTATATACTATTACGTAATAACGTATAAAGTTATATGGTATCACTTTATGACGTATAACGTTATATACTACTACGTAATAACGTATAACGTTATATAGTATTACCTTATGGCGTATAACGTTATATAGTATTACCTTATGACGTCTAACGTTATGTAGTAGTACCTTATAACGTATAACGTTATATACTATTACGTAATAACGTATAACGTTATATAGTATTACCATATGACGTATAACGTAATTTACTATTATGTAATAACGTATAACGTTATATAGTATCACCTTATGACGTATAACGTTATATACTATTACGTAATATCGTATAACGTTATGTACTACTACGTAATAACGTATAACGATATATAGTAATACGTAATAACGTATAACGTTATATAGTATTACCTTATGCCGTATAACGTTATATACCATTACGTACTGACGTATAACGTTATATACTATTACGTAATAACGTATAACGTTATATATTATTACGTAATATCGTATAACGTTATATACTACTACGTAATAAAGTATAACGATATATACTAATACGTAATAACGTATAACGTTATATAGTGTCACCTTATGACGTATAACGCTATATACCATTACGTACTGACGTATAACGTTATATACTATTACGTAATATCGTATAACGTTATATACTATTACGTAATATCGTATAACGTTATATACTACTACGTAATAACGTATAACGTTATATAGTATTACCTTATGGCGTATAACGTTATATACCATTACGTACTGACGTATAACGTTATATACTATTACGTAATAACGTATAAAGTTATATGGTATCACTTTATGACGTATAACGTCATATACTACTACGGAATAACGTATAACGTTATATAGTATTACCTTATGGCGTATAACGTTATATAGTATTACCTTATGACGTCTAACGTTATGTAGTAGTACCTTATAACGTATAACGTTATATACTATTACGTAATAACGTATAACGTTATATACTATTACGTAATATCGTATAACGTTATATACTACTACGTAATAACGTATAACGTTATATAGTATTACCTTATGGAGTATAACGTTATATACCATTACGTACTGACGTATAACGTTATATACTATTACGTAATAACGTATAACGTTATATAGTATTACCTTATGACGTCTAACGTTATGTAGTAGTACCTTATAACGTATAACGTTATATACTATTACGTAATAACGTATAACGTTATATACTATTACGTAATATCGTATAACGTTAAATACTATTACGTAATAACGTATAACGTTATATACTACTACGTAATAACGTATAACGTTATATAGTATTACCTTATGGCGTATGACGTTATATAGTATTACCTTATGACGTCTAACGTTATGTAGTAGTACCTTATAACGTATAACGTTATATACTATTACGTAATATCGTATAACGTTATATACTATTACGTAATAACGTATAACGTTATATAGTATTACCTTATGACGTATAACGTTATGTAGTAGTACCTTATAACGTATAACGTTATATACTTCTACGTAATAACGTATAACGTTATATAGTATTACCTTATGGCGTATAACGTTATATAGTATTACCTTATGACGTCTAACGTTATGTAGTAGTACCTTATAACGTATAACGTTATATACTATTACGTAATATCGTATAACGTTAAATACTATTACGTAATAACGTATAACGTTATATAGTATTACCTTATGCCGTATAACGTTATATACCATTACGTACTGACGTATAACGTTATATACTATTACGTAATAAAGTATAACGTTATATACTATTACGTAATAACGTATAACGTTAAATACTATTACGTAATAACGTATAAAGTTATATGGTATTACCTTATAACGTATAACGTTATATACTATTACATAATAACGTATAACGTTATATAGTATTACCATATGACGTATAACGTTATATACTATTACGTAATATTGTATAACGTTATATACTATTACGTAATATCGTATAACGTTATATACTACTACTTAATAACGTATAACGTTATATAGTATTACCTTATGGCGTATAACGTTATATACCATTACGTACTGACGTATAACGTTATATACTATTACGTAATAACGTATAAAGTTATATGGTATTACCTTATAACGTATAACGTTATATACTATTACATAATAACGTATAACGTTATATAGTATTACCATATGACGTATAACGTTATATACTATTACGTAATATCGTATAACGTTATATAGTGTCACCTTATGACGTATAACGTTATATACCATTACGTACTGACGTATAACGTTATATACTATTACGTAATATCGTATAACGTTATATACTATTACGTAATATCGTATAACGTTATATACTACTACGTAATAACGTATAACGTTATATAGTGTCACCTTATGACGTATAACGTTATATACCATTACGTACTGACGTATAACGTTATATACTATTACGTAATATCGTATAACGTTATATACTATTACGTAATATCGAATAACGTTATATACTACTACGTAATAACGTATAACGTTATATAGTATTACCTTATGGCGTATAATGTTATATACCATTACGTACTGACGTATAACGTTATATACTATTACGTAATAACGTATAACGTTATATAGTATTACCTTATAGCGTATAACGTTATATAGTATTACCTTATGACGTCTAACGTTATGTAGTAGTACCTTATAACGTATAACGTTATATACTATTACGTAATATCGTATAACGTTAAATACTATTACGTAATAACGTATAACGTTATATAGTATTACCTTATGGCGTATAACGTTATATACCATTACGTACTGACGTATAACGTTATATACTATTACGCAATAACGTATAACGTTATATACTACTACGTAAGAACGTATAACGATATATACTAATACGTAATAACGTATAACGTTATATAGTATTACCTTATAGCGTATAACGTTATATAGTATTACCTTATGACGTCTAACGTTATGTAGTAGTACCTTATAACGTATAACGTTATATACCATTACGTACTGACGTATAACGTTATATACTATTACGCAATAACGTATAACGTTATATACTACTACGTAAGAACGTATAACGATATATACTAATACGTAATAACGTATAACGTTATATAGTATTACCTTATAGCGTATAACGTTATATAGTATTACCTTATGACGTCTAACGTTATGTAGTAGTACCTTATAACGTATAACGTTATATACTATTACGTAATATCGTATAACGTTAAATACTATTACGTAATAACGTATAACGTTATATAGTATTACCTTATGGCGTATAACGTTATATACCATTACGTACTGACGTATAACGTTATATACTATTACGCAATATCGTATAACGTTATATGCTATTACGTAATAACGTATAACGTTATATGGTATTACCTTATAACGTATAACGTTATATACCATTACGTACTGACGTACAACGTTATATACTATTGCGTAATATCGTATAACGTTATATACTATTACGTAATATCGTATAACGTTATATACTACTACGTAATAACGTATAACGTTATATAGTATTACCTTATGGCGTATAACGTTATATACCATTACGTACTGACGTATAACGTTATATACTATTACGTAATAACGTATAACGTTATATAGTATTACCTTATAACGTATAACGTTATGTAGTAGTACCTTGTAACGTATAACGTTATAATCTGTTACATAATAACGTATAACGTTATATAGTATTACCATATGACGTATAACGTTATATACTATTACGTAATAACGTATAACGTTATATAGTATCACCTTATGACGTATAACGTTATATACTACTACGTAATATCGTATAACGTTATATAATATTACGTAATATCGTATAACGTTATATACTATTACGTAATATCGTATAACGTTATATACTACTACGTAATAACGTATAACGTTATATAGTATTACCTTATGGCGTATAACGTTATATACCATTACGCACTGACGTATAACGTTATATACTATTACGTAATAACGTATAAAGTTATATGGTATTACCTTATAACGTATAACGTTATATACTATTACGTAATAAGGTATAACGTTATATAGTATTACCTTATGGCGTATAACGTTATATACCATTACGTACTTACGTATAACGTTATATACTATTACGTAATATCGTATAACGTTATATACTATTACGTAATATCGTATAACGTTATATACTACTACGTAATAACGTATAACGTTATATAGTATTACCTTATGGCGTATAACGTTATATACCATTACGCACTGACGTATAACGTTATATACTATGACGTAATAACGTATAAAGTTATATGGTATTACCTTATAACGTATAACGTTATATACGATTACGTAATACCGTATAACGTGTTATAGTATTACCTTATGGCGTATAACGTTATATACAATTACGTACTGACGTATAACGTTATATACTATTACGTAATATCGTATAACGTTATATACTATTACGTAATATCGTATAACGTTATATACTACTACGTAATAACGTATGACGATATATACTAATACGTAATAACGTATAACGTTATATAGTATCACCTTATCACGTATAACGTTATATACTATTACGTAATATCGTATAACGTTATATACTATTACGTAATATCGTATAACGTTATATACTACTACGTAATAACGTATAACGTTATAGAGTATTACCTTATGGCGTATAACGTTATATACCATTACGTACTGACGTATAACGTTATATACTATTACCTAATAACGTATAACGTTATATAGTATTACCATATGACGTATAACGTTATATACTATTACGTAATATCGTATAACGTTATATACTACTACGTAAGAACGTATAACGATATATACTAATACGTAATAACGTATAACATTATATAGTATCACCTTATGACGTATAACGTTTTTTACTATTACGTAATATCGTATAACGTTATATACTATTACGTAATATCGTATAACGTTATATACTACTACGTAATAACGTATAACGTTATAGAGTATTACGTAATATCGTATAACGTTATATACTACTACGTAATAACGTATAACGTTATATAGTATTACCTTATGGCGTATAACGTTATATACCATTACGCACTGACGTATAACGTTATATACTATGACGTAATAACGTATAAAGTTATATGGTATTACCTTATAACGTATAACGTTATATACGATTACGTAATACCGTATAACGTGTTATAGTATTACCTTATGGCGTATAACGTTATATACAATTACGTACTGACGTATAACGTTATATACTATTACGTAATATCGTATAACGTTATATACTATTACGTAATATCGTATAACGTTATATACTACTACGTAATAACGTATGACGATATATACTAATACGTAATAACGTATAACGTTATATAGTATCACCTTATCACGTATAACGTTATATACTATTACGTAATATCGTATAACGTTATATACTATTACGTAATATCGTATAACGTTATATACTACTACGTAATAACGTATAACGTTATAGAGTATTACCTTATGGCGTATAACGTTATATACCATTACGTACTGACGTATAACGTTATATACTATTACCTAATAACGTATAACGTTATATAGTATTACCATATGACGTATAACGTTATATACTATTACGTAATATCGTATAACGTTATATACTACTACGTAAGAACGTATAACGATATATACTAATACGTAATAACGTATAACATTATATAGTATCACCTTATGACGTATAACGTTTTTTACTATTACGTAATATCGTATAACGTTATATACTATTACGTAATATCGTATAACGTTATATACTACTACGTAATAACGTATAACGTTATAGAGTATTACCTTATGGCGTATAACGTTATATACCATTACGTACTGACGTATAACGTTATATACTATTACGTACTAACGTATAACGTTATGTAGTATTACCTTATAACGTATAACGTTATATACTATTACATAATAACGTATAACGTTATATAGTATTACCATATGACGTATAACGTTATATACTATTACGTAATATCGTATAACGTTATATACTACTACGTAAGAACGTATAACGATATATACTAATACGTAATAACGTATAACGTTATATAGTATTACCTTATAGCGTATAACGTTATATAGTATTACCTTATGACGTCTAACGTTATGTAGTAGTACCTTATAACGTATAACGTTATATACTATTACGTAATATCGTATAACGTTAAATACTATTACGTAATAACGTATAACGTTATATAGTATTACCTTATGGCGTATAACGTTATATAACATTACGTACTGACGTATAACGTTATATACTATTACGCAATGTCGTATAACGTTATATGCTATTACGTAATAACGTATAACGTTATATGGTATTACCTTATAACGTATAACGTTATATACCATTACGTACTGACGTATAATGTTATATACTATTACGTAATATCGTATAACGTTATATACTATTACGTAATATCGTATAACGTTATATATTACTACGTAATAACGTATAACGTTATATAGTATTACCTTATGGCGTATAACGTTATATACCATTACGTACTGACGTATAACATTATATACTATTACGTAATAACGTATAACGTTATATAGTACTACCTTATAACGTATAACGTTATGTAGTAGTACCTTGTAACGTATAACGTTATAATCTGTTACATAATAACGTATAACGTTATATAGTATTACCATATGACGTATAACGTTATATACTATTACGTAATAACGTATAACGTTATATAGTATTACCTTATGGCGTATAACGTTATATACCATTACGTACTTACGTATAACGTTATATACTATTACGTAATATCGTATAACGTTATATACTATTACGTAATATCGTATAACGTTATATACTACTACGTAATAACGTATAACGTTATATAATATTACCTTATGGCGTATAACGTTATATACCATTACGCACTGACGTATAACGTTATATACTATGACGTAATAACGTATAAAGTTATATGGTATTACCTTATAACGTATAACGTTATATACGATTACGTAATACCGTATAACGTGTTATAGTATTACCTTATGGCGTATAACGTTATATACAATTACGTACTGACGTATAACGTTATATACTATTACGTAATATCGTATAACGTTATATACTATTACGTAATATCGTATAACGTTATATACTACTACGTAATAACGTATGACGATATATACTAATACGTAATAACGTATAACGTTATATAGTATCACCTTATCACGTATAACGTTATATACTATTACGTAATATCGTATAACGTTATATACTATTACGTAATATCGTATAACGTTATATACTACTACGTAATAACGTATAACGTTATAGAGTATTACCTTATGGCGTATAACGTTATATACCATTACGTACTGACGTATAACGTTATATACTATTACCTAATAACGTATAACGTTATATAGTATTACCATATGACGTATAACGTTATATACTATTACGTAATATCGTATAACGTTATATACTACTACGTAATAACGTATAACGATATATACTAATACGTAATAACGTATAACATTATATAGTATCACCTTATGACGTATAACGTTTTTTACTATTACGTAATATCGTATAACGTTATATACTATTACGTAATATCGTATAACGTTATATACTACTACGTAATAACGTATAACGTTATAGAGTATTACCTTATGGCGTATAACGTTATATACCATTACGTACTGACGTATAACGTTATATACTATTACGTACTAACGTATAACGTTATGTAGTATTACCTTATAACGTATAACGTTATATACTATTACATAATAACGTATAACGTTATATAGTATTACCATATGACGTATAACGTTATATACTATTACGTAATATCGTATAACGTTATATACTACTACGTAAGAACGTATAACGATATATACTAATACGTAATAACGTATAACGTTATATAGTATTACCTTATAGCGTATAACGTTATATAGTATTACCTTATGACGTCTAACGTTATGTAGTAGTACCTTATAACGTATAACGTTATATACTATTACGTAATATCGTATAACGTTAAATACTATTACGTAATAACGTATAACGTTATATAGTATTACCTTATGTCGTATAACGTTATATAACATTACGTACTGACGTATAACGTTATATACTATTACGCAATATCGTATAACGTTATATGCTATTACGTAATAACGTATAACGTTATATGGTATTACCTTATAACGTATAACGTTATATACCATTACGTACTGACGTATAATGTTATATACTATTACGTAATATCGTATAACGTTATATACTATTACGTAATATCGTATAACGTTATATATTACTACGTAATAACGTATAACGTTATATAGTATTACCTTATGGCGTATAACGTTATATACCATTACGTACTGACGTATAACATTATATACTATTACGTAATAACGTATAACGTTATATAGTATTACCTTATAACGTATAACGTTATGTAGTAGTACCTTGTAACGTATAACGTTATAATCTGTTACATAATAACGTATAACGTTATATAGTATTACCATATGACGTATAACGTTATATACTATTACGTAATAACGTATAACGTTATATAGTATCACCTTATGACGTATAACGTTATATACTACTACGTAATATCGTATAACGTTATATACTATTACGTAATATCGTATAACGTTATATACTATTACGTAATATCGTATAACGTTATATACTACTACGTAATAACGTATAACGTTATATAGTATTACCTTATGGCGTATAACGTTATATACCATTACGCACTGACGTATAACGTTATATACTATTACGTAATAACGTATAAAGTTATATGGTATTACCTTATAACGTATAACGTTATATACTATTACGTAATAAGGTATAACGTTATATAGTATTACCTTATGGCGTATAACGTTATATGCCATTACGTACTTACGTATAACGTTATATACTATTACGTAATATCGTATAACGTTATATACTATTACGTAATATCGTATAACGTTATATACTACTACGTAATAACGTATAACGTTATATAGTATTACCTTATGGCGTATAACGTTATATAGTATTACCTTATGACGTATAACGTTATGTAGTAGTACCTTATAACGTATAACGTTATATACTATTACGTAATATCGTATAACGTTATATACTATTACGTAATAACGTATAACGTGTTATAGTATTACCTTATGGCGTATAACGTTATATACCATTACGTACTGACGTATAACGTTATATACTATTACGTAATATCGTATAACGTTATATACTATTACGTAATATCGTATAACGTTATATACTACTACGTAATAACGTATGACGATATATACTAATACGTAATAACGTATAACGTTATATAGTATCACCTTGTCACGTATAACGTTATATACTATATCGTAATATCGTATAACGTTATATACTATTACGTAATATCGTATAACGTTATATACTACTACGTAATAACGTATAACGTTATAGAGTATTACCTTATGGCGTATAACGTTATATACCATTACGTACTGACGTATAACGTTATATACGATTACCTAATAACGTATAACGTTATATAGTATTACCTTATGACGTATAACGTTATGTAGTAGTACCTTATAACGTATAACGTTATATACTATTACATAATAACGTATAACGTTATATAGTATTACCATATGACGTATAACGTTATATACTATTACGTAATATCGTATAACGTTATATACTACTACGTAAGAACGTATAACGATATATACTAATACGTAATAACGTATAACATTATATAGTATCACCTTATGACGTATAACGTTATATACTACTACGTAATAACGTATAACGTTATATAGTATTACCTTATGGCGTATAACGTTATATAGTATTACCTTATGACGTCTAACGTTATGTAGTAGTACCTTATAACGTATAACGTTATATACTACTACGTAATAACGTATAACGTTATGTAGTATTACCTTATGGCGTATAACGTTATATACCATTACGTACTGACGTATAACGTTATATACTATTACGGAATAACGTATAACGTTATATTCTATTACGTAATAACGTATAACGTTATATGGTATTACCTTATAACGTATAACGTTATATACCATTACGTATTGACGTATAACGTTATATACTACTACGTACTAACGTATAACGTTATGTAGTATTACCTTATAACGTATAACGTTATATACTATTACGTAATAACGTATAACGTTATATAGTATTACCTTATGGCGTATAACGTTATATACCATTACGTACTGACGTATAATGTTATATACTATTACGTACTAACGTATAACGTTATGTAGTATTACCTTATAACGTATAACGTTATATACTATTACGTAATAACGTATAACGTTATATAGTATTACCTTATGGCGTATAACGTTATATACCATTACGTACTGACGTATAACGTTATATACTATTACGTACTAACGTATAACGTTATGTAGTATTACCTTATAACATATAACGTTCTATACTATTACATAATAACGTATAACGTTATATAGTATTACCATATGACGTATAACGTTATATACTATTACGTAATATCGTATAACGTTATATACTACTACGTAATAACGTATAACGTTATATAGTGTCACCTTATGACGTATAACGTTATATACCATTACGTACTGACGTATAACGTTATATACTATTATGTAATATCGTATAACGTTATATACTATTACGTAATATCGAATAACGTTATATACTACTACGTAATAACGTATAACGTTATATAGTATTACCTTATGGCGTATAATGTTATATACCATTACGTACTGACGTATAACGTGATATACTATTACGTAATAACGTATAAAGTTATATGGTATCACTTTATGACGTATAACGTTATATACTACTACGTAATAACGTACAGTAGCGGACAAAAGTTTAAGACGAAATGGAAGAAATAAATAATTGATTTACTTTCCATAAAAAATATAAATACGGTGTTCTACTTTTGGTATTAACTAATTGTACATTTGTTTGTACACTTAGAAAAAAAATTTCATTTTGATATTTTGCTCAATAGCTAAGTTATAAAAAAGGAACGAAATCTGTATAATATTTCGTCGGTCAAAAGTTTAAGACTATACAAAAAATATTAATTTTTGGTTAAAAAATATACACAATTTTTGTTTAAATTCAATATTTTGTTCAATATCCGTTATTTCTTATCCCTTCGGTACATCTTCTTGGCATAGAATCTATTAATTTTTTATATTAATCTACCGTAATATTATTCCAGGCTGTTTCAATCGTAGAGTAAAGTTCATTTAAATTTTTCGGTTTATAACCTTGTACTGTCTTTTTTATGATGCTCCACAAATTCTCGATTGGGTTAATGTCTGGTGATTGCGACGGCCACGGCAGCACGGTGATATTTTCTTCTTGAAAAAACTGTTTCACAACCCGAGCCGTGTGCTTCGGATCATTATCATTTTGAAAAATAAAATCATCACTCATATTGTTGCGTGCAAAAGGTAACATTGTGTTCTTGAGTATGTCCTTGTATTGAAAACGGTCCATAATTCCATTGATACGACATATCGGACCAGGGCCGCTTCGAGAAAAACACGCCCACACCATAACGTTGCCACCACCATGTTTAAGAGTTTTTAAAACGCACTGTGTTTTCAAACTTTCGCCAATTCGACGTCTAACGTACCGTATCCCGTCAGAACAGACGCGATTGAATTTCGATTCGTCAGAAAACAATACCTTTTGCCAATCTTCACTTGTCCAATGCTTATGAGCTTTAGCAAATGCAAGTCGTCTTTTTCGATTCCTAGAACTCAGCAGTGGTTTCTTTTGGGGTTTTCGTCCTCTTAAGTTAAAGTCTTCTAATCTTCTCCTAACAGTTCTAGCACTAATTTGTGTATCGTTTTCATAGTTTATCTCCGCAGCAATATTATTTGCACTACGAAAACGATCCTTTTCGCTCAATCGATGAATCCGGCGATCCATTTTCGGTGTTGTTTTCCGTGGTCTTCCGTTTTTCGGTTGATCGCAATACATGCCTGTCTTTAAACATTTATACCAAGCTTGTTTACAAGCTGTTTCTGACCTGTTCACTATATTTGCTATTTCGGTGAAGGTTTTACTTTGCTTTCGCAGCCTTACGATTTGTTCCCTTTCGTTTTCAAGTAAATTCTTTGATTTACCCATAGTCTGTTCCTACCTAAATGAATTTTAAGCAATAAAAGGTACACTAAACAATGATTTTGACATTCCAGAATCAAAATGTTCAAAAACTGTACTCGTACTCACGTTTTACACAGATCGTCTTAAACTAATGTCCACTGTTTCCAAGTGCTAGGCGGTAACTAACTGTTGTAACTCCTACATTGTTTGTATTTAACATCTGACTGTCTGAGGTTACGAAGGTCAAACATACAGCTACGTTATTCCAAAGAGACAAACCGAATAGAAGAACAATATGCGTATAAGATGTTTGTAATCCGGTTTACAAATCATCGTCTTAAACTTTTGTCCGCTACTGTATAACGTTATATAGTACTACCTTATGGCGTATAACGTTATATAGTATTACCTTATGACGTCTAACGTTATGTAGTAGTACCTTATAACGTATAACGTTTTTTACTATTACGTAATAACGTATAACGTTATATAGTATTACCTTATGACGTATAACGTTATGTAGTAGTACCTTATAACGTATAACGTTATATAGTATTACCTTATGGCGTATAACGTTATATACCATTACGTACTGACGTATAACGTTATATACTATTACGTAATATCGTATAACGTTATATACTATTACGCAATATCGTATAACGTTATATGCTATTACGTAATAACGTATAACGTTATATGGTATTACCTTATAACGTATAACGTTATATACCATTACGTACTGACGTATAACGTTATATACTATTACGTAATATCGTATAACGTTATATACTATTACGTAATATCGTATAACGTTATATACTACTACGTAATAACGTATAACGTTATGTAGTAGTACCTTATAACGTATAACGTTATATACTATTACATAATAACGTATAACGTTATATACTACTACGTAATAACGTATAACGTTATGTAGTAGTACCTTATAACGTATAACGTTATATACTATTACATAATAACGTATAACGTTATATAGTATTACCTTATGACGTATAACGTTATGTAGTAGTACCTTATAACGTATAACGTTATATAGTATTACCTTATGGCGTATAACGTTATATACCATTACGTACTGACGTATAACGTTATATACTATTACGTAATATCGTATAACGTTATATACTATTACGTAATAACGTATAACGTTATAGAGTATTACCTTATGGCGTATAACGTTATATACCATTACGTACTGACGTATAACGTTATATACTATTACCTAATAACGTATAACGTTATATAGTATTACCATATGACGTATAACGTTATATACTATTACGTAATATCGTATAACGTTATATACTACTACGTAATAACGTATAACGTTATGTAGTAGTACCTTATAACGTATAACGTTATATACTATTACATAATAACGTATAACGTTATATAGTATTACCATATGACGTATAACGTTATATACTATTACGTAATATCGTATAACGTTATATACTACTACGTAAGAACGTATAACGATATATACTAATACGTAATAACGTATAACATTATATAGTATCACCTTATGACGTATAACGTTATATACTACCTACGTAATAACGTATAACGTTATATAGTATTACCTTATGGCGTATAACGTTATATAGTATTACCTTATGACGTCTAACGTTATGTAGTAGTACCTTATAACGTATAACGTTATATACTACTACGTAATAACGTATAACGTTATGTAGTATTACCTTATGGCGTATAACGTTATATACCATTACGTACTGACGTATAACGTTATATACTATTACGGAATAACGTATAACGTTATATTCTATTACGTAATAACGTATAACGTTATATGGTATTACCTTATAACGTATAACGTTATATACCATTACGTACTGACGTATAACGTTATATACTACTACGTACTAACGTATAACGTTATGTAGTATTACCTTATAACGTATAACGTTATATACTATTACGTAATAACGTATAACGTTATATAGTATTACCTTATGGCGTATAACGTTATATACCATTACGTACTGACGTATAATGTTATATACTATTACGTACTAACGTATAACGTTATGTAGTATTACCTTATAACGTATAACGTTATATACTATTACGTAATAACGTATAACGTTATATAGTATTACCTTATGGCGTATAACGTTATATACCATTACGTACTGACGTATAACGTTATATACTATTACGTACTAACGTATAACGTTATGTAGTATTACCTTATAACGTATAACGTTCTATACTATTACATAATAACGTATAACGTTATATAGTATTACCATATGACGTATAACGTTATATACTATTACGTAATATCGTATAACGTTATATACTACTACGTAATAACGTATAACGTTATATAGTGTCACCTTATGACGTATAACGTTATATACCATTACGTACTGACGTATAACGTTATATACTATTATGTAATATCGTATAACGTTATATACTATTACGTAATATCGAATAACGTTATATACTACTACGTAATAACGTATAACGTTATATAGTATTACCTTATGGCGTATAATGTTATATACCATTACGTACTGACGTATAACGTTATATACTATTACGTAATAACGTATAAAGTTATATGGTATCACTTTATGACGTATAACGTTATATACTACTACGTAATAACGTATAACGTTATATAGTACTACCTTATGGCGTATAACGTTATATAGTATTACCTTATGACGTCTAACGTTATGTAGTAGTACCTTATAACGTATAACGTTTTTTACTATTACGTAATAACGTATAACGTTATATAGTATTACCTTATGACGTATAACGTTATGTAGTAGTACCTTATAACGTATAACGTTATATAGTATTACCTTATGGCGTATAACGTTATATACCATTACGTACTGACGTATAACTTTATATACTATTACGTAATATCGTATAACGTTATATACTATTACGCAATATCGTATAACGTTATATGCTATTACGTAATAACGTATAACGTTATATGGTATTACCTTATAACGTATAACGTTATATACCATTACGTACTGACGTATAACGTTATATACTATTACGTAATATCGTATAACGTTATATACTATTACGTAATATCGTATAACGTTATATACTACTACGTAATAACGTATAACGTTATAGAGTATTACCTTATGGCGTATAACGTTATATACCATTACGTACTGACGTATAACGTTATATACTATTACCTAATAACGTATAACGTTATATAGTATTACCATATGACGTATAACGTTATATACTATTACGTAATATCGTATAACGTTATATACTACTACGTAAGAACGTATAACGATATATACTAATACGTAATAACGTATAACATTATATAGTATCACCTTATGACGTATAACGTTTTTTACTATTACGTAATATCGTATAACGTTATATACTATTACGTAATATCGTATAACGTTATATACTACTACGTAATAACGTATAACGTTATAGAGTATTACCTTATGGCGTATAACGTTATATACCATTACGTACTGACGTATAACGTTATATACTATTACGTACTAACGTATAACGTTATGTAGTATTACCTTATAACGTATAACGTTATATACTATTACATAATAACGTAGAACGTTATATAGTATTACCATATGACGTATAACGTTATATACTATTACGTAATATCGTATAACGTTATATACTACTACGTAAGAACGTATAACGATATATACTAATACGTAATAACGTATAACGTTATATAGTATTACCTTATAGCGTATAACGTTATATAGTATTACCTTATGACGTCTAACGTTATGTAGTAGTACCTTATAACGTATAACGTTATATACTATTACGTAATATCGTATAACGTTAAATACTATTACGTAATAACGTATAACGTTATATAGTATTACCTTATGGCGTATAACGTTATATAACATTACGTACTGACGTATAACGTTATATACTATTACGCAATATCGTATAACGTTATATGCTATTACGTAATAACGTATAACGTTATATGGTATTACCTTATAACGTATAACGTTATATACCATTACGTACTGACGTATAATGTTATATACTATTACGTAATATCGTATAACGTTATATACTATTACGTAATATCGTATAACGTTATATATTACTACGTAATAACGTATAACGTTATATAGTATTACCTTATGGCGTATAACGTTATATACCATTACGTACTGACGTATAACATTATATACTATTACGTAATAACGTATAACGTTATATAGTATTACCTTATAACGTATAACGTTATGTAGTAGTACCTTGTAACGTATAACGTTATAATCTGTTACATAATAACGTATAACGTTATATAGTATTACCATATGACGTATAACGTTATATACTATTACGTAATAACGTATAACGTTATATAGTATCACCTTATGACGTATAACGTTATATACTATTACGTAATAAGGTATAACGTTATATAGTATTACCTTATGGCGTATAACGTTATATGCCATTACGTACTTACGTATAACGTTATATACTATTACGTAATATCGTATAACGTTATATACTATTACGTAATATCGTATAACGTTATATACTACTACGTAATAACGTATAACGTTATATAGTATTACCTTATGGCGTATAACGTTATATACCATTACGCACTGACGTATAACGTTATATACTATTACGTAATAACGTATAAAGTTATATGGTATTACCTTATAACGTATAACGTTATATACTATTACGTAATAAGGTATAACGTTATATAGTATTACCTTATGGCGTATAACGTTATATGCCATTACGTACTTACGTATAACGTTATATACTATTACGTAATATCGTATAACGTTATATACTATTACGTAATATCGTATAACGTTATATACTACTACGTAATAACGTATAACGTTATATAGTATTACCTTATGGCGTATAACGTTATATAGTATTACCTTATGACGTATAACGTTATGTAGTAGTACCTTATAACGTATAACGTTATATACTATTACGTAATATCGTATAACGTTATATACTATTACGTAATAACGTATAACGTGTTATAGTATTACCTTATGGCGTATAACGTTATATACCATTACGTACTGACGTATAACGTTATATACTATTACGTAATATCGTATAACGTTATATACTATTACGTAATATCGTATAACGTTATATACTACTACGTAATAACGTATGACGATATATACTACTACGTAATAACGTATAACGTTATATAGTATTACCTTATGGCGTATAACGTTATATAGTATTACCTTATGACGTCTAACGTTATGTAGTAGTACCTTATAACGTATAACGTTATATACTACTACGTAATAACGTATAACGTTATGTAGTATTACCTTATGGCGTATAACGTTATATACCATTACGTACTGACGTATAACGTTATATACTATTACGGAATAACGTATAACGTTATATTCTATTACGTATTAACGTATAACGTTATATGGTATTACCTTATAACGTATAACGTTATATACCATTACGTACTGACGTATAACGTTATATACTACTACGTACTAACGTATAACGTTATGTAGTATTACCTTATAACGTATAACGTTATATACTATTACGTAATAACGTATAACGTTATATAGTATTACCTTATGGCGTATAACGTTATATACCATTACGTACTGACGTATAATGTTATATACTATTACGTACTAACGTATAACGTTATGTAGTATTACCTTATAACGTATAACGTTATATACTATTACGTAATAACGTATAACGTTATATAGTATTACCTTATGGCGTATAACGTTATATACCATTACGTACTGACGTATAACGTTATATACTATTACGTACTAACGTATAACGTTATGTAGTATTACCTTATAACGTATAACGTTCTATACTATTACATAATAACGTATAACGTTATATAGTATTACCATATGACGTATAACGTTATATACTATTACGTAATATCGTATAACGTTATATACTACTACGTAATAACGTATAACGTTATATAGTGTCACCTTATGACGTATAACGTTATATACCATTACGTACTGACGTATAACGTTATATACTATTATGTAATATCGTATAACGTTATATACTATTACGTAATATCGAATAAAGTTATATACTACTACGTAATAACGTATAACGTTATATAGTATTACCTTATGGCGTATAATGTTATATACCATTACGTACTGACGTATAACGTTATATACTATTACGTAATAACGTATAAAGTTATATGGTATCACTTTATGACGTATAACGTTATATACTACTACGTAATAACGTATAACGTTATATAGTACTACCTTATGGCGTATAACGTTATATAGTATTACCTTATGACGTCTAACGTTATGTAGTAGTACCTTATAACGTATAACGTTTTTTACTATTACGTAATAACGTATAACGTTATATAGTATTACCTTATGACGTATAACGTTATGTAGTAGTACCTTATAACGTATAACGTTATATAGTATTACCTTATGGCGTATAACGTTATATACCATTACGTACTGACGTATAACGTTATATACTATTACGTACTAACGTATAACGTTATGTAGTATTACCTTATAACGTATAAAGTTATATACTATTACATAATAACGTATAACGTTATATAGTATTACCATATGACGTATAACGTTATATACTATTACGTAATATCGTATAACGTTATATACTACTACGTAAGAACGTATAACGATATATACTAATACGTAATAACGTATAACGTTATATAGTATTACCTTATATCGTATAACGTTATATAGTATTACCTTATGACGTCTAACGTTATGTAGTAGTACATTATAACGTATAACGTTATATACTATTACGTAATATCGTATAACGTTAAATACTATTACGTAATAACGTATAACGTTATATAGTATTACCTTATGGCGTATAACGTTATATACCATTACGTACTGACGTATAACGTTATATACTATTACGCAATATCGTATAACGTTATATGCTATTACGTAATAACGTATAACGTTATATGGTATTACCTTATAACGTATAACGTTATATACCATTACGTACTGACGTATAACGTTATATACTATTACGTAATATCGTATAACGTTATATACTATTACGTAATATCGTATAACGTTATATACTACTACGTAATAACGTATAACGTTATATAGTATTACCTTATGGCGTATAACGTTATATACCATTACGTACTGACGTATAAAGTTATATACTATTACGTAATAACGTATAACGTTATATAGTATTACCTTATAACGTATAACGTTATGTAGTAGTACCTTGTAACGTATAACGTTATAATCTGTTACATAATAACGTATAACGTTATATAGTATTACCATATGACGTATAACGTTATATACTATTACGTAATAACGTATAACGTTATATAGTATCACCTTATGACGTATAACGTTATATACTACTACGTAATATCGTATAACGTTATATACTATTACGTAATATCGTATAACGTTATATACTATTACGTAATATCGTATAACGTTATATACTACTACGTAATAACGTATAACGTTATATAGTATTACCTTATGGCGTATAACGTTATATACCATTACGCACTGACGTATAACGTTATATACTATTACGTAATAACGTATAAAGTTATATGGTATTACCTTATAACGTATAACGTTATATACTATTACGTAATAAGGCATAACGTTATATAGTATTACCTTATGGCGTATAACGTTATATACCATTACGTACTTACGTATAACGTTATATACTATTACGTAATATCGTATAACGTTATATACTATTACGTAATATCGTATAACGTTATATACTACTACGTAATAACGTATAACGTTATATAGTATTACCTTATGGCGTATAACGTTATATACCATTACGCACTGACGTATAACGTTATATACTATTACGTAATAACGTATAAAGTTATATGGTATTACCTTATAACGTATAACGTTATATACTATTACGTAATACAGTATAACGTGTTATAGTATTACCTTATGGCGTATAACGTTATATACCATTACGTACTGACGTATAACGTTATATACTATTACGTAATATCGTAGAACGTTATATACTATTACGTAATATCGTATAACGTTATATACTACTACGTAATAACGTATGACGATATATACTAATACGTAATAACGTATAACGTTATATAGTATCACCTTATCACGTATAACGTTATATACTATTACGTAATATCGTATAACGTTATATACTATTACGTAATATCGTATAACGTTATATACTACTACGTAATAACGTATAACGTTATAGAGTATTACCTTATGGCGTATAACGTTATATACCATTACGTACTGACGTATAACGTTATATACTATTACCTAATAACGTATAACGTTATATAGTATTACCATATGACGTATAACGTTATATACTATTACGTAATATCGTATAACGTTATATACTACTACGTAATAACGTATAACGATATATACTAATACGTAATAACGTATAACATTATATAGTATCACCTTATGACGTATAACGTTTTTTACTATTACGTAATAACGTATAACGTTATATAGTATTACCTTATGACGTATAACGTTATGTAGTAGTACCTTATAACGTATAACGTTATATAGTATTACCTTATGGCGTATAACGTTTTATACCATTACGAACTGACGTATAACGTTATATACTATTACGTACTAACGTATAACGTTATGTAGTATTACCTTATAACGTATAACGTTATATACTATTACATAATAACGTATAACGTTATATAGTATTACCATATGACGTATAACGTTATATACTATTACGTAATATCGTATAACGTTATATACTACTACGTAAGAACGTATAACGATATATACTAATACGTAATAACGTATAACGTTATATAGTATTACCTTATAGCGTATAACGTTATATAGTATTACCTCATGACGTCTAACGTTATGTAGTAGTACCTTATAACGTATAACGTTATATACTATTACGTAATATCGTATAACGTTAAATACTATTACGTAATAACGTATGACGTTATATGGTATTACCTTATGGCGTATAACGTTATATACCATTACGTACTGACGTATAACGTTATATACTATTACGCAATATCGTATAACGTTATATGCTATTACGTAATAACGTATAACGTTATATGGTATTACCTTATGGCGTATAACGTTATATACCATTACGAACTGACGTATAACGTTATATACTATTACGTAATAACGTATAACGTTATATAGTATTACCTTATAACGTATAACGTTATGTAGTAGTACCTTGTAACGTATAACGTTATAATCTGTTACATAATAACGTATAACGTTATATAGTATTACCATATGACGTATAACGTTATATACTATTACGTAATAACGTATAACGTTATATAGTATCACCTTATGACGTATAACGTTATATACCATTACGTACTGACGTATAACGTTATATACTATTACGTAATAACGTATATCGTTATATAGTATTACCTTATAACGTATAACGTTATGTAGTAGTACCATGTAACGTATAACGTTATAATCTGTTACATAATAACGTATAACGTTATATAGTATTACCATATGACGTATAACGTTATATACTATTACGTAATAACGTATAACGTTATATAGTATTACCTTATGGCGTATAATGTTATATACCATTACGTACTGACGTATAACGTTATATACTATTACGTAATAACGTATAAAGTTATATGGTATCACTTTATGACGTATAACGTTATATACTACTACGTAATAACGTATAACGTTATATAGTACTACCTTATGGCGTATAACGTTATATAGTATTACCTTATGACGTCTAACGTTATGTAGTAGTACCTTATAACGTATAACGTTTTTTACTATTACGTAATAACGTATAACGTTATATAGTATTACCTTATGACGTATAACGTTATGTAGTAGTACCTTATAACGTATAACGTTATATAGTATTACCTTATGGCGTATAACGTTATATACCATTACGTACTGACGTATAACGTTATATACTATTACGTACTAACGTATAACGTTATGTAGTATTACCTTATAACGTATAAAGTTATATACTATTACATAATAACGTATAACGTTATATAGTATTACCATATGACGTATAACGTTATATACTATTACGTAATATCGTATAACGTTATATACTACTACGTAAGAACGTATAACGATATATACTAATACGTAATAACGTATAACGTTATATAGTATTACCTTATAGCGTATAACGTTATATAGTATTACCTTATGACGTCTAACGTTATGTAGTAGTACATTATAACGTATAACGTTATATACTATTACGTAATATCGTATAACGTTAAATACTATTACGTAATAACGTATAACGTTATATAGTATTACCTTATGGCGTATAACGTTATATACCATTACGTACTGACGTATAACGTTATATACTATTACGCAATATCGTATAACGTTATATGCTATTACGTAATAACGTATAACGTTATATGGTATTACCTTATAACGTATAACGTTATATACCATTACGTACTGACGTATAACGTTATATACTATTACGTAATATCGTATAACGTTATATACTATTACGTAATATCGTATAACGTTATATACTACTACGTAATAACGTATAACGTTATATAGTATTACCTTATGGCGTATAACGTTATATACCATTACGTACTGACGTATAAAGTTATATACTATTACGTAATAACGTATAACGTTATATAGTATTACCTTATAACGTATAACGTTATGTAGTAGTACCTTGTAACGTATAACGTTATAATCTGTTACATAATAACGTATTTACGTTATATAGTATTACCATATGACGTATAACGTTATATACTATTACGTAATAACGTATAACGTTATATAGTATCACCTTATGACGTATAACGTTATATACTACTACGTAATACCGTATAACGTTATATACTATTACGTAATATCGTATAACGTTATATACTATTACGTAATATCGTATAACGTTATATACTACTACGTAATAACGTATAACGTTATATAGTATTACCTTATGGCGTATAACGTTATACACCCTTGGACAAAAAGATAGCACATGTGTGCTATCATTAATTTCTCATAGATAGAGTCCGAATTTCCCAAGTTTGACGAATGGCATATAAACAGTACCTTGTAGTAATAAGGTATATGAGCTTGAAACTGTATCTTCGCTATTCCTCTTGTATTTATCAACAATGATTGTGAAATCCGGTCGGCGAAATGATAGCACACTTTCAAAAGTTGTAGTGTTTATTATCTACTAAATTGTACAAAAATAAAAAACCTTTTAAAATTTAATAATGTGTGGATCCTCCCTTATTCTCCACCACCTCCAGCATTCGTTTCGGCAAAGAACGATATAGTTTTCTAATATAATCCAGCGATATATTTCTCCATTCCTCTTCAAGGCACTTTTTTAACTGATTAATACTTTCAAATTGCCTATTTTCTCTATAAACGGCATTGCTTAATTTACTCCAACAGTTTTCGATTATGTTTAAATCGGGGGAGCATGCAGGCCAGTCCAAAACTGCAATATTTTCTGTTGAAAAATATTCTTTCACAACCTTAGCGGTGTGAACTGCAGCATTATCTTGCTGAAAAATAAAATCTTGTCTCGCAATATGTGTTGCGTACTTTGCAATTTGATTTTGTATCAAATTACGATAGGTTATAGCATTCATCTTGCTGCGAATTGATATTAAATCAGTCTTTCCGTTATACCCAATACCTGCCCAAAGCATAATGCTACCTCCACCCATTTGACGCCGTATTTGTGACAATTTTTTTTTTCTTACATCATGATAGTAAAAATTGAATCCATCTGGGCCATCTAAATTAAATCTTTTTTTATCTGTAAATATAACTTTCCTCCACTTCTTGTTCCACCGTATATGTTCTTTTGCAAAATATAATCGATGCTCCTTGTGAATCTGCTTTAGAGCTGGTCTTCGTTTTAATTTCATCCGCTTTATGTGCGCGGATTGTTGTAGTACACGTCTGACATTCCGAGGATTAGTTTTTACGCCAACTTTTTCTGCAATTTCACGTGACGTGAGAAGCGAATTTGACGCGGCACGTAAAATTGCACGTTTTTCACGAGTACTAATCGCGGAAGGTCTCCCACTGCTTTTTTTTGTTCCATAATTATTTACATCTTTCAGTAAATTATAAATGACTTTCCGACTTCTACTGAGAACTTTTGCAATTTTAGAAATAGTAAAGTTTTCTTTCTTTAATTTCAAAACTGTTTGAATCTCTTCACTATTTAGCTGTTTTCCACGTCCCATTGTTTGAATCGAAATTTGTAAGGTTTCTAATGAAATTCTTCTACTTTTCACTACGTCTACACCACTCAGAATACACAGAAATACTAAGGAATGGAAACAAAATGCTTGGTGTGCTATCATTTCGCCGACCGGATTTCACAATCATTGTTGATAAATACAAGAGGAATAGCGAAGATACAGTTTCAAGCTCATATACCTTATTACTACAAGGTACTGTTTATATGCCATTCGTCAAACTTGGGAAATTCGGACTCTATCTATGAGAAATTAATGATAGCACACATGTGCTATCTTTTTGTCCAAGGGTGTATACCATTACGCACTGACGTATAACGTTATATACTATTACGTAATAACGTATAAAGTTATATGGTATTACCTTATAACGTATAACGTTATATACTATTACGTAATAAGGTATAACGTTATATAGTATTACCTTATGGCGTATAACGTTATATACCATTACGTACTTACGTATAACGTTATATACTATTACGTAATATCGTATAACGTTATATACTATTACGTAATATCGTATAACGTTATATACTACTACGTAATAACGTATAACGTTATATAGTATTACCTTATGGCGTATAACGTTATATACCATTACGCACTGACGTATAACGTTATATACTATTACGTAATAACGTATAAAGTTATATGGTATTACCTTATAACGTATAACGTTATATACTATTACGTAATACAGTATAACGTGTTATAGTATTACCTTATGGCGTATAACGTTATATACCATTACGTACTGACGTATAACGTTATATACTATTACGTAATATCGTAGAACGTTATATACTATTACGTAATATCGTATAACGTTATATACTACTACGTAATAACGTATGACGATATATACTAATACGTAATAACGTATAACGTTATATAGTATCACCTTATCACGTATAACGTTATATACTATTACGTAATATCGTATAACGTTATATACTATTACGTAATATCGTATAACGTTATATACTACTACGTAATAACGTATAACGTTATAGAGTATTACCTTATGGCGTATAACGTTATATACCATTACGTACTGACGTATAACGTTATATACTATTACCTAATAACGTATAACGTTATATAGTATTACCATATGACGTATAACGTTATATACTATTACGTAATATCGTATAACGTTATATACTACTACGTAATAACGTATAACGATATATACTAATACGTAATAACGTATAACATTATATAGTATCACCTTATGACGTATAACGTTTTTTACTATTACGTAATAACGTATAACGTTATATAGTATTACCTTATGACGTATAACGTTATGTAGTAGTACCTTATAACGTATAACGTTATATGCTATTACGTTATGACGTATAACGTTTTATACCATTACGAAATAACGTATATCGTTACATAATATTACGTTCTAACGTAAAACGTTATGTAGTATTACCTTATAACGTATAACGTTATATACTATTACATAATAACGTATAACGTTATATAGTATTACCATATGACGTATAACGTTATATACTATTACGTAATATCGTATAACGTTATATACTACTACGTAAGAACGTATAACGATATATACTAATACGTAATAACGTATAACGTTATATAGTATTACCTTATAGCGTATAACGTTATATAGTATTACCTCATGACGTCTAACGTTATGTAGTAGTACCTTATAACGTATAACGTTATATACTATTACGTAATATCGTATAACGTTAAATACTATTACGTAATAACGTATGACGTTATATGGTATTACCTTATGGCGTATAACGTTATATACCATTACGTACTGACGTATAACGTTATATACTATTACGCAATATCGTATAACGTTATATGCTATTACGTAATAACGTATAACGTTATATGGTATTACCTTATGGCGTATAACGTTATATACCATTACGAACTGACGTATAACGTTATATACTATTACGTAATAACGTATAACGTTATATAGTATTACCTTATAACGTATAACGTTATGTAGTAGTACCTTGTAACGTATAACGTTATAATCTGTTACATAATAACGTATAACGTTATATAGTATTACCATATGACGTATAACGTTATATACTATTACGTAATAACGTATAACGTTATATAGTATCACCTTATGACGTATAACGTTATATACCATTACGTACTGACGTATAACGTTATATACTATTACGTAATAACGTATATCGTTATATAGTATTACCTTATAACGTATAACGTTATGTAGTAGTACCTTGTAACGTATAACGTTATAATCTGTTACATAATAACGTATAACGTTATATAGTATTACCATATGACGTATAACGTTATATACTATTACGTAATAACGTATAACGTTATATAGTATCACCTTATGACGTATAACGTTATATACTACTACGTAATATCGTATAACGTTATATACTATTACGTAATATCGTATAACGTTATATACTATTACGTAATATCGTATAACGTTATATACTACTACGTAATAACGTATAACGTTATATAGTATTACCTTATGGCGTATAATGTTATATACCATTACGTACTGACGTATAACGTTATATACTATTACGTAATAACGTATAACGTTATATACTACTACGTAATAACGTATAACGTTATATAGTGTCACCTTATGACGTATAACGTTATATACCATTACGTACTGACGTATAACGTTATATACTATTATGTAATATCGTATAACGTTATATACTATTACGTAATATCGAATAACGTTATATACTACTACGTAATAACGTATAACGTTATATAGTATTACCTTATGGCGTATAATGTTATATACTATTACGTAATATCGTATAACGTTATATACTACTACGTAATAACGTATAACGTTATATAGTGTCACCTTATGACGTATAACGTTATATACCATTACGTACTGACGTATAACGTTATATACTATTATGTAATATCGTATAACGTTATATACTATTACGTAATATCGAATAACGTTATATACTACTACGTAATAACGTATAACGTTATATAGTATTACCTTATGGCGTATAATGTTATATACCATTACGTACTGACGTATAACGTTATATACTATTACGTAATAACGTATAAAGTTATATGGTATCACTTTATGACGTATAACGTTATATACTACTACGTAATAACGTATAACGTTATATAGTACTACCTTATGGCGTATAACGTTATATAGTATTACCTTATGACGTCTAACGTTATGTAGTAGTACCTTATAACGTATAACGTTTTTTACTATTACGTAATAACGTATAACGTTATATAGTATTATCTTATGACGTATAACGTTATGTGGTATTACCTTATAACGTATAACGTTATATAGTATTACCTTATGGCGTATAACGTTATATACCATTACGTACTGACGTATAACGTTATATACTATTACGTACTAACGTATAACGTTATGTAGTATTACCTTATAACGTATAAAGTTATATACTATTACATAATAACGTATAACGTTATATAGTATTACCATATGACGTATAACGTTATATACTATTACGTAATATCGTATAACGTTATATACTACTACGTAAGAACGTATAACGATATATACTAATACGTAATAACGTATAACGTTATATAGTATTACCTTATAGCGTATAACGTTATATAGTATTACCTTATGACGTCTAACGTTATGTAGTAGTACATTATAACGTATAACGTTATATACTATTACGTAATATCGTATAACGTTAAATACTATTACGTAATAACGTATAACGTTATATAGTATTACCTTATGGCGTATAACGTTATATACCATTACGTACTGACGTATAACGTTATATACTATTACGCAATATCGTATAACGTTATATGCTATTACGTAATAACGTATAACGTTATATGGTATTACCTTATAACGTATAACGTTATATACCATTACGTACTGACGTATAACGTTATATACTATTACGTAATATCGTATAACGTTATATACTATTACGTAATATCGTATAACGTTATATACTACTACGTAATAACGTATAACGTTATATAGTATTACCTTATGGCGTATAACGTTATATACCATTACGCACTGACGTATAACGTTATATACAATTACGTAATAACGTATAAAGTTATATGGTATTACCTTATAACGTATAACGTTATATACTATCACGTAATAAGGTATAACGTTATATAGTATTACCTTATGGCGTATAACGTTATATACCATTACGTACTTACGTATAACGTTATATACTATTACGTAATATCGTATAACGTTATATACTATTACGTAATATCGTATAACGTTATATACTACTACGTAATAACGTATAACGTTATATAGTATTACCTTATGGCGTATAACGTTATATACCATTACGCACTGACGTATAACGTTATATACTATTACGTAATAACGTATAAAGTTATATGGTATTACCTTATAACGTATAACGTTATATACTATTACGTAATACAGTATAACGTGTTATAGTATTACCTTATGGCGTATAACGTTATATACCATTACGTACTGACGTATAACGTTATATACTATTACGTAATATCGTAGAACGTTATATACTATTACGTAATATCGTATAACGTTATATACTACTACGTAATAACGTATGACGATATATACTAATACGTAATAACGTATAACGTTATATAGTATCACCTTATCACGTATAACGTTATATACTATTACGTAATATCGTATAACGTTATATACTATTACGTAATATCGTATAACGTTATATACTACTACGTAATAACGTATAACGTTATAGAGTATTACCTTATGGCGTATAACGTTATATACCATTACGTACTGACGTATAAAGTTATATACTATTACCTAATAACGTATAACGTTATATAGTATTACCATATGACGTATAACGTTATATACTATTACGTAATATCGTATAACGTTATATACTACTACGTAAGAACGTATAACGATATATACTAATACGTAATAACGTATAACATTATATAGTATCACCTTATGACGTATAACGTTTTTTACTATTACGTAATAACGTATAACGTTATATAGTATTACCTTATGACGTATAACGTTATGTAGTAGTACCTTATAACGTATAACGTTATATAGTATTACCTTATGGCGTATAACGTTTTATACCATTACGAACTGACGTATAACGTTATATACTATTACGTACTAACGTATAACGTTATGTAGTATTACCTTATAACGTATAACGTTATATACTATTACATAATAACGTATAACGTTATATAGTATTACCATATGACGTATAACGTTATATACTATTACGTAATATCGTATAACGTTATATACTACTACGTAAGAACGTATAACGATATATACTAATACGTAATAACGTATAACGTTATATAGTATTACCTTATAGCGTATAACGTTATATAGTATTACCTCATGACGTCTAACGTTATGTAGTAGTACCTTATAACGTATAACGTTATATACTATTACGTAATATCGTATAACGTTAAATACTATTACGTAATAACGTATGACGTTATATGGTATTACCTTATGGCGTATAACGTTATATACCATTACGTACTGACGTATAACGTTATATACTATTACGCAATATCGTATAACGTTATATGCTATTACGTAATAACGTATAACGTTATATGGTATTACCTTATGGCGTATAACGTTATATACCATTACGAACTGACGTATAACGTTATATACTATTACGTAATAACGTATAACGTTATATAGTATTACCTTATAACGTATAACGTTATGTAGTAGTACCTTGTAACGTATAACGTTATAATCTGTTACATAATAACGTATAACGTTATATAGTATTACCATATGACGTATAACGTTATATACTATTACGTAATAACGTATAAAGTTATATGGTATCACTTTATGACGTATAACGTTATATACTACTACGTAATAACGTATAACGTTATATAGTACTACCTTATGGCGTATAACGTTATATAGTATTACCTTATGACGTCTAACGTTATGTAGTAGTACCTTATAACGTATAACGTTTTTTACTATTACGTAATAACGTATAACGTTATATAGTATTACCTTATGACGTATAACGTTATGTAGTAGTACCTTATAACGTATAACGTTATATAGTATTACCTTATGGCGTATAACGTTATATACCATTACGTACTGACGTATAACGTTATATAATATTACGTACTAACGTATAACGTTATGTAGTATTACCTTATAACGTATAAAGTTATATACTATTACATAATAACGTATAACGTTATATAGTATTACCATATGACGTATAACGTTATATACTATTACGTAATATCGTATAACGTTATATACTACTACGTAAGAACGTATAACGATATATACTAATACGTAATAACGTATAACGTTATATAGTATTACCTTATAGCGTATAACGTTATATAGTATTACCTTATGACGTCTAACGTTATGTAGTAGTACCTTATAACGTATAACGTTATATACTATTACGTAATATCGTATAACGTTAAGTACTATTACGTAATAACGTATAACGTTATATAGAATTACCTTATGGCGTATAACGTTATATACCATTACGTACTGACGTATAACGTTATATACTATTACGTAATAACGTATAACGTTATATAGTATTACCTTATAACGTATAACGTTATGTAGTAGTACCTTGTAACGTATAACGTTATAATCTGTTACATAATAACGTATAACGTTATATAGTATTACCATATGACGTATAACGTTATGTAGTAGTACCTTGTAACGTATAACGTTATATAGTATTACCATATGACGTATAACGTTATATACTATTACGTAATATCGTATAACGTTATATACTACTACGTAAGAACGTATAACGATATATACTAATACGTAATAACGTATAACATTATATAGTATCACCTTATGACGTATAACGTTTTTTACTATTACGTAATAACGTATAACGTTATATAGTATTACCTTATGACGTATAACGTTATGTAGTAGTACCTTATAACGTATAACGTTATATAGTATTACCTTATGGCGTATAACGTTATATACCATTACGAACTGACGTATAACGTTATATACTATTACGTACTAACGTATAACGTTATGTAGTATTACCTTATAACGTATAACGTTATATACTATTACATAATAACGTATAACGTTATATAGTATTACCATATGACGTATAACGTTATATACTATTACGTAATATCGTATAACGTTATATACTACTACGTAAGAACGTATAACAATATATACTAATACGTAATAACGTATAACGTTATATAGTATTACCTTATAGCGTATAACGTTATATAGTATTACCTTATGACGTCTAACGTTATGTAGTAGTACCTTATAACGTATAACGTTATATACTATTACGTAATATCGTATAACGTTAAATACTATTACGTAATAACGTATAACGTTATATGGTATTACCTTATGGCGTATAACGTTATATACCATTACGTACTGACGTATAACGTTATATACTATTACGCAATATCGTATAACGTTATATGCTATTACGTAATAACGTATAACGTTATATGGTATTACCTTATAACGTATAACGTTATATACCATTACGTACTGACGTATAATGTTATATACTATTACGTAATATCGTATAACGTTATATACTATTACGTAATATCGTATAACGTTATATACTACTACGTAATAACGTATAACGTTATATAGTATTACCTTATGGCGTATAACGTTATATACCATTACGAACTGACGTATAACGTTATATACTATTACGTAATAACGTATAACGTTATATAGTATTACCTTATAACGTATAACGTTATGTAGTAGTACCTTGTAACGTATAACGTTATAATCTGTTACATAATAACGTATAACGTTATATAGTATTACCATATGACGTATAACGTTATATACTATTACGTAATAACGTATAACGTTATATAGTATCACCTTATGACGTATAACGTTATATACCATTACGTACTGACGTATAACGTTATATACTATTACGTAATAACGTATAACGTTATATAGTATTACCTTATAACGTATAACGTTATGTAGTAGTACCTTGTAACGTATAACGTTATAATCTGTTACATAATAACGTATAACGTTATATAGTATTACCATATGACGTATAACGTTATATACTATTACGTAATAACGTATAACGTTATATAGTATCACCTTATGACGTATAACGTTATATACTACTACGTAATATCGTATAACGTTATATACTATTACGTAATATCGTATAACGTTATATACTATTACGTAATATCGTATAACGTTATATACTACTACGTAATAACGTATAACGTTATATAGTATTACCTTATGGCGTATAATGTTATATACCATTACGTACTGACGTATAACGTTATATACTATTACGTAATAACGTATAAAGTTATATGGTATCACTTTATGACGTATAACGTTTTATACTACTACGTAATAACGTATAACGTTATATAGTACTACCTTATGGCGTACAACGTTATATAGTATTACCTTATGACGTCTAACGTTATGTAGTAGTACCTTATAACGTATAACGTTTTTTACTATTACGTAATAACGTATAACGTTATATAGTATTACCTTATGACGTATAACGTTATGTGGTAGTACCTTATAACGTATAACGTTATATAGTATTACCTTATGGCGTATAACGTTATATACCATTACGTACTGACGTATAACGTTATATACTATTACGTACTAACGTATAACGTTATGTAGTATTACCTTATAACGTATAAAGTTATATACTATTACATAATAACGTATAACGTTATATAGTATTACCATATGACGTATAACGTTATATACTATTACGTAATATCGTATAACGTTATATACTACTACGTAAGAACGTATAACGATATATACTAATACGTAATAACGTATAACGTTATATAGTATTACCTTATAGCGTATAACGTTATATAGTATTACCTTATGACGTCTAACGTTATGTAGTAGTACCTTATAACGTATAACGTTATATACTATTACGTAATATCGTATAACGTTAAGTACTATTACGTAATAACGTATAACGTTATATAGTATTACCTTATGGCGTATAAAGTTATATACCATTACGTACTGACGTATAACGTTATATACTATTACGCAATATCGTATAACGTTATATGCTATTACGTAATAACGTATAACGTTATATGGTATTACCTTATAACGTATAACGTTATATACCATTACGTACTGACGTATAACGTTATATACTATTACGTAATATCGTATAACGTTATATACTATTACGTAATATCGTATAACGTTATATACTACTACGTAATAACGTATAACGTTATATAGTATTACCTTATGGCGTATAACGTTATATACCATTACGTACTGACGTATAACGTTATATACTATTACGTAATAACGTATAACGTTATATAGTATTACCTTATAACGTATAACGTTATGTAGTAGTACCTTGTAACGTATAACGTTATAATCTGTTACATAATAACGTATAACGTTATATAGTATTACCATATGACGTATAACGTTATATACTATTACGTAATAACGTATAACGTTATATAGTATCACCTTATGACGTATAACGTTATATACTACTACGTAATATCGTATAACGTTATATACTATTACGTAATATCGTATAACGTTATATACTATTACGTAATATCGTATAACGTTATATACTACTACGTAATAACGTATAACGTTATATAGTATTACCTTATGGCGTATAACGTTATATACCATTACGCACTGACGTATAACGTTATATACTATTACGTAATAACGTATAAAGTTATATGGTATTACCTTATAACGTATAACGTTATATACTATTACGTAATAAGGTATAACGTTATATAGTATTACCTTATGGCGTATAACGTTATATACCATTACGTACTTACGTATAACGTTATATACTATTACGTAATATCGTATAACGTTATATACTATTACGTAATATCGTATAACGCTATATACTACTACGTAATAACGTATAACGTTATATAGTATTACCTTATGGCGTATAACGTTATATACCATTACGCACTGACGTATAACGTTATATACTATTACGTAATAACGTATAAAGTTATATGGTATTACCTTATAACGTATAACGTTATATACTATTACGTAATACCGTATAACGTGTTATAGTATTACCTTATGGCGTATAACGTTATATACCATTACGTACTGACGTATAACGTTATATACTATTACGTAATATCGTATAACGTTATATACTATTACGTAATATCGTATAACGTTATATACTACTACGTAATAACGTATGACGATATATACTAATACGTAATAACGTATAACGTTATATAGTATCACCTTATCACGTATAACGTTATATACTATTACGTAATATCGTATAACGTTATATACTATTACGTAATATCGTATAACGTTATATACTACTACGTAATAACGTATAACGTTATAGAGTATTACCTTATGGCGTATAACGTTATATACCATTACGTACTGACGTATAACGTTATATACTATTACCTAATAACGTATAACGTTATATAGTATTACCATATGACGTATAACGTTATATACTATTACGTAATATCGTATAACGTTATATACTACTACGTAAGAACGTATAACGATATATACTAATACGTAATAACGTATAACATTATATAGTATCACCTTATGACGTATAACGTTTTTTACTATTACGTAATAACGTATAACGTTATATAGTATTACCTTATGACGTATAACGTTATGTAGTAGTACCTTATAACGTATAACGTTATATACTATTACGTAATATCGTATAACGTTAAATACTATTACGTAATAACGTATAACGTTATATGGTATTACCTTATGGCGTATAACGTTATATACCATTACGTACTGACGTATAACGTTATATACTATTACGCAATATCGTATAACGTTATATGCTATTACGTAATAACGTATAACGTTATATGGTATTACCTTATAACGTATAACGTTATATACCATTACGTACTGACGTATAATGTTATATACTATTACGTAATATCGTATAACGTTATATACTATTACGTAATATCGTATAACGTTATATACTACTACGTAATAACGTATAACGTTATATAGTATTACCTTATGGCGTATAACGTTATATACCATTACGAACTGACGTATAACGTTATATACTATTACGTAATAACGTATAACGTTATATAGTATTACCTTATAACGTATAACGTTATGTAGTAGTACCTTGTAACGTATAACGTTATAATCTGTTACATAATAACGTATAACGTTATATAGTATTACCATATGACGTATAACGTTATATACTATTACGTAATAACGTATAACGTTATATAGTATCACCTTATGACGTATAACGTTATATACCATTACGAACTGACGTATAACGTTATATACCATTACGTACTGACGTATAACGTTATATACTATTACGTAATAACGTATAACGTTATATAGTATTACCTTATAACGTATAACGTTATGTAGTAGTACCTTGTAACGTATAGCGTTATAATCTGTTACATAATAACGTATAACGTTATATAGTATTACCATATGACGTATAACGTTATATACTATTACGTAATAACGTATAACGTTATATAGTATCACCTTATGACGTATAACGTTATATACTACTACGTAATATCGTATAACGTTATATACTATTACGTAATATCGTATAACGTTATATACTATTACGTAATATCGTATAACGTTATATACTACTACGTAATAACGTATAACGTTATATAGTATTACCTTATGGCGTATAACGTTATATACCATTACGCACTGACGTATAACGTTATATACTATTACGTAATAACGTATAAAGTTATATGTTATTACCTTATAACGTATAACGTTATATACTATTACGTAATAAGGTATAACGTTATATAGTATTACCTTATGGCGTATAACGTTATATGCCATTACGAACTTACGTATAACGTTATATACTATTACGTAATATCGTATAACGTTATATACTATTACGTAATATCGTATAACGTTATATACTACTACGTAATAACGTATAACGTTATATAGTATTACCTTATGGCGTATAACGTTATATAGTATTACCTTATGACGTATAACGTTATGTAGTAGTACCTTATAACGTATAACGTTATATACTATTACGTAATATCGTATAACGTTATATACTATTACGTAATAACGTATAACGTGTTATAGTATTACCTTATAGCGTATAACGTTATATACCATTACGTACTGACGTATAACGTTATATACTATTACGTAATATCGTATAACGTTATATACTATTACGTAATATCGTATAACGTTATATACTACTACGTAATAACGTATGACGATATATACTAATACGTAATAACGTATAACGTTATATAGTATCACCTTATCACGTATAACGTTATATACTATTTCGTAATATCGTATAACGTTATATACTATTACGTAATATCGTATAACGTTATATACTACTACGTAATAACGTATAACGTTATAGAGTATTACCTTATGGCGTATAACGTTATATACCATTACGTACTGACGTATAACGTTATATACTATTACCTAATAACGTATAACGTTATATAGTATTACCATATGACGTATAACGTTATATACTATTACGTAATATCGTATAACGTTATATACTACTACGTAAGAACGTATAACGATATATACTAATACGTAATAACGTATAACATTATATAGTATCACCTTATGACGTATAACGTTATATACTACTACGTAATAACGTATAACGTTATATAGTATTACCTTATGGCGTATAACGTTATATAGTATTACCTTATGACGTCTAACGTTATGTAGTAGTACCTTATAACGTATAACGTTATATACTACTACGTAATAACGTATAACGTTATGTAGTATTACCTTATGGCGTATAACGTTATATACCATTACGTACTGACGTATAACGTTATATACTATTACGGAATAACGTATAACGTTATATTCTATTACGTAATAACTTATAACGTTATATGGTATTACCTTATAACGTATAACGTTATATACCATTACGTACTGACGTATAACGTTATATACTATTACGCAATATCGTATAACGTTATATGCTATTACGTAATAACGTATAACGTTATATGGTATTACCTTATAACGTATAACGTTATATACCATTACGTACTGACGTATAATGTTATATACTATTACGTAATATCGTATAACGTTATATACTATTACGTAATATCGTATAACGTTATATACTACTACGTAATAACGTATAACGTTATATAGTATTACCTTATGGCGTATAACGTTATATACCATTACGAACTGACGTATAACGTTATATACTATTACGTAATAACGTATAACGTTATATAGTATTACCTTATAACGTATAACGTTATGTAGTAGTACCTTGTAACGTATAACGTTATAATCTGTTACATAATAACGTATAACGTTATATAGTATTACCATATGACGTATAACGTTATATACTATTACGTAATAACGTATAACGTTATATAGTATCACCTTATGACGTATAACGTTATATACCATTACGAACTGACGTATAACGTTATATACCATTACGTACTGACGTATAACGTTATATACTATTACGTAATAACGTATAACGTTATATAGTATTACCTTATAACGTATAACGTTATGTAGTAGTACCTTGTAACGTATAACGTTATAATCTGTTACATAATAACGTATAACGTTATATAGTATTACCATATGACGTATAACGTTATATACTATTACGTAATAACGTATAACGTTATATAGTATCACCTTATGACGTATAACGTTATATACTACTACGTAATATCGTATAACGTTATATACTATTACGTAATATCGTATAACGTTATATACTATTACGTAATATCGTATAACGTTATATACTACTACGTAATAACGTATAACGTTATATAGTATTACCTTATGGCGTATAACGTTATATACCATTACGCACTGACGTATAACGTTATATACTATTACGTAATAACGTATAAAGTTATATGTTATTACCTTATAACGTATAACGTTATATACTATTACGTAATAAGGTATAACGTTATATAGTATTACCTTATGGCGTATAACGTTATATGCCATTACGAACTTACGTATAACGTTATATACTATTACGTAATATCGTATAACGTTATATACTATTACGTAATATCGTATAACGTTATATACTACTACGTAATAACGTATAACGTTATATAGTATTACCTTATGGCGTATAACGTTATATAGTATTACCTTATGACGTATAACGTTATGTAGTAGTACCTTATAACGTATAACGTTATATACTATTACGTAATATCGTATAACGTTATATACTATTACGTAATAACGTATAACGTGTTATAGTATTACCTTATAGCGTATAACGTTATATACCATTACGTACTGACGTATAACGTTATATACTATTACGTAATATCGTATAACGTTATATACTATTACGTAATATCGTATAACGTTATATACTACTACGTAATAACGTATGACGATATATACTAATACGTAATAACGTATAACGTTATATAGTATCACCTTATCACGTATAACGTTATATACTATTTCGTAATATCGTATAACGTTATATACTATTACGTAATATCGTATAACGTTATATACTACTACGTAATAACGTATAACGTTATAGAGTATTACCTTATGGCGTATAACGTTATATACCATTACGTACTGACGTATAACGTTATATACTATTACCTAATAACGTATAACGTTATATAGTATTACCATATGACGTATAACGTTATATACTATTACGTAATATCGTATAACGTTATATACTACTACGTAAGAACGTATAACGATATATACTAATACGTAATAACGTATAACATTATATAGTATCACCTTATGACGTATAACGTTATATACTACTACGTAATAACGTATAACGTTATATAGTATTACCTTATGGCGTATAACGTTATATAGTATTACCTTATGACGTCTAACGTTATGTAGTAGTACCTTATAACGTATAACGTTATATACTACTACGTAATAACGTATAACGTTATGTAGTATTACCTTATGGCGTATAACGTTATATACCATTACGTACTGACGTATAACGTTATATACTATTACGGAATAACGTATAACGTTATATTCTATTACGTAATAACTTATAACGTTATATGGTATTACCTTATAACGTATAACGTTATATACCATTACGTACTGACGTATAACGTTATATACTACTACGTACTAACGTATAACGTTATGTAGTATTACCTTATAACGTATAACGTTATATACTATTACGTAATAACGTATAACGTTATATAGTATTACTTTATGGCGTATAACGTTATATACCATTACGTACTGACGTATAATGTTATATACTATTACGTACTAACGTATAACGTTATGTAGTACCTTATAACGTATAACGTTATATACTATTACGTAATAACGTATAACGTTATATAGTATTACCTTATGGCGTATAACGTTATATACCATTACGTACTGACGTATAACGTTATATACTATTACGTACTAACGTATAACGTTATGTAGTATTACCTTATAACGTATAACGTTCTATACTATTACATAATAACGTATAACGTTATATAGTATTACCTTATAGCGTATAACGTTATATAGTATTACCTTATGACGTCTAACGTTATGTAGTAGTACCTTATAACGTATAACGTTATATACCATTACGTACTGACGTATAACGTTATATACTATTACGTAATATCGTATAACGTTATATACTATTACGTAATATCGTATAACGTTATACACTACTACGTAATAACGTATAACGTTATATAGTATTACCTTATGGCGTATAACGTTATATACCATTACGTACTGACGTATAACGTTATATACTATTACGTAATATCGTATAACGTTATATGCTATTACGTAATAACGTATAACATTATATGGTATTACCTTATAACGTATAACGTTATATACCATTACGTACTGACGTATAACGTTATATACTATTACGTAATATCGTATAACGTTATATACTATTACGTAATATCGTATAACGTTATATACTACTACGTAATAACGTATAACGTTATATAGTATTACCTTATGGCGTATAACGTTATATACCATTACGTACTGACGTATAACGTTATATACTATTACGTAATAACGTATAAAGTTATATGGTATTACCTTATAACGTATAACGATATATACTATTACGTAATAACGTATAACGTTTATATAGTATTACCTTATGGCGTATAACGTTATATACCGTTACGTACTGACGTATAACGTTATATACTATTACGTACTAACGTATAACGTTATGTAGTATTACCTTATAACGTATAACGTTATATACTATTACGTAATAACGTATAACGTTATATAGTGTCACCTTATGACGTATAACGTTATATACTATTACGTAATATCGTATAACGTTATATACTATTACGTAATATCGTATAACGTTATATACTACTACATAATAACGTATAACGTTATATAGTATTACCTTATGGCGTATAACGTTATATACCATTACGTACTGACGTATAACGTTATATACTATTACGTAATAACGTATAACGTTATATAGTATTACCTTATAACGTATAACGTTATGTAGTAGTACCTTGTAACGTATAACGTATACTATTACGTAATAACGTATAACGTTATATAGTATCACCTTATGACGTATAACGTTATATACTACTACGTAATATCGTATAACGTTATATACTATTACGTAATATCGTATAACGTTATATACGATTACGTAATATCGTATAACGTTATATACTACTACGTAATAACGTATAACGTTATATAGTATTACCTTATGGCGTATAACGTTATATACCATTACGCACTGACATATAACGTTATATACTATTACGTAATAACGTATAAAGTTATATGGTATTACCTTATAACGTATAACGTTATATACTATTACGTAATAAGGTATAACGTTATATAGTATTACCTTATGGCGTATAACGTTGTATACCATTACGTACTTACGTATAACGTTATATACTATTACGTAATATCGTATAACGTTATATACTATTACGTAATATCGTATAACGTTATATACTACTACGTAATAACGTATAACGTTATATAGTATTACCTTGTGGCGTATAACGTTATATAGTATTACCTTATGACGTATAACGTTATGTAGTAGTACCTTATAACGTATAACGTTATATACTATTACGTAATATCGTATAACGTTATATACTATTACGTAATAACGTATAACGTGTTATAGTATTACCTTATGGCGTATAACGTTATATACCATTACGTACTGACGTATAACGTTATATACTATTACGTAATATCGTATAACGTTATATACTATTACGGAATATCGTATAACGTTATATACTACTACGTAATAACGTATGACGATATATACTAATACGTAATAACGTATAACGTTATATAGTATCACCTTATCACGTATAACGTTATATACTATTACGTAATATCGTATAACGTTATATACTATTACGTAATATCGTATAACGTTATATACTACTACGTAATAACGTATAACGTTATAGAGTATTACCTTATGGCGTATAACGTTATATACCATTACGTACTGACGTATAACGTTATATACTATTACCTAATAACGTATAACGTTATATAGTATTACCTTATGACGTATAACGTTATGTAGTAGTACCTTATAACGTATAACGTTATATACTATTACGTAATAACGTATAACGTGTTATAGTGTTACCTTATGGCGTATAACGTTATATACCATTACGTACTGACGTATAACGTTATATACTATTACGTAATATCGTATAACGTTATATACTATTACGTAATATCGTATAACGTTATATACTACTACGTAATAACGTATGACGATATATACTAATACGTAATAACGTATAACGTTATATAGTATCACCTTATCACGTATAACGTTATATACTATTACGTAATATCGTATAACGTTATATACTATTACGTAATATCGTATAACGTTATATACTACTACGTAATAACGTATAACGTTATAGAGTATTACCTTATGGCGTATAACGTTATATACCATTACGTACTGACGTATGACGTTATATACTACTACGTAAGAACGTATAACGATATATACTAATACGTAATAACGTATAACGTTATATAGTATTACCTTATGACGTATAACGTTATGTAGTAGTACCTTATAACGTATAACGTTATATACTATTACATAATAACGTATAACGTTATATAGTATTACCATATGACGTATAACGTTATATACTATTACGTAATATCGTATAACGTTATATACTACAACGTAAGAACGTATAACGATATATACTAATACGTAATAACGTATAACGTTATATAGTATTACCTTATAGCGTATAACGTTATATAGTATTACCTTATGACGTCTAACGTTATGTAGTAGTACCTTATAACGTATAACGTTATATACTATTACGTAATATCGTATAACGTTAAATACTATTACGTAATAACGTATAACGTTATATAGTATTACCTTATGGCGTATAACGTTATATACCATTACGTACTGACGTATAACGTTATATACTATTACGCAATATCGTATAACGTTATATGCTATTACGTAATAACGTATAACGTTATATGGTATTACCTTATAACGTATAACGTGATATACCATTACGTACTGACGTATAACGTTATATACTATTACGTAATATCGTATAACGTTATATGCTATTACGTAATAACGTATAACGTTATATGGTATTACCTTATAACGTATAACGTTATATACCATTACGTACTGACGTATAACGTTATATACTATTACGTAATATCGTATAACGTTATATACCATTACGTACTGACGTATAACGTTATATACTATTACGTAATAACGTATAACGTTATATAGTATTACCATATGACGTATAACGTTATTTACTATTATGCAATAACGTATAACGTTATATAGTATCACCTTATGACGTATAACGTTATATACTATTACGTAATATCGTATAACGTTATATACTACTACGTAATAACGTATAACGATATATACTAATACGTAATAACGTATAACGTTATATAGTATCACCTTATAACGTATAACGTTATGTAGTAGTACCTTATAACGTATAACGTTATATACTATTACATAATAACGTATAACGTTATATAGTATTACCATATGACGTATAACGTTATATACTATTACGTAATATCGTATAACGTTATATACTACTACGTAAGAACGTATAACGATATATACTAATACGTAATAACGTATAACGTTATATAGTACTACCTTATGGCGTATAACGTTATATAGTATTACCTTATGACGTCTAATGTTATGTAGTAGTACCTTATAACGTATAACGTTTTTTACTATTACGTAATAACGTATAACGTTATATAGTATTACCTTATGACGTATAACGTTATGTAGTAGTACCTTATAGCGTATAACGTTATATAGTATTACCTTATGGCGTATAACGTTATATACCATTACGTACTGACGTATAACGTTATATACCATTACGTACTGACGTATAACGTTATATACTATTACGTACTAACGTATAACGTTATGTAGTATTACCTTATAACGTATAACGTTATATACTATTACATAATAACGTATAACGTTATATACTATTACGTAATATCGTATAACGTTAAATACTATTACGTAATAACGTATAACGTTATATAGTATTAACTTATGGCGTATAACGTTATATACCATTACGTACTGACGTATAACGTTATATACTATTACGTAATAACGCATAACGTTATATACTATTACGTAATAACGTATAACGTTATATGGTATTACCTTATAACGTATAACGTTATATACCATTAAGTACTGACGTATAACGTTATATACTATTACTTAATATCGTATAACGTTATATACTATTACGTAATATCGTATAACGTTATATACTACTACGTAATAACGTATAACGTTATATAGTATTACCTTATGGCGTATAACGTTATATACCATTACGAACTGACGTATAACGTTATATACTATTACGTAATAACGTATAACGTTATATAGTATTACCTTATAACGTATAACGTTATGTAGTAGTACCTTGTAACGTATAACGTTATAATCTGTTACATAATAACGTATAACGTTATATAGTATTACCATATGACGTATAACGTTATATACTATTACGTAATAACGTATAACGTTATATAGTATCACCTTATGACGTATAACGTTATATACTACTACGTAATATCGTATAACGTTATACGTTATTACGTAATATCGTATAACGTTATATACTATTACGTAATATCGTATAACGTTATATACTACTACGTAATAACGTATAACGTTATATAGTATTACCTTATGGCGTATAACGTTATATACCATTACGCACTGACGTATAACGTTATATACTATTACGTAATAACGTATAACGTTATATAGTATTACCTTATAACGTATAACGTTATGTAGTAGTACCTTGTAACGTATAACGTTATAATCTGTTACATAATAACGTATAACGTTATATAGTATTACCATATGACGTATAACGTTATATACTATTACGTAATAACGTATAACGTTATATAGTATCACCTTATGACGTATAACGTTATATACTACTACGTAATATCGTATAACGTTATATACTATTACGTAATATCGTATAACGTTATATACTATTACGTAATATCGTATAACGTTATATACTACTACGTAATAACGTATAACGTTATATAGTATTACCTTATGGCGTATAACGTTATATACCATTACGCACTGACGTATAACGTTATATACTATTACGTAATAACGTATAAAGTTATATGGTATTACCTTATAACGTATAACGTTATATACTATTACGTAATAAGGTATAACGTTATATAGTATTACCCTATGGCGTATAACGTTATATACCATTACGTACTGACGTATAACGTTATATACTATTACGCAATATCGTATAACGTTATATACTACTACGTAAGAACGTATAACGATATATACTAATACGTAATAACGTATAACGTTATATAGTATTACCTTATAGCGTATAACGTTATATAGTATTACCTTATGACGTCTAACGTTATGTAGTAGTACCTTATAACGTATAACGTTATATACTATTACGTAATATCGTATAACGTTAAATACTATTACGTAATAACGTATAACGTTATATAGTATTACCTTATAGCGTATAACGTTATATAGTATTACCTTATGACGTCTAACGTTATATACTATTACGTAATATCGTATAACGTTAAATACTATTACGTAATAACGTATAACGTTATATAGTATTACCTTATGACGTCTAACGTTATGTAGTAGTACCTTATAACGTATAACGTTATATACTATTACGTAATATCGTATAACGTTAAATACTATTACGTAATAACGTATAAAGTTATATGGTATTACCTTATAACGTATAACGTTATATACTATTACGTAATAAGGTATAACGTTATATAGTATTACCTTATGGCGTATAACGTTATATGCCATTACGTACTTACGTATAACGTTATATACTATTACGTAATATCGTATAACGTTATATACTATTACGTAATATCGTATAACGTTATATACTACTTCCTAATAACGTATAACGTTATATAGTATTACCTTATGGCGTATAACGTTATATAGTATTACCTTATGACGTATAACGTTATGTAGTAGTACCTTATAACGTATAACGTTATATACTATTACGTAATATCGTATAACGTTATATACTATTACGTAATAACGTATAACGTGTTATAGTATTACCTTATGGCGTATAACGTTATATACCATTACGTACTGACGTATAACGTTATATACTATTACGTAATATCGTATAACGTTATATACTATTACGTAATATCGTATAACGTTATATACTATTACGTAATATCGTATAACGTTATATACTACTACGTAATAACGTATAACGTTATAGAGTATTACCTTATGGCGTATAACGTTATATACCATTACGTACTGACGTATAACGTTATATACTATTACCTAATAACGTATAACGTTATATAGTATTACCTTATGACGTATAACGTTATGTAGTAGTACCTTATAACGTATAACGTTATATACTATTACGTAATATCGTATAACGTTAAATACTATTACGTAATAACGTATAAAGTTATATGGTATTACCTTATAACGTATAACGTTATATACTATTACGTAATAAGGTATAACGTTATATAGTATTACCTTATGGCGTATAACGTTATATGCCATTACGTACTTACGTATAACGTTATATACTACTACGTAAGAACGTATAACGATATATACTAATACGTAATAACGTATAACGTTATATAGTATTACCTTATAGCGTATAACGTTATATACTATTACGTAATAACGTATAACGTTATATAGTGTCACCTTATGACGTATAACGTTATATACTATTACGTAATATCGTATAACGTTATATACTATTACGTAATATCGTATAACGTTATATACTATTACGTAATAACGTATAACGTGTTATAGTATTACCTTATGGCGTATAACGTTATATACCATTACGTACTGACGTATAACGTTATATACTATTACGTAATATCGTATAACGTTATATACTATTACGTAATATCGTATAACGTTATATACTATTACGTAATATCGTATAACGTTATATACTACTACGTAATAACGTATAACGTTATAGAGTATTACCTTATGGCGTATAACGTTATATACCATTACGTGCTGACGTATAACGTTATATACTATTACCTAATAACGTATAACGTTATATAGTATTACCTTATGACGTATAACGTTATGTAGTAGTACCTTATAACGTATAACGTTATATACTATTACGTAATATCGTATAACGTTAAATACTATTACGTAATAACGTATAACATTATATGGTATTACCTTATAACGTATAACGTTATATACCATTACGTACTGACGTATAACGTTATATACTATTACGTAATATCGTATAACGTTATATACTATTACGTAATATCGTATAACGTTATATACTACTACGTATTAACGTATAACGTTATATAGTATTACCTTATGGCGTATAACGTTATATACCATTACGTACTGACGTATAACGTTATATACTATTACGTAATAACGTATAAAGTTATATGGTATTACCTTATAACGTATAACGATATATACTAATACGTAATAACGTATAACGTTATATAGTATTACCTTATAGCGTATAACGTTATATACTATTACGTAATAACGTATAACGTTATATAGTGTCACCTTATAACGTATAACGTTATATACTATTACGTAATATCGTATAACGTTAAATACTATTACGTAATAACGTATAACGTTATATAGTATTACCTTATGACGTATAACGTTATGTAGTAGTACCTTATAGCGTATAACGTTATATAGTATTACCTTATGGCGTATAACGTTATATACCATTACGTACTGACGTATAACGTTATATACCATTACGTACTGACGTATAACGTTATATACTATTACGTACTAACGTATAACGTTATGTAGTATTACCTTATAACGTATAACGTTATATACTATTACATAATAACGTATAACGTTATATACTATTACGTAATATCGTATAACGTTAAATACTATTACGTAATAACGTATAACGTTATATAGTATTAACTTATGGCGTATAACGTTATATACCATTACGTACTGACGTATAACGTTATATACTATTACGCAATATCGTATAACGTTATATGCTATTACGTAATAACGTATAACGTTATATGGTATTACCTTATAACGTATAACGTTATATACCATTAAGTACTGACGTATAACGTTATATACTATTACTTAATATCGTATAACGTTATATACTATTACGTAATATCGTATAACGTTATATACTACTACGTAATAACGTATAACGTTATATAGTATTACCTTATGGCGTATAACGTTATATACCATTACGAACTGACGTATAACGTTATATACTATTACGTAATAACGTATAACGTTATATAGTATTACCTTATAACGTATAACGTTATGTAGTAGTACCTTGTAACGTATAACGTTATAATCTGTTACATAATAACGTATAACGTTATATAGTATTACCATATGACGTATAACGTTATATACTATTACGTAATAACGTATAACGTTATATAGTATCACCTTATGACGTATAACGTTATATACTACTACGTAATATCGTATAACGTTATACGTTATTACGTAATATCGTATAACGTTATATACTATTACGTAATATCGTATAACGTTATATACTACTACGTAATAACGTATAACGTTATATAGTATTACCTTATGGCGTATAACGTTATATACCATTACGCACTGACGTATAACGTTATATACTATTACGTAATAACGTATAACGTTATATAGTATTACCTTATAACGTATAACGTTATGTAGTAGTACCTTGTAACGTATAACGTTATAATCTGTTACATAATAACGTATAACGTTATATAGTATTACCATATGACGTATAACGTTATATACTATTACGTAATAACGTATAACGTTATATAGTATCACCTTATGACGTATAACGTTATATACTACTACGTAATATCGTATAACGTTATATACTATTACGTAATATCGTATAACGTTATATACTATTACGTAATATCGTATAACGTTATATACTACTACGTAATAACGTATAACGTTATATAGTATTACCTTATGGCGTATAACGTTATATACCATTACGCACTGACGTATAACGTTATATACTATTACGTAATAACGTATAAAGTTATATGGTATTACCTTATAACGTATAACGTTATATACTATTACGTAATAAGGTATAACGTTATATAGTATTACCCTATGGCGTATAACGTTATATACCATTACGTACTGACGTATAACGTTATATACTATTACGCAATATCGTATAACGTTATATACTACTACGTAAGAACGTATAACGATATATACTAATACGTAATAACGTATAACGTTATATAGTATTACCTTATAGCGTATAACGTTATATAGTATTACCTTATGACATCTAACGTTATGTAGTAGTACCTTATAACGTATAACGTTATATACTATTACGTAATATCGTATAACGTTAAATACTATTACGTAATAACGTATAACGTTATATAGTATTACCTTATAGCGTATAACGTTATATAGTATTACCTTATGACGTCTAACGTTATATACTATTACGTAATATCGTATAACGTTAAATACTATTACGTAATAACGTATAACGTTATATAGTATTACCTTATGACGTCTAACGTTATGTAGTAGTACCTTATAACGTATAACGTTATATACTATTACGTAATATCGTATAACGTTAAATACTATTACGTAATAACGTATAAAGTTATATGGTATTACCTTATAACGTATAACGTTATATACTATTACGTAATAAGGTATAACGTTATATAGTATTACCTTATGGCGTATAACGTTATATGCCATTACGTACTTACGTATAACGTTATATACTATTACGTAATATCGTATAACGTTATATACTATTACGTAATATCGTATAACGTTATATACTACTTCCTAATAACGTATAACGTTATATAGTATTACCTTATGGCGTATAACGTTATATAGTATTACCTTATGACGTATAACGTTATGTAGTAGTACCTTATAACGTATAACGTTATATACTATTACGTAATATCGTATAACGTTATATACTATTACGTAATAACGTATAACGTGTTATAGTATTACCTTATGGCGTATAACGTTATATACCATTACGTACTGACGTATAACGTTATATACTATTACGTAATATCGTATAACGTTATATACTATTACGTAATATCGTATAACGTTATATACTATTACGTAATATCGTATAACGTTATATACTACTACGTAATAACGTATAACGTTATAGAGTATTACCTTATGGCGTATAACGTTATATACCATTACGTACTGACGTATAACGTTATATACTATTACCTAATAACGTATAACGTTATATAGTATTACCTTATGACGTATAACGTTATGTAGTAGTACCTTATAACGTATAACGTTATATACTATTACGTAATATCGTATAACGTTAAATACTATTACGTAATAACGTATAAAGTTATATGGTATTACCTTATAACGTATAACGTTATATACTATTACGTAATAAGGTATAACGTTATATAGTATTACCTTATGGCGTATAACGTTATATGCCATTACGTACTTACGTATAACGTTATATACTACTACGTAAGAACGTATAACGATATATACTAATACGTAATAACGTATAACGTTATATAGTATTACCTTATAGCGTATAACGTTATATACTATTACGTAATAACGTATAACGTTATATAGTGTCACCTTATGACGTATAACGTTATATACTATTACGTAATATCGTATAACGTTATATACTATTACGTAATATCGTATAACGTTATATACTATTACGTAATAACGTATAACGTGTTATAGTATTACCTTATGGCGTATAACGTTATATACCATTACGTACTGACGTATAACGTTATATACTATTACGTAATATCGTATAACGTTATATACTATTACGTAATATCGTATAACGTTATATACTATTACGTAATATCGTATAACGTTATATACTACTACGTAATAACGTATAACGTTATAGAGTATTACCTTATGGCGTATAACGTTATATACCATTACGTGCTGACGTATAACGTTATATACTATTACCTAATAACGTATAACGTTATATAGTATTACCTTATGACGTATAACGTTATGTAGTAGTACCTTATAACGTATAACGTTATATACTATTACGTAATATCGTATAACGTTAAATACTATTACGTAATAACGTATAACATTATATGGTATTACCTTATAACGTATAACGTTATATACCATTACGTACTGACGTATAACGTTATATACTATTACGTAATATCGTATAACGTTATATACTATTACGTAATATCGTATAACGTTATATACTACTACGTATTAACGTATAACGTTATATAGTATTACCTTATGGCGTATAACGTTATATACCATTACGTACTGACGTATAACGTTATATACTATTACGTAATAACGTATAAAGTTATATGGTATTACCTTATAACGTATAACGATATATACTATTACGTAATAACGTATAACGTTTATATAGTATTACCTTATGGCGTATAACGTTATATACCGTTACGTACTGATGTATAACGTTATATACTATTACGTACTAACGTATAACGTTATGTAGTATTACCTTATAACGTATAACGTTATATACTATTACGTAATAACGTATAACGTTATATAGTGTCACCTTATGACGTATAACGTTATATACTATTACGTAATATCGTATAACGTTATATACTATTACGTAATATCGTATAACGTTATATACTACTACATAATAACGTATAACGTTATATAGTATTACCTTATGGCGTATAACGTTATATACCATTACGTACTGACGTATAACGTTATATACTATTACGTAATAACGTATAACGTTATATAGTATTACCTTATAACGTATAACGTTATGTAGTAGTACCTTGTAACGTATAACGTTATAATCTGTTACATAATAACGTATAACGTTATATAGTATTACCATATGACGTATAACGTTATATACTATTACGTAATCACGTATAACGTTATATAGTATCACCTTATGACGTATAACGTTATATACTACTACGTAATATCGTATAACGTTATATACTATTACGTAATATCGTATAACGTTATATACTATTACGTAATATCGTATAACGTTATATACTACTACGTAATAACGTATAACGTTATATAGTATTACCTTATGGCGTATAACGTTATATACCATTACGCACTGACATATAACGTTATATACTATTACGTAATAACGTATAAAGTTATATGGTATTACCTTATAACGTATAACGTTATATACTATTACGTAATAAGGTATAACGTTATATAGTATTACCTTATGGCGTATAACGTTGTATACCATTACGTACTTACGTATAACGTTATATACTATTACGTAATATCGTATAACGTTATATACTATTACGTAATATCGTATAACGTTATATACTACTACGTAATAACGTATAACGTTATATAGTATTACCTTGTGGCGTATAACGTTATATAGTATTACCTTATGACGTATAACGTTATGTAGTAGTACCTTATAACGTATAACGTTATATACTATTACGTAATATCGTATAACGTTATATACTACTACGTAATAACGTATAACGTTATAGAGTATTACCTTATGGCGTATAACGTTATATACCATTACGTACTGACGTATAACGTTATATACTATTACCTAATAACGTATAACGTTATATAGTATTACCTTATGACGTATAACGTTATGTAGTAGTACCTTATAACGTATAACGTTATATACTATTACGTAATAACGTATAACGTGTTATAGTGTTACCTTATGGCGTATAACGTTATATACCATTACGTACTGACGTATAACGTTATATACTATTACGTAATATCGTATAACGTTATATACTATTACGTAATATCGTATAACGTTATATACTACTACGTAATAACGTATGACGATATATACTAATACGTAATAACGTATAACGTTATATAGTATCACCTTATCACGTATAACGTTATATACTATTACGTAATATCGTATAACGTTATATACTATTACGTAATATCGTATAACGTTATATACTACTACGTAATAACGTATAACGTTATAGAGTATTACCTTATGGCGTATAACGTTATATACCATTACGTACTGACGTATGACGTTATATACTACTACGTAAGAACGTATAACGATATATACTAATACGTAATAACGTATAACGTTATATAGTATTACCTTATGACGTATAACGTTATGTAGTAGTACCTTATAACGTATAACGTTATATACTATTACATAATAACGTATAACGTTATATAGTATTACCATATGACGTATAACGTTATATACTATTACGTAATATCGTATAACGTTATATACTACAACGTAAGAACGTATAACGATATATACTAATACGTAATAACGTATAACGTTATATAGTATTACCTTATAGCGTATAACGTTATATAGTATTACCTTATGACGTCTAACGTTATGTAGTAGTACCTTATAACGTATAACGTTATATACTATTACGTAATATCGTATAACGTTAAATACTATTACGTAATAACGTATAACGTTATATAGTATTACCTTATGGCGTATAACGTTATATACCATTACGTACTGACGTATAACGTTATATACTATTACGCAATATCGTATAACGTTATATGCTATTACGTAATAACGTATAACGTTATATGGTATTACCTTATAACGTATAACGTGATATACCATTACGTACTGACGTATAACGTTATATACTATTACGTAATATCGTATAACGTTATATGCTATTACGTAATAACGTATAACGTTATATGGTATTACCTTATAACGTATAACGTTATATACCATTACGTACTGACGTATAACGTTATATACTATTACGTAATATCGTATAACGTTATATACCATTACGTACTGACGTATAACGTTATATACTATTACGTAATAACGTGTAACGTTATATAGTATTACCATATGACGTATAACGTTATTTACTATTATGCAATAACGTATAACGTTATATAGTATCACCTTATGACGTATAACGTTATATACTATTACGTAATATCGTATAACGTTATATACTACTACGTAATAACGTATAACGATATATACTAATACGTAATAACGTATAACGTTATATAGTATCACCTTATAACGTATAACGTTATGTAGTAGTACCTTATAACGTATAACGTTATATACTATTACATAATAACGTATAACGTTATATAGTATTACCATAAGACGTATAACGTTATATACTATTACGTAATATCGTATAACGTTATATACTACTACGTAAGAACGTATAACGATATATACTAATACGTAATAACGTATAACGTTATATAGTACTACCTTATGGCGTATAACGTTATATAGTATTACCTTATGACGTCTAATGTTATGTAGTAGTACCTTATAACGTATAACGTTTTTTACTATTACGTAATAACGTATAACGTTATATAGTATTACCTTATGACGTATAACGTTATGTAGTAGTACCTTATAACGTATAACGTTATATAGTATTACCTTATGGCGTATAACGTTATATACCATTACGTACTGACGTATAACGTTATATACCATTACGTACTGACGTATAACGTTATATACTATTACGTACTAACGTATAACGTTATGTAGTATTACCTTATAACGTATAACGTTATATACTATTACATAATAACGTATAACGTTATATACTATTACGTAATATCGTATAACGTTAAATACTATTACGTAATAACGTATAACGTTATATAGTATTAACTTATGGCGTATAACGTTATATACCATTACGTACTGACGTATAACGTTATATACTATTACGCAATATCGTATAACGTTATATGCTATTACGTAATAACGTATAACGTTATATGGTATTACCTTATAACGTATAACGTTATATACCATTAAGTACTGACGTATAACGTTATATACTATTACTTAATATCGTATAACGTTATATACTATTACGTAATATCGTATAACGTTATATACTACTACGTAATAACGTATAACGTTATATAGTATTACCTTATGGCGTATAACGTTATATACCATTACGAACTGACGTATAACGTTATATACTATTACGTAATAACGTATAACGTTATATAGTATTACCTTATAACGTATAACGTTATGTAGTAGTACCTTGTAACGTATAACGTTATAATCTGTTACATAATAACGTATAACGTTATATAGTATTACCATATGACGTATAACGTTATATACTATTACGTAATAACGTATAACGTTATATAGTATCACCTTATGACGTATAACGTTATATACTACTACGTAATATCGTATAACGTTATATACTATTACGTAATATCGTATAACGTTATATACTATTACGTAATATCGTATAACGTTATATACTACTACGTAATAACGTATAACGTTATATAGTATTACCTTATGGCGTATAACGTTATATACCATTACGCACTGACGTATAACGTTATATACTATTACGTAATAACGTATAACGTTATATAGTATTACCTTATAACGTATAACGTTATGTAGTAGTACCTTGTAACGTATAACGTTATAATCTGTTACATAATAACGTATAACGTTATATAGTATTACCATATGACGTATAACGTTATATACTATTACGTAATAACGTATAACGTTATATAGTATCACCTTATGACGTATAACGTTATATACTACTACGTAATATCGTATAACGTTATATACTATTACGTAATATCGTATAACGTTATATACTATTACGTAATATCGTATAACGTTATATACTACTACGTAATAACGTATAACGTTATATAGTATTACCTTATGGCGTATAACGTTATATACCATTACGCACTGACGTATAACGTTATATACTATTACGTAATAACGTATAAAGTTATATGGTATTACCTTATAACGTATAACGTTATATACTATTACGTAATAAGGTATAACGTTATATAGTATTACCTTATGGCGTATAACGTTATATACCATTACGTACTTACGTATAACGTTATATACTATTACGTAATATCGTATAACGTTATATACTATTACGTAATATCGTATAACGTTATATACTACTACGTAATAACGTATAACGTTATATAGTATTACCTTATGGCGTATAACGTTATATAGTATTACCTTATGACGTATAACGTTATGTAGTAGTACCTTATAACGTATAACGTTATATACTATTACGTAATATCGTATAACGTTATATACTATTACGTAATAACGTATAACGTGTTATAGTATTACCTTATGGCGTATAACGTTATATACCATTACGTACTGACGTATAACGTTATATACTATTACGTAATATCGTATAACGTTATATACTATTACGTAATAACGTATAACGTGTTATAGTATTACCTTATGGCGTATAACGTTATATACCATTACGTACTGACGTATAACGTTATATACTATTACGTAATATCGTATAACGTTATATACTATTACGTAATATCGTATAACGTTATATACTATTACGTAATATCGTATAACGTTATATACTACTACGTAATAACGTATAACGTTATATAGTATCACCTTATCACGTATAACGTTATATACCATTACGCACTGACGTATAACGTTATATACTATTACGTAATAACGTATAACGTTATATAGTATTACCTTATAACGTATAACGTTATGTAGTAGTACCTTGTAACGTATAACGTTATAATCTGTTACATAATAACGTATAACGTTATATAGTATTACCATATGACGTATAACGTTATATACTATTACGTAATAACGTATAACGTTATATAGTATCACCTTATGACGTATAACGTTATATACTACTACGTAATATCGTATAACGTTATATACTATTACGTAATATCGTATAACGTTATATACTATTACGTAATATCGTATAACGTTATATACTACTACGTAATAACGTATAACGTTATATAGTATTACCTTATGGCGTATAACGTTATATACCATTACGCACTGACGTATAACGTTATATACTATTACGTAATAACGTATAAAGTTATATGGTATTACCTTATAACGTATAACGTTATATACTATTACGTAATAAGGTATAACGTTATATAGTATTACCTTATGGCGTATAACGTTATATACCATTACGTACTTACGTATAACGTTATATACTATTACGTAATAACGTATAACGTTATATAGTATTACCTTATAACGTATAACGTTATGTAGTAGTACCTTGTAACGTATAACGTTATAATCTGTTACATAATAACGTATAACGTTATATAGTATTACCATATGACGTATAACGTTATATACTATTACGTAATAACGTATAACGTTATATAGTATCACCTTATGACGTATAACGTTATATACTACTACGTAATATCGTATAACGTTATATACTATTACGTAATATCGTATAACGTTATATACTATTACGTAATATCGTATAACGTTATATACTACTACGTAATAACGTATAACGTTATATAGTATTACCTTATGGCGTATAACGTTATATACCATTACGCACTGACGTATAACGTTATATACTATTACGTAATAACGTATAACGTTATATAGTATTACCTTATAACGTATAACGTTATGTAGTAGTACCTTGTAACGTATAACGTTATAATCTGTTACATAATAACGTATAACGTTATATAGTATTACCATATGACGTATAACGTTATATACTATTACGTAATAACGTATAACGTTATATAGTATCACCTTATGACGTATAACGTTATATACTACTACGTAATATCGTATAACGTTATATACTATTACGTAATATCGTATAACGTTATATACTATTACGTAATATCGTATAACGTTATATACTACTACGTAATAACGTATAACGTTATATAGTATTACCTTATGGCGTATAACGTTATATACCATTACGCACTGACGTATAACGTTATATACTATTACGTAATAACGTATAAAGTTATATGGTATTACCTTATAACGTATAACGTTATATACTATTACGTAATAAGGTATAACGTTATATAGTATTACCTTATGGCGTATAACGTTATATACCATTACGTACTTACGTATAACGTTATATACTATTACGTAATATCGTATAACGTTATATACTATTACGTAATATCGTATAACGTTATATACTACTACGTAATAACGTATAACGTTATATAGTATTACCTTATGGCGTATAACGTTATATAGTATTACCTTATGACGTATAACGTTATGTAGTAGTACCTTATAACGTATAACGTTATATACTATTACGTAATATCGTATAACGTTATATACTATTACGTAATAACGTATAACGTGTTATAGTATTACCTTATGGCGTATAACGTTATATACCATTACGTACTGACGTATAACGTTATATACTATTACGTAATATCGTATAACGTTATATACTATTACGTAATAACGTATAACGTGTTATAGTATTACCTTATGGCTTATAACGTTATATACCATTACGTACTGACGTATAACGTTATATACTATTACGTAATATCGTATAACGTTATATACTATTACGTAATATCGTATAACGTTATATACTACTACGTAATAACGTATGACGATATATACTAATACGTAATAACGTATAACGTTATATAGTATCACCTTATCACGTATAACGTTATATACTATTACGAAATATCGTATAACGTTATATACTATTACGTAATATCGTATAACGTTATATACTATTACGTACTAACGTATAACGTTATGTAGTATTACCTTATAACGTATAACGTTATATACTATTACATAATAACGTATAACGTTATATAGTATTACCATATGACGTATAACGTTATATACTATTACGTAATATCGTATAACGTTATATACTACTACGTAAGAACGTATAACGATATATACTAATACGTAATAACGTATAACGTTATATAGTATTACCTTATAGCGTATAACGTTATATAGTATTACCGTATGACGTGTAACGTTATGTAGTAGTACTTTATAACGTATAACGTTATATACTATTACGTAATATCGTATAACGTTAAATACTATTACGTAATAACGTATAACGTTATATAGTATTACCCTATGGCGTATAACGTTATATACCATTACGTACTGACGTATAACGTTATATACTATTACGCAATATCGTATAACGTTATATACTACTACGTAAGAACGTATAACGATATATACTAATACGTAATAACGTATAACGTTATATAGTATTACCTTATAGCGTATAACGTTATATAGTATTACCTTATGACGTCTAACGTTATGTAGTAGTACCTTATAACGTATAACGTTATATACTATTACGTAATATCGTATAACGTTAAATACTATTACGTAATAACGTATAACGTTATATAGTATTACCTTATAGCGTATAACGTTATATAGTATTACCTTATGACGTCTAACGTTATGTAGTAGTACCTTATAACGTATAACGTTATATACTATTACGTAATATCGTATAACGTTAAATACTATTACGTAATAACGTATAAAGTTATATGGTATTACCTTATAACGTATAACGTTATATACTATTACGTAATAAGGTATAACGTTATATAGTATTACCTTATGGCGTATAACGTTATATGCCATTACGTACTTACGTATAACGTTATATACTATTACGTAATATCGTATAACGTTATATACTATTACGTAATATCGTATAACGTTATATACTACTACCTAATAACGTATAACGTTATATAGTATTACCTTATGGCGTATAACGTTATATAGTATTACCTTATGACGTATAACGTTATGTAGTAGTACCTTATAACGTATAACGTTATATACTATTACGTAATATCGTATAACGTTATATACTATTACGTAATAACGTATAACGTGTTATAATATTACCTTATGGCGTATAACGTTATATACCATTACGTACTGACGTATAACGTTATATACTATTACGTAATATCGTATAACGTTATATACTATTACGTAATATCGTATAACGTTATATACTATTACGTAATATCGTATAACGTTATATACTACTACGTAATAACGTATAACGTTATAGAGTATTACCTTATGGCGTATAACGTTATATACCATTACGTACTGACGTATAACGTTATATACTATTTCCTAATAACGTATAACGTTATATAGTATTACCTTATGACGTATAACGTTATGTAGTAGTACCTTATAACGTATAACGTTATATACTATTACGTAATATCGTATAACGTTAAATACTATTACGTAATAACGTATAAAGTTATATGGTATTACCTTATAACGTATAACGTTATATACTATTACGTAATAAGGTATAACGTTATATAGTATTACCTTATGGCGTATAACGTTATATGCCATTACGTACTTACGTATAACGTTATATACTACTACGTAAGAACGTATAACGATATATACTAATACGTAATAACGTATAACGTTATATAGTATTACCTTATAGCGTATAACGTTATATAGTATTACCTTATGACGTCTAACGTTATGTAGTAGTACCTTATAACGTATAACGTTATATACTATTACGTAATATCGTATAACGTTAAATACTATTACGTAATAACGTATAACGTTATATAGTATTACCTTATGGCGTATAACGTTATATACCATTACGTACTGACGTATAACGTTATATACTATTACGCAATATCGTATAACGTTATATGCTTTTACGTAATAACGTATAACGTTATATGGTATTACCTTATAACGTATAACGTTATATACCATTAAGTACTGACGTATAACGTTATATACTATTACTTAATATCGTATAACGTTATATACTATTACGAATTATCGTATAACGTTATATACTACTACGTAATAACGTATAACGTTATATAGTATTACCTTATGGCGTATAACGTTATATACCATTACGAACTGACGTATAACGTTATATACTATTACGTAATAACGTATAACGTTATATAGTATTACCTTATAACGTATAACGTTATGTAGTAGTACCTTGTAACGTATAACGTTATAATCTGTTACATAATAACGTATAACGTTATATAGTATTACCATATGACGTATAACGTTATATACTATTACGTAATAACGTATAACGTTATATAGTATCACCTTATGACGTATAACGTTATATACTACTACGTAATATCGTATAACGTTATATACTATTACGTAATATCGTATAACGTTATATACTATTACGTAATATCGTCTAACGTTATATACTACTACGTAATAACGTATAACGTTATATAGTATTACCTTATGGCGTATAACGTTATATACCATTACGCACTGACGTATAACGTTATATACTATTACGTAATAACGTATAACGTTATATAGTATTACCTTATAACGTATAACGTTATGTAGTAGTACCTTGTAACGTATAACGTTATAATCTGTTACATAATAACGTATAACGTTATATAGTATTACCATATGACGTATAACGTTATATACTATTACGTAATAACGTATAACGTTATATAGTATCACCTTATGACGTATAACGTTATATACTACTACGTAATATCGTATAACGTTATATACTATTACGTAATATCGTATAACGTTATATACTATTACGTAATATCGTATAACGTTATATACTACTACGTAATAACGTATAACGTTATATAGTATTACCTTATGTCGTATAACGTTATATACCATTACGCACTGACGTATAACGTTATATACTATTACGTAATAACGTATAAAGTTATATGGTATTACCTTATAACGTATAACGTTATATACTATTACGTAATAAGGTATAACGTTATATAGTATTACCTTATGGCGTATAACGTTATATACCATTACGTACTTACGTATAACGTTATATACTATTACGTAATATCGTATAACGTTATATACTATTACGTAATATCGTATAACGTTATATACTACTACGTAATAACGTATAACGTTATATAGTATTACCTTATGGCGTATAACGTTATATAGTATTACCTTATGACGTATAACGTTATGTAGTAGTACCTTATAACGTATAACGTTATATACTATTACGTAATATCGTATAACGTTATATACTATTACGTAATAACGTATAACGTGTTATAGTATTACCTTATGGCGTATAACGTTATATACCATTACGTACTGACGTATAACGTTATATACTATTACGTAATATCGTATAACGTTATATACTATTACGTAATATCGTATAACGTTATATACTACTACGTAATAACGTATGACGATATATACTAATACGTAATAACGTATAACGTTATATAGTATCACCTTATCACGTATAACGTTATATACTATTACGTAATATCGTATAACGTTATATACTATTACGTAATATCGTATAACGTTATATACTATTACGTACTAACGTATAACGTTATGTAGTATTACCTTATAACGTATAACGTTATATACTATTACATAATAACGTATAACGTTATATAGTATTACCATATGACGTATAACGTTATATACTATTACGTAATATCGTATAACGTTATATACTACTACGTAAGAACGTATAACGATATATACTAATACGTAATAACGTATAACGTTATATAGTATTACCTTATAGCGTATAACGTTATATAGTATTACCTTATGACGTCTAACGTTATGTAGTAGTACCTTATAACGTATAACGTTATATACTATTACGTAATATCGTATAACGTTAAATACTATTACGTAATAACGTATAACGTTATATAGTATTACCCTATGGCGTATAACGTTATATACCATTACGTACTGACGTATAACGTTATATACTATTACGCAATATCGTATAACGTTATATACTACTACGTAAGAACGTATAACGATATATACTAATACGTAATAACGTATAACGTTATATAATATTACCTTATAGCGTATAACGTTATATAGTATTACCTTATGACGTCTAACGTTATGTAGTAGTACCTTATAACGTATAACGTTATATACTATTACGTAATATCGTATAACGTTAAATACTATTACGTAATAACGTATAACGTTATATAGTATTACCTTATAGCGTATAACGTTATATAGTATTACCTTATGACGTCTAACGTTATGTAGTAGTACCTTATAACGTATAACGTTATATACTATTACGTAATATCGTATAACGTTAAATACTATTACGTAATAACGTATAAAGTTATATGGTATTACCTTATAACGTATAACGTTATATACTATTACGTAATAAGGTATAACGTTATATAGTATTACCTTATGGCGTATAACGTTATATGCCATTACGTACTTACGTATAACGTTATATACTATTACGTAATATCGTATAACGTTATATACTATTACGTAATATCGTATAACGTTATATACTACTACGTAATAACGTATAACGTTATATAGTATTACCTTATGGCGTATAACGTTATATAGTATTACCTTATGACGTATAACGTTATGTAGTAGTACCTTATAACGTATAACGTTATATACTATTACGTAATATCGTATAACGTTATATACTATTACGTAATAACGTATAACGTGTTATAGTATTACCTTATGGCGTATAACGTTGTATACCATTACGTACTGACGTATAACGTTATATACTATTACGTAATATCGTATAACGTTATATACTATTACGTAATATCGTATAACGTTATATACTATTACGTAATATCGTATAACGTTATATACTACTACGTAATAACGTATAACGTTATAGAGTATTACCTTATGGCGTATAACGTTATATACCATTACGTACTGACGTATAACGTTATATACTATTACCTAATAACGTATAACGTTATATAGTATTACCTTATGACGTATAACGTTATGTAGTAGTACCTTATAACGTATAACGTTATATACTATTACGTAATATCGTATAACGTTATATACTATTACGTAATAACGTATAACGTGTTATAGTGTTACCTTATGGCGTATAACGTTATATACCATTACGTACTGACGTATAACGTTATATACTATTACGTAATATCGTATAACGTTATATACTATTACGTAATATCGTATAACGTTATATACTACTACGTAATAACGTATGACGATATATACTAATACGTAATAACGTATAACGTTATATAGTATCACCTTATCACGTATAACGTTATATACTATTACGTAATATCGTATAACGTTATATACTATTACGTAATATCGTATAACGTTATATACTACTACGTAATAACGTATAACGTTATAGAGTATTACCTTATGGCGTATAACGTTATATACCATTACGTACTGACGTATGACGTTATATACTACTACGTAAGAACGTATAACGATATATACTAATACGTAATAACGTATAACGTTATATAGTATTACCTTATGACGTATAACGTTATGTAGTAGTACCTTATAACGTATAACGTTATATACTATTACATAATAACGTATAACGTTATATAGTATTACCATATGACGTATAACGTTATATACTATTACGTAATATCGTATAACGTTATATACTACTACGTAAGAACGTATAACGATATATACTAATACGTAATAACGTATAACATTATATAGTATCACCTTATGACGTATAACGTTATATACTACTACGTAATAACGTATAACGTTATATAGTATTACCATATGACGTATAACGTTATATACTATTACGTAATATCGTATAACGTTATATACTACTACGTAAGAACGTATAACGTTATATACTAGTACGTAATATCGTATAACGTTAAATACTATTACGTAATAACGTATAACGTTATATAGTATTACCTTATGGCGTATAACGTTATATACCATTACGTACTGACGTATAACGTAATATACTATTACGCAATATCGTATAACGTTATATGCTATTACGTAATAACGTATAACGTTATATGGTATTACCTTATAACGTATAACGTTATATACCATTACGTACTGACGTATAACGTTATATACTATTACGTAATATCGTATAACGTTATATGCTATTACGTAATAACGTGTAACGTTATATGGTATTACCTTATAACGTATAACGTTATATACCATTACGTACTGACGTATAACGTTATATACTATTACGTAATATCGTATAACGTTATATACCATTACGTACTGACGTATAACGTTATATACTATTACGTAATAACGTATAACGTTATATAGTATTACCATATGACGTATAACGTTATTTACTATTACGTAATATCGTATAACGTTATATACTACTACGTAAGAACGTATAACGATATATACTAATACGTAATAACGTATAACGTTATATAGTACTACCTTATGGCGTATAACGTTATATAGTATTACCTTATGACGTCTAATGTTATGTAGTAGTACCTTATAACATATAATGTTTTTTACTATTACGTAATAACGTATAACGTTATATAGTATTACCTTATGACGTATAACGTTATGTAGTAGTACCTTATAACGTATAACGTTATATAGTATTACCTTATGGCGTATAACGTTATATACCATTACGTACTGACGTATAACGTTATATACTATTACGTACTAACGTATAACGTTATGTAGTATTACCTTATAACGTATAACGTTATATACTATTACATAATAACGTATAACGTTATATAGTATTACCATATGACGTATAACGTTATATACTATTACGTAATATCGTATAACGTTATATACTACTACGTAAGAACGTATAACGATATATACTAATACGTAATAACGTATAACGTTATATAGTATTACCTTATAGCGTATAACGTTATATAGTATTACCTTCTGACGTCTAACGTTATGTAGTAGTACCTTATAACGTATAACGTTATATACTATTACGTAATATCGTATAACGTTAAATACTATTACGTAATAACGTATAACGTTATATAGTATTACCTTATGGCGTATAACGTTATATACCATTACGTACTGACGTATAACGTTATATACTATTACGCAATATCGTATAACGTTATATGCTATTACGTAATAACGTATAACGTTATATGGTATTACCTTATAACGTATAACGTTACATACCATTAAGTACTGACGTATAACGTTATATACTATTACCTAATAACGTATAGCGTTATATAGTATTACCATATGACGTATAACGTTATATACTATTACGTAATATCGTATAACGTTATATACTACTACGTAAGAACGTATAACGATATATACTAATACGTAATAACGTATAACGTTATATAGTATTACCTTATAGCGTATAACGTTATATAGTATTACCTTATGACGTCTAACGTTATGTAGTAGTACCTTATAACGTATAACGTTATATACTATTACGTAATATCGTATAACGTTAAATACTATTACGTAATAACGTATAACGTTATATAGTATTACCTTATGGCGTATAACGTTATATACCATTACGTACTGACGTATAACGTTATATACTATTACGCAATATCGTATAACGTTATATGCTATTACGTAATAACGTATAACGTTATATGGTATTACCTTATAACGTATAACGTTATATACCATTAAGTACTGACGTATAACGTTATATACTATTACCTAATAACGTATAGCGTTATATAGTATTACCATATGACGTATAACGTTATATACTATTACGTAATATCGTATAACGTTATATACTACTACGTAAGAACGTATAACGATATATACTAATACGTAATAACGTATAACATTATATAGTATCACCTTATGACGTATAACGTTTTTTACTGTTACGTAATAACGTATAACGTTATATAGTATTACCTTATGACGTATAACGTTATGTAGTAGTACCTTATAACGTATAACGTTATATAGTATTACCTTATGGCGTATAACGTTATATACCATTACGTACTGACGTATAACGTTATATACTATTACGTACTAACGTATAACGTTATGTAGTATTACCTTATAACGTATAACGTTATATACTATTACATAATAACGTATAACGTTATATAGTATTACCATATGACGTATAACGTTATATACTATTACGTAATATCGTATAACGTTATATACTACAACGTAAGAACGTATAACGATATATACTAATACGTAATAACGTATAACGTTATATAGTATTACCTTATAGCGTATAACGTTATATAGTATTACCTTATGACGTCTAACGTTATGTAGTAGTACCTTATAACGTATAACGTTATATACTATTACGTAATATCGTATAACGTTAAATACTATTACGTAATAACGTATAACGTTATATAGTATTACCTTATGGCGTATAACGTTATATACCATTACGTACTGACGTATAACGTTATATACTATTACGCAATATCGTATAACGTTATATTCTATTACGTAATAACGTATAACGTTATATACTATTACGTAATAACGTATAAAGTTATATGGTATTACCTTATAACGTATAACGTTATATACTATTACGTAATAAGGTATAACGTTATATAGTATTACCTTATGGCGTATAACGTTATATGCCATTACGTACTTACGTATAACGTTATATACTATTACGTAATATCGTATAACGTTATATACTATTACGTAATATCGTATAACGTTATATACTATTACGCAATATCGTATAACGTTATATGCTATTACGTAATAACGTATAACGTTATATACTATTACGTAATAACGTATAAAGTTATATGGTATTACCTTATAACGTATAACGTTATATACTATTACGTAATAAGGTATAACGTTATATAGTATTACCTTATAACGTATAACGTTATGTAGTAGTACCTTGTAACGTATGACGTTATAATCTGTTACATAATAACGTATAACGTTATATAGTATTACCATATGACGTATAACGTTATATACTATTACGTAATAACGTATAACGTTATATAGTATCACCTTATGACGTATAACGTTATATACTACTACGTAATATCGTATAACGTTATATACTATTACGTAATATCGTATAACGTTATATACTATTACGTAATATCGTATAACGTTATATACTACTACGTAATAACGTATAACGTTATATAGTATTACCTTATGGCGTATAACGTTATATACCATTACGCACTGACGTATAACGTTATATACTATTACGTAATAACGTATAAAGTTATATGGTATTACCTTATAACGTATAACGTTATATACTATTACGTAATAAGGTATAACGTTATATAGTATTACCTTATGGCGTATAACGTTATATACCATTACGTACTTACGTATAACGTTATATACTATTACGTAATATCGTATAACGTTATATACTATTACGTAATATCGTATAACGTTATATACTACTACGTAATAACGTATAACGTTATATAGTATTACCTTATGGCGTATAACGTTATATACCATTACGTACTGACGTATAACGTTATATACTATTACGCAATATCGTATAACGTTATATGCTATTACGTAATAACGTATAACGTTATATGGTATTACCTTATAACGTATAACGTTATATACCATTAAGTACTGACGTATAACGTTATATACTATTACTTAATATCGTATAACGTTATATACTATTACGTAATATCGTATAACGTTATATACTACTACGTAATAACGTATAACGTTATATAGTATTACCTTATGGCGTATAACGTTATATACCATTACGAACTGACGTATAACGTTATATACTATTACGTAATAACGTATAACGTTATATAGTATTACCTTATAACGTATAACGTTATGTAGAAATACCTTGTAACGTATAACGTTATAATCTGTTACATAATAACGTATAACGTTATATAGTATTACCATATGACGTATAACGTTATATACTATTACGTAATAACGTATAACGTTATATAGTATCACCTTATGACGTATAACGTTATATACTACTACGTAATATCGTATAACGTTATATACTATTACGTAATGTCGTATAACGTTATATACTATTACGTAATATCGTATAACGTTATATACTACTACGTAATAACGTATAACGTTATATAGTATTACCTTATGGCGTATAACGTTATATACCATTACGCACTGACGTATAACGTTATATACTATTACGTAATAACGTATAAAGTTATATGGTATTACCTTATAACGTATAACGTTATATACTATTACGTAATAAGGTATAACGTTATATAGTATTACCTTATGGCGTATAACGTTATATACCATTACGTACTTACGTATAACGTTATATACTATTACGTAATATCGTATAACGTTATATACTATTACGTAATATCGTATAACGTTATATACTATTACGTAATATCGTATAACGTTATATACTACTACGTAATAACGTATGACGATATATACTAATACGTAATAACGTATAACGTTATATAGTATCACCTTATCACGTATAACGTTATATACTATTACGTAATATCGTATAACGTTATATACTATTACGTAATATCGTATAACGTTATATACTATTACGTAATAAGGTATAACGTTATATAGTATTACCTTATGGCGTATAACGTTATATGCCATTACGTACTTACGTATAACGTTATATACTATTACGTAATATCGTATAACGTTATATACTATTACGTAATATCGTATAACGTTATATACTATTACGCAATATCGTATAACGTTATATGCTATTACGTAATAACGTATAACGTTATATACTATTACGTAATAACGTATAAAGTTATATGGTATTACCTTATAACGTATAACGTTATATACTATTACGTAATAAGGTATAACGTTATATAGTATTACCTTATAACGTATAACGTTATGTAGTAGTACCTTGTAACGTATAACGTTATAATCTGTTACATAATAACGTATAACGTTATATAGTATTACCATATGACGTATAACGTTATATACTATTACGTAATAACGTATAACGTTATATAGTATCACCTTATGACGTATAACGTTATATACTACTACGTAATATCGTATAACGTTATATACTATTACGTAATATCGTATAACGTTATATACTATTACGTAATATCGTATAACGTTATATACTACTACGTAATAACATATAACGTTATATAGTATTACCTTATGGCGTATAACGTTATATACCATTACGCACTGACGAATAACGTTATATACTATTACGTAATAACGTATAAAGTTATATGGTATTACCTTATAACGTATAACGTTATATACTATTACGTAATAAGGTATAACGTTATATAGTATTACCTTATGGCGTATAACGTTATATACCATTACGTACTTACGTATAACGTTATATACTATTACGTAATATCGTATAACGTTATATACTATTACGTAATATCGTATAACGTTATATACTACTACGTAATAACGTATAACGTTATATAGTATTACCTTATGGCGTATAACGTTATATAGTATTACCTTATGACGTATAACGTTATGTAGTAGTACCTTATAACGTATAACGTTATATACTATTACGTAATATCGTATAACGTTATATACTATTACGTAATAACGTATAACGTGTTATAGTATTACCTTATGGCGTATAACGTTATATACCATTACGTACTGACGTATAACGTTATATACTATTACGTAATATCGTATAACGTTATATACTATTACGTAATATCGTATAACGTTATATACTACTACGTAATAACGTATGACGATATATACTAATACGTAATAACGTATAACGTTATATAGTATCACCTTATCACGTATAACGTTATATACTATTACGTAATATCGTATAACGTTATATACTATTACGTAATATCGTATAACGTTATATACTACTACGTAATAACGTATAACGTTATAGAGTATTACCTTATGGCGTATAACGTTATATACCATTACGTACTGACGTATAACGTTATATACTATTACCTAATAACGTATAACGTTATATAGTATTACCATATGACGTATAACGTTATATACTACTACGTAAGAACGTATAACGATATATACTAATACGTAATAACGTATAACATTATATAGTATCACCTTATGACGTATAACGTTTTTTACTATTACGTAATAACGTATAACGTTATATAGTATTACCTTATGACGTACAACGTTATGTAGTAGTACCTTATAACGTATAACGTTATATAGTATTACCTTATGGCGTATAACGTTATATACCATTACGTACTGACGTATAACGTTATATACTATTACGTACTAACGTATAACGTTATGTAGTATTACCTTATAACGTATAACGTTATATACTATTACATAATAACGTATAACGTTATATAGTATTACCATATGACGTATAACGTTATATACTATTACGTAATATCGTATAACGTTATATACTACTACGTAAGATCGTATAACGATATATACTAATACGTAATAACGTATAACGTTATATAGTATTACCTTATAGCGTATAACGTTATATAGTATTACCTTATGACGTCTAACGTTATGTAGTAGTACCTTATAACGTATAACGTTATATACTACTACGTAATATCGTATAACGTTATATACTATTACGTAATATCGTATAACGTTATATACTATTACGTAATATCGTATAACGTTATATACTACTACGTAATAACGTATAACGTTATATAGTATTACCTTATGGCGTATAACGTTATATACTATTACGTAATATCGTATAACGTTATATACTATTACGTAATATCGTATAACGTTATATACTAATACGTAATAACGTATAACGTTATATAGTATTACCTTATAGCGTATAACGTTATATAGTATTACCTTATGACGTCTAACGTTATGTAGTAGTACCTTATAACGTATAACGTTATATACTATTACGTAATATCGTATAACGTTAAATACTATTACGTAATAACGTTTAACGTTATATAGTATTACCTTATGGCGTATAACGTTATATACCATTACGTACTGACGTATAACGTTATATACTATTACGCAATATCGTATAACGTTATATGCTATTACGTAATAACGTATAACGTTATATACTATTACGTAATAACGTATAAAGTTATATGGTATTACCTTATAACGTATAACGTTATATACTATTACGTAATAAGGTATAACGTTATATAGTATTACCTTATGGCGTATAACGTTATATGCCATTACGTACTTACGTATAACGTTATATACTATTACGTAATATCGTATAACGTTATATACTATTACCTAATAACGTATAACGTTATATAGTATTACCTTATGACGTATAACGTTATGTAGTAGTACCTTATAACGTATAACGTTATATACTATTACATAATAACGTATAACGTTATATAGTATTACCATATGACGTATAACGTTATATACTATTACGTAATATCGTATAACGTTATATACTACTACGTAAGAACGTATAACGATATATACTAATACGTAATAACGTATAACATTATATAGTATCACCTTATGACGTATAACGTTATATACTACTACGTAATAACGTATAACGTTATATAGTATTACCTTATGGCGTATAACGTTATATAGTATTACCTTATGACGTCTAACGTTATGTAGTAGTACCTTATAACGTATAACGTTATATACTATTACATAATAACGTATAACGTTATATAGTATTACCATATGACGTATAACGTTATATACTATTACGTAATATCGTATAACGTTATATACTACTACGTAAGAACGTATAACGATATATACTAATACGTAATAACGTATAACGTTATATAGTATTACCTTATAGCGTATAACGTTATATAGTATTACCTTATGACGTCTAACGTTATGTAGTAGTACCTTATAACGTATAACGTTATATACTATTACGTAATAACGTATAACGTTATATAGTATTACCTTATGGCGTATAACGTTATATACCATTACGTACTGACGTATAACGTTATATACTATTACGCAATATCGTATAACGTTATATGCTATTACGTAATAACGTATAACGTTATATGGTATTACCTTATAACGTATAACGTTATATACCATTACGTACTGACGTATAAGGTTATATACTATTACGTAATATCGTATAACGTTATATACTATTACGTAATATCGTATAACGTTATACACTACTACGTAATAACGTATAACGTTATATAGTATTACCTTATGGCGTATAACGTTATATACCATTACGTACTGACGTATAACGTTATATACTATTACGTAATATCGTATAACGTTATATGCTATTACGTAATAACGTATAACGTTATATGGTATTACCTTATAACGTATAACGTTATATACCATTACGTACTGACGTATAACGTTATATACTATTACGTAATATCGTATAACGTTATATACTATTACGTAATATCGTATAACGTTATATACTACTACGTAATAACGTATAACGTTATATAGTATTACCTTATGGCGTATAACGTTATATACCATTACGTACTGACGTACAACGTTATATACTATTACGTAATAACGTATAAAGTTATATGGTATTACCTTATAACGTATAACGTTATATACTATTACGTAATAACGTATAACGTTTATATAGTATTACCTTATGGCGTATAACGTTATATACCGTTACGTACTGACGTATAACGTTATATACTATTACGTACTAACGTATAACGTTATGTAGTATTACCTTATAACGTATAACGTTATATACTATTACGTAATAACGTATAACGTTATATAGTGTCACGTTATGACGTATAACGTTATATACTATTACGTAATATCGTATAACGTTATATACTATTACGTAATATCGTATAACGTTATATAGTACTACATAATAACGTATAACGGTATATAGTATTACCTTATGGCGTATAACGTTATATACCATTACGTACTGACGTATAACGTTATATACTATTACGTAATAACGTATAACGTTATATAGTATTACCTTATAACGTATAACGTTATGTAGTAGTACCTTGTAACGCATAACGTTATAATCTGTTACATAATAACGTATAACGTTATATAGTATTACCATATGACGTATAACGTTATATACTATTACGTAATAACGTATAACGTTATATAGTATCACCTTATGACGTATAACGTTATATACTACTACGTAATATCGTATAACGTTATATACTATTACGTAATATCGTATAACGTTATATACTATTACGTAATATCGTATAACGTTATATACTACTACGTAATAACGTATAACGTTATATAGTATTACCTTATGGCGTATAACGTTATATACCATTACGCACTGACGTATAACGTTATATACTATTACGTAATAACGTATAAAGTTATATGGTATTACCTTATAACGTATAACGTTATATACTATTACGTAATAAGGTATAACGTTATATAGTATTACCTTATGGCGTATAACGTTATATGCCATTACGTACTTACGTATAACGTTATATACTATTACGTAATATCGTATAACGTTATATACTATTACGTAATATCGTATAACGTTATATACTACTACGTAATAACGTATAACGTTATATAGTATTACCTTATGGCGTATAACGTTATATAGTATTACCTTATGACGTATAACGTTATATAGTAGTACCTTATAACGTATAACGTTATATACTATTACGTAATATCGTATAACGTTATATACTATTACGTAATAACGTATAACGTGTTATAGTATTACCTTATGGCGTATAACGTTATATACCATTACGTACTGACGTATAACGTTATATACTATTACGTAATATCGTATAACGTTATATACTATTACGTAATATCGTATAACGTTATATACTACTACGTAATAACGTATAACGTTATATAGTATTACCTTATGGCGTATAACGTTATATACCATTACGTACTGACGTACAACGTTATATACTATTACGTAATAACGTATAAAGTTATATGGTATTACCTTATAACGTATAACGTTATATACTATTACGTAATAACGTATAACGTTTATATAGTATTACCTTATGGCGTATAACGTTATATACCGTTACGTACTGACGTATAACGTTATATACTATTACGTACTAACGTATAACGTTATGTAGTATTACCTTATAACGTATAACGTTATATACTATTACGTAATAACGTATAACGTTATATAGTGTCACGTTATGACGTATAACGTTATATACTATTACGTAATATCGTATAACGTTATATACTATTACGTAATATCGTATAACGTTATATAGTACTACATAATAACGTATAACGGTATATAGTATTACCTTATGGCGTATAACGTTATATACCATTACGTACTGACGTATAACGTTATATACTATTACGTAATAACGTATAACGTTATATAGTATTACCTTATAACGTATAACGTTATGTAGTAGTACCTTGTAACGCATAACGTTATAATCTGTTACATAATAACGTATAACGTTATATAGTATTACCATATGACGTATAACGTTATATACTATTACGTAATAACGTATAACGTTATATAGTATCACCTTATGACGTATAACGTTATATACTACTACGTAATATCGTATAACGTTATATACTATTACGTAATATCGTATAACGTTATATACTATTACGTAATATCGTATAACGTTATATACTACTACGTAATAACGTATAACGTTATATAGTATTACCTTATGGCGTATAACGTTATATACCATTACGCACTGACGTATAACGTTATATACTATTACGTAATAACGTATAAAGTTATATGGTATTACCTTATAACGTATAACGTTATATACTATTACGTAATAAGGTATAACGTTATATAGTATTACCTTATGGCGTATAACGTTATATGCCATTACGTACTTACGTATAACGTTATATACTATTACGTAATATCGTATAACGTTATATACTATTACGTAATATCGTATAACGTTATATACTACTACGTAATAACGTATAACGTTATATAGTATTACCTTATGGCGTATAACGTTATATAGTATTACCTTATGACGTATAACGTTATATAGTAGTACCTTATAACGTATAACGTTATATACTATTACGTAATATCGTATAACGTTATATACTATTACGTAATAACGTATAACGTGTTATAGTATTACCTTATGGCGTATAACGTTATATACCATTACGTACTGACGTATAACGTTATATACTATTACGTAATATCGTATAACGTTATATACTATTACGTAATATCGTATAACGTTATATACTACTACGTAATAACGTATGACGATATATACTAATACGTAATAACGTATAACGTTATATAGTATCACCTTATCACGTATAACGTTATATACTATTTCGTAATATCGTATAACGTTATATACTATTACGTAATATCGTATAACGTTATATACTACTACGTAATAACGTATAACGTTATAGAGTATTACCTTATGGCGTATAACGTTATATACCATTACGTACTGACGTATAACGTTATATACTATTACGTAATAACGTATAACGTTATATGGTATTACCTTATAACGTATAACGTTATATACCATTACGTACTGACGTATAACGTTATATACTATTACGTAATAACGTATAACGTTATATAGTATTACCATATGACGTATAACGTTATTTACTATTATGTAATAACGTATAACGTTATATAGTATCACCTTATGACGTATAACGTTATATACTATTACGTAATATCGTATAACGTTATATACTACTACGTAATAACGTATAACGATATATACTAATACGTAATAACGTATAACATTATATAGTATCACCTTATGACGTATAACGTTATATACTACTACGTAATAACGTATAACGTTATATAGTATTACCTTATGGCGTATAACGTTATATAGTATTACCTTATGACGTCTAACGTTATGTAGTAGAACCTTATAACGTATAACGTTATATACTATTACATAATAACGTATAACGTTATATAGTATTACCATATGACGTATAACGTTATATACTATTACGTAATATCGTATAACGTTATATACTACTACGTAAGAACGTATAACGATATATACTAATACGTAATAACGTATAACGTTATATAGTATTACCTTATAGCGTATAACGTTATATAGTATTACCTTATGACGTCTAACGTTATGTAGTAGTACCTTATAACGTATAACGTTATATACTATTACGTAATATCGTATAACGTTAAATACTATTACGTAATAACGTATAACGTTATATAGTATTACCTTATGGCGTATAACGTTATATACCATTACGTACTGACGTATAACGTTATATACTATTACGCAATATCGTATAACGTTATATGCTATTACGTAATAACGTATAACGTTATATGGTATTACCTTATAACGTATAACGTTATATACCATTACGTACTGACGTATAACGTTATATACTATTACGTAATATCGTATAACGTTATATACTATTACGTAATAACGTATAACGTGTTATAGTATTACCTTATGGCGTATAACGTTATATACCATTACGTACTGACGTATAACGTTATATACTATTACGTAATATCGTATAACGTTATATACTATTACGTAATATCGTATAACGTTATATACTACTACGTAATAACGTATGACGATATATACTAATACGTAATAACGTATAACGTTATATAGTATCACCTTATCACGTATAACGTTATATACTATTACGTAATATCGTATAATGTTATATACTATTACGTAATATCGTATAACGTTATATACTACTACGTAATAACGTATAACGTTATAGAGTATTACCTTATGGCGTATAACGTTATATACCATTACGTACTGACGTATAACGTTATATACTACTACGTAAGAGCGTATAACGATATATACTAATACGTAATAACGTATAACGTTATATAGTATTACCTTATGACGTATAACGTTATGTAGTAGTACCTTATAACGTATAACGTTATATACTATTACATAATAACGTATAACGTTATATAGTATTACCATATGACGTATAACGTTATATACTATTACGTAATATCGTATAACGTTATATACTACTACGTAAGAACGTATAACGATATATACTAATACGTAATAACGTATAACATTATATAGTATCACCTTATGACGTATAACGTTATATACTACTACGTATTAACGTATAACGTTATATAGTATTACCTTATGGCGTATAACGTTATATAGTATTACCTTATGACGTCTAACGTTATGTAGTAGTACCTTATAACGTATAACGTTATATACTACTACGTAATAACGTATAACGTTATGTAGTATTACCTTATGGCGTATCACGTTATATACCATTACGTACTGACGTATAACGTTATATACTATTACGGAATAACGTATAACGTTATATTCTATTACGTAATAACGTATAACGTTATATGGTATTACCTTATAACGTATAACGTTATATACCATTACGTACTGACGTATAACGTTATATACTACTACGTACTAACGTATAACGTTATGTAGTATTACCTTATAACGTATAACGTTATATACTATTGCGTAATAACGTATAACGTTATATAGTATTACCTTATGGCGTATAACGTTATATACCATTACGTACTGACGTATAATGTTATATACTATTACGTACTAACGTATAACGTTATGTAGTATTACCTTATAACGTATAACGTTATATACTATTACGTAATAACGTATAACGTTATATAGTATTACCTTATGGCGTATAACGTTATATACCATTACGTACTGACGTATAACGTTATATACTATTACGTAATAACGTATAAAGTTATATGGTATTACCTTATGGCGTATAACGTTATATACCATTACGTACTGACGTATAACGTTATATACTATTACGTACTAACGTATAACGATATATACTATTACGTAATATCGTATAACGTTATATACTACTACGTAATAACGTATAACGATATATACTAATACGTAATAACGTATAACGTTATATAGTATCACCTTATAACGTATAACGTTATGTAGTAGTACCTTATAACGTATAACGTTATATACTATTACATAATAACGTATAACGTTATATAGTATTACCATATGACGTATAACGTTATATACTATTACGTAATATCGTATAACGTTATATACTACTACGTAAGAACGTATAACGATATATACTAATACGTAATAACGTATAACGTTATATAGTACTACCTTATGGCGTATAACGATATATAGTATTACCTTATGACGTCTAACGTTATGTAGTAGTACCTTATAACGTATAACGTTTTTTACTATCACGTAATAACGTATAACGTTATATAGTATTACCTTATGACGTATAACGTTATGTAGTAGTACCTTATAACGTATAACGTTATATAGTATTACCTTATGGCGTATAACGTTATATACCATTACGTACTGACGTATAACGTTATATACTATTACGTACTAACGTATAACGTTATGTAGTATTACCTTATAACGTATAACGTTATATACTATTACATAATAACGTATAACGTTATATAGTATTACCATATGACGTATAACGTTATATACTATTACGTAATATCGTATAACGTTATATACTACTAAGTAAGAACGTATAACGATATATACTAATACGCAATAACGTATAACGTTATATAGTATTACCTTATAGCGTATAACGTTATATAGTATTACCTTATGACGTCTAACGTAATGTAGTAGTACCTTATAACGTATAACGTTATATACTATTACGTAATATCGTATAACGCTAAATACTATTACGTAATAACGTATAACGTTATATAGTATTACCTTACGGCGTATAACGTTATATAACATTACGTACTGACGTATAACGTTATATACTATTACGCAATATCGTATAACGTTATATGCTATTACGTAATAACGTATAACGTTATATGGTATTACCTTATAACGTATAACGTTATATGCTATTACGTAATAACGTATAACGTTATATGGTATTACCTTATAACGTATAACGTTATATACCATTACGTACTGACGTATAACGTTATATACTATTACGTAATATCGTAAAACGTTATATACTATTACGTAATATCGTATAACGTTATATACTACTACGTAATAACGTATAACGTTATATAGTATTACCTTATGGCGTATAACGTTATATACCATTACGTACTGACGTATAACGTTATATACTATTACGTAATAACGTATAAAGTTATATGGTATTACCTTATAACGTATAACGTTATATACTATTACGTAATAACGTATAACGTTATATGGTATTACCATATGGCGTATAACGTTATATACCATTACGTACTGACGTATAACGTTATATACTATTACGTACTAACGTATAACGTTATGTAGTATTACCTTATAACGTATAACGTTATATACTATTACGTAACAACGTATAACGTTATATAGTGTCACCTTATGACGTATAACGTTATATACTACTACGTAATAACGTATAACGTTATATAGTATTACCATATGACGTATAACGTTATTTACTATTATGTAATAACGTATAACGTTATATAGTATCACCTTATGACGTATAACGTTATATACTATTACGTAATATCGTATAACGCTAAATACTATTACGTAATAACGTATAACGTTATATAGTATTACCTTACGGCGTATAACGTTATATAACATTACGTACTGACGTATAACGTTATATACTATTACGCAATATCGTATAACGTTATATACTATTACATAATAACGTATAACGTTATATAGTATTACCATATGACGTATAACGTTATATACTATTACGTAATATCGTATAACGTTATATACTACTAAGTAAGAACGTATAACGATATATACTAATACGCAATAACGTATAACGTTATATAGTATTACCTTATAGCGTATAACGTTATATAGTATTACCTTATGACGTCTAACGTAATGTAGTAGTACCTTATAACGTATAACGTTATATACTATTACGTAATATCGTATAACGCTAAATACTATTACGTAATAACGTATAACGTTATATAGTATTACCTTACGGCGTATAACGTTATATAACATTACGTACTGACGTATAACGTTATATACTATTACGCAATATCGTATAACGTTATATGCTATTACGTAATAACGTATAACGTTATATGGTATTACCTTATAACGTATAACGTTATATGGTATTACCTTATAACGTATAACGTTATATACCATTACGTACTGACGTATAACGTTATATACTATTACGTAATATCGTATAACGTTATATACTATTACGTAATATCGTATAACGTTATATACTACTACGTAATAACGTATAACGTTATATAGTATTACCTTATGGCGTATAACGTTATATACCATTACGTACTGACGTATAACGTTATATACTATTACGTAATAACGTATAAAGTTATATGGTATTACCTAATATCTTATAACGTTATATACTATTACGTAATAACGTATAACGTTATATAGTATTACATTATGGCGTATAACGTTATATACCATTACGTACTGACGTATAACGTTATATACTATTACGTACTAACGTATAACGTTATGTAGTATTACCTTATAACGTATAACGTTATATACTATTACGTAACAACGTATAACGTTATATAGTGTCACCTTATGACGTATAACGTTATATACTACTACGTAATAACGTATAACGTTATATAGTATTACCTTATGGCGTATAACGTTATATACCATAACGTACTGACGTATAACGTTATATACTATTACGTAATAACGTATAACGTTATATACTATTACGTAATAACGTATAACGTTATATACTATTACGTAATAACGTATAACGTTATATGGCATTACCTTATGGCGTATAACGTTATATACCATTACGTACTGACGTATAACGTTATATAGTATTACGTAATATCGTTTAACGTTATATACTACTACGTAAGAACGTATAACGATATATACTAATACGTAATAACGTATAACGTTATATAGTATTACCTTATGGCGTATAACGTTATATAGTATTACCTTAGGACGTCTAACGTTATGTAGTAGTACCTTATAACGTATAACGTTATTTACTATTACGTAATAACGTATAACGTTATATAGTATTACCTTATGACGTATAACGTTATGTAGTAGTACCTTATAACGTATAACGTTATATAGTATTACCTTATGGCGTATAACGTTATATACCATTACGTACTGACGTATAACGTTATATACTATTACGTAATAACGTATAACGTTATATGGTATTACCTTATAACGTATAACGTTATATACCATTACGTACTGACGTATAACGTTATATACTATTACGTAATAACGTATAACGTTATATAGTATTACCATATGACGTATAACGTTATTTACTATTATGTAATAACGTATAACGTTATATAGTATCACCTTATGACGTATAACGTTATATACTATTACGTAATATCGTATAACGTTATATACTACTACGTAATAACGTATAACGATATATACTAATACGTAATAACGTATAACGTTATATAGTATTACCTTATGGCGTATAACGTTATATACTATTACGTAATATCGTATAACGTTATATAGTATTACCTTATGTCGTATAACGTTATGTAGTAGTACCTTATAACGTATAACGTTATATACTACTACGTAATAACGTATAACGTTATATACTATTACGTAATACCGTATAACGTTATATACTATTACGTAATAACGTATAACGATATATACTAATACGTAATAACGTATAACGTTATGTAGTAGTACCTTATAACGTATAACGTTATATACTATTACATAATAACGTATAACGTTATATAATATTACCATATGACGTATAACGTTATATACTATTACGCAATATCGTATAACGTTATATACTACTACGTAAGAACGTATAACGATATATACTAATACGTAATAACGTATAACGTTATATAGTATTACCTTATGGCGTATAACGTTATATAGTATTACCTTATGACGTCTAACGTTATGTAGTAGTACCTTATAACGTATAACGTTATTTACTATTACGTAATAACGTATAACGTTATATAGTATTACCTTATGTCGTATAACGTTATGTAGTAGTACCTTATAACGTATAACGTTATATACTACTACGTAATAACGTATAACGTTATATACTATTACGTAATACCGTATAACGTTATATACTATTACGTAATATCGTATAACGTTATATACTACTACGTAATAACGTATAACGTTATATAGTATTACCTTATAACGTATAACGTTATATACTATTGCGTAATAACGTATAACGTTATATAGTGTCACCTTATGACGTATAACGTTATATACTATTACGTAATATCGTATAACGTTATATACTATTACGTAATATCGTATAACGTTATATACTACTACGTAATAACGTATGACGATATATACTTATACGTAATAACGTATAACGTTATATAGTATCACCTTATCACGTATAACGTTATATACTATTACGTAATATCGTATAACGTTATATAGTATCACCTTATCACGTATAACGTTATATACTATTACGTAATATCGTATAACGTTATATACTATTACGTAATAAAGTATAACGATATATACTAATACGTAATATCGTATAACGTTATATAGTGTCACCTTATGACGTATAACGTTATATACCATTACGTACTGACGTATAACGTTATATACTATTACGTAATACCGTATAACGTTATATACTATTACGTAATATCGTATAACGTTATATACTATTACGTAATATCGTATAACGTTATGTAGTATTACCTTATAACGTATAACGTTATATACTATTACGTAATACCGTATAACGTTATATACTATTACGTAATATCGTATAACGTTATATACTACTACGTAATAACGTATAACGTTATATAGTATTACCTTATAACGTATAACGTTATATACTATTGCGTAATAACGTATAACGTTATATAGTGTCACCTTATGACGTATAACGTTATATACTATTACGTAATATCGTATAACGTTATATACTATTACCTAATAACGTATAACGTTATATAGTATTACCTTATGACGTATAACGTTATGTAGTAGTACCTTATAACGTATAACGTTATATACTATTACGTAATATTGTATAACGTTATATACTACTACGTAATAACGTATAACGTTATATAGTATTACCTTGTGGCGTATAACGTTATATACCATTACGTACTGACGTATAACGTTATATACTATTACGTAATACCGTATAACGTTATATACTATTACGTAATATCGTATAACGTTATATACTACTACGTAATAACGTATAACGTTATATAGTATTACCTTATAACGTATAACGTTATATACTATTGCGTAATAACGTATAACGTTATATAGTGTCACCTTATGACGTATAACGTTATATACTATTACGTAATATCGTATAACGTTATATACTATTACGTAATATCGTATAACGTTATATACTACTACGTAATAACGTATGACGATATATACTAATACGTAATAACGTATAACGTTATATAGTATCACCTTATCACGTATAACGTTATATACTATTACGTAATATCGTATAACGTTATATACTATTACGTAATATCGTATAACGTTATATACTACTACGTAATAACGTATAACGTTACAGAGTATTACCTTATGGCGTATAACGTTATATACCTTTACGTACTGACGTATAACGTTATATACTATTACCTAATAACGTATAACGTTATATAGTATTACCTTGTGGCGTATAACGTTATATAGTATTACCTTATGACGTATAACGTTATGTAGTAGTACCTTATAACGTATAACGTTATATACTATTACGTAATATCGTATAACGTTATATACTATTACGTAATAACGTATAACGTGTTATAGTATTACCTTATGGCGTATAACGTTATATACCATTACGTACTGACGTATAACGTTATATACTATTACGTAATATCGTATAACGTTATATACTATTACGTAATATCGTATAACGTTATATACTACTACGTAATAACGTATGACGATATATACTAATACGTAATAACGTATAACGTTATATAGTATCACCTTATCACGTATAACGTTATATACTATTACGTAATATCGTATAACGTTATATACTATTACGTAATATCGTATAACGTTATATACTATTACGTAATAACGTATAGCGTTATATGGTATTACCTTATGGCGTATAACGTTATATACCATTACGTACAGACGTATAACGTTATATACTACTACGTAAGAACGTATAACGATATATACTAATACGTAAGAACGTATAACGTTATATAGTATTACCTTATGACGTATAACATTATGTAGTAGTACCTTATAACGTATAACGTTATATACTATTACATAATAACGTATAACGTTATATAGTATTACCATATGACGTATAACGTTATATACTATTACGTAATATCGTATAACGTTATATACTACTACGTAAGAACGTATAACGATATATACTAATACGTAATAACGTATAACATTATATAGTATCACCTTATGACGTATAACGTTATATACAACTACGTAATAACGTATAACGTTATATAGTATTACCTTATGGCGTATAACGTTATATAGTATTACCTTATGACGTCTAACGTTATGTAGTAGTACCTTATAACGTATAACGTTATATACTACTACGTAATAACGTATAACGTTATGTAGTATTACCTTATGGCGTATAACGTTATATACCATTACGTACTGACGTATAACGTTATATACTATTACGGAATAACGTATAACGTTATATTCTATTACGTAATAACGTATAACGTTATATGGTATTACCTTATAACGTATAACGTTATATACCATTACGTACTGACGTATAACGTTATATACTACTACGTACTAACGTATAACGTTATGTAGTATTACCTTATAACGTATAACGTTATATACTATTACGTAATAACGTATAACGTTATATAGTATTACCTTATGGCGTATAACGTTATATACCATTACGTACTGACGTATAATGTTATATACTATTACGTACTAACGTATAACGTTATGTAGTATTACCTTATAACGTATAACGTTATATACTATTACGTAATAACGTATAACGTTATATAGTATTACCTTATGGCGTATAACGTTATATACCATTACGTACTGACGTATAACGTTATATACTATTACGTAATAACGTATAAAGTTATATGGTATTACCTTATGGCGTATAACGTTATATACCATTACGTACTGACCTATAACGTTATATACTACTACGTAAGAACGTATAACGTTATGTGGTAATACCTTATTACGTATTACGTTATATACTATTACGTAATAACGTATAACGTTATATACAATTACGTAATAACGTATAACGTTATATAGTATTAACTTATGGCGTATAACGTTATATACCATTACGTACTGACGTATAACGTTGTATACTATTACGTAATAACGTATAACGATATATACTATTACGTAATAACGTATAACGTTATATGGTATTACCTTATAACGTGTAACGTTATATACCATTACGTACTGACGTATAACGTTATATACTATTACGTAATAACGTATAACGTTATATAGTATTACCATATGACGTATAACGTTATTTACTATTATGTAATAACGTATAACGTTATATAGAATCACCTTATGACGTATAACGTTATATACTATTACGTAATATCGTATAACGTTATATACTACTACGTAATAACGTATGACGATATATACTAATACGTAATAACGTATAACGTTATATAGTATCACCTTATAACGTATAACGTTATGTAGTAGTACCTTATAACGTATAACGTTATATACTATTACATAATAACGTATAACGTTATATAGTATTACCATATGACGTATAACGTTATATACTATTACGTAATATCGTATAACGTTATATACTACTACGTAAGAACGTATAACGTTATATACTAATACGTAATAACGTATAACGTTATATAGTATTACCTTATGGCGTATAACGTTATATAGTATTACCTTATGACGTCTAACGTTATGTAGTAGTACCTTATAACGTATAACGTTATTTACTATTACGTAATAACGTATAACGTTATATAGTATTACCTTATGTCGTATAACGTTATGTAGTAGTACCTTATAACGTATAACGTTATATACTACTACGTAATAACGTATAACGTTATATACTATTACGTAATATCGTATAACGTTATATACTACTACGTAATAAAGTATAACGATATATACTAATACGTAATAACGTATAACGTTATATAGTGTCACCTTATGACGTATAACGTTATATACCATTACGTACTGACGTATAACGTTATATACTATTACGTAATACCGTATAACGTTATACACTATTACGTAATATCGTATAACGTTATATACTACTACGTAATAACGTATAACGTTATATAGTATTACCTTATAACGTATAACGTTATATACTATTACGTAATAATGTATAACGTTATATAGTGTCACCTTATGACGTATAAGGTTATATACTATTACGTAATATCGTATAACGTTATATACTATTACGTAATATCGTATAACGTTATATACTACTACGTAATAACGTATGACGATATATACTAATACGTAATAACGTATAACGTTATATAGTATCACCTTATCACGTATAACGTTATATACTATTACGTAATATCGTATAACGTTATATACTATTACGTAATATCGTATAACGTTATATACTACTACGTAATAACGTATAACGTTACAGAGTATTACCTTATGGCGTATAACGTTATATACCATTACGTACTGACGTATAACGTTGTATACTATTACGTAATAACGTATAACGTTATATACTATTACGTAATAACGTATAACGTTATATGGTATTACCTTATAACGTATAACGTTATATACCATTACGTACTGACGTATAACGTTATATACTATTACGTAATAACGTATAACGTTATATAGTATTACCATATGACGTATAACGTTATTTACTATTATGTAATAACGTATAACGTTATATAGTATCACCTTATGACGTATAACGTTATATACTATTACGTAATATCGTATAACGTTATATACTACTACGTAAGAACGTATAACGATATATACTAATACGTAATAACGTATAACGTTATATAGTATTACCTTATGGCGTATAACGTTATATAGTATTACCTTATGACGTCTAACGTTATGTAGTAGTACCTTATAACGTATAACGTTATTTACTATTACGTAATAACGTATAACGTTATATAGTATTACCTTATGTCGTATAACGTTATGTAGTAGTACCTTATAACGTATAACGTTATATACTACTACGTAATAACGTATAACGTTATATACTATTACGTAATACCGTATAACGTTATATACTATTACGTAATATCGTATAACGTTATATACTACTACGTAATAACGTATAACGTTATATAGTACTACCTTATAACGTATAACGTTATATACTATTGCGTAATAACGTATAACGTTATATAGTGTCACCTTATGACGTATAACGTTATATACTGTTACGTAATATCGTATAACGTTATATACTATTACGTAATATCGTATAACGTTATATACTACTACGTAATAACGTATGACGATATATACTAATACGTAATAACGTATAACGTTATATAGTATCACCTTATCACGTATAACGTTATATACTATTACGTAATATCGTATAACGTTATATAGTATTACCTTATGTCGTATAACGTTATGTAGTAGTACCTTATAACGTATAACGTTATATACTACTACGTAATAACGTATAACGTTATATACTATTACGTAATACCGTATAACGTTATATACTATTACGTAATATCGTATAACGTTATATACTACTACGTAATAACGTATAACGTTATATAGTATTACCTTATAACGTATAACGTTATATACTATTGCGTAATAACGTATAACGTTATATAGTGTCACCTTATGACGTATAACGTTATATACTATTACGTAATATCGTATAACGTTATATACTACTACGTAATAAAGTATAACGATATATACTAATACGTAATATCGTATAACGTTATATAGTGTCACCTTATGACGTATAACGTTATATACCATTACGTACTGACGTATAACGTTATATACTATTACGTAATACCGTATAACGTTATATAATATTACGTAATATCGTATAACGTTATATACTACTACGTAATAACGTATAACGTTATATAGTATTACCTTATAACGTATAACGTTATATACTATTGCGTAATAACGTATAACGTTATATAGTGTCACCTTATGACGTATAACGTTATATACTATTACGTAATATCGTATAACGTTATATACTATTACGTAATATCGTATAACGTTATGTAGTATTACCTTATAACGTATAACGTTATATACTATTACGTAATACCGTATAACGTTATATACTATTACGTAATATCGTATAACGTTATATACTACTACGTAATAACGTATAACGTTATATAGTATTACCTTATAACGTATAACGTTATATACTATTGCGTAATAACGTATAACGTTATATAGTGTCACCTTATGACGTATAACGTTATATACTATTACGTAATATCGTATAACGTTATATACTATTACCTAATAACGTATAACGTTATATAGTATTACCTTATGACGTATAACGTTATGTAGTAGTACCTTATAACGTATAACGTTATATACTATTACGTAATATTGTATAACGTTATATACTACTACGTAATAACGTATAACGTTATATAGTATTACCTTGTGGCGTATAACGTTATATACCATTACGTACTGACGTATAACGTTATATACTATTACGTAATACCGTATAACGTTATATACTATTACGTAATATCGTATAACGTTATATACTACTACGTAATAACGTATAACGTTATATAGTATTACCTTGTGGCGTATAACGTTATATAGTATTACCTTATGACGTATAACGTTATGTAGTAGTACCTTATAACGTATAACGTTATATACTATTACGTAATATCGTATAACGTTATATACTATTACGTAATAACGTATAACGTGTTATAGTATTACCTTATGGCGTATAACGTTATATACCATTACGTACTGACGTATAACGTTATATACTATTACGTAGTATCGTATAACGTTATATACTATTACGTAATATCGTATAACGTTATATACTACTACGTAATAACGTATGACGATATATACTAATACGTAATAACGTATAACGTTATATAGTATCACCTTATCACGTATAACGTTATATACTATTACGTAATATCGTATAACGTTATATACTATTACGTAATATCGTATAACGTTATATACTACTACGTAATAACGTATAACGTTATAGAGTATTACCTTATGGCGTATAACGTTATATACCATTACGTACAGACGTATAACGTTATATACTACTACGTAAGAACGTATAACGATATATACTAATACGTAAGAACGTATAACGTTATATAGTATTACCTTATGACGTATAACATTATGTAGTAGTACCTTATAACGTATAACGTTATATACTATTACATAATAACGTATAACGTTATATAGTATTACCATATGACGTATAACGTTATATACTATTACGTAATATCGTATAACGTTATATACTACTACGTAAGAACGTATAACGATATATACTAATACGTAATAACGTATAACATTATATAGTATCACCTTATGACGTATAACGTTATATACTACTACGTAATAACGTATAACGTTATATAGTATTACCTTATGGCGTATAACGTTATATAGTATTACCTTATGACGTCTAACATTATGTAGTAGTACCTTATAACGTATAACGTTATATACTACTACGTAATAACGTATAACGTTATGTAGTATTACCTTATGGCGTATAACGTTATATACCATTACGTACTGACGTATAACGTTATATACTATTACGGAATAACGTATAACGTTATATTCTATTACGTAATAACGTATAACGTTATATGGTATTACCTTATAACGTATAACGTTATATACCATTACGTACTGACGTATAACGTTATATACTACTACGTACTAACGTATAACGTTATGTAGTATTACCTTATAACGTATAACGTTATATACTATTACGTAATAACGTATAACGTTATATAGTATTACCTTATGGCGTATAACGTTATATACCATTACGTACTGACGTATAATGTTATATACTATTACGTACTAACGTATAACGTTATGTAGTATTACCTTATAACGTATAACGTTATATACTATTACGTAATAACGTATAACGTTATATAGTATTACCTTATGGCGTATAACGTTATATACCATTACGTACTGACGTATAACGTTATATACTATTACGTAATAACGTATAAAGTTATATGGTATTACCTTATGGCGTATAACGTTATATACCATTACGTACTGACGTATAACGTTATATACTATTACGTACTAACGTATAACGTTATGTAGTATTACCTTATAACGTATTACGTTATATACTATTACGTAATAACATATAACGTTATATAGTATTACCTTATGGCGTATAACGTTATATACCATTACGTACTGACGTATAACGTTATATACTATTACGTAATAACGTATAACGTTATAGAGTATTACCTTATGGCGTATAACGTTATATACCATTACGTACTGACGTATAACGTTGTATACTATTACGTAATAACGTATAACGTTATATACTATTACGTAATAACGTATAACGTTATATGGTATTACCTTATAACGTATAATGTTATATACCATTACGTACTGACGTATAACGTTATATACTATTACGTAATAACGTATAACGTTATATAGTATTACCATATGACGTATAACGTTATGTACTATTATGTAATAACGTATAACGTTATATAGTGTCACCTTATGACGTATAACGTAATATACTATTACGTAATATCGTATAATATTATATACTACTACGTAATAACGTATAACGATATATACTAATACGTAATAACGTATAACGTTATATAGTATCACCTTATAACGTATAACGTTATGTAGTAGTACCTTATAACGTATAACGTTATATACTATTACATAATAACGTATAACGTTATATAGTATCACCTTATGACGTATAACGTTATATACTATTACGTAATATCGTATAACGTTATATACTACTACGTAATAACGTATAACGTTATATAGTATTACCTTATAACGTATAACGTTATATACTATTACGTAATAACGTATAACGTTATATAGTGTCACCTTATGACGTATAACGTTATATACTATTACGTAATATCGTATAACGTTATATACTATTAGGTAATATCGTATAACGTTATATACTACTACGTAATAACGTATGACGATATATACTAATACGTAATAACGTATAACGTTATATAGTATCACCTTATCACGTATAACGTTATATACTATTACGTAATATCGTATAACGTTATATACTATTACGTAATATCGTATAACGTTATATACTACTACGTAATAACGTATAACGTTACATAGTATTACCTTATGGCGTATAACGTTATATACCATTACGTACTGACGTATAACGTTATATACTATTACCTAATAACGTATAACGTTATATAGTATTACCTTATGACGTATAACGTTATGTAGTAGTACCTTATAACGTATAACGTTATATACTATTACGTAATATCGTATAACGTTATATACTACTACGTAATAACGTATAACGTTATATAGTATTACCTTGTGGCGTATAACGTTATATAGTATTACCTTATGACGTATAACGTTATGTAGTAGTACCTTATAACGTATAACGTTATATACTATTACGTAACATCGTATAACGTTATATACTATTACGTAATAACGTATAACGTGTTATAGTATTACCTTATGGCGTATAACGTTATATACCATTACGTACTGACGTATAACGTTATATACTATTACGTAATATCGTATAACGTTATATACTATTACGTAATATCGTATAACGTTATATACTACTACGTAATAACGTATGACGATATATACTAATACGTAATAACGTATAACGTTATATAGTATCACCTTATCACGTATAACGTTATATACTATTACGTAATATCGTATAACGTTATATACTATTACGTAATATCGTATAACGTTATATACTACTACGTAATAACGTATAACGTTATAGAGTATTACCTTATGGCGTATAACGTTATATACCATTACGTACTGACGTATAACGTTATATACTACTACGTAAGAACGTATAACGATATATACTAATACGTAAGAACGTATAACGTTATATAGTATTACCTTATGACGTATAACATTATGTAGTAGTACCTTATAACGTATAACGTTATATACTATTACATAATAACGTATAACGTTATATAGTATTACCATATGACGTATAACGTTATATACTATTACGTAATATCGTATAACGTTATATACTACTACGTAAGAACGTATAACGATATATACTAATACGTAATAACGTATAACATTATATAGTATCACCTTATGACGTATAACGTTATATACTACTACGTAATAACGTATAACGTTATATAGTATTACCTTATGGCGTATAACGTTATATAGTATTACCTTATGACGTCTAACGTTATGTAGTAGTACCTTATAACGTATAACGTTACATACTACTACGTAATAACGTATAACGTTATGTAGTATTACCTTATGGCGTATAACGTTATATACCATTACGTACTGACGTATAACGTTATATACTATTACGGAATAACGTATAACGTTATATTCTATTACGTAATAACGTATAACGTTATATGGTATTACCTTATAACGTATAACGTTATATACCATTACGTACTGACGTATAACGTTATATACTACTACGTACTAACGTATAACGTTATGTAGTATTACCTTATAACGTATAACGTTATATACTATTACGTAATAACGTATAACGTTATATAGTATTACCTTATGGCGTATAACGTTATATACCATTACGTACTGACGTATAATGTTATATACTATTACGTACTAACGTATAACGTTATGTAGTATTACCTTATAACGTATAACGTTATATACTATTACGTAATAACGTATAACGTTATATAGTATTACCTTATGGCGTATAACGTTATATACCATTACGTACTGACGTATAACGTTATATACTATTACGTAATAACGTATAAAGTTATATGGTATTACCTTATGGCGTATAACGTTATATACCATTACGTACTGACGTATAACGTTATATACTATTACGTACTAACGTATAACGTTATGTAGTATTACCTTATAACGTATTACGTTATATACTATTACGTAATAACATATAACGTTATATAGTATTACCTTATGGCGTATAACGTTATATACCATTACGTACTGACGTATAACGTTATATACTATTACGTAATAACGTATAACGTTATATAGTATTACCTTATGGCGTATAACGTTATATACCATTACGTACTGACGTATAACGTTGTATACTATTACGTAATAACGTATAACGTTATATACTATTACGTAATAACGTATAACGTTATATGGTATTACCTTATAACGTATAATGTTATATACCATTACGTACTGACGTATAACGTTATATACTATTACGTAATAACGTATAACGTTATATAGTATTACCATATGACGTATAACGTTATGTACTATTATGTAATAACGTATAACGTTATATAGTGTCACCTTATGACGTATAACGTAATATACTATTACGTAATATCGTATAATGTTATATACTACTACGTAATAACGTATAACGATATATACTAATACGTAATAACGTATAACGTTATATAGTATCACCTTATAACGTATAACGTTATGTAGTAGTACCTTATAACGTATAACGTTATATACTATTACATAATAACGTATAACGTTATATAGTATTACTATATGACGTATAACGTTATATACTATTACGTAATATCGTATAACGTTATATACTACTACGTAAGAACGTATAACGATATATACTAATACGTAATAACGTACAACGTTATATAGTACTACCTTATGGCGTATAACGTTATATAGTATTACCTTATGACGTCTAACGTTATGTAGTAGTACCTTATAACGTATAACGTTTTTTACTATTACGTAATAACGTATAACGTTATATAGTATTACCTTATGACGTATAACGTTATGTAGTAGTACCTTATAACGTATAACGTTATATAGTATTACCTTATGGCGTATAACGTTATTTACCATTACGTACTGACGTATAACGTTATATACTATTACGTACTAACGTATAACGTTATGTAGTATTACCTTATAACGTATAACGTTATATACTATTACATAATAACGTGTAACGTTATATAGTATTACCATATGACGTATAACGTTATATACTATTACGTAATATCGTATAACGTTATATACTACTACGTAAGAACGTATAACGATATATACTAATACGTAATAACGTATATCGTTATATAGTATTACCTTATAGCGTATAACGTTATATAGTATTACCTTATGACGTCTAACGTTATGTAGTAGTACCTTATAACGTATAACGTTATATACTATTACGTAATATCGTATAACGCTAAATACTATTACGTAATAACGTATAACGTTATATAGTATTACCTTACGGCGTATAACGTTATATACCATTACGTACTGACGTATAACGTTATATACTATTACGTAATATCGTATAACGTTATATAGTATTACCTTATAACGTATAACGTTATATACTATTACGTAATAACGTATAACGTTATATAGTGTCACCTTATGACGTATAACGTTATATACTATTACGTAATATCGTATAACGTTATATACTATTACGTAATATCGTATAACGTTATATACTACTACGTAATAACGTATGACGATATATACTAATACGTAATAACGTATAACGTTATATAGTATCACCTTATCACGTATAACGTTATATACTATTACGTAATATCGTATAACGTTATATACTATTACGTAATATCGTATAACGTTATATACTACTACGTAATAACGTATAACGTTACAGAGTATTACCTTATGGCGTATAACGTTATATACCATTACGTACTGACGTATAACGTTATATACTATTACGTAATATCGTATAACGTTATATACTATTACGTAATATCGTATAACGTTATATACTACTACGTAATAACGTATGACGATATATACTAATACGTAATAACGTATAACGTTATATAGTATCACCTTATCACGTATAACGTTATATACTATTACGTAATATCGTATAACGTTATATACTATTACGTAATATCGTATAACGTTATATACTACTACGTAATAACGTATAACGTTATATAGTATTACCTTATGGCGTATAACGTTATATACCATTACGTACTGACGTATAATGTTATATACTATTACGTACTAACGTATAACGTTATGTAGTATTACCTTATAACGTATAACGTTATATACTATTACGTAATAACGTATAACGTTATATAGTATTACCTTATGGCGTATAACGTTATATACCATTACGTACTGACGTATAACGTTATATACTATTACGTAATAACGTATAAAGTTATATGGTATTACCTTATGGCGTATAACGTTATATACCATTACGTACTGACGTATAACGTTATATACTATTACGTACTAACGTATAACGTTATGTAGTATTACCTTATAACGTTATACGTTATATACTATTACGTAATAACATATAACGTTATATAGTATTACCTTATGGCGTATAACGTTATATACCATTACGTACTGACGTATAACGTTATATACTATTACGTAATAACGTATAACGTTATATAGTATTACCTTATGGCGTATAACGTTATATACCATTACGTACTGACGTATAACGTTGTATACTATTACGTAATAACGTATAACGTTATATACTATTACGTAATAACGTATAACGTTATATGGTATTACCTTATAACGTATAATGTTATATACCATTACGTACTGACGTATAACGTTATATACTATTACGTAATAACGTATAACGTTATATAGTATTACCATATGACGTATAACGTTATGTACTATTATGTAATAACGTATAACGTTATATAGTGTCACCTTATGACGTATAACGTAATATACTATTACGTAATATCGTATAATATTATATACTACTACGTAATAACGTATAACGATATATACTAATACGTAATAACGTATAACGTTATATAGTATCACCTTATAACGTATAACGTTATGTAGTAGTACCTTATAACGTATAACGTTATATACTATTACATAATAACGTATAACGTTATATAGTATTACCATATGACGTATAACGTTATATACTATTACGTAATATCGTATAACGTTATATACTACTACGTAATAACGTATAACGTTATATAGTATTACCTTATAACGTATAACGTTATATACTATTACGTAATAACGTATAACGTTATATAGTGTCACCTTATGACGTATAACGTTATATACTATTACGTAATATCGTATAACGTTATATACTATTAGGTAATATCGTATAACGTTATATACTACTACGTAATAACGTATGACGATATATACTAATACGTAATAACGTATAACGTTATATAGTATCACCTTATCACGTATAACGTTATATACTATTACGTAATATCGTATAACGTTATATACTATTACGTAATATCGTATAACGTTATATACTACTACGTAATAACGTATAACGTTACAGAGTATTACCTTATGGCGTATAACGTTATATACCATTACGTACTGACGTATAACGTTATATACTATTACCTAATAACGTATAACGTTATATAGTATTACCTTATGACGTATAACGTTATGTAGTAGTACCTTATAACGTATAACGTTATATACTATTACGTAATATCGTATAACGTTATATACTACTACGTAATAACGTATAACGTTATATAGTATTACCTTGTGGCGTATAACGTTATATAGTATTACCTTATGACGTATAACGTTATGTAGTAGTACCTTATAACGTATAACGTTATATACTATTACGTAACATCGTATAACGTTATATACTATTACGTAATAACGTATAACGTGTTATAGTATTACCTTATGGCGTATAACGTTATATACCATTACGTACTGACGTATAACGTTATATACTATTACGTAATATCGTATAACGTTATATACTATTACGTAATATCGTATAACGTTATATACTACTACGTAATAACGTATGACGATATATACTAATACGTAATAACGTATAACGTTATATAGTATCACCTTATCACGTATAACGTTATATACTATTACGTAATATCGTATAACGTTATATACTATTACGTAATAACGTATAACGTTATATACTACTACGTAATAACGTATAACGTTATAGAGTATTACCTTATGGCGTATAACGTTATATACCATTACGTACAGACGTATAACGTTATATACTACTACGTAAGAACGTATAACGATATATACTAATACGTAAGAACGTATAACGTTATATAGTATTACCTTATGACGTATAACATTATGTAGTAGTACCTTATAACGTATAACGTTATATACTATTACATAATAACGTATAACGTTATATAGTATTACCATATGACGTATAACGTTATATACTATTACGTAATATCGTATAACGTTATATACTACTACGTAAGAACGTATAACGATATATACTAATACGTAATAACGTATAACATTATATAGTATCACCTTATGACGTATAACGTTATATACTACTACGTAATAACGTATAACGTTATATAGTATTACCTTATGGCGTATAACGTTATATAGTATTACCTTATGACGTCTAACGTTATGTAGTAGTACCTTATAACGTATAACGTTATATACTACTACGTAATAACGTATAACGTTATGTAGTATTACCTTATGGCGTATAACGTTATATACCATTACGTACTGACGTATAACGTTATATACTATTACGTAATAACGTATAACGTTATATTCTATTACGTAATAACGTATAACGTTATATGGTATTACCTTATAACGTATAACGTTATATACCATTACGTACTGACGTATAACGTTATATACTACTACGTACTAACGTATAACGTTATATAGTATTACCTTATAACGTATAACGTTATATACTATTACGTAATAACGTATAACGTTATATAGTATTACCTTATGGCGTATAACGTTATATACCATTACGTACTGACGTATAATGTTATATACTATTACGTACTAACGTATAACGTTATGTAGTATTACCTTATAACGTATAACGTTATATACTATTACGTAATAACGTATAACGTTATATAGTATTACCTTATGGCGTATAACGTTATATACCATTACGTACTGACGTATAACGTTATATACTATTACGTAATAACGTATAAAGTTATATGGTATTACCTTATGGCGTATAACGTTATATACCATTACGTACTGACGTATAACGTTATATACTATTACGTACTAACGTATAACGTTATGTAGTATTACCTTATAACGTATTACGTTATATACTATTACGTAATAACATATAACGTTATATAGTATTACCTTATGGCGTATAACGTTATATACCATTACGTACTGACGTATAACGTTATATACTATTACGTAATAACGTATAACGTTATATAGTATTACCTTATGGCGTATAACGTTATATACCATTACGTACTGACGTATAACGTTGTATACTATTACGTAATAACGTATAACGTTATATACTATTACGTAATAACGTATAACGTTATATGGTATTACCTTATAACGTATAATGTTATATACCATTACGTACTGACGTATAACGTTATATACTATTACGTAATAACGTATAACGTTATATAGTATTACCATATGACGTATAACGTTATGTACTATTATGTAATAACGTATAACGTTATATAGTGTCACCTTATGACGTATAACGTAATATACTATTACGTAATATCGTATAATGTTATATACTACTACGTAATAACGTATAACGATATATACTAATACGTAATAACGTATAACGTTATATAGTATCACCTTATAACGTATAGCGTTATGTAGTAGTACCTTATAACGTATAACGTTATATACTATTACATAATAACGTATAACGTTATATAGTATTACCATATGACGTATAACGTTATATACTATTACGTAATATCGTATAACGTTATATACTACTACGTAAGAACGTATAACGATATATACTAATACGTAATAACGTACAACGTTATATAGTACTACCTTATGGCGTATAACGTTATATAGTATTACCTTATGACGTCTAACGTTATGTAGTAGTACCTTATAACGTATAACGTTTTTTACTATTACGTAATAACGTATAACGTTATATAGAATTACCTTATGACGTATAACGTTATGTAGTAGTACCTTATAACGTATAACGTTATATAGTATTACCTTATGGCGTATAACGTTATATACCATTACGTACTGACGTATAACGTTATATACTATTACGTACTAACGTATAACGTTATGTAGTATTACCTTATAACGTATAACGTTATATACTATTACATAATAACGTGTAACGTTATATAGTATTACCTTATAACGTATAACGTTATATACTATTACGTAATAACGTATAACGTTATATAGTGTCACCTTATGACGTATAACGTTATATACTATTACGTAATATCGTATAACGTTATATACTATTACGTAATATCGTATAACGTTATATACTACTACGTAATAACGTATGACGATATATACTAATACGTAATAACGTATAACGTTATATAGTATCACCTTATCACGTATAACGTTATATACTATTACGTAATATCGTATAACGTTATATACTATTACGTAATATCGTATAACGTTATATACTACTACGTAATAACGTATAACGTTACAGAGTATTACCTTATGGCGTATAACGTTATATACCATTACGTACTGACGTATAACGTTATATACTATTACCTAATAACGTATAACGTTATATAGTATTACCTTATGACGTATAACGTTATGTAGTAGTACCTTATAACGTATAACGTTATATACTATTACGTAATATCGTATAACGTTATATACTACTACGTAATAACGTATAACGTTATATAGTATTACCTTGTGGCGTATAACGTTATATAGTATTACCTTATGACGTATAACGTTATGTAGTAGTACCTTATAACGTATAACGTTATATACTATTACGTAATATCGTATAACGTTATATACTATTACGTAATAACGTATAACGTGTTATAGTATTACCTTATGGCGTATAACGTTATATACCATTACGTACTGACGTATAACGTTATATACTATTACGTAATATCGTATAACGTTATATACTATTACGTAATATCGTATAACGTTATATACTACTACGTAATAACGTATGACGATATATACTAATACGTAATAACGTATAACGTTATATAGTATCACCTTATCACGTATAACGTTATATACTATTACGTAATATCGTATAACGTTATATACTATTACGTAATATCGTATAACGTTATATACTACTACGTAATAACGTATAACGTTACAGAGTATTACCTTATGGCGTATAACGTTATATACCATTACGTACTGACGTATAACGTTATATACTATTACCTAATAACGTATAACGTTATATAGTATTACCTTATGACGTATAACGTTATGTAGTAGTACCTTATAACGTATAACGTTATATACTATTACGTAATATCGTATAACGTTATATACTACTACGTAATAACGTATAACGTTATATAGTATTACCTTATGGCGTATAACGTTATATAGTATTACCTTATGACGTATAACGTTATGTAGTAGTACCTTATAACGTATAACGTTATATACTATTACGTAATATCGTATAACGTTATATACTATTACGTAATAACGTATAACGTGTTATAGTATTACCTTATGGCGTATAACGTTATATACCATTACGTACTGACGTATAACGTTATATACTATTACGTAATATCGTATAACGTTATATACTATTACGTAATATCGTATAACGTTATATACTACTACGTAATAACGTATGACGATATATACTAATACGTAATAACGTATAACGTTATATAGTATCACCTTATCACGTATAACGTTATATACTATTACGTAATATCGTATAACGTTATATACTATTACGTAATATCGTATAACGTTATATACTACTACGTAATAACGTATAACGTTATAGAGTATTACCTTATGGCGTATAACGTTATATACCATTACGTACAGACGTATAACGTTATATACTACTACGTAAGAACGTATAACGATATATACTAATACGTAAGAACGTATAACGTTATATAGTATTACCTTATGACGTATAACATTATGTAGTAGTACCTTATAACGTATAACGTTATATACTATTACATAATAACGTATAACGTTATATAGTATTACCATATGACGTATAACGTTATATACTATTACGTAATATCGTATAACGTTATATACTACTACGTAAGAACGTATAACGATATATACTAATACGTAATAACGTATAACATTATATAGTATCACCTTATGACGTATAACGTTATATACTACTACGTAATAACGTATAACGTTATATAGTATTACCTTATGGCGTATAACGTTATATAGTATTACCTTATGACGTCTAACGTTATGTAGTAGTACCTTATAACGTATAACGTTATATACTACTACGTAATAACGTATAACGTTATGTAGTATTACCTTATGGCGTATAACGTTATATACCATTACGTACTGACGTATAACGTTATATACTATTACGGAATAACGTATAACGTTATATTCTATTACGTAATAACGTATAACGTTATATGGTATTACCTTATAACGTATAACGTTATATACCATTACGTACTGACGTATAACGTTATATACTACTACGTACTAACGTATAACGTTATATACTATTACGTAATAACGTATAACGTTATATAGTATTACCTTATGGCGTATAACGTTATATACCATCACGTACTGACGTATAATGTTATATACTATTACGTACTAACGTATAACGTTATGTAGTATTACCTTATAACGTATAACGTTATATACTATTACGTAATAACGTATGACGTTATATAGTATTACCTTATGGCGTATAACGTTATATACCATTACGTACTGACGTATAACGTTATATACTATTACGTAATAACGTATAAAGTTATATGGTATTACCTTATGGCGTATAACGATATATACCATTACGTACTGACGTATAACGTTATATACTATTACGTACTAACGTATAACGTTATGTAGTATTACCTTATAACGTATTACGTTATATACTATTACGTAATAACATATAACGTTATATAGTATTACCTTATGGCGTATAACGTTATATACCATTACGTACTGACGTATAACGTTATATACTATTACGTAATAACGTATAACGTTATATGGTATTACCTTATAACGTATAATGTTATATACCATTACGTACTGACGTATAACGTTATATACTATTACGTAATAACGTATAACGTTATATAGTATTACCATATGTCGTATAACGTTATGTACTATTATGTAATAACGTATAACGTTATATAGTGTCACCTTATGACGTATAACGTAATATACTATTACGTAATATCGTATAATATTATATACTACTACGTAATAACGTATAACGATATATACTAATACGTAATAACGTATAACGTTATATAGTATCACCTTATAACGTATAACGTTATGTAGTAGTACCTTATAACGTATAACGTTATATACTATTACATAATAACGTATAACGTTATATAGTATTACCATATGACGTATAACGTTATATACTATTACGTAATATCGTATAACGTTATATACTACTACGTAATAACGTATAACGTTATATAGTATTACCTTATAACGTATAACGTTATATACTATTACGTAATAACGTATAACGTTATATAGTGTCACCTTATGACGTATAACGTTATATACTATTACGTAATATCGTATAACGTTATATACTATTAGGTAATATCGTATAACGTTATATACTACTACGTAATAACGTATGACGATATACAGGGTGCGCCGTTAGAATCCGGACAAAAGAAGTTTTGTGCAGAAAGTTGTTTATTTAAGTCAATACACAAAAACACATGAAAATGTTGTTATATCTCATTTAAAGGGTCCTTGCTGAGAACTTTTATTCTATGTAACCACCCTCTGCCTCTATGACCTGCTCTATTCTTGCTCTAAAGCGCGAGCACGCTGACTTCAACTGGTCGCGTTTAATTGTCGCGAATTCTGACTCGATAGCAGCTCGTAGGGAGTTGACGTTGGGGTGCCTGCATTTATTAGTTTGTCTCTCGATAACGCCCCACACGTAATAGTCCAATGGGTTTAGGTCGGGACTGTTAGGAGGCCAGAAATCTTTCGACCAAAACATGTCCACATTGTCAGAGAGCCAATTTTGAACAAGATGACTTGTGTGAGCAGGTGCGCCATCTTGTTGAAATAAATACGGCCTTCCAGAAGCCGTAATTTCCATCCACGGCTTTATTACTGTCTTCAGGACCTCCAAATAAACCTCCTTTGTGATTCTTTCGCCTTTTTGGAAGAAGTGCGGAGGCATGACGTCGCCCTCACTTGAGACAACGCTGAACTTTTCTCGCCGGAGAAGGAGAACCCTTCTCGAACCACTCTGAGGCTGCGTATCTCTTAGCAATGTCGTATACCGTCGATCTTGGGTAGCTAAAGAATTTTATAATTTCGACCGGCGTTCTCCCGGCGCGAAGACTTTCTATAATCGCCGCTCTTCTATCGTATTCCGGGTTTTGCTTAACGAGTTCTGTCATTTTGAGGTTATAGAAGACTTATTGACATATTTAACTAACTTCAGAGTCAATCAGCACAAACATCTGAATTCTAATATGGTGGGAACTACAAATTGAATTCTGTCCGAATTCTAACGGCGCACCCTGTATACTAATACGTAATAACGTATAACGTTATATAGTATCACCTTATCACGTATAACGTTATATACTATTACGTAATATCGTATAACGTTATATACTATTACGTAATATCGTATAACGTTATATACTACTACGTAATAACGTATAACGTTACAGAGTATTACCTTATGGCGTATAACGTTATATACCATTACGTACTGACGTATAACGTTATATACTATTACCTAATAACGTATAACGTTATATAGTATTACCTTATGACGTATAACGTTATGTAGTAGTACCTTATAACGTATAACGTTATATACTATTACGTAATATCGTATAACGTTATATACTACTACGTAATAACGTATAACGTTATATAGTATTACCTTGTGGCGTATAACGTTATATAGTATTACCTTATGACGTATAACGTTATGTAGTAGTACCTTATAACGTATAACGTTATATACTATTACGTAACATCGTATAACGTTATATACTATTACGTAATAACGTATAACGTGTTATAGTATTACCTTATGGCGTATAACGTTATATACCATTACGTTCTGACGTATAACGTTATATACTATTACGTAATATCGTATAACGTTATATACTATTACGTAATATCGTATAACGTTATATACTACTACGTAATAACGTATGACGATATATACTAATACGTAATAACGTATAACGTTATATAGTATCACCTTATCACGTATAACGTTATATACTATTACGTAATATCGTATAACGTTATATACTATTACGTAATATCGTATAACGTTATATACTACTACGTAATAACGTATAACGTTATAGAGTATTACCTTATGGCGTATAACGTTATATACCATTACGTACTGACGTATAACGTTATATACTACTACGTAAGAACGTATAACGATATATACTAATACGTAAGAACGTATAACGTTATATAGTATTACCTTATGACGTATAACATTATGTAATAGTACCTTATAACGTATAACGTTATATACTATTACATAATAACGTATAACGTTATATAGTATTACCATATGACGTATAACGTTATATACTATTACGTAATATCGTATAACGTTATATACTACTACGTAAGAACGTATAACGATATATACTAATACGTAATAACGTATAACATTATATAGTATCACCTTATGACGTATAACGTTATATACTACTACGTAATAACGTATAACGTTATATAGTATTACCTTATGGCGTATAACGTTATATAGTATTACCTTATGACGTCTAACGTTATGTAGTAGTACCTTATAACGTATAACGTTATATACTACTACGTAATAACGTATAACGTTATGTAGTATTACCTTATGGCGTATAACGTTATATACCATTACGTACTGACGTATAACGTTATATACTATTACGGAATAACGTATAACGTTATATTCTATTACGTAATAACGTATAACGTTATATGGTATTACCTTATAACGTATAACGTTATATACCATTACGTACTGACGTATAACGTTATATACTACTACGTACTAACGTATAACGTTATGTAGTATTACCTTATAACGTATAACGTTATATACTATTACGTAATAACGTATAACGTTATATAGTATTACCTTATGGCGTATAACGTTATATACCATTACGTACTGACGTATAATGTTATATACTATTACGTACTAACGTATAACGTTATGTAGTATTACCTTATAACGTATAACGTTATATACTATTACGTAATAACGTATAACGTTATATAGTATTACCTTATGGCGTATAACGTTATATACCATTACGTACTGACGTATAACGTTATATACTATTACGTAATAACGTATAAAGTTATATGGTATTACCTTATGGCGTATAACGTTATATACCATTACGTACTGACGTATAACGTTATATACTATTACGTACTAACGTATAACGTTATGTAGTATTACCTTATAACGTATTACGTTATATACTATTACGTAATAACATATAACGTTATATAGTATTACCTTATGGCGTATAACGTTATATACCATTACGTACTGACGTATAACGTTATATACTATTACGTAATAACGTATAACGTTATATAGTATTACCTTATGGCGTATAACGTTATATACCATTACGTACTGACGTATAACGTTGTATACTATTACGTAATAACGTATAACGTTATATACTATTACGTAATAACGTATAACGTTATATGGTATTACCTTATAACGTATAATGTTATATACCATTACGTACTGACGTATAACGTTATATACTATTACGTAATAACGTATAACGTTATATAGTATTACCATATGACGTATAACGTTATGTACTATTATGTAATAACGTATAACGTTATATAGTGTCACCTTATGACGTATAACGTAATATACTATTACGTAATATCGTATAATGTTATATACTACTACGTAATAACGTATAACGATATATACTAATACGTAATAACGTATAACGTTATATAGTATCACCTTATAACGTATAACGTTATGTAGTAGTACCTTATAACGTATAACGTTATATAGTATTACCTTATGGCGTATAACGTTATATACCATTACGTACTGACGTATAACGTTATATACTATTACGTACTAACGTATAACGTTATGTAGTATTACCTTATAACGTATAACGTTATATACTATTACATAATAACGTGTAACGTTATATAGTATTACCATATGACGTATAACGTTATATACTATTACGTAATATCGTATAACGTTATATACTACTACGTAAGAACGTATAACGATATATACTAATACGTAATAACGTATAACGTTATATAGTATTACCTTATAGCGTATAACGTTATATAGTATTACCTTATGACGTCTAACGTTATGTAGTAGTACCTTATAACGTATAACGTTATATACTATTACGTAATATCGTATAACGCTAAATACTATTACGTAATAACGTATAACGTTATATAGTATTACCTTACGGCGTATAACGTTATATACCATTACGTACTGACGTATAACGTTATATACTATTACGCAATATCGTATAACGTTATATGCTATTACGTAATAACGTATAACGTTATATGGTATTACCTTATAACGTATAACGTTATATACCATTACGTACTGACGTATAACGTTATATACTATTACGTAATATCGTATAACGTTATATGCTATTACGTAATATCGTATAACGTTATATACTACTACGTAATAACGTATAACGTTATATAGTATTATCTTATGGCGTATAACGTTATATACCATTACGTACTGACGTATAACGTTATATACTATTACGTACTAACGTATAACGTTATGTAGTATTACCTTATAACGTATTACGTTATATACTATTACGTAATAACGTATAACGTTATATAGTATTACCTTATGGCGTATAACGTTATATACCATTACGTACTGACGTATAACGTTATATACAATTACGTAATAACGTATAACGTTATATAGTATTACCTTATGGCGTATAACGTTATATACCATTACGTACTGACGTATAACGTTGTATACTATTACGTAATAACGTATAACGTTATATACTATTACGTAATAACGTATAACGTTATATGGTATTACCTTATAACGTATAACGTTATATACCATTACGTACTGACGTATAACGTTATATACTATTACGTAATAACGTATAACGTTATATAGTATTACCATATGACGTATAACGTTATTTACTATTATGTAATAACGTATAACGTTATATAGTATCACCTTATGACGTATAACGTTATATACTATTACGTAATATCGTATAAGGTTATATACTACTACGTAATAACGTATAACGATATATACTAATTCGTAATAACGTATAACGTTATATAGTATCACCTTATAACGTATAACGTTATGTAGTATTACCTTATAACGTATTACGTTATATACTATTACGTAATAACATATAACGTTATATAGTATTACCTTATGGCGTATAACGTTATATACCATTACGTACTGACGTATAACGTTATATACTACTACGTAAGAACGTATAACGATATATACTAATACGTAATAACGTATAACGTTATATGGTATTACCTTATAACGTATAATGTTATATACCATTACGTACTGACGTATAACGTTATATACTATTACGTAATAACGTATAACGTTATATAGTATTACCATATGACGTATAACGTTATGTACTATTATGTAATAACGTATAACGTTATATAGTGTCACCTTATGACGTATAACGTAATATACTATTACGTAATATCGTATAATGTTATATACTACTACGTAATAACGTATAACGATATATACTAATACGTAATAACGTATAACGTTATATAGTATCACCTTATAACGTATAACGTTATGTAGTAGTACCTTATAACGTATAACGTTATATACTATTACATAATAACGTATAACGTTATATAGTATTACCATATGACGTATAACGTTATATACTATTACGTAATATCGTATAACGTTATATACTACTACGTAAGAACGTATAACGATATATACTAATACGTAATAACGTACAACGTTATATAGTACTACCTTATGGCGTATAACGTTATATAGTATTACCTTATGACGTCTAACGTTATGTAGTAGTACCTTATAACGTATAACGTTTTTTACTATTACGTAATAACGTATAACGTTATATAGTATTAACTTATGACGTATAACGTTATGTAGTAGTACCTTATAACGTATAACGTTATATAGTATTACCTTATGGCGTATAACGTTATATACCATTACGTACTGACGTATAACGTTATATACTATTACGTACTAACGTATAACGTTATGTAGTATTACCTTATAACGTATAACGTTATATACTATTACATAATAAAGTGTAACGTTATATAGTATTACCTTATAACGTATAACGTTATATACTATTACGTAATAACGTATAACGTTATATAGTGTCACCTTATGACGTATAACGTTATATACTATTACGTAATATCGTATAACGTTATATACTATTACGTAATATCGTATAACGTTATATAGTATCACCTTATCACGTATAACGTTATATACTATTACGTAATATCGTATAACGTTATATACTATTACGTAATATCGTATAACGTTATATACTACTACGTAATAACGTATAACGTTACAGAGTATTACCTTATGGCGTATAACGTTATATACCATTACGTACTGACGTATAACGTTATATACTATTACCTAATAACGTATAACGTTATATAGTATTACCTTATGACGTATAACGTTATGTAGTAGTACCTTATAACGTATAACGTTATATACTATTACGTAATATCGTATAACGTTATATACTACTACGTAATAACGTATAACGTTATATAGTATTACCTTGTGGCGTATAACGTTATATAGTATTACCTTATGACGTATAACGTTATGTAGTAGTACCTTATAACGTATAACGTTATATACTATTACGTAATATCGTATAACGTTATATACTATTACGTAATAACGTATAACGTGTTATAGTATTACCTTATGGCGTATAACGTTATATACCATTACGTACTGACGTATAACGTTATATACTATTACGTAATATCGTATAACGTTATATTCTATTACGTAATAACGTATAACGTTATATGGTATTACCTTATAACGTATAACGTTATATACCATTACGTACTGACGTATAACGTTATATACTACTACGTACTAACGTATAACGTTATATACTATTACGTAATAACGTATAACGTTATATAGTATTACCTTATGGCGTATAACGTTATATACCATTACGTACTGACGTATAATGTTATATACTATTACGTACTAACGTATAACGTTATGTAGTATTACCTTATAACGTATAACGTTATATACTATTACGTAATAACGTATGACGTTATATAGTATTACCTTATGGCGTATAACGTTATATACCATTACGTACTGACGTATAACGTTATATACTATTACGTAATAACGTATAAAGTTATATGGTATTACCTTATGGCGTATAACGATATATACCATTACGTACTGACGTATAACGTTATATACTATTACGTACTAACGTATAACGTTATGTAGTATTACCTTATAACGTATTACGTTATATACTATTACGTAATAACATATAACGTTATATAGTATTACCTTATGGCGTATAACGTTATATACCATTACGTACTGACGTATAACGTTATATACTATTACGTAATAACGTATAACGTTATATAGTATTACCTTATGGCGTATAACGTTATATACCATTACGTACTGACGTATAACGTTGTATACTATTACGTAATAACGTATAACGTTATATACTATTACGTAATAACGTATAACGTTATATGGTATTACCTTATAACGTATAATGTTATATACCATTACGTACTGACGTATAACGTTATATACTATTACGTAATAACGTATAACGTTATATAGTATTACCATATGTCGTATAACGTTATGTACTATTATGTAATAACGTATAACGTTATATAGTGTCACCTTATGACGTATAACGTAATATACTATTACGTAATATCGTATAATATTATATACTACTACGTAATAACGTATAACGATATATACTAATACGTAATAACGTATAACGTTATATAGTATCACCTTATAACGTATAACGTTATGTAGTAGTACCTTATAACGTATAACGTTATATACTATTACATAATAACGTATAACGTTATATAGTATTACCATATGACGTATAACGTTATATACTATTACGTAATATCGTATAACGTTATATACTACTACGTAATAACGTATAACGTTATATAGTATTACCTTATAACGTATAACGTTATATACTATTACGTAATAACGTATAACGTTATATAGTGTCACCTTATGACGTATAACGTTATATACTATTACGTAATATCGTATAACGTTATATACTATTAGGTAATATCGTATAACGTTATATACTACTACGTAATAACGTATGACGATATATACTAATACGTAATAACGTATAACGTTATATAGTATCACCTTATCACGTATAACGTTATATACTATTACGTAATATCGTATAACGTTATATACTATTACGTAATATCGTATAACGTTATATACTACTACGTAATAACGTATAACGTTACAGAGTATTACCTTATGGCGTATAACGTTATATACCATTACGTACTGACGTATAACGTTATATACTATTACCTAATAACGTATAACGTTATATAGTATTACCTTATGACGTATAACGTTATGTAGTAGTACCTTATAACGTATAACGTTATATACTATTACGTAATATCGTATAACGTTATATACTACTACGTAATAACGTATAACGTTATATAGTATTACCTTATGGCGTATAACGTTATATAGTATTACCTTATGACGTATAACGTTATGTAGTAGTACCTTATAACGTATAACGTTATATACTATTACGTAACATCGTATAACGTTATATACTATTACGTAATAACGTATAACGTGTTATAGTATTACCTTATGGCGTATAACGTTATATACCATTACGTACTGACGTATAACGTTATATACTATTACGTAATATCGTATAACGTTATATACTATTACGTAATATCGTATAACGTTATATACTACTACGTAATAACGTATGACGATATATACTAATACGTAATAACGTATAACGTTATATAGTATCACCTTATCACGTATAACGTTATATACTATTACGTAATATCGTATAACGTTATATACTATTACGTAATATCGTATAACGTTATATACTACTACGTAATAACGTATAACGTTATAGAGTATTACCTTATGGCGTATAACGTTATATACCATTACGTACTGACGTATAACGTTATATACTACTACGTAAGAACGTATAACGATATATACTAATACGTAAGAACGTATAACGTTATATAGTATTACCTTATGACGTATAACATTATGTAGTAGTACCTTATAACGTATAACGTTATATACTATTACATAATAACGTATAACGTTATATAGTATTACCATATGACGTATAACGTTATATACTATTACGTAATATCGTATAACGTTATATACTACTACGTAAGAACGTATAACGATATATACTAATACGTAATAACGTATAACATTATATAGTATCACCTTATGACGTATAACGTTATATACTACTACGTAATAACGTATAACGTTATATAGTATTACCTTATGGCGTATAACGTTATGTAGTATTACCTTATGACGTCTAACGTTATGTAGTAGTACCTTATAACGTATAACGTTATATACTACTACGTAATAACGTATAACGTTATGTAGTATTACCTTATGGCGTATAACGTTATATACCATTACGTACTGACGTATAACGTTATATACTATTACGGAATAACGTATAACGTTATATTCTATTACGTAATAACGTATAACGTTATATGGTATTACCTTATAACGTATAACGTTATATACCATTACGTACTGACGTATAACGTTATATACTACTACGTACTAACGTATAACGTTATGTAGTATTACCTTATAACGTATAACGTTATATACTATTACGTAATAACGTATAACGTTATATAGTATTACCTTATGGCGTATAACGTTATATACCATTACGTACTGACGTATAACGTTATATACTATTACGTAATAACGTATAAAGTTATATGGTATTACCTTATGGCGTATAACGTTATATACCATTACGTACTGACGTATAACGTTATATACTATTACGTACTAACGTATAACGTTATGTAGTATTACCTTATAACGTATTACGTTATATACTATTACGTAATAACATATAACGTTATATAGTATTACCTTATGGCGTATAACGTTATATACCATTACGTACTGACGTATAACGTTATATACTATTACGTAATAACGTATAACGTTATATAGTATTACCTTATGGCGTATAACGTTATATACCATTACGTACTGACGTATAACGTTGTATACTATTACGTAATAACGTATAACGTTATATACTATTACGTAATAACGTATAACGTTATATGGTATTACCTTATAACGTATAATGTTATATACCATTACGTACTGACGTATAACGTTATATACTATTACGTAATAACGTATAACGTTATATAGTATTACCATATGACGTATAACGTTATGTACTATTATGTAATAACGTATAACGTTATATAGTGTCACCTTATGACGTATAACGTAATATACTATTACGTAATATCGTATAATGTTATATACTACTACGTAATAACGTATAACGATATATACTAATACGTAATAACGTATAAGTGATACGTAGATATAGTATCACCTTATAACGTATAACGTTATGTAGTAGTACCTTATAACGTATAACGTTATATACTATTACATAATAACGTATAACGTTATATAGTATTACCATATGACGTATAACGTTATATACTATTACGTAATATCGTATAACGTTATATACTACTACGTAAGAACGTATAACGATATATACTAATACGTAATAACGTACAACGTTATATAGTACTACCTTATGGCGTATAACGTTATATAGTATTACCTTATGACGTCTAACGTTATGTAGTAGTACCTTATAACGTATAACGTTTTTTACTATTACGTAATAACGTATAACGTTATATAGTATTACCTTATGACGTATAACGTTATGTAGTAGTACCTTATAACGTATAACGTTATATAGTATTACCTTATGGCGTATAACGTTATATACCATTACGTACTGACGTATAACGTTATATACTATTACGTACTAACGTATAACGTTATGTAGTATTACCTTATAACGTATAACGTTATATACTATTACATAATAACGTGTAACGTTATATAGTATTACCATATGACGTATAACGTTATATACTATTACGTAATATCGTATAACGTTATATACTACTACGTAAGAACGTATAACGATATATACTAATACGTAATAACGTATAACGTTATATAGTATTACCTTATAGCGTATAACGTTATATAGTATTACCTTATGACGTCTAACGTTATGTAGTAGTACCTTATAACGTATAACGTTATATACTATTACGTAATATCGTATAACGCTAAATACTATTACGTAATAACGTATAACGTTATATAGTATTACCTTACGGCGTATAACGTTATATACCATTACGTACTTACGTATAACGTTATATACTATTACGCAATATCGTATAACGTTATATGCTATTACGTAATAACGTATAACGTTATATGGTATTACCTTATAACGTATAACGTTATATACCATTACGTACTGACGTATAACGTTATATACTATTACGTAATATCGTATAACGTTATATAGTATTACCTTGTGGCGTATAACGTTATATAGTATTACCTTATGACGTATAACGTTATGTAGTAGTACCTTATAACGTATAACGTTATATACTATTACGTAATATCGTATAACGCTAAATACTATTACGTAATAACGTATAACGTTATATAGTATTACCTTACGGCGTATAACGTTATATACCATTACGTACTGACGTATAACGTTATATACTATTACCTAATAACGTATAACGTTATATAGTATTACCTTATGACGTATAACGTTATGTAGTAGTACCTTATAACGTATAACGTTATATACTATTACGTAATATCGTATAACGTTATATACTACTACGTAATAACGTATAACGTTATATAGTATTACCTTGTGGCGTATAACGTTATATAGTATTACCTTATGACGTATAACGTTATGTAGTAGTACCTTATAACGTATAACGTTATATACTATTACGTAACATCGTATAACGTTATATACTATTACGTAATAACGTATAACGTGTTATAGTATTACCTTATGGCGTATAACGTTATATACCATTACGTACTGACGTATAACGTTATATACTATTACGTAATATCGTATAACGTTATATACTATTACGTAATATCGTATAACGTTATATACTACTACGTAATAACGTATGACGATATATACTAATACGTAATAACGTATAACGTTATATAGTATCACCTTATCACGTATAACGTTATATACTATTACGTAATATCGTATAACGTTATATACTATTACGTAATATCGTATAACGTTATATACTACTACGTAATAACGTATAACGTTATAGAGTATTACCTTATGGCGTATAACGTTATATACCATTACGTACTGACGTATAACGTTATATACTACTACGTAAGAACGTATAACGATATATACTAATACGTAAGAACGTATAACGTTATATAGTATTACCTTATGACGTATAACATTATGTAGTAGTACCTTATAACGTATAACGTTATATACTATTACATAATAACGTATAACGTTATATAGTATTACCATATGACGTATAACGTTATATACTATTACGTAATATCGTATAACGTTATATACTACTACGTAAGAACGTATAACGATATATACTAATACGTAATAACGTATAACATTATATAGTATCACCTTATGACGTATAACGTTATATACTACTACGTAATAACGTATAACGTTATATAGTATTACCTTATGGCGTATAACGTTATGTAGTATTACCTTATGACTTCTAACGTTATGTAGTAGTACCTTATAACGTATAACGTTATATACTACTACGTAATAACGTATAACGTTATGTAGTATTACCTTATGGCGTATAACGTTATATACCATTACGTACTGACGTATAACGTTATATACTATTACGGAATAACGTATAACGTTATATTCTATTACGTAATAACGTATAACGTTATATGGTATTACCTTATAACGTATAACGTTATATACCATTACGTACTGACGTATAACGTTATATACTACTACGTACTAACGTATAACGTTATGTAGTATTACCTTATAACGTATAACGTTATATACTATTACGTAATAACGTATAACGTTATATAGTATTACCTTATGGCGTATAACGTTATATACCATTACGTACTGACGTATAATGTTATATACTATTACGTACTAACGTATAACGTTATGTAGTATTACCTTATAACGTATAACGTTATATACTATTACGTAATAACGTATAACGTTATATAGTATTACCTTATGGCGTATAACGTTATATACCATTACGTACTGACGTATAACGTTATATACTATTACGTAATAACGTATAAAGTTATATGGTATTACCTTATGGCGTATAACGTTATATACCATTACGTACTGACGTATAACGTTATATACTATTACGTACTAACGTATAACGTTATGTAGTATTACCTTATAACGTATTACGTTATATACTATTACGTAATAACATATAACGTTATATAGTATTACCTTATGGCGTATAACGTTATATACCACTACGTACTGACGTATAACGTTATATACTATTACGTAATGACGTATAACGTTATATAGTATTACCTTATGGCGTATAACGTTATATACCATTACGTACTGACGTATAACGTTGTATACTATTACGTAATAACGTATAACGTTATATACTATTACGTAATAACGTATAACGTTATATGGTATTACCTTATAACGTATAATGTTATATACCATTACGTACTGACGTATAACGTTATATACTATTACGTAATAACGTATAACGTTATATAGTATTACCATATGACGTATAACGTTATGTACTATTATGTAATAACGTATAACGTTATATAGTGTCACCTTATGACGTATAACGTAATATACTATTACGTAATATCGTATAATGTTATATACTACTACGTAATAACGTATAACGATATATACTAATACGTAATAACGTATAACGTTATATAGTATCACCTTATAACGTATAACGTTATGTAGTAGTACCTTATAACGTATAAAGTTATATACTATTACATAATAACGTATAACGTTATATAGTATTACCATATGACGTATAACGTTATATACTATTACGTAATATCGTATAACGTTATATACTACTACGTAAGAACGTATAACGATATATACTAATACGTAATAACGTACAACGTTATATAGTACTACCTTATGGCGTATAACGTTATATAGTATTACCTTATGACGTCTAACGTTATGTAGTAGTACCTTATAACGTATAACGTTTTTTACTATTACGTAATAACGTATAACGTTATATAGTATTACCTTATGACGTATAACGTTATGTAGTAGTACCTTATAACGTATAACGTTATATAGTATTACCTTATGGCGTATAACGTTATATACCATTACGTACTGACGTATAACGTTATATACTATTACGTACTAACGTATAACGTTATGTAGTATTACCTTATAACGTATAACGTTATATACTATTACATAATAACGTGTAACGTTATATAGTATTACCATATGACGTATAACGTTATATACTATTACGTAATATCGTATAACGTTATATACTACTACGTAAGAACGTATAACGATATATACTAATACGTAATAACGTATAACGTTATATAGTATTACCTTATAGCGTATAACGTTATATAGTATTACCTTATGACGTCTAACGTTATGTAGTAGTACCTTATAACGTATAACGTTATATACTATTACGTAATATCGTATAACGCTAAATACTATTACGTAATAACGTATAACGTTATATAGTATTACCTTACGGCGTATAACGTTATATACCATTACGTACTGACGTATAACGTTATATACTATTACGCAATATCGTATAACGTTATATGCTATTACGTAATAACGTATAACGTTATATGGTATTACCTTATAACGTATAACGTTATATACCATTACGTACTGACGTATAACGTTATATACTATTACGTAATATCGTATAACGTTATATGCTATTACGTAATATCGTATAACGTTATATACTACTACGTAATAACGTATAACGTTATATAGTATTATCTTATGGCGTATAACGTTATATACCATTACGTACTGACGTATAACGTTATATACTATTACGTACTAACGTATAACGTTATGTAGTATTACCTTATAACGTATTACGTTATATACTATTACGTAATAACGTATAACGTTATATAGTATTACCTTATGGCGTATAACGTTATATACCATTACGTACTGACGTATAACGTTATATACAATTACGTAATAACGTATAACGTTATATAGTATTACCTTATGGCGTATAACGTTATATACCATTACGTACTGACGTATAACGTTGTATACTATTACGTAATAACGTATAACGTTATATACTATTACGTAATAACGTATAACGTTATATGGTATTACCTTATAACGTATAACGTTATATACCATTACGTACTGACGTATAACGTTATATACTATTACGTAATAACGTATAACGTTATATAGTATTACCATATGACGTATAACGTTATTTACTATTATGTAATAACGTATAACGTTATATAGTATCACCTTATGACGTATAACGTTATATACTATTACGTAATATCGTATAACGTTATATACTACTACGTAATAACGTATAACGATATATACTAATTCGTAATAACGTATAACGTTATATAGTATCACCTTATAACGTATAACGTTATGTAGTATTACCTTATAACGTATTACGTTATATACTATTACGTAATAACATATAACGTTATATAGTATTACCTTATGGCGTATAACGTTATATACCATTACGTACTGACGTATAACGTTATATACTATTACGTAATAACGTATAACGTTATATAGTATTACCTTATGGCGTATAACGTTATATACCATTACGTACTGACGTATAACGTTGTATACTATTACGTAATAACGTATAACGTTATATACTATTACGTAATAACGTATAACGTTATATGGTATTACCTTATAACGTATAATGTTATATACCATTACGTACTGACGTATAACGTTATATACTATTACGTAATAACGTATAACGTTATATAGTATTACCATATGTCGTATAACGTTATGTACTATTATGTAATAACGTATAACGTTATATAGTGTCACCTTATGACGTATAACGTAATATACTATTACGTAATATCGTATAATATTATATACTACTACGTAATAACGTATAACGATATATACTAATACGTAATAACGTACACCCTTCGACAAAAAGATAGCACATGTGTGCTATCATTAATTTCTCATAGATAGAGTCCGAATTTCCCAAGTTTGACGAATGGCATATAAACAGTACCTTGTAGTAATAAGGTATATGAGCTTGAAACTGTATCTTCGCTATTCCTCTTGTATTTATCAACAATGATTGTGAAATCCGGTCGGCGAAATGATAGCACACCAAGCATTTTGTTTCCATTCCTTAGTATTTCTGTGTATTCTGAGTGGTGTAGACGTAGTGAAAAGTAGAAGAATTTCATTAGAAACCTTACAAATTTCGATTCAAACAATGGGACGTGGAAAACAGCTAAATAGTGAAGAGATTCAAACAGTTTTGAAATTAAAGAAAGAAAACTTTACTATTTCTAAAATTGCAAAAGTTCTCAGTAGAAGTCGGAAAGTCATTTATAATTTACTGAAAGATGTAAATAATTATGGAACAAAAAAAAGCAGTGGGAGACCTTCCGCGATTAGTACTCGTGAAAAACGTGCAATTTTACGTGCCGCGTCAAATTCGCTTCTCACGTCACGTGAAATTGCAGAAAAAGTTGGCGTAAAAACTAATCCTCGGAATGTCAGACGTGTACTACAACAATCCGCGCACATAAAGCGGATGAAATTAAAACGAAGACCAGCTCTAAAGCAGATTCACAAGGAGCATCGATTATATTTTGCAAAAGAACATATACGGTGGAACAAGAAGTGGAGGAAAGTTATATTTACAGATGAAAAAAGATTTAATTTAGATGGCCCAGATGGATTCAATTTTTACTATCATGATGTAAGAAAAAAAAAATTGTCACAAATACGGCGTCAAATGGGTGGAGGTAGCATTATGCTTTGGGCAGGTATTGGGTATAACGGAAAGACTGATTTAATATCAATTCGCAGCAAGATGAATGCTATAACCTATCGTAATTTGATACAAAATCAAATTGCAAAGTACGCAACACATATTGCGAGACAAGATTTTATTTTTCAGCAAGATAATGCTGCAGTTCACACCGCTAAGGTTGTGAAAGAATATTTTTCAACAGAAAATATTGCAGTTTTGGACTGGCCTGCATGCTCCCCCGATTTAAACATAATCGAAAACTGTTGGAGTAAATTAAGCAATGCCGTTTATAGAGAAAATAGGCAATTTGAAAGTATTAATCAGTTAAAAAAGTGCCTTGAAGAGGAATGGAGAAATATATCGCTGGATTATATTAGAAAACTATATCGTTCTTTGCCGAAACGAATGCTGGAGGTGGTGGAGAATAAGGGAGGATCCACACATTATTAAATTTTAAAAGGTTTTTTATTTTTGTACAATTTAGTAGATAATAAACACTACAACTTTTGAAAGTGTGCTATCATTTCGCCGACCGGATTTCACAATCATTGTTGATAAATACAAGAGGAATAGCGAAGATACAGTTTCAAGCTCATATACCTTATTACTACAAGGTACTGTTTATATGCCATTCGTCAAACTTGGGAAATTCGGACTCTATCTATGAGAAATTAATGATAGCACACATGTGCTATCTTTTTGTCCAAGGGTGTATAACGTTATATAGTATCACCTTATAACGTATAACGTTATGTAGTAGTACCTTATAACGTATAACGTTATATACTATTACATAATAACGTATAACGTTATATAGTATTACCATATGACGTATAACGTTATATACTATTACGTAATATCGTATAACGTTATATACTACTACGTAATAACGTATAACGTTATATAGTATTACCTTATAACGTATAACGTTATATACTATTACGTAATAACGTATAACGTTATATAGTGTCACCTTATGACGTATAACGTTATATACTATTACGTAATATCGTATAACGTTATATACTATTAGGTAATATCGTATAACGTTATATACTACTACGTAATAACGTATGACGATATATACTAATACGTAATAACGTATAACGTTATATAGTATCACCTTATCACGTATAACGTTATATACTATTACGTAATATCGTATAACGTTATATACTATTACGTAATATCGTATAACGTTATATACTACTACGTAATAACGTATAACGTTACATAGTATTACCTTATGGCGTATAACGTTATATACCATTACGTACTGACGTATAACGTTATATACTATTACCTAATAACGTATAACGTTATATAGTATTACCTTATGACGTATAACGTTATGTAGTAGTACCTTATAACGTATAACGTTATATACTATTACGTAATATCGTATAACGTTATATACTACTACGTAATAACGTATAACGTTATATAGTATTACCTTGTGGCGTATAACGTTATATAGTATTACCTTATGACGTATAACGTTATGTAGTAGTACCTTATAACGTATAACGTTATATACTATTACGTAACATCGTATAACGTTATATACTATTACGTAATAACGTATAACGTGTTATAGTATTACCTTATGGCGTATAACGTTATATACCATTACGTACTGACGTATAACGTTATATACTATTACGTAATATCGTATAACGTTATATACTATTACGTAATATCGTATAACGTTATATACTACTACGTAATAACGTATGACGATATATACTAATACGTAATAACGTATAACGTTATATAGTATCACCTTATCACGTATAACGTTATATACTATTACGTAATATCGTATAACGTTATATACTATTACGTAATATCGTATAACGTTATATACTACTACGTAATAACGTATAACGTTATAGAGTATTACCTTATGGCGTATAACGTTATATACCATTACGTACTGACGTATAACGTTATATACTACTACGTAAGAACGTATAACGATATATACTAATACGTAAGAACGTATAACGTTATATAGTATTACCTTATGACGTATAACATTATGTAGTAGTACCTTATAACGTATAACGTTATATACTATTACATAATAACGTATAACGTTATATAGTATTACCATATGACGTATAACGTTATATACTATTACGTAATATCGTATAACGTTATATACTACTACGTAAGAACGTATAACGATATATACTAATACGTAATAACGTATAACATTATATAGTATCACCTTATGACGTATAACGTTATATACTACTACGTAATAACGTATAACGTTATATAGTATTACCTTATGGCGTATAACGTTATATAGTATTACCTTATGACGTCTAACGTTATGTAGTAGTACCTTATAACGTATAACGTTATATACTACTACGTAATAACGTATAACGTTATGTAGTATTACCTTATGGCGTATAACGTTATATACCATTACGTACTGACGTATAACGTTATATACTATTACGGAATAACGTATAACGTTATATTCTATTACGTAATAACGTATAACGTTATATGGTATTACCTTATAACGTATAACGTTATATACCATTACGTACTGACGTATAACGTTATATACTACTACGTACTAACGTATAACGTTATGTAGTATTACCTTATAACGTATAACGTTATATACTATTACGTAATAACGTATAACGTTATATAGTATTACCTTATGGCGTATAACGTTATATACCATTACGTACTGACGTATAATGTTATATACTATTACGTACTAACGTATAACGTTATGTAGTATTACCTTATAACGTATAACGTTATATACTAATACGTAATAACGTATAACGTTATATAGTATTACCTTATGGCGTATAACGTTATATACCATTACGTACTGACGTATAACGTTATATACTATTACGTAATAACGTATAAAGTTATATGGTATTACCTTATGGCGTATAACGTTATATACCATTACGTACTGACGTATAACGTTATATACTATTACGTACTAACGTATAACGTTATGTAGTATTACCTTATAACGTATTACGTTATATACTATTACGTAATAACATATAACGTTATATAGTATTACCTTATGGCGTATAACGTTATATACCATTACGTACTGACGTATAACGTTATATACTATTACGTAATAACGTATAACGTTATATAGTATTACCTTATGGCGTATAACGTTATATACCATTACGTACTGACGTATAACGTTGTATACTATTACGTAATAACGCATAACGTTATATACTATTACGTAATAACGTATAACGTTATATGGTATTACCTTATAACGTATAATGTTATATACCATTACGTACTGACGTATAACGTTATATACTATTACGTAATAACGTATAACGTTATATAGTATTACCATATGACGTATAACGTTATGTACTATTATGTAATAACGTATAACGTTATATAGTGTCACCTTATGACGTATAACGTAATATACTATTACGTAATATCGTATAATGTTATATACTACTACGTAATAACGTATAACGATATATACTAATACGTAATAACGTATAACGTTATATAGTATCACCTTATAACGTATAACGTTATGTAGTAGTACCTTATAACGTATAACGTTATATACTATTACATAATAACGTATAACGTTATATAGTATTACCATATGACGTATAACGTTATATACTATTACGTAATATCGTATAACGTTATATACTACTACGTAAGAACGTATAACGATATATACTAATACGTAATAACGTACAACGTTATATAGTACTACCTTATGGCGTATAACGTTATATAGTATTACCTTATGACGTCTAACGTTATGTAGTAGTACCTTATAACGTATAACGTTTTTTACTATTACGTAATAACGTATAACGTTATATAGTATTACCTTATGACGTATAAGGTTATGTAGTAGTACCTTATAACGTATAACGTTATATAGTATTACCTTATGGCGTATAACGTTATATACCATTACGTACTGACGTATAACGTTATATACTATTACGTACTAACGTATAACGTTATGTAGTATTACCTTATAACGTATAACGTTATATACTATTACATAATAACGTGTAACGTTATATAGTATTACCATATGACGTATAACGTTATATACTATTACGTAATATCGTATAACGTTATATACTACTACGTAAGAACGTATAACGATATATACTAATACGTAATAACGTATAACGTTATATAGTATTACCTTATAGCGTATAACGTTATATAGTATTACCTTATGACGTCTAACGTTATGTAGTAGTACCTTATAACGTATAACGTTATATACTATTACGTAATATCGTATAACGCTAAATACTATTACGTAATAACGTATAACGTTATATAGTATTACCTTACGGCGTATAACGTTATATACCATTACGTACTGACGTATAACGTTATATACTATTACGCAATATCGTATAACGTTATATGCTATTACGTAATAACGTATAACGTTATATGGTATTACCTTATAACGTATAACGTTATATACCATTACGTACTGACGTATAACGTTATATACTATTACGTAATATCGTATAACGTTATATGCTATTACGTAATATCGTATAACGTTATATACTACTACGTAATAACGTATAACGTTATATAGTATTATCTTATGGCGTATAACGTTATATACCATTACGTACTGACGTATAACGTTATATACTATTACGTACTAACGTATAACGTTATGTAGTATTACCTTATAACGTATTACGTTATATACTATTACGTAATAACGTATAACGTTATATAGTATTACCTTATGGCGTATAACGTTATATACCATTACGTACTGACGTATAACGTTATATACAATTACGTAATAACGTATAACGTTATATAGTATTACCTTATGGCGTATAACGTTATATACCATTACGTACTGACGTATAACGTTGTATACTATTACGTAATAACGTATAACGTTATATACTATTACGTAATAACGTATAACGTTATATGGTATTACCTTATAACGTATAACGTTATATACCATTACGTACTGACGTATAACGTTATATACTATTACGTAATAACGTATAACGTTATATAGTATTACCATATGACGTATAACGTTATTTACTATTATGTAATAACGTATAACGTTATATAGTATCACCTTATGACGTATAACGTTATATACTATTACGTAATATCGTATAACGTTATATACTACTACGTAATAACGTATAACGATATATACTAATTCGTAATAACGTATAACGTTATATAGTATCACCTTATAACGTATAACGTTATGTAGTAGTACCTTATAACGTATAACGTTATATACTATTACAAAATAACGTATAACGTTATATAGTATTACCATATGACGTATAACGTTATATACTATTACGTAATATCGTATAACGTTATATACTACTACGTAAGAACGTATAACGATATATACTAATACGTAATAACGTATAACGTTATATAGTATTACCTTATGGCGTATAACGTTATATAGTATTACCTTATGACGTCTAACGTTATGTAGTAGTACCTTATAACGTATAACGTTATTTACTATTACGTAATAACGTATAACGTTATATAGTATTACCTTATGTCGTATAACGTTATGTAGTAGTACCTTATAACGTATAACGTTATATACTACTACGTAATAACGTATAACGTTATATACTATTACGTAATATCGTATAACGTTATATACTACTACGTAATAAAGTATAACGATATATACTAATACGTAATAACATATAACGTTATATAGTGTCACCTTATGACGTATAACGTTATATACTATTACGTAATATCGTATAACGTTATATACTACTACGTAATAACGTATAACGTTATAGAGTATTACCTTATAACGTATAACGTTATATACTATTACGTAATAACGTATAACGTTATATAGTGTCACCTTATGACGTATAACGTTATATACTATTACGTAATATCGTATAACGTTATATACTATTACGTAATAACGTATAACGTTATATAGTATTACCTTATGACGTATAACGTTATATAGTATTACCTTATGGCGTATAACGTTATGTAGTAGTACCTTGTAACGTATAACGTTATAATCTGTTACATAATAACGTATAACGTTATATAGTATTACCATATGACGTATAACGTTATATACTATTACGTAATAACGTATAACGTTATATAGTATCACCTTATGACGTATAACGTTATATACTACTACGTAATAACGTATAACGTTATATAGTATTACCTTATGGCGTATAACGTTATATAGTATTACCTTATGACGTCTAACGTTATGTAGTAGTACCATATAACGTATAACGTTGTATACTATTACGTAATAACGTATAACGTTATATACTATTACGTAATAACGTATAACGTTATATAGTATTACCTTATGGCGTATAACGTTATATACCATTACGTACTGACGTATAACGTTATATACTGTTACGCAATATCGTATAACGTTATATGCTATTACGTAATAACGTATAACGTTATATGGTATTACCTTATAACGTATAACGTTATATACCATTACGTACTGACGTATAACGTTATATACTATTACGTAATATCGTATAACGTTATATACTATTACGTAATATCGTATAACGTTATATACTATTACGTAATATCGTATAACGTTATATACTACTACGTAATAACGTATAACGTTATAGAGTATTACCTTATGGCGTATAACGTTATATACCATTACGTACTGACGTATAACGTTATATACTATTACCTAATAACGTATAACGTTATATAGTATTACCTTATGACGTATAACGTTATGTAGTAGTACCTTATAACGTATAACGTTATATACTATTACATAATAACGTATAACGTTATATAGTATTACCATATGACGTATAACGTTATATACTATTACGTAATATCGTATAACATTATATAGTATCACCTTATGACGTATAACGTTATATACTACTACGTAATAACGTATAACGTTATATAGTATTACGTAATAACGTATAACATTATATAGTATCACCTTATGACGTATAACGTTATATACTACTACGTAATAACGTATAACGTTATATAGTATTACCTTATGGCGTATAACGTTATATAGTATTACCTTATGACGTGTAACGTTATGTGGTAGTACCTTATAACGTATAACGTTATATACTACTACGTAAGAACGTATAACGATATATACTAATACGTAATAACGTATAACATTATATAGTATCACCTTATGACGTATAACGTTATATACTACTACGTAATAACGTATAACGTTATATAGTATTACCTTATGGCGTATAACGTTATATAGTATTACCTTATGACGTCTAACGTTATGTAGTAGTACCTTATAACGTATAACGTTATATACTACTACGTAATAACGTATAACGTTATGTAGTATTACCTTATGGCGTATAACGTTATATACCATTACGTACTGACGTATAACGTTATATACTATTGCGGAATAACGTATAACGTTATATTCTATTACGTAATAACGTATAACGTTATATGGTATTACCTTATAACTTATAACGTTATATACCATTACGTACTGACGTATAACGTTATATACTATTACGTGCTAACGTATAACGTTATGTAGTATTACCTTATAACGTATAACGTTATATACTATTACGTAATAACGTATAACGTTATATAGTATTACCTTATGGCGTATAACGTTATATACCATTACGTACTGACGTATAATGTTATATAGTATTACGTGCTAACGTATAACGTTATGTAGTATGACCTTATAACGTATAACGTTATATACTATTACGTACTAACGTATAACGTTATGTAGTATTACCTTATAACGTATAACGTTATATACTATTGCGGAATAACGTATAACGTTATATTCTATTACGTAATAACGTATAACGTTATATGGTATTACCTTATAACGTATAACGTTATATACCATTACGTACTGACGTATAACGTTATATACTACTACGTGCTAACGTATAACGTTATGTAGTATTACCTTATAACGTATAACGTTATATACTATTACGTACTAACGTATAACGTTATGTAGTATTACCTTATAACGTATAACGTTATATACTATTACGTAATAACGTATAACGTTATATAGTATTACCTTATGGCGTATAACGTTATATACCATTCCGTACTGACGTATAACGTTATATACTATTACGTAATAACATATAACGTTATATAGTATTACCTTATGACGTATAACGTTATATACCATTACGTACTGACGTATAACTTTATATACTATTACGTAATAACGTATAACGTTATATAGTATTACCTTATGGCGTATAACGTTATATACCATTACGTACTGACGTATAACGTTGTATACTATTACGTAATAACGTATAACGTTATATACTATTACGTAATAACGTATAACGTTATATGGTATTACCTTATAACGTATAACGTTATATACCATTACGTACTGACGTATAACGTTATATACTATTACGTAATAACGTATAACGTTATATAGTATTACCATATGACGTATAACGTTATTTACTGTTACATAATAACGTATAACGTTATATAGTATTACCATATGACGTATAACGTTATATACTATTACGTAATATCGTATAACGTTATATACTACTACGTAAGAACTTATAACGATATATACTAATACGTAATAACGTATAACGTTATATAGTATTACCTTATGGCGTATAACGTTATATAGTATTACCTTATGACGTCTAACGTTATGTAGTAGTACCTTATAACGTATAACGTTTTTTACTATTACGTAATAACGTATAACGTTATATAGTATTACCTTATGTCGTATAACGTTATGTAGTAGTACCTTATAACGTATAACGTTATATACTACTACGTAATAACGTATAACGTTATATACTATTACGTAATATCGTATAACGTTATATACTATTACGTAATATCGTATAACGTTATATACTACTACGTAATAAAGTATAACGATATATACTAATACGTAATAACGTATAACGTTATATAGTGTCAAATTATGACGTATAACGTTATATACCATTACGTACTGACGTATAACGTTATATGCTATTACGTAATAACGTATAACGTTATATACTATTACGTAAAATCGTATAACGTTATATACTATTACGTAATATCATATAACGTTATAAACTACTACGTAATAACGTATAACGTTATATATTGTCACCTTATGACGTATAACGTTATATACCATTACGTACTGACGTATAACGTTATATACTATTACGTAATATCGTATAACGTTATATACTATTACGTAATAACGTATAACGTTATATAGTGTCACCTTATGGCGTATAACGTTATATACCATTACGTACTGACGTATAACGTTATATACTATTACGTAATATCGTATAACGTTATATGCTATTACGTAATATCGTATAACGTTATATACTACTACGTAATAACGTATAACGTTATATAGTATTACCTTATGGCGTATAACGTTATATACCATTACGTACTGACGTATAACGTTATATGCTATTACGTAATAACGTATAACGTTATAAACTACTACGTAATAACGTATAACGTTATATAGTGTCACCTTATGACGTATAACGTTATATACCATTACGTACTGACGTATAACGTTATATGCTATTACGTAATAACGTATAACGATATATAGTATAAACTTATGACGTATAACGTTATGTAGTGGTACCTTATAACGTATAACGTTATATACTATTACATAATAACGTATAACGTTATATAGTATTACCATATGACGTATAACGTTATATACTATTACGTAATATCGTATAACGTTATATGCTATTACGTAATAACGTATAACGTTATATAGTATAACCTTATGACGTATAACGTTATGTAGTAGTACCTTATAACGTATAACGTTATATACTATTACATAATACCGTATAACGTTATATAGTATTACCATATGACGTATAACGTTATATACTATTACGTAATATCGTATAACGTCATATACTACTACGTAAGAACGTATAACGATATATACTAATACGTAATAACGTATAACGTTATATAGTATCACCTTATGACGCATAACGTTATATACTACTACGTAATAACGTATAACGTTATATAGTATTACCTTATGGAGTATAACGTTATATGGTATTACCTTATGGCGTCTAACGTTATGTAGTAGTACCTTATAACGTATAACGTTATATACTATTACGTAATATCGCATAACGTTATATACTATTACGTAATAACGTATAACGTTATATAGTATTACCTTATGACGTATAACGTTATGTAGTACTATCTTATAACGTATAACGTTATATACTACTACGTAATAACGTATAACGATATATAGTATTACCTTATGGCGTATAGCGTTATATACCATTACGTACTGACGTATAACGTTATATAATATTACGTACTAACGTATAACGTTATGTAGTATTACCTTATAACGTATAACGATATATACTATTACGTAATAACGTATAACGTTATATAGTGTCACCTTATGACGTATAACGTTATATACTATTACGCAATATCGTATAACGTTGTATACTATTACGTAATATCGTATAACGTTATATAGTAATACGTAGTAACGTATAACGTAATATAGTGTCACCTTATGACGTATAACGTTATATACTACTACGTAATAACGTATAACGATATATAGTATTACCTTATGGCGTATAAGGTTATATACCATTACGTACTGACGTATAACGTTATATACTATTAGGTAATAACGTTTAACGTTATATAGTATTACCTTATGACGTATAACGATATATACTATTACGTAATATCGTATAACGTTATATACTACTACGTAATAACGTATAACGATATATAGTAATACGTAATAACGTATAACGTTATATAGTATTACCTTATGACGTATAACGATATATACTATTACGTAATGTCGTATAACGTTATATACTACTACGTAATAACGTATAACGATATATAGTAATACGTAGTAACGTATAACGTAATATAGTGTCACCTTATGACGTATAACGTTATATACTATTACGTAATATCGTATAACGTTATATACCATTACGTACTGACGTATAACGTTATATACTATTACGTAATAACGTATAACGTTATATAGTATAACCTTATGACGTATAACGTTATGTAGTAGTACCTTATAACGTATAACGTTATATACTCTTACATAATAACGTATAACGTTATATAGCATTACCATATGACGTATAACGTTATATACTATTACGTAATATCTTATAACGTTATATACTACTACGTAAGAACGTATAACGATATATACTAATACGTAATAACGTATAACGTTATATACTACTACGTAATAACGTATAACGTTATATAGTATTACCTTATGGCGTATAACGTTATATACCATTACGTACTGACGTATAACGTTATATACTATTACGTAATAACGTATAAAGTTATATGGTATCACTTTATGACGTATAACGTCATATACTACTACGGAATAACGTATAACGTTATATAGTATTACCTTATGGCGTATAACGTTATATAGTATTACCTTATGACGTCTAACGTTATGTAGTTGTACCTTATAACGTATAACGTTATATACTATTACGTAATAACGTATAACGTTATATACTATTACGTAATATCGTATAACGTTATATACTACTACGTAATAACGTATAACGTTATATAGTATTACCTTATGGCGTATAACGTTATATACCATTACGTACTGACGTATAACGTTATATACTATTACGTAATAACGTATAACGTTATATAGTATTACCTTATGACGTATAACATTATGTAGTAGTACCTTATAACGTATAACGTTATGTAGTAGTACCTTATAACGTATAACGTTATATGTATACTATTACGTAATATCGTATAACGTTAAATACTATTACGTAATAACGTATAACGTTATATACTACTACGTAAGAACGTATAACGTTATATAGTATTACCTTATGGCGTATAACGTTATATAGTATTACCTTATGACGTCTAACGTTATGTAGTAGTACCTTATAACGTATAACGTTATATACTATTACGTAATATCGTATAACGTTAAATACTATTACGTAACAACGTATAACGTTATATAGTATTACCTTATGCCGTATAACGTTATATACCATTACGTACTGACGTATAACGTTATATACTATTACGTAATAAAGTATAACGTTTTATACTATTACGTAATAACGTATAACGTTATATGGTATTACCTTATAACGCATGACGTTATATACCATTACGTACTGACGTATAACGTTATATACTATTACGTAATATTGTATAACGTTATATACTATTACGTAATATCGTATAACGTTATATACTACTACGTAATAACGTATAACGTTATATAGTATTACCTTATGGCGTATAACGTTATATACCATTACGTACTGACGTATAACGTTATATACTATTACGTAATAACGTATAAAGTTATATGGTATTACCTTATAACGTATAACGTTATATACTATTACGTAATAACGTATAACGTTACATAGTATTACCTTATGGCGTATAACGTTATATACCATTACGAACTGACGTATAACGTTATATACTATTACGTACTAACGTATAACGTTATGTAGTATTACCTTATAACGTATAACGTTATATACTATTACGTAATAACGTATAACGTTATATAGTGTCACCTTATGACGTATAACGTTATATACTATTACGTAATATCGTATAACGTTATATACTATTACGTAATATCGTATAACGTTATATACTACTACGTAATAACGTATAACGTTATATAGTATTACCTTATGGCGTATAACGTTATATACCATTACGTACTGACGTATAACGTTATATACTATTACGTAATAACGTATAAGGTTATATGGTATTACCTTATAACGTATAACGTTATATACTATTACGTAATAACGTATAACGTTATATAGTATTACCTTATGGCGTATAACGTTATATACCATTACGTACTGACGTATAACGTTATATACTATTACGTAATATCGCATAACGTTATATACTATTACGTAATAACGTATAACGTTATATAGTATTACCTTATGACGTATAACGTTATGTAGTACTACCTTATAACGTATAACGTTATATACTACTACGTAATAACGTATAACGATATATAGTATTACCTTATGGCGTATAGCGTTATATACCATTACGTATTGACGTATAACGTTATATAATATTACGTACTAACGTATAACGTTATGTAGTATTACCTTATAACGTATAACGATATATACTATTACGTAATAACGTATAACGTTATATAGTGTCACCTTATGACGTATAACGTTATATACTACTACGTAATATCGTATAACGTTGTATACTATTACGTAATATCGTATAACGTTATATACTATTACGTAATATCGTATAACGTTATATACTATTACGTAATATCGTATAACGTTATATACTACTACGTAATAACGTATAACGTTATATAGTATTACCTTATGGCGTATAACGTTATATACCATTACGTACTGACGTATAACGTTATATACCATTACGTAATAACGTATAACGTTATATGGTAACACTTTATGACGTATAACGTTATATACTACTACGTAATAACGTATAACGTTATATAGTATTACCTTATGGCGTATAACGTTATATAGTATTACCTTATGACGTCTAACTTTATGTAGTAGTACCTTATAACGTATAACGTTATATACTATTACGTAATAACGTATAACGTTATATAGTATTACCATATGACGTATAACGTAATTTACTATTATGTAATAACGTATAACGTTATATAGTATCACCTTATGACGTATAACGTTATATACTATTACGTAATATCGTATAACGTTATGTAGTACTACGTAATAACGTATAACGATATATAGTAATACGTAATAACGTATAACGTTATATAGTATTACCTTATGGCGTATAACGTTATATACCATTTCGTACTGACGTATAACGTTATATACTATTACGTAATAACGTATAACGTTATATATTATTACGTAATATCGTATAACGTTATATACTACTACGTAATAAAGTATAACGATATATACTAATACGTAATAACGTATAACGTTATATAGTGTCACCTTATGACGTATAACGCTATATACCATTACGTACTGACGTATAACGTTATATACTATTACGTAATATCGTATAACGTTATATACTATTACGTAATATCGTATAACGTTATATACTACTACGTAATAACGTATAACGTTATATAGTATTACCTTATGGCGTATAACGTTATATACCATTACGTACTGACGTATAACGTTATATACTATTACGTAATAACGTATAAAGTTATATGGTATCACTTTATGACGTATAACGTCATATACTACTACGGAATAACGTATAACGTTATATAGTATTACCTTATGGCGTATAACGTTATATAGTATTACCTTATGACGTCTAACGTTATGTAGTATTACCTTATGGCGTATAACGTTATATACCAATACGTACTGACGTATAACGTTATATACTATTACGTAATAACGTATAACGTTATATAGTATTACCTTATGACGTATAACATTATGTAGTAGTACCTTATAACGTATAACGTTATGTAGTAGTACCTTATAACGTATAACGTTATATACTATTACGTAATATCGTATAACGTTAAATACTATTACGTAATAACGTATAACGTTATATACTACTACGTAAGAACGTATAACGTTATATAGTATTACCTTATGGCGTATGACGTTATATAGTATTACCTTATGACGTCTAACGTTATGTAGTAGTACCTTATAACGTATAACGTTATATACTATTACGTAATATCGTATAACGTTATATACTATTACGTAATAACGTATAACGTTATATAGTATTACCTTATGACGTATAACGTTATGTAGTAGTACCTTATAACGTATAACGTTATATACTTCTACGTAATAACGTATAACGTTATATCGTATTACCTTATGGCGTATAACGTTATATAGTATTACCTTATGACGTCTAACGTTATGTAGTAGTACCTTATAACGTATAACGTTATATACTATTACGTAATATCGTATAACGTTAAATACTATTACGTAATAACGTATAACGTTATATAGTATTACCTTATGCCGTATAACGTTATATACCATTACGTACTGACGTATAACGTTATATACTATTACGTAATAAAGTATAACGTTATATACTATTACGTAATAACGTATAACGTTATATGGTATTACCTTATAACGCATAACGTTATATACCATTACGTACTGACGTATAACGTTATATACTATTACGTAATATTGTATAACGTTATATACTATTACGTAATATCGTATAACGTTATATACTACTACTTAATAACGTATAACGTTATATAGTATTACCTTATGGCGTATAACGTTATATACCATTACGTACTGACGTATAACGTTATATACTATTACGTAATAACGTATAAAGTTATATGGTATTACCTTATAACGTATAACGTTATATACTATTACGTAATAACGTATAACGTTATATAGTATTACCTTATGGCGTATAACGTTATATAGTATTACCTTAAGACGTCTAACGTTATGTAGTAGTACCTTATAACGTATAACGTTATATACTATTACGGAATATCGTATAACGTTATATACTTCTACGTAATAAAGTATAACGATATATACTAATACGTAATAACGTATAACGTTATATAGTGTCACCTTATGACGTATAACGTTATATACCATTACGTACTGACGTATAACGTTATATACTATTACGTAATACCGTATAACGTTATATACTATTACGTAATATCGTATAACGTTATATACTACTACGTAATAACGTATAACGTTATATAGTATTACCTTATGGCGTATAACGTTATATAGTATTACCTTATGACGTCTAACGTTATGTAGTAGTACCTTATAACGTATAACGTTATATACTATTACGTAATATCGTATAACGTTATATACTACTACGTAATAACGTATAACGATATATAGTAATACGTAATAACGTATAACGTTATATAGTATTACCTTATGGCGTATAACGTTATATACCATTACGTACTGACGTATAACGTTATATACTATTACGTAATAACGTATAACGTTATATAGTATAACCTTATGACGTATAACGTTATGTAGTAGTACCTTATAACGTATAACGTTATATATTATTACATAATAACGTATAACGTTATATACTACTACGTAAGAACGTATAACGATATATACTAATACGTAATAACGTATAACGTTATATAGTATTACCTTATAGCGTATAACGTTATATAGTATTACCTTATGACGTATAACGTTATATACCATTACGTACTGACGTATAACGTTATATACTATTACGTAATATCGTATAACGTTATATACTATTACGTAATATCGTATAACGTTATATACTACTACGTAATAACGTATGACGATATATACTAATACGAAATAACGTATAACGTTATATAGTATCACCTTATCACGTATAACGTTATATACTATTACGTAATATCGTATAACGTTATATACTATTACGTAATATCGTATAACGTTATATACTACTACGTAATAACGTATAACGTTATAGAGTATTACCTTATGGCGTATAACGTTATATACCATTACGTACTGACGTATAACGTTATATACTATTACCTAATAACGTATAACGTTATATAGTATTACCATATGACGTATAATGTTATATACTATTACGTAATATCGTATAACGTTATATACTACTACGTAAGAACGTATAACGATATATACTAATACGTAATAACGTATAACATTATATAGTATCACCTTATGACGTATAACGTTTTTTACTATTACGTAATATCGTATAACGTTATATACTATTACGTAATATCGTATAACGTTATATACTACTACGTAATAACGTATAACGTTATAGAGTATTACCTTATGGCGTATAACGTTATATACCATTACGTACTGACGTATAACGTTATATACTATTACGTACTAACGTATAACGTTATGTAGTATTACCTTATAACGTATAACGTTATATACTATTACATAATAACGTATAACGTTATATAGTATTACCATATGACGTATAACGTTATATACTATTACGTAATATCGTATAACGTTATATACTACTACGTAAGAACGTATAACGATATATACTAATACGTAATAACGTATAACGTTATATAGTATTACCTTATAGCGTATAACGTTATATAGTATTACCTTATGACGTCTAACGTTATGTAGTAGTACCTTATAACGTATAACGTTATATACTATTACGTAATATCGTATAACGTTAAATACTATTACGTAATAACGTATAACGTTATATAGTATTACCTTATGGCGTATAACGTTATATAACATTACATACTGACGTATAACGTTATATACTATTACGCAATATCGTATAACGTTATATGCTATTACGTAATAACGTATAACGTTATATGGTATTACCTTATAACGTATAACGTTATATACCATTACGTACTGACGTATAATGTTATATACTATTACGTAATATCGTATAACGTTATATACTATTACGTAATATCGTATAACGTTATATACTACTACGTAATAACGTATAACGTTATATAGTATTACCTTATGGCGTATAACGTTATATACCATTACGTACTGACGTATAACATTATATACTATTACGTAATAACGTATAACGTTATATAGTATTACCTTATAACGTATAACGTTATGTAGTAGTACCTTGTAACGTATAACGTTATAATCTGTTACATAATAACGTATAACGTTATATAGTATTACCATATGACGTATAACGTTATATACTATTACGTAATAACGTATAACGTTATATAGTATCACCTTATGACGTATAACGTTATATACTACTACGTAATATCGTATAACGTTATATACTATTACGTAATATCGTATAACGTTATATACTATTACGTAATATCGTATAACGTTATATACTACTACGTAATAACGTATAACGTTATATAGTATTACCTTATGGCGTATAACGTTATATGCCATTACGTACTTACGTATAACGTTATATACTATTACGTAATATCGTATAACGTTATATACTATTACGTAATATCGTATAACGTTATATACTACTACGTAATAACGTATAACGTTATATAGTATTACCTTATGGCGTATAACGTTATATAGTATTACCTTATGACGTATAACGTTATGTAGTAGTACCTTATAACGTATAACGTTATATACTATTACGTAATATCGTATAACGTTATATACTATTACGTAATAACGTATAACGTGTTATAGTATTACGTTATGGCGTATAACGTTATATACCATTACTAACTGACGTATAACGTTATATACTATTACGTAATATCGTATAACGTTATATACTATTACGTAATATCGTATAACGTTATATACTACTACGTAATAACGTATGACGATATATACTAATACGTAATAACGTATAACGTTATATAGTATCACCTTATCACGTATAACGTTATATACTATTTCGTAATATCGTATAACGTTATATACTATTACGTAATATCGTATAACGTTATATACTACTACGTAATAACGTATAACGTTATAGAGTATTACCTTATGGCGTATAACGTTATATACCATTACGTACTGACGTATAACGTTATATACTATTACCTAATAACGTATAACGTTATATAGTATTACCTTATGACGTATAACGTTATGTAGTAGTACCTTATAACGTATGACGTTATATACTATTACATAATAACGTATAACGTTATATAGTATTACCATATGACGTATAACGTTATATACTATTACGTAATATCGTATAACGTTATATACTACTACGTAAGAACGTATAACGATATATACTAATACGTAATAACGTATAACATTATATAGTATCACCTTATGACGTATAACGTTATATACTACTACGTAATAACGTATAACGTTATATAGTATTACCTTATGGCGTATAACGTTATATAGTATTACCTTATGACGTCTAACGTTATGTAGTAGTACCTTATAACGTATAACGTTATATACTACTACGTAATAACGTATAACGTTATGTAGTATTACCTTATGGCGTATAACGTTATATACCATTACGTACTGACGTATAACGTTATATACTATTACGGAATAACGTATAACGTTATATTCTATTACGTAATAACGTATAACGTTATATGGTATTACCTTATAACGTATAACGTTATATACCATTACGTACTGACGTATAACGTTATATACTACTACGTACTAACGTATAACGTTATGTAGTATTACCTTATAACGTATAACGTTATATACTATTTCGTAATAACGTATAACGTTATATAGTATTACCTTATGGCGTATAACGTTATATACCATTACGTACTGACGTATAATGTTATATACTATTACGTACTAACGTATAACGTTATGTAGTATTACCTTATAACGTATAACGTTATATACTACTACGTAATAACGTATAACGTTATATAGTATTACCTTATGGCGTATAACGTTATATACCATTACGTACTGACGTATAACGTTATATACTATTACGTAATAACGTATAAAGTTATATGGTATTACCTTATAACGTATAACGATATATACTATTACGTAATAACGTATAACGTTTATATAGTATTACCTTATGGCGTATAACGTTATATACCGTTACGTACTGACGTATAACTTTATATACTATTACGTACTAACGTATAACGTTATGTAGTATTACCTTATAACGTATAACGTTATATACTATTACGTAATAACGTATAACGTTATATAGTGTCACCTTATGACGTATAACGTTATATACGTAATATCGTATAACGTTATATACTATTACGTAATATCGTATAACGTTATATACTACTACATAATAACGTATAACGTTATATAGTATTACCTTATGGCGTATAACGTTATATACCATTACGTACTGACGTATAACGTTATATACTATTACGTAATAACGTATAACGTTATATAGTATTACCTTATAACGTATAACGTTATGTAGTAGTACCTTGTAACGTATAACGTTATAATCTGTTACATAATAACGTATAACGTTATATAGTATTACCATATGACGTATAACGTTATATACTATTACGTAATAACGTATAACGTTATATAGTGTCACCTTATGACGTATAACGTTATATACGTAATATCGTATAACGTTATATACTATTACGTAATATCGTATAACGTTATATACTACTACATAATAACGTATAACGTTATATAGTATTACCTTATGGCGTATAACGTTATATACCATTACGTACTGACGTATAACGTTATATACTATTACGTAATATCGTATAACGTTATATACTATTACGTAATATCGTATAACGTTATATACTACTACATAATAACGTATAACGTTATATAGTATTACCTTATGGCGTATAACGTTATATACCATTACGTACTGACGTATAACGTTATATACTATTACGTAATAACGTATAACGTTATATAGTATCACCTTATGACGTATAACGTTATATACTATTACGTAATATCGTATAACGTTATATACTATTACGTAATATCGTATAACGTTATATACTACTACGTAATAACGTATAACGTTATATAGTATTACCTTGTGGCGTATAACGTTATATAGTATTACCTTATGACGTATAACGTTATGTAGTAGTACCTTATAACGTATAACGTTATATACTATTACGTAATATCGTATAACGTTATATACTATTACGTAATAACGTATAACGTGTTATAGTATTACCTTATGGCGTATAACGTTATATACCATTACGTACTGACGTATAACGTTATATACTATTACGTAATATCGTATAACGTTATATACTATTACGGAATATCGTATAACGTTATATACTACTACGTAATAACGTATGACGATATATACTAATACGTAATAACGTATAACGATATATAGTATCACCTTATCACGTATAACGTTATATACTATTACGTAATATCGTATAACGTTATATACTATTACGTAATATCGTATAACGTTATATACTACTACGTAATAACGTATAACGTTATAGAGTATTACCTTATGGCGTATAACGTTATATACCATTACGTACTGACGTATAACGTTATATACTATTACCTAATAACGTATAACGTTATATAGTATTACCTTATGACGTATAACGTTATGTAGTAGTACCTTATAACGTATAACGTTATATACTATTACGTAATATCGTATAACGTTATATACTATTACGTAATAACGTATAACGTGTTATAGTGTTACCTTATGGCGTATAACGTTATATACCATTACGTACTGACGTATAACGTTATATACTATTACGTAATATCGTATAACGTTATATACTATTACGTAATATCGTATAACGTTATATACTACTACGTAATAACGTATGACGATATATACTAATACGTAATAACGTATAACGTTATATAGTATCACCTTATCACGTATAACGTTATATACTATTACGTAATATCGTATAACGTTATATACTATTACGTAATACCGTATAACGTTATATACTACTACGTAATAACGTATAACGTTATAGAGTATTACCTTATGGCGTATAACGTTATATACCATTACGTACTGACGTATGACGTTATATACTACTACGTAAGAACGTATAACGATATATACTAATACGTAATAACGTATAACGTTATATAGTATTACCTTATGACGTATAACGTTATGTAGTAGTACCTTATAACGTATAACGTTATATACTATTACATAATAACGTATAACGTTATATAGTATTACCATATGACGTATAACGTTATATACTATTACGTAATATCGTATAACGTTATATACTACTACGTAAGAACGTATAACGATATATACTAATACGTAATAACGTATAACATTATATAGTATCACCTTATGACGTATAACGTTATATACTACTACGTAATAACGTATAACGTTATATAGTATTACCATATGACGTATAACGTTATATACTATTACGTAATATCGTATAACGTTATATACTACTACGTAAGAACGTATAACGATATATACTAATACGTACTAACGTATAACGTTATGTAGTATTACCTTATAACGTATAACGTTATATACTATTACATAATAACGTATAACGTTATATAGTATTACCATATGACGTATAACGTTATATACTATTACGTAATATCGTATAACGTTATATACTACTACGTAAGAACGTATAACGATATATACTAATACGTAATAACGTATAACGTTATATAGTATTACCTTATAGCGTATAACGTTATATAGTATTACCTTATGACGTCTAACGTTATGTAGTAGTACCTTATAACGTATAACGTTATATACTATTACGTAATATCGTATAACGTTAAATACTATTACGTTATAACGTATAACGTTATATAGTATTACCTTATGGCGTATAACGTTATATACCATTACGTACTGACGTATAACGTAATATACTATTACGCAATATCGTATAACGTTATATGCTATTACGTAATAACGTATAACGTTATATGGTATTACCTTATAACGTATAACGTTATATACCATTACGTACTGACGTATAACGTTATATACTATTACGTAATAACGTATAACGTTATATAGTATTATCATATGACGTATAACGTTATTTACTATTATGTAATAACGTATAACGTTATATAGTATCACCTTATGACGTATAACGTTATATACTATTACGTAATATCGTATAACGTTATATACTACTACGTAATAACGTATAACGATATATACTAATACGTAATAACGTATAACGTTATATAGTATCACCTTATAACGTATAACGTTATGTAGTAGTACCTTATAACGTATAACGTTATATACTATTACATAATAACGTATAACGTTATATAGTATTACCATATGACGTATAACGTTATATACTATTACGTAATATCGTATAACGTTATATACTACTACGTAAGAACGTATAACGATATGTACTAATACGTAATAACGTATAACGTTATATAGTACTACCTTATGGCGTATAACGTTATATAGTATTACCTTATGACGTCTAATGTTATGTGGTAGTACCTTATAACGTATAACGTTTTTTACTATTACGTAATAACGTATAACGTTATATAGTATTACCTTATGACGTATAACGTTATGTAGTAGTACCTTATAACGTATAACGTTATATAGTATTACCTTATGGCGTATAACGTTATATACCATTACGTACTGACGTATAACGTTATATACTATTACGTACTAACGTATAACGTTATGTAGTATTACCTTATAACGTATAACGTTATATACTATTACATAATAACGTATAACGTTATATAGTATTACCATATGACGTATAACGTTATATACTATTACGTAATATCGTATAACGTTATATACTACTACGTAAGAACGTATAACGATATATACTAATACGTAATAACGTATAACGTTATATAGTATTACCTTATAGCGTATAACGTTATATAGTATTACCTTATGACGTCTAACGTTATGTAGTAGTACCTTATAACGTATAACGTTATATACTATTACGTAATATCGTATAACGTTAAATACTATTACGTTATAACGTATAACGTTATGTAGTAGTACCTTATAACGTATGACGTTATATACTATTACATAATAACGTATAACGTTATATAGTATTACCATATGACGTATAACGTTATATACTATTACGTAATATCGTATAACGTTATATACTACTACGTAAGAACGTATAACGATATATACTAATACGTAATAACGTATAACATTATATAGTATCACCTTATGACGTATAACGTTATATACTACTACGTAATAACGTATAACGTTATATAGTATTACCTTATGGCGTATAACGTTATATAGTATTACCTTATGACGTCTAACGTTATGTAGTAGTACCTTATAACGTATAACGTTATATACTACTACGTAATAACGTATAACGTTATGTAGTATTACCTTATGGCGTATAACGTTATATACCATTACGTACTGACGTATAACGTTATATACTATTACGGAATAACGTATAACGTTATATTCTATTACGTAATAACGTATAACGTTATATGGTATTACCTTATAACGTATAACGTTATATACCATTACGTACTGACGTATAACGTTATATACTACTACGTACTAACGTATAACGTTATGTAGTATTACCTTATAACGTATAACGTTATATACTATTTCGTAATAACGTATAACGTTATATAGTATTACCTTATGGCGTATAACGTTATATACCATTACGTACTGACGTATAATGTTATATACTATTACGTACTAACGTATAACGTTATGTAGTATTACCTTATAACGTATAACGTTATATATTATTACGTAATAACGTATAACGTTATATAGTATTACCTTATGGCGTATAACGTTATATACCATTACGTACTGACGTATAACGTTATATACTATTACGTACTAACGTATAACGTTATGTAGTATTACCTTATAACGTATAACGTTCTATACTATTACATAATAACGTATAACGTTATATAGTATTACCATATGACGTATAACGTTATATACTATTACGTAATATCGTATAACGTTATATACTACTACGTAATAACGTATAACGTTATATAGTGTCACCTTATGACGTATAACGTTATATACCATTACGTACTGACGTATAACGTTATATACTATTATGTAATATCGTATAACGTTATATACTATTACGTAATATCGAATAACGTTATATGCTACTACGTAATAACGTATAACGTTATATAGTATTACCTTATGGCGTATAATGTTATATACCATTACGTACTGACGTATAACGTTATATACTATTACGTAATAACGTATAAAGTTATATGGTATCACTTTATGACGTATAACGTTATATACTACTACGTAATAACGTATAACGTTATATAGTATTACCTTATAGCGTATAACGTTATATAGTATTACCTTATGACGTCTAACGTTATGTAGTAGTACCTTATAACGTATAACGTTATATACCATTACGTACTGACGTATAACGTTATATACTATTACGTAATATCGTATAACGTTATATACTATTACGTAATATCGTATAACGTTATACACTACTACGTAATAACGTATAACGTTATATAGTATTACCTTATGGCGTATAACGTTATATACCATTACGTACTGACGTATAACGTTATATACTATTACGTAATATCGTATAACGTTATATGACATTACGTAATAACGTATAACGTTATATGGTATTACCTTATAACGTATAACGTTATATACCATTACGTACTGACGTATAACGTTATATACTATTACGTAATATCGTATAACGTTATATACTATTACGTAATATCGTATAACGTTATATACTACTACGTAATAACGTATAACGTTATATAGTATTACCTTATGGCGTATAACGTTATATACCATTACGTACTGACGTATAACGTTATATACTATTACGTAATAACGTATAAAGTTATATGGTATTACCTTATAACGTATAACGATATATACTATTACGTAATAACGTATAACGTTTATATAGTATTACCTTATGGCGTATAACGTTATATACCGTTACGTACTGACGTATAACTTTATATACTATTACGTACTAACGTATAACGTTATGTAGTATTACCTTATAACGTATAACGTTATATACTATTACGTAATAACGTATAACGTTATATAGTGTCACCTTATGACGTATAACGTTATATACGTAATATCGTATAACGTTATATACTATTACGTAATATCGTATAACGTTATATACTACTACATAATAACGTATAACGTTATATAGTATTACCTTATGGCGTATAACGTTATATACCATTACGTACTGACGTATAACGTTATATACTATTACGTAATAACGTATAACGTTATATAGTATTACCTTATAACGTATAACGTTATGTAGTAGTACCTTGTAACGTATAACGTTATAATCTGTTACATAATAACGTATAACGTTATATAGTATTACCATATGACGTATAACGTTATATACTATTACGTAATAACGTATAACGTTATATAGTGTCACCTTATGACGTATAACGTTATATACGTAATATCGTATAACGTTATATACTATTACGTAATATCGTATAACGTTATATACTACTACATAATAACGTATAACGTTATATAGTATTACCTTATGGCGTATAACGTTATATACCATTACGTACTGACGTATAACGTTATATACTATTACGTAATATCGTATAACGTTATATACTATTACGTAATATCGTATAACGTTATATACTACTACATAATAACGTATAACGTTATATAGTATTACCTTATGGCGTATAACGTTATATACCATTACGTACTGACGTATAACGTTATATACTATTACGTAATAACGTATAACGTTATATAGTATCACCTTATCACGTATAACGTTATATACTATTACGTAATATCGTATAACGTTATATACTATTACGTAATATCGTATAACGTTATATACTACTACGTAATAACGTATAACGTTATATAGTATTACCTTGTGGCGTATAACGTTATATAGTATTACCTTATGACGTATAACGTTATGTAGTAGTACCTTATAACGTATAACGTTATATACTATTACGTAATATCGTATAACGTTATATACTATTACGTAATAACGTATAACGTGTTATAGTATTACCTTATGGCGTATAACGTTATATACCATTACGTACTGACGTATAACGTTATATACTATTACGTAATATCGTATAACGTTATATACTATTACGGAATATCGTATAACGTTATATACTACTACGTAATAACGTATGACGATATATACTAATACGTAATAACGTATAACGATATATAGTATCACCTTATCACGTATAACGTTATATACTATTACGTAATATCGTATAACGTTATATACTATTACGTAATATCGTATAACGTTATATACTACTACGTAATAACGTATAACGTTATAGAGTATTACCTTATGGCGTATAACGTTATATACCATTACGTACTGACGTATAACGTTATATACTATTACCTAATAACGTATAACGTTATATAGTATTACCTTATGACGTATAACGTTATGTAGTAGTACCTTATAACGTATAACGTTATATACTATTACGTAATATCGTATAACGTTATATACTATTACGTAATAACGTATAACGTGTTATAGTGTTACCTTATGGCGTATAACGTTATATACCATTACGTACTGACGTATAACGTTATATACTATTACGTAATATCGTATAACGTTATATACTATTACGTAATATCGTATAACGTTATATACTACTACGTAATAACGTATGACGATATATACTAATACGTAATAACGTATAACGTTATATAGTATCACCTTATCACGTATAACGTTATATACTATTACGTAATATCGTATAACGTTATATACTATTACGTAATACCGTATAACGTTATATACTACTACGTAATAACGTATAACGTTATAGAGTATTACCTTATGGCGTATAACGTTATATACCATTACGTACTGACGTATGACGTTATATACTACTACGTAAGAACGTATAACGATATATACTAATACGTAATAACGTATAACGTTATATAGTATTACCTTATGACGTATAACGTTATGTAGTAGTACCTTATAACGTATAACGTTATATACTATTACATAATAACGTATAACGTTATATAGTATTACCATATGACGTATAACGTTATATACTATTACGTAATATCGTATAACGTTATATACTACTACGTAAGAACGTATAACGATATATACTAATACGTAATAACGTATAACATTATATAGTATCACCTTATGACGTATAACGTTATATACTACTACGTAATAACGTATAACGTTATATAGTATTACCATATGACGTATAACGTTATATACTATTACGTAATATCGTATAACGTTATATACTACTACGTAAGAACGTATAACGATATATACTAATACGTACTAACGTATAACGTTATGTAGTATTACCTTATAACGTATAACGTTATATACTATTACATAATAACGTATAACGTTATATAGTATTACCATATGACGTATAACGTTATATACTATTACGTAATATCGTATAACGTTATATACTACTACGTAAGAACGTATAACGATATATACTAATACGTAATAACGTATAACGTTATATAGTATTACCTTATAGCGTATAACGTTATATAGTATTACCTTATGACGTCTAACGTTATGTAGTAGTACCTTATAACGTATAACGTTATATACTATTACGTAATATCGTATAACGTTAAATACTATTACGTTATAACGTATAACGTTATATAGTATTACCTTATGGCGTATAACGTTATATACCATTACGTACTGACGTATAACGTAATATACTATTACGCAATATCGTATAACGTTATATGCTATTACGTAATAACGTATAACGTTATATGGTATTACCTTATAACGTATAACGTTATATACCATTACGTACTGACGTATAACGTTATATACTATTACGTAATAACGTATAACGTTATATAGTATTATCATATGACGTATAACGTTATTTACTATTATGTAATAACGTATAACGTTATATAGTATCACCTTATGACGTATAACGTTATATACTATTACGTAATATCGTATAACGTTATATACTACTACGTAATAACGTATAACGATATATACTAATACGTAATAACGTATAACGTTATATAGTATCACCTTATAACGTATAACGTTATGTAGTAGTACCTTATAACGTATAACGTTATATACTATTACATAATAACGTATAACGTTATATAGTATTACCATATGACGTATAACGTTATATACTATTACGTAATATCGTATAACGTTATATACTACTACGTAAGAACGTATAACGATATGTACTAATACGTAATAACGTATAACGTTATATAGTACTACCTTATGGCGTATAACGTTATATAGTATTACCTTATGACGTCTAATGTTATGTGGTAGTACCTTATAACGTATAACGTTTTTTACTATTACGTAATAACGTATAACGTTATATAGTATTACCTTATGACGTATAACGTTATGTAGTAGTACCTTATAACGTATAACGTTATATAGTATTACCTTATGGCGTATAACGTTATATACCATTACGTACTGACGTATAACGTTATATACTATTACGTACTAACGTATAACGTTATGTAGTATTACCTTATAACGTATAACGTTATATACTATTACATAATAACGTATAACGTTATATAGTATTACCATATGACGTATAACGTTATATACTATTACGTAATATCGTATAACGTTATATACTACTACGTAAGAACGTATAACGATATATACTAATACGTAATAACGTATAACGTTATATAGTATTACCTTATAGCGTATAACGTTATATAGTATTACCTTATGACGTCTAACGTTATGTAGTAGTACCTTATAACGTATAACGTTATATACTATTACGTAATATCGTATAACGTTATATACTACTACGTAATAACGTATAACGTTATAGAGTATTACCTTATGGCGTATAACGTTATATACCATTACGTACTGACGTATAACGTTATATACTATTACGTAATAACGTATAACGTTATATAGTATTACCCTATGGCGTATAACGTTATATACCATTACGTACTTACGTATAACGTTATATACTATTACGTAATATCGTATAACGTTATATACTATTACGTAATATCGTATAACGTTATATACTACTACGTAATAACGTATGACGATATATACTAATACGTAATAACGTATAACGTTACATAGTATCACCTTATCACGTATAACGTTATATACTATTACGTAATATCGTATAACGTTAAATACTATTACGTAATAACGTATAACGTTATATACTATTACGCAATATCGTATAACGTTATATACTATTACGCAATATCGTATAACGTTATATGCTATTACGTAATAACGTATAACGTTATATACTATTACGTAATAACGTATAAAGTTATATGGTATTACCTTATAACGTATAACGTTATATACTATTACGTAATAAGGTATAACGTTATATACTATTACGTAATAACGTATAACGTGTTATAGTATTACCTTATGGCGTATAACGTTATATACCATTACGTACTGACGTATAACGTTATATACTATTACGTAATATCGTATAACGTTATATACTATTACGTAATATCGTATAACGTTATATACTATTACGTAATATCGTATAACGTTATATACTACTACGTAATAACGTATAACGTTATAGAGTATTACCTTATGGCGTATAACGTTATATACCATTACGTACTGACGTATAACGTTATATACTATTACCTAATAACGTATAACGTTATATAGTATTACCTTATGACGTATAACGTTATGTAGTAGTACCTTATAACGTATAACGTTATATACTATTACGTAATATCGTATAACGTTATATACTATTACGTAATAACGTATAACGTGTTATAGTGTTACCTTATGGCGTATAACGTTATATACCATTACGTACTTACGTATAACGTTATATACTATTACGTAATATCGTATAACGTTATATACTATTACGTAATATCGTATAACGTTATATACTACTACGTAATAACGTATGACGATATATACTAATACGTAATAACGTATAACGTTATATAGTATCACCTTATCACGTATAACGTTATATACTATTACGTAATATCGTATAACGTTATATACTATTACGTAATATCGTATAACGTTATATACTACTACGTAATAACGTATAACGTTATAGAGTATTACCTTATGGCGTATAACGTTATATACCATTAAGTACTGACGTATGACGTTATATACTACTACGTAAGAACGTATAACGATATATACTAATACGTAATAACGTATAACGTTATATAGTATTACCTTATGACGTATAACGTTATGTAGTAGTACCTTATAACGTCTAACGTTATGTAGTAGTACCTTATAACGTACAACGTTATATACTATTACGTAATATCGTATAACGTTAAATACTATTACGTAATAACGTATAACGTTATATAGTATTACCATATGACGTATAACGTTATATACTATTACATAATAACGTATAACGTTATATGGTATTACCTTATAACGTATAACGTTATATACCATTACGTACTGACGTATAACGTAATATACTATTACGCAATATCGTATAACGTTATATGCTATTACGTAATAACGTATAACGTTATATGGTATTACCTTATAACGTATAACGTTATATACCATTACGTACTGACGTATAACGTTATATACTATTACGTAATATCGTATAACGTTATACGCTATTACGTAATAACGTATAACGTTATATGGTATTACCTTATAACGTATAACGTTATATACCATTACGTACTGACGTATAACGTTATATACTATTACGTAATTTCGTATAACGTTATATACCATTACGTACTGACGTATAACGTTATATACTATTACGTAATAACGTATAACGTTATATAGTATTACCATATGACGTATAACGTTATTTACTATTATGTAATAACGTATAACGTTATATAGTATCACCTTATGACGTATAACGTTATATACTATTACGTAATATCGTATAACGTTATATACTACTACGTAATAACGTATAACGATATATACTAATACGTAAGAACGTATAACGTTATATAGTATCACCTTATAACGTATAACGTTATGTAGTAGTACCTTATAACGTATAACGTTATATACTATTACATAATAACGTATAACGTTATATAGTATTACCATATGACGTATAACGTTATATACTATTACGTAATATCGTATAACGTTATATACTACTACGTAAGAACGTATAACGATATGTACTAATACGTAATAACGTATAACGTTATATAGTACTACCTTATGGCGTATAACGTTATATAGTATTACCTTATGACGTCTAATGTTATGTGGTAGTACCTTATAACGTATAACGTTTTTTACTATTACGTAATAACGTATAACGTTATATAGTATTACCTTATGACGTATAACGTTATGTAGTAGTACCTTATAACGTATAACGTTATATAGTATTACCTTATGGCGTATAACGTTATATACCATTACGTACTGACGTATAACGTTATATACTATTACGTACTAACGTATAACGTTATGTAGTATTACCTTATAACGTATAACGTTATATACTATTACATAATAACGTATAACGTTATATAGTATTACCATATGACGTATAACGTTATATACTATTACGTAATATCGTATAACGTTATATACTACTACGTAAGAACGTATAACGATATATACTAATACGTAATAACGTATAACGTTATATAGTATTACCTTATAGCGTATAACGTTATATAGTATTACCTTATGACGTCTAACGTTATGTAGTAGTACCTTATAACGTATAACGTTATATACTATTACGTAATATCGTATAACGTTATATACTACTACGTAATAACGTATAACGTTATAGAGTATTACCTTATGGCGTATAACGTTATATACCATTACGTACTGACGTATAACGTTATATACTATTACGTAATAACGTATAACGTTATATAGTATTACCCTATGGCGTATAACGTTATATACCATTACGTACTTACGTATAACGTTATATACTATTACGTAATATCGTATAACGTTATATACTATTACGTAATATCGTATAACGTTATATACTACTACGTAATAACGTATGACGATATATACTAATACGTAATAACGTATAACGTTACATAGTATCACCTTATCACGTATAACGTTATATACTATTACGTAATATCGTATAACGTTAAATACTATTACGTAATAACGTATAACGTTATATACTATTACGCAATATCGTATAACGTTATATACTATTACGCAATATCGTATAACGTTATATGCTATTACGTAATAACGTATAACGTTATATACTATTACGTAATAACGTATAAAGTTATATGGTATTACCTTATAACGTATAACGTTATATACTATTACGTAATAAGGTATAACGTTATATACTATTACGTAATAACGTATAACGTGTTATAGTATTACCTTATGGCGTATAACGTTATATACCATTACGTACTGACGTATAACGTTATATACTATTACGTAATATCGTATAACGTTATATACTATTACGTAATATCGTATAACGTTATATACTATTACGTAATATCGTATAACGTTATATACTACTACGTAATAACGTATAACGTTATAGAGTATTACCTTATGGCGTATAACGTTATATACCATTACGTACTGACGTATAACGTTATATACTATTACCTAATAACGTATAACGTTATATAGTATTACCTTATGACGTATAACGTTATGTAGTAGTACCTTATAACGTATAACGTTATATACTATTACGTAATATCGTATAACGTTATATACTATTACGTAATAACGTATAACGTGTTATAGTGTTACCTTATGGCGTATAACGTTATATACCATTACGTACTTACGTATAACGTTATATACTATTACGTAATATCGTATAACGTTATATACTATTACGTAATATCGTATAACGTTATATACTACTACGTAATAACGTATGACGATATATACTAATACGTAATAACGTATAACGTTATATAGTATCACCTTATCACGTATAACGTTATATACTATTACGTAATATCGTATAACGTTATATACTATTACGTAATATCGTATAACGTTATATACTACTACGTAATAACGTATAACGTTATAGAGTATTACCTTATGGCGTATAACGTTATATACCATTAAGTACTGACGTATGACGTTATATACTACTACGTAAGAACGTATAACGATATATACTAATACGTAATAACGTATAACGTTATATAGTATTACCTTATGACGTATAACGTTATGTAGTAGTACCTTATAACGTCTAACGTTATGTAGTAGTACCTTATAACGTACAACGTTATATACTATTACGTAATATCGTATAACGTTAAATACTATTACGTAATAACGTATAACGTTATATAGTATTACCATATGACGTATAACGTTATATACTATTACATAATAACGTATAACGTTATATGGTATTACCTTATAACGTATAACGTTATATACCATTACGTACTGACGTATAACGTAATATACTATTACGCAATATCGTATAACGTTATATGCTATTACGTAATAACGTATAACGTTATATGGTATTACCTTATAACGTATAACGTTATATACCATTACGTACTGACGTATAACGTTATATACTATTACGTAATATCGTATAACGTTATACGTTATTACGTAATAACGTATAACGTTATATGGTATTACCTTATAACGTATAACGTTATATACCATTACGTACTGACGTATAACGTTATATACTATTACGTAATTTCGTATAACGTTATATACCATTACGTACTGACGTATAACGTTATATACTATTACGTAATAACGTATAACGTTATATAGTATTACCATATGACGTATAACGTTATTTACTATTATGTAATAACGTATAACGTTATATAGTATCACCTTATGACGTATAACGTTATATACTATTACGTAATATCGTATAACGTTATATACTACTACGTAATAACGTATAACGATATATACTAATACGTAAGAACGTATAACGTTATATAGTATCACCTTATAACGTATAACGTTATGTAGTAGTACCTTATAACGTATAACGTTATATACTATTACATAATAACGTATAACGTTATATAGTATTACCATATGACGTATAACGTTATATACTATTACGTAATATCGTATAACGTTATATACTACTACGTAAGAACGTATAACGATATATACTAATACGTAATAACGTATAACGTTATATAGTACTACCTTATGGCGTATAACGTTATATAGTATTACCTTATGACGTCTAATGTTATGTGGTAGTACCTTATAACGTATAACGTTTTTTACTATTACGTAATAACGTATAACGTTATATAGTATTACCTTATGACGTATAACGTTATGTAGTAGTACCTTATAACGTATAACGTTATATAGTATTACCTTATGGCGTATAACGTTATATACCATTACGTACTGACGTATAACGTTATATACTATTACGTACTAACGTATAACGTTATGTAATATTACCTTATAACGTATAACGTTATATACTATTACATAATAACGTATAACGTTATATAGTATTACCATATGACGTATAACGTTATATACTATTACGTAATATCGTATAACGTTATATACTACTACGTAAGAACGTATAACGATATATACTAATACGTAATAACGTATAACGTTATATGGTATTACCTTATAACGTATAACGTTATATAGTATTACCTTATGACGTCTAACGTTATGTAGTAGTACCTTATAACGTATAACGTTATATACTATTACGTAATATCGTATAACGTTAAATACTATTACGTAATAACGTATAACGTTATATAGTATTACCTTATGGCGTATAACGTTATATACCATTACGTACTGACGTATAACGTTATATACTATTACGCAATATCGTATAACGTTATATGCTATTACGTAATAACGTATAACGTTATATGGTATTACCTTATAACGTATAACGTTATATACCATTAAGTACTGACGTATAACGTTATATACTATTACTTAATATCGTATAACGTTATATACTATTACGTAATATCGTATAACGTTATATACTACTACGTAATAACGTATAACGTTATATAGTATTACCTTATGGCGTATAACGTTATATACCATTACGAACTGACGTATAACGTTATATACTATTACGTAATAACGTATAACGTTATATAGTATTACCTTATAACGTATAACGTTATGTAGTAGTACCTTGTAACGTATAACGTTATAATCTGTTACATAATAACGTATAACGTTATATAGTATTACCATATGACGTATAACGTTATATACTATTACGTAATAACGTATAACGTTATATAGTATCACCTTATGACGTATAACGTTATATACTACTACGTAATATCGTATAACGTTATATACTATTACGTAATATCGTATAACGTTATATACTATTACGTAATATCGTATAACGTTATATACTACTACGTAATAACGTATAACGTTATATAGTATTACCTTATGGCGTATAACGTTATATACCATTACGTACTGACGTATAACGTTATATACTATTACGTAATAACGTATAAAGTTATATGGTATTACCTTATAACGTATAACGTTATATACTATTACGTAATAAGGTATAACGTTATATAGTATTACCTTATGGCGTATAACGTTATATACCATTACGTACTTACGTATAACGTTATATACTATTACGTAATATCGTATAACGTTATATACTATTACGTAATATCGTATAACGTTATATACTATTACGTAATATCGTATAACGTTATATACTACTACGTAATAACGTATGACGATATATACTAATACGTAATAACGTATAACGTTATATAGTATCACCTTATCACGTATAACGTTATATACTATTACGTAATATCGTATAACGTTATATACTATTACGTAATATCGTATAACGTTATATACTACTACGTAATAACGTATAACGTTATAGAGTATTACCTTATGGCGTATAACGTTATATACCATTACGTACTGACGTATAACGTTAAATACTATTACGTAATAACGTATAACGTTATATAGTATTACCTTATGACGTATAACGTTATGTAGTAGTACCTTATAACGTCTAACGTTATGTAGTAGTACCTTATAACGTACAACGTTATATACTATTACGTAATATCGTATAACGTTAAATACTATTACGTAATAACGTATAACGTTATATAGTATTACCATATGACGTATAACGTTATATACTATTACGTAATATCGTATAACGTTATATACTACTACGTAAGAACGTATAACGATATATACTAATACGTAATAACGTATAACATTATATAGTATCACCTTATGACGTATAACGTTATATACTACTACGTAATAACGTATAACGTAATATACTATTACGCAATATCGTATAACGTTATATGCTATTACGTAATAACGTATAACGTTATATGGTATTACCTTATAACGTATAACGTTATATACCATTACGTACTGACGTATAACGTTATATACTATTACGTAATATCGTATAACGTTATACGCTATTACGTAATAACGTATAACGTTATATGGTATTACCTTATAACGTATAACGTTATATACCATTACGTACTGACGTATAACGTTATATACTATTACGTAATTTCGTATAACGTTATATACCATTACGTACTGACGTATAACGTTATATACTATTACGTAATAACGTATAACGTTATATAGTATTACCATATGACGTATAACGTTATTTACTATTATGTAATAACGTATAACGTTATATAGTATCACCTTATGACGTATAACGTTATATACTATTACGTAATATCGTATAACGTTATATACTACTACGTAATAACGTATAACGATATATACTAATACGTAATAACGTATAACGTTATATAGTATCACCTTATAACGTATAACGTTATGTAGTAGTACCTTATAACGTATAACGTTATATACTATTACATAATAACGTATAACGTTATATAGTATTACCATATGACGTATAACGTTATATACTATTACGTAATATCGTATAACGTTATATACTACTACGTAAGAACGTATAACGATATATACTAATACGTAATAACGTATAACGTTATATAGTACTACCTTATGGCGTATAACGTTATATAGTATTACCTTATGACGTCTAATGTTATGTGGTAGTACCTTATAACGTATAACGTTTTTTACTATTACGTTATAACGTATAACGTTATATAGTATTACCTTATGACGTATAACGTTATGTAGTAGTACCTTATAACGTATAACGTTATATAGTATTACCTTATGGCGTATAACGTTATATACCATTACGTACTGACGTATAACGTTATATACTATTACGTACTAACGTATAACGTTATGTAATATTACCTTATAACGTATAACGTTATATACTATTACATAATAACGTATAACGTTATATAGTATTACCATATGACGTATAACGTTATATACTATTACGTAATATCGTATAACGTTATATACTACTACGTAAGAACGTATAACGATATATACTAATACGTAATAACGTATAACGTTATATAGTATTACCTTATAGCGTATAACGTTATATAGTATTACCTTATGACGTCTAACGTTATGTAGTAGTACCTTATAACGTATAACGTTATATACTATTACGTAATATCGTATAACGTTAAATACTATTACGTAATAACGTATAACGTTATATAGTATTACCTTATGGCGTATAACGTTATATACCATTACGTACTGACGTATAACGTTATATACTATTACGCAATATCGTATAACGTTATATGCTATTACGTAATAACGTATAACGTTATATGGTATTACCTTATAACGTATAACGTTATATACCATTAAGTACTGACGTATATCGTTATATACTATTACTTAATATCGTATAACGTTATATACTATTACGTAATATCGTATAACGTTATATACTACTACGTAATAACGTATAACGTTATATAGTATTACCTTATGGCGTATAACGTTATATACCATTACGAACTGACGTATAACGTTATATACTATTACGTAATAACGTATAACGTTATATAGTATTACCTTATAACGTATAACGTTATGTAGTAGTACCTTGTAACGTATAACGTTATAATCTGTTACATAATAACGTATAACGTTATATAGTATTACCATATGACGTATAACGTTATATACTATTACGTAATAACGTATAACGTTATATAGTATCACCTTATGACGTATAACGTTATATACTACTACGTAATATCGTATAACGTTATATACTATTACGTAATATCGTATAACGTTATATACTATTACGTAATATCGTATAACGTTATATACTACTACGTAATAACGTATAACGTTATATAGTATTACCTTATGGCGTATAACGTTATATACCATTACGTACTGACGTATAACGTTATATACTATTACGTAATAACGTATAACGTTATATACTATTACGTAATATCGTATAACGTTATATACTACTACGTAATAACGTATGACGATATATACTAATACGTAATAACGTATGACGATATATACTAATACGTAATAACGTATAACGTTATATAGTATCACCTTATCACGTATAACGTTATATACTATTACGTAATATCGTATAACGTTATATACTATTACGTAATATCGTATAACGTTATATACTACTACGTAATAACGTATAACGTTATAGAGTATTACCTTATGGCGTATAACGTCATATACCATTACGTACTGACGTATAACGTTAAATACTATTACGTAATAACGTATAACGTTATATAGTATTACCCTATGGCGTATAACGTTATATACCATTACGTACTGACGTATAACGTTATATACTATTACGCAATATCGTATAACGTTATATGCTATTACGTAATAACGTATAACGTTATATACTATTACGTAATAACGTATAAAGTTATATGGTATTACCTTATAACGTATAACGTTATATACTATTACGTAATAAGGTATAACGTTATATAGTATTACCTTATGGCGTATAACGTTATATGCCATTACGTACTTACGTATAACGTTATATACTATTACGTAATATCGTATAACGTTATATACTATTACGTAATATCGTATAACGTTATATACTACTACGTAATAACGTATAACGTTATATAGTATTACCTTATGGCGTATAACGTTATATAGTATTACCTTATGACGTATAACGTTATGTAGTAGTACCTTATAACGTATAACGTTATATACTATTACGTAATATCGTATAACGTTATATACTATTACGTAATAACGTATAACGTGTTATAGTATTACCTTATGGCGTATAACGTTATATACCATTACGTACTGACGTATAACGTTATATACTATTACGTAATATCGTATAACGTTATATACTATTACGTAATATCGTATAACGTTATATACTATTACGTAATATCGTATAACGTTATATACTACTACGTAATAACGTATAACGTTATAGAGTATTACCTTATGGCGTATAACGTTATATACCATTACGTACTGACGTATAACGTTATATACTATTACCTAATAACGTATAACGTTATATAGTATTACCGTATGACGTATAACGTTATGTAGTAGTACCTTATAACGTATAACGTTATATACTATTACGTAATATCGTATAACGTTATATACTATTACGTAATAACGTATAACGTGTTATAGTGTTACCTTACGGCGTATAACGTTATATACCATTACGTACTGACGTATAACGTTATATACTATTACGTAATATCGTATAACGTTATATACTATTACGTAATATCGTATAACGTTATATACTACTACGTAATAACGTATGACGATATATACTAATACGTAATAACGTATAACGTTATATAGTATCACCTTATCACGTATAACGTTATATACTATTACGTAATATCGTATAACGTTATATACTATTACGTAATATCGTATAACGTTATATACTACTACGTAATAACGTATAACGTTATAGAGTATTACCTTATGGCGTATAACGTTATATACCATTACGTACTGACGTATGACGTTATATACTACTACGTAAGAACGTATAACGATATATACTAATACGTAATAACGTATAACGTTATATAGTATTACCTTATGACGTATAACGTTATGTAGTAGTACCTTATAACGTATAACGTTATATACTATTACATAATAACGTATAACGTTATATAGTATTACCATATGACGTATAACGTTATATACTATTACGTAATATCGTATAACGTTATATACTACTACGTAAGAACGTATAACGATATATACTAATACGTAATAACGTATAACATTATATAGTATCACCTTATGACGTATAACGTTATATACTACTACGTAATAACGTATAACGTTATATAGTATTACCATATGACGTATAACGTTATATACTATTACGTAATATCGTATAACGTTATATACTACTACGTAAGAACGTATAACGATATATACTAATACGTACTAACGTATAACGTTATGTAGTATTACCTTATAACGTATAACGTTATATACTATTACATAATAACGTATAACGTTATATAGTATTACCATATGACGTATAACGTTATATACTATTACGTAATATCGTATAACGTTATATACTACTACGTAAGAACGTATAACGATATATACTAATACGTAATAACGTATAACGTTATATAGTATTACCTTATAGCGTATAACGTTATATAGTATTACCTTATGACGTCTAACGTTATGTAGTAGTACCTTATAACGTATAACGTTATATACTATTACGTAATATCGTATAACGTTAAATACTATTACGTAATAACGTATAACGTTATATAGTATTACCTTATGGCGTATAACGTTATATACCATTACGTACTGACGTATAACGTAATATACTATTACGCAATATCGTATAACGTTATATGCTATTACGTAATAACGTATAACGTTATATGGTATTACCTTATATCGTATAACGTTATATACCATTACGTACTGACGTATAACGTTATATACTATTACGTAATATCGTATAACGTTATATGCTATTACGTAATAACGTATAACGTTATATGGTATTACCTTATAACGTATAACGTTATATACCATTACGTACTGACGTATAACGTTATATACTATTACGTAATAACGTATAACGTTATATAGTATCACCTTATGACGTATAACGTTATATACTACTACGTAATATCGTATAACGTTATATACTAATACGTAATATCGTATAACGTTATATACTATTACGTAATATCGTATAACGTTATATACTACTACGTAATAACGTATAACGTTATATAGTATTACCTTATGGCGTATAACGTTATATACCATTACGCACTGACGTATAACGTTATATACTATTACGTAATAACGTATAACGTTATATAGTATTACCTTATAACGTATAACGTTATGTAGTAGTACCTTGTAACGTATAACGTTATAATCTGTTACATAATAACGTATAACGTTATATAGTATTACCATATGACGTATAACGTTATATACTATTACGTAATAACGTATAACGTTATATAGTATCACCTTATGACGTATAACGTTATATACTACTACGTAATATCGTATAACGTTATATACTATTACGTAATATCGTATAACGTTATATACTATTACGTAATATCGTATAACGTTATATACTACTACGTAATAACGTATAACGTTATATAGTATTACCTTATGGCGTATAACGTTATATACCATTACGCACTGACGTATAACGTTATATACTATTACGTAATAACGTATACAGTTATATGGTATTACCTTATAACGTATAACGTTATATACTATTACGTAATAAGGTATAACGTTATATAGTATTACCTTATGGCGTATAACGTTATATACCATTACGTACTTACGTATAACGTTATATGCTATTACGTAATATCGTATAACGTTATATACTATTACGTAATAACGTATAACGTTATAGAGTATTACCTTATGGCGTATAACGTTATATACCATTACGTACTGACGTATAACGTTATATACTATTACCTAATAACGTATAACGTTATATAGTATTACCGTATGACGTATAACGTTATGTAGTAGTACCTTATAACGTATAACGTTATATACTATTACGTAATATCGTATAACGTTATATACTATTACGTAATAACGTTTAACGTGTTATAGTGTTACCTTACGGCGTATAACGTTATATACCATTACGTACTGACGTATAACGTTATATACTATTACGTAATATCGTATAACGTTATATACTATTACGTAATATCGTATAACGTTATATACTACTACGTAATAACGTATGACGATATATACTAATACGTAATAACGTATAACGTTATATAGTATCACCTTATCACGTATAACGTTATATACTATTACGTAATATCGTATAACGTTATATACTATTACGTAATATCGTATAACGTTATATACTACTACGTAATAACGTATAACGTTATAGAGTATTACCTTATGGCGTATAACGTTATATACCATTACGTACTGACGTATGACGTTATATACTACTACGTAAGAACGTATAACGATATATACTAATACGTAATAACGTATAACGTTATATAGTATTACCTTATGACGTATAACGTTATGTAGTAGTACCTTATAACGTATAACGTTATATACTATTACATAATAACGTATAACGTTATATAGTATTACCATATGACGTATAACGTTATATACTATTACGTAATATCGTATAACGTTATATACTACTACGTAAGAACGTATAACGATATATACTAATACGTAATAACGTATAACATTATATAGTATCACCTTATGACGTATAACGTTATATACTACTACGTAATAACGTATAACGTTATATAGTATTACCATATGACGTATAACGTTATATACTATTACGTAATATCGTATAACGTTATATACTACTACGTAAGAACGTATAACGATATATACTAATACGTACTAACGTATAACGTTATGTAGTATTACCTTATAACGTATAACGTTATATACTATTACATAATAACGTATAACGTTATATAGTATTACCATATGACGTATAACGTTATATACTATTACGTAATATCGTATAACGTTATATACTACTACGTAAGAACGTATAACGATATATACTAATACGTAATAACGTATAACGTTATATAGTATTACCTTATAGCGTATAACGTTATATAGTATTACCTTATGACGTCTAACGTTATGTAGTAGTACCTTATAACGTATAACGTTATACACTATTACGTAATATCGTATAACGTTAAATACTATTACGTAATAACGTATAACGTTATATAGTATTACCTTATGGCGTATAACGTTATATACCATTACGTACTGACGTATAACGTAATATACTATTACGCAATATCGTATAACGTTATATGCTATTACGTAATAACGTATAACGTTATATGGTATTACCTTATATCGTATAACGTTATATACCATTACGTACTGACGTATAACGTTATATACTATTACGTAATATCGTATAACGTTATATGCTATTACGTAATAACGTATAACGTTATATGGTATTACCTTATAACGTATAACGTTATATACCATTACGTACTGACGTATAACGTTATATACTATTACGTAATAACGTATAACGTTATATAGTATCACCTTATGACGTATAACGTTATATACTACTACGTAATATCGTATAACGTTATATACTAATACGTAATATCGTATAACGTTATATACTATTACGTAATATCGTATAACGTTATATACTACTACGTAATAACGTATAACGTTATATAGTATTACCTTATGGCGTATAACGTTATATACCATTACGCACTGACGTATAACGTTATATACTATTACGTAATAACGTATAACGTTATATAGTATTACCTTATAACGTATAACGTTATGTAGTAGTACCTTGTAACGTATAACGTTATAATCTGTTACATAATAACGTATAACGCTATATAGTATTACCATATGACGTATAACGTTATATACTATTACGTAATAACGTATAACGTTATATAGTATCACCTTATGACGTATAACGTTATATACTACTACGTAATATCGTATAACGTTATATACTATTACGTAATATCGTATAACGTTATATACTATTACGTAATATCGTATAACGTTATATACTACTACGTAATAACGTATAACGTTATATAGTATTACCTTATGGCGTATAACGTTATATACCATTACGCACTGACGTATAACGTTATATACTATTACGTAATAACGTATACAGTTATATGGTATTACCTTATAACGTATAACGTTATATACTATTACGTAATAAGGTATAACGTTATATAGTATTACCTTATGGCGTATAACGTTATATACCATTACGTACTTACGTATAACGTTATATGCTATTACGTAATATCGTATAACGTTATATACTATTACGTAATATCGTATAACGTTATATACTACTACGTAATAACGTATAACGTTATATAGTATTACCTTATGGCGTATAACGTTATATAGTATTACCTTATGACGTATAACGTTATGTAGTAGTACCTTATAACGTATAACGTTATATACTATTACGTAATATCGTATAACGTTATATACTATTACGTAATAACGTATAACGTGTTATAGTATTACCTTATGGCGTATAACGTTATATACCATTACGTACTGACGTATAACGTTATATACTATTACGTAATATCGTATAACGTTATATACTATTACGTAATATCGTATAACGTTATATACTACTACGTAATAACGTATGACGATATATACTAATACGTAATAACGTATAACGTTATATAGTATCACCTTATCACGTATAACGTTATATACTATTACGTAATATCGTATAACGTTATATACTATTACGTAATATCGTATAACGTTATATACTACTACGTAATAACGTATAACGTTATAGAGTATTACCTTATGTCGTATAACGTTATATACCATTACGTACTGACGTATAACGTTATATACTATTACCTAATAACGTATAACGTTATATAGTATTACCATATGACGTATAACGTTATATACTATTACGTAATATCGTATAACGTTATATACTACTACGTAATAACGTATAACGATATATACTAATACGTAATAACGTATAACATTATATAGTATCACCTTATGACGTATAACGTTTTTTACTATTACGTAATAACGTATAACGTTATATAGTATTACCTTATGACGTATAACGTTATGTAGTAGTACCTTATAACGTATAACGTTATATAGTATTACCTTATGGCGTATAACGTTATATACCATTACGTACTGACGTATAACGTTATATACTATTACGTACTAACGTATAACGTTATGTAGTATTACCTTATAACGTATAACGTTATATACTATTACATAATAACGTATAACGTTATATAGTATTACCATATGACGTGTAACGTTATATACTATTACGTAATATCGTATAACGTTATATACTACTACGTAAGAACGTATAACGATATATACTAATACGTAATAACGTATAACGTTATATAGTATTACCTTATAGCGTATAACGTTATATAGTATTACCTTATGACGTCTAACGTTATGTAGTAGTACCTTATAACGTATAACGTTATATACTATTACGTAATATCGTATAACGTTAAATACTATTACGTAATAACGTATAACGTTATATAGTATTACCCTATGGCGTATAACGTTATATACCATTACGTACTGACGTATAACGTTATATACTATTACGCAATATCGTATAACGTTATATGCTATTACGTAATAACGTATAACGTTATATACTATTACGTAATAACGTATAAAGTTATATGGTATTACCTTATAACGTATAACGTTATATACTATTACGTAATAAGGTATAACGTTATATAGTATTACCTTATGGCGTATAACGTTATATGCCATTACGTACTTACGTATAACGTTATATACTATTACGTAATATCGTATAACGTTATATACTATTACGTAATATCGTATAACGTTAAATACTACTACGTAATAACGTATAACGTTATATAGTATTACCTTATGGCGTATAACGTTATATAGTATTACCTTATGACGTATAACGTTATGTAGTAGTACCTTCTAACGTATAACGTTATATACTATTACGTAATATCGTATAACGTTATATACTATTACGTAATAACGTATAACGTGTTATAGTATTACCTTATGGCGTATAACGTTATATACCATTACGTACTGACGTATAACGTTATATACTATTACGTAATATCGTATAACGTTATATACTATTACGTAATATCGTTTAACGTTATATACTATTACGTAATATCGTATAACATTATATACTACTACGTAAAAACGTATAACGTTATAGAGTATTACCTTATGGCGTATAACGTTATATACCATTACGTACTGACGTATAACGTTATATACTATTACCTAATAACGTATAACGTTATATAGTATTACCTTATGACGTATAACGTTATGTAGTAGTACCTTATAACGTATAACGTTGTATACTATTACGTAATATCGTATAACGTTATATACTATTACGTAATAACGTATAACGTGTTATAGTGTTACCTTATGGCGTATAACGTTATATACCATTACGTACTGACGTATAACGTTATATACTATTACGTAATATCGTATAACGTTATATACTATTACGTAATATCGTATAACGTTATATACTATTACGTAATATCGTATAACGTTATATACTACTACGTAAAAACGTATAACGTTATAGAGTATTACCTTATGGCGTATAACGTTATATACCATTACGTACTGACGTATAACGTTATATACTATTACCTAATAACGTATAACGTTATATAGTATTACCTTATGACGTATAACGTTATAGAGTATTACCTTATGGCGTATAACGTTATATACCATTACGTACTGACGTATAACGTTATATACTATTACCTAATAACGTATAACGTTATATAGTATCACCTTATCACGTATAACGTTATATACTATTACGTAATATCGTATAACGTTATATACTATTACGTAATATCGTATAACGTTATATACTACTACGTAATAACGTATAACGTTATAGAGTATTACCTTATGGCGTATAACGTTATATACCATTACGTACTGACGTATGACGTTATATACTACTACGTAAGAACGTATAACGATATATACTAATACGTAATAACGTATAACGTTATATAGTATTACCTTATAACGTATAACGTTATATACCATTACGTACTGACGTATAACGTTATATACTATTACGTAATATCGTATAACGTTATATACCATTACGTACTGACGTATAACGTTATATACTATTACGTAATAACGTATAACGTTATATAGTATTACCATATGATGTATAACGTTATTTACTAATATGTAATAACGTATAACGTTATATAGTATCACCTTATGACGTATAACGTTATATACTATTACGTAATATCGTATAACGTTATATACTACTACGTAATAACGTATAACGATATATACTAATACGTAATAACGTATAACGTTATATAGTATCACCTTATAACGTATAACGTTATGTAGTAGTACCTTATAACGTATAACGTTATATACTATTACATAATAACGTATAACGTTATATAGTATTACCATATGACGTATAACGTTATTTACTATTACGTAATATCGTATAACGTTATATACTACTACGTAAGAACGTATAACGATATATACTAATACGTAATAGCGTATAACGTTATATAGTACTACCTTATGGCGTATAACGTTATATAGTATTACCTTATGACGTCTAATGTTATGTAGTAGTACCTTATAACGTATAACGTTTTTTACTATTACGTAATAACGTATAACGTTATATAGTATTACCTTATGACGTATAACGTTATGTAGTAGTACCTTATAACGTATAACGTTATATAGTATTACCTTATGGCGTATAACGTTATATACCATTACGTACTGACGTATAACGTTATATACTATTACGTACTAACGTATAACGTTATGTAGTATTACCTTATAACGTATAACGTTATATACTATTACATAATAACGTATAACGTTATATAGTATTACCATATGACGTATAACGTTATATACTATTACGTAATATCGTATAACGTTATATACTACTACGTAAGAACGTATAACGATATATACTAATACGTAATAACGTATAACGTTATATAGTATTACCTTATAGCGTATAACGTTATATAGTATTACCTTATGACGTCTAACGTTATGTAGTAGTACCTTATAACGTATAACGTTATATACTATTACGTAATATCGTATAACGTTAAATACTATTACGTAATAACGTATAACGTTATATAGTATTACCTTATGGCGTATAACGTTATATACCATTACATACTGACGTATAACGTTATATACTATTACGCAATATCGTATAACGTTATATACTATTACGTAATATCGTATAACGTTATATACTATTACGTAATATCGTATAACGTTATATACTACTACGTAATAACGTATAACGTTATAGAGTATTACCTTATGGCGTATAACGTTATATACCATTACGTACTGACGTATGACGTTATATACTACTACGTAAGAACGTATAACGATATATACTAATACGTAATAACGTATAACGTTATATAGTATTACCTTATGCCGTATAACGTTATGTAGTAGTACCTTATAACGTATAACGTTATATACTATTACATAATAACGTATAACGTTATATAGTATTACCATATGACGTATAACGTTATATACTATTACGTAATATCGTATAACGTTATATACTACTACGTAAGAACGTATAACGATATATACTAATACGTAATAACGTATAACATTATATAGTATCACCTTATGACGTATAACGTTATATACTACTACGTAATAACGTATAACGTTATATAGTATTACCATATGACGTATAACGTTATATACTATTACGTAATATCGTATAACGTTATATACTACTACGTAAGAACGTATAACGATATATACTAATACGTACTAACGTATAACGTTATGTAGTATTACCTTATAACGTATAACGTTATATACTATTACATAATAACGTATAACGTTATATAGTATTACCATATGACGTATAACGTTATATACTATTACGTAATATCGTATAACGTTATATACTACTACGTAAGAACGTATAACGATATATACTAATACGTAATAACGTATAACGTTATATAGTATTACCTTATAACGTATAACGTTATATACTATTACGTAATATCGTATAACGTTAAATACTATTACGTAATAACGTATAACGTTATATAGTATTACCTTATGGCGTATAACGTTATATACCATTACGTACTGACGTATAACGTAATATACTATTACGCAATATCGTATAACGTTATATGCTATTACGTAATAACGTATAACGTTATATGGTATTACCTTATAACGTATAACGTTATATACCATTACGTACTGACGTATAACGTTATATACTATTACGTAATATCGTATAACGTTATATGCTATTACGTAATAACGTATAACGTTATATGGTATTACCTTATAACGTATAACGTTATATACCATTACGTACTGACGTATAACGTTATATACTATTACGTAATATCGTATAACGTTATATACCATTACGTACTGACGTATAACGTTATATACTATTACGTAATAACGTATAACGTTATATAGTATTACCATATGACGTATAACGTTATTTACTAATATGTAATAACGTATAACGTTATATAGTATCACCTTATGACGTATAACGTTATATACTATTACGTAATATCGTATAACGTTATATACTACTACGTAATAACGTATAACGATATATACTAATACGTAATAACGTATAACGTTATATAGTATCACCTTATAACGTATAACGTTATATACCATTACGTACTGACGTATAACGTTATATACTATTACGTAATATCGTATAACGTTATATACCATTACGTACTGACGTATAACGTTATATACTATTACGTAATAACGTATAACGTTATATAGTATTACCATATGACGTATAACGTTATTTACTATTATGTAATAACGTATAACGTTATATAGTATCACCTTATGACGTATAACGTTATATACTACTACGTAATAAGGTATAACGATATATACTAATACGTAATAACGTATAACGTTATATAGTATCACCCTATGACGTATAACGTTATATACTATTACGTAATATCGTATAACGTTATATACTATTACGTAATATCGTATAACGTTATATACTACTACGTAATAACGTATAACGTTATAGAGTATTACCTTATGCCGTATAACGTTATATACCATTACGTACTGACGTATGACGTTATATACTACTACGTAAGAACGTATAACGATATATACTAATACGTAATAACGTATAACGTTATATAGTATTACCTTATAACGTATAACGTTATATACCATTACGTACTGACGTATAACGTTATATACTATTACGTAATATCGTATAACGTTATATACCATTACGTACTGACGTATAACGTTATATACTATTACGTAATAACGTATAACGTTATATAGTATTACCATATGACGTATAACGTTATTTACTAATATGTAATAACGTATAACGTTATATAGTATCACCTTATGACGTATAACGTTATATACTATTACGTAATATCGTATAACGTTATATACTACTACGTAATAACGTATAACGATATATACTAATACGTAATAACGTATAACGTTATATAGTATCACCTTATAACGTATAACGTTATGTAGTAGTACCTTATAACGTATAACGTTATATAATATTACATAATAACGTATAACGTTATATAGTATTACCATATGACGTATAACGTTATATACTATTACGTAATATCGTATAACGTTATATACTACTACGTAAGAACGTATAACGATATATACTAATACGTAATAACGTATAACGTTATATAGTACTACCTTATGGCGTATAACGTTATATAGCATTACCTTATGACGTCTAATGTTATGTAGTAGTACCTTATAACGTATAACGTTTTTTACTATTACGTAATAACGTATAATGTTATATAGTATTACCTTATGGCGTATAACGTTATATACCATTACATACTGACGTATAACGTTATATACTATTACGCAATATCGTATAACGTTATATACTATTACGTAATATCGTATAACGTTATATACTATTACGTAATATCGTATAACGTTATATACTACTACGTAATAACGTATAACGTTATAGAGTATTACCTTATGGCGTATAACGTTATATACCATTACGTACTGACGTATGACGTTATATACTACTACGTAAGAACGTATAACGATATATACTAATACGTAATAACGTATAACGTTATATAGTATTACCTTATGCCGTATAACGTTATGTAGTAGTACCTTATAACGTATAACGTTATATACTATTACATAATAACGTATAACGTTATATAGTATTACCATATGACGTATAACGTTATATACTATTACGTAATATCGTATAACGTTATATACTACTACGTAAGAACGTATAACGATATATACTAATACGTAATAACGTATAACATTATATAGTATCACCTTATGACGTATAACGTTATATACTACTACGTAATAACGTATAACGTTATATAGTATTACCATATGACGTATAACGTTATATACTATTACGTAATATCGTATAACGTTATATACTACTACGTAAGAACGTATAACGATATATACTAATACGTACTAACGTATAACGTTATGTAGTATTACCTTATAACGTATAACGTTATATACTATTACATAATAACGTATAACGTTATATAGTATTACCATATGACGTATAACGTTATATACTATTACGTAATATCGTATAACGTTATATACTACTACGTAAGAACGTATAACGATATATACTAATACGTAATAACGTATAACGTTATATAGTATTACCTTATAACGTATAACGTTATATACTATTACGTAATATCGTATAACGTTAAATACTATTACGTAATAACGTATAACGTTATATAGTATTACCTTATGGCGTATAACGTTATATACCATTACGTACTGACGTATAACGTAATATACTATTACGCAATATCGTATAACGTTATATGCTATTACGTAATAACGTATAACGTTATATGGTATTACCTTATAACGTATAACGTTATATACCATTACGTACTGACGTATAACGTTATATACTATTACGTAATATCGTATAACGTTATATGCTATTACGTAATAACGTATAACGTTATATGGTATTACCTTATAACGTATAACGTTATATACCATTACGTACTGACGTATAACGTTATATACTATTACGTAATATCGTGTAACGTTATATACCATTACGTTCTGACGTATAACGTTATATACTATTACGTAATAACGTATAACGTTATATAGTATTACCATATGACGTATAACGTTATTTACTAATATGTAATAACGTATAACGTTATATAGTATCACCTTATGACGTATAACGTTATATACTATTACGTAATATCGTATAACGTTATATACTACTACGTAATAACGTATAACGATATATACTAATACGTAATAACGTATAACGTTATATAGTATCACCTTATAACGTATAACGTTATATACCATTACGTACTGACGTATAACGTTATATACTATTACGTAATATCGTATAACGTTATATACCATTACGTACTGACGTATAACGTTATATACTATTACGTAATAACGTATAACGTTATATAGTATTACCATATGACGTATAACGTTATTTACTAATATGTAATAACGTATAACGTTATATAGTATCACCTTATGACGTATAACGTTATATACTACTACGTAATAACGTATGACGATATATACTAATACGTAATAACGTATAACGTTATATAGTATCACCTTATCACGTATAACGTTATATACTATTACGTAATATCGTATAACGTTATATACTATTACGTAATATCGTATAACGTTATATACTACTACGTAATAACGTATAACGTTATAGAGTATTACCTTATGCCGTATAACGTTATATACCATTACGTACTGACGTATGACGTTATATACTACTACGTAAGAACGTATAACGATATATACTAATACGTAATAACGTATAACGTTATATAGTATTACCTTATAACGTATAACGTTATATACCATTACGTACTGACGTATAACGTTATATACTATTACGTAATATCGTATAACGTTATATACCATTACGTACTGACGTATAACGTTATATACTATTACGTAATAACGTATAACGTTATATAGTATTACCATATGACGTATAACGTTATTTACTAATATGTAATAACGTATAACGTTATATAGTATCACCTTATGACGTATAACGTTATATACTATTACGTAATATCGTATAACGTTATATACTACTACGTAATAACGTATAACGATATATACTAATACGTAATAACGTATAACGTTATATAGTATCACCTTATAACGTATAACGTTATGTAGTAGTACCTTATAACGTATAACGTTATATAATATTACATAATAACGTATAACGTTATATAGTATTACCATATGACGTATAACGTTATATACTATTACGTAATATCGTATAACGTTATATACTACTACGTAAGAACGTATAACGATATATACTAATACGTAATAACGTATAACGTTATATAGTACTACCTTATGGCGTATAACGTTATATAGTATTACCTTATGACGTCTAATGTTATGTAGTAGTACCTTATAACGTATAACGTTTTTTACTATTACGTAATAACGTATAATGTTATATAGTATTACCTTATGACGTATAACGTTATGTAGTAGTACCTTATAACGTATAACGTTATATAGTATTACCTTATGGCGTATAACGTTATATACCATTACGTACTGACGTATAACGTTATATACTATTACGTACTAACGTATAACGTTATGTAGTATTACCTTATAACGTATAACGTTATATACTATTACATAATAACGTATAACGTTATATAGTATTACCATATGACGTATAACGTTATATACTATTACGTAGTAACGTATGACGTTATATACTAATACGTTATAACGTATAACGTCATATAATATTACGTTATGGCGTATAACGTTATGTAGTATTACCTTATAACGTATAACGTTATATACTATTACTTTATAACGTATAATGTTATATACTATTACAAAATAACGTATAACGTTATATACTATTACGTAATAACGTATAACGTTATATAGTATTACCTTATGGCTTATAATGTTATGTAGTATCACCTTATAACGTATAACGTTATATACTATTACGTTATAACGTATAACGTTATATACCATTACGTAATGACGTATAACGTTATATACTATTACGTAATATCGTATAACGTTATATACTATTACGTAATAACGTATAACGTTGTATAGTATTACCTTCTGGCGTATAACGTTATATACCATTACGTACTGACGTATAACGTTATATACTATTACGTAATAACGTATAACGATATATGGTATTACCTTATAACCTACAACGTTATATACTATTACGTAATAACGTATAACTTTATATACTATTACGTAATAACGTATAACGTTATATACTATTACGTAATATCGTATAACGTTATATACTATTACGTAATAACGTATAACGTTGTATAGTATTACCTTATGGCGTATAACGTTATATACCATTACGTACTGACGTACAACGTTATATAGTATCACCTTATGACGTATAACGTTATATAGTATTACGTAATAACGTATAACGTTATATACTATTACGTAATATCGTATAACGTTATGTAGTATTACAATATGACGTATAACGTTATATACTATTACGCAATAACGTATAACGTTACATAGTATCACCTTATGACGTATAACGTTATATACTATTACGTAATAACGTATAACGTTATATAGTATTACGTAATAACGTATAACGTTATATAGTATTACGTAATAACGTATAACGTTATATACTATTACGTAATATCGTATAACGTTATATAGTATCACCTTATGACGTATAACGTTATATACTATTACGTAATATCGTATAACGTTATATCCTATTACGTAATATCGTATAACGTTATATACTATTACGTAATAACGTATAAAGTTATATGGTGTTACCTTATAACGTAAAACGTTATATACTATTACGTAATAACGTATAACGTTATATAGTATTACCTTATGGCGTATAACGTTATATACCGGTACGTACTGACGTATAACGTTATATACTATTACGTAATATCGTATAACGTTATGTAGTATTACCATATGTCGTATAACGTTATATACTATTACGCAATAACGTATAACGTTATATAGTATCACCTTATGACGTATAACGTTATATACTATTACGTAATAACGTATAACGTTATATAGTATTACGTAATAACGTATAACGTTATATACTATTACGTAATATCGTATAACGTTATGTAGAATTACCTTATAACGTATAACGTTATATATTATTACGTAATGACGTATATCGTTATGTAGTATTACCTTATAACGTATAACGTTATATACTATTACGTAATAACGTATAACGTTATATAGTATTACCTTATGGCGTATAACGTTATATACCATTACGTACTGACGTATAACGTTATATAGTATTACCTTATGACGTATAACGTTATATAGTATTACGTTATAACGTATAACGTTATATACTATTACGTAATAACGTATAACGTTATATAGTAGTACCTTATGGCGTATAACGTTATATACTATTACGTAATAACGTATAGCGTTATATAGTATTACCTTATGGCGTATAACGTTATATACCATTACGTACTGACGTATAACGTTATATAGTATTACCTTATGACGTATAACGTTATATAGTATTACGTTATAACGTATAACGTTATATAGTATTACGTTATAACGTACTATTACGTAATAACGTATAACGTTATATAGTATGACCTTATGCCGTATAACGTTATATACTATTACGCAATAACGTATATCGTTATATAGTATCACCTTATGACGTATAACGTTATATACTATTACGTAATAACGTATAACGTTATATAGTATTACGTAATAACGTATAACGTTATATACTATTACGTAATATCGTATAACGTTATGTAGAATTACCTTATAACGTATAACGTTATATACTATTACGTAATAACGTATATCGTTATGTAGTATTACCTTATAACGTATAACGTTATATACTATTACGTAATAACGTATAGCGTTATATAGTATTACCTTATGGCGTATAACGTTATATACTAATACGTAATATCGTATAACGTTATATAGTATCACCTTATGACGTATAACGTTATATACTATTACGTAATATCGTATAACGTTATATCCTATTACGTAATATCGTATAACGTTATATACTACTACGTAAGAACGTATAACGATATGTACTAATACGTAATAACGTATAACGTTATATAGTATCACCTTATGACGTGTTAAGTTATATACTATTACGTAATATCGTATAACGTTGTATACTATTACGTAATATCGTATAACGTTATATACTACTACGTAATAACGTATAACGTTATATAGTATACCCTTACGGCGTATAACGTTATATACCATTACGTACTGACGTATAACGTTATATACTATTACGTAATATCGTATAACGTTATGTAGTATTACCATATGACGTATAACGTTATATACTATTACGCAACAACGTATAACGTTATATAGTATCTCCTTATGACGTATAACGTTATATACTATTACGTAATAACGTATAACGTTATATGGTATTACCTTATAACGTATAACGTTATATACCATTACGTACTGACGTATAACGTTATATACCATTACGTAATAACGTATAACGTTATATAGTATTACCTTATGACGTATAACGTTATATAATATTACGTAATAACGTATAACGTTATATAGTATTACCTTATGACGTATAACGTTATGTAGTATTACCTTATAACATATAACGTCATGTAGAATTACTTTATGACGTATAACGTTATGTGGTATTACCTTATAACGTTCAACGTTATATACTATTACGTAATATCGAATAACGTTATATACTGCTATGTAATAACGTATAACGTTATATAGTATTACCTTATGACGTATAACGTTATATACTATTACGTAATATCGTATAACGTTGTGTAGTATCACCTTATGACGTATAACGTTATATACTATTACGTAATATCGTATAACGCTATATACTACTACGTAAGAACGTATAACGATATATACTAATACGTAATAACGTATAACGTTATATAGTATCACCTTATGACGTATAACGTTATATACTATTACGTAATATCGTATAACGTTATATACTATTACGTAATATCGTATAACGTTATATACTACTACGTAAGAACGTATAACGATATATACTACTACGTAATACCGTATAACGTTATATAGTATCACCTTATGACGTATAACGTTATATACTATTACGTAATATCGTATAACGTTATATAGTAATACGTAATAACGTATAACGATATATAGTATTACCATATGACGTATAACGTTATATGGGATTACCTGATAACGTATAACGTGCTGCAGTATTACCTTATAATGTATAACGTTATATACTATTACGTACTAACGTATAACGTTATATACTATTACGTAGTAACGTATGACGTTATATACTAATACGTTATAACGTATAACGTTAGATAATATTACGTTATGGCGTATAACGTTATGTAGTATTACCTTATAACGTATAACGTTATATACTATTACTTTATAACGTATAATGTTATATACTATTACGTAATAACGTATAACGTTATGTACTATTACGTAATAACGTATAACGTTATATAGTATTACCTTATGGCTTATAATGTTATGTAGTATCACCTTATAACGTATAACGTTATATACTATTACGTTATAACGTATAATGTTATATACCATTACGTAATGTAGTATAACGTTATATAGTATTACCTTATGGCGTATAACGTTATATAGCATCACCTTATGACGTCTAACGTTATGTAGTAGTACCTTATAACGTATAACGTTATATAATATTACGTAATAACGTATAACGTTATATAGTATTACCTTATATCCTATAACGTTATATACCATTACGTACTGACGTACAACGTTATATACTATTACGTAATAACGTATAACGTTATGTAGTATTACCATATGACGTATAACGTTATATAGTATTACGCAATAACGTATAACGTTATATAGTATCACCTTATGACGTATAACGTTATATACTATTACGTAATAACGTATAACGTTATATAGTATTACGTAATAACGTATAACGTTATATATTATTACGTAATAACGTATAACGTTATATACTATTACGTAATATCGTATAACGTTATGTAGTATTACCATATGACGTATAACGTTATATACTATTACGCAATAACGTATAACGTTATATAGTATCACCTTATGACGTATAACGTTATATACTATTACGTAATAACGTATAACGTTATATGCTATTAAGTAATAACGTATGACGTTATATAGTATTACCTTATGACGTATAACGTTATATACTATTACGTAATAACGTATAACGATATATGGTATTACCTTAAAACCTACAACGTTATATACTATTACGTAATAACGTATAACTTTATATACTATTACGTAATAACGTATAACGTTATATACTATTACGTAATATCGTATAACGTTATATACTATTACGTAATAACGTATAACGTTGTATAGTATTACCTTATGGCGTATAACGTTATATACCATTACGTACTGACGTACAACGTTATATAGTATCACCTTATGACGTATAACGTTATATACTATTACGTAATAACGTATAACGTTATATAGTATTACGTAATATCGTATAACGTTATGTAGTATTACCTTATAACGTATAACGTTATATACTATTACGTTATAACGTATAACGTTATATACCATTACGTACTGACGTATAACGTTATATACTATTACGTAATATCGTATAACGTTATGTAGTATTACCATATGACGTATAACGTTATATACTATTACGCAATAACGTATAACGTTATATAGTATCACCTTATGACGTATAACGTTATATAGTATTACGTAATAACGTATAACGTTATATACTATTACGTAATATCGTATAACGTTATGTAGTATTACAATATGACGTATAACGTTATATACTATTACGCAATAACGTATAACGTTACATAGTATCACCTTATGACGTATAACGTTATATACTATTACGTAATAACGTATAACGTTATATAGTATTACGTAATAACGTATATCGTTATGTAGTATTACCTTATAACGTATAACGTTATATACTATTACGTAATAACGTATAGCGTTATATAGTATTACCTTATGGCGTATAACGTTATATACTAATACGTAATATCGTATAACGTTATGTAGTATTACCTTATAACCTACAACGTTATATACTATTACGTAATAACGTATAACGTTATATACTATTACGTAATAACGTATAACGTTATATAGTATTACGTAATAACGTATAACGTTATATACTATTACGTAATAACGTATAGCGTTATATAGTATTACCTTATGGCGTATAACGTTATATACTAATACGTAATATCGTATAACGTTATATAGTATCACCTTATGACGTATAACGTTATATACTATTACGTAATATCGTATAACGTTATATCCTATTACGTAATATCGTATAACGTTATATACTACTACGTAAGAACGTATAACGATATGTACTAATACGTAATAACGTATAACGTTATATAGTATCACCTTATGACGTGTTAAGTTATATACTATTACGTAATATCGTATAACGTTGTATACTATTACGTAATATCGTATAACGTTATATACTACTACGTAATAACGTATAACGTTATATAGTATACCCTTACGGCGTATAACGTTATATACCATTACGTACTGACGTATAACGTTATATACTATTACGTAATATCGTATAACGTTATGTAGTATTACCATATGACGTATAACGTTATATACTATTACGCAACAACGTATAACGTTATATAGTATCTCCTTATGACGTATAACGTTATATACTATTACGTAATAACGTATAACGTTATATGGTATTACCTTATAACGTATAACGTTATATACCATTACGTACTGACGTATAACGTTATATACCATTACGTAATAACGTATAACGTTATATAGTATTACCTTATGACGTATAACGTTATATAATATTACGTAATAACGTATAACGTTATATAGTATTACCTTATGACGTATAACGTTATGTAGTATTACCTTATAACATATAACGTCATGTAGAATTACTTTATGACGTATAACGTTATGTGGTATTACCTTATAACGTTCAACGTTATATACTATTACGTAATATCGAATAACGTTATATACTGCTATGTAATAACGTATAACGTTATATAGTATTACCTTATGACGTATAACGTTATATACTATTACGTAATATCGTATAACGTTGTGTAGTATCACCTTATGACGTATAACGTTATATACTATTACGTAATATCGTATAACGCTATATACTACTACGTAAGAACGTATAACGATATATACTAATACGTAATAACGTATAACGTTATATAGTATCACCTTATGACGTATAACGTTATATACTATTACGTAATATCGTATAACGTTATATACTATTACGTAATATCGTATAACGTTATATACTACTACGTAAGAACGTATAACGATATATACTACTACGTAATACCGTATAACGTTATATAGTATCACCTTATGACGTATAACGTTATATACTATTACGTAATATCGTATAACGTTATATAGTAATACGTAATAACGTATAACGATATATAGTATTACCATATGACGTATAACGTTATATGGGATTACCTGATAACGTATAACGTGCTGCAGTATTACCTTATAATGTATAACGTTATATACTATTACGTACTAACGTATAACGTTATATACTATTACGTAGTAACGTATGACGTTATATACTAATACGTTATAACGTATAACGTTAGATAATATTACGTTATGGCGTATAACGTTATGTAGTATTACCTTATAACGTATAACGTTATATACTATTACTTTATAACGTATAATGTTATATACTATTACGTAATAACGTATAACGTTATGTACTATTACGTAATAACGTATAACGTTATATAGTATTACCTTATGGCTTATAATGTTATGTAGTATCACCTTATAACGTATAACGTTATATACTATTACGTTATAACGTATAATGTTATATACCATTACGTAATGTAGTATAACGTTATATAGTATTACCTTATGGCGTATAACGTTATATAGCATCACCTTATGACGTCTAACGTTATGTAGTAGTACCTTATAACGTATAACGTTATATAATATTACGTAATAACGTATAACGTTATATAGTATTACCTTATATCCTATAACGTTATATACCATTACGTACTGACGTACAACGTTATATACTATTACGTAATAACGTATAACGTTATGTAGTATTACCATATGACGTATAACGTTATATAGTATTACGCAATAACGTATAACGTTATATAGTATCACCTTATGACGTATAACGTTATATACTATTACGTAATAACGTATAACGTTATATAGTATTACGTAATAACGTATAACGTTATATACTATTACGTAATAACGTATAACGTTATATACTATTACGTAATATCGTATAACGTTATGTAGTATTACCATATGACGTATAACGTTATATACTATTACGCAATAACGTATAACGTTATATAGTATCACCTTATGACGTATAACGTTATATACTATTACGTAATAACGTATAACGTTATATGCTATTAAGTAATAACGTATGACGTTATATAGTATTACCTTATGACGTATAACGTTATATACTATTACGTAATAACGTATAACGATATATGGTATTACCTTATAACCTACAACGTTATATACTATTACGTAATAACGTATAACTTTATATACTATTACGTAATAACGTATAACGTTATATACTATTACGTAATATCGTATAACGTTATATACTATTACGTAATAACGTATAACGTTGTATAGTATTACCTTATGGCGTATAACGTTATATACCATTACGTACTGACGTACAACGTTATATAGTATCACCTTATGACGTATAACGTTATATACTATTACGTAATAACGTATAACGTTATATAGTATTACGTAATATCGTATAACGTTATGTAGTATTACCTTATAACCTATAACGTTATATACTATTACGTTATAACGTATAACGTTATATACCATTACGTACTGACGTATAACGTTATATACTATTACGTAATATCGTATAACGTTATGTAGTATTACCATATGACGTATAACGTTATATACTATTACGCAATAACGTATAACGTTATATAGTATCACCTTATGACGTATAACGTTATATAGTATTACGTAATAACGTATAACGTTATATACTATTACGTAATATCGTATAACGTTATGTAGTATTACAATATGACGTATAACGTTATATACTATTACGCAATAACGTATAACGTTACATAGTATCACCTTATGACGTATAACGTTATATACTATTACGTAATAACGTATAACGTTATATAGTATTACGTAATAACGTATATCGTTATGTAGTATTACCTTATAACGTATAACGTTATATACTATTACGTAATAACGTATAGCGTTATATAGTATTACCTTATGGCGTATAACGTTATATACTAATACGTAATATCGTATAACGTTATGTAGTATTACCTTATAACCTACAACGTTATATACTATTACGTAATAACGTATAACGTTATATACTATTACGTAATAACGTATAACGTTATATAGTATTACGTAATAACGTATAACGTTATATACTATTACGTAATATCGTATAACGTTATGTAGTATTACCTTATAACCTACAACGTTATATACTATTACGTAATAACGTATAACGTTATATACTATTACGTAATAACGTATAACGTTATATAGTATTACGTACTGACGTATAACGTTATATACTATTACGTAATATCGTATAACGTTATGTAGTATTACCATATGACGTATAACTTTATATACTATTACGCAATAACGTATAACGTTATATAGTATCACCTTATGACGTATAACGTTATATACTATTACGTAATAACGTATAACGTTATATAGTATTACGTAATAACGTATAACGTTATATACTATTACGTAATATCATATAACGTTATGTAGAATTACCTTATAACGTATAACCTTATATACTGTTACTTTATAACGTATAATGTTATATACTATTACGTAATAACGTATAACGTTATATACTATTACGTAATAACGTATAACGTTATATAGTATTACCTTATGGCTTATAATGTTATGTAGTATCACCTTATAACGTATAACGTTATATACTATTACGTTATAACGTATAATGTTATATACCATTACGTAATGACGTATAACGTTATACACTATTACGTAATGACGTATAACGTTATACACTATTACGTAATAAGGTATAACGTTATATACTATTACGTAATAACGTATAACGTTATATAGTAATACCTTATGGCGTATAACGTTATATACCATTACGTACTGACGTATAACGTTATATACTATTACGTAATAACGTATAACGTAATATACTATTACGTAGTAACGTATAACGTTATATGGTTTTACCTTATAACGTATAACGTTATATACCATTACGTACTGACATATAACGTTATATACTATTACGTAATAACGTATAACGTTATATACTATTACGTAATAACGTATAACGATATATAGTATTACCTTATGGCGTATAAAGTTATATACTATTTCGTAATATCGTATAACGTTATTTACTATTACGTAATAACGTATAACGTTATATACTACTACGTAAAAACGTATAACGTTATATAGTATTACGTTATGGCGTATAACGTTATGTAGTATTACCTTATGACGTCTAATGTTATGTAGTATTACCTTATAACGTATAACGTTTTATACTATTACGTAATAACGTATAGCGTTATATAGTATTACCTTATGGCGTATAACGTTATATACCATTACGTACTGGCGTATAACGTTATATAGTATTACCTTATGACGTATAACGTTATATAGTATCACCTTATGACGTAAAACGTTATATACTATTACGTTATAACGTATAACGTTATATACTATTACGTAATAACGTATAACGTTATATAGTATTGCCTTATGGCGTATAAAGTTATATACTATTACGTAATAACGTATAACGTTATATGGTATTACCTTATAACGTATAACGTTATATACTATTACGTAATATCGAATAACGTTATATACTATTACGTAATAACGTATAACGTAATATACTATTACGTAGTAACGTATAACGTTATATGGTATTACCTTATAACGTATAACGTTATATACCATTACGTACTGGCGTATAACGTTATATACTATTACGTAATAACGTATAAAGTTATATGGTATTACCTTATAACGTATAACGTTATATACTATTACGTAATAACGTATAACGTTATATAGTATCACCTTATGACGTATAACGTTATTTACTATTACGTAATAACGTATAACGTTAAGTAGTATTACCTTATGACGTCTAACGTTATATAGTAATACCTTATGGCGTATAACGTTATATACTATTACGCAATAACGTATAACGTTATATAGTATCACCTTATGACGTATAACGTTATATACTATTACGTAATAACGTATAACGTTATATAGTATTACGTAATAACGTATAACGTTATATACTATTACGTAATATCGTATAACGCTATGTAGAATTACCTTATAACGTATAACGTTATATACTATTACGTAATAACGTATATCGTTATGTAGTATTACCTTATAACGTATAACGTTATATACTATTACGTAATAACGTATAGCGTTATATAGTATTACCTTATGGCGTATAACGTTATATACTAATACGTAATATCGTATAACGTTATATAGTATCACCTTATGACGTATAACGTTATATACTATTACGTAATATCGTATAACGTTATATCCTATTACGTAATATCGTATAACGTTATATACTACTACGTAAGAACGTATAACGATATATACTAATACGTAATAACGTATAACGTTATATAGTATCACCTTATGACGTATAACGTTATATACTATTACGTAATATCGTATAACGTTGTATACTATTACGTAATATCGTATAACGTTATATACTACTACGTAATAACGTATAACGTTATATAGTATACCCTTACGGCGTATAACGTTATATACCATTACGTACTGACGTATAACGTTATATACTATTACGTAATATCGTATAACGTTATATAGTAATACGTAATAACGTATAACGATATATAGTATTACCATATGACGTATAACGTTATGTGGGATTACCTGATAACGTATAACGTGCTGCAGTATTACCTTATAATGTATAACGTTATATACTATTACGTACTAACGTATAACGTTATATACTATTACGTAGTAACGTATGACGTTATATACTAATACGTTATAACGTATAACGTTAGATAATATTACGTTATGGCGTATAACGTTATGTAGTATTACCTTATAACGTATAACGTTATATACTATTACTTTATAACGTATAATGTTATATACTATTACGTAATAACGTATAACGTTATGTACTATTACGTAATAACGTATAACGTTATATAGCATTACCTTATGGCTTATAATGTTATGTAGTATCGCCTTATAACGTATAACGTTATATACTATTACGTTATAACGTATAATGTTATATACCATTACGTAATGAAGTATAACGTTATATAGTATTACCTTATGGCGTATAACGTTATATAGCATCACCTTATGACGTCTAACGTTATGTAGTAGTACCTTATAACGTATAACGTTATATAATATTACGTAATAACGTATAACGTTATATAGTATTACCTTATATCCTATAACGTTATATACCATTACGTACTGACGTACAACGTTATATACTATTACGTAATAACGTATAACGTTATGTAGTATTACCATATGACGTATAACGTTATATAGTATTACGCAATAACGTATAACGTTATATAGTATCACCTTATGACGTATAACGTTATATACTATTACGTAATAACGTATAACGTTATATAGTATTACGTAATAACGTATAACGTTATATACTATTACGTAATAACGTATAACGTCATATACTATTACGTAATATCGTATAACGTTATGTAGTATTACCATATGACGTATAACGTTATATACTATTACGCAATAACGTATAACGTTATATAGTATCACCTTATGACGTATAACGTTATATACTATTACGTAATAACGTATAACGTTATATGCTATTAAGTAATAACGTATGACGTTATATAGTATTACCTTATGACGTATAACGTTATATACTATTACGTAATAACGTATAACGATATATGGTATTACCTTATAACCTACAACGTTATATACTATTACGTAATAACGTATAACTTTATATACTATTACGTAATAACGTATAACGTTATATACTATTACGTAATATCGTATAACGTTATATACTATTACGTAATAACGTATAACGTTGTATAGTATTACCTTATGGCGTATAACGTTATATACCATTACGTACTGACGTACAACGTTATATAGTATCACCTTATGACGTATAACGTTATATACTATTACGTAATAACGTATAACGTTATATAGTATTACGTAATATCGTATAACGTTATGTAGTATTACCTTATAACCTATAACGTTATATACTATTACGTTATAACGTATAATGTTATATACCATTACGTAATGACGTATAACGTTATACACTATTACGTAATGACGTATAACGTTATACACTATTACGTAATAAGGTATAACGTTATATACTATTACGTAATAACGTATAACGTTATATAGTAATACCTTATGGCGTATAACGTTATATACCATTACGTACTGACGTATAACGTTATATACTATTACGTAATAACGTATAACGTAATATACTATTACGTAGTAACGTATAACGTTATATGGTTTTACCTTATAACGTATAACGTTATATACCATTACGTACTGACATATAACGTTATATACTATTACGTAATAACGTATAACGTTATATACTATTACGTAATAACGTATAACGTTATATAGTATTACCTTATGGCGTATAAAGTTATATACTATTTCGTAATATCGTATAACGTTATTTACTATTACGTAATAACGTATAACGTTATATACTACTACGTAAAAACGTATAACGTTATATAGTATTACGTTATGGCGTATAACGTTATGTAGTATTACCTTATGACGTCTAATGTTATGTAGTATTACCTTATAACGTATAACGTTTTATACTATTACGTAATAACGTATAGCGTTATATAGTATTACCTTATGGCGTATAACGTTATATACCATTACGTACTGGCGTATAACGTTATATAGTATTACCTTATGACGTATAACGTTATATAGTATCACCTTATGACGTAAAACGTTATATACTATTACGTTATAACGTATAACGTTATATACTATTACGTAATAACGTATAACGTTATATAGTATTGCCTTATGGCGTATAAAGTTATATACTATTACGTAATAACGTATAACGTTATATGGTATTACCTTATAACGTATAACGTTATATACTATTACGTAATATCGAATAACGTTATATACTATTACGTAATAACGTATAACGTAATATACTATTACGTAGTAACGTATAACGTTATATGGTATTACCTTATAACGTATAACGTTATATACCATTACGTTCTGGCGTATAACGTTATATACTATTACGTAATAACGTATAAAGTTATATGGTATTACCTTATAACGTATAACGTTATATACTATTACGTAATAACGTATAACGTTATATAGTATCACCTTATGACGTATAACGTTATTTACTATTACGTAATAACGTATAACGTTAAGTAGTATTACCTTATGACGTCTAACGTTATATAGTATTACCTTATGGCGTATAACGTTATGTACTATTACGCAATAACGTATAACGTTATATAGTATCACCTTATGACGTATAACGTTATATACTATTACGTAATAACGTATAACGTTATATAGTATTACGTAATAACGTATAACGTTATATACTATTACGTAATATCGTATAACGCTATGTAGAATTACCTTATAACGTATAACGTTATATACTATTACGTAATAACGTATATCGTTATGTAGTATTACCTTATAACGTATAACGTTATATACTATTACGTAATAACGTATAGCGTTATATAGTATTACCTTATGGCGTATAACGTTATATACTAATACGTAATATCGTATAACGTTATATAGTATCACCTTATGACGTATAACGTTATATACTATTACGTAATATCGTATAACGTTATATCCTATTACGTAATATCGTATAACGTTATATACTACTACGTAAGAACGTATAACGATATATACTAATACGTAATAACGTATAACGTTATATAGTATCACCTTATGACGTATAACGTTATATACTATTACGTAATATCGTATAACGTTGTATACTATTACGTAATATCGTATAACGTTATATACTACTACGTAATAACGTATAACGTTATATAGTATACCCTTACGGCGTATAACGTTATATACCATTACGTACTGACGTATAACGTTATATACTATTACGTAATAACGTATATCGTTATGTAGTATTACCTTATAACGTATAACGTTATATACTATTACGTAATAACGTATAGCGTTATATAGTATTACCTTATGGCGTATAACGTTATATACTAATACGTAATATCGTATAACGTTATATAGTATCACCTTATGACGTATAACGTTATATATTATTACGTAATATCGTATAACGTTATATCCTATTACGTAATATCGTATAACGTTATATACTACTACGTAAGAACGTATAACGATATATACTAATACGTAATAACGTATAACGTTATATAGTATCACCTTATGACGTATAACGTTATATACTATTACGTAATATCGTATAACGTTGTATACTATTACGTAATATCGTATAACGTTATATACTACTACGTAATAACGTATAACGTTATATAGTATACCCTTACGGCGTATAACGTTATATACCATTACGTACTGACGTATAACGTTATATACTATTACGTAATATCGTATAACGTTATATAGTAATACGTAATAACGTATAACGATATATAGTATTACCATATGACGTATAACGTTATGTGGGATTACCTGATAACGTATAACGTGCTGCAGTATTACCTTATAATGTATAACGTTATATACTATTACGTACTAACGTATAACGTTATATACTATTACGTAGTAACGTATGACGTTATATACTAATACGTTATAACGTATAACGTTAGATAATATTACGTTATGGCGTATAACGTTATGTAGTATTACCTTATAACGTATAACGTTATATACTATTACTTTATAACGTATAATGTTATATACTATTACGTAATAACGTATAACGTTATGTACTATTACGTAATAACGTATAACGTTATATAGCATTACCTTATGGCTTATAATGTTATGTAGTATCACCTTATAACGTATAACGTTATATAATATTACGTAATAACGTATAACGTTATATAGTATTACGTAATAACGTATATCGTTATGTAGTATTACCTTATAACGTATAACGTTATATACTATTACGTAATAACGTATAGCGTTATATAGTATTACCTTATGGCGTATAACGTTATATACTAATACGTAATATCGTATAACGTTATGTAGTATTACCTTATAACCTACAACGTTATATACTATTACGTAATAACGTATAACGTTATATAGTATTACCTTATATCCTATAACGTTATATACCATTACGTACTGACGTACAACGTTATATACTATTACGTAATAACGTATAACGTTATGTAGTATTACCATATGACGTATAACGTTATATAGTATTACGCAATAACGTATAACGTTATATAGTATCACCTTATGACGTATAACGTTATATACTATTACGTAATAACGTATAACGTTATATAGTATTACGTAATAACGTATAACGTTATATACTATTACGTAATAACGTATAACGTTATATACTATTACGTAATATCGTATAACGTTATGTAGTATTACCATATGACGTATAACGTTATATACTATTACGCAATAACGTATAACGTTATATAGTATCACCTTATGACGTATAACGTTATATACTATTACGTAATAACGTATAACGTTATATGCTATTAAGTAATAACGTATGACGTTATATAGTATTACCTTATGACGTATAACGTTATATACTATTACGTAATAACGTATAACGATATATGGTATTACCTTATAACCTACAACGTTATATACTATTACGTAATAACGTATAACTTTATATACTATTACGTAATAACGTATAACGTTATATACTATTACGTAATATCGTATAACGTTATATACTATTACGTAATAACGTATAACGTTGTATAGTATTACCTTATGGCGTATAACGTTATATACCATTACGTACTGACGTACAACGTTATATAGTATCACCTTATGACGTATAACGTTATATACTATTACGTAATAACGTATAACGTTATATAGTATTACGTAATATCGTATAACGTTATGTAGTATTACCTTATAACGTATAACGTTATATACTATTACGTTATAACGTATAACGTTATATACCATTACGTACTGACGTATAACGTTATATACTATTACGTAATATCGTATAACGTTATGTAGTATTACCATATGACGTATAACGTTATATACTATTACGCAATAACGTATAACGTTATATAGTATCACCTTATGACGTATAACGTTATATAGTATTACGTAATAACGTATAACGTTATATACTATTACGTAATATCGTATAACGTTATGTAGTATTACAATATGACGTATAACGTTATATACTATTACGCAATAACGTATAACGTTACATAGTATCACCTTATGACGTATAACGTTGTATACTATCACGTAATAACGTATAACGTTGTATAGTATTACGTAATAACGTATATCGTTATGTAGTATTACCTTATAACGTATAACGTTATATACTATTACGTAATAACGTATAGCGTTATATAGTATTACCTTATGGCGTATAACGTTATATACTAATACGTAATATCGTATAACGTTATGTAGTATTACCTTATAACCTACAACGTTATATACTATTACGTAATAACGTATAACGTTATATACTATTACGTAATAACGTATAACGTTATATAGTATTACGTAATAACCTATAACGTTATATACTATTACGTAATATCGTATAACGTTATGTAGTATTACCTTATAACCTACAACGTTATATACTATTACGTAATAACGTATAACGTTATATACTATTACGTAATAACGTATAACGTTATATAGTATTACGTACTGACGTATAACGTTATATACTATTACGTAATATCGTATAACGTTATGTAGTATTACCATATGACGTATAACTTTATATACTATTACGCAATAACGTATAACGTTATATAGTATCACCTTATGACGTATAACGTTATATACTATTACGTAATAACGTATAACGTTATATAGTATTACGTAATAACGTATAACGTTATATACTATTACGTAATATCATATAACGTTATGTAGAATTACCTTATAACGTATAACCTTATATACTGTTACTTTATAACGTATAATGTTATATACTATTACGTAATAACGTATAACGTTATATACTATTACGTAATAACGTATAACGTTATATAGTATTACCTTATGGCTTATAATGTTATGTAGTATCACCTTATAACGTATAACGTTATATACTATTACGTTATAACGTATAATGTTATATACCATTACGTAATGACGTATAACGTTATACACTATTACGTAATGACGTATAACGTTATACACTATTACGTAATAAGGTATAACGTTATATACTATTACGTAATAACGTATAACGCTATGTAGAATTACCTTATAACGTATAACGTTATATACTATTACGTAATAACGTATATCGTTATGTAGTATTACCTTATAACGTATAACGTTATATACTATTACGTAATAACGTATAGCGTTATATAGTATTACCTTATGGCGTATAACGTTATATACTAATACGTAATATCGTATAACGTTATATAGTATCACCTTATGACGTATAACGTTATATACTATTACGTAATATCGTATAACGTTATATCCTATTACGTAATATCGTATAACGTTATATACTACTACGTAAGAACGTATAACGATATATACTAATACGTAATAACGTATAACGTTATATAGTATCACCTTATGACGTATAACGTTATATACTATTACGTAATATCGTATAACGTTGTATACTATTACGTAATATCGTATAACGTTATATACTACTACGTAATAACGTATAACGTTATATAGTATACCCTTACGGCGTATAACGTTATATACCATTACGTACTGACGTATAACGTTATATACTATTACGTAATAACGTATATCGTTATGTAGTATTACCTTATAACGTATAACGTTATATACTATTACGTAATAACGTATAGCGTTATATAGTATTACCTTATGGCGTATAACGTTATATACTAATACGTAATATCGTATAACGTTATATAGTATCACCTTATGACGTATAACGTTATATACTATTACGTAATATCGTATAACGTTATATCCTATTACGTAATATCGTATAACGTTATATACTACTACGTAAGAACGTATAACGATATATACTAATACGTAATAACGTATAACGTTATATAGTATCACCTTATGACGTATAACGTTATATACTATTACGTAATATCGTATAACGTTGTATACTATTACGTAATATCGTATAACGTTATATACTACTACGTAATAACGTATAACGTTATATAGTATACCCTTACGGCGTATAACGTTATATACCATTACGTACTGACGTATAACGTTATATACTATTACGTAATATCGTATAACGTTATGTAGTATTACCATATGACGTATAACGTTATATACTATTACGCAACAACGTATAACATTATATACTATTACGTAATAACGTATAACGTTATATGGTATTACCTTATAACGTATAACGTTATATACCATTACGTACTGACGTATAACGTTATATACCATTACGTAATAACGTATAACGTTATATAGTATTACCTTATGACGTATAACGTTATATAATATTACGTAATAACGTATAACGTTATATAGTATTACCTTATGACGTATAACGTTATATACTATTACGTAATATCGTATAACGTTATTTACTATTACGTAATAACGTATAACGTTATATACTACTACGTAAAAACGTATAACGTTATATAGTATTACGTTATGGCGTATAACGTTATGTAGTATTACCTTATAACGTATAACGTTATATAGTATTACCTTATGACGTATAACGTTATATGCTATTAAGTAATAACGTATGACGTTATATAGTATTACCTTATGACGTATAACGTTATATACTATTACGTAATAACGTATAACGATATATAGTATTACCTTATAACCTACAACGTTATATAATATTACGTAATAACGTATAACGTTATATACTATTTCGTAATAACGTATAACGTTATATAGTATTACGTAATAACGTATAACGTTATATACTATTACGTAATATCGTATAACGTTATGTAGTATTACCTTATAACGTATAACGTTATATACCATTACGTACTGACGTATAACGTTATATACTATTACGTAATATCGTATAACGTTATGTAGTATTACCATATGACGTATAACGTTATATACTATTACGCAATAACGTATAACGTTATATAGTATCACCTTATGACGTATAACGTTATATACTATTACGTAATAACGTATAACGTTATATAGTATTACGTAATAACGTATAACGTTATATACTATTACGTAATATCGTATAACGTTATGTAGAATTACCTTATAACGTATAACGTTATATACTATTACGTAATAACGTCTATCGTTATGTAGTATTACCTTATAACGTATAACGTTATATACTATTACGTAATAACGTATAGCGTTATATAGTATTACCTTATGGCGTATAACGTTATATACCATTACGTACTGACGTATAACGGTATATAGTTTTACCTTATGACGTATAACGTTATATAGTATTACGTAATAACGTATAACGTTATATACTATTACGTAATAACGTATAACGTTATATAGTATTACCTTATGACGTATAACGTTATATACTAATACGTAATATCGTATAACGTTATGTAGTATTACCTTATAACGTATAACGTTATATACTATTACGTAGTAACGTATGACGTTATATACTAATACGTTATAACGTATAACGTCATATAATATTACGTTATGGCGTATAACGTTATGTAGTATTACCTTATAACGTATAACGTTATATACTATTACTTTATAACGTATAATGTTATATACTATTACGTAATAACGTATAACGTTATATACTATTAAGTAATAACGTATAACGTTATATAGTGTTACCTTATGGCTTATAATGTTATGTAGTATCACCTTATAACGTATAACGTTACATACTATTACGTTATAACGTATAATGTAATATACCATTGCGTACTGACGTATAACGTTATATACTACTACGTAATAACGTATAAAGTTATATGGTATTACCTTATAACGTATAACGTTATATACTATTACGTAATAACGTATAACGTTATATAGTATCACCTTATGACGTATAACGTTATTTACTATTACGTAATAACGTATAACGTTATGTAGTATTACCTTATGACGTCTAACGTTATGTAGTAGTACCTTATAACGTATAACGTTATATACTATTACGTAATAACGTATAACGTTGTATAGTATTACCTTATGGCGTATAACGTTATATACCATTACGTACTGACGTATAACGTTATATACTATTACGTAATATCGTATAACGTTATGTAGTATTACCTTATAACCTATAACGTTATATACTATTACGTTATAACGTATAACGTTATATAGTATCACCTTATGACGTATAACGTTATATACTATTACGTAATAACGTATAACGTTATATAGTATTACGTAATAACGTATAATGTTATATACTATTACGTAATAACGTATAACGTTATATAGTATTACGTAATAACATATAACGTTAAATACTATTACGTAATATCATATAACGTTATGTAGTATTACATAATAACGTATAACGTTATATACTATTACGTAATATCGTATAACGTTATTTAGTATTACCTTATAACGTATAACGTTATATACCATTACGTACTGACGTATAACGTTATATACTATTACGTAATATCGTATAACGTTATGTAGTATTACCATATGACGTATAACGTTATATACTATTACGTAATAACGTATAGCGTTATATAGTATTACCTTATGGCGTATAACGTTATATACTAATACGTAATATCGTATAACGTTATATAGTATCACCTTATGACGTATAACGTTATATACTATTACGTAATATCGTATAACGTTATATCCTATTACGTAATATCGTATAACGTTATATACTACTACGTAAGAACGTATAACGATATATACTAATACGTAATAACGTATAACGTTATATAGTATCACCTTATGACGTATAACGTTATATACTATTACGTAATATCGTATAACGTTGTATACTATTACGTAATATCGTATAACGTTATATACTACTACGTAATAACGTATAACGTTATATAGTATACCCTTACGGCGTATAACGTTATATACCATTACGTACTGACGTATAACGTTATATACTATTACGTAATAACGTATATCGTTATGTAGTATTACCTTATAACGTATAACGTTATATACTATTACGTAATAACGTATAGCGTTATATAGTATTACCTTATGGCGTATAACGTTATATACTAATACGTAATATCGTATAACGTTATATAGTATCACCTTAAGACGTATAACGTTATATACTATTACGTAATATCGTATAACGTTATATCCTATTACGTAATATCGTATAACGTTATATACTACTACGTAAGAACGTATAACGATATATACTACTACGTAATAACGTATAACGTTATATAGTATACCCTTACGGCGTATAACGTTATATACCATTACGTACTGACGTATAACGTTATATACTATTACGTAATATCGTATAACGTTATGTAGTATTACCATATGACGTATAACGTTATATACTATTACGCAACAACGTATAACGTTATATACTATTACGTAATAACGTATAACGTTATATGGTATTACCTTATAACGTATAACGTTATATACCATTACGTACTGACGTATAACGTTATATACCATTACGTAATAACGTATAACGTTATATAGTATTACCTTATGACGTATAACGTTATATAATATTACGTAATAACGTATAACGTTATATAGTATTACCTTATGACGTATAACGTTATATACTATTACGTAATAACGTATATCGTTATGTAGTATTACCTTATAACGTATAACGTTATATACTATTACGTAATAACGTATAGCGTTATATAGTATTACCTTATGGCGTATAACGTTATATACTAATACGTAATATCGTATAACGTTATATAGTATCACCTTATGACGTATAACGTTATATACTATTACGTAATATCGTATAACGTTATATCCTATTACGTAATATCGTATAACGTTATATACTACTACGTAAGAACGTATAACGATATATACTAATACGTAATAACGTATAACGTTATATAGTATCACCTTATGACGTATAACGTTATATACTATTACGTAATATCGTATAACGTTGTATACTATTACGTAATATCGTATAACGTTATATACTACTACGTAATAACGTATAACGTTATATAGTATACCCTTACGGCGTATAACGTTATATACCATTACGTACTGACGTATAACGTTATATACTATTACGTAATATCGTATAACGTTATGTAGTATTACCATATGACGTATAACGTTATATACTATTACGCAACAACGTATAACGTTATATACTATTACGTAATAACGTATAACGTTATATGGTATTACCTTATAACGTATAACGTTATATACCATTACGTACTGACGTATAACGTTATATACCATTACGTAATAACGTATAACGTTATATAGTATTACCTTATGACGTATAACGTTATATAATATTACGTAATAACGTATAACGTTATATAGTATTACCTTATGACGTATAACGTTATATACTATTACGTAATAACGTATATCGTTATGTAGTATTACCTTATAACGTATAACGTTATATACTATTACGTAATAACGTATAACGTTATATAGTATTACCTTATGGCGTATAAAGTTATATACTAATTCGTAATATCGTATAACGTTATTTACTATTACGTAATAACGTATAACGTTATATACTACTACGTAAAAACGTATAACGTTATATAGTATTACGTTATGGCGTATAACGTTATGTAGTATTACCTTATAACGTATAATGTTATATAGTATTACCTTATGACGTATAACGTTATATGCTATTAAGTAATAACGTATGACGTTATATAGTATTACCTTATGACGTATAACGTTATATACTATTACGTAATAACGTATAACGATATATAGTATTACCTTATAACCTACAACGTTATATAATATTACGTAATAACGTATAACGTTATATACTATTTCGTAATAACGTATAACGTTATATAGTATTACGTAATAACGTATAACGTTATATACTATTACGTAATATCGTATAACGTTATGTACTATTACCTTATAACGTATAACGTTATATACCATTACGTACTGACGTATAACGTTATATACTATTACGTAATATCGTATAACGTTATGTAGTATTACCATATGACGTATAACGTTATATACTATTACGCAATAACGTATAACGTTATATAGTATCACCTTATGACGTATAACGTTAAATACTATTACGTAATATCATATAACGTTATGTAGTATTACATAATAACGTATAACGTTATATACTATTACGTAATATCGTATAACGTTATTTAGTATTACCTTATAACGTATAACGTTATATACCATTACGTACTGACGTATAACGTTATATACTATTACGTAATATCGTATAACGTTATGTAGTATTACCATATGACGTATAACGTTATATACTATTACGCAATAACGTATAACGTTATATAGTATCACCTTATGACGTATTACGTTATATACTATTACGTAATAACGTATAACGTTATATAGTATTACGTAATAACGTATAACGTTATATACTATTACGTAATATCGTATAACGTTATGTAGAATTACCTTATAACGTATAACGTTATATACTATTACTTAATAACGTATATCGTTATGTAGTATTACCTTATAACGTATAACGTTATATACTATTACGTAATAACGTATAGCGTTATATAGTATTACCTTATGGCGTATAACGTTATATAGTATTACGTAATAACGTATAACGTTATATACTATTACGTAATAACGTATAACGTTATATAGTATTACCTTATGACGTATAACGTTATAAACTAATACGTAATATCGTATAACGTTATGTAGTATTACCTTATAACGTATAACGTTATATACTATTACGTAGTAACGTATGACGTTATATACTAATACGTTATAACGTATAACGTCATATAATATTACGTTATGGCGTATAACGTTATGTAGTATTACCTTATAACGTATAACGTTATATACTATTACTTTATAACGTATAATGTTATATACTATTACGTAATAACGTATAACGTTATATACTATTACGTAATAACGTATAACGTTATATAGTATTACCTTATGACGTATAACGTTATATACTAATACGTAATATCGTATAACGTTATGTAGTATTACCTTATAACGTATAACGTTATATACTATTACGTAGTAACGTATGACGTTATATACTAATACGTTATAACGTATAACGTCATATAATATTACGTTATGGCGTATAACGTTATGTAGTATTACCTTATAACGTATAACGTTATATACTATTACTTTATAACGTATAACGTTATATACCATTACGTAATGACGTATAACGTTATATACTACTACGTAATAACGTATAACGTTATATAGTATTACCATATGGCGTATAACGTTATATACCATTACGTACTGACGTATAACGTTATATACTATTACGTAATAACGTATAAAGTTATATGGTGTTACATTATAACGTAAAACGTTATATACTATTACGTAATAACGTATAACGTTATATAGTATTACCTTATGGCGTATAACGTTATATACCGGTACGTACTGACGTATAACGTTATATACTATTACGTAATATCGTTTAACGTTATGTAGTATTACCATATGTCGTATAACGTTATATACTATTACGCAATAACGTATATCGTTATATAGTATCACCTTATGACGTATAACGTTATATACTATTACGTAATATCGTATAACGTTATGTAGTATTACCTTATAACGTATAACGTTATATATTATTACGTAATGACGTATATCGTTATGTAGTATTACCTTATAACGTATAACGTTATATACTATTACGTAATAACGTATAACGTTATATAGTATTACCTTATGGCGTATAACGTTATATACCATTACGTACTGACGTATAACGTTATATAGTATTACCTTATGACGTATAACGTTATATAGTATTACGTTATAACGTATAACGTTATATACTATTACGTAATAACGTATAACGTTATATAGTAGTACCTTATGGCGTATAACGTTATATGCTATTACGTAATAACGTATAACGTTATATAGTATTACCTTATGGCGTATAACGTTATATACCATTACGTACTGACGTATAACGTTATATACTATTACGTAATAACGTATAACGTAATATACTATTACGTAGTAACGTATAACGTTATATGGTTTTACCTTATAACGTATAACGTTATATACCATTACGTACTGACATATAACGTTATATACTATTACGTAATAACGTATAACGTTATATACTATTACGTAATAACGTATAACGTTATATAGTATTACCTTATGGCGTATAAAGTTATATACTATTTCGTAATATCGTATAACGTTATTTACTATTACGTAATAACGTATAACGTTATATACTACTACGTAAAAACGTATAACGTTATATAGTATTACGTTATGGCGTATAACGTTATGTAGTATTACCTTATGACGTCTAATGTTATGTAGTATTACCTTATAACGTATAACGTTTTATACTATTACGTAATAACGTATAGCGTTATATAGTATTACCTTATGGCGTATAACGTTATATACCATTACGTACTGGCGTATAACGTTATATAGTATTACCTTATGACGTATAACGTTATATAGTATCACCTTATGACGTAAAACGTTATATACTATTACGTTATAACGTATAACGTTATATACTATTACGTAATAACGTATAACGTTATATAGTATTGCCTTATGGCGTATAAAGTTATATACTATTACGTAATAACGTATAACGTTATATGGTATTACCTTATAACGTATAACGTTATATACTATTACGTAATATCGAATAACGTTATATACTATTACGTAATAACGTATAACGTAATATACTATTACGTAGTAACGTATAACGTTATATGGTATTACCTTATAACGTATAACGTTATATACCATTACGTACTGGCGTATAACGTTATATACTATTACGTAATAACGTATAAAGTTATATGGTATTACCTTATAACGTATAACGTTATATACTATTACGTAATAACGTATAACGTTATATAGTATCACCTTATGACGTATAACGTTATTTACTATTACGTAATAACGTATAACGTTAAGTAGTATTACCTTATGGCGTCTAACGTTATATAGTATTACCTTATGGCGTATAACGTTATATACTATTACGCAATAACGTATAACGTTATATAGTATCACCTTATGACGTATAACGTTATATACTATTACGTAATAACGTATAACGTTATATAGTATTACGTAATAACGTATAACGTTATATACTATTACGTAATATCGTATAACGCTATGTAGAATTACCTTATAACGTATAACGTTATATACTATTACGTAATAACGTATAACGTTATACCCTATTACGTAATATCGTATAACGTTATATACTACTACGTAAGAACGTATAACGATATATACTAATACGTAATAACGTATAACGTTATATAGTATCACCTTATGACGTATAACGTTATATACTATTACGTAATAACGTATAGCGTTATATAGTATTACCTTATGGCGTATAACGTTATATACTAATACGTATATCGTATAACGTTATATAGTATCACCTTATGACGTATAACGTTATATACTATTACGTAATATCGTATAACGTTATACCCTATTACGTAATATCGTATAACGTTATATACTACTACGTAAGAACGTATAACGATATATACTAATACGTAATAACGTATAACGTTATATAGTATCACCTTATGACGTATAACGTTATATACTATTACGTAATATCGTATAACGTTGTATACTATTACGTAATATCGTATAACGTTATATACTACTACGTAATAACGTATAACGTTATATAGTATACCCTTACGGCGTATAACGTTATATACCATTACGTACTGACGTATAACGTTATATACTATTACGTAATAACGTATATCGTTATGTAGTATTACCTTATAACGTATAACGTTATATACTATTACGTAATAACGTATAGCGTTATATAGTATTACCTTATGGCGTATAACGTTATATACTAATACGTAATATCGTATAACGTTATATAGTATCACCTTATGACGTATAACGTTATATACTATTACGTAATATCGTATAACGTTATATCCTATTACGTAATATCGTATAACGTTATATACTACTACGTAAGAACGTATAACGATATATACTAATACGTAATAACGTATAACGTTATATAGTATTACCTTATGACGTATAACGTTATATACTATTACGTAATATCGTATAACGTTGTATACTATTACGTAATATCGTATAACGTTATATACTACTACGTAATAACGTATAACGTTATATAGTATACCCTTACGGCGTATAACGTTATATACCATTACGTACTGACGTATAACGTTATATACTATTACGTAATATCGTATAACGTTATGTAGTATTACCATATGACGTATAACGTTATATACTATTACGCAACAACGTATAACGTTATATAGTATCACCTTATGACGTATAACGTTATATACTATTACGTAATAACGTATAACGTTATATGGTATTACCTTATAACGTATAACGTTATATACCATTACGTACTGACGTATAACGTTATATACCATTACGTAATAACGTATAACGTTATATAGTATTACCTTATGACGTATAACGTTATATAATATTACGTAATAACGTATAACGTTATATAGTATTACCTTATGACGTATAACGTTATATACTATTACGTAATAACGTATATCGTTATGTAGTATTACCTTATAACGTATAACGTTATATACTATTACGTAATAACGTATAACGTTATATAGTATTACCTTATGGCGTATAACGTTATATACCATTACGTACTGACGTATAACGTTATATACTATTACGTAATATCGTATAACGTTATGTAGTATTACCTTATAACCTACAACGTTATATACTATTACGTAATAACGTATAACGTTATATACTACTACGTAATAACGTATAACGTTATATAGTATTACGTAATAACGTATAACGTTATATACTATTACGTAATATCGTATAACGTTATGTAGTATTACCTTATAACGTATAACGTTATATACCATTACGTAATAACGTATAACGTTATATAGTATTACCTTATGGCGTATAACGTTATATACCATTACGTACTGACGTATAACGTTATATACTATTACGTAATATCGTATAACGTTATGTAGTATTACCTTATAACCTACAACGTTATATACTATTACGTAATAACGTATAACGTTATATACTATTACGTAATATCGTATAACGTTACGTAGTATTACCATATGACGTATAACTTTATATACTATTACGCAATAACGTATAACGTTATATAGTATCACCTTATGACGTATAACGTTATATACTATTACGTAATAACGTATAACGTTATATAGTATTACGTAATAACTTATAACGTTATATACTATTACGTAATATCATATAACGTTATGTAGAATTACCTTATAACGTATAACCTTATATACTATTACTTTATAACGTATAATGTTATATACTATTACGTAATAACGTATAACGTTATATACTATTACGTAATAACGTATAACGTTATATAGTATTACCTTATGGCTTATAATGTTATGTAGTATCACCTTATAACGTATAACGTTATATACTATTACGTTATAACGTATAATGTTATATACCATTACGTAATGACGTATAACGTTATACACTATTACGTAATGACGTATAACGTTATACACTATTACGTAATAAGGTATAACGTTACATACTATTACGTAATAACGTATAACGTTATATAGTAATACCTTATAACGTTTAACGTTATAAACCATTACGTACTGGCGTATAACGTTATATACTCTTACGTAATAACGTATAAAGTTATATGGTATTACCTTATAACGTATAACGTTATATACTATTACGTAATAACGTATAACGTTATATAGTGTCACCTTATGACGTATAACGTTATTTACTATTACGTAATAACGTATAACGTTATGTAGTATTACCTTATGACGTCTAACGTTATGTAGTAGTACCTTATAACGTATAACGTTATATACTATTACGTAATAACGTATAACGTTGTATAGTATTACCTTATGGCGTATAACGTTATAAACCATTACGTACTGACGTACAACGTTATATACTATTACGTAATAACGTATAACGTTATGTAGTATTACCATATGACGTATAACGTTATATAGTATTACGGAATAACGTATAACGTTATATAGTATCACCTTATGACGTATAACGTTATATACTATTACGTAATAACGTATAACGTTATATAGTATTACCATATGACGTGTAAGTGTTATATGGTATTACCTTATAACGTATAACGTTATATACTATTACGTAATAACGTATAACGTTATATAGTATCACCTTATGACGTATAACGTTATTTACTATTACGTAATAACGTATAACGTTATGTCGTATTACCTTATGACATCTAACGTTATGTAGTAGCACCTTATAACGTATAACGTTATATACTATTACGTAATAACGTATAACGTTATATAGTATTACCTTATGGCGTATAACGTTATATACCATTACGTACTGACGTATAACGTTATATACTATTACGTAATATCGTATAACGTTATATACTATTACGTAATAACGTATAACGTTATATAGTATTACGTAATAACGTATAACGTTATATACTATTACGTAACATCGTATAACGTTATGTAGTATTACCTTATAACGTATAACGTTATATACCATTACGTACTGACGTATAACGTTATATACTATTACGTAATATCGTATAACGTTATGTAGTATTACCATATGACGTATAACGTTATATACTATTACGCAATAAAGTATAACGTTATATAGTATCACCTTATGACGTATAACGTTATATACTATTACGTAATAACGTATAACGTTATATAGTATTACGTAATAACGTATAACGTTATATACTATTACGTAATATCGTATAACGTTATGTAGAATTACCTTATAACGTATAACGTTATATACTATTACATAATAACGTATATCGTTATGTAGTATTACCTTATAACGTATAACGTTATATACTATTACGTAATAACGTATAGCGTTATATAGTATTACCTTATGGCGTATAACGTTATATACCATTACGTACTGACGTATAACGTTATATAGTATTACCTTATGACGTATAACGTTATATAGTATTACGTTATAACATATAACGTTATGTAGTATTACCTTATAACGTATAACGTTATATACTATTACGTAATAACGTATAACGATATATAGTATTACCTTATAACCTACAACGTTATATACTATTACGTAGTAACGTATAACGTGATATAGTATTACCTTACGTCTTATAACGTTATATAATATTACGTAATAACGTATGACGTTATATAGTATTACCTTATGACGTATAACGTTATATACTATTACGTAATAACGTATAACGTTATAGAGTATTACCTTATGACGTATAACGTTATATAGTATTACCATATGACGTATAACGTTATGTGGGATTACCTGATAACGTATAACGTGCTGCAGTATTACCTTATAATGTATAACGTTATATACTATTACGTACTAACGTATAACGTTATATACTATTACGTAGTAACGTATGACGTTATATACTAATACGTTATAACGTATAACGTTAGATAATATTACGTTATGGCGTATAACGTTATGTAGTATTACCTTATAACGTATAACGTTATATACTATTACTTTATAACGTATAATGTTATATACTATTACGTAATAACGTATAACGTTATATAGTATCACCTTATGACGTATAACGTTATATACTATTACGTAATATCGTATAACGTTATGTAGTATTACCATATGACGTATAACGTTATATACTATTACGCAATAACGTATAACGTTATATAGTATCACCTTATGACGTATAACGTTATATACTATTACGTAATAACGTATAACGTTATATAGTATTACGTAATAACGTATAACGTTATATACTATTACGTAATATCGTATAACGTTATGTAGTATTACCATATGACGTATAACGTTATATACTATTACGCAATAACGTATAACGTTATATAGTATCACCTTATGGCGTATAACGTTATATACCATTACGTACTGACGTATAACGGTATATAGTATTACGTAATAACGTATAACGTTATATACTATTACGTAATATCGTATAACGTTATGTAGTATTACCCTATAACGTATAACGTTATATACCATTACGTACTGACGTATAACGTTATATACTATTACGTAATATCGTATAACGTTATGTAGTATTACCATATGACGTATAACGTTATATACTATTACGCAATAACGTATAACGTTATATAGTATCACCTTATGACGTATAACGTTATATACTATTACGTAATAACGTATAACGTTATATAGTATTACGTAATAACGTATAACGTTATATACTATTACGTAATATCGTATAACGTTATGTAGAATTACCTTATAACGTATAACGTTATATACTATTACGTAATAACGTATATCGTTATGTAGTATTACCTTATAACGTACAACGTTATATACTATTAAGTAATAACGTATATCGTTATGTAGTATTACCTTATAACGTATAACGTTATATAGTATTTCCTTATGACGTATAACGTTATATACTATTACGTAATAACGTATAACGATATATAGTATTACCTTATAACCTACAACGTTATATAATATTACGTAATAACGTATAACGTTATATACTATTACGTAATAACGTATAACGTTATATAGTATTACGTAATAACGTATAACGTTATATACTATTACGTAATATCGTATAACGTTATGTAGTATTACCTTATAACGTATAACGTTATATACCATTACGTACTGACGTATAACGTTATATACTATTACGTAATATCGTATAACGTTATGTAGTATTACCATATGACGTATAACGTTATATACTATTACGCAATAACGTATAACGTTATATAGTATCACCTTATGACGTATAACGTTATATACTATTACGTAATAACGTATAACGTTATATAGTATTACGTAATAACGTATAACGTTATATACTATTACGTAATATCGTATAACGTTATGTAGAATTACCTTATAACGTATAACGTTATATACTATTACGTAATAACGTATATCGTTATGTAGTATTACCTTATAACGTATAACGTTATATACTATTACGTAATAACGTATAGCGTTATATAGTATTACCTTATGGCGCATAACGTTATATACCATTACGTACTGACGTATAACGGTATATAGTATTACCTTATGACGTATAACGTTATATAGTATTACGTAATAACGTATAACGTTATATACTATTACGTAATAACGTATAACGTTATATAGTATTACCTTATGACGTATAACGTTATATACTAATACGTAATATCGTATAACGTTATGTAGTATTACCTTATAACGTATAACGTTATATACTATTACGTAGTAACGTATGACGTTATATACTAATACGTTATAACGTATAACGTCATATAATATTACGTTATGGCGTATAACGTTATGTAGTATTACCTTATAACGTATAACGTTATATACTATTACTTTATAACGTATAATGTTATATACTATTACGTAATAACGTATAACGTTATATACTATTAAGTAATAACGTATAACGTTATATAGTGTTACCTTATGGCTTATAATGTTATGTAGTATCACCTTATAACGTATAACGTTACATACTATTACGTTATAACGTATAATGTAATATACCATTGCGTACTGACGTATAACGTTATATACTACTACGTAATAACGTATAAAGTTATATGGTATTACCTTATAACGTATAACGTTATATACTATTACGTAATAACGTATAACGTTATATAGTATCACCTTATGACGTATAACGTTATTTACTATTACGTAATAACGTATAACGTTATGTAGTATTACCTTATGACGTCTAACGTTATGTAGTAGTACCTTATAACGTATAACGTTATATACTATTACGTAATAACGTATAACGTTGTATAGTATTACCTTATGGCGTATAACTTTATATACCATTACGTATTGACGTATAACGTTATATACTATTACGTAATATCGTATAACGTTATGTAGTATTACCTTATAACCTATAACGTTATATACTATTACGTTATAACGTATAACGTTATATAGTATCACCTTATGACGTACAACGTTATATACTATTACGTAATAACGTATAACGTTATATAGTATTACGTAATAACGTATAACGTTATATACTATTACGTAATAACGTATAACGTTATATAGTATTACGTAATAACGTATAACGTTAAATACTATTACGTAATATCATATAACGTTATGTAGTATTACATAATAACGTATAACGTTATATACTATTACGTAATATCGTATAACGTTATTTAGTATTACCTTATAACGTATAACGTTATATACCATTACGTACTGACGTATAACGTTGTATACTATTACGTAATATCGTATAACGTTATGTAGTATTACCATATGACGTATAACGTTATATACTATTACGCAATAACGTATAACGTTATATAGTATTACTTTATGACGTATAACGTTATATACTATTACGTAATAACGTATAACGTTATATACTGTTACGCAATAACGTATAACGTTATATACTATTACGTAATATCGCATAACGTTATATAGTATCACCTTATGACGTATAACGTTATATACTATTACGTAATAACGTATAACGTTATATAGTATTACGTAATAACGTATAACGTTATATACTATTACGTAATAACGTATAACGTTATATAGTATTACGTAATAACGTATAACGTTATATACTATTACGTAATATCGTATAACGTTATATAGTATCACCTTATGACGTATAACGTTATATACTATTACGTAATAACGTATAACGTTATATAGTATTACGTAATAACGTATAACGTTATATACTATTACGTAATAACGTATAACGTTATATAGTATTACGTAATAACGTATAACGTTAAATACTATTACGTAATATCATATAACGTTATGTAGTATTACATAATAACGTATAACGTTATATACTATTACGTAATATCGTATAACGTTATTTAGTATTACCTTATAACGTATAACGTTATATACCATTACGTAGTGACGTATAACGTTATATACTATTACGTAATATCGTATAACGTTATGTAGTATTACCATATGACGTATAACGTTATATACTATTACGCAATAACGTATAACGTTATATAGTATCACCTTATGACGTATAACGTTATATACTATTACGTAATAACGTATAACGTTATATAGTATTACGTAATAACGTATAACGTTATATACTATTACGTAATATCGTATAACGTTATATAGTATTACCTTATAACGTATAACGTTATATACCATTACGTAGTGACGTATAACGTTATATACTATTACGTAATATCGTATAACGTTATGTAGTATTACCATATGACGTATAACGTTATATACTATTACGCAATAACGTATAACGTTATATAGTATCACCTTATGACGTATAACGTTATATACTATTACGTAATAACGTATAACGTTATATAGTATTACGTAATAACGTATAACGTTATATACTATTACGTAATATCGTATAACGTTATGTAGAATTACCTTATAACGTATAACGTTATATACTATTACTTAATAACGTATATCGTTATGTAGTATTACCTTATAACGTATAACGTTATATACTATTACGTAATAACGTATAGCGTTATATAGTATTACCTTATGGCGTATAACGTTATATAGTATTACGTAATAACGTATAACGTTATATACTATTACGTAATAACGTATAACGTTATATAGTATTACCTTATGACGTATAACGTTATAAACTAATACGTAATATCGTATAACGTTATGTAGTATTACCTTATAACGTATAACGTTATATACTATTACGTAGTAACGTATGACGTTATATACTAATACGTTATAACGTATAACGTCATATAATATTACGTTATGGCGTATAACGTTATGTAGTATTACCTTATAACGTATAACGTTATATACTATTACTTTATAACGTATAATGTTATATACTATTACGTAATAACGTATAACGTTATATACTACTACGTAATAACGTATAACGTTATATAGTATTACCTTATGACGTATAACGTTATATACTAATACGTAATATCGTATAACGTTATGTAGTATTACCTTATAACGTATAACGTTATATACTATTACGTAGTAACGTATGACGTTATATACTAATACGTTATAACGTATAACGTCATATAATATTACGTTATGGCGTATAACGTTATGTAGTATTACCTTATAACGTATAACGTTATATACTATTACTTTATAACGTATAACGTTATATACCATTACGTAATGACGTATAACGTTATATACTACTACGTAATAACGTATAACGTTATATAGTATTACCATATGGCGTATAACGTTATATACCATTACGTACTGACGTATAACGTTATATACTATTACGTAATAACGTATAACGTTATATAGTATCACCTTATGACGTATAACGTTATTTACTATTACGTAATAACGTATAACGTTATGTAGTATTACCTTATGACATCTAACGTTATGTAGTAGCACCTTATAACGTATAACGTTATATACTATTACGTAATAACGTATAACGTTATATAGTATTACCTTATGGCGTATAACGTTATATACCATTACGTACTGACGTATAACGTTATATACTATTACGTAATATCGTATAACGTTATATACTATTACGTAATAACGTATAACGTTATATAGTATTACGTAATAACGTATAACGTTATATACTATTACGTAACATCGTATAACGTTATGTAGTATTACCTTATAACGTATAACGTTATATACCATTACGTACTGACGTATAACGTTATATACTATTACGTAATATCGTATAACGTTATGTAGTATTACCATATGACGTATAACGTTATATACTATTACGCAATAAAGTATAACGTTATATAGTATCACCTTATGACGTATAACGTTATATAGTATTACGTTATAACATATAACGTTATGTAGTATTACCTTATAACGTATAACGTTATATACTATTACGTAATAACGTATAAAGTTATATGGTGTTACCTTATAACGTATAACGTTATATACTATTACGTAATAACGTATAGCGTTATATAGTATTACCTTATGGCGTATAACGTTATATACCATTACGTACTGACGTATAACGTTATATAGTATTACCTTATGACGTATAACGTTATATAGTATTACGTTATAACATATAACGTTAGGTAGTATTACCTTATAACGTATAACGTTATATACTATTACGTAATAACGTATAACGATATATAGTATTACCTTATAACCTACAACGTTATATACTATTACGTAGTAACGTATGACGTTATATACTAATACGTTATAACGTATAACGTTAGATAATATTACGTTATGGCGTATAACGTTATGTAGTATTACCTTATAACGTATAACGTTATATACTATTACTTTATAACGTATAATGTTATATACTATTACGTAATAACGTATAACGTTATGTACTATTACGTAATAACGTATAACGTTATATAGTATTACCTTATGGCTTATAATGTTATGTAGTATCACCTTATAACGTAAAACGTTATATACTATTACGTTATAACGTATAATGTTATATACCATTACGTAATGACGTATAACGTTATATAATATTACGTAATAACGTATAACGTTGTATAGTATTACCATATGACGTATAACGTTATTTACTATTACGTAATAACGTATAACGTTATATAGTATCACCTTATGACGTATAACGTTATATAGTATTACGTTATAACATATAACGTTATGTAGTATTACCTTATAACGTATAACGTTATATACTATTACGTAATAACGTATAACGATATATAGTATTACCTTATAACCTACAACGTTATATACTATTACGTAGTAACGTATGACGTTATATACTAATACGTTATAACGTATAACGTTAGATAATATTACGTTATGGCGTATAACGTTATGTAGTATTACCTTATAACGTATAACGTTATATACTATTACTTTATAACGTATAATGTTATGTACTATTACGTAATAACGTATAACGTTATGTACTATTACGTAATAACGTATAACGTTATATAGTATTACCTTATGGCTTATAATGTTATGTAGTATCACCTTATAACGTAAAACGTTATATACTATTACGTTATAACGTATAATGTTATATACCATTACGTAATGACGTATAACGTTATATAATATTACGTAATAACGTATAACGTTATATACTATTACGTAATATCGTATAACGTTATATAGTATCACCTTATGACGTATAACGTTATATACTATTACGTAATAACGTATAACGTTATATAGTATTACGTAATAACGTATAACGTTATATACTATTACGTAATAACGTATAACGTTATATAGTATTACGTAATAACGTATAACGTTAAATACTATTACGTAATATCATATAACGTTATGTAGTATTACATAATAACGTATAACGTTATATACTATTACGTAATATCGTATAACGTTATTTAGTATTACCTTATAACGTATAACGTTATATACCATTACGTAGTGACGTATAACGTTATATACTATTACGTAATATCGTATAACGTTATGTAGTATTACCATATGACGTATAACGTTATATACTATTACGCAATAACGTATAACGTTATATAGTATCACCTTATGACGTATAACGTTATATACTATTACGTAATAACGTATAACGTTATATAGTATTACGTAATAACGTATAACGTTATATACTATTACGTAATAACGTATAACGTTATATAGTATTACGTAATAACGTATAACGTTAAATACTATTACGTAATATCATATAACGTTATGTAGTATTACATAATAACGTATAACGTTATATACTATTACGTAATATCGTATAACGTTATTTAGTATTACCTTATAACGTATAACGTTATATACCATTACGTACTGACGTATAACGTTGTATACTATTACGTAATATCGTATAACGTTATGTAGTATTACCATATGACGTATAACGTTATATACTATTACGCAATAACGTATAACGTTATATAGTATCACCTTATGACGTATAACGTTATATACTATTACGTAATAACGTATAACGTTATATAGTATTACGTAATAACGTATAACGTTATATACTATTACGTAATATCGTATAACGTTATATAGTATCACCTTATGACGTATAACGTTATATACTATTACGTAATAACGTATAACGTTATATAGTATTACGTAATAACGTATAACGTTATATACTATTACGTAATAACGTATAACGTTATATAGTATTACGTAATAACGTATAACGTTATATACTATTACGTAATATCGTATAACGTTATATAGTATCACCTTATGACGTATAACGTTATATACTATTACGTAATAACGTATAACGTTATATAGTATTACGTAATAACGTATAACGTTATATACTATTACGTAATAACGTATAACGTTATATAGTATTACGTAATAACGTATAACGTTAAATACTATTACGTAATATCATATAACGTTATGTAGTATTACATAATAACGTATAACGTTATATACTATTACGTAATATCGTATAACGTTATTTAGTATTACCTTATAACGTATAACGTTATATACCATTACGTAGTGACGTATAACGTTATATACTATTACGTAATATCGTATAACGTTATGTAGTATTACCATATGACGTATAACGTTATATACTATTACGCAATAACGTATAACGTTATATAGTATCACCTTATGACGTATAACGTTATATACTATTACGTAATAACGTATAACGTTATATAGTATTACGTAATAACGTATAACGTTATATACTATTACGTAATATCGTATAACGTTATATAGTATTACCTTATAACGTATAACGTTATATACCATTACGTAGTGACGTATAACGTTATATACTATTACGTAATATCGTATAACGTTATGTAGTATTACCATATGACGTATAACGTTATATACTATTACGCAATAACGTATAACGTTATATAGTATCACCTTATGACGTATAACGTTATATACTATTACGTAATAACGTATAACGTTATATAGTATTACGTAATAACGTATAACGTTATATACTATTACGTAATATCGTATAACGTTATGTAGAATTACCTTATAACGTATAACGTTATATACTATTACTTAATAACGTATATCGTTATGTAGTATTACCTTATAACGTATAACGTTATATACTATTACGTAATAACGTATAGCGTTATATAGTATTACCTTATGGCGTATAACGTTATATAGTATTACGTAATAACGTATAACGTTATATACTATTACGTAATAACGTATAACGTTATATAGTATTACCTTATGACGTATAACGTTATAAACTAATACGTAATATCGTATAACGTTATGTAGTATTACCTTATAACGTATAACGTTATATACTATTACGTAGTAACGTATGACGTTATATACTAATACGTTATAACGTATAACGTCATATAATATTACGTTATGGCGTATAACGTTATGTAGTATTACCTTATAACGTATAACGTTATATACTATTACTTTATAACGTATAATGTTATATTCTATTACGTAATAACGTATAACGTTATATACTACTACGTAATAACGTATAACGTTATATAGTATTACCTTATGACGTATAACGTTATATACTAATACGTAATATCGTATAACGTTATGTAGTATTACCTTATAACGTATAACGTTATATACTATTACGTAGTAACGTATGACGTTATATACTAATACGTTATAACGTATAACGTCATATAATATTACGTTATGGCGTATAACGTTATGTAGTATTACCTTATAACGTATAACGTTATATACTATTACTTTATAACGTATAACGTTATATACCATTACGTAATGACGTATAACGTTATATACTACTACGTAATAACGTATAACGTTATATAGTATTACCATATGGCGTATAACGTTATATACCATTACGTACTGACGTATAACGTTATATACTATTACGTAATAACGTATAAAGTTATATGGTGTTACCTTATAACGTAAAACGTTATATACTATTACGTAATAACGTATAACGTTATATAGTATTACCTTATGGCGTATAACGTTATATACCGGTACGTACTGACGTATAACGTTATATACTATTACGTAATAACGTATAAAGTTATATGGTATTACCTTATAACGTAAAACGTTATATACTATTACGTAATAACGTATAACATTATATACCATTACGTAATATCGTATAACGTTATATAGTATTACCATATGACGTGTAAGTGTTATATGGTATTACCTTATAACGTATAACGTTATATACTATTACGTAATAACGTATAACGTTATATAGTATCACCTTATGACGTATAACGTTATTTACTATTACGTAATAACGTATAACGTTATGTAGTATTACCTTATGACATCTAACGTTATGTAGTAGCACCTTATAACGTATAACGTTATATACTATTACGTAATAACGTATAACGTTATATAGTATTACCTTATGGCGTATAACGTTATATACCATTACGTACTGACGTATAACGTTATATACTATTACGTAATATCGTATAACGTTATATACTATTACGTAATAACGTATAACGTTATATAGTATTACGTAATAACGTATAACGTTATATACTATTACGTAACATCGTATAACGTTATGTAGTATTACCTTATAACGTATAACGTTATATACCATTACGTACTGACGTATAACGTTATATACTATTACGTAATATCGTATAACGTTATGTAGTATTACCATATGACGTATAACGTTATGTAGTATTACCATATGACGTATAACGTTATATACTATTACGCAATAAAGTATAACGTTATATAGTATCACCTTATTACGTATAACGTTATATAGTATTACGTTATAACATATAACGTTATGTAGTATTACCTTATAACGTATAACGTTATATACTATTACGTAATAACGTATAAAGTTATATGGTGTTACCTTATAACGTATAAAGTTATATACTATTACGTAATAACGTATAGCGTTATATAGTATTACCTTATGGCGTATAACGTTATATACCATTACGTACTGACGTATAACGTTATATAGTATTACCTTATGACGTATAACGTTATATAGTATTACGTTATAACATATAACGTTATGTAGTATTACCTTATAACGTATAACGTTATATACTATTACGTAATAACGTATAACGATATATAGTATTACCTTATAACCTACAACGTTATATACTATTACGTAGTAACGTATGACGTTATATACTAATACGTTATAACGTATAACGTTAGATAATATTACGTTATGGCGTATAACGTTATGTAGTATTACCTTATAACGTATAACGTTATATACTATTACTTTATAACGTATAATGTTATATACTATTACGTAATAACGTATAACGTTATGTACTATTACGTAATAACGTATAACGTTATATAGTATTACCTTATGGCTTATAATGTTATGTAGTATCACCTTATAACGTAAAACGTTATATACTATTACGTTATAACGTATAATGTTATATACCATTACGTAATGACGTATAACGTTATATAATATTACGTAATAACGTATAACGTTGTATAGTATTACCATATGACGTATAACGTTATTTACTATTACGTAATAACGTATAACGTTATATAGTATCACCTTATGACGTATAACGTTATATAGTATTACGTTATAACATATAACGTTATGTAGTATTACCTTATAACGTATAACGTTATATACTATTACGTAATAACGTATAACGATATATAGTATTACCTTATAACCTACAACGTTATATACTATTACGTAGTAACGTATGACGTTATATACTAATACGTTATAACGTATAACGTTAGATAATATTACGTTATGGCGTATAACGTTATGTAGTATTACCTTATAACGTATAACGTTATATACTATTACTTTATAACGTATAATGTTATGTACTATTACGTAATAACGTATAACGTTATGTACTATTACGTAATAACGTATAACGTTATATAGTATTACCTTATGGCTTATAATGTTATGTAGTATCACCTTATAACGTAAAACGTTATATACTATTACGTTATAACGTATAATGTTATATACCATTACGTAATGACGTATAACATTATATAATATTACGTAATAACGTATAACGTTGTATAGTATTACCATATGACGTATAACGTTATTTACTATTACGTAATAACGTATAACGTTATGTAGTATTACCTTATAACGTATAACGTTATATACTATTACGTAATAACGTATAGCGTTATATAGTATTACCATATGACGTATAACGTTATTTACTATTACGTAATGACGTATAACGTTATATAATATTACGTAATAACGTATAACGTTGTATAGTATTACCATATGACGTATAACGTTATTTACTATTACGTAATAACGTATAACGTTATATAGTATCACCTTATGACGTATAACGTTATATACTATTACGTAATAACGTATAACGTTATATAGTATTACGTAATAACGTATAGCGTTATATAGTATTACCTTATGGCGTATAACGTTATATACCATTACGTACTGACGTATAACGTTATATAGTATTACGTAATAACGTATAACGTTATATACTATTACGTAATATCGTATAACGTTATGTAGTATTACCTTATAACGTATAACGTTATATACTATTACGTAATAACGTATAGCGTTATATAGTATTACCATATGACGTATAACGTTATTTACTATTACGTAATGACGTATAACGTTATATAATATTACGTAATAACGTATAACGTTGTATAGTATTACCATATGACGTATAACGTTATTTACTATTACGTAATAACGTATAACGTTATATAGTATCACCTTATGACGTATAACGTTATAAACTAATACGTAATATCGTATAACGTTATGTAGTATTACCTTATAACGTATAACGTTATATACTATTACGTAGTAACGTATGACGTTATATACTAATACGTTATAACGTATAACGTCATATAATATTACGTTATGGCGTATAACGTTATGTAGTATTACCTTATAACGTATAACGTTATATACTATTACTTTATAACGTATAATGTTATATTCTATTACGTAATAACGTATAACGTTATATACTACTACGTAATAACGTATAACGTTATATAGTATTACCTTATGACGTATAACGTTATATACTAATACGTAATATCGTATAACGTTATGTAGTATTACCTTATAACGTATAACGTTATATACTATTACGTAGTAACGTATGACGTTATATACTAATACGTTATAACGTATAACGTCATATAATATTACGTTATGGCGTATAACGTTATGTAGTATTACCTTATAACGTATAACGTTATATACTATTACTTTATAACGTATAACGTTATATACCATTACGTAATGACGTATAACGTTATATACTACTACGTAATAACGTATAACGTTATATAGTATTACCATATGGCGTATAACGTTATATACCATTACGTACTGACGTATAACGTTATATACTATTACGTAATAACGTATAAAGTTATATGGTGTTACCTTATAACGTAAAACGTTATATACTATTACGTAATAACGTATAACGTTATATAGTATTACCTTATGGCGTATAACGTTATATACCGGTACGTACTGACGTATAACGTTATATACTATTACGTAATAACGTATAAAGTTATATGGTATTACCTTATAACGTAAAACGTTATATACTATTACGTAATAACGTATAACATTATATACCATTACGTAATATCGTATAACGTTATATAGTATTACCATATGACGTGTAAGTGTTATATGGTATTACCTTATAACGTATAACGTTATATACTATTACGTAATAACGTATAACGTTATATAGTATCACCTTATGACGTATAACGTTATTTACTATTACGTAATAACGTATAACGTTATGTAGTATTACCTTATGACATCTAACGTTATGTAGTAGCACCTTATAACGTATAACGTTATATACTATTACGTAATAACGTATAACGTTATATAGTATTACCTTATGGCGTATAACGTTATATACCATTACGTACTGACGTATAACGTTATATACTATTACGTAATATCGTATAACGTTATATACTATTACGTAATAACGTATAACGTTATATAGTATTACGTAATAACGTATAACGTTATATACTATTACGTAACATCGTATAACGTTATGTAGTATTACCTTATAACGTATAACGTTATATACCATTACGTACTGACGTATAACGTTATATACTATTACGTAATATCGTATAACGTTATGTAGTATTACCATATGACGTATAACGTTATGTAGTATTACCATATGACGTATAACGTTATATACTATTACGCAATAAAGTATAACGTTATATAGTATCACCTTATTACGTATAACGTTATATAGTATTACGTTATAACATAAAACGTTATGTAGTATTACCTTATAACGTATAACCTTATATACTATTACGTAATAACGTATAAAGTTATAAACTGTTACCTAATAACGTATAAAGTTATATACTATTACGTAATAACGTATAGCGTTATATAGTATTACCTTATGGCGTATAACGTTATATACCATTACGTACTGACGTATAACGTTATATAGTATTACCTTATGACGTATAACGTTATATAGTATTACGTTATAACATATAACGTTATGTAGTATTACCTTATAACGTATAACGTTATATACTATTACGTAATAACGTATAACGATATATAGTATTACCTTATAACCTACAACGTTATATACTATTACGTAGTAACGTATGACGTTATATACTAATACGTTATAACGTATAACGTTAGATAATATTACGTTATGGCGTATAACGTTATGTAGTATTACCTTATAACGTATAACGTTATATACTATTACTTTATAACGTATAATGTTATATACTATTACGTAATAACGTATAACGTTATGTACTATTACGTAATAACGTATAACGTTATATAGTATTACCTTATGGCTTATAATGTTATGTAGTATCACCTTATAACGTAAAACGTTATATACTATTACGTTATAACGTATAATGTTATATACCATTACGTAATGACGTATAACGTTATATAATATTACGTAATAACGTATAACGTTGTATAGTATTACCATATGACGTATAACGTTATTTACTATTACGTAATAACGTATAACGTTATATAGTATCACCTTATGACGTATAACGTTATATAGTATTACGTTATAACATATAACGTTATGTAGTATTACCTTATAACGTATAACGTTATATACTATTACGTAATAACGTATAACGATATATAGTATTACCTTATAACCTACAACGTTATATACTATTACGTAGTAACGTATGACGTTATATACTAATACGTTATAACGTATAACGTTAGATAATATTACGTTATGGCGTATAACGTTATGTAGTATTACCTTATAACGTATAACGTTATATACTATTACTTTATAACGTATAATGTTATGTACTATTACGTAATAACGTATAACGTTATGTACTATTACGTAATAACGTATAACGTTATATAGTATTACCTTATGGCTTATAATGTTATGTAGTATCACCTTATAACGTAAAACGTTATATACTATTACGTTATAACGTATAATGTTATATACCATTACGTAATGACGTATAACATTATATAATATTACGTAATAACGTATAACGTTGTATAGTATTACCATATGACGTATAACGTTATTTACTATTACGTAATAACGTATAACGTTATGTAGTATTACCTTATAACGTATAACGTTATATACTATTACGTAATAACGTATAGCGTTATATAGTATTACCATATGACGTATAACGTTATTTACTATTACGTAATGACGTATAACGTTATATAATATTACGTAATAACGTATAACGTTGTATAGTATTACCATATGACGTATAACGTTATTTACTATTACGTAATAACGTATAACGTTATATAGTATCACCTTATGACGTATAACGTTATATACTATTACGTAATAACGTATAACGTTATATAGTATTACGTAATAACGTATAGCGTTATATAGTATTACCTTATGGCGTATAACGTTATATACCATTACGTACTGACGTATAACGTTATATAGTATTACGTAATAACGTATAACGTTATATACTATTACGTAATATCGTATAACGTTATGTAGTATTACCTTATAACGTATAACGTTATATACCATTACGTACTGACGTATAACGTTATATACTATTACGTAATGTCGTATAACGTTATGTAGTATTACCATATGACGTATAACGTTATATACTATTACGCAATAACGTATAACGTTATATAGTATCACCTTGTGACGTATAACGTTATATACTATTACGTAATAACGTATAACGTTATATAGTATTACGTAATAACGTATAACGTTATATACTATTACGTAATATCGTATAACGTTATGTAGAATTACCTTATAACGTATAACGTTATATACTATTACGTAATAACGTATATCGTTATGTAGTATTACCTTATAACGTATAACGTTATATACTATTAAGTAATAACGTATATCGTTATGTAGTATTACCTTATAACGAATAACGTTATATAGTATTACCTTATGACGTATAACGTTATATGCTATTAAGTAATAACGTATGACGTTATATAGTATTACCTTATGACGTATAACGTTATATACTATTACGTAATAACGTATAACGATATATAGTATTACCTTATAACCTACAACGTTATATAATATTACGTAATAACGTATAACGTTATATACTATTACGTAATAACGTATAACGTTATATAGTATTACGTAATAACGTATAACGTTATATACTATTACGTAATATCGTATAACGTTATGTAGTATTACCTTATAACGTATAACGTTATATACCATTACGTACTGACGTATAACGTTATATACTATTACGTAATATCGTATAACGTTATGTAGTATTACCATATGACGTATAACGTTATATACTATTACGCAATAACGTATAACGTTATATAGTATCACCTTATGACGTATAACGTTATATACTATTACGTAATAACGTATAACGTTATATAGTATTACGTAATAACGTATAACGTTATATACTATTACGTAATATCGTATAACGTTATGTAGAATTACCTTATAACGTATAACGTTATATACTATTACGTAATAACGTATATCGTTATGTAGTATTACCTTATAACGTATAACGTTATATACTATTACGTAATAACGTATAGCGTTATATAGTATTACCTTATGGCGTATAACGTTATATACCATTACGTACTGACGTATAACGTTATATACTATTACGTAATATCGTATAACGTTATATACTATTACGTAATAACGTATAACGTTATATAGTATTACGTAATAACGTATAACGTTATATACTATTACGTAACATCGTATAACGTTATGTAGTATTACCTTATAACGTATAACGTTATATACCATTACGTACTGACGTATAACGTTATATACTATTACGTAATATCGTATAACGTTATGTAGTATTACCATATGACGTATAACGTTATATACTATTACGCAATAAAGTATAACGTTATATAGTATCACCTTATGACGTATAACGTTATATACTATTACGTAATAACGTATAACGTTATATAGTATTACGTAATAACGTATAACGTTATATACTATTACGTAATATCGTATAACGTTATGTAGAATTACCTTATAACGTATAACGTTATATACTATTACATAATAACGTATATCGTTATGTAGTATTACCTTATAACGTATAACGTTATATACTATTACGTAATAACGTATAGCGTTATATAGTATTACCTTATGGCGTATAACGTTATATACCATTACGTACTGACGTATAACGTTATATAGTATTACCTTATGACGTATAACGTTATATAGTATTACCTTATGGCTTATAATGTTATGTAGTATCACCTTATAACGTAAAACGTTATATACTATTACGTTATAACGTATAATGTTATATACCATTACGTAATGACGTATAACGTTATATAATATTACGTAATAACGTATAACGTTGTATAGTATTACCATATGACGTATAACGTTATTTACTATTACGTAATAACGTATAACGTTATATAGTATCACCTTATGACGTATAACGTTATATACTATTACGTAATAACGTATAACGTTATATAGTATTACGTAATAACGTATAGCGTTATATAGTATTACCTTATGGCGTATAACGTTATATACCATTACGTACTGACGTATAACGTTATATAGTATTACGTAATAACTTATAACGTTATATACTATTACGTAATATCGTATAACGTTATGTAGTATTACCTTATAACGTATAACGTTATATACCATTACGTACTGACGTATATACGTTATATACTATTACGTAATGTCGTATAACGTTATGTAGTATTACCATATGACGTATAACGTTATATACTATTACGCAATAACGTATAACGTTATATAGTATCACCTTATGACGTATAACGTTATATACTATTACGTAATAACGTATAACGTTATATAGTATTACGTAATAACGTATAACGTTATATACTATTACGTAATATCGTATAACGTTATGTAGAATTACCTTATAACGTATAACGTTATATACTATTACGTAATAACGTATATCGTTATGTAGTATTACCTTATAACGTATAACGTTATATACTATTACGTAATAACGTATAGCGTTATATAGTATTACCTTATGGCGTATAACGTTATATAGTATTACCTTATGACGTATAACGTTATATGCTATTAAGTAATAACGTATGACGTTATATAGTATTACGTAATAACGTATAACGTTATATACTATTACGTAATAACGTATAACGTTATATAGTATTACCTTATGACGTATAACGTTATATACTAATACGTAATATCGTATAACGTTATGTAGTATTACCTTATAACGTATAACGTTATATACTATTACGTAGTAACGTATGACGTTATATACTAATACGTTATAACGTATAACGTCATATAATATTACGTTATGGCGTATAACGTTATGTAGTATTACCTTATAACGTATAACGTTATATACTATTACTTTATAACGTATAATGTTATATACTATTACGTAATAACGTATAACGTTATATACTATTAAGTAATAACGTATAACGTTATATAGTGTTACCTTATGGCTTATAATGTTATGTAGTATCACCTTATAACGTATAACGTTACATACTATTACGTTATAACGTATAATGTAATATACCATTGCGTACTGACGTATAACGTTATATACTACTACGTAATAACGTATAAAGTTATATGGTATTACCTTATAACGTATAACGTTATATACTATTACGTAATAACGTATAACGTTATATAGTATCACCTTATGACGTATAACGTTATTTACTATTACGTAATAACGTATAACGTTATGTAGTATTACCTTATGACGTCTAACGTTATGTAGTAGTACCTTATAACGTATAACGTTATATACTATTACGTAATAACGTATAACGTTGTATAGTATTACCTTATGGCGTATAACGTTATATACCATTACGTACTGACGTATAACGTTATATACTATTACGTAATATCGTATAACGTTATGTAGTATTACCTTATAACGTATAACGTTATATACTATTACGTTATAACGTATAACGTTATATAGTATCACCTTATGACGTATAACGTTATATACTATTCCGTAATAACGTATAACGTTATATAGTATTACGTAATAACGTATAACGTTATATACTATTACGTAATAACGTATAACGTTATATAGTATTACGTAATAACGTATAACGTTAAATACTATTACGTAATATCATATAACGTTATGTAGTATTACATAATAACGTATAACGTTATATACTATTACGTAATATCGTATAACGTTATTTAGTATTACCTTATAACGTATAACGTTATATACCATTACGTACTGACGTATAACGTTATATACTATTACGTAATATCGTATAACGTTATGTAGTATTACCATATGACGTATAACGTTATATACTATTACGCAATAACGTATAACGTTATATACTATTACGCAATAACGTATAACGTTATATAGTATCACCTTCTGACGTATAACGTTATATACTATTACGTAATAACGTATAACGTTATATAGTATTACGTAATAACGTATAACGTTATATACTATTACGTAATATCGTATAACGTTATTTAGAATTACCTTATAACGTATAACGTTATATACTATTACTTAATATCGTATAACGTTATTTAGAATTACCTTATAACGTATAACGTTATATACTATTACTTAATAACGTATATCGTTATGTAGTATTACCTTATAACGTATAACGTTATATACTATTACGTAATAACGTATAGCGTTATATAGTATTACCTTATGGCGTATAACGTTATATAGTATTACGTAATAACGTATAACGTTATATACTATTACGTAATAACGTATAACGTTATATAGTATTACCTTATGACGTATAACGTTATATACTAATACGTAATATCGTATAACGTTATGTAGTATTACCTTATAACGTATAACGTTATATACTATTACGTAGTAACGTATGACGTTATATACTAATACGTTATAACGTATAACGTCATATAATATTGCGTTATGGCGTATAACGTTATGTAGTATTACCTTATAACGTATAACGTTATATACTATTACTTTATAACGTATAACGTTATATACCATTACGTAATGACGTATAACGTTATATAGTATTACCTTATGACGTATAACGTTATAAACTATTACGTAATATCGTATAACGTTATGTAGTATTACCTTATAACGTATAACGTTATATACTATTACGTAGTAACGTATGACGTTATATACTAATACGTTATAACGTATAACGTCATATAATATTACGTTATGACGTATAACGTTATATACTATTACGTAATAACGTATAACGTTATATAGTATTACGTAATAACGTATAACGTTATATACCATTACGTAATATCGTATAACGTTATTTAGAATTACCTTATAACGTATAACGTTATATACTATTACTTAATAACGTATATCGTTATGTAGTATTACCTTATAACGTATAACGTTATATACTATTACGTAATAACGTATAGCGTTATATAGTATTACCTTATGGCATATAACGTTATATAGTATTACGTAATAACGTATAACGTTATATACTATTACGTAATAACGTATAACGTTATATAGTATTACCTTATGACGTATAACGTTATAAACTAATACGTAATATCGTATAACGTTATGTAGTATTACCTTATAACGTATAACGTTATATACTATTACGTAGTAACGTATGACGTTATATACTAATACGTTATAACGTATAACGTCATATAATATTACGTTATGGCGTATAACGTTATGTAGTATTACCTTATAACGTATAACGTTATATACTATTACTTTATAACGTATAATGTTATATACTATTACGTAATAACGTATAACGTTATATACTATTACGTAATAACGTATAACGTTATATAGTATTACCTTATGACGTATAACGCTATATACTAATACGTAATATCGTATAACGTTATGTAGTATTACCTTATAACGTATAACGTTATATACTATTACGTAGTAACGTATGACGTTATATACTAATACGTTATAACGTATAACGTCATATAATATTACGTTATGGCGTATAACGTTATGTAGTATTACCTTATAACGTATAACGTTATATACTATTACTTTATAACGTATAACGTTATATACCATTACGTAATGACGTATAACGTTATATACTACTACGTAATAACGTATAACGTTATATAGTATTACCATATGGCGTATAACGTTATATACCATTACGTACTGACGTATAACGTTATATACTATTACGTAATAACGTATAAAGTTATATGGTGTTACCTTATAACGTAAAACGTTATATACTATTACGTAATAACGTATAACGTTATGTAGTATTACCTTATGGCTTATAATGTTATGTAGTATCACCTTATAACGTAAAACGTTATATACTATTACGTTATAACGTATAATGTTATATACCATTACGTAATGACGTATAACGTTATATAATATTACGTAATAACGTATAACGTTGTATAGTATTACCATATGACGTATAACGTTATTTACTATTACGTAATAACGTATAACGTTATGTAGTATTACCTTATAACGTATAACGTTATATACTATTACGTAATAACGTATAGCGTTATATAGTATTACCATATGACGTATAACGTTATTTACTATTACGTAATGACGTATAACGTTATATAATATTACGTAATAACGTATAACGTTGTATAGTATTACCATATGACGTATAACGTTATTTACTATTACGTAATAACGTATAACGTTATATAGTATCACCTTATGACGTATAACGTTATATACTATTACGTAATAACGTATAACGTTATATAGTATTACGTAATAACGTATAGCGTTATATAGTATTACCTTATGGCGTATAACGTTATATACCATTACGTACTGACGTATAACGTTATATAGTATTACGTAATAACGTATAACGTTATATACTATTACGTAATATCGTATAACGTTATGTAGTATTACCTTATAACGTATAACGTTATATACCATTACGTACTGACGTATAACGTTATATACTATTACGTAATGTCGTATAACGTTATGTAGTATTACCATATGACGTATAACGTTATATACTATTACGCAATAACGTATAACGTTATATAGTATCACCTTGTGACGTATAACGTTATATACTATTACGTAATAACGTATAACGTTATATAGTATTACGTAATAACGTATAACGTTATATACTATTACGTAATATCGTATAACGTTATGTAGAATTACCTTATAACGTATAACGTTATATACTATTACGTAATAACGTATATCGTTATGTAGTATTACCTTATAACGTATAACGTTATATACTATTAAGTAATAACGTATATCGTTATGTAGTATTACCTTATAACGAATAACGTTATATAGTATTACCTTATGACGTATAACGTTATATGCTATTAAGTAATAACGTATGACGTTATATAGTATTACCTTATGACGTATAACGTTATATACTATTACGTAATAACGTATAACGATATATAGTATTACCTTATAACCTACAACGTTATATAATATTACGTAATAACGTATAACGTTATATACTATTACGTAATAACGTATAACGTTATATAGTATTACGTAATAACGTATAACGTTATATACTATTACGTAATATCGTATAACGTTATGTAGTATTACCTTATAACGTATAACGTTATATACCATTACGTACTGACGTATAACGTTATATACTATTACGTAATATCGTATAACGTTATGTAGTATTACCATATGACGTATAACGTTATATACTATTACGCAATAACGTATAACGTTATATAGTATCACCTTATGACGTATAACGTTATATACTATTACGTAATAACGTATAACGTTATATAGTATTACGTAATAACGTATAACGTTATATACTATTACGTAATATCGTATAACGTTATGTAGAATTACCTTATAACGTATAACGTTATATACTATTACGTAATAACGTATATCGTTATGTAGTATTACCTTATAACGTATAACGTTATATACTATTACGTAATAACGTATAGCGTTATATAGTATTACCTTATGGCGTATAACGTTATATACCATTACGTACTGACGTATAACGTTATATACTATTACGTAATATCGTATAACGTTATATACTATTACGTAATAACGTATAACGTTATATACTATTACGTAATAACGTATAACGTTATATACTATTACGTAACATCGTATAACGTTATGTAGTATTACCTTATAACGTATAACGTTATATACCATTACGTACTGACGTATAACGTTATATACTATTACGTAATATCGTATAACGTTATGTAGTATTACCATATGACGTATAACGTTATATACTATTACGCAATAAAGTATAACGTTATATAGTATCACCTTATGACGTATAACGTTATATACTATTACGTAATAACGTATAACGTTATATAGTATTACGTAATAACGTATAACGTTATATACTATTACGTAATATCGTATAACGTTATGTAGAATTACCTTATAACGTATAACGTTATATACTATTACATAATAACGTATATCGTTATGTAGTATTACCTTATAACGTATAACGTTATATACTATTACGTAATAACGTATAGCGTTATATAGTATTACCTTATGGCGTATAACGTTATATACCATTACGTACTGACGTATAACGTTATATAGTATTACCTTATGACGTATAACGTTATATAGTATTACCTTATGGCTTATAATGTTATGTAGTATCACCTTATAACGTAAAACGTTATATACTATTACGTTATAACGTATAATGTTATATACCATTACGTAATGACGTATAACGTTATATAATATTACGTAATAACGTATAACGTTGTATAGTATTACCATATGACGTATAACGTTATTTACTATTACGTAATAACGTATAACGTTATATAGTATCACCTTATGACGTATAACGTTATATACTATTACGTAATAACGTATAACGTTATATAGTATTACGTAATAACGTATAGCGTTATATAGTATTACCTTATGGCGTATAACGTTATATACCATTACGTACTGACGTATAACGTTATATAGTATTACGTAATAACTTATAACGTTATATACTATTACGTAATATCGTATAACGTTATGTAGTATTACCTTATAACGTATAACGTTATATACCATTACGTACTGACGTATATACGTTATATACTATTACGTAATGTCGTATAACGTTATGTAGTATTACCATATGACGTATAACGTTATATACTATTACGCAATAACGTATAACGTTATATAGTATCACCTTATGACGTATAACGTTATATACTATTACGTAATAACGTATAACGTTATATAGTATTACGTAATAACGTATAACGTTATATACTATTACGTAATATCGTATAACGTTATGTAGAATTACCTTATAACGTATAACGTTATATACTATTACGTAATAACGTATATCGTTATGTAGTATTACCTTATAACGTATAACGTTATATACTATTACGTAATAACGTATAGCGTTATATAGTATTACCTTATGGCGTATAACGTTATATAGTATTACCTTATGACGTATAACGTTATATGCTATTAAGTAATAACGTATGACGTTATATAGTATTACGTAATAACGTATAACGTTATATACTATTACGTAATAACGTATAACGTTATATAGTATTACCTTATGACGTATAACGTTATATACTAATACGTAATATCGTATAACGTTATGTAGTAATACCTTATAACGTATAACGTTATATACTATTACGTAGTAACGTATGACGTTATATACTAATACGTTATAACGTATAACGTCATATAATATTACGTTATGGCGTATAACGTTATGTAGTATTACCTTATAACGTATAACGTTATATACTATTACTTTATAACGTATAATGTTATATACTATTACGTAATAACGTATAACGTTATATACTATTAAGTAATAACGTATAACGTTATATAGTGTTACCTTATGGCTTATAATGTTATGTAGTATCACCTTATAACGTATAACGTTACATACTATTACGTTATAACGTATAATGTAATATACCATTGCGTACTGACGTATAACGTTATATACTACTACGTAATAACGTATAAAGTTATATGGTATTACCTTATAACGTATAACGTTATATACTATTACGTAATAACGTATAACGTTATATAGTATCACCTTATGACGTATAACGTTATTTACTATTACGTAATAACGTATAACGTTATGTAGTATTACCTTATGACGTCTAACGTTATGTAGTAGTACCTTATAACGTATAACGTTATATACTATTACGTAATAACGTATAACGTTGTATAGTATTACCTTATGGCGTATAACGTTATATACCATTACGTACTGACGTATAACGTTATATACTATTACGTAATATCGTATAACGTTATGTAGTATTACCTTATAACCTATAACGTTATATACTATTACGTTATAACGTATAACGTTATATAGTATCACCTTATGACGTATAACGTTATATACTATTCCGTAATAACGTATAACGTTATATAGTATTACGTAATAACGTATAACGTTATATACTATTACGTAATAACGTATAACGTTATATAGTATTACGTAATAACGTATAACGTTAAATACTATTACGTAATATCATATAACGTTATGTAGTATTACATAATAACGTATAACGTTATATACTATTACGTAATATCGTATAACGTTATTTAGTATTACCTTATAACGTATAACGTTATATACCATTACGTACTGACGTATAACGTTATATACTATTACGTAATATCGTATAACGTTATGTAGTATTACCATATGACGTATAACGTTATATACTATTACGCAATAACGTATAACGTTATATACTATTACGCAATAACGTATAACGTTATATAGTATCACCTTCTGACGTATAACGTTATATACTATTACGTAATAACGTATAACGTTATATAGTATTACGTAATAACGTATAACGTTATATACTATTACGTAATATCGTATAACGTTATTTAGAATTACCTTATAACGTATAACGTTATATACTATTACTTAATATCGTATAACGTTATTTAGAATTACCTTATAACGTATAACGTTATATACTATTACTTAATAACGTATATCGTTATGTAGTATTACCTTATAACGTATAACGTTATATACTATTACGTAATAACGTATAGCGTTATATAGTATTACCTTATGGCGTATAACGTTATATAGTATTACGTAATAACGTATAACGTTATATACTATTACGTAATAACGTATAACGTTATATAGTATTACCTTATGACGTATAACGTTATATACTAATACGTAATATCGTATAACGTTATGTAGTATTACCTTATAACGTATAACGTTATATACTATTACGTAGTAACGTATGACGTTATATACTAATACGTTATAACGTATAACGTCATATAATATTGCGTTATGGCGTATAACGTTATGTAGTATTACCTTATAACGTATAACGTTATATACTATTACTTTATAACGTATAACGTTATATACCATTACGTAATGACGTATAACGTTATATAGTATTACCTTATGACGTATAACGTTATAAACTATTACGTAATATCGTATAACGTTATGTAGTATTACCTTATAACGTATAACGTTATATACTATTACGTAGTAACGTATGACGTTATATACTAATACGTTATAACGCATAACGTCATATAATATTACGTTATGACGTATAACGTTATATACTATTACGTAATAACGTATAACGTTATATAGTATTACGTAATAACGTATAACGTTATATACTATTACGTAATATCGTATAACGTTATTTAGAATTACCTTATAACGTATAACGTTATATACTATTACTTAATAACGTATATCGTTATGTAGTATTACCTTATAACGTATAACGTTATATACTATTACGTAATAACGTATAGCGTTATATAGTATTACCTTATGGCATATAACGTTATATAGTATTACGTAATAACGTATAACGTTATATACTATTACGTAATAACGTATAACGTTATATAGTATTACCTTATGACGTATAACGTTATAAACTAATACGTAATATCGTATAACGTTATGTAGTATTACCTTATAACGTATAACGTTATATACTATTACGTAGTAACGTATGACGTTATATACTAATACGTTATAACGTATAACGTCATATAATATTACGTTATGGCGTATAACGTTATGTAGTATTACCTTATAACGTATAACGTTATATACTATTACTTTATAACGTATAATGTTATATACTATTACGTAATAACGTATAACGTTATATACTATTACGTAATAACGTATAACGTTATATAGTATTACCTTATGACGTATAACGCTATATACTAATACGTAATATCGTATAACGTTATGTAGTATTACCTTATAACGTATAACGTTATATACTATTACGTAGTAACGTATGACGTTATATACTAATACGTTATAACGTATAACGTCATATAATATTACGTTATGGCGTATAACGTTATGTAGTATTACCTTATAACGTATAACGTTATATACTATTACTTTATAACGTATAACGTTATATACCATTACGTAATGACGTATAACGTTATATACTACTACGTAATAACGTATAACGTTATATAGTATTACCATATGGCGTATAACGTTATATACCATTACGTACTGACGTATAACGTTATATACTATTACGTAATAACGTATAAAGTTATATGGTGTTACCTTATAACGTAAAACGTTATATACTATTACGTAATAACGTATAACGTTATATAGTATTACCTTATGGCGTATAACGTTATATACCGGTACGTACTGGCGTATAACGTTATATACTATTACGTAATATCGTATAACGTTATGTAGTATTACCATATGTCGTATAACGTTATATACTATTACGCAATAACGTATATCGTTATATAGTATCACCTTATGACGTATAACGTTATATACTATTACGTAATAACGTATAACGTTATATAGTATTACGTAATAACGTATAACGTTATATACTATTACGTAATATCGTATAACGTTATGTAGTATTACCTTATAACGTATAACGTTATATAGTATTACCTTATGGCGTATAACGTTATATACCATTACGTACTGACGTATAACGTTATATAGTATTACCTTATGGCGTATAACGTTATATAGTATTACCTTATGACGTATAACGTTATATACTATTACGTAATAACGTATAGCGTTATATAGTATTACCTTATGGCGTATAACGTTATATACCATTACGTACTGGCGTATAACGTTATATAGTATTACCTTATGACGTATAACGTTATATAGTATCACCTTATTACGTAAAACGTTATATACTATTACGTTATAACGTATAACGTTATATACTATTACGTAATGACGTATAACGTTATATAGTATTGCCTTATGGCGTATAAAGTTATATACTATTACGTAATAACGTATAACGTTATATGGTATTACCTTATAACGTATAACGTTATATACTATTACGTAATATCGAATAACGTTATATACTATTACGTAATAACGTATAACGTTATATACTACTACGTAATAACGTATAACGTTATATAGTATTACGTAATAACGTATAACGTTATATAGTATTACCTTATGGCGTATAACGTTATATAGTATTACGTTATAACGTATAACGTTATATACTATTACGTAATAACGTATAACGTTATATACCACTATGTAATAACGTATAACGTTATATAGTATTACCTTATGGCGTATAAAGTTATATACTATTACGTAATATCGTATAACGTTATTTACTATTACGTAATAACGTATAACGTTATATAGTATTACCTTATGGCGTATAAAGTTATATACTATTACGTAATATCGTATAACGTTATTTACTATTACGTAATAACGTATAACGTTATATAGTATTACGTAAAAACGTATAACGTTATATAGTATTACGTTATGGCGTATAACGTTATATAGTATTACCTTATGACGTCTAATGTTATGTAGTATTACCTTATAACGTTTAACGTTATATACTATTACGTAATAACGTATAGCGTTATATAGTATTACCTTATGGCGTATAACGTTATATACCATTACGTACTGGCGTATAACGTTATATAGTATTACCTTATGACGTATAACGTTATATAGTATCACCTAATGACGTAAAACGTTATATACTATTACGTTATAACGTATAACGTTATATACTATTACGTAATAACGTATAACGTTATATAGTATTGCCTTATGGCGTATAAAGTTATATACTATTACGTAATAACGTATAACGTTATATGGTGTTACGTTATAACGTATAACGTTATATACTATTACGTAATATCGAATAACGTTATATACTATTACGTAATAACGTATAACGTTATATACTACTACGTAATAATGTATAACGTTATATACTATTACGTAATAACGTATAACGTTATATAGTATTACCTTATGGCGTATAACGTTATATAGTATTACGTTATAACGTATAACGTTATATACTATTACGTAATAACGTATAACGTTATATAGTAGTACCTTATGGCGTATAACGTTATATACTATTACGTAATAACGTATAACGTTATATAGTATTACCTTATTGCGTATAACGTTATATACCATTACGTACTGACGTATAACGTTATATACTATTACGTAATAACGTATAACGTAATATACTATTACGTAGTAACGTATAACGTTATATACCATTACGTACTGACGTATAACGTTATATACTATTACGTAATAACGTATAACGTTATATACTATTACGTAATAACGTATAACGTTATATAGTATTACCTTATGGCGTATAAAGTCATATACTATTACGTAATATCGTATAACGTTATTTACTATTACGTAATAACGTATAACGTTATATACTACTACGTAATAACGTATAACGTTATATAGTATTACGTTATGGCGTATAACGTTATATAGTATTACCTTATGACGTCTAATGTTATGTAGTATTACCTTATAACGTATAACGTTATATACTATTACGTAATAACGTATAGCGATATATAGTATTACCTTATGACGTATAACGTTATATACTATTACGTAATATCGTATAACGTTATATACTACTACGTAAGAACGTATAACGATATATGCTAATACGTAATATCGTATAACGCTATATAGTATCACCTTATGACGTATAACGTTATATACTATTACGTAATATCGTATAACGTTATATACTACTACGTAAGAAAGTATAACGATATATACTAATACGTAATATCGTATAACGTTATATAGTATCACCTTATGACGTATAACGTTATATAGTATTACCTTATGGCGTATAACGTTATATACCGGTACGTACTGGCGTATAACGTTATATACTATTACGTAATATCGTATAACGTTATGTAGTATTACCATATGTCGTATAACGTTATATACTATTACGCAATAACGTATATCGTTATATAGTATCACCTTATGACGTATAACGTTATATACTATTACGTAATAACGTATAACGTTATATAGTATTACGTAATAACGTATAACGTTATATACTATTACGTAATATCGTATAACGTTATGTAGTATTACCTTATAACGTATAACGTTATATAGTATTACCTTATGGCGTATAACGTTATATACCATTACGTACTGACGTATAACGTTATATAGTATTACCTTATGGCGTATAACGTTATATAGTATTACCTTATGACGTATAACGTTATATACTATTACGTAATAACGTATAGCGTTATATAGTATTACCTTATGGCGTATAACGTTATATACCATTACGTACTGGCGTATAACGTTATATAGTATTACCTTATGACGTATAACGTTATATAGTATCACCTTATTACGTAAAACGTTATATACTATTACGTTATAACGTATAACGTTATATACTATTACGTAATAACGTATAACGTTATATAGTATTGCCTTATGGCGTATAAAGTTATATACTATTACGTAATAACGTATAACGTTATATGGTATTACCTTATAACGTATAACGTTATATACTATTACGTAATATCGAATAACGTTATATACTATTACGTAATAACGTATAACGTTATATACTACTACGTAATAACGTATAACGTTATATAGTATTACGTAATAACGTATAACGTTATATAGTATTACCTTATGGCGTATAACGTTATATAGTATTACGTTATAACGTATAACGTTATATACTATTACGTAATAACGTATAACGTTATATACCACTATGTAATAACGTATAACGTTATATAGTATTACCTTATGGCGTATAAAGTTATATACTATTACGTAATATCGTATAACGTTATTTACTATTACGTAATAACGTATAACGTTATATAGTATTACCTTATGGCCTATAAAGTTATATACTATTACGTAATATCGTATAACGTTATTTACTATTACGTAATAACGTATAACGTTATATAGTATTACGTAATAACGTATAACGTTATATAGTATTACCTTATGGCGTATAACGTTATATAGTATTACCTTATGACGTCTAATGTTATGTAGTATTACCTTATAACGTATAACGTTATATACTATTACGTAATAACGTATAGCGATATATAGTATTACCTTATGGCGTATAACGTTATATACCATTACGTACTGACGTATAACGTTATATACTATTACGTAATATCGAATAACGTTATATACTACTATGTAATAACGTATAACGTTATATAGTATTACCTTATGGCGTATAAAGTTATATACTATTACGTAATATCGTATAACGTTATTTACTATTACGTAATAACGTATAACGTTATATACTACTACGTAAAAACGTATAACGTTATATAGTATTACGTTATGGCGTATAACGTTATATAGTATTACCTTATGACGTCTAATGTTATGTAGTATTACCTTATAACGTTTAACGTTATATACTATTACGTAATAACGTATAGCGTTATATAGTATTACCTTATGGCGTATAACGTTATATACCATTACGTACTGGCGTATAACGTTATATAGTATTACCTTATGACGTATAACGTTATATAGTATCACCTAATGACGTAAAACGTTATATACTATTACGTTATAACGTATAACGTTATATACTATTACGTAATAACGTATAACGTTATATAGTATTGCCTTATGGCGTATAAAGTTATATACTATTACGTAATAACGTATAACGTTATATGGTGTTACGTTATAACGTATAACGTTATATACTATTACGTAATATCGAATAACGTTATATACTATTACGTAATAACGTATAACGTTATATACTACTACGTAATAATGTATAACGTTATATACTATTACGTAATAACGTATAACGTTATATAGTATTACCTTATGGCGTATAACGTTATATAGTATTACGTTATAACGTATAACGTTATATACTATTACGTAATAACGTATAACGTTATATAGTAGTACCTTAAGGCGTATAACGTTATATACTATTACGTAATAACGTATAACGTTATATAGTATTACCTTATTGCGTATAACGTTATATACCATTACGTACTGACGTATAACGTTATATACTATTACGTAATAACGTATAACGTAATATACTATTACGTAGTAACGTATAACGTTATATACCATTACGTACTGACGTATAACGTTATATACTATTACGTAATAACGTATAACGTTATATACTATTACGTAATAACGTATAACGTTATATAGTATTACCTTATGGCGTATAAAGTCATATACTATTACGTAATATCGTATAACGTTATTTACTATTACGTAATAACGTATAACGATATATACTACTACGTAATAACGTATAACGTTATATAGTATTACGTTATGGCGTATAACGTTATATAGTATTACCTTATGACGTCTAATGTTATGTAGTATTACCTTATAACGTATAACGTTATATACTATTACGTAATAACGTATAGCGATATATAGTATTACCTTATGACGTATAACGTTATATACTATTACGTAATATCGTATAACGTTATATACTACTACGTAAGAACGTATAACGATATATGCTAATACGTAATATCGTATAACGCTATATAGTATCACCTTATGACGTATAACGTTATATACTATTACGTAATATCGTATAACGTTATATACTACTACGTAAGAAAGTATAACGATATATACTAATACGTAATATCGTATAACGTTATATAGTATCACCTTATGACGTATAACGTTATATACTATTACGTAATATCGTATAACGTTGTATACTATTACGTAATAACGTATAGCGTTATATAGTATTACCTTATGGCGTATAACGTTATATACCATTACGTACTGACGTATAACGTTATATACTATTACGTAATATCGTATAAAGTTATGTAGTATTACCATATGACGTATAACGTTATATACTATTACGGAATAACGTATAACGTTATATAGTATCACCTTATGACGTATAACGTTATATACTATTACGTAATAACGTATAACATTATATAGTATTACGTAATAACGTATAACGTTATATAGTATTACCTTATGGCGTATAACGTTATATACCATTACGTACTGACGTATAACGATATATACTATTACGTAATATCGAATAACGTTATATACTACTATGTAATAACGTATAACGTTATATAGTATTACCTTATGACGTATAACGTTATATACTATTACGTAATATCGTATAACGTTATATACTACTACGTAAGAACGTATAACGATATATACTAATACGTAATATCGTATAACGTTATATAGTATCACCTTATGACGTATAACGTTATATACTATTACGTAATATCGTATAACGTTATATACTATTACGTAATATCGTATAACGTTATATACTACTACGTAAGAACGTATAACGATATATACTAATACGTAATAACGTATAACGTTATATAGTATCACCTTATGACGTATAACGTTATATACTATTACGTAATATCGTATAACGTTATATAGTATTACCTTATGACGTATAACGTTATATAGTATCACCTTATTACGTAAAACGTTATATACTATTACGTTATAACGTATAACGTTATATACTATTACGTAATAACGTATAACGTTATATAGTATTGCCTTATGGCGTATAAAGTTATATACCATTACGTACTGACGTATAACGTTATATACTATTACGTAATATCGTATAAAGTTATGTAGTATTACCATATGACGTATAACGTTATATACTATTACGGAATAACGTATAACGTTATATAGTATCACCTTATGACGTATAACGTTATATACTATTACGTAATAACGTATAACATTATATAGTATTACGTAATAACGTATAACGTTATATAGTATTACCTTATGGCGTATAACGTTATATACCATTACGTACTGACGTATAACGATATATACTATTACGTAATATCGAATAACGTTATATACTACTACGTAAGAACGTATAACGATATATACTAATACGTAATATCGTATAACGTTATATAGTATCACCTTATGACGTATAACGTTATATACTATTACGTAATATCGTATAACGCTGTATACTATTACGTAATAACGTATAGCGTTATATAGTATTACCTTATGGCGTATAACGTTATATACCATTACGTACTGACGTATAACGTTATATACTATTACGTAATATCGTATAAAGTTATGTAGTATTACCATATGACGTATAACGTTATATACTATTACGGAATAACGTATAACGTTATATAGTATCACCTTATGACGTATAACGTTATATACTATTACGTAATAACGTATAACATTATATAGTATTACGTAATAACGTATAACGTTATATAGTATTACCTTATGGCGTATAACGTTATATACCATTACGTACTGACGTATAACGATATATACTATTACGTAATATCGAATAACGTTATATACTACTATGTAATAACGTATAACGTTATATAGTATTACCTTATGACGTATAACATTATATACTATTACGTAATATCGTATAACGTTATATACTACTACGTAAGAACGTATAACGATATATACTAATACGTAATATCGTATAACGTTATATAGTATCACCTTATGACGTATAACGTTATATACTATTACGTAATATCGTATAACGTTATATACTATTACGTAATATCGTATAACGTTATATACTACTACGTAAGAACGTATAACGATATATACTAATACGTAATAACGTATAACGTTATATAGTATCACCTTATGACGTATAACGTTATATACTATTACGTAATATCGTATAACGTTGTATATTATTACGTAATAACGTATAGCGTTATATAGTATTACCTTATGGCGTATAACGTTATATACCATTACGTACTGACGTATAACGTTATATACTATTACGTAATATCGTATAACGTTATGTAGTATTACCATATGACGTATAACGTTATATACTATTACGTAATATCGTATAACGTTATATACTATTACGTAATATCGTATAACGTTATATACTACTACGTAAGAACGTATAACGATATATACTAACACGTAATAACGTATAACGTTATACAGTATCACCTTATGACGTATAACGTTATATAATATTACGTAATACCGTATAATGTTGTATACTATTACGTAATATCGTATAACGTTATATACTACTACGTAATAACGTATAACGTTATATAGTATACCCTTACGGCGTATAACGTTATATACCATTACGTACTAACGTATAACGTTATATACTATTACGTAATAACGTATAGCGTTATATAGTATTACCTTATGGCGTATAACGTTATATACCATTACGTACTGACGTATAACGTTATATACTATTACGTAATAACGTATAGCGTTATATAGTATCACCTTATGACGTATAACGTTATATACTATTACGTAATAACGTATAACGTTATATACCATTACGTACTGACGTATAACGTTATATACTATTACGTAATATCGAATAACGTTATACACTACTATGTAATAACGTATAACGTTATATAGTATTACCTTATGACGTATAACGTTATATACTATTACGTAATATCGTATAACGTTATATACTACTACGTAAGAACGTATAACGATATATACTAATACGTAATATCGTATAACGTTATATAGTATCACCTTATGACGTATAACGTTATATACTATTACGTAATATCGTATAACGTTATATACTATTACGTAATATCGTATAACGTTATATACTACTACGTAAGAACGTATAACGATATATACTAATACGTAATAACGTATAACGTTATATAGTATCACCTTATGACGTATAACGTTATATACTATTACGTAATATCGTATAACGTTGTATACTATTACGTAATAACGTATAGCGTTATATAGTATTACCTTATGGCGTATAACGTTATATACCATTACGTACTGACGTATAACGTTATATACTATTACGTAATATCGTATAACGTTATGTAGTATTACCATATGACGTATAACGTTATATACTATTACGTAATATCGTATAACGTTATATACTATTACGTAATATCGTATAACGTTATATACTACTACGTAAGAACGTATAACGATATATACTAACACGTAATAACGTATAACGTTATACAGTATCACCTTATGACGTATAACGTTATATAATATTACGTAATACCGTATAACGTTGTATACTATTACGTAATATCGTATAACGTTATATACTACTACGTAATAACGTATAACGTTATATAGTATACCCTTACGGCGTATAACGTTATATACCATTACGTACTAACGTATAACGTTATATACTATTACGTAATAACGTATAACGTCATATAATATTACGTTATGGCGTATAACGTTATGTAGTATTACCTTATAACGTATAACGTTATATACTATTACTTTATAACGTATAACGTTATATACCATTACGTAATGACGTATAACGTTATATACTACTACGTAATAACGTATAACGTTATATAGTATTACCATATGGCGTATAACGTTATATACCATTACGTACTGACGTATAACGTTATATACTATTACGTAATAACGTATAGCGTTATATAGTATTACCTTATGGCGTATAACGTTATATAGTATTACGTAATAACGTATAACGTTATATACTATTACGTAATAACGTATAACGTTATATAGTATTACCTTATGACGTATAACGTTATATACTAATACGTAATATCGTATAACGTTATGTAGTATTACCTTATAACGTATAACGTTATATACTATTACGTAGTAACGTATGACGTTATATACTAATACGTTATAACGTATAACGTCATATAATATTGCGTTATGGCGTATAACGTTATGTAGTATTACCTTATAACGTATAACGCTATATACTATTACTTTATAACGTATAACGTTATATACCATTACGTAATGACGTATAACGTTATATAGTATTACCTTATGACGTATAACGTTATAAACTAATACGTAATATCGTATAACGTTATGTAGTATTACCTTATAACGTATAACGTTATATACTATTACGTAGTAACGTATGACGTTATATACTAATACGTTATAACGTATAACGTCATATAATATTACGTTATGGCGTATAACGTTATGTAGTATTACCTTATAACGTATAACGTTATATACTATTACTTTATAACGTATAATGTTATATACTATTACGTAATAACGTATAACGTTATATACTATTACGTAATAACGTATAACGTTATATAGTATTACCTTATGACGTATAACGTTATATACTAATACGTAATATCGTATAACGTTATGTAGTATTACCTTATAACGTATAACGTTATATACTATTACGTAGTAACGTATGACGTTATATACTAATACGTTATAACGTATAACGTCATATAATATTACGTAATAACGTATAACGTTATATAGTATTACGTAATAACGTATAACGTTATATACTATTACGTAATATCGTATAACGTTATGTAGTATTACCTTATAACGTATAACGTTATATATTATTACGTTATGACGTATATAGTTATGTAGTATTACCTTATGACGTATAACGTTATATAGTATCACCTTATTACGTAAAACGTTATATACTATTACGTTATAACGTATAACGTTATATACTATTACGTAATAACGTATAACGTTATATAGTATTGCCTTATGGCGTAAAAAGTTATATACTATTACGTAATAACGTATAACGTTATATGGTATTACCTTATAACGTATAACGTTATATACTATTACGTAATATCGAATAACGTTATATACTATTACGTAATAACGTATAACGTTATATACTACTACGTAATAACGTATAACGTTATATAGTATTACGTAATAACGTATAACGTTATATAGTATTACCTTATGGCGTATAACGTTATATAGTATTACGTTATAACGTATAACGTTATATACTATTACGTAATAACGTATAACGTTATATACTACTATGTAATAACGTATAACGTTATATAGTATTACCTTATGGCGTATAAAGTTATATACTATTACGTAATATCGTATAACGTTATTTACTATTACGTAATAACGTATAACGTTATATAGTATTACCTTATGGCGTATAAAGTTATATACTATTACGTAATATCGTATAACGTTATTTACTATTACGTAATAACGTATAACGTTATATAGTATTACGTAATAACGTATAACGTTATATAGTATTACCTTATGGCGTATAACGTTATATAGTATTACCTTATGACGTCTAATGTTATGTAGTATTACCTTATAACGTATAACGTTATATACTATTACGTAATAACGTATAGCGATATATAGTATTACCTTATGGCGTATAACGTTATATACCATTACGTACTGACGTATAACGTTATATACTATTACGTAATATCGAATAACGTTATATACTACTATGTAATAACGTATAACGTTATATAGTATTACCTTATGGCGTATAAAGTTATATACTATTACGTAATATCGTATAACGTTATTTACTATTACGTAATAACGTATAACGTTATATACTACTACGTAAAAACGTATAACGTTATATAGTATTACGTTATGGCGTATAACGTTATATAGTATTACCTTATGACGTCTAATGTTATGTAGTATTACCTTATAACGTTTAACGTTATATACTATTACGTAATAACGTATAGCGTTATATAGTATTACCTTATGGCGTATAACGTTATATACCATTACGTACTGGCGTATAACGTTATATAGTATTACCTTATGACGTATAACGTTATATAGTATCACCTAATGACGTAAAACGTTATATACTATTACGTTATAACGTATAACGTTATATACTATTACGTAATAACGTATAACGTTATATAGTATTGCCTTATGGCGTATAAAGTTATATACTATTACGTAATAACGTATAACGTTATATGGTGTTACCTTATAACGTATAACGTTATATACTATTACGTAATATCGAATAACGTTATATACTATTACGTAATAACGTATAACGTTATATACTACTACGTAATAATGTATAACGTTATATACTATTACGTAATAACGTATAACGTTATATAGTAGTACCTTATGGCGTATAACGTTATATACTATTACGTAATAACGTATAACGTTATATAGTATTACCTTATTGCGTATAACGTTATATACCATTACGTACTGACGTATAACGTTATATACTATTACGTAATAACGTATAACGTAATATACTATTACGTAGTAACGTATAACGTTATATACCATTACGTACTGACGTATAACGTTATATACTATTACGTAATAACGTATAACGTTATATACTATTACGTAATAACGTATAACGTTATATAGTATTACCTTATGCGCATAAAGTTATATACTATTACGTAATATCGTATAACGTTATTTACTATTACGTAATAACGTATAACGTTATATACTACTACGTAATAACGTATAACGTTATATAGTATTACGTTATGGCGTATAACGTTATATAGTATTACCTTATGACGTCTAATGTTATGTAGTATTACCTTATAACGTATAACGTTATATACTATTACGTAATAACGTATAGCGATATATAGTATTACCTTATGACGTATAACGTTATATACTATTACGTAATATCGTATAACGTTATATACTACTACGTAAGAACGTATAACGATATATACTAATACGTAATATCGTATAACGCTATATAGTATCACCTTATGACGTATAACGTTATATACTATTACGTAATATCGTATAACGTTATATACTACTACGTAAGAAAGTATAACGATATATACTAATACGTAATATCGTATAACGTTATATAGTATCACCTTATGACGTATAACGTTATATACTATTACGTAATATCGTATAACGTTGTATACTATTACGTAATAACGTATAGCGTTATATAGTATTACCTTATGGCGTGTAACGTTATATACCATTACGTACTGACGTATAACGTTATATACTATTACGTAATATCGTATAAAGTTATGTAGTATTACCATATGACGTATAACGTTATATACTATTACGGAATAACGTATAACGTTATATAGTATCACCTTATGACGTATAACGTTATATACTATTACGTAATAACGTATAACATTATATAGTATTACGTAATAACGTATAATGTTATATAGTATTACCTTATGGCGTATAACGTTATATACCATTACGTACTGACGTATAACGATATATACTATTACGTAATATCGAATAACGTTATATACTACTATGTAATAACGTATAACGTTATATAGTATTACCTTATGACGTATAACGTTATATACTATTACGTAATATCGTATAACGTTATATACTACTACGTAAGAACGTATAACGATATATACTAATACGTAATATCGTATAACGTTATATAGTATCACCTTATGACGTATAACGTTATATACTATTACGTAATATCGTATAACGTTATATACTATTACGTAATATCGTATAACGTTATATACTACTACGTAAGAACGTATAACGATATATACTAATACGTAATAACGTATAACGTTATATAGTATCACCTTATGACGTATAACGTTATATACTATTACGTAATATCGTATAACGTTGTATACTATTACGTAATAACGTATAGCGTTATATAGTATTACCTTATGGCGTATAACGTTATATACCATTACGTACTGACGTATAACGTTATATACTATTACGTAATATCGTATAACGTTATGTAGTATTACCATATGACGTATAACGTTATATACCATTACGTACTGACGTATAACGTTATATACTATTACGTAATAACGTATAGCGTTATATAGTATCACCTTGTGACGTATAACGTTATATACTATTACGTAATAACGTATAACGTTATATACCATTACGTACTGACGTATAACGTTATATACTATTACGTAATATCGAATAACGTTATACACTACTATGTAATAACGTATAACGTTATATAGTATTACCTTATGACGTATAACGTTATATACTATTACGTAATATCGTATAACGTTATATACTACTACGTAAGAACGTATAACGATATATACTAATACGTAATATCGTATAACGTTATATAGTATCACCTTATGACGTATAACGTTATATACTACTATGTAATAACGTATAACGTTATATAGTATTACCTTATGGCGTATAAAGTTATATACTATTACGTAATATCGTATAACGTTATTTACTATTACGTAATAACGTATAACGTTATATACTACTACGTAAAAACGTATAACGTTATATAGTATTACGTTATGGCGTATAACGTTATATAGTATTACCTTATGACGTCTAATGTTATGTAGTATTACCTTATAACGTTTAACGTTATATACTATTACGTAATAACGTATAGCGTTATATAGTATTACCTTATGGCGTATAACGTTATATACCATTACGTACTGGCGTATAACGTTATATAGTATTACCTTATGACGTATAACGTTATATAGTATCACCTAATGACGTAAAACGTTATATACTATTACGTTATAACGTATAACGTTATATACTATTACGTAATAACGTATAACGTTATATAGTATTGCCTTATGGCGTATAAAGTTATATACTATTACGTAATAACGTATAACGTTATATGGTGTTACCTTATAACGTATAACGTTATATACTATTACGTAATATCGAATAACGTTATATACTATTACGTAATAACGTATAACGTTATATACTACTACGTAATAATGTATAACGTTATATACTATTACGTAATAACATATAACGTTATATAGTAGTACCTTATGGCGTATAACGTTATATACTATTACGTAATAACGTATAACGTTATATAGTATTACCTTATTGCGTATAACGTTATATACCATTACGTACTGACGTATAACGTCATATACTATTACGTAATAACGTATAACGTAATATACTATTACGTAGTAACGTATAACGTTATATACCATTACGTACTGACGTATAACGTTATATACTATTACGTAATAACGTATAACGTTATATACTATTACGTAATAACGTATAACGTTATATAGTATTACCTTATGGCGTATAAAGTTATATACTATTACGTAATATCGTATAACGTTATTTACTATTACGTAATAACGTATAACGTTATATACTACTACGTAATAACGTATAACGTTATATAGTATTACGTTATGGCGTATAACGTTATATAGTATTACCTTATGACGTCTAATGTTATGTAGTATTACCTTATAACGTATAACGTTATATACTATTACGTAATAACGTATAGCGATATATAGTATTACCTTATGACGTATAACGTTATATACTATTACGTAATATCGTATAACGTTATATACTACTACGTAAGAACGTATAACGATATATACTAATACGTAATATCGTATACCGCTATATAGTATCACCTTATGACGTATAACGTTATATACTATTACGTAATATCGTATAACGTTATATACTACTACGTAAGAAAGTATAACGATATATACTAATACGTAATATCGTATAACGTTATATAGTATCACCTTATGACGTATAACGTTATATACTATTACGTAATATCGTATAACGTTGTATACTATTACGTAATAACGTATAGCGTTATATAGTATTACCTTATGGCGTATAACGTTATATACCATTACGTACTGACGTATAACGTTATATACTATTACGTAATATCGTATAAAGTTATGTAGTATTACCATATGACGTATAACGTTATATACTATTACGGAATAACGTATAACGTTATATAGTATCACCTTATGACGTATAACGTTATATACTATTACGTAATAACGTATAACATTATATAGTATTACGTAATAACGTATAACGTTATATAGTATTACCTTATGGCGTATAACGTTATATACCATTACGTACTGACGTATAACGATATATACTATTACGTAATATCGAATAACGTTATATACTACTATGTAATAACGTATAACGTTATATAGTATTACCTTATGACGTATAACGTTATATACTATTACGTAATATCGTATAACGTTATATACTACTACGTAAGAACGTATAACGATATATACTAATACGTAATATCGTATAACGTTATATAGTATCACCTTATGACGTATAACGTTATATACTATTACGTAATATCGTATAACGTTATATACTATTACGTAATATCGTATAACGTTATATACTACTACGTAAGAACGTATAACGATATATACTAATACGTAATAACGTATAACGTTATATAGTATCACCTTATGACGTATAACGTTATATACTATTACGTAATATCGTATAACGTTGTATACTATTACGTAATAACGTATAGCGTTATATAGTATTACCTTATGGCGTATAACGTTATATACCATTACGTACTGACGTATAACGTTATATACTATTACGTACTGACGTATAACGTTATATACTATTACGTAATAACGTATAACGTAATATACTATTACGTAGTAACGTATAACGTTATATACCATTACGTACTGACGTATAACGTTATATACTATTACGTAATAACGTATAACGTTATATACTATTACGTAATAACGTATAACGTTATATAGTATTACCTTATGGCGTATAAAGTTATATACTATTACGTAATATCGTATAACGTTATTTACTATTACGTAATAACGTATAACGTTATATACTACTACGTAATAACGTATAACGTTATATAGTATTACGTTATGGCGTATAACGTTATATAGTATTACCTTATGACGTCTAATGTTATGTAGTATTACCTTATAACGTATAACGTTATATACTATTACGTAATAACGTATAGCGATATATAGTATTACCTTATGACGTATAACGTTATATACTATTACGTAATATCGTATAACGTTATATACTACTACGTAAGAACGTATAACGATATATACTAATACGTAATATCGTATAACGCTATATAGTATCACCTTATGACGTATAACGTTATATACTATTACGTAATATCGTATAACGTTATATACTACTACGTAAGAAAGTATAACGATATATACTAATACGTAATATCGTATAACGTTATATAGTATCACCTTATGACGTATAACGTTATATACTATTACGTAATATCGTATAACGTTGTATACTATTACGTAATAACGTATAGCGTTATATAGTATTACCTTATGGCGTATAACGTTATATACCATTACGTACTGACGTATAACGTTATATACTATTACGTAATATCGTATAACGTTATGTAGTATTACCATATGACGTATAACGTTATATACCATTACGTACTGACGTATAACGTTATATACTATTACGTAATAACGTATAGCGTTATATAGTATCACCTTATGACGTATAACGTTATATACTATTACGTAATAACGTATAACGTTATATACCATTACGTACTGACGTATAACGTTATATACTATTACGTAATATCGAATAACGTTATACACTACTATGTAATAACGTATAACGTTATATAGTATTACCTTATGACGTATAACGTTATATACTATTACGTAATATCGTATAACGTTATATACTACTACGTAAGAACGTATAACGATATATACTAATACGTAATATCGTATAACGTTATATAGTATCACCTTATGACGTATAACGTTATATACTATTACGTAATATCGTATAACGTTATATACTATTACGTAATATCGTATAACGTTATATACTACTACGTAAGAACGTATAACGATATATACTAATACGTAATATCGTATAACGCTATATAGTATCACCTTATGACGTATAACGTTATATACTATTACGTAATATCGTATAACGTTATATACTACTACGTAAGAAAGTATAACGATATATACTAATACGTAATATCGTATAACGTTATGTAGTATTACCATATGACGTATAACGTTATATACTATTACGTAATATCGTATAACGTTATATACTATTACGTAATATCGTATAACGTTATATACTACTACGTAAGAACGTATAACGATATATACTAACACGTAATAACGTATAACGTTATACAGTATCACCTTATGACGTATAACGTTATATAATATTACGTAATACCGTATAACGTTGTATACTATTACGTAATATCGTATAACGTTATATACTACTACGTAATAACGTATAACGTTATATAGTATACCCTTACGGCGTATAACGTTATATACCATTACGTACTAACGTATAACGTTATATACTATTACGTAATAACGTATAGCGTTATATAGTATTACCTTATGGCGTATAACGTTATATACCATTACGTACTGACGTATAACGTTATATACTATTACGTAATAACGTATAGCGTTATATAGTATCACCTTATGACGTATAACGTTATATACTATTACGTAATAACGTATAACGTTATATACCATTACGTACTGACGTATAACGTTATATACTATTACGTAATATCGAATAACGTTATACACTACTATGTAATAACGTATAACGTTATATAGTAATACCTTATGACGTATAACGTTATATACTATTACGTAATATCGTATAACGTTATATACTACTACGTAAGAACGTATAACGATATATACTAATACGTAATATCGTATAACGTTATATAGTATCACCTTATGACGTATAACGTTATATACTATTACGTAATATCGTATAACGTTATATACTATTACGTAATATCGTATAGCGTTATATACTACTACGTAAGAACGTATAACGATATATACTAATACGTAATAACGTATAACGTTATATAGTATCACCTTATGACGTATAACGTTATATACTATTACGTAATATCGTATAACGTTGTATACTATTACGTAATAACGTATAGCGTTATATAGTATTACCTTATGGCGTATAACGTTATAAACCATTACGTACTGACGTATAACGTTATATACTATTACGTAATATCGTATAACGTTATGTAGTATTACCATATGACGTATAACGTTATATACTATTACGGAATAACGTATAACGTTATATAGTATCACCTTATGACGTATAACGTTATATACTATTACGTAATAACGTATAACCTTATATAGTATTACGTAATAACGTATAACGTTATGTAGTATTACCATATGACGTATAACGTTATATACTATTACGTAATATCGAATAACGTTATATACTACTATGTAATAACGTATAACGTTATATAGTATTACCATATGACGTATAACGTTATATACTATTACGTAATATCGTATAACGTTATATACTACTACGTAAGAACGTATAACGATATATACTAATACGTAATATCGTATAACGTTATATAGTATCACCTTATGACGTATAACGTTATATACTATTACGTAATATCGTATAACGTTATATACTATTACGTAATATCGTATAACGTTATGTAGAATTACCTTATAACGTATAACGTTATATACGATTACGTAATAACGTATAGCGTTATATAGTATTACCTTATGGCCTATAACGTTATATACCATTACGTACTGACGTATAACGTTATATAGTATTACCTTATGACGTATAACGTTATATAGTATTACGTTATAACGTATAACGTTATATACTATTACGTAATAACGTATAACGTTATATAGTATTACCTTATGGCGTATAACGTTATATACTATTACGCAATAACGTATAACGTTATATAGTATCACCTTATGACGTATAACGTTATATACTATTACGTAATAACGTATAACGTTATATAGTATTACGTAATAACGTATAACGTTATATACTATTACGTAATATCGTATAACGTTATGTAGAATTACCTTATAACGTATAACGTTATATACTATTACGTAATAACGTATATCGTTATGTAGTATTACCTTATAACGTATAACGTTATATACTATTACGTAATAACGTATAGCGTTATATAGTATTACCTTATGACGTATAACGTTATATAATATTACGTAATAACGTATAACGTTATATAGTATTACCTTATGACGTATAACGTTACGTAATATTACCTTATAACATGTAACGTCATGTAGTATTACTTTATGACGTATAACGTTATGTGGTATTACCTTATAACGTTCAACGTTATATACTATTACGTAATATCGAATAACGTTATATACTGCAATGTAATAACGTATAACGTTATATAGTATTGCCTTATGACGTATAACGTTATATACTATTACGTAATATCGTATAACGTTATATAGTATCACCTTATGACGTATAACGTTATATACTATTACGTAATATCGTATAACGTTATATCCTATTACGTAATATCGTATAACGTTATATCCTATTACGTAATATCGTATAACGTTATATACTACTACGTAAGAACGTATAACGATATATACTAATACGTAATAACGTATAACGTTATATAGTATCACCTTATGACGTATAACGTTATATACTATTACGTAATATCGTATAACGTTGTATACTATTACGTAATATCGTATAACGTTATATACTACTACGTAATAACGTATAACGTTATATAGTATACCCTTACGGCGTATAACGTTATATACCATTACGTACTGACGTATAACGTTATATACTATTACGTAATATCGTATAACGTTATGTAGTATTACCATATTACGTATATCGTTATATACTATTACGCAACAACGTATAACGTTATATAGTATCACCTTATGACGTATAACGTTGTACACTATTACGTAATAACGTATAACGTTATATGGTATTACCTTATAACGTATAACGTTATATACCACTACGTACTGACGTATAACGTTATATACCATTACGTAATAACGTATAACGTTATATAGTATTACCTTATGACGTATAACGTTATATAATATTACGTAATAACGTATAACGTTATATAGTATTACCTTATGACGTATAACGTTATGTAGTATTACCTTATAACATATAACGTCATGTAGTATTACTTTATGACGTATAACGTTATGTGGTATTACCTTATAACGTTCAACGTTATATACTATTACGTAATATCGAATAACGTTATATACTGCAATGTAATAACGTATAACATTATATAGTATTACCTTATGACGTATAACGTTATATACTATTACGTAATATCGTATAACGTTGTGTAGTATCACCTTATGACGTATAACGTTATATACTATTACGTAATATCGTATAACGCTATATACTACTACGTAAGAACGTATAACGATATATACTAATACGTAATAACGTATAACGTTATATAGTATCACCTTATGACGTATAACGTTATATACTATTACGTAATATCGTATAACGTTATATACTATTACGTAATATCGTATAACGTTATATACTACTACGTAAGAACGTATAACGATATATACTAATACGTAATAACGTATAACGTTATATAGTATCACCTTATGACGTATAACGTTATATACTATTACGTAATATCGTATAACGTTATATACTATTACGTAATATCGTATAACGTTATATACTACTACGTAATACCGTATAACGTTATATAGTATCACCTTATGACGTATAACGTTATATACTATTACGTAATATCGTATAACGTTATATACTATTACGTAATATCGTATAACGTTATATACTACTACGTAAGAACGTATAACGATATATACTAATACGTAATAACGTATAACGTTATATACTATTACGTAATATCGTATAACGTTATATACTAATACGTAATAACGTATAACGATATATACTAATACGTAATAACGTATAACGATATATACTAATACGTAATAACGTATAACGTTATATAGTATCACCTTATGACGTATAACGTTATATACTATTACGTAATATCGTATAACGTTATATACTACTACGTAATAACGTATAACGTTATATAGTATACCCTTATGGCGTATAACGTTATATACCATTACGTACTGCCGTATAACGTTATATACTATTACGTAATAACGTATAAATTGATATGGTATTACCTTATAACGTAAAACGTTATATACTATTACGTAATAACGTATAACGTTATATACTATTACGTAATATCGTATAACGGTATATAGTATTACCATATGACGTGTAAGAGGTATGTGGGATTACCTTATAACGTATAACGTGCCGCAGTATTACCTTATAATGTATAACGTTATATACTATTACGTACTAACGTATAACGTTATATACTATTACGTACTAACGTATAACATTATATACTATTATGTACTAACGTATAACGTTATATACTAATACGTTATAACGTATAACGTTATATAGTATTACGTTATGGCGTATAACGTTATGTAGTATTACCTTATAACGTATAACGTTATATACTACTACGTAATAACGTATAACGTTATATAGTATCACCTTATGACGTGTAACGTTATATACTATTACGTAATATCGTATAACGTTATATACTACTACGTAATAACGTATAACGTTATATAGTATACCCTTACGGCGTATAACGTTATATACCATTACGTACTGACGTATAACGTTATATACTATTACGTAATATCGTATAACGTTATGTAGTATTACCATATTACGTATATCGTTATATACTATTACGCAACAACGTATAACGTTATATAGTATCACCTTATGACGTATAACGTTATACACTATTACGTAATAACGAATAACGTTATATGGTATTAAATTATAACGTATAACGTTATATACCATTACGTACTGACGTATAACGTTATATACCATTACGTAATAACGTATAACGTTATATAGTATTACCTTATGACGTATAACGTTATATAATATTACGTAATAACGTATAACGTTATATAGTATTACCTTATGACGTATAACGTTATGTAGTATTACCTTATAACATATAACGTCATGTAGTATTACTTTATGACGTATAGCGTTATGTGGTATTACCTTATAACGTTCAACGTTATATACTATTACGTAATATCGAATAACGTTATATACTGCAATGTAATAACGTATAACGTTATATAGTATTACCTTATGATGTATAACGTTATATACTATTACGTAATATCGTATAACGTTGTGTAGTATCACCTTATGACCTATAACGTTATATACTATTACGTAATATCGTATATCGCTATATACTACTACGTAAGAACGTATAACGATATATACTAATACGTAATAACGTATAACGTTATATAGTATCACCTTATGACGTATAACGTTATATACTATTACGTAATATCGTATAACGTTATATACTAGTACGTAATATCGTATAACGTTATATACTACTACGTAAGAACGTATAACGGTATATACTAATACGTAATAACGTATAACGTTATATAGTATCACCTTATGACGTATAACGTTATATACTATTACGTAATATCGTATAACGTTATATACTATTACGTAATATCGTATAACGTTATATACTACTACGTAATACCGTATAACGTTATATAGTATCACCTTATGACGTATAACGTTATATACTATTACGTAATATCGTATAACGTTATATACTATTACGTAATATCGTATAACGTTATATACTACTACGTAAGAACGTATAACGATATATACTAATACGTAATAACGTATAACGTTATATACTATTACGTAATATCGTATAACGTTATATACTAATACGTAATAACGTATAACGATATATACTAATACGTAATAACGTATAACGTTATATACTATTACGTAATATCGTATAACGTTATATACGAATACGTAATAACGTATAACGATATATACTAATACGTAATAACGTATAACGTTATATAGTATCACCTTATGACGTATAACGTTATATACTATTACGTAATATCGTATAACGTTATATACTACTACGTAATAACGTATAACGTTATATAGTATACCCTTATGGCGTATAACGTTATATACCATTACGTACTGCCGTATAACGTTATATACTATTACGTAATAACGTATAAATTGATATGGTATTACCTTATAACGTAAAACGCTATATACTATTACGTAATAACGTATAACGTTATATACTATTACGTAATATCGTATAACGGTATATAGTATTACCATATGACGTGTAAGAGTTATGTGGGATTACCTTATAACGTATAACGTGCCTCAGTATTACCTTATAATGTATAACGTTATATACTATTACGTACTAACGTATAACGTTATATACTATTACGTACTAACGTATAACATTATATACTATTATGTACTAACGTATAACGTTATATACTATTACGTAGTAACGTATGACGTTATATACTAATACGTTATAACGTATAACGTTATATAATATTATGTTATGGCGTATAACGTTATGTAGTATTACCTTATAATGTATAACGTTATATACTATTACTTTATAACGTATAATGTTATATACTATTACGTAATAACGTATAACGTTATATACTATTACGTAATAACGTATAACGTTATATACTATTACGTAATAACGTATAACGTTATATAGTATTACCTTATGGCTTATAATGTTATGTAGTATCACCTTATAACGTATAACGTTATATACTATTACGTTATAACGTATAATGTTATATACCATTACGTAATGACGTATAACGTTATACACTATTACGTAATGACGCATAACGTTATACACTATTACGTAATAAGGTATAACGTTATATGCTATTACGTAATAACGTATAACGTTATATAGTAATACCTTATAACGTTTAACGTTATAAACCATTACGTACTGACGTATAACGTTATATACTATTACGTAATAACGTATAAAGTTATATCGTATTACCTTATAACGTATAACGTTATATACTATTACGTAATAACGTATAACGTTATATAGTATCACCTTATGACGTATAACGTTATTTACTATTACGTAATAACGTATAACGTTATGTAGTATTACCTTATGACGTCTAACGTTATGTAGTAGTACCTTATAACGTATAACGTTATATACTATTACGTAATAACGTATAACGTTGTATAGTATTACCTTATGGCGTATAACGTTATATACCATTACGTACTGACGTACAACGTTATATACTATTACGTAATAACGTATAACGTTATGTAGTATTACCATATGACGTATAACGTTATATAGTATTACGCAATAACGTATAACGTTATATAGTATCACCTTATGACGTATAACGTTATATACTATTACGTAATAACGTATAACGTTATATAGTATTACCTTATGACGTATAACGTTATATACTAATACGTAATATCGTATAACGTTATGTAGTATTACCTTATAACGTATAACGTTATATACTATTACGTAATAACGTATATCGTTATGTAGTATCACCTTATAACGTATAACGTTATATACTATTACGTAATAACGTATAACGTTATATAGTATTACCTTATGGCCTATAACGTTATATACCATTATGTACTGACGTATAACGTTATATACTATTACGTAATATCGTATAACGTTATGTAGTATTACCTTATAACCTATAACGTTATATACTATTACGTCATAACGTATAACGTCATATAGTATTACGTAATAACGTATAACGTTATATGCTATTAAGTAATAACGTATGACGTTATATAGTATTACGTTATGACGTATAACGTTATATAGTATTACGTTATGGCGTATAACGTTATGTAGTATTACCTTATAACGTATAACGTTATATACTACTACGTAATAACGTATAACGTTATATAGTATCACCTTATGACGTATAACGTTATATACTATTACGTAATATCGTATAACGTTATATACTACTACGTAATAACGTATAACGTTATATAGTATACCCTTACGGCGTATAACGTTATATACCATTACGTACTGACGTATAACGTTATATACTATTACGTAATATCGTATAACGTTATGTAGTATTACCATATTACGTATATCGTTATATACTATTACGCAACAACGTATAACGTTATATAGTATCACCTTATGACGTATAACGTTATACACTATTACGTAATAACGAATAACGTTATATGGTATTACCTTATAACGTATAACGTTATATACCATTACGTACTGACGTATAACGTTATATACCATTACGTAATAACGTATAACGTTATATAGTATTACCTTATGACGTATAACGTTATATAATATTACGTAATAACGTATAACGTTATATAGTATTACCTTATGACGTATAACGTTATGTAGTATTACCTTATAACATATAACGTCATGTAGTATTACTTTATGACGTATAACGTTATGTGGTATTACCTTATAACGTTCAACGTTATATACTATTACGTAATATCGAATAACGTTATATACTGCAATGTAATAACGTATAACGTTATATAGTATTACCTTATGATGTATAACGTTATATACTATTACGTAATATCGTATAACGTTGTGTAGTATCACCTTATAACGTATAACGTTATATACTATTACGTAATATCGAATAACGCTATATACTACTACGTAAGAACGTATAACGATATATACTAATACGTAATAACGTATAACGTTATATAGTATCACCTTATGACGTATAACGTTATATACTATTACGTAATATCGTATAACGTTATATACTAGTACGTAATATCATATAACGTTATATACTACTACGTAAGAACGTATAACGATATATACTAATACGTAATAACGTATAACGTTATATAGTATCACCTTATGACGTATAACGTTATATACTATTACGTAATATCGTATAACGTTATATACTATTACGTAATATCGTATAACGTTATATACTACTACGTAATACCGTATAACGTTATATAGTATCACCTTATGACGTATAACGTTATATACTATTACGTAATATCGTATAACGTTATATACTATTACGTAATATCGTATAACGTTATATACTAATACGTAATAACGTATAACGATATATACTAATACGTAATAACGTATAACGTTATATACTATTACGTAATATCGTATAACGTTATATACGAATACGTAATAACGTATAACGATATATACTAATACGTAATAACGTATAACGTTATATAGTATCACCTTATGACGTATAACGTTATATACTATTACGTAATATCGTATAACGTTATATACTACTACGTAATAACGTATAACGTTATATAGTATACCTTATGGCGTATAACGTTATATACCATTACGTACTGCCGTATAACGTTATATACTATTACGTAATAACGTATAAATTGATATGGTATTACCTTATAACGTAAAACGCTATAGACTATTACGTAATAACATATAACGTTATATACTATTACGTAATATCGTATAACGGTATATAGTATTACCATATGACGTGTAAGAGTTATGTGGGATTACCTTATAACGTATAACGTGCCGCAGTATTACCTTATAATGTATAACGTTATATACTATTACGTACTAACGTATAACGTTATATACTATTACGTACTAACGTATAACATTATATACTATTATGTACTAACGTATAACGTTATATACTAATACGTTATAACGTATAACGTTATATAGTATTACGTTATGGCGTATAACGTTATGTAGTATTACCATATGGCGTATAACGTTATATACCATTACGTACTGACCTATAACGTTATATACTATTACGTAATAACGTATAAAGTTATATGGTGTTACCTTATAACGTAAAACGTTATATACTATAACGTGATAACGTATAACGTTATATAGTATTACCTTATGGCGTATAACGTTATATACCATTACGTACTGACGTATAACGATATATAGTATTACCTTATAACCTACAACGTTATATACTATTACGTAATATCGTATAACGGTATATAGTATTACCATATGACGTGTAAGAGTTATGTGGGATTACCTGATAACGTATAACGTGCTGCAGTATTACCTTATAATGTATAACGTTATATACAATTACGTACTAACGTATAACGTTATATACTATTACGTAGTAACGTATGACGTTATATACTAATACGTTATAACGTATAACGTTGTATAATATTATGTTATGGCGTATAACGTTATGTAGTATTACCTTATAATGCATAACGTTATATACTATTACTCTATAACGTATAATGTTATATACTATTACGTAATAACATATAACGTTATATACTATTACGTAATAACGTATAACGTTATATACTATTACGTAATAACGTATAACGTTATGTAGTATTACCATATGACGTATAACGTTATATAGTATTACGCAATAACGTATAACGTTATATAGTATCACCTTATGACGTATAACGTTATATACTATTACGTAATAACGTATAACGTTATATAGTATTACCTTATGACGTATAACGTTATATACTAATACGTAATATCGTATAACGTTATGTAGTATTACCTTATAACGTATAACGTTATATACTATTACGTAATAACGTATATCGTTATGTAGTATCACCTTATAACGTATAACGTTATATACTATTACGTAATAACGTATAACGTTATATAGTATTACCTTATGGCCTATAACGTTATATACCATTATGTACTGACGTATAACGTTATATACTATTACGTAATATCGTATAACGTTATGTAGTATTACCTTATAACCTATAACGTTATATACTATTACGTTACAACGTATAACGTCATATAGTATTACGTAATAACGTATAACGTTATATGCTATTAAGTAATAACGTATGACGTTATATAGTATTACGTTATGACGTATAACGTTATATACTATTACGTAATAACGTATAACGATATATAGTATTACCTTATAACCTACAACGTTATATACTATTACGTAATAACGTATAACGTTATATACTATTACGTAATAACGTATAACGTTATATAGTATTACGTAATAACGTATAACGTTATATACTATTACGTAATATCGTATAACGTTTTGTAGTATTACCTTATAACGTATAACGTTATATACCATTACGTACTGACGTATAACGTTATATACTATTACGTAATATCGTATAACGTTATGTAGTATCACCATATGACGTATAACGTTATATACAATTACGCAATAACATATAACGTTATATAGTATCACCTTATGACGTATAACGTTATATACTATTACGTAATAACGTATAACGTTATATAGTATTACGTAATAACGTATAACGTTATATACTATTACGTAATATCGTATAACGTTTTGTAGTATTACCTTATAACGTATAACGTTATATACCATTACGTACTGACGTATAACGTTATATACTATTACGTAATATCGTATAACGTTATGTAGTATCACCATATGACGTACAGTAGCGGACAAAAGTTTAAGACGATGATTTGTAAACCGGATTACAAACATCTTATACGCATATTGTTCTTCTATTCGGTTTGTCTCTTTGGAATAACGTAGCTGTATGTTTGACCTTCGTAACCTCAGACAGTCAGTTGTTAAATACAAACAATGTAGGAGTTACAACAGTTAGTTACCGCCTAGCACTTGGAAACAGTGGACATTAGTTTAAGACGATCTGTGTAAAACGTGAGTACGAGTACAGTTTTTGAACATTTTGATTCTGGAATGTCAAAATCATTGTTTAGTGTACCTTTTATTGCTTAAAATTCATTTAGGTAGGAACAGACTATGGGTAAATCAAAGAATTTACTTGAAAACGAAAGGGAACAAATCGTAAGGCTGCGAAAGCAAAGTAAAACCTTCACCGAAATAGCAAATATAGTGAACAGGTCAGAAACAGCTTGTAAACAAGCTTGGTATAAATGTTTAAAGACAGGCATGTATTGCGATCAACCGAAAAACGGAAGACCACGGAAAACAACACCGAAAATGGATCGCCGGATTCATCGATTGGATCGTTTTCGTAGTGCAAATAATATTGCTGCGGAGATAAACTATGAAAACGATACACAAATTAGTGCTAGAACTGTTAGGAGAAGATTAGAAGACTTTAACTTAAGAGGACGAAAACCCCAAAAGAAACCACTGCTGAGTTCTAGGAATCGAAAAAGACGACTTGCATTTGCTAAAGCTCATAAGCATTGGACAAGTGAAGATTGGCAAAAGGTATTGTTTTCTGACGAATCGAAATTCAATCGCGTCTGTTCTGACGGGATACGGTACGTTAGACGTCGAATTGGCGAAAGTTTGAAAACACAGTGCGTTTTAAAAACTCTTAAACATGGTGGTGGCAACGTTATGGTGTGGGCGTGTTTTTCTCGAAGCGGCCCTGGTCCGATATGTCGTATCAATGGAATTATGGACCGTTTTCAATACAAGGACATACTCAAGAACACAATGTTACCTTTTGCACGCAACAATATGAGTGATGATTTTATTTTTCAAAATGATAATGATCCGAAGCACACGGCTCGGGTTGTGAAACAGTTTTTTCAAGAAGAAAATATCACCGTGCTGCCGTGGCCGTCGCAATCACCAGACATTAACCCAATCGAGAATTTGTGAAGCATCATAAAAAAGACAGTACAAGGTTATAAACCGAAAAATTTAAATGAACTTTACTCTACGATTGAAACAGCCTGGAATAATATTACGGTAGATTAATATAAAAAATTAATAGATTCTATGCCAAGAAGATGTACCGAAGGGATAAGAAATAACGGATATTGAACAAAATATTGAATTTAAACAAAAATTGTGTATATTTTTTAACCAAAAATTAATATTTTTTGTATAGTCTTAAACTTTTGACCGACGAAATATTATACAGATTTCGTTCCTTTTTTATAACTTAGCTATTGAGCAAAATATCAAAATGAAATTTTTTTTCTAAGTGTACAAACAAATGTACAATTAGTTAATACCAAAAGTAGAACACCGTATTTATATTTTTTATGGAAAGTAAATCAATTATTTATTTCTTCCATTTCGTCTTAAACTTTTGTCCGCTACTGTATAACGTTATATACTATTACGCAATAACATATAACGTTATATAGTATCACCTTATGACGTATAACGTTATATAATATTACGTAATAACGTATAACGTTATATAGTATTACCTTATGACGTATAACGTTACGTAATATTACCTTATAACATGTAACGTCATGTAGTATTACTTTATGACGTATAACGTTATGTGGTATTACCTTATAACGTTCAACGTTATATACTATTACGTAATATCGAATAACGTTATATACTGCAATGTAATAACGTATAACGTTATATAGTATTACCTTATGACGTATAACGTTATATACTATTACGTAATATCGTATAACGTTATATAGTATCACCTTATGACGTATAACGTTATATACTATTACGTAATATCGTATAACGTTATATCCTATTACGTAATATCGTATAACGTTATATCCTATTACGTAATATCGTATAACGTTATATACTACTACGTAAGAACGTATAACGATATATACTAATACGTAATAACGTATAACGTTATATAGTATCACCTTATGACGTATAACGTTATATACTATTACGTAATATCGTATAACGTTGTATACTATTACGTAATATCGTATAACGTTATATACTACTACGTAATAACGTATAACGTTATATAGTATACCCTTACGGCGTATAACGTTATATACCATTACGTACTTACGTATAACGTTATATACTATTACGTAATATCGTATAACGTTATGTAGTATTACCATATTACGTATATCGTTATATACTATTACGCAACAACGTATAACGTTATATAGTATCACCTTATGACGTATAACGTTATACACTATTACGTAATAACGTATAACGTTATATGGTATTACCTTATAACGTATAACGTTATATACCACTACGTACTGACGTATAACGTTATATACCATTACGTAATAACGTATAACGTTATATAGTATTACCTTATGACGTATAACGTTATATAATATTACGTAATAACGTATAACGTTATATAGTATTACCTTATGACGTATAACGTTATGTAGTATTACCTTATAACATATAACGTTATATACTACTACGTAATAACGTATAACGTTATATAGTATCACCTTATGACGTGTAACGTTATATACTATTACGTAATATCGTATAACGTTATATACTACTACGTAATAACGTATAACGTTATATAGTATCACCTTATGACGTATAACGTTATACACTATTACGTAATAACGTATAACGTTATATGGTATTACCTTATAACGTATAACGTTATATACCACTACGTACTGACGTATAACGTTATATACCATTACGTAATAACGTATAACGTTATATAGTATTACCTTATGACGTATATCGTTATATACTATTACGCAACAACGTATAACGTTATATAGTATCACCTTATGACGTATAACGTTATACACTATTACGTAATAACGAATAACGTTAAATGGTATTAAATTATAACGTATAACGTTATATACCATTACGTACTGACGTATAACGTTATATACCATTACGTAATAACGTATAACGTTATATAGTATTACCTTATGACGTATAACGTTATATAATATTACGTAATAACGTATAACGTTATATAGTATTACCTTATGACGTATAACGTTATGTAGTATTACCTTATAACATATAACGTCATGTAGTATTACTTTATGACGTATAGCGTTATGTGGTATTACCTTATAACGTTCAACGTTATATACTATTACGTAATATCGAATAACGTTATATACTGCAATGTAATAACGTATAACGTTATATAGTATTACCTTATGATGTATAACGTTATATACAGGGTGCGCCGTTAGAATTCGGACAGAATTCAATTTGTAGTTCCCACCATATTAGAATTCAGATGTTTGTGCTGATTGACTCTGAAGTTAGTTAAATATGTCAATAAGTCTTCTATAACCTCAAAATGACAGAACTCGTTAAGCAAAACCCGGAATACGATAGAAGAGCGGCGATTATAGAAAGTCTTCGCGCCGGGTGGATGCCAAAGTGAATCGGAGGAACGACCGTTGGCTGGCCCACAATCTCGAAGATGTTCCTGTTGTGGGCAAAACCAAATTTCCAGCAAGTGTTCACGTTTTGAGCGTTGTCTCAAGTGAGGGCGACGTCATGCCTCCGCACTTCTTCCAAAAAGGCGAAAGAATCACAAAGGAGGTTTATTTGGAGGTCCTGAAGACAGTAATAAAGCCGTGGATGGAAATTACGGCTTCTGGAAGGCCGTATTTATTTCAACAAGATGGCGCACCTGCTCACACAAGTCATCTTGTTCAAAATTGGCTCTCTGACAATGTGGACATGTTTTGGTCGAAAGATTTCTGGCCTCCTAACAGTCCCGACCTAAACCCATTGGACTATTACGTGTGGGGCGTTATCGAGAGACAAATTAATAAATGCAGGCACCCCAACGTCAACTCCCTACGAGCTGCTATCGAGTCAGAATTCGCGACAATTAAACGCGACCAGTTGAAGTCAGCGTGCTCGCGCTTTAGAGCAAGAATAGAGCAGGTCATAGAGGCAGAGGGTGGTTACATAGAATAAAAGTTCTCAGCAAGGACCCTTTAAATGAGATATAACAACATTTTCATGTGTTTTTGTGTATTGACTTAAATAAACAACTTTCTGCACAAAACTTCTTTTGTCCGGATTCTAACGGCGCACCCTGTACTATTACGTAATATCGTATAACGTTGTGTAGTATCACCTTATGACCTATAACGTTATATACTATTACGTAATATCGTATATCGCTATATACTACTACGTAAGAACGTATAACGATATATACTAATACGTAATAACGTATAACGTTATATAGTATCACCTTATGACGTATAACGTTATATACTATTACGTAATATCGTATAACGTTATATACTAGTACGTAATATCGTATAACGTTATATACTACTACGTAAGAACGTATAACGATATATACTAATACGTAATAACGTATAACGTTATATAGTATCACCTTATGACGTATAACGTTATATACTATTACGTAATATCGTATAACGTTATATACTATTACGTAATATCGTATAACGTTATATACTACTACGTAATACCGTATAACGTTATATAGTATCACCTTATGACGTATAACGTTATATACTATTACGTAATATCGTATAACGTTATATACTATTACGTAATATCGTATAACGTTATATACTACTACGTAAGAACGTATAACGATATATACTAATACGTAATAACGTATAACGTTATATACTATTACGTAATATCGTATAACGTTATATACTAATACGTAATAACGTATAACGATATATACTAATACGTAATAACGTATAACGTTATATACTATTACGTAGTAACGTATGACGTTATATACTAATACGTTATAACGTATAACGTTATATAATATTATGTTATGGCGTATAACGTTATGTAGTATTACCTTATAATGTATAACGTTATATACTATTACTTTATAACGTATAATGTTGTATACTATTACGTAATAACGTATAACGTTATATACTATTACGTAATAACGTATAACGTTATATACTATTACGTAATAACGTATAACGTTATATAGTATTACCTTATGGCTTATAATGTTATGTAGTATCACCTTATAACGTATAACGTTATATACTATTACGTTATAACGTATAATGTTATATACCATTACGTAATGACGTATAACGTTATACACTATTACGTAATGACGCATAACGTTATACACTATTACGTAATAAGGTATAACGTTATATGCTATTACGTAATAACGTATAACGTTATATAGTAATACCTTATAACGTTTAACGTTATAAACCATTACGTACTGACGTATAACGTTATATACTATTACGTAATAACGTATAACGTTATATAGTATCACCTTATGACGTATAACGTTATTTACTATTACGTAATAACGTATAACGTTATGTAGTATTACCTTATGACGTCTAACGTTATGTAGTAGTACCTTATAACGTATAACGTTATATACTATTACGTAATAACGTATAACGTTGTATAGTATTACCTTATGGCGTATAACGTTATATACCATTACGTACTGACGTACAACGTTATATACTATTACGTAATAACGTATAACGTTATGTAGTATTACCATATGACGTATAACGTTATATAGTATTACGCAATAACGTATAACGTTATATAGTATCACCTTATGACGTATAACGTTATATACTATTACGTAATAACGTATAACGTTATATAGTATTACCTTATGACGTATAACGTTATATACTAATACGTAATATCGTATAACGTTATGTAGTATTACCTTATAACGTATAACGTTATATACTATTACGTAATAACGTATATCGTTATGTAGTATCACCTTATAACGTATAACGTTATATACTATTACGTAATAACGTATAACGTTATATAGTATTACCTTATGGCCTATAACGTTATATACCATTATGTACTGACGTATAACGTTATATACTATTACGTAATATCGTATAACGTTATGTAGTATTACCTTATAACCTATAACGTTATATACTATTACGTCATAACGTATAACGTCATATAGTATTACGTAATAACGTATAACGTTATATGCTATTAAGTAATAACGTATGACGTTATATAGTATTACGTTATGACGTATAACGTTATATAGTATTACGTTATGGCGTATAACGTTATGTAGTATTACCTTATAACGTATAACGTTATATACTACTACGTAATAACGTATAACGTTATATAGTATCACCTTATGACGTATAACGTTATACACTATTACGTAATAACGAATAACGTTATATGGTATTACCTTATAACGTATAACGTTATATACCATTACGTACTGACGTATAACGTTATATACCATTACGTAATAACGTATAACGTTATATAGTATTACCTTATGACGTATAACGTTATATAATATTACGTAATAACGTATAACGTTATATAGTATTACCTTATGACGTATAACGTTATGTAGTATTACCTTATAACATATAACGTCATGTAGTATTACTTTATGACGTATAACGTTATGTGGTATTACCTTATAACGTTCAACGTTATATACTATTACGTAATATCGAATAACGTTATATACTGCAATGTAATAACGTATAACGTTATATAGTATTACCTTATGATGTATAACGTTATATACTATTACGTAATATCGTATAACGTTGTGTAGTATCACCTTATGACGTATAACGTTATATACTATTACGTAATATCGTATAACGCTATATACTACTACGTAAGAACGTATAACGATATATACTAATACGTAATAACGTATAACGTTATATAGTATCACCTTATGACGTATAACGTTATATACTATTACGTAATATCGTATAACGTTATATACTAGTACGTAATATCATATAACGTTATATACTACTACGTAAGAACGTATAACGATATATACTAATACGTAATAACGTATAACGTTATATAGTATCACCTTATGACGTATAACGTTATATACTATTACGTAATATCGTATAACGTTATATACTATTACGTAATATCGTATAACGTTATATACTACTACGTAATACCGTATAACGTTATATAGTATCACCTTATGACGTATAACGTTATATACTATTACGTAATATCGTATAACGTTATATACTATTACGTAATATCGTATAACGTTATATACTAATACGTAATAACGTATAACGATATATACTAATACGTAATAACGTATAACGTTATATACTATTACGTAATATCGTATAACGTTATATACGAATACGTAATAACGTATAACGATATATACTAATACGTAATAACGTATAACGTTATATAGTATCACCTTATGACGTATAACGTTATATACTATTACGTAATATCGTATAACGTTATATACTACTACGTAATAACGTATAACGTTATATAGTATACCTTATGGCGTATAACGTTATATACCATTACGTACTGCCGTATAACGTTATATACTATTACGTAATAACGTATAAATTGATATGGTATTACCTTATAACGTAAAACGCTATAGACTATTACGTAATAACATATAACGTTATATACTATTACGTAATATCGTATAACGGTATATAGTATTACCATATGACGTGTAAGAGTTATGTGGGATTACCTTATAACGTATAACGTGCCGCAGTATTACCTTATAATGTATAACGTTATATACTATTACGTACTAACGTATAACGTTATATACTATTACGTACTAACGTATAACATTATATACTATTATGTACTAACGTATAACGTTATATACTAATACGTTATAACGTATAACGTTATATAGTATTACGTTATGGCGTATAACGTTATGTAGTATTACCATATGGCGTATAACGTTATATACCATTACGTACTGACCTATAACGTTATATACTATTACGTAATAACGTATAAAGTTATATGGTGTTACCTTATAACGTAAAACGTTATATACTATAACGTGATAACGTATAACGTTATATAGTATTACCTTATGGCGTATAACGTTATATACCATTACGTACTGACGTATAACGATATATAGTATTACCTTATAACCTACAACGTTATATACTATTACGTAATATCGTATAACGGTATATAGTATTACCATATGACGTGTAAGAGTTATGTGGGATTACCTGATAACGTATAACGTGCTGCAGTATTACCTTATAATGTATAACGTTATATACAATTACGTACTAACGTATAACGTTATATACTATTACGTAGTAACGTATGACGTTATATACTAATACGTTATAACGTATAACGTTGTATAATATTATGTTATGGCGTATAACGTTATGTAGTATTACCTTATAATGTATAACGTTATATACTATTACTCTATAACGTATAATGTTATATACTATTACGTAATAACATATAACGTTATATACTATTACGTAATAACGTATAACGTTATATACTATTACGTAATAACGTATAACGTTATGTAGTATTACCATATGACGTATAACGTTATATAGTATTACGCAATAACGTATAACGTTATATAGTATCACCTTATGACGTATAACGTTATATACTATTACGTAATAACGTATAACGTTATATAGTAATACCTTATGACGTATAACGTTATATACTAATACGTAATATCGTATAACGTTATGTAGTATTACCTTATAACGTATAACGTTATATACTATTACGTAATAACGTATATCGTTATGTAGTATCACCTTATAACGTATAACGTTATATACTATTACGTAATAACGTATAACGTTATATAGTATTACCTTATGGCCTATAACGTTATATACCATTATGTACTGACGTATAACGTTATATACTATTACGTAATATCGTATAACGTTATGTAGTATTACCTTATAACCTATAACGTTATATACTATTACGTTACAACGTATAACGTCATATAGTATTACGTAATAACGTATAACGTTATATGCTATTAAGTAATAACGTATGACGTTATATAGTATTACGTTATGACGTATAACGTTATATACTATTACGTAATAACGTATAACGATATATAGTATTACCTTATAACCTACAACGTTATATACTATTACGTAATAACGTATAACGTTATATACTATTACGTAATAACGTATAACGTTATATAGTATTACGTAATAACGTATAACGTTATATACTATTACGTAATATCGTATAACGTTTTGTAGTATTACCTTATAACGTATAACGTTATATACCATTACGTACTGACGTATAACGTTATATACTATTACGTAATATCGTATAACGTTATGTAGTATCACCATATGACGTATAACGTTATATACTATTACGCAATAACATATAACGTTATATAGTATCACCTTATGACGTATAACGTTATATACTATTACGTAATAACGTATAACGTTATATAGTATTACGTAATAACGTATAACGTTATATACTATTACGTAATATCGTATAACGTTATGTAGAATTACCTTATAACGTATAACGTTATATACTATTACTTTATAACGTATAATGTTATATACTATTACGTAATAACGTATAATGTTATATACTATTACGTAATAACGTATAACGTTATGTAGTATTACCATATGACGTATAACGTTATATAGTATTACGCAATAACGTATAACGTTATATAGTATCACCTTATGACGTATAACGTTATTTACAATTACGTAATAACGTATAACGTTATATAGTATTACGTAATAACGTATAACGTTATATACTATTACGTAATATCGTATAACGTTATATACTACTACGTAATAACGTATAACGTTATTTAGTATACCCTTATGGCGTATAACGTTATATACCATTACGTACTGACGTATAACGTTATATACTATTACGTAATGACGTATAACGTTATATAGTATTACCTTATGGCGTATAACGTTATATACCATTACGTACTGACGTATAACTTTATATACTATTACGTAAAATCGTATAACGTTATGTAGTATTACCTTATAACCTATAACGTTATATACTATTACGTAATATCGTATAACGTTATGTAGTATTACCTTATAACGTATAACGTTATATACCATTACGTACTGACGTATAACGTTAGATACTATTACGTAATATCGTATAACGTTATGTAGTATTACCATATGACGTATAACGTTATATACTATTACGCAATAACATATAACGTTATATAGTATCACCTTATGACGTATAACGTTATATACTATTACGTAATATCGTATAACGTTATATACTACTACGTAAGAACGTATAACGCTATATACTAATACGTAATATCGTATAACGTTATATAGTATCACCTTATGACGTATAACGTTATATACTATTACGTAATAACGTATAACGTTATATAGTATTACCTTATGGCGTATAACGTTATATACCATTACGTACTGACGTATAACGTTATATAGTATTACCTTATGACGTATAACGTTATATACCATTACGTACTGACGTATAACGTTATATACTATTACGTAATAACGTATAACGATATATACTAATACGTAATATCGTATAACGTTATATAGTATCACCTTATGACGTATAACGTTATATACTATTACGTAATATCGTATAACGTTATATACTATTGCGTAATATCGTATAACGTTATATACTACTACGTAAGAACGTATAACGATATATACTAATACGTAATAACGTATAACGATATATACTAATACGTAATAACGTATAACGTTATATAGCATCACCTTATGACGTAAAACGTTAGATACTATTACGTAATATCGTATAACGTTATATAGTAATACGTAATAACGTATAACGATATATACTAATACGTAATAACGTATAACGTTATATAGTATCACCTTATGACGTATAACGTTATATACTATTACGCAATAACGTATAACGTTATATAGTATCACCTTATAACGTATAACGTTATATAGTAATACGTAATAACGTATAACGATATATACTAATACGTAATAACGTATAACGTTATATAGTATCACCTTATGACGTATAACGTTATATACTATTACGTAATATCGTATAACGTTATATACTATTACGTAATATCGTATAACGTTATATACTACTACGTAATAACGTATAACGTTATTTAGTATACCCTTATGGCGTATAACGTTATATACCATTACGTAATAACGTATAACGTTATATACTTTACGTAATAACGTATGACGTTATATAGTATTACCTTATGACGTATAACGTTATATACTATTACGTAAAAACGTATAACGATATATAGTATTACCTTATAACCTACAACGTTATATACTATTACGTAATAACGTATAACGTTATATACTATTACGTAATAACGTATAACTTTATATAGTATTACGTAATAACGTATAACGTTATATACTATTACGTAATATCGTATAACGTTATGTAGTATTACGTTATAACGTATAACGTTATATACCATTACGTACTGACGTATAACGTTATATACTATTACGTAATATCGTATAACGTTATGTAGTATTACCATATGACGTATAACGTTATATACTATTACGCAATAACGTATAACGTTATATAGTATCACCTTATGACGTATAACGTTATATACTATTACGTAATAACGTATAACGTTATATAGTATTACGTAATAACGTATAACGTTATATACTATTACGTAATAACGTATATCGTTATGTAGCATTACCTTATAACGTATAACGTTATATACTATTACGTAATAACGTATAGCGTTATATAGTATTACCTTATGGCGTATAACGTTATATACCATTACGTACTGACGTATAACGTTATATAGTATTACCTTATGACGTATAACGTTATATAGTATTACCTTATGACGTATAACGTTATATACTAATACGTAATATCGTATAACGATATGTAGTATTACCTTATAACGTATAACGTTATATACTATTACGTAATAACGTATATCGTTATGTAGTATTACGTAATAACGTATAACATTATATGCTATTAAGTAATAACGTATGACGTTATATAGTATTACCTTATGACGTATAACGTTATATACTATTACGTAAAAACGTATAACGTTATGTAGTATTACCTTATAACGTATAACGTTATATACTATTACGTAATGACGTATAACGTTATATAGTATTACCTTATGGCGTATAACGTTATATACCATTACGTACTGACGTATAACTTTATATACTATTACGTAAAATCGTATAACGTTATGTAGTATTACCTTATAACCTATAACGTTATATACTATTACGTAATATCGTATAACGTTATGTAGTATTACCTAATAACGTATAACGTTATATACCATTACGTACTGACGTATAACGTTATATACTATTACGTAATATCGTATAACGTTATGTAGTATTACCATATGACGTATAACGTTATATACTATTACGCAATAACATATAACGTTATATAGTATCACCTTATGACGTATAACGTTATATACTATTACGTAATATCGTATAACGTTATATACTACTACGTAAGAACGTATAACGATATATACTAATACGTAATATCGTATAACGTTATATAGTATCACCTTATGACGTATAACGTTATATACTATTACGTAATAACGTATAACGTTATATAGTATTACCTTATGGCGTATAACGTTATATACCATTACGTACTGACGTATAACGTTATATAGTATTACCTTATGACGTATAACGTTATATACCATTACGTACTGACGTATAACGTTATATACTATTACGTAATAACGTATAACGATATATACTAATACGTAATATCGTATAACGTTATATAGTATCACCTTATGACGTATAACGTTATATACTATTACGTAATATCGTATAACGTTATATACTATTACGTAATATCGTATAACGTTATATACTACTACGTAAGAACGTATAACGATATATACTAATACGTAATATCGTATAACGTTATATAGTATCACCTTATGACGTATAACGTTATATACTATTACGTAATATCGTTCAACGTTGTAAACTATTACGTAATATCGTATAACGTTATATACTACTACGTAATAACGTATAACGTTATATAGTATTACCTTATGGCGTATAACGTTATATACCATTACTTACTGACGTATAACGTTATATACTATTACGTAATAACGTATAAAGTTATATGGTGTTACCTTATAACGTCAAACGTCATATACTATTACGTAATAACGTATAACGTTATATAGTATTACCTTATGGCGTATAACGTTATATACCATTACGTACTGACGTATAACGTTATATACTATTACGTAATATCCTATAACGTTATGTAGTATTACCATATGACGTATAACGTTATATACTATTACGCAATAACGTATAACGTTATATATTATCAGCTTATGACGTATAACGTTATATACTATTACGTAATAACGTATAACGTTATATAGTATTAGGTAATAACGTATAAAGTTATATACTATTACGTAATATCGTATAACGTTATGTAGTATTACCTTACAACGTATAACGTTATATATTATTACGTAATGACGTATATCGTTATGTAGTATTACCTTATAACGTATAACGTTATATACTATTACGTAATAACGTATAACGTTATATAGTATTACCTTATGGCGTATAACGTTATATACCATTACGTACTGACGTATAACGTTATATAGTATTACCTTATGACGTATAACGTTATATAGTTTTACGTTATAACGTATAACGTTATATACTATTACGTAATAACGTATAACGTTATATAGTATCACCTTATGACGTATAACGTTATATACTATTACGTAATATTGTATAACGTTATATACTATTACGTAATAACGTATAACGTTATATAGTATTACCTTATGGCGTATAACGTTATATACCATTACGTACTGACGTATAACGTTATATAGTATTACCTTATGACGTTTAACGTTATATACTATTACGTATATAACGTATAACGTTATATACTACTACGTAAGAACGTATAACGATATATACTATTACGTAATATCGTATAACGTTATATACTACTACGTAAGAACGTATAACGATATATACTAATACGTAATATCGTATAACGTTATATAGTATCACCTTATGACGTATAACGTAATATACTATTATGTAATATCGTTCAACGTTGTATACTATTACGTAATATCGTATAACGTTATATACTACTACGTAATAACGTATAACGTTATATAGTATACCCTTATGGCGTATAACGTTATATACCATTACGTACTGACGTATAACGTTATATACTATAACGTAATAACGTATAAAGTTATATGGTATTACCTTATAACGTAAAACGTTATATACTATTACGTAATAACGTATAACGTTATATAGTATTACCTTATGGCGTATAACGTTATATAGTATTACGTTATAACGTATAAGGTTATATACTATTACGTAATAACGTATATCGTTATGTAGTATTACCTTATAACGTATAACGTTATATACTATTACGTAATAACGTATAGCGTTATATAGTATTACCTTATGGCGTATAACGTTATATACCATTACGTACTGACGTGTAACGTTATATAGTATCACCTTATGACGTATAACGTTATATACTATTACGTAATATCGTATAACGTTATATACTGTTACGTAATATCGTATAACGTTATATACTACTACGTAATAACGTATAACGTTATATAGTATTACCTTATGGCGTATAACGTTATATACTATTACGTAATATCGTATAACGTTATATACTGTTACGTAATATCGTATAACGTTATATACTATTACGTAATATCGTATAACGTTATGTAGTATTACCTTATGGCGTATAACGTTATATACCATTACGTACTGACGTATAACGTTATATACTATTACGTAATATCCTATAACGTTATGTAGTATTACCATATGACGTATAACGTTATATACTATTACGCCATAACGTATAACGTTATATAGTATCACCTTATGACGTATAACGTTATATACTATTACGTAATAACGTATAACGTTATATAGTATTAGGTAATAACGTATAAAGTTATATACTATTACGTAATATCGTATAACGTTATGTAGTATTACCTTATAACGTATAACGTTATATATTATTACGTAATGACGTATATCGTTATGTAGTATTACCTTATAACGTATAACGTTCTATACTATTACGTAATAACGTATAACGTTATATAGTATTACCTTATGGCGTATAACGTTATATACCATTACGTACTGACGTATAACGTTATATAGTATTAGGTAATAACGTATAAAGTTATATACTATTACGTAATATTGTATAACGTTATGTAGTATTACCTTATAACGTATAACGTTATATATTATTACGTAATGACGTATATCGTTATGTAGTATTACCTTATAACCTACAACGTTATATACTATTACGTAATAACGTATAACGTTATATACTATTACGTAGTAACGTATAACGTTATATAGTATTACGTAATAACGTATAACGTTATATACTATTACGTAATATCGTATAACGTTATGTAGTATTACCTTATAACGTATAACGTTATATACCATTACGTACTGACGTATAACGTTATATACTATTACGTAATATCGTATAACGTTATGTAGTATCACCATATGACGTATAACGTTATATACTATTACGCAATAACATATAACGTTATATAGTATCACCTTATGACGTATAACGTTATATACTATTACGTAATAACGTATAACGTTATATAGTATTACGTAATAACGTATAACGTTATATACTATTACGTAATATCGTATAACGTTATGTAGAATTACCTTATAACGTATAACGTTATATACTATTACTTTATAACGTATAATGTTATATACTATTACGTAATAACGTATAACGTTATTTACTATGACGTAATAACGTATAACGTTATGTAGTATTACCTTATGACGTCTAACGTTATGTAGTAGTACCTTATAACGTATAACGTTATATACTATTACGTAATAACGTATAACGTTGTATAGTATTACCTTATGGCGTATAACGTTATATACCATTACGTACTGACGTACAACGTTATATACTATTACGTAATAACGTATAACGTTATGTAGTATTACCATATGACGTATAACGTTATATAGTATTACGCAATAACGTATAACGTTATATAGTATCACCTTATGACGTATAACGTTATATACTATTACTTTATAACGTATAATGTTATATACTATTACGTAATAACGTATAATGTTATATACTATTACGTAATAACGTATAACGTTATATGGTATTACCTTATAACGTATAACGTTATATACCATTACGTACTGACGTATAACGTTATATACTATTACGTAATAACGTATAACGTTATATACTATTACGTAATAACGTATAACGTTGTATGGTATTACCTTATAACGTATAACGTTATATACCATTACGTACTGACGTCTAACGTTATAAACTATTACGTAATAACGTATAACGTTATATAGTATTACCTTATGGCGTATAACGTTATATACTATTACGCAATAACGTATAACGTTATATAGTATCACCTTATGACGTATAACGTTATATACTATTACGTAATAACGTATAACGTTATATAGTATTACGTAATAACGTATAATGTTATATACTATTACGTAAGATCGTATAACGTTATGTAGAATTACCTTATAACGTATAACGTTATATACTATTACGTAATATCGTATAACGTTATATACTATTACGTAATATCGTATAACGTTATATACTACTACGTAATAACGTATAACGTTATATAGTATTACCATATGGCGTATAACGTTGTATACCATTACGTAATATCGTATAACGTTATATACTATTACGTAATATCGTATAACGTTATATACTACTACGTAAGAACGTATAACGATATATACTAATACGTAATAACGTATAACGTTATATAGTATTACCTTATAACGTATAACGTTATATACCATTACGTACTGACGTATAACGTCATATACTATTACGTAATAACGTATAACGTTATATACTATTACGTAATAACGTATAACGTTGTATGGTATTACCTTATGGCGTATAACGTTATATAGTATCACCTTATGACGTATAACGTTATATACTATTACGTAATATCGTATAACGTTATGTAGTATCACCATATGACGTATAACGTTATATACTATTACGCAATAACATATAACGTTATATAGTATCACCTTATGACGTATAACGTTATATACTATTACGTAATAACGTATAACGTTATATAGTATTACGTAATAACGTATAACGTTATATACTATTACGTAATATCGTATAACGTTATGTAGAATTACCTTATAACGTATAACGTTATATACTATTACTTTATAACGTATAATGTTATATACTATTACGTAATAACGTATAACGTTATGTTGTATTACCATATGACGTATAACGTTATATAGTATTAGGCAATAACGTATAACGTTATATAGTATCACCTTATGACGTATAACGTTATTTACAATTACGTAATAACGTATAACGTTATATAGTATTACGTAATAACGTATAACGTTATATACTATTACGTAATATCGTATAACGTTATATACTACTACGTAATAACGTATAACGTTATTTAGTATACCCTTATGGCGTATAACGTTATATACCATTACGTACTGACGTATAACGTTATATACTATTACGTAATGACGTATAACGTTATATAGTATTACCTTATGGCGTATAACGTTATATACCATTACGTACTGACGTATAACTTTATATACTATTACGTAAAATCGTATAACGTTATGTAGTATTACCTTATAACCTATAACGTTATATACTATTACGTAATATCGTATAACGTTATGTAGTATTACCTTATGGCGTATAACGTTATATACCATTACGTACTGACGTATAACGTTATATACTATTACGTAATATCCTATAACGTTATGTAGTATTACCATATGACGTATAACGTTATATACTATTACGCCATAACGTATAACGTTATATAGTATCACCTTATGACGTATAACGTTATATACTATTACGTAATAACGTATAACGTTATATAGTATTAGGTAATAACGTATAAAGTTATATACTATTACGTAATATCGTATAACGTTATGTAGTATTACCTTATAACGTATAACGTTATATATTATTACGTAATGACGTATATCGTTATGTAGTATTACCTTATAACGTATAACGTTCTATACTATTACGTAATAACGTATAACGTTATATAGTATTACCTTATGGCGTATAACGTTATATACCATTACGTACTGACGTATAACGTTATATAGTATTAGGTAATAACGTATAAAGTTATATACTATTACGTAATATTGTATAACGTTATGTAGTATTACCTTATAACGTATAACGTTATATATTATTACGTAATGACGTATATCGTTATGTAGTATTACCTTATAACCTACAACGTTATATACTATTACGTAATAACGTATAACGTTATATACTATTACGTAGTAACGTATAACGTTATATAGTATTACGTAATAACGTATAACGTTATATACTATTACGTAATATCGTATAACGTTATGTAGTATTACCTTATAACGTATAACGTTATATACCATTACGTACTGACGTATAACGTTATATACTATTACGTAATATCGTATAACGTTATGTAGTATCACCATATGACGTATAACGTTATATACTATTACGCAATAACATATAACGTTATATAGTATCACCTTATGACGTATAACGTTATATACTATTACGTAATAACGTATAACGTTATATAGTATTACGTAATAACGTATAACGTTATATACTATTACGTAATATCGTATAACGTTATGTAGAATTACCTTATAACGTATAACGTTATATACTATTACTTTATAACGTATAATGTTATATACTATTACGTAATAACGTATAACGTTATTTACTATGACGTAATAACGTATAACGTTATGTAGTATTACCTTATGACGTCTAACGTTATGTAGTAGTACCTTATAACGTATAACGTTATATACTATTACGTAATAACGTATAACGTTGTATAGTATTACCTTATGGCGTATAACGTTATATACCATTACGTACTGACGTACAACGTTATATACTATTACGTAATAACGTATAACGTTATGTAGTATTACCATATGACGTATAACGTTATATAGTATTACGCAATAACGTATAACGTTATATAGTATCACCTTATGACGTATAACGTTATATACTATTACTTTATAACGTATAATGTTATATACTATTACGTAATAACGTATAATGTTATATACTATTACGTAATAACGTATAACGTTATATAGTATTACCTTATGGCTTATAATGTTATGTAGTATCACCTTATAACGTATAACGTTATATACTATTACGTTATAACGTATAATGTTATATACCATTACGTAATGACGTATAACGTTATATATTATTACCTTATGGCGTATAACGTTATATAGCATTACCTTATGACGTCTAACGTTATGTAGTAGTACCTTATAACGTATAACGTTATATAATATTACGTAATAACGTATAACGTTGTATAGTATTACCATATGCCGTATAACGTTATTTACTATTACGTAATAACGTATAACGTTATATAGTATCACCTTATGACGTATAACGTTATATACTATTACGTAATATCGTATAACGTTATATAGTAATACGTAATAACGTATAACGATATATACTAATACGTAATAACGTATAACGTTATATAGTATCACCTTATGACGTATAACGTTATATACTATTACGTAATATCGTATAACGTTATATACTATTACGTAATATCGTATAACGTTATATACTACTACGTAATAACGTATAACGTTATTTAGTATACCCTTATGGCGTATAACGTTATATACCATTACGTAATAACGTATAACGTTATATACTTTACGTAATAACGTATGACGTTATATAGTATTACCTTATGACGTATAACGTTATATACTATTACGTAAAAACGTATAACGATATATAGTATTACCTTATAACCTACAACGTTATATACTATTACGTAATAACGTATAACGTTATATACTATTACGTAATAACGTATAACGTTATATAGTATTACGTTATAACGTATAACGTTATATACTATTACGTAATATCGTATAACGTTATGTAGTATTACGTTATAACGTATAACGTTATATACCATTACGTACTGACGTATAACGTTATATACTATTACGTAATATCGTATAACGTTATGTAGTATTACCATATGACGTATAACGTTATATACTATTACGCAATAACGTATAACGTTATATAGTATCACCTTATGACGTATAACGTTATATACTATTACGTAATAACGTATAACGTTATATAGTATTACGTAATAACGTATAACGTTATATACTATTACGTAATAACGTATATCGTTATGTAGTATTACCTTATAACGTATAACGTTATATACTATTACGTAATAACGTATAGCGTTATATAGTATTACCTTATGGCGTATAACGTTATATACCATTACGTACTGACGTATAACGTTATATAGTATTACCTTATGACGTATAACGTTATATAGTATTACCTTATGACGTATAACGTTATATACTAATACGTAATATCGTATAACGATATGTAGTATTACCTTATAACGTATAACGTTATATACTATTACGTAATAACGTATATCGTTATGTAGTATTACGTAATAACGTATAACGTTATATGCTATTAAGTAATAACGTATGACGTTATATAGTATTACCTTATGACGTATAACGTTATATACTATTACGTAAAAACGTATAACGTTATGTAGTATTACCTTATAACGTATAACGTTATATACTATTACGTAATGACGTATAACGTTATATAGTATTACCTTATGGCGTATAACGTTATATACCATTACGTACTGACGTATAACTTTATATACTATTACGTAAAATCGTATAACGTTATGTAGTATTACCTTATAACCTATAACGTTATATACTATTACGTAATATCGTATAACGTTATGTAGTATTACCTTATAACGTATAACGTTATATACCATTACGTACCGACGTATAACGTTATATACTATTACGTAATATCGTATAACGTTATGTAGTATTACCATATGACGTATAACGTTATATGCTATTACGCAATAACATATAACGTTATATAGTATCACCTTATGACGTATAACGTTATATACTATTACGTAATATCGTATAACGTTATATACTACTACGTAAGAACGTATAACGATATATACTAATACGTAATATCGTATAACGTTATATAGTATCACCTTATGACGTATAACGTTATATACTATTACGTAATAACGTATAACGTTATATAGTATTACCTTATGGCGTATAACGTTATATACCATTACGTACTGACGTATAACGTTATATACTATTACGTAATAACGTATAACGATATATACTAATACGTAATATCGTATAACGTTATATAGTATCACCTTATGACGTATAACGTTATATACTATTACGTAATATCGTATAACGTTATATACTATTACGTAATATCGTATAACGTTATATACTACTACGTAAGAACGTATAACGATATATACTAATACGTAATATCGTATAACGTTATATAGTATCACCTTATGACGTATAACGTTATATACTATTACGTAATATCGTTCAACGTTGTAAACTATTACGTAATATCGTATAACGTTATATACTACTACGTAATAACGTATAACGTTATATAGTATTACCTTATGGCGTATAACGTTGTATACCATTACTTACTGACGTATAACGTTATATACTATTACGTAATAACGTATAAAGTTATATGGTGTTACCTTATAACGTAAAACGTCATATACTATTACGTAATAACGTATAACGTTATATAGTATTACCTTATGGCGTATAACGTTATATACTATTACGTAATAACGTATAACGTTATATAGTATGAGGTAATAACGTATAAAGTTATATACTATTACGTAATATCGTATAACGTTATGTAGTATTACGTAATAACGTATAACGTTATATAGTATCACCTTATGACGTATAACGTTATATACTATTACGTAATATCGTATAACGTTATATACTATTACGTAATAACGTATAACGTTATATAGTATTACCTTATGGCGTATAACGTTATATACCATTACGTACTGACGTATAACGTTATATAGTATTACCTTATGACGTATAACGTTATATAGTTTTACGTTATAACGTATAACGTTATATACTATTACGTAATAACGTATAACGTTATATAGTATCACCTTATGACGTTTAACGTTATATACTATTACGTATATAACGTATAACGTTATATACTACTACGTAAGAACGTATAACGATATATACTATTACGTAATATCGTATAACGTTATATACTACTACGTAAGAACGTATAACGATATATACTAATACGTAATATCGTATAACGTTATATAGTATCACCTTATGACGTATAACGTAATATACTATTACGTAATATCGTTCAACGTTGTATACTATTACGTAATATCGTATAACGTTATATACTACTACGTAATAACGTATAACGTTATATAGTATACCCTTATGGCGTATAACGTTATATACCATTACGTACTGACGTATAACGTTATATACTATAACGTAATAACGTATAAAGTTATATGGTATTACCTTATAACGTAAAACGTTATATACTATTACGTAATAACGTATAACGTTATATAGTATTACCTTATGGCGTATAACGTTATATAGTATTACGTTATAACGTATAAGGTTATATACTATTACGTAATAACGTATATCGTTATGTAGTATTACCTTATAACGTATAACGTTATATACTATTACGTAATAACGTATAGCGTTATATAGTATTACCTTATGGCGTATAACGTTATATACCATTACGTACTGACGTGTAACGTTATATAGTATTACCTTATGACGTATAACGTTATATAGTATTACGTTATAACGTATAACGTTATATACTATTACGTAATAACGTATAACGTTATATAGTATTACCTTATGGCGTATAACGTTATATACTATTACGTATTATCGTATAACGTTATATACTATTACGTAATATCGTATAACGTTATATACTACTACGTAATAACGTATAACGTTATATAGTATTACCTTATGGCGTATAACGTTATATAGTATTACCTTATGACATCTAATGTTATGTAGTAGTACCTTATAACGTATAACGTTATATACTATTACGTAATAACGTATAACGTTGTATAGTATTACCATATGACGTATAACGTTATTTACTATTACGTAATAACGTATAACGTTATATAGTATCACCTTATGACGTATAACGTTATATACTATTACGTAATATCGTATAACGTTATATACTAATACGTAATAACGTATAACGATATATGCTAATACGTAATAACGTATAACGTTATATAGTATCACCTTATGACGTATACCGTTATATACTATTACGTAATATCGTATAACGTTATATACTATTACGTAATATCGTATAACGTTATATACTACTACGTAATACCGTATAACGTTATATAGTATTACCATACAGCGTATAACGTTATATACCATTACGTACTGACGTATAACGTTATATACTATTACGTAATAACGTATAAAGTTATATGGTGTTACCTTATAACGCAAATCGTTATATACTATTACGTAATAACGTATAACGTTATATAGTATTACCTTATGGCGTATAACGTTATATACCATTACGTACTGACGTATAACGTTATATACTATTACGTAATATCGTATAACGTTATGTAGTATTACCATATGACGTAAAACGTTATATACTATTACGCAATAACGTATAACGTTATATAGTATCACCTTATGACGTATAACGTTATATACTATTACGTAATAACGTATAACGTTATATAGTATTACGTAATAACGTATAACGTTATATACTATTACGTAATATCGTATAACGTTATGTAGTATTACCTTATAACTTATAACGTTATATAGTATTACGTTATAACGTATAACGTTATATACTATTACGTAATAACGTATAACGTTATATAGTATTACCTTATGGCGTATAACGTTATATAGTGTCACCTTATGACGTATAACGTTATATACTATTACGTAATATCGTATAACGTTATATACTATTACGTAATATCGTATAACGTTATATACTATTACGTAATATCGTATAACGTTATATACTATTACGTAATATCGTATAACGTTATATACTACTACGTAATAACGTATAACGTTATATAGTATTACCATATGGCGTATAACGTTGTATACCATTACGTACTGACGTATAACGTTATATACTATTACGTAATAACGTATAACGTTATATACTATTACGTAATATCGTATAACGTTATATACTATTACGTAATATCGTATAACGTTATATACTACTACGTAATAACGTATAACGTTATATAGTATTACCATATGGCGTATAACGTTGTATACCATTACGTACTGACGTATAACGTTATATACTATTACGTAATAACGTATAACGTTATATACTACTACGTAAGAACGTATAACGTTGTATGGTATTACCTTATAACGTATAACGTTATATACCATTACGTACTGACGTCTAACGTTATATACTATTACGTAATAACGTATAACGTTATATAGTATTACCTTATGGCGTATAACGTTATATACTATTACGCAATAACGTATAACGTTATATAGTATCACCTTATGACGTATAACGTTATATACTATTACGTAATAACGTATAACGTTATATAGTATTACGTAATAACGTATAACGTTATATACTATTACGTAATATCGTATAACGTTATGTAGAATTACCTTATAACGTATAACGTTATATACTATTACGTAGTAACGTATATCGTTATGTAGTATTACCTTATAACGTATAACGTTATATACTATTACGTCATAACGTATAGCGTTATATAGTATTACCTTATGGCGTATAACGATATATACTATTACGTAATATCGTATAACGTTATATACTATTACGTAATATCATATAACGTTATATACTATTACGTAATATCGTATAACGTTATATACTATTACGTAATATCGTATAACGTTATATACTATTACGTAATATCGTATAACGTTATATACTACTACGTAATAACGTATAACGTTATATAGTATTACCATATGGCGTATAACGTTGTATACCATTACGTACTGACGTATAACGTTATATACTATTACGTAATAACGTATAACGTTATATACTACTACGTAAGAACGTATAACGTTGTATGGTATTACCTTATAACGTATAACGTTATATACCATTACGTACTGACGTCTAACGTTATATACTATTACGTAATAACGTATAACGTTATATAGTATTACCTTATGGCGTATAACGTTATATACTATTACGCAATAACGTATAACGTTATATAGTATCACCTTATGACGTATAACGTTATATACTATTACGTAATAACGTATAACGTTATATAGTATTACGTAATAACGTATAACGTTATATACTATTACGTAATATCGTATAACGTTATGTAGAATTACCTTATAACGTATAACGTTATATACTATTACGTAGTAACGTATATCGTTATGTAGTATTACCTTATAACGTATAACGTTATATACTATTACGTCATAACGTATAGCGTTATATAGTATTACCTTATGGCGTATAACGATATATACTATTACGTAATATCGTATAACGTTATATACTATTACGTAATAGTATATAACGTTATATACTATTACGTAATATCGTATAACGTTATATACTATTACGTAATATCGTATAACGTTATATACTATTACGTAATATCGTATAACGTTATATACTACTACGTAATAACGTATAACGTTATATAGTATTACCATATGGCGTATAACGTTGTATACCATTACGTACTGACGTATAACGTTATATACTATTACGTAATAACGTATAACGTTATATACTACTACGTAAGAACGTATAACGTTGTATGGTATTACCTTATAACGTATAACGTTATATACCATTACGTACTGACGTCTAACGTTATATACTATTACGTAATAACGTATAACGTTATATAGTATTACCTTATGGCGTATAACGTTATATACTATTACGCAATAACGTATAACGTTATATAGTATCACCTTATGACGTATAACGTTATATACTATTACGTAATAACGTATAACGTTATATAGTATTACGTAATAACGTATAACGTTATATACTATTACGTAATATCGTATAACGTTATGTAGAATTACCTTATAACGTATAACGTTATATACTATTACGTAGTAACGTATATCGTTATGTAGTATTACCTTATAACGTATAACGTTATATACTATTACGTCATAACGTATAGCGTTATATAGTATTACCTTATGGCGTATAACGATATATACTATTACGTAATATCGTATAACGTTATATACTATTACGTAATATCATATAACGTTATATACTACTACGTAATAACGTATAACGTTATATAGTATTACCATATGGCGTATAACGTTGTATACCATTACGTACTGACGTATAACGTTATATACTATTACGTAATAACGTATAACGTTATATAGTATTACCTTATGGCGTATAACGTTATATACCATTACGTACTGACGTATAACGTTATATAGTATTACCTTATGACGTATAACGTTATATAGTTTTACGTTATAACGTATAACGTTATATACTATTACGTAATAACGTATAACGTTATATAGTATCACCTTATGACGTATAACGTTATATACTATTACGTAATATCGTATAACGTTATATACTATTACGTAATAACGTATAACGTTATATAGTATTACCTTATGGCGTATAACGTTATATACCATTACGTACTGACGTATAACGTTATATAGTATTACCTTATGACGTCTAACGTTATATAGTTTTACGTTATAACGTATAACGTTATATACTATTACGTAATAACGTATAACGTTATATAGTATCACCTTATGACGTTTAACGTTATATACTATTACGTATATAACGTATAACGTTATATACTACTACGTAAGAACGTATAACGATATATACTATTACGTAATATCGTATAACGTTATATACTACTACGTAAGAACGTATAACGATATATACTAATGCGTAATATCGTATAACGTTATATAGTATCACCTTATGACGTATAACGTAATATACTATTACGTAATATCGTTCAACGTTGTATACTATTACGTAATATCGTATAACGTTATATACTACTACGTAATAATGTATAACGTTATATAGTATACCCTTATGGCGTATAACGTTATATACCATTACGTACTGACGTATAACGTTATATACTATAACGTAATAACGTATAAAGTTATATGGTATTACCTTATAACGTAAAACGTTATATACTATTACGTAATAACGTATAACGTTATATAGTATTACCTTATGGCGTATAACGTTATATAGTATTACGTTATAACGTATAAGGTTATATACTATTACGTAATAACGTATATCGTTATGTAGTATTACCTTATAACGTATAACGTTATATACTATTACGTAATAACGTATAGCGTTATATAGTATTACCTTATGGCGTATAACGTTATATACCATTACGTACTGACGTGTAACGTTATATAGTATTACCTTATGACGTATAACGTTATATAGTATTACGTTATAACGTATAACGTTATATACTATTACGTAATAACGTATAACGTTATATAGTATTACCTTATGGCGTATAACGTTATATAGTATTACCTTATGACATCTAATGTTATGTAGAAGTACCTTATAACGTATAACGTTATATACTATTACGTAATAACGTATAACGTTGTATAGTATTACCATATGACGTATAACGTTATTTACTATTACGTAATAACGTATAACGTTATATAGTATCACCTTATGACGTATAACGTTATATACTATTACGTAATATCGTATAACGTTATATACTAATACGTAATAACGTATAACGATATATACTAATACGTAATAACGTATAACGTTATATAGTATCACCTTATGACGTATACCGTTATATACTATTACGTAATATCGTATAACGTTATATACTATTACGTAATATCGTATAACGTTATATACTACTACGTAATAACGTATAACGTTATATAGTATTACCATACAGCGTATAACGTTATATACCATTACGTACTGACGTATAACGTTATATACTATTACGTAATAACGTATAAAGTTATATGGTGTTACCTTATAACGCAAATCGTTATATACTATTACGTAATAACGTATAACGTTATATAGTATTACCTTATGGCGTATAACGTTATATACCATTACGTACTAACGTATAACGTTATATACTATTACGTAATATCGTATAACGTTATGTAGTATTACCATATGACGTAAAACGTTATATACTATTACGCAATAACGTATAACGTTATATAGTATCACCTTATGACGTATAACGTTATATACTATTACGTAATAACGTATAACGTTATATAGTATTACGTAATAACGTATAACGTTATATACTATTACGTAATATCGTATAACGTTATGTAGTATTACCATATAACTTATAACGTTATATAGTATTACGTTATAACGTATAACGTTATATACTATTACGTAATAACGTATAACGTTATATAGTATTAACTTATGGCGTATAACGTTATATAGTATCACCTTATGACGTATAACGTTATATACTATTACGTTATAACGTATAACGTTATGTAGTATTACCTTATAACTTATAACGTTATATAGTTTTACGTTATAACGTATAACGTTATATACTATTACGTAATAACGTATAACGTTATATAGTATCACCTTATGACGTATAACGTTATATACTATTACGTAATATCGTATAACGTTATATACTATTACGTAATAACGTATAACGTTATATAGTATTACCTTATGGCGTATAACGTTATATACCATTACGTACTGACGTATAACGTTATATAGTATTACCTTATGACGTATAACGTTATATAGTTTTACGTTATAACGTATAACGTTATATACTATTACGTAATAACGTATAACGTTATATAGTATCACCTTATGACGTTTAACGTTATATACTATTACGTATATAACGTATAACGTTATATACTACTACGTAAGAACGTATAACGATATATACTATTACGTAATATCGTATAACGTTATATACTATTACGTAATATCGTATAACGTTATATACTACTACGTAATAACGTATAACGTTATATAGTATTACCATACAGCGTATAACGTTATATACCATTACGTACTGACGTATAACGTTATATACTATTACGTAATAACGTATAAAGTTATATGGTGTTACCTTATAACGCAAATCGTTATATACTATTACGTAATAACGTATAACGTTATATAGTATTACCTTATGGCGTATAACGTTATATACCATTACGTACTGACGTATAACGTTATATACTATTACGTAATATCGTATAACGTTATGTAGTATTACCATATGACGTAAAACGTTATATACTATTACGCAATAACGTATAACGTTATATAGTATCACCTTATGACGTATAACGTTATATACTATTACGTAATAACGTATAACGTTATATAGTATTACGTAATAACGTATAACGTTATATACTATTACGTAATATCGTATAACGTTATGTAGTATTACCTTATAACTTATAACGTTATATAGTATTACGTTATAACGTATAACGTTATATACTATTACGTAATAACGTATAACGTTATATAGTATTAACTTATGGCGTATAACGTTATATAGTATCACCTTATGACGTATAACGTTATATACTATTACGTAATATCGTATAACGTTATATACTATTACGTAATATCGTATAACGTTATATACTATTACGTAATATCGTATAACGTTATATACTATTACGTAATATCGTATAACGTTATATACTACTACGTAATAACGTATAACGTTATATAGTATTACCATATGGCGTATAACGTTGTATACCATTACGTACTGACGTATAACGTTATATAGTATTACCTTATGGCGTATAACGTTATATAGTATTACGTTATAACGTATAAGGTTATATACTATTACGTAATAACGTATATCGTTATGTAGTATTACCTTATAACGTATAACGTTATATACTATTACGTAATAACGTATAGCGTTATATAGTATTACCTTATGGCGTATAACGTTATATACCATTACGTACTGACGTGTAACGTTATATAGTATTACCTTATGACGTATAACGTTATATAGTATTACGTTATAACGTATAACGTTATATACTATTACGTAATAACGTATAACGTTATATAGTATTACCTTATGGCGTATAACGTTATATAGTATTACCTTATGACATCTAATGTTATGTAGAAGTACCTTATAACGTATAACGTTATATACTATTACGTAATAACGTATAACGTTGTATAGTATTACCATATGACGTATAACGTTATTTACTATTACGTAATAACGTATAACGTTATATAGTATCACCTTATGACGTATAACGTTATATACTATTACGTAATATCGTATAACGTTATATACTAATACGTAATAACGTATAACGATATATACTAATACGTAATAACGTATAACGTTATATAGTATCACCTTATGACGTATACCGTTATATACTATTACGTAATATCGTATAACGTTATATACTATTACGTAATATCGTATAACGTTATATACTACTACGTAATAACGTATAACGTTATATAGTATTACCATACAGCGTATAACGTTATATACCATTACGTACTGACGTATAACGTTATATACTATTACGTAATAACGTATAAAGTTATATGGTGTTACCTTATAACGCAAATCGTTATATACTATTACGTAATAACGTATAACGTTATATAGTATTACCTTATGGCGTATAACGTTATATACCATTACGTACTAACGTATAACGTTATATACTATTACGTAATATCGTATAACGTTATGTAGTATTACCATATGACGTAAAACGTTATATACTATTACGCAATAACGTATAACGTTATATAGTATCACCTTATGACGTATAACGTTATATACTATTACGTAATAACGTATAACGTTATATAGTATTACGTAATAACGTATAACGTTATATACTATTACGTAATATCGTATAACGTTATGTAGTATTACCATATAACTTATAACGTTATATAGTATTACGTTATAACGTATAACGTTATATACTATTACGTAATAACGTATAACGTTATATAGTATTAACTTATGGCGTATAACGTTATATAGTATCACCTTATGACGTATAACGTTATATACTATTACGTAATATCGTATAACGTTATGTAGTATTACCTTATAACTTATAACGTTATATAGTTTTACGTTATAACGTATAACGTTATATACTATTACGTAATAACGTATAACGTTATATAGTATCACCTTATGACGTATAACGTTATATACTATTACGTAATATCGTATAACGTTATATACTATTACGTAATAACGTATAACGTTATATAGTATTACCTTATGGCGTATAACGTTATATACCATTACGTACTGACGTATAACGTTATATAGTATTACCTTATGACGTATAACGTTATATAGTTTTACGTTATAACGTATAACGTTATATACTATTACGTAATAACGTATAACGTTATATAGTATCACCTTATGACGTTTAACGTTATATACTATTACGTATATAACGTATAACGTTATATACTACTACGTAAGAACGTATAACGATATATACTATTACGTAATATCGTATAACGTTATATACTATTACGTAATATCGTATAACGTTATATACTACTACGTAATAACGTATAACGTTATATAGTATTACCATACAGCGTATAACGTTATATACCATTACGTACTGACGTATAACGTTATATACTATTACGTAATAACGTATAAAGTTATATGGTGTTACCTTATAACGCAAATCGTTATATACTATTACGTAATAACGTATAACGTTATATAGTATTACCTTATGGCGTATAACGTTATATACCATTACGTACTGACGTATAACGTTATATACTATTACGTAATATCGTATAACGTTATGTAGTATTACCATATGACGTAAAACGTTATATACTATTACGCAATAACGTATAACGTTATATAGTATCACCTTATGACGTATAACGTTATATACTATTACGTAATAACGTATAACGTTATATAGTATTACGTAATAACGTATAACGTTATATACTATTACGTAATATCGTATAACGTTATGTAGTATTACCTTATAACTTATAACGTTATATAGTATTACGTTATAACGTATAACGTTATATACTATTACGTAATAACGTATAACGTTATATAGTATTAACTTATGGCGTATAACGTTATATAGTATCACCTTATGACGTATAACGTTATATACTATTACGTAATATCGTATAACGTTATATACTATTACGTAATATCGTATAACGTTATATACTATTACGTAATATCGTATAACGTTATATACTATTACGTAATATCGTATAACGTTATATACTACTACGTAATAACGTATAACGTTATATAGTATTACCATATGGCGTATAACGTTGTATACCATTACGTACTGACGTATAACGTTATATACTATTACGTAATAACGTATAACGTTATATACTACTACGTAAGAACGTATAACGTTGTATGGTATTACCTTATAACGTATAACGTTATATACCATTACGTACTGACGTCTAACGTTATATACTATTACGTAATAACGTATAACGTTATATAGTATTACCTTATGGCGTATAACGTTATATACTATTACGCAATAACGTATAACGTTATATAGTATCACCTTATGACGTATAACGTTATATACTATTACGTAATAACGTATAACGTTATATAGTATTACGTAATAACGTATAACGTTATATACTATTACGTAATATCGTATAACGTTATGTAGAATTACCTTATAACGTATAACGTTATATACTATTACGTAGTAACGTATATCGTTATGTAGTATTACCTTATAACGTATAACGTTATATACTATTACGTCATAACGTATAGCGTTATATAGTATTACCTTATGGCGTATAACGATATATACTATTACGTAATATCGTATAACGTTATATACTACTACGTAATAACGTATAACGTTATATAGTATTACCATATGGCGTATAACGTTGTATACCATTACGTACTGACGTATAACGTTATATACTATTACGTAATAACGTATAACGTTATATAGTATACCCTTATGGCGTATAACGTTATATACCATTACGTACTGACGTATAACGTTATATACTATTACGTAATAACGTATAAAGCTATATGGTATTACCTTATAACGTAAAACGTTATATACTATTACGCAATAACGCATAACGTTATATAGTATCACCTTATGACGTATAACGTTATATACTATTACGTAATAACGTATAACGTTATATAGTATTACCTTATGGCGTATAACGTTATATAGTATTACGTTATAACGTATAACGTTATATACTATTACGTAATAACGTATAACGTTATATAGTATTACCTTATGGCGTATAACGTTATATACTATTACGTAATAACGTTTAACGTTATATAGTATTACGTAATAACGTATAACGTTATATAGTAATACCTTATGACGTATAACGTTATATAGTATTACGTTATAACGTATAACGTTATATACTATTACGTAATAACGTATATCATTATATAGTATTACCTTATGACGTATAACGTTATGTACTATTACGTAATATCGTATAACGTTATGTAGTATTTCCTTATAACGTATAACGTTATATACTATTACGTAATAACGTATAACGATATATAGTATTACCTTATGACGTATAACGTTATATACTATTACGTAATATCGTATAACGTTATGTAGTATTACCTTATAATGTATAACGTTATATACTATTACGTAATAACGTATAACGTTATATACTATTACGTAATAACGTTTAACGTTATATAGTATTACGTAATAACGTATAACGTTATATACTATTACGTAATATCGTATAACGTTATATACTACTACGTAAGAACGTATAACGATATATACTAATACGTAATAACGTATAACGTTATATAGTATACCCTTATGGCGTATAACGTTATATACCATTACGTACTGACGTACACCCTTGGACAAAAAGATAGCACATGTGTGCTATCATTAATTTCTCATAGATAGAGTCCGAATTTCCCAAGTTTGACGAATGGCATATAAACAGTACCTTGTAGTAATAAGGTATATGAGCTTGAAACTGTATCTTCGCTATTCCTCTTGTATTTATCAACAATGATTGTGAAATCCGGTCGGCGAAATGATAGCACACTTTCAAAAGTTGTAGTGTTTATTATCTACTAAATTGTACAAAAATAAAAAACCTTTTAAAATTTAATAATGTGTGGATCCTCCCTTATTCTCCACCACCTCCAGCATTCGTTTCGGCAAAGAACGATATAGTTTTCTAATATAATCCAGCGATATATTTCTCCATTCCTCTTCAAGGCACTTTTTTAACTGATTAATACTTTCAAATTGCCTATTTTCTCTATAAACGGCATTGCTTAATTTACTCCAACAGTTTTCGATTATGTTTAAATCGGGGGAGCATGCAGGCCAGTCCAAAACTGCAATATTTTCTGTTGAAAAATATTCTTTCACAACCTTAGCGGTGTGAACTGCAGCATTATCTTGCTGAAAAATAAAATCTTGTCTCGCAATATGTGTTGCGTACTTTGCAATTTGATTTTGTATCAAATTACGATAGGTTATAGCATTCATCTTGCTGCGAATTGATATTAAATCAGTCTTTCCGTTATACCCAATACCTGCCCAAAGCATAATGCTACCTCCACCCATTTGACGCCGTATTTGTGACAATTTTTTTTTTCTTACATCATGATAGTAAAAATTGAATCCATCTGGGCCATCTAAATTAAATCTTTTTTTATCTGTAAATATAACTTTCCTCCACTTCTTGTTCCACCGTATATGTTCTTTTGCAAAATATAATCGATGCTCCTTGTGAATCTGCTTTAGAGCTGGTCTTCGTTTTAATTTCATCCGCTTTATGTGCGCGGATTGTTGTAGTACACGTCTGACATTCCGAGGATTAGTTTTTACGCCAACTTTTTCTGCAATTTCACGTGACGTGAGAAGCGAATTTGACGCGGCACGTAAAATTGCACGTTTTTCACGAGTACTAATCGCGGAAGGTCTCCCACTGCTTTTTTTTGTTCCATAATTATTTACATCTTTCAGTAAATTATAAATGACTTTCCGACTTCTACTGAGAACTTTTGCAATTTTAGAAATAGTAAAGTTTTCTTTCTTTAATTTCAAAACTGTTTGAATCTCTTCACTATTTAGCTGTTTTCCACGTCCCATTGTTTGAATCGAAATTTGTAAGGTTTCTAATGAAATTCTTCTACTTTTCACTACGTCTACACCACTCAGAATACACAGAAATACTAAGGAATGGAAACAAAATGCTTGGTGTGCTATCATTTCGCCGACCGGATTTCACAATCATTGTTGATAAATACAAGAGGAATAGCGAAGATACAGTTTCAAGCTCATATACCTTATTACTACAAGGTACTGTTTATATGCCATTCGTCAAACTTGGGAAATTCGGACTCTATCTATGAGAAATTAATGATAGCACACATGTGCTATCTTTTTGTCCAAGGGTGTATAACGTTATATACTATTACGTAATAACGTATAAAGCTATATGGTATTACCTTATAACGTAAAACGTTATATACTATTACGCAATAACGCATAACGTTATATAGTATCACCTTATGACGTATAACGTTATATACTATTACGTAATAACGTATAACGTTATATAGTATTACCTTATGGCGTATAACGTTATATAGTATTACGTTATAACGTATAACGTTATATACTATTACGTAATAACGTATAACGTTATATAGTATTACCTTATGGCGTATAACGTTATATACTATTACGTAATAACGTTTAACGTTATATAGTATTACGTAATAACGTATAACGTTATATAGTAATACCTTATGACGTATAACGTTATATAGTATTACGTTATAACGTATAACGTTATATACTATTACGTAATAACGTATATCATTATATAGTATTACCTTATGACGTATAACGTTATGTACTATTACGTAATATCGTATAACGTTATGTAGTATTTCCTTATAACGTATAACGTTATATACTATTACGTAATAACGTATAACGATATATAGTATTACCTTATGACGTATAACGTTATATACTATTACTTAATATCGTATAACGTTATGTAGTATTACCTTATAACGTATAACGTTATATACTATTACGTAATAACGTATAACGTTATATACTATTACGTAATAACGTTTAACGTTATATAGTATTACGTAATAACGTATAACGTTATATAGTAATACCTTATGACGTATAACGTTATATACTATTACGTAATATCGTATAACGTTATGTAGTATTACCTTATAACGTATAACGTTATATACTATTACGTAATAACATATATCGTTATGTAGTATTCCCTTATAACGTATAACGTTATATACTAAGACGTAATAACGTATAACGTTCTATACTAATACGTAATAACGTATAAAGTTATATAGTAATACCTTATAACGTATAACGTTATATACTATTACGTAATAACGTATAACGTTATATAGTATGACATTATGACGTATAACGTCATATACTATTACGTAATCACGTATAACGTTATATACTATTATGTAATAACGTATAACGTTATATACTATTACGTAATAACGTATAACGTTATATACTAATACGTAATAACGTATAACGTTGTATACTAATACGTAAGAACGTATAACGTTATATAGTATTACGTTATAACGTATAACGTTATATACCATTACGTACTGACGTATAACGTTATATACTATTACGTAATAACGTATAACGTTATATAGTATTACCTTATGACGTATAACGTTATATACTATTACGTAATATCGCATAACGTTATGTAGTATTACCTTATAACGTATAACGTTATATACTATTACGTAATAACGTATAACGTTATATAGTAATACCTTATAACGTGCAACGTTATAAACCATTACGTACTGACGTATAACGTGATATACTATTACGTAATAACGTATATCATTATATAGTATTACCTTATGACGTATAACGTTATATACTATTACGTAATATCGTATAACGTTATATACTATTACGTAATATCGTATAACGTTATATACTACTACGTAAGAACGTATAACGATATATACTAATACGTAATAACGTATAACGTTATATAGTATCACCTTATGACGTATAACGTTATATACTATTACGTAATATCGTATAACGTTATATACTATTACGTAATATTGTATAACGTTATATACTACTACGTAATAACGTATAACGTTATATAGTATCACCTTATGACGTATAACGTTATATACTATTACGTAATATCGTATAACGTTATATACTATTACGTAATATCGTATAACGTTATATACTACTACGTAAGAACGTATAACGATATATACTAATACGTAATAACGTATAACGTTATATAGTATCACCTTATGACGTATAACGATATATACTAATACGTAATAACGTATAACGTTATATAGTATACCCTTATGGCGTATAACGTTATATACCATTACGTACTGACGTATAACGTTATATACTATTACGTAATAACGTATAAAGTTATATGGTATTACCTTATAACGTAAAACGTTATATACTATTACGTAATAACGTATAACGTTATATACTATTACGTAATATCGTATAACGTTATATACTACTACGTAAGAACGTATAACGATATATACTAATACGCAATAACGTATAACGTTATATAGTATACCCTTATGGCGTATAACGTTATATACCATTACGTACTGACGTATAACGTTATATACTATTACGTAATAACGTATAAAGTTATATGGTATTACCTTATAACGTAAAACGTTATATACTATTACGCAATAACGCATAACGTTATATAGTATCACCTTATGACGTATAACGTTATATACTATTACGTAATAACGTATAACGTTATATAGTATTACCTTATGACGTATAACGTTATATAGTATTACGTTATAACGTATAACGTTATATACTATTACGTAATAACGTATAACGTTATATAGTATTACCTTATGGCGTATAACGTTATATACCATTACGTACTGACGTACAACGTTATATACTATTACGTAATAACGTATAACGTTATATGGTGTTACCTTATCACGTATAACGTTATGTAATATTATGTAATAACGTATAACGTTAATATAGTATTACCTTATGGCGTATAACGTTATATACCATTACGTACTGACTTCCAACGAGATATACTATTACGTAATAACGTATATCATTATATAGTATTACCTTATGACGTATAACGTTATGTACTATTACGTAATATCGTATAACGTTATGTAGTATTTCCTTATAACGTATAACGTTATATACTATTACGTAATAACGTTATGTAGTATTTCCTTATAACGTATAACGTTATATACTATTACGTAATAACGTATAACGATATATAGTATTACCTTATGACGTATAACGTTATATACTATTACGTAATATCGTATAACGTTATGTAGTATTACCTTATAACGTATAACGTTATATACTATTACGTAATAACGTATAACGTTATATACTATTACGTAATAACGTTTAACGTTATATAGTATTACGTAATAACGTATAACGTTATATAGTAATACCTTATGACGTATAACGTTATATACTATTACGTAATATCGTATAACGTTATGTAGTATTACCTTATAACTTATAACGTTATATACTATTACGTAATAACATATATCGTTATGTAGTATTCCCTTATAACGTATAACGTTATATACTAAGACGTAATAACGTATAACGTTCTATACTAATACGTAATAACGTATAAAGTTATATAGTAATACCTTATAACGTATAACGTTATATACTATTACGTAATAACGTATAACGTTATATAGTATGACATTATGACGTATAACGTCATATACTATTACGTAATAACGTATAACGTTATATACTATTATGTAATAACGTATAACGTTATATACTATTACGTAATAACGTACAACGTTATATAGTATCACCTTATGACGTATAACGTTATATACTATTACGTAATATCGTATAACGTTATATACTATTACGTAATATCGTATAACGTTATATACTACTACGTAAGAACGTATAAAGTTATATAGTAATACCTTATAACGTATAACGTTATATACTATTACGTAATAACATATATCGTTATGTAGTATTACCTTATGACGTATAACGTTATACACTATTACGTAATATCGTATAACGTTATGTAGTATTACCTTATAACGTATAACGTTATATACTATTACGTAATAACATATATCGTTATGTAGTATTCCCTTATAACGTATAACGTTATATACTAAGACGTAATAACGTATAACGTTCTATACTAATACAGTAGCGGACAAAAGTTTAAGACGATGATTTGTAAACCGGATTACAAACATCTTATACGCATATTGTTCTTCTATTCGGTTTGTCTCTTTGGAATAACGTTGCTGTATGTTTGACCTTCGTAACCTCAGACAGTCAGTTGTTAAATACAAACAATGTAGGAGTTACAACAGTTAGTTACCGCCTAGCACTTGGAAACAGTGGACATTAGTTTAAGACGATCTGTGTAAAACGTGAGTACGAGTACAGTTTTTGAACATTTTGATTCTGGAATGTCAAAATCATTGTTTAGTGTACCTTTTATTGCTTAAAATTCATTTAGGTAGGAACAGACTATGGGTAAATCAAAGAATTTACTTGAAAACGAAAGGGAACAAATCGTAAGGCTGCGAAAGCAAAGTAAAACCTTCACCGAAATAGCAAATATAGTGAACAGGTCAGAAACAGCTTGTAAACAAGCTTGGTATAAATGTTTAAAGACAGGCATGTATTGCGATCAACCGAAAAACGGAAGACCACGGAAAACAACACCGAAAATGGATCGCCGGATTCATCGATTGAGCGAAAAGGATCGTTTTCGTAGTGCAAATAATATTGCTGCGGAGATAAACTATGAAAACGATACACAAATTAGTGCTAGAACTGTTAGGAGAAGATTAGAAGACTTTAACTTAAGAGGACGAAAACCCCAAAAGAAACCACTGCTGAGTTCTAGGAATCGAAAAAGACGACTTGCATTTGCTAAAGCTCATAAGCATTGGACAAGTGAAGATTGGCAAAAGGTATTGTTTTCTGACGAATCGAAATTCAATCGCGTCTGTTCTGACGGGATACGGTACGTTAGACGTCGAATTGGCGAAAGTTTGAAAACACAGTGCGTTTTAAAAACTCTTAAACATGGTGGTGGCAACGTTATGGTGTGGGCGTGTTTTTCTCGAAGCGGCCCTGGTCCGATATGTCGTATCAATGGAATTATGGACCGTTTTCAATACAAGGACATACTCAAGAACACAATGTTACCTTTTGCACGCAACAATATGAGTGATGATTTTATTTTTCAAAATGATAATGATCCGAAGCACACGGCTCGGGTTGTGAAACAGTTTTTTCAAGAAGAAAATATCACCGTGCTGCCGTGGCCGTCGCAATCACCAGACATTAACCCAATCGAGAATTTGTGAAGCATCATAAAAAAGACAGTACAAGGTTATAAACCGAAAAATTTAAATGAACTTTACTCTACGATTGAAACAGCCTGGAATAATATTACGGTAGATTAATATAAAAAATTAATAGATTCTATGCCAAGAAGATGTACCGAAGGGATAAGAAATAACGGATATTGAACAAAATATTGAATTTAAACAAAAATTGTGTATATTTTTTAACCAAAAATTAATATTTTTTGTATAGTCTTAAACTTTTGACCGACGAAATATTATACAGATTTCGTTCCTTTTTTATAACTTAGCTATTGAGCAAAATATCAAAATGAAATTTTTTTTCTAAGTGTACAAACAAATGTACAATTAGTTAATACCAAAAGTAGAACACCGTATTTATATTTTTTATGGAAAGTAAATCAATTATTTATTTCTTCCATTTCGTCTTAAACTTTTGTCCGCTACTGTACGTAATAACGTATAAAGTTATATAGTAATACCTTATAACGTATAACGTTATATACTATTACGTAATAACGTATAACGTTATATACTATTACGTAATAACGTATAACGTTATATACTAATACGTAATAACGTATAACGTTGTATACTAATACGTAAGAACGTATAACGTTATATAGTATTACGTTATAACGTATAACGTTATATACCATTACGTACTGACGTATAACGTTATATACTATTACGTAATAACGTATAACGTTATATAGTATTACCTTATGACGTATAACGTTATATACTATTACGTAATAACGTATAACGTTATATAGTAATACCTTATAACGTGCAACGTTATAAACCATTACGTACTGACATCTAACGTGATATACTATTACGTAATAACGTATATCATTATATAGTATTACCTTATGACGTATAACGTTATATACTATTACGTAATATCGTATAACGTTATATACTATTACGTAATATCGTATAACGTTATATACTACTACGTAAGAACGTATAACGTTATATAGTATCACCTTATGACGTATAACGTTATATACTATTACGTAATATCGTATAACGTTATATACTATTACGTAATATTGTATAACGTTATATACTACTACGTAATAACGTATAACGTTATATAGTATCACCTTATGACGTATAACGTTATATACCATTACGTACTGACGTATAACGTTATATACTATTACCTAATAACGTATAAAGTTATATGGTATTACCTTATAACGTAAAACGTTATATACTATTACGTAATAACGTATAACGTTATATACTATTACGTAATATCGTATAACGTTATATACTACTACGTAAGAACGTATAACGATATATACTAATACGTAATAACGTATAACGTTATATAGAATACCCTTATGGCGTATAACGTTATATACCATTACGTACTGACGTATAACGTTATATACTATTACGTATTAACGTATAAAGTTATATGGTATTACCTTATAACGTAAAACGTTATATACTATTACGCAATAACGTATAACGTTATATAGTATCACCTTATGACGTATAACGTTATATACTATTACGTAATAACGTATAACGTTATATAGTATTACCTTATGGCGTATAACGTTATATAGTATTACGTTATAACGTATAACGTTATATACTATTACGTAATAACGCATAACGTTATATAGTATTACCATATGGCGTATAACGTTATATACTATTACGTAATAACGTATAACGTTATATACTATTACGTAATAACGTATAACGTTATATACTATTACGTAATAACGTATAACGTTATATAGTATTACCTTATGGCGTATAACGTTATATACTATTACGTAATATCGTATAACGTTATGAAGTATTACCTTATGGCGTATAACGTTATATACCATTACGTACTGACGTATAACGTTATATAGTATTACCTTATGACGTATAACGTTATATAGTATTACGTTCTAACGTATAACGTTATATACTATTACGTAGTAACGTATAACGTTATATAGTATTACCTTATGGCGTATAACGTTATATACCATTACGTACTGACGCATAACATTATATAGTATTACCTTATGACGTATAACGTTATATAGTATTACGTTATAACGTATAACGTTATATACTATTACGTAATAACGTATAACGTTATATAGTAATACCTTATAACGTGTAACGTTATAAACCATTACGTACTGACTTCCAACGTGATATACTATTACGTAATAACGTATATCATTATATAGTATTACCTTATGACGTATAACGTTATGTACTATTACGTAATATCGTATAACGTTATGTAGTATTACCTTATAACGTATAACGTTATATACTATTACGTAATAACGTATAACGATATATAGTATTACCTTATGACGTATAACATTATACTCGATTACGTAATATCGTATAACGTTATGTAGTATTACCTTATAACGTATAACGTTATATACTAATACGTAATAACGTATAACGTTGTATACTAATACGTAAGAACGTATAACGTTATATAGTATTACGTTATAACGTATAACGTTATATACCATTACGTACTGACGTATAACGTTATATACTATTACGTAATAACGTATAACGTTATATAGTATTACCTTATGACGTATAACGTTATATACTATTACGTAATATCGCATAACGTTATGTAGTATTACCTTATAACGTATAACGTTATATACTATTACGTAATAACGTATAACGTTATATAGTAATACCTTATAACGTGCAACGTTATAAACCATTACGTACTGACATCTAACGTGATATACTATTACGTAATAACGTATATCATTATATAGTATTACCTTATGACGTATAACGTTATATACTATTACGTAATATCGTATAACGTTATATAGTATTACCATATGACGTATAACGTTATATACTATTACGTAATAACGTATAACGTTATATAGTATCACCTAATGACGTATAACGTTATATGCTATTACGTAATATCGTATAACGTTATATACTAGTACGTAAGGACGTATAACGATATATACTAATACGTAATAACGTATAACGTTATATAGTATCACCTTATGACGTATAACGTTATATACTATTACGTAATATCGTATAACGTTATATAGTATTACGTAATAACGTATAGCGTTATATAGTATAACCTTATGACGTATTACGTTATATACTATTACATAATAACGGATAACGTTATATGGTATTACCTTATAACGTATAACGTGATATACCATTACGTACTGACGTATAACGTTATATACTATTACGTAATAACGTATAACGTTATATAGTATTACCTTATGACGTATAACGTTAAACAATATTACGTAATAACGTATAACGTTATATAGTATTACCTTATGACGTATAACGTTATATACTATTACGTAATATCGTATAACGTTGTGTAGTATCACCTTATGACGTATAACGTTATATACTATTACGTAATATCGTATAACGCTATATACTACTACGTAAGAACGTATAACGATATATACTAATACCTAATAACGTATAACGTTATATAGTATCACCTTATGACGTATAACGTTATATACTATTACGTAATATCGTATAACGTTATATAATATTACGTAATATCGTATAACGTTATATACTACTACGTAAGATCGTATAACGATATATACTAATACGTAATAACGTATAACGTTATATAGTATCACCTTATGACGTATAACGTTATATACTATTACGTAATATCGTATAACGTTATATACTATTAAGTAATATTGTATAACGTTATATACTACTACGTAATAACGTATAACGTTATATGGTATCACCTTATGACGTATAACGTTATATACTATTACGTAATATCGTATAACGTTATATACTATTACGTAATATCGTATAACGTTATATACTACTACGTAAGAACGTATAACGATATATACTAATACGTAATAACGTATAACGTTATATAGTATCACCTTATGACGTATAACGTTATATACTATTACGTAATATCGTATAACGTTATATACTATTACGTAATATCGTATAACGTTATATACTATTACGTAATATCGTATAACGTTATATACTACTACGTAAGAACGTATAACGATATATACTAATACGTAATAACGTATAACGTTATATAGTATACCCTTATGGCGTATAACGTTATATAGTATACCCTTATGGCGTATAACGTTATATACCATTACGTACTGACGTATAACGTTATATACTATTACGTAATAACGTATAAAGTTATATGGTATTACCTTATAACGTAAAACGTTATATACTATTACGCAATAACGTATAACGTTATATAGTATCACCTTATGACGTATAACGTTATATACTATTACGTAATAACGTATAACGTTATATAGTATTACCTTATGGCGTATAACGTTATATAGTATTACGTTATAACGTATAACGTTATATACTATTACGTAATAACGCATAACGTTATATAGTATTACCATATGGCGTATAACGTTATATACTGTTACGTAATAACGTATAACGTTATATACTATTACGTAATAACGTATAACGTTATATAGTATTACCTTATGGCGTATAACGTTATATACTATTACGTAATATCGTATAACGTTATGTAGTATTACCTTATGGCGTATAACGTTATATACCATTACGTACTGACGTACAACGTTATATACTATTACGTAATACCGTATAACGTTATATGGTGTTACCTTATCACGTATAACGTTATGTACTATTACGTAATAACGTATAACGTTATATACTATTACGTAATAACGTATAACGTTATATACTATTACGTAATAACGTATAACGTTATATACTAATACGTAATAACGTATAACGTTGTATACTAATACGTAAGAACGTATAACGTTATATAGTATTACGTTATAACGTATAACGTTATATACCATTACGTACTGACGTATAACGTTATATACTATTACGTAATAACGTATAACGTTATATAGTATTACCTTATGACGTATAACGTTATATACTATTACGTAATATCGCATAACGTTATGTAGTATTACCTTATAACGTATAACGTTATATACTATTACGTAATAACGTATAACGTTATATAGTAATACCTTATAACGTGCAACGTTATAAACCATTACGTACTGACATCTAACGTGATATACTATTACGTAATAACGTATATCATTATATAGTATTACCTTATGACGTATAACGTTATATACTATTACGTAATATCGTATAACGTTATATAGTATTACCATATGACGTATAACGTTATATACTATTACGTAATAACGTATAACGTTATATAGTATCACCTTATGACGTATAACGTTATATGCTATTACGTAATATCGTATAACGTTATATACTACTACGTAAGGACGTATAACGGCATATACTAATACGTAATAACGTATAACGTTATATAGTATCACCTTATGACGTATAACGTTATATACTATTACGTAATATCGTATAACGTTATATAGTATTACGTAATAACGTATAGCGTTATATAGTATAACCTTATGACGTATTACGTTATATACTATTACATAATAACGGATAACGTTATATGGTATTACCTTATAACGTATAACGTGATATACCATTACGTACTGACGTATAACGTTATATAGTATTACGTAATAACGTATAACGTTATATAGTATAACCTTATGACGTATTACGTTATATACTATTACGTAATAACGTATAACGATATATAGTATTACCTTATGACGTATAACGTTATATACTATTACGTTATACTGTATAACGTTATATAGTATTACGTAATAACGTATAACGTTAGATACTATTACGTAATAACGTATGACGTTATATAGTATTACCTTATGACGTATAACGATATATACTATTACGTAATAACGTCTAACGATATATAGTATTACCTTATAACCTACAACGTTATATACTATTACGTAATAACGTATAACGTTATATACTATTACGTAATAACGTATGACGTTATATAGTATGACCTTATGACGTATAACGTTATATACTATTACGTAATAACGTCTAACGATATATAGTATTACCTTATAACCTACAACGTTATATACTATTACGTAATAACGTATAACGATATATACTATTACGTAATAACGTATAACGTTATATAGTATCACCTTATGACGTATAACGTTATATGCTATTACGTAATATCGTATAACGTTATATACTATTACGTAATATTGTATAACGTTATATACTACTACGTAATAACGTATAACGTTATATAGTATACCCTTATGGCGTATAACGTTATATACCATTACGTACTGACGTATAACGTTATATACTATTACGTAATAACGTATAACGTTATATACTAATACGTAATAACGTATAACGTTGTATACTAATACGTAAGAACGTATAACGTTATATAGTATTACGTTATAACGTATAACGTTATATACCATTACGTACTGACGTATAACGTTATATACTATTACGTAATAACGTATAACGTTATATAGTATTACGTAATAACGTATAACGTTATATACTAATACGTAATAACGTATAACGTTGTATACTAATACGTAAGAACGTATAACGTTATATAGTATTACGTTATAACGTATAACGTTATATACCATTACGTACTGACGTATAACGTTATATACTATTACGTAATAACGTATAACGTTATATAGTATTACCTTATGACGTATAACGTTATATACTATTACGTAATAACGTATAACGTTATATAGTAATACCTTATAACGTGCAACGTTATAAACCATTACGTACTGACATCTAACGTGATATACTATTACGTAATAACGTATATCATTATATAGTATTACCTTATGACGTATAACGTTATATACTATTACCTAATAACGTATAAAGTTATATGGTATTACCTTATAACGTAAAACGTTATATACTATTACGTAATAACGTATAACGTTATATACTATTACGTAATATCGTATAACGTTATATACTACTACGTAAGAACGTATAACGATATATACTAATACGTAATAACGTATAACGTTATATAGTATACCCTTATGGCGTATAACGTTATATACCATTACGTACTGACGTATAACGTTATATACTATTACGTATTAACGTATAAAGTTATATGGTATTACCTTATAACGTAAAACGTTATATACTATTACGCAATAACGTATAACGTTATATAGTATCACCTTATGACGTATAACGTTATATACTATTACGTAATAACGTATAACGTTATATAGTATTACCTTATGGCGTATAACGTTATATAGTATTACGTTATAACGTATAACGTTATATACTATTACGTAATAACGCATAACGTTATATAGTATTACCATATGGCGTATAACGTTATATACTATTACGTAATAACGTATAACGTTATATACTATTACGTAATAACGTATAACGTTATATAGTATTACCTTATGGCGTATAACGTTATATACTATTACGTAATATCGTATAACGTTATGAAGTATTACCTTATGGCGTATAACGTTATATACCATTACGTACTGACGTATAACGTTATATAGTATTACCTTATGACGTATAACGTTATATAGTATTACGTTCTAACGTATAACGTTATATACTATTACGTAGTAACGTATAACGTTATATAGTATTACCTTATGGCGTATAACGTTATATACCATTACGTACTGACGTATAACATTATATAGTATTACCTTATGACGTATAACGTTATATAGTATTACGTTATAACGTATAACGTTATATACTATTACGTAATAACGTATAACGTTATATAGTAATACCTTATAACGTGTAACGTTATAAACCATTACGTACTGACTTCCAACGTGATATACTATTACGTAATAACGTATATCATTATATAGTATTACCTTATGACGTATAACGTTATGTACTATTACGTAATATAGTATAACGTTATGTAGTATTACCTTATAACATATAACGTTATTTACTATTACGTAATAACGTATAACGATATATAGTATTACCTTATGACGTATAACGTTATATACTATTACGTAATATCGTATAACGTTATATACTATTACGTAATATCGTATAACGTTATATACTACTACGTAAGAACGTATAAAGTTATATAGTAATACCTTATAACGTATAACGTTATATACTATTACGTAATAACATATATCGTTATGTAGTATTACCTTATGACGTATAACGTTATACACTATTACGTAATATCGTATAACGTTATGTAGTATTACCTTATAACGTATAACGTTATATACTATTACGTAATAACATATATCGTTATGTAGTATTCCCTTATAACGTATAACGTTATATACTAAGACGTAATAACGTATAACGTTCTATACTAATACGTAATAACGTATAAAGTTATATAGTAATACCTTATAACGTATAACGTTATATACTATTACGTAATAACGTATAACGTTATATACTATTACGTAATAACGTATAACGTTATATAGTATGACATTATGACGTATAACGTCATATACTATTACGTAATAACGTATAACGTTATATACTATTACGTAATAACATATATCGTTATGTAGTATTCCCTTATAACGTATAACGTTATATACTAAGACGTAATAACGTATAACGTTCTATACTAATACGTAATAACGTATAAAGTTATATAGTAATACCTTATAACGTATAACGTTATATACTATTACGTAATAACGTATAACGTTATATACTATTACGTAATAACGTATAACGTTATATACTAATACGTAATAACGTATAACGTTGTATACTAATACGTAAGAACGTATAACGTTATATAGTATTACGTTATAACGTATAACGTTATATACCATTACGTACTGACGTATAACGTTATATACTATTACGTAATAACGTATAACGTTATATAGTATTACCTTATGACGTATAACGTTATATACTATTACGTAATAACGTATAACGTTATATAGTAATACCTTATAACGTGCAACGTTATAAACCATTACGTACTGACATCTAACGTGATATACTATTACGTAATAACGTATATCATTATATAGTATTACCTTATGACGTATAACGTTATATACTATTACGTAATATCGTATAACGTTATATACTATTACGTAATATCGTATAACGTTATATACTACTACGTAAGAACGTATAACGTTATATAGTATCACCTTATGACGTATAACGTTATATACTATTACGTAATATCGTATAACGTTATATACTATTACGTAATATTGTATAACGTTATATACTACTACGTAATAACGTATAACGTTATATAGTATCACCTTATGACGTATAACGTTATATACCATTACGTACTGACGTATAACGTTATATACTATTACCTAATAACGTATAAAGTTATATGGTATTACCTTATAACGTAAAATGTTATATACTATTACGTAATAACGTATAACGTTATATACTATTACGTAATATCGTATAACGTTATATACTACTACGTAAGAACGTATAACGATATATACTAATACGTAATAACGTATAACGTTATATAGAATACCCTTATGGCGTATAACGTTATATACCATTACGTACTGACGTATAACGTTATATACTATTACGTATTAACGTATAAAGTTATATGGTATTACCTTATAACGTAAAACGTTATATACTATTACGCAATAACGTATAACGTTATATAGTATCACCTTATGACGTATAACGTTATATACTATTACGTAATAACGTATAACGTTATATAGTATTACCTTATGGCGTATAACGTTATATAGTATTACGTTATAACGTATAACGTTATATACTATTACGTAATAACGCATAACGTTATATAGTATTACCATATGGCGTATAACGTTATATACTATTACGTAATAACGTATAACGTTATATACTATTACGTAATAACGTATAACGTTATATAGTATTACCTTATGGCGTATAACGTTATATACTATTACGTAATATCGTATAACGTTATGAAGTATTACCTTATGGCGTATAACGTTATATACCATTACGTACTGACGTATAACGTTATATAGTATTACCTTATGACGTATAACGTTATATAGTATTACGTTCTAACGTATAACGTTATATACTATTACGTAGTAACGTATAACGTTATATAGTATTACCTTATGGCGTATAACGTTATATACCATTACGTACTGACGTATAACATTATATAGTATTACCTTATGACGTATAACGTTATATAGTATTACGTTATAACGTATAACGTTATATACTATTACGTAATAACGTATAACGTTATATAGTAATACCTTATAACGTGTAACGTTATAAACCATTACATACTGACTTCCAACGTGATATACTATTACGTAATAACGTATATCATTATATAGTATTACCTTATGACGTATAACGTTATGTACTATTACGTAATATCGTATAACGTTATGTAGTATTACCTTATAACGTATAACGTTATATACTATTACGTAATAACGTATAACGATATATAGTATTACCTTATGACGTATAACATTATACTCGATTACGTAATATCGTATAACGTTATGTAGTATTACCTTATAACGTATAACGTTATATACTAATACGTAATAACGTATAACGTTGTATACTAATACGTAAGAACGTATAACGTTATATAGTATTACGTTATAACGTATAACGTTATATACCATTACGTACTGACGTATAACGTTATATACTATTACGTAATAACGTATAACGTTATATAGTATTACCTTATGACGTATAACGTTATATACTATTACGTAATATCGCATAACGTTATGTAGTATTACCTTATAACGTATAACGTTATATACTATTACGTAATAACGTATAACGTTATATAGTAATACCTTATAACGTGCAACGTTATAAACCATTACGTACTGACATCTAACGTGATATACTATTACGTAATAACGTATATCATTATATAGTATTACCTTATGACGTATAACGTTATATACTATTACGTAATATCGTATAACGTTATATAGTATTACCATATGACGTATAACGTTATATACTATTACGTAATAACGTATAACGTTATATAGTATCACCTAATGACGTATAACGTTATATGCTATTACGTAATATCGTATAACGTTATATACTAGTACGTAAGGACGTATAACGATATATACTAATACGTAATAACGTATAACGTTATATAGTATCACCTTATGACGTATAACGTTATATACTATTACGTAATATCGTATAACGTTATATAGTATTACGTAATAACGTATAGCGTTATATAGTATAACCTTATGACGTATTACGTTATATACTATTACATAATAACGGATAACGTTATATGGTATTACCTTATAACGTATAACGTGATATACCATTACGTACTGACGTATAACGTTATATACTATTACGTAATAACGTATAACGTTATATAGTATTACCTTATGACGTATAACGTTAAACAATATTACGTAATAACGTATAACGTTATATAGTATTACCTTATGACGTATAACGTTATATACTATTACGTAATATCGTATAACGTTGTGTAGTATCACCTTATGACGTATAACGTTATATACTATTACGTAATATCGTATAACGCTATATACTACTACGTAAGAACGTATAACGATATATACTAATACCTAATAACGTATAACGTTATATAGTATCACCTTATGACGTATAACGTTATATACTATTACGTAATATCGTATAACGTTATATAATATTACGTAATATCGTATAACGTTATATACTACTACGTAAGATCGTATAACGATATATACTAATACGTAATAACGTATAACGTTATATAGTATCACCTTATGACGTATAACGTTATATACTATTACGTAATATCGTATAACGTTATATACTATTAAGTAATATTGTATAACGTTATATACTACTACGTAATAACGTATAACGTTATATGGTATCACCTTATGACGTATAACGTTATATACTATTACGTAATATCGTATAACGTTATATACTATTACGTAATATCGTATAACGTTATATACTACTACGTAAGAACGTATAACGATATATACTAATACGTAATAACGTATAACGTTATATAGTATCACCTTATGACGTATAACGTTATATACTATTACGTAATATCGTATAACGTTATATACTATTACGTAATATCGTATAACGTTATATACTATTACGTAATATCGTATAACGTTATATACTACTACGTAAGAACGTATAACGATATATACTAATACGTAATAACGTATAACGTTATATAGTATACCCTTATGGCGTATAACGTTATATAGTATACCCTTATGGCGTATAACGTTATATACCATTACGTACTGACGTATAACGTTATATACTATTACGTAATAACGTATAAAGTTATATGGTATTACCTTATAACGTAAAACGTTATATACTATTACGCAATAACGTATAACGTTATATAGTATCACCTTATGACGTATAACGTTATATACTATTACGTAATAACGTATAACGTTATATAGTATTACCTTATGGCGTATAACGTTATATAGTATTACGTTATAACGTATAACGTTATATACTATTACGTAATAACGCATAACGTTATATAGTATTACCATATGGCGTATAACGTTATATACTGTTACGTAATAACGTATAACGTTATATACTATTACGTAATAACGTATAACGTTATATAGTATTACCTTATGGCGTATAACGTTATATACTATTACGTAATATCGTATAACGTTATGTAGTATTACCTTATGGCGTATAACGTTATATACCATTACGTACTGACGTACAACGTTATATACTATTACGTAATAACGTATAACGTTATATGGTGTTACCTTATCACGTATAACGTTATGTACTATTACGTAATAACGTATAACGTTATATACTATTACGTAATAACGTATAACGTTATATACTATTACGTAATAACGTATAACGTTATATACTAATACGTAATAACGTATAACGTTGTATACTAATACGTAAGAACGTATAACGTTATATAGTATTACGTTATAACGTATAACGTTATATACCATTACGTACTGACGTATAACGTTATATACTATTACGTAATAACGTATAACGTTATATAGTATTACCTTATGACGTATAACGTTATATACTATTACGTAATATCGCATAACGTTATGTAGTATTACCTTATAACGTATAACGTTATATACTATTACGTAATAACGTATAACGTTATATAGTAATACCTTATAACGTGCAACGTTATAAACCATTACGTACTGACATCTAACGTGATATACTATTACGTAATAACGTATATCATTATATAGTATTACCTTATGACGTATAACGTTATATACTATTACGTAATATCGTATAACGTTATATAGTATTACCATATGACGTATAACGTTATATACTATTACGTAATAACGTATAACGTTATATAGTATCACCTTATGACGTATAACGTTATATGCTATTACGTAATATCGTATAACGTTATATACTACTACGTAAGGACGTATAACGGCATATACTAATACGTAATAACGTATAACGTTATATAGTATCACCTTATGACGTATAACGTTATATACTATTACGTAATATCGTATAACGTTATATAGTATTACGTAATAACGTATAGCGTTATATAGTATAACCTTATGACGTATTACGTTATATACTATTACATAATAACGGATAACGTTATATGGTATTACCTTATAACGTATAACGTGATATACCATTACGTACTGACGTATAACGTTATATAGTATTACGTAATAACGTATAACGTTATATAGTATAACCTTATGACGTATTACGTTATATACTATTACGTAATAACGTATAACGATATATAGTATTACCTTATGACGTATAACGTTATATACTATTACGTTATACTGTATAACGTTATATAGTATTACGTAATAACGTATAACGTTAGATACTATTACGTAATAACGTATGACGTTATATAGTATTACCTTATGACGTATAACGATATATACTATTACGTAATAACGTCTAACGATATATAGTATTACCTTATAACCTACAACGTTATATACTATTACGTAATAACGTATAACGTTATATACTATTACGTAATAACGTATAACGTTATATACTAATACGTAATAACGTATAACGTTGTATACTAATACGTAAGAACGTATAACGTTATATAGTATTACGTTATAACGTATAACGTTATATACCATTACGTACTGACGTATAACGTTATATACTATTACGTAATAACGTATAACGTTATATAGTATTACCTTATGACGTATAACGTTATATACTATTACGTAATAACGTATAACGTTATATAGTAATACCTTATAACGTGCAACGTTATAAACCATTACGTACTGACATCTAACGTGATATACTATTACGTAATAACGTATATCATTATATAGTATTACCTTATGACGTATAACGTTATATACTATTACGTAATATCGTATAACGTTATATACTATTACGTAATATCGTATAACGTTATATACTACTACGTAAGAACGTATAACGTTATATAGTATCACCTTATGACGTATAACGTTATATACTATTACGTAATATCGTATAACGTTATATACTATTACGTAATATTGTATAACGTTATATACTACTACGTAATAACGTATAACGTTATATAGTATCACCTTATGACGTATAACGTTATATACCATTACGTACTGACGTATAACGTTATATACTATTACCTAATAACGTATAAAGTTATATGGTATTACCTTATAACGTAAAACGTTATATACTATTACGTAATAACGTATAACGTTATATACTATTACGTAATATCGTATAACGTTATATACTACTACGTAAGAACGTATAACGATATATACTAATACGTAATAACGTATAACGTTATATAGAATACCCTTATGGCGTATAACGTTATATACCATTACGTACTGACGTATAACGTTATATACTATTACGTATTAACGTATAAAGTTATATGGTATTACCTTATAACGTAAAACGTTATATACTATTACGCAATAACGTATAACGTTATATAGTATCACCTTATGACGTATAACGTTATATACTATTACGTAATAACGTATAACGTTATATAGTATTACCTTATGGCGTATAACGTTATATAGTATTACGTTATAACGTATAACGTTATATACTATTACGTAATAACGCATAACGTTATATAGTATTACCATATGGCGTATAACGTTATATACTATTACGTAATAACGTATAACGTTATATACTATTACGTAATAACGTATAACGTTATATAGTATTACCTTATGGCGTATAACGTTATATACTATTACGTAATATCGTATAACGTTATGAAGTATTACCTTATGGCGTATAACGTTATATACCATTACGTACTGACGTATAACGTTATATAGTATTACCTTATGACGTATAACGTTATATAGTATTACGTTCTAACGTATAACGTTATATACTATTACGTAGTAACGTATAACGTTATATAGTATTACCTTATGGCGTATAACGTTATATACCATTACGTACTGACGTATAACATTATATAGTATTACCTTATGACGTATAACGTTATATAGTATTACGTTATAACGTATAACGTTATATACTATTACGTAATAACGTATAACGTTATATAGTAATACCTTATAACGTGTAACGTTATAAACCATTACGTACTGACTTCCAACGTGATATACTATTACGTAATAACGTATATCATTATATAGTATTACCTTATGACGTATAACGTTATGTACTATTACGTAATATCGTATAACGTTATGTAGTATTACCTTATAACGTATAACGTTATATACTATTACGTAATAACGTATAACGATATATAGTATTACCTTATGACGTATAACATTATACTCGATTACGTAATATCGTATAACGTTATGTAGTATTACCTTATAACGTATAACGTTATATACTAATACGTAATAACGTATAACGTTGTATACTAATACGTAAGAACGTATAACGTTATATAGTATTACGTTATAACGTATAACGTTATATACAGTAGCGGACAAAAGTTTAAGACGATGATTTGTAAACCGGATTACAAACATCTTATACGCATATTGTTCTTCTATTCGGTTTGTCTCTTTGGAATAACGTAGCTGTATGTTTGACCTTCGTAACCTCAGACAGTCAGTTGTTAAATACAAACAATGTAGGAGTTACAACAGTTAGTTACCGCCTAGCACTTGGAAACAGTGGACATTAGTTTAAGACGATCTGTGTAAAACGTGAGTACGAGTACAGTTTTTGAACATTTTGATTCTGGAATGTCAAAATCATTGTTTAGTGTACCTTTTATTGCTTAAAATTCATTTAGGTAGGAACAGACTATGGGTAAATCAAAGAATTTACTTGAAAACGAAAGGGAACAAATCGTAAGGCTGCGAAAGCAAAGTAAAACCTTCACCGAAATAGCAAATATAGTGAACAGGTCAGAAACAGCTTGTAAACAAGCTTGGTATAAATTTTTAAAGACAGGCATGTATTGCGATCAACCGAAAAACGGAAGACCACGGAAAACAACACCGAAAATGGATCGCCGGATTCATCGATTGAGCGAAAAGGATCGTTTTCGTAGTGCAAATAATATTGCTGCGGAGATAAACTATGAAAACGATACACAAATTAGTGCTAGAACTGTTAGGAGAAGATTAGAAGACTTTAACTTAAGAGGACGAAAACCCCAAAAGAAACCACTGCTGAGTTCTAGGAATCGAAAAAGACGACTTGCATTTGCTAAAGCTCATAAGCATTGGACAAGTGAAGATTGGCAAAAGGTATTGTTTTCTGACGAATCGAAATTCAATCGCGTCTGTTCTGACGGGATACGGTACGTTAGACGTCGAATTGGCGAAAGTTTGAAAACACAGTGCGTTTTAAAAACTCTTAAACATGGTGGTGGCAACGTTATGGTGTGGGCGTGTTTTTCTCGAAGCGGCCCTGGTCCGATATGTCGTATCAATGGAATTATGGACCGTTTTCAATACAAGGACATACTCAAGAACACAATGTTACCTTTTGCACGCAACAATATGAGTGATGATTTTATTTTTCAAAATGATAATGATCCGAAGCACACGGCTCGGGTTGTGAAACAGTTTTTTCAAGAAGAAAATATCACCGTGCTGCCGTGGCCGTCGCAATCACCAGACATTAACCCAATCGAGAATTTGTGAAGCATCATAAAAAAGACAGTACAAGGTTATAAACCGAAAAATTTAAATGAACTTTACTCTACGATTGAAACAGCCTGGAATAATATTACGGTAGATTAATATAAAAAATTAATAGATTCTATGCCAAGAAGATGTACCGAAGGGATAAGAAATAACGGATATTGAACAAAATATTGAATTTAAACAAAAATTGTGTATATTTTTTAACCAAAAATTAATATTTTTTGTATAGTCTTAAACTTTTGACCGACGAAATATTATACAGATTTCGTTCCTTTTTTATAACTTAGCTATTGAGCAAAATATCAAAATGAAATTTTTTTTCTAAGTGTACAAACAAATGTACAATTAGTTAATACCAAAAGTAGAACACCGTATTTATATTTTTTATGGAAAGTAAATCAATTATTTATTTCTTCCATTTCGTCTTAAACTTTTGTCCGCTACTGTACCATTACGTACTGACGTATAACGTTATATACTATTACGTAATAACGTATAACGTTATATAGTATTACCTTATGACGTATAACGTTATATACTATTACGTAATATCGCATAACGTTATGTAGTATTACCTTATAACGTATAACGTTATATACTATTACGTAATAACGTATAACGTTATATAGTAATACCTTATAACGTGCAACGTTATAAACCATTACGTACTGACATCTAACGTGATATACTATTACGTAATAACGTATATCATTATATAGTATTACCTTATGACGTATAACGTTATATACTATTACGTAATATCGTATAACGTTATATAGTATTACCATATGACGTATAACGTTATATACTATTACGTAATAACGTATAACGTTATATAGTATCACCTAATGACGTATAACGTTATATGCTATTACGTAATATCGTATAACGTTATATACTAGTACGTAAGGACGTATAACGATATATACTAATACGTAATAACGTATAACGTTATATAGTATCACCTTATGACGTATAACGTTATATACTATTACGTAATATCGTATAACGTTATATAGTATTACGTAATAACGTATAGCGTTATACAGTATAACCTTATGACGTATTACGTTATATACTATTACATAATAACGGATAACGTTATATGGTATTACCTTATAACGTATAACGTGATATACCATTACGTACTGACGTATAACGTTATATACTATTACGTAATAACGTATAACGTTATATAGTATTACCTTATGACGTATAACGTTAAACAATATTACGTAATAACGTATAACGTTATATAGTATTACCTTATGACGTATAACGTTATATACTATTACGTAATATCGTATAACGTTGTGTAGTATCACCTTATGACGTATAACGTTATATACTATTACGTAATATCGTATAACGCTATATACTACTACGTAAGAACGTATAACGATATATACTAATACCTAATAACGTATAACGTTATATAGTATCACCTTATGACGTATAACGTTATATACTATTACGTAATATCGTATAACGTTATATAATATTACGTAATATCGTATAACGTTATATACTACTACGTAAGATCGTATAACGATATATACTAATACGTAATAACGTATAACGTTATATAGTATCACCTTATGACGTATAACGTTTTATACTATTACGTAATATCGTATAACGTTATATACTATTAAGTAATATTGTATAACGTTATATACTACTACGTAATAACGTATAACGTTATATGGTATCACCTTATGACGTATAACGTTATATACTATTACGTAATATCGTATAACGTTATATACTATTACGTAATATCGTATAACGTTATATACTACTACGTAAGAACGTATAACGATATATACTAATACGTAATAACGTATAACGTTATATAGTATCACCTTATGACGTATAACGTTATATACTATTACGTAATATCGTATAACGTTATATACTATTACGTAATATCGTATAACGTTATATACTATTACGTAATATCGTATAACGTTATATACTACTACGTAAGAACGTATAACGATATATACTAATACGTAATAACGTATAACGTTATATAGTATACCCTTATGGCGTATAACGTTATATAGTATACCCTTATGGCGTATAACGTTATATACCATTACGTACTGACGTATAACGTTATATACTATTACGTAATAACGTATAAAGTTATATGGTATTACCTTATAACGTAAAACGTTATATACTATTACGCAATAACGTATAACGTTATATAGTATCACCTTATGACGTATAACGTTATATACTATTACGTAATAACGTATAACGTTATATAGTATTACCTTATGGCGTATAACGTTATATAGTATTACGTTATAACGTATAACGTTATATACTATTACGTAATAACGCATAACGTTATATAGTATTACCATATGGCGTATAACGTTATATACTGTTACGTAATAACGTATAACGTTATATACTATTACGTAATAACGTATAACGTTATATAGTATTACCTTATGGCGTATAACGTTATATACTATTACGTAATATCGTATAACGTTATGTAGTATTACCTTATGGCGTATAACGTTATATACCATTACGTACTGACGTACAACGTTATATACTATTACGTAATAACGTATAACGTTATATGGTGTTACCTTATCACGTATAACGTTATGTACTATTACGTAATAACGTATAACGTTATATACTATTACGTAATAACGTATAACGTTATATACTATTACGTAATAACGTATAACGTTATATACTAATACGTAATAACGTATAACGTTGTATACTAATACGTAAGAACGTATAACGTTATATAGTATTACGTTATAACGTATAACGTTATATACCATTACGTACTGACGTATAACGTTATATACTATTACGTAATAACGTATAACGTTATATAGTATTACCTTATGACGTATAACGTTATATACTATTACGTAATATCGCATAACGTTATGTAGTATTACCTTATAACGTATAACGTTATATACTATTACGTAATAACGTATAACGTTATATAGTAATACCTTATAATGTGCAACGTTATAAACCATTACGTACTGACATCTAACGTGATATACTATTACGTAATAACGTATATCATTATATAGTATTACCTTATGACGTATAACGTTATATACTATTACGTAATATCGTATAACGTTATATAGTATTACCATATGACGTATAACGTTATATACTATTACGTAATAACGTATAACGTTATATAGTATCACCTTATGACGTATAACGTTATATGCTATTACGTAATATCGTATAACGTTATATACTACTACGTAAGGACGTATAACGGCATATACTAATACGTAATAACGTATAACGTTATATAGTATCACCTTATGACGTATAACGTTATATACTATTACGTAATATCGTATAACGTTATATAGTATTACGTAATAACGTATAGCGTTATATAGTATAACCTTATGACGTATTACGTTATATACTATTACATAATAACGGATAACGTTATATGGTATTACCTTATAACGTATAACGTGATATACCATTACGTACTGACGTATAACGTTATATAGTATTACGTAATAACGTATAACGTTATATAGTATAACCTTATGACGTATTACGTTATATACTATTACGTAATAACGTATAACGATATATAGTATTACCTTATGACGTATAACGTTATATACTATTACGTTATACTGTATAACGTTATATAGTATTACGTAATAACGTATAACGTTAGATACTATTACGTAATAACGTATGACGTTATATAGTATTACCTTATGACGTATAACGATATATACTATTACGTAATAACGTCTAACGATATATAGTATTACCTTATAACCTACAACGTTATATACTATTACGTAATAACGTATAACGTTATATACTATTACGTAATAACGTATGACGTTATATAGTATGACCTTATGACGTATAACGTTATATACTATTACGTAATAACGTCTAACGATATATAGTATTACCTTATAACCTACAACGTTATATACTATTACGTAATAACGTATAACGATATATACTATTACGTAATAACGTATAACGTTATATAGTATCACCTTATGACGTATAACGTTATATGCTATTACGTAATATCGTATAACGTTATATACTACTACGTAAGGACGTATAACGATATATACTAATACGTAATAACGTATAACGTTATATAGTATCACCTTATGACGTATAACGTTATATACTATTACGTAATATCGTATAACGTTATATACTATTACGTAATATTGTATAACGTTATATACTACTACGTAATAACGTATAACGTTATATAGTATCACCTTATGACGTATAACGTTATATACTATTACGTAATATCGTATAACGTTATATACTATTACGTAATATCGTATAACGTTATATACTATTACGTAATATCGTATAACGTTATATACTACTACGTAAGAACGTATAACGATATATACTAATACGTAATAACGTATAACGTTATATAGTATACCCTTATGGCGTATAACGTTATATACCATTACGTACTGACGTATAACGTTATATACTATTACGTAATAACGTATAACGTTATATACTACTACGTAATAACGTATAACGTTGTATACTATTACGTAAGAACGTATAACGTTATATAGTATTACGTTATAACGTATAACGTTATATACCATTACGTACTGACGTATAACGTTATATACTATTACGTAATAACGTATAACGTTATATAGTATTACGTAATAACGTATAACGTTATATACTAATACGTAATAACGTATAACGTTGTATACTAATACGTAAGAACGTATAACGTTATATAGTATTACGTTATAACGTATAACGTTATATACCATTACGTACTGACGTATAACGTTATATACTATTACGTAATAACGTATAACGTTATATAGTATTACCTTATGACGTATAACGTTATATACTATTACGTAATAACGTATAACGTTATATAGTAATACCTTATAACGTGCAACGTTATAAACCATTACGTACTGACATCTAACGTGATATACTATTACGTAATAACGTATATCATTATATAGTATTACCTTATGACGTATAACGTTATATACTATTACGTAATATCGTATAACGTTATATACTATTACGTAATATCGTATAACGTTATATACTACTACGTAAGAACGTATAACGTTATATAGTATCACCTTATGACGTATAACGTTATATACTATTACGTAATATCGTATAACGTTATATACTATTACGTAATATTGTATAACGTTATATACTACTACGTAATAACGTATAACGTTATATAGTATCACCTTATGACGTATAACGTTATATACCATTACGTACTGACGTATAACGTTATATACTATTACCTAATAACGTATAAAGTTATATGGTATTACCTTATAACGTAAAACGTTATATACTATTACGTAATAACGTATAACGTTATATACTATTACGTAATATCGTATAACGTTATATACTACTACGTAAGAACGTATAACGATATATACTAATACGTAATAACGTATAACGTTATATAGTATACCCTTATGGCGTATAACGTTATATACCATTACGTACTGACGTATAACGTTATATACTATTACGTATTAACGTATAAAGTTATATGGTATTACCTTATAACGTAAAACGTTATATACTATTACGCAATAACGTATAACGTTATATAGTATCACCTTATGACGTATAACGTTATATACTATTACGTAATAACGTATAACGTTATATAGTATTACCTTATGGCGTATAACGTTATATAGTATTACGTTATAACGTATAACGTTATATACTATTACGTAATAACGCATAACGTTATATAGTATTACCATATGGCGTATAACGTTATATACTATTACGTAATAACGTATAACGTTATATACTATTACGTAATAACGTATAACGTTATATAGTATTACCTTATGGCGTATAACGTTATATACTATTACGTAATATCGTATAACGTTATGAAGTATTACCTTATGGCGTATAACGTTATATACCATTACGTACTGACGTATAACGTTATATAGTATTACCTTATGACGTATAACGTTATATAGTATTACGTTCTAACGTATAACGTTATATACTATTACGTAGTAACGTATAACGTTATATAGTATTACCTTATGGCGTATAACGTTATATACCATTACGTACTGACGTATAACATTATATAGTATTACCTTATGACGTATAACGTTATATAGTATTACGTTATAACGTATAACGTTATATACTATTACGTAATAACGTATAACGTTATATAGTAATACCTTATAACGTGTAACGTTATAAACCATTACGTACTGACTTCCAACGTGATATACTATTACGTAATAACGTATATCATTATATAGTATTACCTTATGACGTATAACGTTATGTACTATTACGTAATATAGTATAACGTTATGTAGTATTACCTTATAACGTATAACGTTATTTACTATTACGTAATAACGTATAACGATATATAGTATTACCTTATGACGTATAACATTATTCTCGATTACATAATATCGTATAACGTTATGTAGTATTACCTTATAACGTATAACGTTATATACTAATACGTAATAACGTATAACGTTGTATACTAATACGTAAGAACGTATAACGTTATATAGTATTACGTTATAACGTATAACGTTATATACCATTACGTACTGACGTATAACGTTATATACTATTACGTAATAACGTATAACGTTATATAGTATTACCTTATGACGTATAACGTTATATACTATTACGTAATATCGCATAACGTTATGTAGTATTACCTTATAACGTATAACGTTATATACTATTACGTAATAACGTATAACGTTATATAGTAATACCTTATAACGTGCAACGTTATAAACCATTACGTACTGACATCTAACGTGATATACTATTACGTAATAACGTATATCATTATATAGTATTACCTTATGACGTATAACGTTATATACTATTACGTAATATCGTATAACGTTATATAGTATTACCATATGACGTATAACGTTATATACTATTACGTAATAACGTATAACGTTATATAGTATCACCTAATGACGTATAACGTTATATGCTATTACGTAATATCGTATAACGTTATATACTAGTACGTAAGGACGTATAACGATATATACTAATACGTAATAACGTATAACGTTATATAGTATCACCTTATGACGTATAACGTTATATACTATTACGTAATATCGTATAACGTTATATAGTATTACGTAATAACGTATAGCGTTATATAGTATAACCTTATGACGTATTACGTTATATACTATTACATAATAACGGATAACGTTATATGGTATTACCTTATAACGTATAACGTGATATACCATTACGTACTGACGTATAACGTTATATACTATTACGTAATAACGTATAACGTTATATAGTATTACCTTATGACGTATAACGTTAAACAATATTACGTAATAACGTATAACGTTATATAGTATTACCTTATGACGTATAACGTTATATACTATTACGTAATATCGTATAACGTTGTGTAGTATCACCTTATGACGTATAACGTTATATACTATTACGTAATATCGTATAACGCTATATACTACTACGTAAGAACGTATAACGATATATACTAATACCTAATAACGTATAACGTTATATAGTATCACCTTATGACGTATAACGTTATATACTATTACGTAATATCGTATAACGTTATATACTATTACGTAATATCGTATAACGTTATATACTACTACGTAAGAACGTATAACGATATATACTAATACGTAATAACGTATAACGTTATATAGTATCACCTTATGACGTATAACGTTATATACTATTACGTAATATCGTATAACGTTATATACTATTAAGTAATATTGTATAACGTTATATACTACTACGTAATAACGTATAACGTTATATGGTATCACCTTATGACGTATAACGTTATATACTATTACGTAATATCGTATAACGTTATATACTATTACGTAATATCGTATAACGTTATATACTACTACGTAAGAACGTATAACGATATATACTAATACGTAATAACGTATAACGTTATATAGTATCACCTTATGACGTATAACGTTATATACTATTACGTAATATCGTATAACGTTATATACTATTACGTAATATCGTATAACGTTATATACTATTACGTAATATCGTATAACGTTATATACTACTACGTAAGAACGTATAACGATATATACTAATACGTAATAACGTATAACGTTATATAGTATACCCTTATGGCGTATAACGTTATATACCATTACGTACTGACGTATAACGTTATATACTATTACGTAATAACGTATAAAGTTATATGGTATTACCTTATAACGTAAAACGTTATATACTATTACGCAATAACGTATAACGTTATATAGTATCACCTTATGACGTATAACGTTATATACTATTACGTAATAACGTATAACGTTATATAGTATTACCTTATGGCGTATAACGTTATATAGTATTACGTTATAACGTATAACGTTATATACTATTACGTAATAACGCATAACGTTATATAGTATTACCATATGGCGTATAACGTTATATACTGTTACGTAATAACGTATAACGTTATATACTATTACGTAATAACGTATAACGTTATATAGTATTACCTTATGGCGTATAACGTTATATACTATTACGTAATATCGTATAACGTTATGTAGTATTACCTTATGGCGTATAACGTTATATACCATTACGTACTGACGTACAACGTTATATACTATTACGTAATAACGTATAACGTTATATGGTGTTACCTTATCACGTATAACGTTATATACTATTACGTAATATCGCATAACGTTATGTAGTATTACCTTATAACGTATAACGTTATATACTAATACGTAATAACGTATAACGTTGTATACTAATACGTAAGAACGTATAACGTTATATAGTATTACGTTATAACGTATAACGTTATATACCATTACGTACTGACGTATAACGTTATATACTATTACGTAATAACGTATAACGTTATATAGTATTACCTTATGACGTATAACGTTATATACTATTACGTAATATCGCATAACGTTATGTAGTATTACCTTATAACGTATAACGTTATATACTATTACGTAATAACGTATAACGTTATATAGTAATACCTTATAACGTGCAACGTTATAAACCATTACGTACTGACATCTAACGTGATATACTATTACGTAATAACGTATATCATTATATAGTATTACCTTATGACGTATAACGTTATATACTATTACGTAATATCGTATAACGTTATATAGTATTACCATATGACGTATAACGTTATTTACTATTACGTAATAACGTATAACGTTATATAGTATCACCTTATGACGTATAACGTTATATGCTATTACGTAATATCGTATAACGTTATATACTACTACGTAAGGACGTATAACGGCATATACTAATACGTAATAACGTATAACGTTATATAGTATCACCTTATGACGTATAACGTTATATACTATTACGTAATATCGTATAACGTTATATAGTATTACGTAATAACGTATAGCGTTATATAGTATAACCTTATGACGTATTACGTTATATACTATTACATAATAACGGATAACGTTATATGGTATTACCTTATAACGTATAACGTGATATACCATTACGTACTGACGTATAACGTTATATAGTATTACGTAATAACGTATAACGTTATATAGTATAACCTTATGACGTATTACGTTATATACTATTACGTAATAACGTATAACGATATATAGTATTACCTTATGACGTATAACGTTATATACTATTACGTTATACTGTATAACGTTATATAGTATTACGTAATAACGTATAACGTTAGATACTATTACGTAATAACGTATGACGTTATATAGTATTACCTTATGACGTATAACGATATATACTATTACGTAATAACGTCTAACGATATATAGTATTACCTTATAACCTACAACGTTATATACTATTACGTAATAACGTATAACGTTATATACTATTACGTAATAACGTATGAAGTTATATAGTATGACCTTATGACGTATAACGTTATATACTATTACGTAATAACGTCTAACGATATATAGTATTACCTTATAACCTACAACGTTATATACTATTACGTAATAACGTATAACGATATATACTATTACGTAATAACGTATAACGTTATATAGTATCACCTTATGACGTATAACGTTATATGCTATTACGTAATATCGTATAACGTTATATACTACTACGTAAGGACGTATAACGATATATACTAATACGTAATAACGTATAACGTTATATAGTATCACCTTATGACGTATAACGTTATATACTATTACGTAATATCGTATAACGTTATATACTATTACGTAATAGTATATAACGTTATATACTACTACGTAATAACGTATAACGTTATATAGTATCACCTTATGACGTATAACGTTATATACTATTACGTAATATCGTATAACGTTATATACTATTACGTAATATCGTATAACGTTATATACTATTACGTAATATCGTATAACGTTATATACTACTACGTAAGAACGTATAACGATATATACTAATACGTAATAACGTATAACGTTATATAGTATACCCTTATGGCGTATAACGTTATATACCATTACGTACTGACGTATAACGTTATATACTATTACGTAATAACGTATAACGTTATATACTAATACGTAATAACGTATAACGTTGTATACTAATACGTAAGAACGTATAACGTTATATAGTATTACGTTATAACGTATAACGTTATATACCATTACGTACTGACGTATAACGTTATATACTATTACGTAATAACGTATAACGTTATATAGTATTACGTAATAACGTATAACGTAATATACTAATACGTAATAACGTATAACGTTGTATACTAATACGTAAGAACGTATAACGTTATATAGTATTACGTTATAACGTATAACGTTATATACCATTACGTACTGACGTATAACGTTATATACTATTACGTAATAACGTATAACGTTATATAGTATTACCTTATGACGTATAACGTTATATACTATTACGTAATAACGTATAACGTTATATAGTAATACCTTATAACGTGCAACGTTATAAACCATTACGTACTGACATCTAACGTGATATACTATTACGTAATAACGTATATCATTATATAGTATTACCTTATGACGTATAACGTTATATACTATTACGTAATATCGTATAACGTTATATACTATTACGTAATATCGTATAACGTTATATACTACTACGTAAGAACGTATAACGTTATATAGTATCACCTTATGACGTATAACGTTATATACTATTACGTAATATCGTATAACGTTATATACTATTACGTAATATCGTATAACGTTATATACTACTACGTAAGAACGTATAACGATATATACTAATACGTAATAACGTATAACGTTATATAGTATACCCTTATGGCGTATAACGTTATATACCATTACGTACTGACGTATAACGTTATATACTATTACGTATTAACGTATAAAGTTATATGGTATTACCTTATAACGTAAAACGTTATATACTATTTCGCAATAACGTATAACGTTATATAGTATCACCTTATGACGTATAACGTTATATACTATTACGTAATAACGTATAACGTTATATAGTATTACCTTATGGCGTATAACGTTATATAGTATTACGTTATAACGTATAACGTTATATACTATTACGTAATAACGCATAACGTTATATAGTATTACCATATGGCGTATAACGTTATATACTATTACGTAATAACGTATAACGTTATATACTATTACGTAATAACGTATAACGTTATATAGTATTACCTTATGGCGTATAACGTTATATACTATTACGTAATATCGTATAACGTTATGAAGTATTACCTTATGGCGTATAACGTTATATACCATTACGTACTGACGTATAACGTTATATAGTATTACCTTATGACGTATAACGTTATATAGTATTACGTTCTAACGTATAACGTTATATACTATTACGTAATAACGTATAACGTTATGAAGTATTACCTTATGGCGTATAACGTTATATACCATTACGTACTGACGTATAACGTTATATAGTATTACCTTATGACGTATAACGTTATATAGTATTACGTTCTAACGTATAACGTTATATACTATTACGTAATAACGTATAACGTTATATAGTATTACCTTATGGCGTATAACGTTATATACCATTACGTACTGACGTATAACATTATATAGTATTACCTTATGACGTATAACGTTATATAGTATTACGTTATAACGTATAACGTTATATACTATTACGTAATAACGTATAACGTTATATAGTAATACCTTATAACGTGTAACGTTATAAACCATTACGTACTGACTTCCAACGTGATATACTATTACGTAATAACGTATATCATTATATAGTATTACCTTATGACGTATAACGTTATGTACTATTACGTAATATCGTATAACGTTATGTAGTATTACCTTATAACGTATAACGTTATATACTATTACGTAATAACGTATAACGATATATAGTATTACCTTATGACGTATAACATTATACTCGATTACGTAATATCGTATAACGTTATGTAGTATTACCTTACAACGTATAACGTTATATACTATTACGTAATAACGTATAACGTTATATACTATTACGTAATAACGTATAACGTTATATACTAATACGTAATAACGTATAACGTTGTATACTAATACGTAAGAACGTATAACGTCATATAGTATTACGTTATAACGTATAACGTTATATGCCATTACGTACTGACGTATAACGTTATATACTATTACGTAATAACGTATAACGTTATATAGTATTACCTTATGACGTATAACGTTATATACTATTACGTAATATCGCATAACGTTATGTAGTATTACCTTATAACGTATAACGTTATATACTATTACGTAATAACGTATAACGTTATATAGTAATACCTTATAACGTGCAACGTTATAAACCATTACGTACTGACATCTAACGTGATATACTATTACGTAATAACGTATATCATTATATAGTATTACCTTATGACGTATAACGTTATATACTATTACGTAATATCGTATAACGTTATATAGTATTACCATATGACGTATAACGTTATATACTATTACGTAATAACGTATAACGTTATATAGTATCACCTTATGACGTATAACGTTATATGCTATTACGTAATATCGTATAACGTTATATACTACTACGTAAGGACGTATAACGGCATATACTAATACGTAATAACGTATAACGTTATATAGTATCACCTTATGACGTATAACGTTATATACTATTACGTAATATCGTATAACGTTATATAGTATTACGTAATAACGTATAGCGTTATATAGTATAACCTTATGACGTATTACGTTATATACTATTACATAATAACGGATAACGTTATATGGTATTACCTTATAACGTATAACGTGATATACCATTACGTACTGACGTATAACGTTATATAGTATTACGTAATAACGTATAACGTTATATAGTATAACCTTATGACGTATTACGTTATATACTATTACGTAATAACGTATAACGATATATGGTATTACCTTATGACGTATAACGTTAGATACTATTACGTTATACTGTATAACGTTATATAGTATTACGTAATAACGTATAACGTTAGATACTATTACGTAATAACGTATGACGTTATATAGTATTACCTTATGACGTATAACGATATATACTATTACGTAATAACGTCTAACGATATATAGTATTACCTTATAACCTACAACGTTGTATACTATTACGTAATAACGTATAACGTTATATACTATTACGTAATAACGTATGACGTTATATAGTATGACCTTATGACGTATAACGTTATATACTATTACGTAATAACGTCTAACGATATATAGTATTACCTTATAACCTACAACGTTATATACTATTACGTAATAACGTATAACGATATATACTATTACGTAATAACGTATAACGTTATATAGTATCACCTTATGACGTATAACGTTATATGCTATTACGTAATATCGTATAACGTTATATACTACTACGTAAGGACGTATAACGATATATACTAATACGTAATAACGTATAACGTTATATAGTATCACCTTATGACGTATAACGTTATATACTATTACGTAATATCGTATAACGTTATATACTATTACGTAATATTGTATAACGTTATATACTACTACGTAATAACGTATAACGTTATATAGTATCACCTTATGACGTATAACGTTATATACTATTACGTAATATCGTATAACGTTATATACTATTACGTAATATCGTATAACGTTATATACTATTACGTAATATCGTATAACGTTATATACTACTACGTAAGAACGTATAACGATATATACTAATACGTAATAACGTATAACGTTATATAGTATACCCTTATGGCGTATAACGTTATATACCATTACGTACTGACGTATAACGTTATATACTATTACCTAATAACGTATAAAGTTATATGGTATTACCTTATAACGTTAAACGTTATATACTATTACGTAATAACGTATAACGTTATATACTATTACGTAATATCGTATAACGTTATATACTACTACGTAAGAACGTATAACGATATATACTAATACGTAATAACGTATAACGTTATATAGTATACCCTTATGGCGTATAACGTTATATACCATTACGTACTGACGTATAACGTTATATACTATTACGTAATAACGTATAAAGTTATATGGTATTACCTTATAACGTAAAACGTTATATACTATTACGCAATAACGCATAACGTTATATAGTATCACCTTATGACGTATAACGTTATATACTATTACGTAATAACGTATAACGTTATATAGTATTACCTTATGGCGTATAACGTTATATAGTATTACGTTATAACGTATAACGTTATATACTATTACGTAATAACGTATAACGTTATATAGTATTACCTTATGGCGTATAACGTTATATACTATTACGTAATAACGTATAACGTTATATAGTATTACCTTATGGCGTATAACGTTATATACTATTACGTAATATCGTATAACGTTATGTAGTATTACCTTATGGCGTATAACGTTATATACCATTACGTACTGACGTATAACGTTATATAGTATTACCTTATGACGTATAACGTTATATAGTATTACGTTATAACGTATAACGTTATATACTATTACGTAATAACGTATAACGTTATATAGTATTACCTTATGGCGTATAACGTTATATACCATTACGTACTGACGTATAACGTTATATAGTATTACCTTATGACGTATAACGTTATATAGTATTACGTTATAACGTATAACGTTATATACTAATACGTAATAACGTATAACGTTATATAGTATCACCTTATGACGTATAACGTTATATACTATTACGTAATATCGTATAACGTTATATACTATTACGTAATATTGTATAACGTTATATACTACTACGTAATAACGTATAACGTTATATGGTATCACCTTATGACGTATAACGTTATATACTATTACGTAATATCGTATAACGTTATATACTATTACGTAATATCGTATAACGTTATATACTACTACGTAAGAACGTATAACGATATATACTAATACGTAATAACGTATAACGTTATATAGTATCACCTTATGACGTATAACGTTATATACTATTACGTAATATCGTATAACGTTATATACTATTACGTAATATCGTATAACGTTATATACTATTACGTAATATCGTATAACGTTATATACTACTACGTAAGAACGTATAACGATATATACTAATACGTAATAACGTATAACGTTATATAGTATACCCTTATGGCGTATAACGTTATATACCATTACGTACTGACGTATAACGTTATATACTATTACGTAATAACGTATAAAGTTATATGGTATTACCTTATAACGTAAAACGTTATATACTATTACGCAATAACGTATAACGTTATATAGTATCACCTTATGACGTATAACGTTATATACTATTACGTAATAACGTATAACGTTATATAGTATTACCTTATGGCGTATAACGTTATATAGTATTACGTTATAACGTATAACGTTATATACTATTACGTAATAACGCATAACGTTATATAGTATTACCATATGGCGTATAACGTTATATACTGTTACGTAATAACGTATAACGTTATATACTATTACGTAATATCGTATAACGTTATATAGTATTACGTAATAACGTATAGCGTTATATAGTATAACCTTATGACGTATTACGTTATATACTATTACATAATAACGGATAACGTTATATGGTATTACCTTATAACGTATAACGTGATATACCATTACGTACTGACGTATAACGTTATATAGTATTACGTAATAACGTATAACGTTATATAGTATAACCTTATGACGTATTACGTTATATACTATTACGTAATAACGTATAACGATATATAGTATTACCTTATGACGTATAACGTTATATACTATTACGTTATACCGTATAACGTTATATAGTATTACGTAATAACGTATAACGTTATATACTATTACGTAATAACGTATGACGTTATATAGTATTACCTTATGACGTATAACGGTATATACTATTACGTAATAACGTCTAACGATATATAGTATTACCTTATAACCTACAACGTTATATACTATTACGTAATAACGTATAACGTTATATGGTGTTACCTTATCACGTATAACGTTATATAATATTATGTAATAACGTATAACGTTAATATAGTATTGCCTTATGGCGTATAACGTTATATACCATTACGTACTGACTTCCAACGTGATATACTATTACGTAATAACGTATATCATTATATAGTATTACCTTATGACGTATAACGTTATGTACTATTACGTAATAACGTATAACGTTATATACTATTACGTAATAACGTATAACGTTATATACTATTACGTAATAACGTATAACGTTACATACTAATACGTAATAACGTATAACGTTGTATACTAATACGTAAGAACGTATAACGTTATATAGTATTACGTCATAACGTATAACGTTATATACCATTACGTACTGACGTATAACGTTATATACTATTACGTAATAACGTATAACGTTATATAGTATTACCTTATGACGTATAACGTTATATACTATTACGTAATATCGCATAACGTTATGTAGTGTTACCTTATAACGTATAACGTTATATACTATTACGTAATAACGTATAACGTTATATAGTAATACCTTATAACGTGCAACGTTATAAACCATTACGTACTGACATCTAACGTGATATACTATTACGTAATAACGTATATCATTATATAGTATTACCTTATGACGTATAACGTTATATACTATTACGTAATATCGTATAACGTTATATAGTATTACCATATGACGTATAACGTTATATACTATTACGTAATAACGTATACCGTTATATAGTATCACCTTATGACGTATAACGTTATATGCTATTACGTAATATCGTATAACGTTATATACTACTACGTAAGGACGTATAACGGCATATACTAATACGTAATAACGTATAACGTTATGTAGTATCACCTTATGACGTATAACGTTATATACTATTACGTAATATCGTATAACGTTATATAGTATTACGTAATAACGTATAGCGTTATATAGTATAACCTTATGACGTATTACGTTATATACTATTACATAATAACGGATAACGTTATATGGTATTACCTTATAACGTATAACGTGATATACCATTACGTACTGACGTATAACGTTATATAGTATTACGTAATAACGTATAACGTTATATAGTATAACCTTATGACGTATTACGTTATATACTATTACGTAATAACGTATAACGATATATAGTATTACCTTATGACGTATAACGTTATATACTATTACGTTATACCGTATAACGTTATATAGTATTACGTAATAACGTATAACGTTATATACTATTACGTAATAACGTATGACGTTATATAGTATTACCTTATGACGTATAACGGTATATACTATTACGTAATAACGTCTAACGATATATAGTATTACCTTATAACCTACAACGTTATATACTATTACGTAATAACGTATAACGTTATATACTATTACGTAATAACGTATAACGTTATATAGTATTACCTTATAACGTATAACGTTATATACTATTACGTAATATCGTATAACGTTATGTAGTATTACCTTATAACGTATAACGTTATATACTATTACGTAATAACGTATGACGTTATATAGTATGACATTATGACGTATAACGTTATATACTATTACGTAATAACGTCTAACGATATATAGTATTACCTTATAACCTACAACGTTATATACTATTACGTAATAACGTATAACGTTATATACTATTACGTAATAACGTATAACGTTATATAGTATTACCTTATAACGTATAACGTTATATACTATTACGTAATATCGTATAACGTTATGTAGTATTACCTTATAACGTATAACGTTATATACTATCACGTAATAACGTATATCGTTATGTAGTATTACCTTATAACGTATAACGTTATATACTATTACGTAATAACGTATAACGTTATATACTATTACGTAATAACGTATAACGTTATATACTATTACGTAATATCGTATAACGTTATGTAGTGTTACCTTATGGCGTATAACGTTATATACCATTACGTACTGACGTATAACGCTATATAGTATTACCTTATGACGTATAACGTTATATAGTATTACGTTATAACGTATAACGTTATATACTATTACGTAATAACGTATAACGTTATATAGTATTACCTTATGGCGTATAACGTTATATACCATTACGTACTGACGTACAACGTTATATACTATTACGTAATAACGTATAACGTTATATGGTGTTACCTTATCACGTATAACGTTATATAATATTATGTAATAACGTATAACGTTATATAGTATTACCTTATGGCGTATAACGTTATATACCATTACGTACTGACTTCCAACGTGATATACTATTACGTAATAACGTATATCATTATATAGTATTACCTTATGACGTATAACGTTATGTACTATTACGTAATATCGTATAACGTTATGTAGTATTACCTTATAACGTATAACGTTATATACTATTACGTAATAACGTATAACGATATAAGGTATTACCTTATGACGTATAACCTTATATACTATTACGTAATATCGTATAACGTTATGTAGTATTACCTTATAACGTATAACGTTATATACTATTACGTAATAACGTATAACGTTATATACTATTACGTAATAACGTATAACGTTATATAGTATTACGTAATAACGTATAACGTTATATAGTAATACCTTATGACGTATAACGTTATATACTATTACGTAATATCGTATAACGTTATGTAGTATTACCTTATAACGTATAACGTTATATACTATTACGTAATATCATATATCGTTATGTAGTATTCCCTTATAACGTATAACGTTATATACTAAGACGTAATAACGTATAACGTTCTATACTAATACGTAATAACGTATAAAGTTATATAGTAATACCTTATAACGTATAACGATATATACTATTACGTAATACCGTATAACGTTATATAGTAATACCTTATGACGTATAACGTTATATACTATTACGTAATATCGTATAACGTTATGTAGTATTACCTTATAACGTATAACGTTATATACTATTACGTAATAACGTATAACGATATATAGTATTACCTTATGACGTATAACGTTATATACTATTACGTAATATCGTATAACGTTATGTAGTATTACCTTATAACGTATAACGTTATATAGTATTACGTAATAACGTATAACGTTATATAGTATTACGTAATAACGTATAACGTTATATAGTAATACCTTATGACGTATAACGTTATATACTATTACGTAATATCGTATAACGTTATGTAGTATTACCATATAACGTATAACGTTATATACTATTACGTAATAACATATATCGTTATGTAGTATTCCCTTATAACGTATAACGTTATATACTAAGACGTAATAACGTATAACGTTCTATACTAATACGTAATAACGTATAAAGTTATATAGTAATACCTTATAACGTATAACGATATATACTATTACGTAATAACGTATAACGTTATATAGTATGACATTATGACGTATAACGTCATATACTATTACGTAATAACGTATAACGTTATATACTATTATGTAATATCGTATAACGTTATATAGTATTACCTTATGACGTATAACGTTATATACTATTACGTAATATCGTATAACGTTATGTAGTATTACCTTATAACGTATAACGTTATATACTATTACGTAATAACGTATAACGTTATATAGTAATACCTTATAACGTGTAGCGTTATAAACCATTACGTACTGACATCTAACGTGATATACTATTACGTAATAACGTATATCACTATATAGTATTACCTTATGGCGTATAACGTTATATACTATTACGTAATATCGTATAACGTTATGTAGTATTACCTTATGGCGTATAACGTTATATACCATTACGTACTGACGTATAACGTTATATAGTATTACCTTATGACGTATAACGTTATATAGTATTACGTTATAACGTATAACGTTATATACTATTACGTAATAACGTATAACGTTATATAGTATTACCTTATGGCGTATAACGTTATATACCATTACGTACTGACGTATAACGTTATATACTATTACGTACTGACGTATAACGTTATATGGTATTACCTTATAACGTATAACGTTATATACTATTACGTACTGACGCATAACGTTATATACTATTACGTAATAACGTATAACGTTATATAGTATAACCTTATGACGTATTACGTTATATACTATTACGTAATAACGTATAACGATATATAGTATTACCTTATGACGTATAACGTTATATACCATTACGTACTGACATATAACGTTATATACCATTACGTAATAACGTATAACGTTATATACTATTACGTAATATCGTATAACGTTATGTAGTATTACCTTATAACGTATAACGTTATATACTATCACGTAATAACGTATATCGTTATGTAGTATTACCATATAACGTATAAAGTTATATACTATTAGGTAATAACGTATAACGTTATATAGTATGACAGTATGACGTATAACGTCATATACTATTACGTAATAACGTATAACGTTATATGGTATTACCTTATAACGTATAACGTTATATACTATTACTTAATAACGTATAACGTTATATAGTATTACGTAATAACGTATAACGTTATACGTTATATGGTAGTACTTACTACGTTATACATTTTAGGGTAATACTACATAACGTTATACGTTATAACGTAATAGTATATAACGTTATACGTTATAAGGTGATACTACATAAAGTTATACGATATAATGTAATAATATATAACGTTATACGTTATAACGTAACACTACATAACTTTATACGTTATAAGGTAATACTACATAACGTTATACGTCATAAGGTAATCCTATATAACGTTATACGTTATAACGTAATAGTATATAACTTTATACGTTAGAAGGTAATACTACATAACGTTATACGTTATAAAGTGATACTACATAACGTTATACGTCATAAGGTTATACTATATAACGTTATACGTTATAGGGTTATACCACATAACGTTATACGCTATTACGTATTAGTATATAACGTTATACGTTATTACGTAATAGTATTTAACGTTATTTGTTAGTACGTAATAGTATATAACGTTATACTTTATAAGGTAATACTATATAACGTTATACGTTATAAGGTAATATTATGTGACGTTATACGTTACAACGTAGTAGTATACACCGTTATACGTTATAAGGTAATGGCATATAACGGTATACGATAGAAGGTAATACTATACAACGTTATACGTTATATGGTAGCTCTTCATAGCCTTATACGTTATAGGGTAATAGTATATAACGATATACTATATAAGGTAATACTATATAACGTTATACGTTATATGTGATGTAATACTGTATTACGTATTGCTGTTGAACCTGATACCATACAAAGTGTTACGATATTACGTAATACTGTATAACGTAATACTATACACCGTATTACAGTATATCACAATACTGTATACCGTAATACGTTGTACGTAATACAACAATTCGTAATACGTTATATCGTAAAACAATACAGCATAACACTATATACCGTAATACTGTGCAACTATATAATAGAATACTAAAGTACAACATATATACAATACAGTATATATTGCAATGCTAGAGAACCTAATACATTGTAACATTATACAATATAACGAAATTCTATAAGACATGTTACATTATGTCGTTATAGAATATAACGTAATAAATCTAAGAAACAGTATTTTTTGATGGTTAAGGTGATCGATCTCTCAGGAATGACCTCATGTTGCGTAACAGACGGATATTTTATAATATAATTTTAGGCTAGATATTTAGTTGAGATATAAGTACACGGTAACGTAGATGAAATTAAATTCCGATCGAGTTTTACTAACGCAACGTTGAACGACATTAAATAATCTGTCAGCGGATTTTCCCATCAGTCTTAAAATATATTCTTCCTTCAAAAAAGTATGTCCCATTTCTGAAATCTTCGAACAAAATTATCTACCGATGTCGAAATTATGTTTCGTGTAAAATACACGTTAGTACGTAATGTTTCGTTTGATATCCTTCGTAAGCATTGAAAATGAGGAATCTCGTTTAGACCGGGTGGTCATTCTCTGCCTCATCTTTTCCGCATCTTCCGCTCGTGCGTCTATTCCAGCAGCGAACGCCAACCCTGTGCTTGTATAATTTCTCTACCCTCGGCCCTCAGAAATTCGTCTGGAAAGTCGAAACCGCAAATTGGTGATCCGTCGTGGCTCGGAAAGTAGAATATTTCATGCCGAAACCTGCTCGATCTTTCATCCTTTGCCCTTCGACTTTCTAGTCAACCGATTCTTCATGGCCCACTCCGCCACTCTGTCTTTGGCAAATCAGGTCCACGACACTGTGTCGGCGAAACGCCAGGTCCAAAATGCAACAAAATGAACTTGTTATTTGAATTCTGTTAAGAATTGTGGATCTTTGGTGCCGAAATAATGTTACAGGAACATTGAATATACACTGGGGTTTAATATTAAAATAATAATATATTTATTATAAGAAGGATTTCTCACATATTCTTCGATTCACACTTGCACGCGTCTCCGCACTTTTCCCACACACGACCCCTAACCGATTCTCTTTCCAGATGCTTCCAAACTCCCGCCGATCGTCATTTGTCCTAACAAAAGTCTGGACGCTCACCGACGCTTACACACATGTATCCACACACTGATACTCACACACAAGTAACTCTAATACGCATTTAACCCAGTCCAGCACGGAAAATTATACATATCTCAACAAATTCTATCCTCTTTGAGTGAATCGTTGGATATTAAGAAACCATCGATGTTCAAGGAAATAACGAGCCGCGTTCGTTTTGTCGAATTTATTAAATTACCAATTACAAGAAGTTGAAATTATTGTGTTTAACGCATTTATACAACAGCCTTCTCATTTATTTTTCAAGTATTTAAATCGAGCATTTTTATTATTAAAAATAATTACTCAAAGACATAAAAGATTAATTATACAAAACACAAAACGTGTGAGCCGGAGATAAAACCTGCGACCATGGGTACTCATACAAATAGGTGCTGAGACCGTGCAGGGATAATTGGCTGGAGAGTCAATTTGCTGGGACCGAGTTATATGCTGGGCAGCTCCGCCTCTTCGTGACCCCCGCTGGTAACGACGCGGCACAATGCATGCATAGTCGGCTAAGCAACCTGCCGTCAGAAAGGGTAGGTTCAACTTGTCCAATGAGCCGCAAGGGGAGGGGAGGGTTTTTCCAAGTCGCGCGCCGCCCATCTATACACGTGGCTTTCCGGGCGGTGGGCGCAAGAGAGTAGATGAGAATGAAAACGAACACCTAGAAGCCAGCAAAGTCAGTATGAATTCTTATTCGGGGTATCGTGCGGTCGACCAAAAGATCAGGCCCTAAAATCTCGTTTCCGTATTAGCGATTTTGAAACGGCGATTTATGAAACGCTGGCCACGCTTTTGTTACTCCTATATTGTTCCTGCTGACCGTTAAGGCAGGCAACCAGGTTCGTCATAAGACTAAAACGTGTCTGCAATCCTTTTAATTAACGCCACCGCCTTTTTATACCTTCGCGCGACTCCCTTAATTAACTCGCGCGCCCACTTTTCGATAGGCCGGCTTAATAAAACTCGAAAATATAATTCACTGGAGAATTTATTTACGTCAGGTGTCGTTGCGATCATCAGCCTTTTAGGAAACAAACCTTCGACAAAGTTACGATGTTTCACAGCTCTTACAATATGATAAATTTTAATTAATTAATTTTCCTGTTCTTCTTTACCTTTTTCGTGTCTACGCGTTTAAAATTTCTACATCATCGTAGGAAATATTTCGAATATTCGGGGCTCAAATGAAATTTCCACGGGTTGGCCCGCGAAAATACATATAATATGCCTGTTAATGATGAATTCAGAATGATAATTCCATTGTTTCAGTAAATTGAGACAGTCGTAATGATATTATCGTGATTATTGAATTCCTCAAGATGTTCAACTCTCCTCAAATTATTATAAAAGACAATTAACGTAACGCGATTGCCTGATTACGTCGCGAAGCAACTTGAGAAATTTTTCAAGTAATTTCAAGATTTCGTTAAATTATCGTAATACAACGTATATCAAATCACAAATTAGTGACCGCCTGTTTGGAGTAAAACATAGAGTAATTGATATCCATCTCGCCATTACGTCAATTTGAAATTAACATTAAATCATTAGAACCAATCTCGATTGCAAGGATAATCAATATTGACTGTATCCCAAATTTTAATATAAAAAATGACTACAGATTCCACCCGACAAATATCAACGTCTCTTAAATAATTGAAGAAACGCGTCAAAGAAAATTCACAACTTCGATGCTTGTTTCTAAAAAGAAGATTGCAGCTGACATTCGTCGAATCGCGTCGCGAAAATTGCAGGAAGCGGTGAGACGGTGAGGAAAGCGGTTATGGTTGCGCGAACGTCATTAAGTGTAAATTTCGCGGCGCGAACGTTTGACGGAGGCAACGATACGCAGAAATACGTTGTACGGAATAGACAATGACACGCCAACTATTCGATGCGTTGAAACCGCTTTAAGTGGGTCTGAAACTCGTGTAACATAGGAAAATTCGCGAAATATGGATGAACACGGAATGAGAAGAAAGAAACAAGAACGATAATTGAAGCTGGTATTTCAAAATATCTTTCTGTCGATGTCCATGCGGAATTATCACTAATATGCGGTGATTTTGTAACTAAAATACATTGAACATTTTTAACCATATTATGATTCTCTCGTATCTTTGTATAAACAATCTTTTTATAAACAATCTTGAAGCACTATAATGAGATACGATTTATCGTTACGTATTTCGATAATTTTGCATCGTAGTTTGACGATGCCACAAAAAGATAGTAAGTTCCTAATTTCCAATTCGTTGTTCAGGGTGGATTTTCGCGTTACAATAAATACAAGCAAATGACTCTTCTAAACCTTTTTCAAAAATAATCTGTATACCTACGAACATTGATATACGTCATTTACCATTCTAACCTGCGTGCCAATTATTTATATGTTAAAAATCTGTGATTACTCGGAAGCAATCGATTGTTAGTATCGCAGAAACCATCGAAACAGCCGCGAAAACGTGACTGTAAATACGATCGTGGCACGCTTAATAATTATAAACCATTGGGAAGGATGGTCAATGGAGATAAGGTTTCTTTAAATCCACCAGCCTGATCACGCCCTTTAATGGAAATTATCGATCACTTGTGGACTGATGCGTTTCCCCCTTCTGCTGAAAAAAATGTATTTTGAATTACAGAGACGAAGCTGGTCGGTATAGTGTATTTATTGAGAAACAACGCCGTGAAATAACAGGAAATGGAGAGTAGATGATTGAAATCGAATAGTCAATATCGAGAAATTCGATCTAACGGTTTGTTAAGGTAACTAGAACTCGAAAACAAACGTTGTAAAATGAGATTTTGTTGGTTAATTGTTTATAATAATGCATAAGTTGGAACTCGCGTGTCCATTTTTTTGTATGTTTCAAGGATTACTTAGTCTTTGTAAAAAATTAATTAAGAAGTATATGGTTCTTTATGATCGCAACGAAAAAGAAAGCAGAATTTGTATGTTTGCGTAAGAATTTGGAATAAACAAGACGAAGTAAAGTGAAATTAAAACGGCCTAGAAGAAGAATTCGAATTAAAATCGATGTTGGAATAGCAGAAGATCGAGCCAAAGCTGTTAAAAAGATAAGAGTCATGATTTTCAAGTACCGAAATTAAGGTAAAAGCTCAGAAGTGAAAAGTGAGAATCTTAAAGAATCAGACAAGTGCAAAGCGAAAACTCAGAGTATCGGAATCAGTTCGAAGATAAAAGATATCAAGTGGTTATGTATAAAATGCTAAAACGTTGGAAAATTTAAAAAATAGGAAGCATCAAAGTGTCGAAAAGTTAGGATCAGAATAATTAACAGGATTAAATTAACACATTTTCTAAGATAGAGTGTTATATATATTAACCCAGATCTACTTTTTACAAGTGCAAGAAATTAATATACATACATACCATTGTATGTATATGTATGTATATGTACCCGATTTTTATTAAAATTTCCTAAATGTTACTGCTTGAATAAATATAATACTAGTCTTTGTAAAAGTATAGAAGAAACGTGTTTATATAATTCGTTTCTTAGAGGCTACTTTCTTAGAGGCTAATTTAATATTATGTTATTTAATTGCACAATCAAATTGATAGTATGTGCCGATACACAAAGATTACGATCTCTATTGTCCAACAATCTGCTTCTATAAATTCATTAACAACAAATTAAAAACAATGTTGTGTCACTTATTTTAATAAGTAATTCAACCATTTAACTATAAGTATTTGGAAATAAAGTTGGAAAGAAAATATGGCGCCCGTAAAGTACTAACTACGTTCCTCTATAAAATTAGTGCAAATATTTGAAGACTTATATACGATTAACATTTCACGCAACGCTTTTATGAGATATGTTAATCCATAGAAACGACCCATCGCAATAAATTTATACATAGAACAGAATTAGAAAATACAAAAGAAAGATATTTTCTCTGAGTATAGGAAGTTAAAATGGTGTTGGATGCAAATTAATTGGTTAGAAAGAGGCGCCTTGAAGCGTACTAAAAGAGGTGACTTACCTCGTTGAAATACCATGGAACGAAACCCTGTTGGACAATTGGCATTTTGCTGCAGCCTGGAATTCTTTTTGCTCCCGTATTCTTCTTCTGTTTTCCATGGTTTTTGTTGCAACACTCGCGATATTTTTATTCAAACGAACACACAACGCATAAAGGGAGAAAAACAAACATTGAAAGTTAGGTCGCGTCACGCGAATCACTGACGCTACACTTATGCATATGTCGGAAACAGGAACGAAACTAGCGCCGGTACAACACGGGGCCCCGTGAAATGTAAACTATCGAACTACGTATAATAGCACACGAAAGTATTTCGACTATTAATGTTCTTTTTACTTCCTAATCAAATTTTATATTGTCAAATTTATATCAATCCTTTAGATAATAATAACTGAATTTGACAAAATCGTATACTGAATTTCAATATACATACAATTGTATATATGTATGCCGGAGATGAAAGGACACCGGGCCTTCCCTTCGGAATTCTTTGGAAAATCCCCAATACTTATAAAGATCAAAGTTAACCCGATTATAATTGTCCGAGATTTGCGATAATGGGCTTGGGCTCGAGGCGACATCTAGTCGCTGAACGTAGACGCGGTCACGGGATGAACGTTTTTACCTAATAGAGGTATAGAATAATTGTATAGCTCTCCTTTGAAAACATAGAAATTAACCAATTAACAGCAACGTCCATTTCCCAACGAGAGTTGTTCTCGACGAATCCGATGATCTCGTACCCTGAGACACACCCCATCATAGTTTTCCTCTGCAGCATCACCGTGACGGAGAGGAACATTCTCGCGCGATCTCGTCCGCGAGTAAAACAACGTCTTTACGATTAGTAGATACTTCACGTTTTTTTAACAACGAGTCCGACTTAGACTTTGGAAGAAAGTATATTCGTTATCCCGTTGACCGCGGATTCGTTATTAAATCTAAGATCACTGCCATTAGCATCTCGAGTATCTAATTACCACGGTTACTTGTCAAATTCTGTAATAATTATCTCATCTCTATCAATCTCTCTAATCCAAATGAAGATTCGTTACACGCCCCTAATCATACTGTGAACCCGACATATATATAAGATTTATAAAATAAATGCTTGGTAAAATGTTTGTATTTTGATAAATAATTTCAATTAAAATAGAAAAATTTTTAATTGTATTGCTTCGGACATACATATACATATATTTAATGTGACTAACTTTATATGAATTCTGTTTGTCAATTCGATACCGAGAGCTGATAATGTTAATACACGATGAAACGATAACCGAAGAATCCGAATATTCAGAACTTTTCATGATATATGTTAAATAATATTATGAAATAAGTTAAATAATTACCCTGCATAGCTTCCGACGTACGTGTTCATGATTCTCGGCGAAACCAAATATGGCAGCAGGAAATCAACCAACCACAGCACCGGAAGAAAGTAAAGGGCGGACAGAAATCGCGATATCTAGCTTCCTGCGAATCGATTCTTGATATCGATATAAGCAGTAATCTTTCGATAATCGTTTTGCAAAATGGTGTATAGTAAAGTTCGCATTAGAAAGACGCGTAAGTAAACGATATCGAGGTATTTCCCGCGAGAAATTGACGTTTGGTTGCAACATGATATGTTACGTATGTATTTTTCTCGAAAACTGATTTCAAGGGACGTGTATATGTACGTATCGAATTACTTGGCGAAAGTTCGACGACAGACTGTGACTTTGAATCAGTGAGTGTGTAAGCCTGTGTTTGTTGTCCAAGAATTTGAAGAATATTTCGTTAATCTGTTATCTTTTGTTTACGTCGTCTGTAATAGAGTAGTGTTTATGTTCTATGGTAACTTGATGTCTCAAACAACGAACTCGAGATTTCAATGGATCTTCGAAAAGAAGTCGTAACCATTGGCCTTAGGTGAGTTGTGATTTCATAACTTTTAATTCATAATTGATAGCATAAGGTTATTGCAAGGCCGATGAAAATATGGATAGCAACCAATTGCAATTGAATATCTGGCCTATCTTACACTATTGAAATTTTGTAAGTCACTAAAGTTACCAGTATTAATATGTTCCCTTGCAAAAGTTTGACAATAAAACAAATGAAATTTTACTAATTGCAAGTTATTTGATTATTCTATTTAACGAAAAATTATAAAATCATAAAATACAATTCTATATAACCTGTAAATCGTAATTTGTCAATCTTCTAGTATATATATTATAAACTGGTAAACTTTTGTGTGAGGGCTGTTAGATGTAACACTCGTGCGACAGTTTGAAAAATATTTAATTATAATCGTGAAAGGCGTTATTGAAATATTGAATTCTTATTATTGTTCCTTGCAACTTCGATTTTGCATACCATATCTAAAATGTACATATGATGTAAAGTATATTAACAAGTAATAGTCACAAAATTGTTTCAAATGAGGATAATCATCCTAATCTCAACTTATCAATTGTGATCTGATAAACAAGAATTCAAAATACAGTTAAACTGTGTTCTACATACAATAATATCTTTCGGATGAGATTTAAATATATGTACATATTATGATATTGTATCCATAATAACATGAATGATACGAAATTTCGTATTACATATACTGTATTTTTTAATATATTCTGTATATCTCATTTTATGACAACAGATAAGCAAACTATATTACCATATAAGCTTCGCTATAATTTCGCATCGTTTCACCTGAATTTATTGTGAAGTTTCATCCCGTCAAAACTTTGCGTCAGTCTTTTTTATCCTAAAGGATTAACAACAGTTGCAGAACGCCACATTGATTCGGGTTTTGTTTAAATTTCTGCCAAACGAAATTCGTTTTGGGAACGGGACGCCATTCGTTCGCAGAGTCCCGGTCAAAAGGTGTCTCGTTATCGTTTCGTGATTACGACAATAATGCCGGAATTTCGCTCTGCGGCGTGGAATTTGTACGGCAAAATTGTAGGCCCAATTCGCGGTTTAATTTCAGGAAAAGTAAGAGTCTAACGAGGTCTTTGATTATCGTCGGGGAAGGGTTGCGTCGATTCGGGATCGTCGTTAGATCGCGTCTTAATCAAAGCGTTACCGTAACAAGATTTGAAAGAATGAACGCCACGTTAATTGCCTCGCACCCCTGAATCCTGGTCAGATTTTCCAAAATGCAAATGCTAAAGCTCCTTGTCACTGTGATATCGCGGCGCTATTAATCTCTTAACGGGTTATAGTCTCTCACAAAAGTATTTCAACATTATGGAAAATTCTAACGTAAACAGTAACGAAAAATATTATGTCGTGTTACTAACATAAATATTTTTGGAATTCAATATATTTTCTACCTACAATAGTTCTTAAAATTAGGTCGTTATTGTCTTTAGTGACACGAAGCAATATGCTTCGTTTCCTAATCCCTCGATTTCCTTGTTGGAACGGAAAAATTTGCCAGAATTGGTCATTAATGTTAGGAACGAAACGTTGAAACGATGAAACAAAAAGAAGTGAGTGCGCACAGGGGAAAATGAAGTTTCGCGCCAAGATTTCAACCTAGTTGCTCGTATCGCGGTACTTGATCGTCGCCTTCAACTGTCGATGTAGGCGCTCTATTATTCCATTGGACGCGGGATAGTAGGTCGTCGTACGTAAATCTTCGATACCGAGCAACCCGCATATTTTGTTAAATAATTGCGACTCGAATTGGCGTCCTTGGTCGTGTCACGGTGATCTTGGAATGTAGAATAATCATATTTTACATAGCCATCAAAACTACAATTAAGCAGTAACAGCATACCCATGTGCCGGCATCCAGCGATAATCCCTCCACACAAGCCAAAACCTTGATATAAAAATCCTCCCAAGTCAGCACTCGACATTCCATTCCTATTTCTGTTCTGTTCATGTGACATTCTGTACCGTTACTCTGTCAGTTTTATAATAAATTTTGAAACAACTATCAATTGTTATTAATTGGAGTACGAATCTCTCACCTTGCGGAACGTGAAATAATCTCGAACCAACGCGACAGTCGATTGTTATATTCGATGATACACCAAAACCAGCTATGTGGAAAGGAGAGATGAAGCAACGGTTGACGCTTCCATATCGGCTATGGGTATTGCTTCGGGCTAACGCGAGAGACGGTCGATATGCGTTAGACAATATCGGTAGCCTTCCGAATACTGCATCACAATAATGTCTACGTGTATATTATGTGTTCGAATCTGCCTGCCGACGCTTCAAACGTTCCAACTGGGGATGCTACGTGCCTGGTGACCTTACATCGCTGGCACGGTATACATTGTCGTGCCCAGATTCTGCAGTCTTTATTTATAGACGGCCAAATGAAACGCGCCGTCACCAGGTTTTGTGTAGCGCGTATCTCGGGATGGGAAAGTCCGTGGATCGAATTGAATACGCTACACCGCAGAGCTTTCGGTACATACGGACGTACTGTGTCGCCTAATACGTCGCAATATATATCTACGTTTTGGTCGGGAAAACGTATCTTCTTCAGTTGTAACGCATATGTACCGGAGTTGACTATGTCTCGTAGCTCGGTGTCGTTTCCTTGCGCAGCGGCGAGAGTTTGATGATCCACAGACTTTCCTATCGCTTCGATGCGAGATAGGGCGTCAGCTACATTGTTGATATATCGTATGTCAGTTGTAAATTGTCTGATGAAGTCAGGATGTCGGAATTGTCTTGGCGAATATTTGCCGGGGTGCTGGTTGAACGCGTATGTAAGGGGTTTGTGGTCAGTATAGATCACAAAGTTCCTCCTTTTAACAGCGTGTCGAAAACATTTGACCGCGGTGTACATCACGAGAAGTTCGCGGTCGTATGCGCTATATATTTGTTGCGCAGGAGTCAAGGATTTTGTGACGAATCCTAGCGGCTACCATTTGTAATTCGCGCGTTATTGTAATACTACACCTATTGCGTAGTTGGACGCGTCTACCATGAGGCTGACGGACGCACCTAGTATCGGATGCGCTAGTGTCACACACTCAAGAAAACCATCCGCTCAGTAACCAGATGCTTCCAGGCGGGAGGGGGATATCCATGAGGATTTCGCCACGTATGAAAAAAAAAGAAAAAAAAAGGTTCTTGCTTGGGAAATACGAATTTGATGTATTCAGTGGAGGACAGTATCGAAAGACGAAAAGAGATAAATCGTACGAAATATAGTATTTGAGTCTCACCTCCTGGAATTATTTCTCTTATAGATTTTTTACTAAATTTTGGAGAGTTTGAGTTTGCTTCAGAATCCATCGCCAGACCACGAGAAGAAGACACGTATTCCATATTATGTCCCATTCTTTCCCTTTTATCATATTTAGATTTTTAGATAGGCAGGGTCCACAAACAAAGTTTTAGATTTTTAGATGGCAGAATTCATCAACAAACCTTTAGCTTGTGAAGCAGATAGAATAATAAATCTTCAAATTTGTATCTAGGTAGTATTCTATAAATAAACATTTAGATGTCTAATGCTCAGAGTTTGCAAAGTAATTGTTCAAGTTTGGTTGAATTGGTTGTAGGTAAATGTCTGTAAAAAGAAATCTTTACTTCTAATAGGTAGAACTTGTACAGAAATCGTGTAATTTTTATGTAAATAGAGACGACAAAAACTCTAAGGTTTTGATGAAACTAATTTTAATTTAAGTTTATTTCACGAAGCTCTATAGGACCAATGGAAAGAAAATATTCTCTTATAGTACAATCAACATATTCAACATATTTGAGATCAAGGTTGTGGAAGATATATTAATTCCGTACTTAGGCGCAATGTTTCTTTTTTAATTTTATTTACTATATTGAGATATTTATGTAGATAGGATTCATGAAAATCTTTGAATGTTTGAGAGACTGGTTAAATTAGATTTGTAACCAGGTAGGAAGTTGAAATTTAATTTTTACTGTTAGGTAAGGCATTTGTGAATTAATTTTATGAATGAGATCCATGGTTGAGTTGGTCATTCTCAAATTAAAACCCCAACTCAGAATTAGGTAAATACTTAATAGAAAACCTAATAATGTTAGGAAGCACTATGTCCCTGTATGTGTGTGATAGATAGGTCGTTTTGAAATTAAAAATGGTAATAGAAACGTAAAATTACTAATAAAAATAGGAAAAAGAGTCTCACATACAATTATACCATTAGTTTATGATTTAATGTAATTTTTATTTTCATGATTATCTTACGATCTAATTTAATTTTTAGTTTTAAGTGGGTCTCCATTCGCAGCAACCTCCACACGATGAGACCCGGATAATCATATTAATATTTAATATACAATCTCTAATTGTATCAATACGTAAGTAATAGCCATGATACAATTATGCATTGTATAGTAAATACATGTTTTATATAATTATGTAGTCAAAATTTATTTCTTATTACCTTTTAAAGGGTAGTTAGTAATTGCCATGATTTACATTCTAAATTCGTTCGTAAGTTAATTAACTTTCACTCTGCCCACTGTTCTCAATTACCATGCGTCTATCCGAATTCGTCTCACGAGTGCAGCGTTAAATCCATGGCTCGTTGCAAATTAAGTAAAAATACGACAAATCTAACGAGGTCTTTTAGTTAAGTTAACATTAACTCGATCGACCGAACCGGTAGAATTTCAGGAAGAGTTTAGGGTTATATAATAGGTCATTGAGATGATTATAGGAGTTGTATAACAAGCTCTTAAATAATTTTGCAAATTGACGATATCCGGATAATACAGTTCTTCAAATTCATAATTCTGAAAATATAGTATATAAGTCATGGAATGATTACATTACAAGGATGAGAATATACCTATTATCATCTTCACGTATTTGGATATTCGATATTGATCAATATATTAAAAAATACCCAAAACATTCAAAGTAAAGTATTCGTTGAAAAATTTAGAGGATGAAACAAGTCTTTATTTAGATATTATTTCTTTAATTATATTCATAAAAATCTTCAACCTATCGATCGAGATTTCCAATTACCATCAATTTTCCTAACTCTCGTTCGGTTTGTTAACAGAAAGCTAAAAATTCGCGAGATGTCAGATAGAATCTTCAGTGTACCGATTACATGGACGCTTTTAGAAATTCATTTGCGTTGCCATTAATTACAAATAGAACTACAGCATTTAAGGATGATTGACTTTTGGTATCAAAGTAAATAGGTAGAGTGCTTGTTAAATAACTTTTCACTGATGACCTATCGAAGCCCGTAATTCATAAATTATGCAGGTATCCAAAGTTCTATATTGAATCTTGATCCTTTATTGAACCATATTCGAAGTGACTTGAATTTTTAAAGTATCGTTGATCTCTCAATTGTTTCGAAATTATCATTCAGACGTTTATTACTATCTATGATTCCATCGTAATCGCGTTTCGATTCCTATTCGGCAAGTAATACTCAGATAGCATCGAATTTAATACATCGGCCATTTTTACGCTCGCTTGAGCTTTACGATCTCCCAACGTCCTTGCATTCTCAATTATACTCAACGCTAATCCTCCCACTTGTTGGACGGACCGGTTCTGTCGAATTAGAATGTTCATTGTCTAGCTGTGACTTCTTGACTTTTGTCTTCCTTCTTCCAGCTATGCGGAAAAATGACGAGGCAATGGAAAACGCGCACATAGGTCGTGAAATTCAAACTGTTGATGAGAAAAAAGTTGTTTATGCAAATGTTGGCGTGCATGCGGTTAAAATTTACTGAGAGTATTCGCGATGCAGTGGTTCGTTGATTGGGGTCAAATCTTATGAACGAATGGCTTTATTGAGTAGTAAAATTATGCCTCATAAATTTTGCAATTCGTTCGAAATAATAAAAATGAAATAGCTCTATCGAATTATGTATTGTTGGAAATTTAACATTGAAAATTTTCAATTATGAACATGTACATGTTCTTACTAACACGTTGCTAATCTTGATTTATATCTTAATGTGTACTTTTAATTGGGTGACAATTCACGTCTCCATAATGTATAGAATAAAACAAACATTTGGACTGCGAACTAAGGAATTATTTAGTGAATCAATTAACGAATCATAGATTTCTTTCCCGACAACATGCTTCAACAATGAAGGTAATTCAATAAATACATCCTCTGCATCATTATGAACCTCTTTCTAGTCACCGCAAGTGTGAATACGTGACTAGGCTACGAATTTAATGGCTAGAATGCGGATGTTTATGGCAAATACGAACACAAATGTAGGTAAACAAAGAATATTAAAAGTAAATTATGTAACGTAAATAATAAATTATATAAGTAAATAGTTAAATAAATAATAAAAGTTACAAAATTTAGAAGATACCACATATCCTGATTCAAGCTTTACTTCCACGTTATTCGTTGCTAAGGTGCTTATCAAAGATCTCACTTCATTTAGTCCAATGTGATAAAATACTGACACCTAAATGTAGCTTAGAAAGAAAACGTGGAACGTCTGTATATATGTACCTATCACAATTGTCAGAAGCTTTGTCGTCCGAGGATTAATCTTTTCACTGTGGGTTAAGATGATGCACTGTAATAACTGTGTTGTAGAACTTAAGAAAAATTATTTTATATGGATTTGATGTATACTCATTTCGCTATGGGTTAGAACAGAAAATACATAATCGCCCATGTGTTGCAATAATTCTAAGCCTTAACAATTTACATCGTCGTTAAAAAATTTTGAAAGCAGTTTAAACATCAGAGTATAACGTATATATAGAACGATAATTCGAACAAAACCATTGCTCACTATAAAAGCATCCCGTCAATAAGGCGTTAATCGACTCTTGTAGATCTCTCTCGGGGCTCATTTTTTCTGTCATCGTCGTTCAATTTGGCGATCCGTAAGCGTAACCGGCGGCTCCTCCGCAAGATGCAAAGAAAGAAGCAAATGGGAAGAGGAGAGAAAAAAAGCAACGTGGGAAAGAGAAAGATGCGAAGGAAGGGAGTAAATTTCTCCAGTGGGATCTCGGCGGCGGAATTCGAGAATCGGTCGGTAAGCGAGTCAACCGACATCGACACAAATATCTCTGCGGAGACGAGCCAGACAGCTGAAAGGAGAAGAAGACTTAGCTTATGTATGTAGGTTCCCCAGATCGCCACCTATAATACGAACCTCTCACCTCGAGGGAGTCGTGCCACTATCTTACAGCTTCCTTCAAGAACCGTGCCCGTTTCCCTGTCGAGTTCATTTAGTTCAACCCGGTCAACAGGTGGGCCACCTTATCGGGAAACTCGAAGCAAGGTTGACATTTACAGGAACGTTCCAAGAGATAAAATCTTGAACGCGTACAGGATGTTTCTAAAATCACGTCGAACAATTCGTAGGAGACGGGATATTTCCCTCCTTCGTGGGTGGCAAGGTTGTAAGAAATAGGATGCATCGAAACTTAGGTTTTTTTTTTTATTTCGACGTTTTTATTCGGATTTTTACTACCACTTCGTTGGTTCAGAAGAAAACTGAGGTTCCTAGTTGGTCGTGTATTGGGATTTTGGTGAGTCAGAAGAATATTTTGATATTTAAGAAGTGTAGAAGCTAAATTGAATGATTCTGTTGATGTGAAAAAGATGTTTCAATTTTCGGAAATCTAAACGCTTTAAACCATCCACTTTTGTATCAGTAATTTGTATAATTGTAAAATGCTTAGTTAAACGTATTACGTAAATTAAATTATAAATTACGTAAACGACGTATTAGAAGATAGAAGATCTTTGAATAAAGAAATTGTTGCATTCAAGAGATTCAAACGATGAGTTAAATGGGAAAATACTCGAACATAATCAACACATAGTTCAATCTTCAAATTGGTTCTCTGAAAGTACTATCGTCGAAGGAATCAAAATGACTACCATTCATGTTCGTCACCTATCATCTTCTCAACAATTCAGCAGCAGTCAATGGCAAGCTTGCGGTTTATCGTTATGGAAAATGATCAGGAATCGGTTTTCCAATTAGCAAAGCAGAGGTTTGGCAAGCAAATTAAAGCGAATGTAACAGTTGTACCGACGTATTAAGTCACACTAGTGCACCGGCTTGAATTACCAAATAACGGGTGGTCCTGTAATACAGCTCGAAAGTGGCGAACTGGATAACGGAACGACTGACTGGAATGATGGGTGAGTCGCGAAAAAGACGAAAAAGAACGAATCTCGCTGCACGAATTAATCGAGCAACTTTCTCCCGGAATATTTTCTATAGTACTTAGCAAGATGATGATTAGTCTCTAATCGTACACAGATTTTTTCTGACATTCTTTTTGATTCTGGTCTTTCGTTAAGAAACTCGTAGAAAATTTTGTACGAGATATCTCTGATTTCTGTGTACTTCAAATTATTCACTTTTCAACGCTATACCATTTCCACATTTTTATAGTTTCCAATTCCACGGCTACTAAGTTTCGATTCCAATATTTGTATATCCTTTTAATTACGCTATCTCTGTGTTTTCCCTGTTCCCAATTTTTTCATTGATCTTGTTCTTGTTATTATTTCTTCAATCCACGAAGGTATTAGGTTGCAATATAAACTTGTCTCGCCTTTTTCATTTATATGGTAAATATACTACCATTTATACATTTCAATTCGTATACCGAACGCACATTTCTCTAATTATATATCTTCAATCCCACTATACCCATTTTCGTCATTCAATAATTACACACCTACACGATACAAATCCTCTCGATTCTCCCTCAAATTCCCATTCCCCCTCTTTCTTCATCCCCAAACTTCTACCTACTTCTACTGTTATCCTTCCAAGGTAAGGGTACTTTAAAGAGATAGTATGCAAGACCGCGTAGTCTGCTGTAAGTAGACGCAAATATACATGCGTACGCGCAATTACAATGACAATAACAATCTAGCAAAGAGGATAGGATAATGCGACAAACGGTTCTTCTCGCCAAGAAAAAAAGGACGATAATGAGAATAAGAAAGAACCTGATCCACGGCACATCCGAAAGAATTTTAGTCTAAATAAAAGTAGCTCGGAAGTACTTTCGAAAAATAATTTATTGGTTTAGTTGACGATGCCTCCAAAATGTATTGTTAAATCGTAGATGACAAATTTCATTCCTGTAAATTCAATTCGAAGAGAAGCTAAATTACGCGCCAAGGGTAATATCATCCAAATAATCATTTTCTAAACATTTTTTTTATGATCCTTATAAAATCCCTACGATCTTATTAGTGGCAGAAAGAAACACACTTAATCATGTGTATAATCTACCCTTCTTTCATAGAGCTCCTATAGCGATACATTTTATACATTTTTATTCAATTCTCACTTATTCAATTCATACAGAAGTCACATTACTCAACAAAAGTTAATAACTTACTAAAGTTTCGGTTTCATAAATATTTTATTTAAATATTTCGTTATAATGAATTACATTATACAGTATTACCTCATATTATGTAACATTATACTGTATTACGATATAATGTATTACGTTATATACTATTACGTCATATTATGCCTCGTTATATTACAGGGTGCGCCGTTAGAATCCGGACAAAAGAAGTTTTGTGCAGAAAGTTGTTTATTTAAGTCAATACACAAAAACACATGAAAATGTTGTTATATCTCATTTAAAGGGTCCTTGCTGAGAACTTTTATTCTATGTAACCACCCTCTGCCTCTATGACCTGCTCTATTCTTGCTCTAAAGCGCGAGCACGCTGACTTCAACTGGTCGCGTTTAATTGTCGCGAATTCTGACTCGATAGCAGCTCGTAGGGAGTTGACGTTGGGGTGCCTGCATTTATTAGTTTGTCTCTCGATAACGCCCCACACGTAATAGTCCAATGGGTTTAGGTCGGGACTGTTAGGAGGCCAGAAATCTTTCGACCAAAACATGTCCACATTGTCAGAGAGCCAATTTTGAACAAGATGACTTGTGTGAGCAGGTGCGCCATCTTGTTGAAATAAATACGGCCTTCCAGAAGCCGTAATTTCCATCCACGGCTTTATTACTGTCTTCAGGACCTCCAAATAAACCTCCTTTGTGATTCTTTCGCCTTTTTGGAAGAAGTGCGGAGGCATGACGTCGCCCTCACTTGAGACAACGCTCAAAACGTGAACACTTGCTGGAAATTTGGTTTTGCCCACAACAAAATTAAATTACCGTCGATCTTGGGTAGCTAAAGAATTTTATAATTTCGACCGGCGTTCTCCCGGCGCGAAGACTTTCTATAATCGCCGCTCTTCTATCGTATTCCGGGTTTTGCTTAACGAGTTCTGTCATTTTGAGGTTATAGAAGACTTATTGACATATTTAACTAACTTCAGAGTCAATCAGCACAAACATCTGAATTCTAATATGGTGGGAACTACAAATTGAATTCTGTCCGAATTCTAACGGCGCACCCTGTATATTACTTTAATACTTTATAACGTAATATAATAATTATATACTAATTATATTAAAGTAATATAGTATTACTTTAATTTTTTTATAATATACATTTTATAACGTAATACATTATAACGTAATACTATATAACGTAATATAATATAACGAAGCATAATATGACTTAATAGTATATAACGTAATACATTATAACGTAATAGTATATGATTATAGATTACGTAATGATTACGTAATAATGCATTACGTAAACTTTATATCATAACACGATATATTATATTACGTGAATTATATTATGTTATAATGTATTACGTTATTATGGATTTCGTTATATAATATAACGTTATATAGTATTACGTTATATTATAATACGTCATAATGTATTATGTTATATGGTATTACGTTATAATGTATTACGTTATTATGGATTTCGTTATATAATATAACGTTATATAGTATTACGTTATATAGTATTACTTTAATACTTTATAACGTAATACATTATAATGTAATACCATATAACGTAATACATTATGACGTATTATGATATAACGTAATACTATATAACATTATATTATATAACGAAATCCATAATAACGTAATAAATTATAACGTAATATAATTCACGTAATATAATATATCGTGTTATGATATAATGTTTACGTAGTACATTATTACGTAATAGAATATAACGTGATATAATATAACATGATATCATATAACGCGACATCATATAGTCTAATATAATACCATTATAGAATATAACGGAGTACAATATAACGTAATATAACATAACTTGATATTATATATTGTAGTATAATATGATGTCATATAATATAATGTTATATATTATTACGTAATGTAATATATCGTGATATAATATCATGTTCAAAAGAAATTGGTGTATTCCACTACCTCATGTTCGAGTAAAGGACATCACTTCATCGTTTACAAGGCCGCCATCGAGAGAATTTTGAAGTATTGCTGTAAACCGTATGAGTCGTCCTCAATTGTAGGATCAGCAATGTATTGTTGACAGAATACAAATGCAGATTCTTATATCTTTCAGCATCAGCGATAAATAATGATCCCTTCCCAGGATGTGTCTTGTTTCTATGAAAAATCGCAATCTGAAATCAATCTTTCAACGCACGACATCAAACAATGGGATCTCTATATTATTCATCGTCTGCCTGAAACGTATTAATGGTAGTATCTGCAATCGTTAGACTTCTTTGTCGTGCGAAGAAGACGAATATAACAGAATATTTTCCTCCCTTGCATAATATTTAAATATCTCAGCGTTCCTACCGTTATAATTAAATATTTGCTCTTCCGATGTTGTTATCTTTTCTTTTTATTAAACGTCTCGTTACGCATCGCATATCACAGGATTTGCCTGACAAAAGATAAATCCAATTCCTTTGTACTTTGCTACATGTGATAGAAATTTCTCGTAGAATATCCGATTATCCATGTGAATGTTGACGATAGCAAACATGAACTCTGATCGATCCAAATGAAATGCTGCTGAAATGTTGGAGAAGGATTATTCGTTGCCACTGGTCATTAGAACGTAGATAGAAGAGAATCAATAACGCTTCGTAGTTGAAAATGTTACGAATTTATATTCTGAATAGTAATAAAGTAATTAATACGTCATCTATAATTTATAGTATTCTATAATAGTTTGATTCGCAGTAAATTTCATTGATAACATCGTCCTTAAACAATGTTTCGTAAGTAAAACTCGAGTATGATAGATCCCCGGGAAACCATATGCATTAACAGTTGATAAAGCATCTAGTACAGTTCTCGCAGGAATAGAGATATCCCAAAGTTGATAGTGAATCTATCAAGTAGTTAATGCCAGTCGGCACTTTATGAACGAAAAACCAGAGGGATACTCGGTTCGATCGATCTCGCATTGCCTGAACCATGACTGATTCATCAAAAGTAATTCCTTTAGTCGCGTTTTACGCTAAACCCGTTTGAATCGAAGCAAATGGAATACAGGGATCTAGACGCTCTTAGGTTATTATCAATACAGCAATGACTTTGTGCATGCTAAAGTGGAGTTGCAAACCGAAAAGGCGATCGAAATTAAATTTTCGAACCTGGTTTGACGATGATCTGTCTGACCAACTGTTTCTTTTATTTAACAATCGATCGATCTAAAAGATTTAGCCTATCTATTAGCTCTGGCCTCTACCTTCTTTTCATTAGAAAGCCACCGAAGTCTAAAGAGAAAATTTGCAAACATGCAAAAGATAAAGATTACTTATTTCCATAAGATTATTTACCGCTGGAACGTGACATATGTAATAATAAATTCTAAGGTAAAAATGAAATAGTGTTTATAATATTGTCATTCTTTAGTCTTCGTTTTACAGAACTGATCGATTTCTGAACGGTTTATATAATAGCCTACTGTAATAATGGAACATCTGGTTCTCGATAAAGCATCTTTAAGCTTTAAAGAAATTTTAAGATATTCGATGTATGTTGTATATCGACACCGTCTAATGTACCATATCTCAACGATTGCATCGTAATGGCTACACCGTAAAAACACTATCGGATATTAAATCTTAATGACACGCTATCCCATAAACCGGCAGCAGATGACGCAACACACGCGGACCGTCTCCGTAACAACGGCATTATGTCGACGACGGGTATCTCGATCCAGTTTTTCGATCTATCGGAACCTATTGGAACTCATTCCGGTGGGAATAATCAACGAATGAAACGAGATGGAAAAAGGAGGTTACAAGGGGACAATAATAACGCGTGTTTCAGAAGAAGCATAAAAAAGAGGCGGTGCTGGTGGAAAGGACTGAAATACCCGGAAGCGTTTTTCCTGTAGAAGAAAAGAATGCCGCCCGTCGTGATAGGACTTCTCTGCTTGGTTGAAAGATCGATGAACTTTGTTCTTACAGCGGTAACAAAGGGAGAAATGGAGTAGAGGGCGTTGGCATTTCGGGGGTGGAAAGCAACAAGCGAGAACTCGGAACCGGAAAAGAAACACAACGAGACTGGCCCATTGAAAGCAATTACTCCCGTGTATCGCGTTCGTGTGAGAATCTGTAATTTATTCGCACACTCACGCGTATACGTTAACATAAAAAATGCGTAAATATTCGAATATAATCGAGTAATAAAGTAACCTAACTACATGAAATTTTTTAATGTCTTTCCTACTTGAGATATTCCGAGAAGTAATAAGACAACGTGACTTGATGGAATCGTTTGAATCTTTTTTGTCCAAGTAAATGAAGAAGGATTGATTTAATTTTGTAACATTTGCTGCAAATTTTTTGCGTAAAACAAGTCAAGAATATATCGCGGGAATGAAAGATATTCGGTCTGGATACTCCGCAGTATTAGAGATATAGAAGAAAAATATTTGGATTATGATTGAGATCATTTTTGCTAACGGAAGATTCATGTCCATCTTTAGAAGTAACGTCATACAGATACCAATGTATTTGGCTGCGCATTAGCGATTGAAAAAGTGCATGAGCGAGATACACAATTAAATTACACAATTAAAAATAAAAAACTTTGAACGGGGATATGAAAATTTAATTTTTTTGCTGAATTTGAGTCTTTTCCAATGACGAAATAAATTGATGTATTTTTTAAGGAATGAAGAATAAGAAGAGTAGACAGCAGAACAAAGGGAATAACAATGAATGTATGAAATGTCGAGGCAAAGAATTGGAAATTTCGTGTGCAATAATCGTGAAAGGAAAACGCTTATGATTAAACGCGATAGTTTTCACAAGGTGGCGCGTATACGAGAAAAATGCAATAGTGTTTGCGAAGAATTCCCGTCATTTCGTACGCAAGGGTAATTGCAAGCTGTAAAAGGAACGACTGTAAAACCTTATGGATCAAAGGCGGAGTTTAATATTGGTCACAACCGTACGAGGATTTTCAGTAAAAGAAGGGTAACGTATAGTAATAATATTTTATTTATACATACGTTTATTAAAATCCATTGAACGATTAAAATAACTCTTGTTCTTACATCGTTCATTAACAAATACGATATTCTTTTTACGTTTTAAAATTACATATGTAAACTCCATGTTATTTGTAGAAGAATTTAATGTTTCAAAATGCACGAGTAAATGTCACGTCACGAGAAATGTTACAAGATCGCGATACTTAGAATCTCAGAATCGTTTTCTTTAAATTCTCTCGTATTACCGCTATTATTTAGAAGTACATTCCTAGGTTCATGCGCGGTAATCCCGACGACAATTTTCCTAATTTCCCACTTAAGTAGTGGTAGGACGGATATGAAACTGGATTTAAGGACACCCCAATTGAGGCGGCGAGAATGAGGTATCCTCGGCCAACGTAATAAACCTCGAAACCTTAGTAATGGAATTTTTAATCGCAGTTGGTTAATCGTAACTTTACTCAGATGTGTCTCCTATTACAGCGTCCAATTACAAGGTGCAGTATCACGGTTTTTATCGAACATTATCTTTGTGCCGGTACGGAAGAAACGCGATACTTCGTAATTGTTATTTGTTTCTTATTGGCATCGACGTTTCGCTCTGCAGTGATACCGTTGAGCTGTGAATTATAGATTTATTTCAACGGATCATCGAGTACTTTCGCACATATCCATTGTTTATGAGAATATACCGTAAAGGTAAAATGTGTCGTAAATATTTTAAAAAAATCGGAAAACGTTTCAGAGTGGTGAAGTATCAAATATACGAGATACAAAATTCGCACAAGCATTTTTTCTTGGATAATTTTCTGTTTTCACTCGCAACGGAAAAAAACAGATGTTTTAGTTTTGAATCTTTAATTAATAGCTTTTTGTTTCGATGCGCTTTTTCCCTTTGTGTTCACGAGATAAGCTTTTATAACAGAGACAATGTGAAACCAGAGGAACGTTTTCAGAGAAAATTTTTTTTAACGCGCGGAGAAAGTATCCATTAACTGTAACGTTGCGAAGAAACAGTTTGTGTTGTTTCTAACGACAAAATATTTTTTCGAAAGCACTTCATTTGCAATTACAGGACAGTCCATCGCAATTATCCGTATTTAAGAATAAAATTATGACGAACATTTTTATAATTTCATTACATTTTATCAAAAATTAATAAGTGTTTCGAAAATTATTCGCTTGCATATCCTTTACAGACTGGACCGTACGTTAAAGCAGTTATTAACCTATGTAATTATTTTTATTTGAAACAACTTGAAAAATATCATACACCCCTGGAGTTCCCGTTATATTGATTGCAAAACATGTTCGGCAATAAATTGTCCTCTTCCCCTTACTCCTTTAGATATTGCTATTGGCTCGCGCTTCAGTCCTTCGGTTTAATTATAAACCGTTAGCGACATTTTCTCCTTTCGATTAATGAAATTTTCAAACCTGTATCCCAATATTCTCCTGCATTCACTTAAGATTTTTATAGTTCTGCCGCTTTTATCAGATAGTAAAAAAATGTGTAAATTTATTCGCCACGTAATTCACGAGGACGTTTTACAGGCGTGAAATTTAGATGGGAATCCATCGTACTGGATTCACGTTTCTTGCGAGAGCCAACTCCATCATCCATTATTCTTCGATAGGTACAAGAATTTCTTAGCCGTGTCACTCCACTGACATTTCGTTCATAGTGAAAAGAATCAAGGACAATTTCACGTTGAAGTTGTGCCATTCGACGGAAGAAGGGAAGAAGGCAAACGGAGCAGCATGTGATTCAAGACGAATTGCCTTTCGGACGATAAATCGTGGATTTCGAGGTTTCATCGGTGAACTAAATCGAAGGAGCGCACGTGAATTTTGATATGGAGCATTTTGTCGATGTACGATTCGACATGCGTGTCGACTGGCCTGGTATATGAGCACCATATTTTGCCAGAGATAAAGAAACGCGGATTGTAAAAAAAGAGAGTAAAACGCTTAAGAGCCGAGCAATGCAGTGAAAGGTTATGGTCGCCCGACTGGTATAATACCGCTTTTACCACGACCTGGTATCATTCAACGAAACGAGACCCACCTGCTTCATATCTGGCGTTTCTCGCGAGAGAAGCACGTCCCTAACGTTTCGCAGATTCAGCAAGATTTTCGTTCTAGTCAGGGAACTTTCCGTGGTTTCATTATGGTTACGTGCATTATCCTTGGAATCGTGTGTCGGACTCTCTGTACACACGAAATCGTTCCTCTCATGACAATAAGTGTCGGAACATTTTCCATTTCCCTACTAGCCTTTGTCGGCACCTTCTACTCGAAGAATTCTCTAACACGATCGGTCAATAACTTTAACATTTACTTGCAACGAAATTTTTGAAAATTAACGGAATATCGTCGCTTTAATTCTTAACAGTTCTATCGCCGCTAGATTGCAAACTCTCTAAGTAAAATTTGTGTTATATTATCACAGATTTCTATCCTTTATACCAATGTGATGTACGTGGTTTGGTTAATTACATTTTTTTGGTAAACGCAGTTAAAACAGTAAAAGATTGGCACGAAGATATGGAATATAAAAGTTTATAGGATCTACAGGGTAAATGAGAGGTTCGGAAGGAATAAAATTTTAATGAATATTAATCATTCGCACTAAGCCACTACTTCGTACCCTCTTTCATCTCCAAGTTCCTATTCAGTCAGATTACCTTCCATAAATTTAGTTCACCTTAAATTGAGTACCTTGTAATTATGAAGTTTACATACTTCTCACGAAAGTTTCTAAAAAATTCGAATTAACGAAGGATTAAAGAAGCGAAGATTAAAGAAAATGTGTAATAAATGTCACACATGAAAACGCTTTTTGCTAAAAATTCAGCAGATCATTAACGAAAATTCCGTTGTTCTATGACTATCTTGATAATGCTGATTTTTAAACGAACTCAAGGCGACCTTAATTTGTTTCGAACGTAATGTACCCTGATCCAACATTCAAGTATAGGTCCAAGAAGGTATAATTCACGTCACAGCATGCGCAAAGTATTCGATGGGACCCTCAATGTGCGACGAGTCACGCGACCGAAGAGACGCGAACGGTCTTGAAATTTGCGATACAAATGGGACGTTAGTGGAAAGAAATTACGCGAGAGAAAAGTAAATCGCGTAACGATGAAACGACCGTAAAATAATCAATCGTCTAAGGATCGTTATACATGAAATGCATTATGTGAGTCGCACCAGTCTATTTGCTTTTCTGATTCTATTCGACTACTGATTGACGCCTCAAAAGATCTCGCAATGAAGTCGTGTTCCTCGTTTCATCTACCTCGTCTGCATATCGATTTCAAAGCAAAGAAATAATTATGTATCAGATGCTTGAGAAATTACGTGACGAACGTTTTATGAGTTATTGTACATAGCTACAGTATGTTTCTATGTTATACAGGAATTCTCACTAGGTTCATATTGTTATTAAAAGTAAACAAAAGACGATGAAAGTATTTCTGAAAAGAAGTTACATTATTATTATTATTATTATTATTATTATTATATAAATGTGATAATAAATTATTTCATATAAATTTTATAAAATTATTAGATAATAAAGATTATTTTCTTACCTATAATAAGGATGCAAATAATTTGTATGTTCAGTTTAAGAGGGTAATTTCAGAAAAGTGCCAATAATTATCTCTATTACATAATGATTTCCAGTTCAGTAACGGCCTCGCTTTACATGACGACGTGATGCTGCATAAGCGGAACTATGATTTACCGTCATATGATTGTACACTTGCGAATGATATATGTATCTGTTCGTATCAGTTGACTATGAAACGTACTTCATTCGTGAAACCAAAAAGTTGACATATACGTAGATGCGAAGAAACGTGCAAAAATATAAAAAGCGAGACAATCAACTCGATTATGTTCCATTCCATCAGTCAGTTTATTAATTACATTATTTAATACATTATAGGTACCGATTTGTATGCAAAAACATAGGTGAATATTAACTGAGTAGAGTATACATTATCAGGAAATTAATCCAATCATAAATAATTAAATACTTGCTTTTAATTACCTAATAAGATTACAATGTTCAAATTGAAATAAGGTTTGTGTCATTTTAATTAGAATAATTACGTGTATTAACTGAAAAATGGAGAACTTGTTTAAATTTGTTATTTCAAAAAGCATCTTAACGTTAAATATACAGCCTACTGTTTTTTACGTAATAATAAACTTCACAAATATTACGTGTTAAAACAACGCAAATAAAGGCTATATCCCCTTGTATTTTCGCAATTATTCGAACGAATTTCAGAGTCCGTGCAAACATGGACAGCTAGGTTCAGTGTTAACAAAGGCAGGAAATGAAAGAGAACGATAAAGAGTAAAATCAACAGCGATGAGAATGTTTATAGAACAGAATAGCTATAGTCATGATGGAATGCTCTTACGAGACGTAGTTCTTTTGCTAGATAAATTCACGCGCGTGAGGATCTTCATTAGGCTTCGCCGTCAAATTAAATCAATGAAAATGTTCCGTTATGTCCCGAGCAGATGACAAACAAACACATTGCCGGCCCTATTAATCCATACGATATCGACATAAAGGTATTAAAAGATAATATTTATCTCATGTACAGTCGTTAACGGAAATTTATTGCCATCGTAAAATATCGTAACTATGTGACGAAATATTGCAGTCGTTTCTTCGATTCTTTACGAATCCGTGATTTGCACAAATTAATTAATTGCCTGTCCACTTTACAGCCACGCTCGCAAAATCACATTTATGCAATTATTTATTCACGAAACAGGAGAATGAACCAGACGCTCGCCATGGATTAATGTTATTTTGATGAAAATTTATTTGTTCCGTGGTACAATAATTACGATGGGCCAAATATTATCTATTAATGGCTGGCTTCGTTAAAAGCAAATAGCGCGTGAAGGCATCAATCGCTGTCAATCGACGTGCTGGCAGTAGCATAGAAAATTTGTTACTATAAAATTACGGAATTATTAATAAGCGACTATATTGTTCGTTGTGGTATCAATAATACTGTATAGTCTACATTCGATGTAATCAATTTACTTCATCGACAAGATTTAAAACGTATGTCGCCCGCAGGATTCAATTCAAAACCTTAATGTTAACTATTGGCTTTTATTAACCATCGATATGAAAGTGAGTTAACATTTGCAATCAGTCCCTGTATACTTAACAAATATTGTATTCAAACTTGCGAATAACGAACGATTGTTTATCGATCATAAATTTTGACCGCATCCATTAAGTTGTGGCATCGTTTCGTTAAATTTATGATGGATAGAGAGGTCGCAAATATTTCATACTAAAGTGCCCGCCGCGTAGTGACGTACTATTAATGTGTAATATTAAGGTATAACCGCCTCGTGCATAATGTAATTCCTGATGTTGACTAGTTGATAGCATTGTTAGGTGCCATATTTTGTAGCAAGACGATTATTTAAATCGAAGGAGATATGTGCGACACAATGGTATTGTCCTCGGTACTTTCATTATGTTTTTGAGAAACAGAGTTCAAATCTGACGTACGATACGAACGTTACAAATATGTGAAATGGAAGACAAATCGCCTTTAGACGATCCTTATCGTTATTTTCATCGCCAGTCAATCTTTTACAATTACTAATGAAATATCAATCTTACAAAAACATTGTTCTCGACGAATACTCTTTAAATTACCTAATTGTCAACAAATTTAAGAGTGGTACAAAATCATTTTTCGTATTTGAAGATTTTCGTTTTTATCACAAAAGGAATCGTGCCGTGGAAGATCATGAAGCGTAAAGCGCGTTAATTAGTTTCACACAAAATACATTGTTCGGATAGACAATACGTAACAGATACCCGCTTGAAAAGGGAATTGTTCGTTTTGAACCACACTATAGTGAGACGTGACAAAACCGAATATTACTGGATAGTTAATTTCTTCCTTTTTTTCTTTTTTCTTTTTTTTCTTTTAAGTGAACTGCGAGTGAAACAATTGAAAGCGATTTCTCGGGATTTATTTGGAATAAAATATTTTATAAAAAGATTAAAAGATCAATTAGTAAAAATTTTGCGCAGAGATTGCGATGTGTTCATAAAAGAATACAAAAGAATAAGGTTATTTCATAAAAATTCAATTTATTTTCAGATAATATCTATTGTAATTTTACATTTTTTACTACTTCTAACACAAACATACAAGCGCTACAAGTTTTAGTTCTTTAGTAATCAAACGATAATTCTTCACTCTCACTCCACTGCATCCTGTTCGGAGAAATACATTTCTTCGTTCCCTTAAATCCAGTTATATTAAAATCCATTTACTTGTAATGTAACCGAAAACGTACCGAACGCAACTGAAAATTAACTTTTCCACTTTCAGCGTTTAAAACATTCTTACGTCACTCTCGAAGTAACTTTTCTTGCTGGTTACGTAAACATAGTGTCGACTGATAATCTTTGAATAAAGGACTCCACCATGTTCATGAAGGCACCGAGGAAAAGTTAAGCTTAAACCCTTGAGAAAATTGCGGGAAATTTGTCTAATCCGCTGCTGCTCCGCGAAACGCTTCCTCGAGCACAGTCAGAACAAAAATTCGATGAATCCAGTTTTTCAGATATTTTGTAATCAGAATACGAGCGTAGAAAGATTGTTACTCGTCTCGAAATGAAATATCAGAATGTGCAATACGAAATTTGGACAAAATAGATAAAAGGAAGGTATTTTGCTGAAATGCAAAAGTGATTGAATAAATAAATGGACTTGATATGAATATGGAATGAGTAAATTAATATTTTCATCGCGAGGGAGATAGCTCATGGCGATTGTCTTGTAGAAAGCGAGGAAAATTCTGCAATTCTCGATTTACAAAACATCACGTAGTAAGAATAATTTTCAAGCTTTGAATAACTCGAATAAATTACAACCTGAATTAACCAGCGAAAATCGTTGTTCCGTAGCGAAACGTGTGAATTCGCAGCGTTGAAGAAGCTGCTGATTGTCGTTCGTTATGATCCTGTTGCTGCGCGAAGGATGGGATTGAATTACTTATTCGGCTAGTGGAAGTGACATCTATTCTTGATCGTGTAATCATTAGTGGGATGATTGAATGACTTCTACCCGATTGAGTTTCGACATCGCTCGGTTGCTGTTTCGAGATCACGGAAAGTATGGTTTGGGATCGAAGTAGAACGATGAAAAATGGCAGGGTTACATAAGCGTATTGTAGTGACGTATTTAGGATGTTCCGTAACCGGCAGAGCGTGTTTCATTTCCTACCGTAAATTGATCTTTCCGATTTTTTATCGTGAAATTTTTTAATACTGTTGGAGACTAGTATTATTTCACTTACACAGAAGTATCAATTTGTTAGTTTACACATGAATAAATTTCCTACTCCTTGTCATTCTATATGAAAAAGTAACCAGAAACCACAGAATAAATATTTCTCACGCAAGAATTATTTTCTAGAAAATTGATCTAAGTATTTATATTTATATTTGTATAGACTAAGTTGGTACTTATGGAGTTCTATGGTGATATATAAATTTATTGCACGTATATAGTAAATAATACGTACATAGTAAATAATAATGATTAACAATTGATTGCGTGATGCAGTGTTAAATAATAAATAATTATAATTACTATATTGCGTGCGGGATAAAATTATGTAGAATTGAAACAATGTAGCTATCGTATAACGCCAAATATTGAACTATGGAAAACTAAAGTATTAAAAACAGAAATGATTCTTGTTGAACGCGTTTCTTGTTGAATAAGCAATTATCATTTCAAGTTTCTTTCAGCTTTGACATTTACGTATGTGGCAGTTCCTTCTTGTTAATGAAATTTGTACGACATATGACATTCAATTTCGAGGAAATTTAAAGTAATAACAAACCCTTCTCTAATCTTCTGTACTACTAAGAGAGACGTAACAAAAGGTAATAATTTGAAAAGCATGAATGTACTTTCCCATTTTAAAACTCTCGTTTTCTAAGGAAAGGTTAATGAATTATTAATTAATTTTATAATATATATTGTTAACAATGGATTATTTATTATATATTATGTATGTAAGTAGAATAATTGAATTTCTTTTTGAACCTGTTATCCATTTACTTTGTATCTTTATTATTTTTAAATCACAATTAGTTAATTAGAGAAGATTTCCAAGGTGTTAGAATTTCAATTTGGCGCGCGACCGTTTCGCGTAGAACGCACACCGATTTCTCCACCAATTAGAAATTCCCAAGGTGACGCCTCGGCGGAGGGCTACTATTCCGTTGTCAACAGTCGTCGCGATTAGATATATTTCTTCGAGTCAGATCTGTAGGGTAACCTAACCTTTCGATGGCGTCGGTTTTTCATTGCTATTGTATTACTGTTTATACGTTGTGATTAATATTGTTTAATTAATGCACGTTTACTTTATCGTTTACTGAACACTTTGATAGTAAAATCAGGTAATCACGAGACTTATTTTGTTCTTGTTTCTGTGATTGTTTATTCGATTGTCAGACTTGCCGGTAGCTTTCCGTATCTTGCAAGACAGTATTCTAGGTCGATTATCGTTTCATTTTATTATAATTGCTATTAATTTCATTTGTTTGGTTAATTTCTTGGTTTTTTAAATGTACAGATTGTTGGCTGATTGCGGTTGATTGCTGTTAACTACAGAGATGTCATGAAAGGAAATGAAGCATAAAGAATAAACACCAATGTCTTTTTCATGCAGATTTAGTAATGCTAAATTTATTAATTAAATAGCAGTTACAGACGTATGTATACTTTTTCATTAGATTATTGATAATATTATATATGTTTATTTCTTGATGTGTTTGTCACGTAATTTACAATATGCATATAATCGTTTTATAACATAATTGAATCATAAATAATTACGTAGTTTATTGAGCATATCAAAATAAAATTAAAAAAGATTGAAGACGTCACTTTATATCGATTTATGTGTCAATATTATTGTAATTACGTTTAATTATTATCAATTTATTTCTTTTTGTGAAATAACTTGACCGTGATATTTCATTGTTTCAATTCATACCATAAAATAGAGTTAGAGAAGATGAAATAATTTATTTTTATATTTTTCTGCGTTTCGAAACCGACGCTCTGCGGTAGTACGGATTGTAAAAACATAACATTTTTCTGCCGGAAGAGTACGAGGTAACTGATACGTTCAAACGTGTTTCAGCCAGTGCAAGATCGCACGCGGATTTTGCGTAGTGTTATTATGCCTTGAGGCATGTTTTATTTTGGAATTTTAATTTCTTGCAAACGTTCTTTAATATTTTTATCACGCAGCATAGTTTATTATTACGAATCATGCTCTACACTTCGGTAACAAACGTCCAAATTTTATAATTCCTGCAAATCAATCGTATTACATTTGTGATATTTCTGAATATTTGCAATAGTAGAAAATACTTTTCAATTCATAAATAATGTTTTACATATATACATACATATATATATATATTTTTTTTATTCATATGTATATTTATGATATATATGTATGAGTACACGCACACATATTCTATTTTTTAACAATATTTATAATCTATTAATGGAATATGAAAAATAATCACATATTTTAAAAAAGGGGATAGTATTTCCCTAACAAACGCTCAAATACAAATAAGAAGGAAGATATGAAAATATTTCTTTACTTCTTTTTCTATTACCCCCTCTACACTAATTTAGTTTTATGTCCAGAGGATTTTTATGATCGCGCGCAATACAATCGGTAGAATTACTGATTGCTTCGTAATAGACCTTCAAATATTTTTTAGAGCACGTTAGCTCTAATTGATTATCGATTATCACACGCGAAATTAGTTTTCAAATTTTATTAAGTAAATAATTTGTATGCGAAATTAGTCATTTGTTCGTAGGTTATAATCTAATCGCACGTGTTAATAGTCCTTTATTTTTTCTTTTTTTAATACATATTTTTTTTATAAATATTCCGTTTTGAAATTAGAATCAGTGCTTCGCGCAAGAGGATTCAGTCGCTCCAATATTAAAGAATACGTAAGTATCTTGAACATCGTGCTTATTATTAACACTACTTTTTCTAAGAACAGATTAAGAAGAAATAATTTATGTCTTGTTACAGACTTATTATCTGAACATCTACTTCTTATTATCTGAAGGGGATCTAGCAATGCTTCAAAATTTAAAAGTGTAAATATCTTTATACATTGCATTTCAATTAATTTTATTTTTTTTATAATCAAAATTTTCTAATAGTTAATACTGCCTTTAGAAATAATTTATAATATTTCATATTTTGTTAAAGATGGTTAACATACTTCACTTCTTCCTATCTTCTGGTAGGAATCTAGTTATGCTCCAGCAGCCAAAAGTGTAAATATCTTTGTATATCATATTTCAATTAATACTATTTGCCATCTTATCATTAAACTTTTCCAATAATCAACACTATATCTTTAAGGATAAATTGTAATATTCTACATTTTGTTAAAGATGGTTTACACCCTTCTCTGCTTTTTCTTACCCTCTGGGGAGGACCTTATGTGCTTTAGAAGCCAAAATTGTAAGTATCTTTGCATATTATATTATATTTCGATCACTCTGGCCGAATTTTTTCTATTGATGTCGAACTCTCTGAAATAATTGACATTGTATATTTAAGAATAACTATAACGTTCCACATATCTTTAGAAATTTTTCACAGCCGTCGTCCCCGTCGAATTTAATGGTCCATGCTTGATAACGACCCTCGTGATGATTTCTTCTAGACTACTACAATATTGATGGTAGTATCCTCGGTGTTCAATGGTGAATCGCATGCATTTTTATTCTTCCAGTCATTCAATCATGTCGTAGAATGAAAGATACGAGTTGACACGTGTGATTGGTTGTATTTTTCGTAGAACTTTTTGCGAGCATATTGACCGCTGGTATTTATTATACCCATAAATAGCAAGACATATTTTTGTGATTTATTTATTAGTTTAGAATAGGTTTTGTTGCACATCGCGGTTTTTGATAGTTAATTCAAATGCATGTATTTGAGAATTTATAAAATTAAAACGTATTCAATATGAGTATTTATAAAAACTAAATATTCATGCAAATATACATCTATATAAATATAAATAGTAAACTAAAAAATAAATTTACAGTTACAAAATCTATTTTCAATAACTACTATTACTATCTACTAAATACAATAATTAATTGTGTATTTATTTATGATGTATCAATAGCTAAGTGCATGTGTAATTACTGATGGTCGGCATATGTAGTTAGTAACTAAGTAATAGAGTAATGTAATAATGTAATGAAGTAGTTAATAAATATATAAATCTTTTGTAAAATATTTAATTCTGTTTTCTTCATCTTACACTCGTTAATTGTCAGTTACTCTATAATTTTCTTGACCGTGTATGAAACAGTATCTCATATAGAATTACATAATTAGTTAAGAATTTAATTTTTGGATTAGCTTTCCGTGTCAGTTTTCCTTGAATCTTCTTTTATTGTATGTTTTACATAACGATCAAAAGACTGAACGTTTTGCAAACGCACGCTATGAGGAGAATTTTTTTACACACTAATGTTCCAAATTTAGTTTCGATGTTTGCTCGTAAAAAAAAGGTGGATGGGCCAGTGTATCGTTATCCCAGTCCTTCGAGGGTTTCAAATCGCAGTATCTTCACTTGGTGAGACTTGGACAATCGTATTATTTGATATACAATTACTAATTGTGTGATTATGTACAACCGTTTCCTCCATGATACAATTATGCATTTTATAGCTGATTAGCTACGATTACGATTATATTTTTATATAATTGGATTTCAAAATTATTTAAATAGGTATTAAAAACCGTGAAGGTTACATCATTTCTGCAACATTCGTCCCACTTTCATTCCAATATACATCCTATCTAATAAAATGGAAGTCACAGCAGAGATGTAAAATGCGAAAGCAATGGTAAATAGGATAGCATGTTGCTTCCTAGATAATTTACGAAGCTGCTCGTGCAAATCGTTACCTCGATTCAAAGGACTAATGAACAAGCTTCGTCAAATTAGTTCCTCCCCATTGTATCCGGATAAACAGAAAAGATATAATTAGTTGGGCCGAAATAATACAGCCTTCGGGCGTGTAAACTTCTATTACTCTTACTGTTTGATGTTAATTAGCATTCTGTGGAATTCTACTGTGTGACGTATTCAAAATTATAAGGGTTTTCGTTAAATAACTATCGATGTAATCGCTGGAAAATTCTTTACCTTTTCTACGACGTTTCCACGACGAAAGTCTTAGTTCCTTAATTTTCAAAATTTTATTTCGTTCATTTATCACGATTCGTTGAATATCTTTTCTTGTATTAGTTAATTAATATCCTCTTTCGGTATACACAATAATTACATAAGATATAGAAGCATAATAGGCGGGAATGTTAATAGAAATAAACAGAAATATAGAAAAAATAGAAGTTCGAAAGAGATCAATAAGTATCATGGAAACGATACTTCTATTAGACATAGAGAGATGGAAGGTAATATCAGTATATAAAAGAGGTGTAGCAACAAAATTATCGGAAATGTTAGAAGTAAGGTAGCAAAAAGATATCGAGGAAAATCTGTTATTCAGAGGCGACTCTAACGCTAACATGAGAGCCCAATGGGAAGTACTGTGGTACGGTGAGAAGGAGAATAGACCAAGGAACTCCAAAGATAAACACGTGAACAGCCAAGAAGAACAACTCACAAGATTAATAGAGAAGATGGGTTAGACCATCCTCGGCGGTAATATAGAGGGTAATATTGACCGAGATCACACCTCTGTCGTAATAATGGATACCTCGGCAATAGATTATGGAATACGTGAATGAGGCAACGTGGGAAATGATAACGTGCAGAAGAGTAGCGTGCAGAATAGAATTGTTTTCATTTAGAAATAATTGCGAAGACGTTTATAGAGAAGAGAAAGGTAAAGAAAGGTAAACGGAATCTAGAAATGCAAGGAAAGCTCAGAAATATTAAGATTCGAGGAAAGTGAGTTTTACAAGGTGAAATAGCCGAACAAGGGGCATATCGATATTTAAATATCGTACGACAAACAGCGTATAAAATAGTTATAGGTTAATTTCGAATACCCATAAAATTCAATATATCTCTTCTATAGAAAATTGTCTCTCCAACAACTTTTAAAAATATTATAAAGCGATAGAGCTCGTTAAATTACGCTGACTAAGAATCAAATCCACCATACGAATCTCATGTAAAGAAGAATGAGCAAATAGCATAGAGTGTGCAAGAAATAAATTGCATTTTCAGATTTATCCTCAACGAAAGAAGAAGTGCTGCAAACAGCAAACAAATGCGCATCACGAAACTAGAATGATATTTCTGCGGATTCACATCCATTCCCACCCTTCAAAACAATCCCATTACCGTTGGAAGAAAAAACAATGAGATAGAGAAAGCTTAATCTTACACATAAAACTCGACCGCTTGCTCACATATGTACATATATAGAAGGAAATTCTCTCTCGTCTCTGTGAGCAGCAGAAAGAAAGCTGCTTTACATCGAGTAGAAATCCAATTTCGAAGCGGAAAAAACGCCTAGAATCCGATTCTGCGAATAACAGATCAATAACGCGACGCCGGAGCAAGTTGCATCTCTCTTTCACTATTACGTATCCCACTGATGGAGGACGAAAGAACCAGTTTTAATCTGGAAGGGATGGATCAAGTGTGATCGACAAATGTCTGATGGTGAAAACGTTCACACTAGGTTGGATTAGCGAGATTAGTTAAATTCGGGGTAACATGTGTCCCTCCTATCGAGTCCCTGCTCACGGATGGTAGATGTGGAAATCCAAGTTTGAAAGCATATGTAACAAAAGTAAAAATAAAAAAAAATTTGGACATAGTATGTAGTAAAAGATTGACTTTTTCAATTCATTCAATACACAAATTACGAGTATTGGGGAAACTTTGAGTTATGGTTTTTGTAATTTAATATAAAAGGTCGAGTACAGTTAAAGGTTAAGATCTTTTTTATTAAATAAACAAATTGGAATGAGGAGTATTGGAAAAACTTTTAGTAATCGTTTTTGTAATTTTATAAAAAAGGTCGGTTGTAATTAAATGTTAAGATCTGTTTTATTAAATAAACAAATTGGAATGAGGAGTATTGGAAAAACTTTTAGTAACCGTCTTTGTAATTTTATAAAAAAAGGTCAGTTGTAATTAAAGATTAAGATCTCGTTTATTAAATAAACAAATTAGAATTACGAATTTGAGGAAACTTCGAAGACTTTTCCGAAGATTCAAGATTCGTTGAGATTTTTAAACGTCATTTTTATCTATCATATCAAATTTTTCGCCACATGTGTTCGCATTCGAAACGTTTTAGAGTGATACGTATGTGCATACTGTTATTTCCGATATCGTGTAAATCGGAAATAATGAATGTAGATATGGAAGTTTGGAGAGATACGTGTCAGGGGTGAAAACCGTGAAAACGAGGTTGCAACTGATCCAGATTGCGCCTAGGGACGACATCGGAGCTCGGGTATTTGGACTGAACGCGAATCACGTGTCACCAGTCAATGGTAGAATTCATGAAGTGTAGCTGTAAACAGTGGGCGAGGGACTGAGGATAGCTACCAGGAAGACGGAGAAAGGTGACAAAGGAATTGTAAGATGGGACGAAATAGTGTGGTGGGAAAAAGGAGAGGAGGGAAGCAAAAGAAAATTCGGAGCGATAAGTTTGCGTAGGCAGTTGCTGGAAAAACACGCTCGAATAGCGGAGTCAGGAAGTTCGGAAATTCTAACAGGGTTTAAGTTGCCCGAGATTTGGCCAAGCTTGACAAGAATTTTGATTTCGGCGAGTAAAGGAGGTTCTTTTGACTCGACGAAAGCTCCTGGACAGAAGTTTCTCCTATGCCGAGGGTAAAGGACGGGATAGAGGTGGATAAGGAAGGATATCTAGTTAATCAGCAGGGTTTTAAGTTCGAGTGGTTGCATGGAAAGACAGGGATTCTGAAAGCTTCTAAAACAGTGATTGTGTATTTCAGATTCGACATAGATTTTAAGAGCGTTTTATTGTTTAATTGTCGTTTCGCGTAATGGCACTATTTTTCTTTGGAACTTACAAGACTCTCAAGATGCAATATTTCATTCAATTAATGAAAAGTATATCGAATCAGAAAAGAATTTTAGTGAAAACTTAAACTCAGGAAAAAATGAAATCACATGCCAAGAACATAATTATAGTACGAAGTGCTAATTGTAAATTTATTGGTTTTCAGTTTGCAGTATTATAACATACAGTTTCACCTAATAATTCGATCACACTGGACTGCGGGTTGAAATTACAACTAAAATGTCGGTAATTAATTAATTTAAATGAGGTAACAAGCGGAATAATTCATGTCAAATTGAAATTCATCAACGAAATATCCTACTTGCCGCAGAAACGGTTAATTTACAAATGTGGATTCGTTTCAAAATTCCCAAAGGTATAGATCCAAATTCCCATAAAGCACGAGGCAAAAATTATATGATAATGTAAAGCCCGCGCGGCTTTCTTTGTCGATTAATTCATCGAACTTCTTGAATGCGCTTTAAACTTTCGGAATTTGTGGGTCTCGGTGATCTCTCCTCGATACTCGTTGCACAGCTTTCAACACCAAAATCGCATCTTAGAAATTCTTGAATAATTGCCAGCTGCTTTGATCCCGTATAAGAAATTAGAATTTAAAAGAAGGTGCCGCGGGTGTCGTAAGTATGTAAACTTTTAACGAAGATCTAGCAATACAAGGAAATACTGTATGCACGTGTATATGCTCTGCTTCGAAACTTTAAGGAGAAAAAATAGAAGTATGAAGAATTGGATAATGGATATTGGAGTGCAATACCGAAATTACAATTACGATTTCTTGTAAAAAAAAAAGCTAAAACGTACGCGTTTTATTACATGAGTTAACTGAGAAGAAAGGAATTAAACTAAATAACAAATATATCTTCGTAGTGTGCTAATTTTAAAATTTCATGATGGAATATAGTCATAGAAATTCCAGGGGAACGATGATCGCTTAGATGAAAGCACAAAAGAAATATCTGATTGACAGAAGCTGCTCGTAAAACACGGAATGGAGTTAAAGACCTAAGCTTAGGCTCAAAGCAAGCGAGCCAAGTTAGTTTTACGTTTCTTCCGGAGGTAGTAAAGTGTAGAGAGATACGAAGGTTGTTGTTTGACAAGTTTGATTTTATTGCTATGATTAATATATTATATGAAACGAAGAAAGTAACTCAGAATCAAAAAAGTTCCTTATATTTAGTTTTGAAATTTCATATATATGGATAATTTTTCCAATGAAACTTTCTGCACTTTGAAAAAGTGAACATCTACAGTAAAGTTTTTTAAACTTCATTCTTTCAATTTTAATTAAACGCTTTAAAAGATCATATTCTTTTTACATCGAAACTCTTCCACCAAAGTTTCTTTCATCTTTCTTTCATTTGACTTTATCGAAATATTCTATGAAATTAAAAATCAATCAGTCGTACAACCATAAGCTTCGTTAAAGAATTTATCGTCAAGAGAACATTCGTTGATGCAGAATCTCAAAACACCAATTGCCAACGCCCAGCTCGATCGTTCCATTTTTCTGTCAGGTTTTAATTGTACTTCCCATAGAGAGAATTCATTGGGAATTTATGAATACGATTCCTTGCAGTCAATAAAGTCTCTGGAGTTTCCGTTACGACGCGTAAAACATAATACATTGGACGAAATACTAAAGAAAATACCAATAACTTCTTCAATTTTCTTTTATAACAACGAACTTTTTCAAAAGTGTAGAACGTTGTCAAAGTTGACTAAAGGTGTGCGATATTTTTCAAATTTCTTCCAATAAAATGTATCTAATCATGTAACTAGTATGAGTAGAAAACTTTTAATCCTCGAAGATATATTAACGAGATATATTTGAACTATTGTTCGTATAAGTTGATATTATGAAAGGGCGTTGAAAATATCAAATAAAATGAATTTTTATCCAAATATTTCACTTCTGAAAAATATGTATAGTATAGTTTATTGAAGGGTTAAACTGAATCTCCGAAATTTATATCTCCGAAACAGCCTAAATTTTAGTTTTTCTACAGTTTTAGTTTTCATATCGCATGTTTGTTAGAAAATATAGAAATTTTTTTTATATTGCTTTCTATAAAGTTCCACTCGTATTGTTATAACAGCATATTTCCGTTTTTCCGCTTCCTCGGGAAATTCCATTTCTTTTTAAAATATTGTATCAATTCCACTTGTGTTTCAGAAATTGGATTATAAAATATGGTAATAATAAAATATTTTTGTAGAATATTACAGTAATACAGAATATACGATTTGGTGAGTACCTGAAATTTTTTTAAAACTGCAATATATCGAAAAGCGGTATTTAAAAGGTTATAATATCATTAAAAGGCGTCATAAATAATTCTAACGACGTGCGTTCAATTTTACTTTAAAACTAAAGCTGAATCTAACTTAAAACTAACTATATAAACGCAAACTAAGAAAGTAAACAGACATCCATTAAGAAAGAAATTCAATTTAATATTTCCTAATAAATCAAAATCCAAAAATCAAAAATAACGAATAAAGGATGAATTAAAAAAAAGGAATTCAGTAATCAACCGAATCGTTACACGTACAGTAGCGGACAAAAGTTTAAGACGATGATTTGTAAACCGGATTACAAACATCTTATACGCATATTGTTCTTCTATTCGGTTTGTCTCTTTGGAATAACGTAGCTGTATGTTTGACCTTCGTAACCTCAGACAGTCAGTTGTTAAATACAAACAATGTAGGAGTTACAACAGTTAGTTACCGCCTAGCACTTGGAAACAGTGGACATTAGTTTAAGACGATCTGTGTAAAACGTGAGTACGAGTACAGTTTTTGAACATTTTGATTCTGGAATGTCAAAATCATTGTTTAGTGTACCTTTTATTGCTTAAAATTCATTTAGGTAGGAACAGACTATGGGTAAATCAAAGAATTTACTTGAAAACGAAAGGGAACAAATCGTAAGGCTGCGAAAGCAAAGTAAAACCTTCACCGAAATAGCAAATATAGTGAACAGGTCAGAAACAGCTTGTAAACAAGCTTGGTATAAATGTTTAAAGACAGGCATGTATTGCGATCAACCGAAAAACGGAAGACCACGGAAAACAACACCGAAAATGGATCGCCGGATTCATCGATTGAGCGAAAAGGATCGTTTTCGTAGTGCAAATAATATTGCTGCGGAGATAAACTATGAAAACGATACACAAATTAGTGCTAGAACTGTTAGGAGAAGATTAGAAGACTTTAACTTAAGAGGACGAAAACCCCAAAAGAAACCACTGCTGAGTTCTAGGAATCGAAAAAGACGACTTGCATTTGCTAAAGCTCATAAGCATTGGACAAGTGAAGATTGGCAAAAGGTATTGTTTTCTGACGAATCGAAATTCAATCGCGTCTGTTCTGACGGGATACGGTACGTTAGACGTCGAATTGGCGAAAGTTTGAAAACACAGTGCGTTTTAAAAACTCTTAAACATGGTGGTGGCAACGTTATGGTGTGGGCGTGTTTTTCTCGAAGCGGCCCTGGTCCGATATGTCGTATCAATGGAATTATGGACCGTTTTCAATACAAGGACATACTCAAGAACACAATGTTACCTTTTGCACGCAACAATATGAGTGATGATTTTATTTTTCAAAATGATAATGATCCGAAGCACACGGCTCGGGTTGTGAAACAGTTTTTTCAAGAAGAAAATATCACCGTGCTGCCGTGGCCGTCGCAATCACCAGACATTAACCCAATCGAGAATTTGTGAAGCATCATAAAAAAGACAGTACAAGGTTATAAACCGAAAAATTTAAATGAACTTTACTCTACGATTGAAACAGCCTGGAATAATATTACGGTAGATTAATATAAAAAATTAATAGATTCTATGCCAAGAAGATGTACCGAAGGGATAAGAAATAACGGATATTGAACAAAATATTGAATTTAAACAAAAATTGTGTATATTTTTTAACCAAAAATTAATATTTTTTGTATAGTCTTAAACTTTTGACCGACGAAATATTATACAGATTTCGTTCCTTTTTTATAACTTAGCTATTGAGCAAAATATCAAAATGAAATTTTTTTTCTAAGTGTACAAACAAATGTACAATTAGTTAATACCAAAAGTAGAACACCGTATTTATATTTTTTATGGAAAGTAAATCAATTATTTATTTCTTCCATTTCGTCTTAAACTTTTGTCCGCTACTGTATCTAACTCATGGTTTGTGCTCGGTAGTTTTGTAATTTCTTTATCATAATTGTGAATATCTTTAAACTTATGGTTTAAAATATATTATGGATTCTTTTTTGTGGCGTTCTTCCTAGATTGAGATTAGGTTTAGGTTTAGGCTTTGTTCCAAAGTAAAATTGCAAGTATTTATAGTCGTTTGCGGTACTATTTTGTGCTTATTTAAATGCTCCTTTTTACATACTGAAGTTTGAAAAAGTCGAAGATACTTACCAAATTGCATACTATTACCAATATTACAGTGGATGTTAGGCCTGTCTCGGATTGTCTTTTCGAACGCTTACTGCTTGCAAATCACGGATCTTCCGTTTAGATTTGCGAATGCTTTAATAATCTCAAATAATTAAAGAGGAAAGAAAACCGCGTAAATGAAAAGTTACGTGGAACACGAAAATTATTACAATCTTTCGCTTTTAAAGTACCTACACGCGGCACGGTTCAGGGATTTCCCACCACCCATTTCGTGTTTTCTGGACTTGTGGATACGCCACTTGTTTATTCTACTCGGCCCAATTCGTTCATCGAAACTAATTGCTGTTTACCTATTACGAAGGATACGTACACAAAATCGCGATTAACATTGAACCGTAAATGTCATTAAAAAGAGTCTAAATTTTTACTTCAATGCCATAATTTAATACAGTATCCAGAAATATTTCAATACATACGAAGAAAGAAACATTCAAAGTAAATTACCCATTACGGTGTAACGGTATTTATAATATGATAACCAATATATAGTATTGTAGTGACATAGTATTATAAAATTAGAAGAAATAAAATTTGAATGAAAGCTTGCGCTTTAAAGTTTGTGAAGTTGTATACCGTGAAATGTGATCGAGCTTCTGCTTTGGAAAAAAGAGGACGTTTAAGCGAGGCCTATCATTATCCTTTCTCACCGAAACACGACGTCCCAAAGCGGTTTAAATGCAAATGTGTTATAAAGCCGACACGGTTCCGACTGCCCCGTTATTTGCACGTGAACATTGTTCCAATTTTAGTTTCAATCACGACACGTTATTTTTATACGTTTTTTAGAGTTACGATGAAAACGTTGAACGTTTACGAACAATGAAATTTTTCACTCTTCTTCTTAATTAATAACGAATATCGAAGAGAAAGGTACGACGGCTCGCAGTAATTCACTTGTGTTTCAAAGTGCTATATTTATTTTTTAAGATTTTTAAAAGTATTATTAAAGGGGTTTCACGATTGTGTTTCTGTGGTTGGAAACTCGGCGATTAAAATTTATACCGTTATTTTAACTTCATTTCCCTATACGAGTTTGTGATTAGTTTATAATTAATCCTTTGAGCTCTTAGTTTATAGGAACGAGTTGAAAAACGTCAGAGCGTTTTCTAGACACATCGTACCGTTTGCCTCAGGTACTTGAAATAAATAATTTACTTTACCAAATTAATTTTATTCAAACGAAGTATATCAGGATGATGTAGAGATATGTACATAAGAAAATAAAATTACAAAAAGAACACGGCATTAATGGCTCATCTGGAATCGGATGGTTGTTGAATTCGCAATTGCCAACTATAATATCGGCTCACCAGACGCACGTTTCAAACGCCAAACGAACATCAAGCTAATATCCCGAAAGTAATCTAGCGACAACCCTGAAAACGAGAGATTCATCTCCTGATTAAGCGACGAAACAATCCCTTTAACGCTTTTAATCTTGTGGCTCACACCCCCTCGGACCAGTCCCCTGACATCTCACCATTCCATCTCTCATCGGCTGTTTATATTCGAAGATTAAACGCATTTCTTCTGTGCGAGAGGGTTTCAAGCGAAGGTAGTTTCGATGTCTCAAAGGAAATCTCATTAAACCCGTAATTACAATTTCGCTACCTTTGCTGTTGTAATAATAAAGTACTTGGTTACCGCATAGCGAAACGCGGCTTGGAAATCCGCCTCCGCTTCTCTATTTCCATCCTCGCCTCTTCATTCGTCCTTTTCTCCGGTTTCATATCACCACAGTCCGTCTCTTTTCCTTTCTTCTCCTTTCCTTTCTCTAATCCAGCGTTGTTTTCTTCTTCATCCCCGTAGAATAGTTTTTCTCAAGCTCATTTCAACTGGCGACACTGAAACTCGCTTTTGTTACACAAAATGACTCGTACTTCACTGATATTTCAAACTAACGTAAACGATCGTATTTGCCATTGGATGAATAAATTGCAATCCGTATGAATACTAATGGTGCGGCTGCGTGGATCGTGGAAATAAAGAAGCACATTAATACGCAATCAGGCAAACGCCGGATATCTCTAACGCGGTCTGAATAACATTAATTTTGTACGACGGAAAGTGTCTCGGCAATTTCGTGATTTTTATATGCGAAAAATAGTAAAATTTTATAGGAAAGCTGGCAATTTGTGGAATTTCGTTATGCTGCGGAATTTTTGAAAATGGTAGAAGTTTCATTAGATTTCATTTTTGCAAAGTTATAGCATTGAAAAAGGTGTAGGATGGTAACAATTTTATGATGCTGATGCATGTTCAAAATTGGTGGAATTCTGTTGAACTAAAATTTGCTAGAATTTCTGGAATTATTTCTGAACTAATCTAACAAATCGTTGTTAGATTTCAATTATCAGAAGTTATATCTTTTATATCGCGTTATAGGATTAAAGAAATTGTTGGGTTATTAAATCGTTGCACGTAAGCTGTAGTGATATTTTCGGTCATTCTGCGTTTCTTGGTAAAGGTGAACATAGAATCTAAAAATACTGAAATGCGTTAGAAAATGCTTGAATCTTATAGATGAGGATTTCATACTGCGAGAATTTCGAGTGAAAAATGAATGTTGTCCTGTTTCTGGAGAGGAAATATGACTCGATGTAGTGGTGTTGAATCCACATGATTTGCTATTTAATTAACAGAATATGTGAAACTCTAATTTAGATGATCCTTCTCCGCTCGGGCGACTATAATCGTCGTTTCAATTACTACGTAGTATCGGACGATGTCGAAGCTTATTCATTACCTGAACATTAAATGCACTTCATCAGAGCAGGATGCTTTCTGCCAAGGCACAAAAAGAACGAAAGAAACAATTTTTCTTTCGATCGAAGATTAATTTCCACTCTTGATTGCTCATAAGCTTCTATTTTTGCCTTCGTCCTGACGCTTCTACTCTTGTCCTTGTTTTGACGCTTCTACTTTTGTCCTCGTCCTGACGCTTCTACTTTTGTCCTCGTTCTGACGTTTTTACCTTTACTTTTGCCAGACTTTTTTTTATCACCTATGTAAACGCGTGCCATTGAATTGCAATTATTACTGTAATTACTATGCCGATACCAAGAATAATGATTCTTGGAACTGTTTTTCAAATCAACGGAAAGATAAGGATATAAAGAAAAAACGTAATTTATATACATACATAGGATGGGACGACAATCGTAGTACTATCGGCCAGGGAGCGATTCTACGTGAAAAGATAAGTCGAAAATATATAGATAAAATATTTTCCTACGACGCTCTGTTTCAGAGAAAATCGAGTCTGAAAATTTGTAAAGTATACTTTAACTTGGCTAAATACCAACTAGTTTGAATAAACAATTCACAAGAGATTATTATACATGTAAAAATGAGTAAAAAATGTAAAATAAAATTTTTATGTTTAGAGACTTATCAAGAAAATAAATTTTAAACGTGTATAATTACGAACTGGTCTCGTACACGCGCATGATACATATTCAAATTTATTTTTTTTAAGAATAAAGTACCTCATGAAAAAATGTTATGCTACATTTATTACTTATTTTCTAAGTTAGTTTGAATTCTTCTCGACTATTTATTCTTGTTCAGTTCTGAATTAGTCAAATTTTGTCAAGTTGATTTTCTCGAAAACGAAGCACCGAATGAACATATGTTGTAGCAAATTTATTTTTTATTTTTCACGTATGATCACCACTTGCTCGGTTGTACTACGATTGCCACTCCACCCTGTATTTTGTTAAGATCACGATGAGTTTTAACATTTATTAATAGTAATATTAATAATGTTCATTTACTATTTATCCATATTGATTGATGTTTTATAATAAATGAATTCCTTTTAAAGTTTCTAAATTTTCTGGCTCTGATCCTCTGTCAATATTCTTTTTCTACCTAATATTAGATTAAAACAATCGAATAAACCCGAATTTACCAACGTATTTCAAGAGATTCTTGATATTTTCACGTCCTACACGAAGTATTTTTTGATTCTGCTTTTCGCAGAAATGTTTGAAAAGCTGGGCTTTCGTTCTACTGTTGATTCAATCTACAAATCGATCTTCGATAATTACTTTCTACCGTATCTGAAATACGTTTTACGCGTGAGGCGTAATTATTTAACATTTCTGTACGAACAACTGTTTTGCAACTTTCCAAAACCATTTGCAATTGGTTTGTAACTGGGAATATTTGGCTTTCATAGAAGCGTTCGCTGAGAGAGGCGGGATAAATGGCACGATCTCTTTGGGTAATTTCCAATTAAAGTCGATCTTTCCTCTTTTAGTGGCGGTTTTTGCGATGATAAATTTAGTTGGCAAGCGGTAGCCGCTGGAATGCGAGCTATGTAGATCGTAAAATTGCAGTGGCTTGGCGAAAGCTACGAAAGGGAAAGGAGAGAGCGATTGTAGGGATACAAGTAAGTTTTCAGTGATAACATCTGGTCGCGGTATTTAGTCTTTCCAAGAACGCTCCATTTATGAAAGTGAAAATATTTCATCGCAGTTTCTACCATTCACATTTAAGAACAAATAAATCTAGTGGAAGCGCATCCTTTTCGTCGTAATTCCAAGTTCTTTGACTTGATATTAAATTGTAGTAATTTTTTCATCCTAATTTCGATTTAGGAAATTCATCCTTTTCAGAATAATGTATTGGGATTTAATCTAGTTTCGCAATTAATCGTAAGAAAGAACTCCTAAGTTGTAAGAAAATAGGAAATGTGTATTTCTCCATGAAAATAGTAGAAATATGACCCAATACTGACTGAATTTAAGCGAAAGGATAATTAAGATCAAATCGAGCAGAGGGGTTGTTTTGTTAAGAGAGTTTTGTTATTCATTTAGTTTATCTCGCTTCCACTACCTATAGAACACTTTCGTGTAAAAGACCACCGGTTGAAGGATATTGATCGGCCTGTTTTATAAACTATCAATTACCTCGATAACTTACACGTGGCCTAACTTTCCACTAGAATTTCGAGAACTGCATCTGGCTATAGCTTTGCGAAATCAAAGAGTAGCTTTTACTGAACTTTTATATAAACATCGCCTACTCCTGTTCTGCACCTCATCGATATTATAGTTAATTTATGAGAATTATAAAGTAAGTGAAATATAGGCAAATGAAATATATTAACACAATTTTTATTTTCATCTCTGATATTTTCTCACTACTATTTTTCTCTTATAAAAATGGCTAAGAAGTAGAAATAATGAAGCAATCTTTCGAACGTTTTAGTATTTTCGTGAATGTACGGCCTTTCTCGACGTCAGGTACGTAAGTAGCAGCGATCCTGAAATATAATACGTGCTACTATATTCCATCCCTACAATATCCAAGGACTATTCTGGGGAGAATCGCTGGAATTTAATTAATAATTCGAGCATACGAGAGGGGGAGGGATTATCCGCAGCGGCATATTCACGTAAAGATGTGAGAAGGTAAGGGGAACAGCAAACACGCAGGGGAGAGGGAGATGTCTTGTTGATGACCAAATGCGAAAAGAGTACCCTAAGCTTATCAAATTTCCATCAACCAAACGAAGTTTTCTCTGATCCTCATTTTCCTTCGTTCATGAAATTCCTGTGCCCGTCTGAACTTTATTGAATTATCCTAAAAACACAACCTACAATCGTTTCTAGAAATTCTCTTTAAAGATTCTGAAGTTTTGATGAGAATATGTATATCCTTCGCACATTCTCTCGCACAACTTTTGTATGTTGTTTACACCCTCGTTTCAAAATTCCTTTTTCATAAATAGGGAGAAGAAATGGCAACTGACGAAGATATGTAGTGCTCGCTTTTTTTTTCTTTTTTCTTCTCTTTTTTTTAAAGAAGATATTGGAAGGTTTGAGGGATCCAAATGGCTTTCGTTCAATTTAATAAAAATTCTTGTGTAACGTGGTGTCTTTAAAAGACTCGAGCCCTTAGTTCTTTGGCTACCTTTTCATAGAAGAAAAATGTTTTCTTTTTAAGCAAGACATATTTAAAGTTCGAAATGTGTATCTAATTGTAAGTGTCTAAGTTGCTTCATAGAAAGTAAATACACAATAAAGTTAAAGTTATGAAATACAGTCGCTTGCCACGATATGGCAGAGAATGACGAATCAAATTTACAATTTCATACGTAAACATCATACGTAATACGGCAAAAATTAACAATGAATCCCAACTATCAGTAACCTATAATTCAAAAATAATACTAAATATTTCAAAAATATTTAACGTGGAAGAAATTGCTGTTTACTGGGTGTGGTTACAGATGAAATGTTCGGTCCGTAACGTGTTAAGCGCTTTATCCTCAATGGTAGCTCGAATGCTTCTGCATGCGTGTGCCTCCGTACACGTACACAATACTAAATTCTGAATTCCGGTGACCATAATCTCCTGCAGCGAAGGGACACGAAATGGAGCAGGGAAAAAGTCGGCCGTTGTCGGCAGAAAAGAGGCAAGATAAGTGAATACCAAGGAAGTAAGAGATCGTGAGAACGCAAAGGGATGAACGGATCGATCCCCTGAAAGCCAAAGAAGGAAAAGGGCGGAAAGTCTAATTTTCACAAACACTAGGCCAAAAAGGCTCGACTTGTGCGTTTATCACGATCAATGGAACTAGCAGCACAGGAGATAGATAAGATCGAGAGTAAAAAGAAAAGTAGAGCAGCAACGCACAATTAAGCAGACACAGTTTGAAACATCGTTTAGATTACTAGAAATCAAGTCGCTTTAAATCGTTTCACTTCGACTGGATGGTTAATGAAAAATTGATAATTGATTTGGTTTTAAGAAAGCAATATCAACAAGCGTGTATCTAAAAATGACGTTACATTTACTAAGCAACATTACAATCTTGAAGCCAAGAAATAATTGAAAGGATTTCAGTTTTATTTGAAACTTGACAAGTAAAAGTAACAAGTTCACATTAATAAAATGATTTTAAAATTATCCAGTATAAACGACTTGAATTCGGGAGACTCGAATAATGTAAATTAGGTTTAACAAATTAGAAAAGAATGTGGCGAAGCTGAAGGGCCAAATATTCCGTAGCATTGACGAAACAGAGATTTATATTCGGGAGAGAACATTTGGCGTTTGCATGGAAGTCGCACGAACGAGGCTTCATTAGAAGATAATTGAGTTTCGTAATCGAGCTGAAATGACGAAATTTAATTAGCTGTGAACGAGATCGTATTTCGTACTCAATGATTCGGAATCGACCGGGATTTCATACATTTCCACATGACGTACTCTGATAAGAGACTTTTTGTGATTATGGTAATTTGATTCGGAATAAAAGAATAGTTTTCTCCGTTTCTTCTCTTTCTTTTTTCTTTTATCGAACCACTCAATATCCCGTCACGTCGTTTCATCTGATATCGATAATCCCAGTTAATTAGCCGAGGAAATGTTGCATCGTTTTAATTTTTAGTAAATGTAACTTATTCGAAATTCGTAATATTTGTTACAAGAACAATGTCGATTGAAAAATGTTTTCTTTTCTCGCGATAAAAGTTTGTAAATTTTTTAGGGTCCCAACCTGAAAATTGCAGAGACGTTACTGTATCTGTTTTTATCAAGTATATTTATAAATTTATTTTCGTTCGAAATAGACTTACTACTTAGTGACTTAAACTAGGAAGAAAGCATTCGCAAATTATTAAAATCAACTGAATATCCTCGACGGACGTATTAATGGTTATTGTATGCTTTCTAAGCTTCTCTCTTATTACTCTATTCATAACTTTGGTGGAAATGTACGAGACTTGTTAATTTTGTAACATTATTAACGATCCTCCTGGAGACCTCTTGCCATGTTTGCTAGTTCGTAAAAACTCCAGGGAGCACTAAAAGCTTGTGGTAGTATGTTTGCGGAGTCGTATAATAATTCTCCATACGCAATAAAGGGATCGACCATATACATTACCATAAAAGAAATATTTTCCCCTGTGAATTAAATATGTCAAATAATGTAAAACTTGTAGAAGCAACGTGAATGACAAAAGGATATCCTTCTTCATTTTTATCTGTGCATCGTGTTTTCTCGAAAATTACGGGCAAATAGGAAACCTCAATCCTTCCCGCCGATTGTACCATCAGTCAATGTCCATAGAAGAGAATACAACAAAATTGGGAACGTTTTAATCCGTGGATAGATTGAATTCGATTGCCCTCACGAGAAAATGAATTAGCGTCGTGAGAAGAATGGCTTAGAAGGAGAACCGCGATTTATACGTATGTGACAAATGAACTGTTGCAAATATCTGCGACGAAACAATTCTCCACGTTCTAATAACCAGGAAAATTATTCAAAATCAAACGATCAAAAATATTTTCTATACAGAAAACGAATGGGCCGCGACATACGACTATAGGTTTTATGATTTTTCTGCCTATCAAAATCGTGAGTTGAATGACGCATTTCAGATTCATATCGGCACAGTTTTAAAGGATTTGCATCCCTGTTTATTCGCGATAGAGGAGGTTTATTCGCTTTACTTTACACAAAAAAAAGGATCATTCTCAATTAGTTTTTGTGTGTCCTGTTCGATGATAGATCACGCCAGCAGGCATATGTCCAACTTTTTTCGCTTCCAGCGATTCGAGAAATAGATATTTATCATGTAACATACGATCTCTTTGACCTCATCTCTTCTTACCGTGTATGTGGAGTAATGCGGTATCCTGCGAAGTCACTTTGAACAAGCCGTGCCATTGCTATCAGTTCGTATGCTGCTTCTAAAAGGGTGTTGAGGTTTCGACTGTGGCTTGTTCCAAGCATTCAGACACCAGTGAAAAGGCATAGGGTCCATTTGGTACAAAGCTACGTCGTCAGCAGATGTCTCAAGACAAAAATTTCTTAGTAGAAAGTAATATTAACACCGGACGAAGGTACTCGGATTACCCTCGCAACGTTTCTAATTAAAATAAGACTTTGAACTTCATAATATTTATATAATGGACTAAGAATTTCATAGTGAATTAGTGACTTGAATTTTATTTGCTAAATAATCGGCTCTACCAATTTTGGGAGAATGAACACAAAGTGTAAATGCATTGGCTGCTGCTTTTTATCAAAAAAACGTTAGCAGTGGATAAGCCTCGACATAATGGAGAGTGGTGGTGACATGAATCAAGAGGCTTTAGCTAATACGCTGGATATTAATCACAATAGAACCTTACTGTTCCTATGAGTAGAAGAATGGAACAGGGTTTGTAATCTCGGATGCTGAGCTGGTGTGACGGTATTTCGGATGTAATTGTTCCTTCTAAGGAAGATTAACTCGAGCTCGTTGGATTTTATCGTGTGACCATGAATTTAGTTACTTATCAGTAGCTTAATATATCCGCTTACACACTTCGGCGAGATGTCTTGCGACTGCTTTTCGTTTGATTAACATTGTATAATTACAATTTTCTCATTTATTAATCTATCAAGAACGTTATACCTTCAATTCAATTTCATATTGCAATATATTTCAATTACAATATAATTGATAAAACCACAACATAGTCAATCCAAGTTTAAATAATGAAAAACACGTTACAAAGGATGTTACATATGTATAATAAATGATCCTGTAACGAATTAAGAAATTGGATCAACGAATAATATAATTGTAAACATATCGGAACACGTGGATGTATAATGTTGATGCGAATATAAGTACGTAATTTAATTATTAAAATAACTATCAAGCCTTTAATCTGCTTACATGGAAAATTTGTTCCATATTACATAAACTGTTTATCTGTGCCAACGAAGCATGGAGCTCAAGCATACTTTGAATAATTATTTGCCTCGTTATTCATTTTTTAATCAAACGAATACTGTTTCCAATACTGTGTTTGACAATACTATCGTAATTGGTCAATGTAAAACCTGTTGAATTACACAGGTTATGATCATAATATGATAACATAGTAAGAAGATAAGTTTTCCTGATGGCGAAATATCTAGGACTCTAGTTTGAGGTTTTGAGGCTGTTATAGATTGCCTTCCTTCCCGGAGAATAGGGAACTCAGTAATTCCTTGTTTCGGCACTATCAAAGGCTTAGGCTAACAATTGCTTTACAGCAAGACAGTTCCTGGACTTTGATGACGCTCATATCGAAGGGATGTAGGGGATGTTTGTATTATCAAACCTCTATACGTCAGTGCCCTTGCATATTGCGCGAATTAATCACTGATTTCATTACCAACGCTGGCCAGCTTCGACGAAATCTGCATAAATTTATTAATGTTGCTTGTATGTGACATCTTTGTTCAATGGCTCGTTTTCAGATTCCTGCTTGCTTCAGTTATTAAAATCGAATAAAATGTAATTAAAACTTTGTAAAATTACGTGAAATTTATTTCTGGTTAGTGGAACATAGATTTTTAAATATTCAAGGGATGAGAATGCGAAATGAAAATTTTTAATATCAATTACATGCAATGAAATCAAATTTTAATATAAATCGCGTGAAAATCTAATATAATAGATTTGAATAAACGTAGAGCTTAAATATTAATTTAATAATATTTAAAAAGAGTTTTATACATGTTCGCTGCCATAAAACTCTTTATATCTTTGCAGTGACCATTCACTATTTTCATGATAATTATCGAGCAAGTTAATTGAAAACAACTGTGAATTTAAAGTGCAACGAAAAGTTTTTATTAGTTGCGTAATGACACTGAATTTTGACGTCAATCTTTTTATAATTATATTTTATATTTTTAATGATCCCTAGATACCGTTAAACTGCTTGAAACCATTCGCGCGAAATATGTAGAGCTTTCCAAAATAATCGTAATATAGATTTTATCAAATTTCTATTTAGATACAGTTCCATTACAAAGTGTTCGTTAATAAATTTACAATTTCGATTAACTAGAAATTGTTTAGAAACTTAGCCAGTAATAATACCAGTTAGTATGTCTTTTACTACAGCTATTTCATGGATGTAGAATAACTACGTACAAAATTTATTAGTTCATACAAGGTATGTGCAACGAAAATTAATAATCTGCATTTCCTTCATTTATACCGGGAAGAGTTGCTTTCGAACAATGCATACCCGCATTTCAGCTCTTTATTTAGCATTTCTGCTTTAGTAATTATTATGCTAACAAACACAAGCGGATTTAATTAACTTGGAATTCTTATATTTTGTTTTCCATCTCGCATTTGTTAAATCCTTTGGTATTTTCTGTCATTTGTGTCATCTAGTGTTTGTTAATCATAACTCTGACTTCGCAAATTTATCGTGCTTACACACGTAATATGCGCAACGATTTCCGAGCAGTGATTTACATCAATTTAACGAGGCAAATCTCATCTGTTTGGTATATAAGCTACAAGATGAAGAAGTATCTCAATGGCAAATAACACAGATTCAGTAGAACTCATTTGCCAGGATATGATCTGTTTGAATCTGATGATTGGATCTCGTATGGCACTGTTTATAGTTCGTGTTGGATAGAATATAAGTGGACTTCTCTGGTCTATTTACCATGATCAGTGTAGTGGTCGAATTTTGTATTTCTCGGAAAGTGAGACATACCGTCGATTAAACTTGAATTAGAGGTAAAGATTCACGATAGCGAGTAATAGACTATAAAGCGGTAGTTGATAAATTTATGAAATATGCTGTCATGAAGGAGGATCAAAAACATTATAGGCGATTTGTAGGCGATAAAATTTTTGAGTTGTCCGATCAGTTTGAACTCAAAATTTTTTATCGTTGGTCGATAAATCAATTAAATATTTTCTGTTGTAAATCTTTTCATGTATCTTTCATTTCGAGTTGTTTGGTTTCAGTTTTACCAATTTTTATACGTTTTAAATTGTTACATCTGGCGTTGAAGCACTTATAACTACGAATCACTGCTTTTATATCGGACAACGAGAGAGCACGACAACTGGAGGCTCACGAATTTTATTCCATAAGCTCTGATGATGGTCAGTATACATAAATTTGCAACTCTGCTCTGTACGTTAGATTCTCGTAATCCCTGGCAGTAACCTGCGCAACGACCGAATCGCGAACTCTATAATACAAGCTTAAGCTCTCATCTGCAGGAACTTTCGAGGTTCAGAGTCAACAGAAGTTTATCCCTTTGGGTGGACCTTCGTTCACCATTATGAACATACGTTTATGATTGCACTTGGACATAGTATACCTATCCAAACCAGATGGACACAGAAAACATTTGCTTAACACATTTGGAGTTACTTGAGTTGGAATTCCAACAAATGTTCATGAAATTTTCATCGGATTTCTACGAATATTTTAGTGAATACGAAGTTTTCTTTATAAATTTGTCAAAAGGCTTATGAGTTAGAAATTAGAAGTTAAAATTCTTTTAGATATCGCCTTTCCAATATGACGTTAAAATTTTATTGTGATTAGAAACTCATACACACCGCTGTACATACATTTTCTATGCATTCACTTGCAAAAGAATTAGTTACATCAACGTGATTCAGCTTTTGTTTTGTTTGAAGCATTTTTACGTGAAAGAAGTAAGTTTCGTATAATTTCCTGTCATTCGTATAGTTATTACTTGCATTTCACGTGCCAAGAAATAATTTCCTGGTGCATCGTCAAAAGTAAAATGCTACCTTTCTATTAGAGGCTAAGAGACAAAAAATACTGTAAATAAAAAGTTTAAAGGCTAAGCGGCATCATTCAATTTTTCAAAAGAACGAAGAATAATATTGGACACGGGGGATTGTGCGATTATATTCCCAATAATCTGCTTTCAGTGCTCCCGAGCTTTTGCTTCTTTGCATGAAATGCATTAAGGAGTGTACGATTATATTCCCAATAATCGATTATTGGATTAAAGCATTTCATGAAAAGAAGCAGGAGCTCGGGATCATGGTTTTGAAGAAAATCGATGCAGCAGAAGCTTACCTCTTCAGAATGCAAACAACGAGTGCCGTCGAGTTTCAATCTTGGCAGCGGTTTACGAAAACAGATCAGATGTCGAACTTTATCAAGTTCTCGAAAAATGAATGGCTCTCGGCGGGTCCAACGACTGATCAATAAATTCTGAGGATGGCGTAAAAACATTTAGCTCCAAGTTTACCAGCGGAGAAAGTTTTAGGCACGTGTAAAGGTTGGCCAAGTTGCAAATTCTGAATAGTAGTCGAGTGGAACTTTGTCGAAGAGTAAAGCATTTCAGCCACACAAGATACGGGATTAGTATTAAAATTGGGAATTAGGACACGTTTCATGAAACTTTAAGAATTTATGTCGTTGTTATTTTAAAAAGACGATTGCTTCCAAAATATCGAAGTAAATATATGTGAATTTCTGAACTTATCTCTTCAAAAGTAGCAAAGCTTTACTTTACTAAGAAGGAGATTTATATCACAGTCGGCAAAAAATGCGTGGTTTGGTTTTTACTTTGATCTAAAATTTTCACTTTAATCCGGTAGGAACGTCGAGCAGCGTAGATTTAACCGGCATTGATTCTTCCTTAAAGGGGATAGAACTTTTCACTGTTAACGAAGGTTCCGTTGTATTCCACTCTGTCAGTACTATAAAACACAGATTGTACGCCTTCACGCAAAAATGTCGACAGTTTAAAACATGTGTTACAAGGTAACAATGCCATTTCGTAACGTTCTACGACATGGTGTACAATAAATTCTCTTGTCACAGATATCAAAACCTTCGCAGTATGAAATAATTAAAATACTTTTTAGTACCATGTAAATGGTGAATATTAATTTTTCTCTTTCTTTATCTCGTAGTATTCATTCCTTTCAGTATATTTCACTGTTGATATTTCATCATGAGATAAAACCGAAATTTTAATAAAGTGTTTTATATAGGATGATGTATGCCATTACTGTGACCGTATTTATTTCGAGTATTTTTGCAGACAAAAATATGTTCTCAACAGAAGTTAATCAGTTTTCAGTCAGCTACAAATTGCAATATAAGAAATTTCCAACAAAATGTTGCGATAAAATGTCAACATTACATTGGGTCTTTTTTTATCACACTGTTTATTTTTGGCTTCACGATGTCAACTTTTGCTTGACATTTTTTTATCAAACTAAAGTCAGAAATTATTCGATACACAATTTTTCTTGTTAGTAATTATTCGAAAATTATTGTTTGAACCGCTCATTTGTTCTACTTTTTATTCATTATCGTTCAATTTCACCGTTATTGCCCTGATTACATTTTCCTCGCGACGTAAGCTAGGAAAACGAGGTTAAAAGCGGAAACTCTTTCGTTGCGAGAATTTCTTTTTTTCTTTTTTTTTCAAGTTTGCACACACGTTTGCAGCCAACACGAAAGTGCTCAAAACCCAAATCTTTTTCTTGAAAGCTGAAACGCATCTCCCGTTAATGGTACCATTCAATTTCGTGCGTCTTGATTCTTTGCTGCTTGCTCAGCTGTAAATTTCTCGTTGCTACTCGGCAGCTGTCGCCAGTTGTTCTTTTTCTCGGGGAACCAATCTTCCTGGCTTGTTTTGGCTGTCTGCTAGAGAAGAGGTCGAAAAAAAGGGGAAAGAGATTTTTTGGAGGATTTCCTTGGTAAACTGATCTTGGAAAAAATCTGAAGAAAAATATGCTATGATCATTTACACTCAAAAGATCGTTTCGTTTCTCATTGATTTGTGGAAAGCGAGATAAACTCAGGCAGTTTCTGACCTTATTTTTTCATTGGGTTTAACTCGGTGAGAATAGTCGTCTTACGAAAAGAGAAGTTTTGTCGAGAATTGTGCAAGCTTCTCTTCTTGGAGGTCAGTTTATTTGATCTTCTTGGAAAAATCTGTAAATTATGATACTGTTTATCACCCTATGAACCAGTTACAAACTGTTTGCTACGGTTGCGCGTATTCCGCTATTAACTTTCTCTTATGTAGAATGGATAAATGCATTGTCATTAATTTCTATGTAGAACTTTGTGGAACTTTGCGAATCAGATGTGCTTTGTGCAGCCGACGGTGCAGTCTTTAGCTGTTGGTTGGATTGCTTTACTTTCACACTCGTGTTAACGATAATGGCGAAAATGAACGTATTTTACTGAGAAAAGGTAGCTAAACGAAAGTTAATTTCATGCAAATCTGACGATTTTACTGGAACTGGTTTTAAAACAAGATTTCGAGGTAACGTTATGTAAAAGCGGGTGTTAGGAGATGGAAATATAGATTGAGGTGGTACGGCTATAGCTGTAAATCACTGTTCACGGCAAATAGGGGGCGAATTTATAGCGTTCGATTACGTTTACCCTTGGATAGGAGGGTGCAGCCTTTCCAGGAAAACCGAAATTCGTTTGTGAGGAACGTTCTCCTTTATTCACGTGTTAATAACACACGCCAAATTGAATCTATCAGTGTTCCGTACGATTAACCTAGTGCCCTAATTAAGAAAATAAGCAATGGAACTGGGTTGTTCATGAGCGAATTTCGTTCATAAGATTAATAACTATTTAATCTGTTATGAAATTTTTCTAGTGGATTGTGTCCTTGTTATGTCCAAAAAATCAATCTAAATGAAGATGAAAAATAGAGTAAAAGATGGAGTAAACGGATTCACATGTGAATAGATTTTAATAAAGGGGAGAAATGTAAGAAATATGAAAGTGAAGCGTTAAGAGCTCCAACTCGTTTGAAATGTTACAAGTATAAAGTTTCTTTGTGAATAAAACTGCGAGAAAATAATTTTGTACTCTTTGAATAAGAATTCGATTCATGAGAAATTTATGCTTTTATTATAAAAAGAAAATGTCAAGATCTGGTTTTTGTTAATCAATAAATACCACCAGTTTTAAATTTACGAAAGTATTTATTTTTATATTACGATGGAAATGTTTCCAAAATTTTACGAAATCATCATTTCGTTTAATACTTATCGATATCAAGCCTCATCTTAAAGTGAAGATTAAAATCGTAAATAAATTCCAGTTCAAAGTGTTTGTAATTCTAATATTAATCAAATTATTAATCCAATTATTATTATTAGTTATTAATTCAATGTAACGAATATAAATTAAGCATGTAGGGCATGCGTTAAATGCTGTACAAGCTAACCTTCAGGGAAATGTTTTTATTCATTGAATGCATAAAACGATGTTCCGAGAAGAAATAGGGTAAATTTGAAGTTTAAAACAATTAATGCTAAGAAAAGCATCCGTGTACACATATATAGTTGTCATCATTCTCAGTTTTAAGACGTGAAACAAGCTTTCAGGATTACAGAGATCGCTAAGAAGGTTATACTCTTAAATCCTTTTCAATGTGCTCTCAGCTTTCCATAAGTTTCTCCGCTATTTTAAAGAAACACAAAACCCTCAAACATTTTCTTAATTTCAACTATCGCGATACATTTTATTAGTACACACCATTGTACTAGCACAAAATAATTTACTTGTTTTCATTAGGCTTGACATTTATGCAAACTCATATTTTTATGAATCGGAGAAATAAATATTTTTTCTATACATATTTGCATACTTAAGGTTCCTATATTGCAGAATTTTTTGTAATGAACTATACCTTTTTTTCCTAAATTTCAGTTACAGCTAGTTAAGTTTGGAAAAATCAAAATTCTATGAAATGAAGAAGTATTGCGGAGCTTAATTGAAAGCTTTAGATAGAAAATGAGAAGGTTGTTATTTCTATGAGGATTATGAGATATAAACCAGGATCAGAAGAAAAGTAGCGTTTTAATTAAACAAATTGTTTTCCCTTTGTATATGTTATACGGATTTAAATTACAGCGGAATTTCTCGTAGCTTTTCAATGAAACGAAATTAACTCTGCGCTTTTATTCAGCTGCATGGGTTTAATCGAACATCGAGCAACGAGGCAGACCGTTTTGATTGCACCTCCATCTGGTCGTATATCCTTTCCAACATCTGCTAGAATTAACTCGGCCGTACGTTCGTCTATTTGATTACTCCAAAACATTGCGTTACTAATGAGTATAACAGAGGAATTTGAATTTTTCCCAATTTCTCTTCAGTTTTCATTTTGAATCAGAAAAAAATATATTCGTCGTTGAAATTTAATTTACGGCACGATCTACAGTTTATTATTCGTCGAGTATACAATGATCCTGTCTTTCTCATGTTTAAAAACATAAAAATTCCTTTTATTACATACCACGTGGTTTCTTCCATGGAATGCCGTGGAAAAATTAAGATCAAATAGCGATGAGCAAAGAACGTAAGCCGTTCTTTCTTCTGTCATCCTACTCATTCGTCTGATACCGAACGAAACGTCACTCAGAAGTTATAAGATCGTAATGAAAATTCCGTACCACCTCTCGACGATCATCGAATGCTTCTTCTTTACAGTTTTGGATCTTCGCTTCTAAATCAATGAAATTCTGGGAGACACTTTTTTCATTTTTCATTTCTTATTTCTTCGTGGAATCTGATGTGGATAGAATACAATCAAGCATATTTCTTTCAAGATGCGATGTATTTGTGTAAAGAATCGATAAGATAGAATATTCTTGAGGTTCTTCAAATTTTTTGCCGTCTCGTTGAATTCGATCTGAATAAAAACTTTATAAGTGTCTTTTATAAAATCGTATAACTTATTCTTATCTTTAATATTTGGTAATCAATTATCGATAAATTAGAGAAATTATTTAAGTAGTGAATAAAAAATGTCTCATTTCAACGTTTCGTCCATCTCCAAAGTAATTTCAGACTGTTTGTTCAAATCTTTTAAACTCTTTGCTGAGAATGGATATTTACATCGTCCTGCATCCATGATAAATGACGGTATCCTTCTGTGCTCAATGGATAGAGGTTTCCTCCTTCAAGAGAATTTATTGCCCGTTTTGGCCCATATAATGTTGAACGCGTGCGGTTCGCAACCACACCGAATGACTGAATTTCGTGAAATTCCAGGGAAATAACAATTGAGATATGAAATAATAATACATCATGTTCGAAAACATGGAACGGCACAATTTAGCGACATTAGGACTTGTAACTTGTTCTTCGCCTACTGTAACTTGTTGAATTAGAAAGTTTATAGAAATATTCTTTGTAGAGTTCACGATAATGTAACGATTCACTATATAATTTATTCTTGACTTCTCGGCGAGAAGTTTTAATTAAGACGAAGAACCCCATTGTAACAGAGAATGTTAAGCGCAAGTGAGGATAATGTTGCTTACGTCATTATGCGCCCTCATTCCACTACACCGGACTTTATATAACTTGCGTCTAATAATTTCCAGGACAGAATATTATAATTTAAAAAACGAATATTACATTCAACAGTGATCGATGTTATTTTTCGAAAGGATTTATTAACAAAATGGTTGATAAGATATGAACTGATTTTCTATAGAATTATTCATAAAGTACGAGTAAAATTATTAGATGTAGAATTATTAACAACATAAGTAGAAATATACGATGTTCTTAATGAGCGATGTGCAAAGCATCCGCAATTATTCATGCACCGTTTTCCCTAACATTTTGGCTACGTTCAACGTGAAGAGTAAGCAAATATTTTTAACTACATTAAATGGTTGGCAAGTACGTTGCAATCCTCGATATGTACGGTCGAGTAATACTCGAGAAACAGAGGAGAAACTTCCTCTATTGTATGATATGATGAATGGACGTATCAGCGCCAATGCGCCATAATATAGGAATTCTCGGAAATGTATTCCCACGAAAAAAACGCAAAACGCAAAGAAAAAGATGCACACAGTTACGCGGATTTTCGTTCTTTACGGATGCAGGAAGAAGGTGTTCTAATTTTCCATGGTTTGTAGCATGTAAGATCTTGTCACAAGTTTTTTACTCTTCTTTCTAGTATCATAACACTGCATAATGCTGCATAATGCTGTATAATGCAATAACGCAGTTTATTATACGAAGCAATACACATGGTCTCGGGACAATATCATTCTTTTTCCAGAGATATGAAAGGCACGTGAAGCATACCGACGTTGTGTCTTCGTGGTTTTACGGTTGGCGATAAAAATTTGTAACGCGTGCGACAATGTTGCGAACTTTCAAAAATAAACTAGCCAAACACCTGCAGGCTTCGTAAAGGATCGCGAGGAAATTTCTGCGATCGAGGTAAAAAGTAGTTAGAAATTTATCAAAAATGATAAAAACTTCTTTTTGTTGTTAGTAAATTCAACGAGCATTGGGTATTAATTAAAAGGAACTATTCCTAAGCTCACGGATTTAACTAGAAAATGTAAATGGGTCTTAATTTAATGGATTAACTCTTATTAGGAAATAATATTTCATTAATATGCGTTAATAATAGAAATATTTATTAATTGAAGGAACGATAATCGCGATTCATTTACACTTTGCAATTATTGAACAACGATACTGAGCAAATTCATAAATCGAACGTGCATTCATCACGTGTGTATTTTGCCGAGATGTAACGCAGTGGCAAACAGTATATCGATGCGATTTAATTCATATAAGAGCATCTGTGTGATATACATGTATATGCGCATCGTATATTGATTCCACAAGCAGAACGATGTGGTCATGCTTGAACTGAATATTTTCTCGGAGTTTTAGTCGTGCACGCCACAAAGGTGCATAAAAATTGTCGATCCGTGCAAAGCTTTTAGCACAAACTATGGCCGACGCTATGGGACGAAATTCTTATCCTCGAATGAAAAGAAAAAAGCGAAAGAGGTATCGAAGAGAGAAAGGGATCCTCCTCTTGTATTATAAGGGGTTTAATCCATTGTTTTTCTTCAATTCTTCAAGAGCATTAAACGAGGGACCGCAGAATGGGCAGGGAGTTTTTCAACCTTAATACTTTCTAACCAGCAAATAGCTTCCAAAAAGAACAAGACAGTTTAATTAACTCAAAGTAACCCCATCGTTCGTACACGTACACTTTGAAATTTACAGATTCTGAATGTAGAGAGAAACAAAGCATCTACAAAAGTATTTGATTACTATACAAGAAATAAAGAGATAATTTGGTAGATTTTATTTCTGGAATTCAACGGTGGTTGTTGATAATCGAAGAGAGGAGATAAAAAATGTTTTTAATTTTCATTTCATGGTTCACCATTTCTCCAATTTTCAAGATATATTTAAGTACAAAACTTCAACGATTCAACAAATATAAACATTTCGATCTTTATAATTTGCAATAAAATGTTAGGAAAATCTGCCAGCCATTTCCATCAGATTATGGAGCTTGTCGTTTCCTATGTTTATCCGAAAAATTCCAGTTGACAACAGCGTAACAAGACTCACCAATGTGATCTTGCGTGATTTAAAGAATTAAACGACTCGACGATGAACAAAGCTCGTGATGCAGGAGGAAGAAAAGCGACGAATGAAAATACAGAGACGTTGTGATATTCGCGTTTAGATTCGGAAAAAAAGGAATAAGAATTTCTGAGGCAAGAGCGAAAATTGCTAGAGAAAAAGTATGGTCTGACCGTCGGCTGTCGAACAATAGCCCGCCACCGTCGCAATTTGACGTCAAAATGGCACCGCTTCTGAAATTGGCAAACCGCCTGGTTCTAATGTATCGCCTTGGCCTATTCTTTCCAGTTCATTACAAATAAACAAAAGTATAGACGCGGACGAATAGAAAATTATGCGAGTTGTTGAATGCGAAAAGCTAAATAATGAATATAAGCTATATACGATAACTAAAATACGATATTTAAACTTGCTACGTGTTATACAGTAATTACTCGTTTGAAAATAAGGACAATGTTTGTATTTGTTCACTAGATTAGCTTTCTGGTAAATGTTGCGTTTTGCATAAATAACATGAAAAAATGAGGAGGTCTTGAAGTAAAATTGCTTTTAATTGCAAAACTAATCTCTTTAGAAGCCTTGGAAGACTAGCAATTTTACAGAATTTAAAATATTATTCTTTTCGAGGAATTGTTTTCCTGACTTTTACAATTCTTAAAGTTGTAAGAAATTATAGATCATTTTCGTTCAAGGATATCATGGAATTTATTCGTTCCTTTTTCTTGTTGCTCGATTTTCTTTTACCTCTCTCATACACGTGATATTTCTTCTCATTGTTCCTACACTATTATTCCACTGGAATTTTCTTTTACTTTCCTCTCTAGCGTATTTTTCTTTTTAATCTTGTACTGTATTTATGCTGCTGCTTTTGTTCATTGAACTTTTTGTAATGTCCGTACTTTTTTCTTTTCTGTTACTAGAATATCTTTTTCTTAACACCCTACATCTTGCTATTCTCCCGGTATTTTTGAACAGCTTCTTGTAATTTGCGGATAATCCCCTTATCTGGTACTTTGCATCTTGTTCTTAAGATTACTACATTTTTCTTACTTGGGAATCTGATCTCCGTTTTCCTTCCCTCTTTTCCTCCCTAGATTCTCCGTACTTAGCGAGCTTGCTTCCCCGGCTATGGAAAATTTTTCGGGGCCCGAATTTCATCATGATAGAGAGAAGGCAGTAAACCCATGGTCGAAGGGAGGAAAATGTTCGAGAAGTGATAGATTATTTCCCTCCACTGATCCATGTGATGGTCGCTCTTCATAGAACTACTTGGAGCCGAAAGTTTCTGTTACTCGTGTCAGGGATGATTTTGGAGAGAGTTGGTCGTAGAGGTAATCGAGGCTGACCATTGATTGACCGAAGGGTGAAGGTTGGATATAGTTGGATCAAGGGGTAGTTGATTAGTATAGAAGGGTAGCATAGCTTTGGCCTTGAGCACTTGCAGAAATCGAAAACACGGTAATTGGATTGGAACCTTATCTTTGAAAAATGTGTGCACCTATTGTTCCGTGAATCTCGATGAACGGCGCTTATCTTGTAATAATATATGACCGGCAACACATATTTTGATAGTTGAGCTGATTTGTCTTTAACAGAGTATAAGTAGCCAGTAGCAGCAGCAGTAGCATCTTAATTGATTTCGTATCTCGACTTGCATACGTAGTATCTGCCGACCACTGCAGATCGCTGTATTAGCCAATCGCTTTGACATTGAGGAAATAATTAATAAATCGATAAATGAAGTACACGGAATGAACAGGATATGAGCGATACGGATACTCGAGAACATAAGGACACGAAACTTTACGGTCTTCACAGAGAAGTCGTAGGATAATCTAGTTATGTTCCAATCTCTACTAAAAAGACTGTTAATAATAGTAATACTAATATTGAAATAATAGAGTATAACAATAGTAGAATTATATTATATTGTTAATATAGTAGATATATCTCGTATTACATGTCTCTTAAAAAAGGGAAGAAATACAGAAACGTAAAATGAATCCAACTACTGGAAGCGATAAAAGTTTCTTACTTAAAAGTCTCCTTAAGCACAACATCACGATCCTTGCTTTGCTGAATTCCATGGAGACACGAGGTAAGTGACTTCCTTCCCCTTCAAACCTCTAGTCTGCTTTCTTTTTCTCATGATGCAACTTAGCACGAATGCAAAGCTCATATATACTATTTAAAAGACCTTACAACTTTACGGAACCTGTAAACAGTTGGAAGAGATTGTCTCGATAGAATAAATTACGACGAGCTTCTCACGCGAGGGTTAAATCACGTCGATATACTTGCTTGCGTCGTTCGAGTCACGAATAGAATTCTTATTTTTATTACACTGCATTCGCGACGTTGATCAAATCAAAATATTCAACAACGGGAGAAAAATATTCTTAACAGAGAGAATTATGAGATTTATGAGATTTATGAATCGAACTAAATTATTTAAAAAGATGGACGTTATAGAAGGTGAAATAAAGAGTTTGCCCTAAGGGCCATCGAGGTCGAGCAAGATTTTAAGGTCGAGGCATTACGGATAGAACCTGCCTTAAAATCGCGCTCAAAGCGTTCTTCAGAAGTGGTCTACAGCTGAAGGAGCATTTTAGTTATAATGTACTTAGATTCAGGTGATTTGATTGTCGGAGATAGACTTGCAGTCTAAATTCTTTAACTTTTTAATAAAGCTTATGCCTTGAAAATAGAACCTGCATTACATCGAATGTTGAAATACGTGCAATCGATTTTCTAGCGAAATCAGTTCACATTGGTAATTTCCGAGAATGGATGATGGCACAGATCGTCGCGATCATGTCGTAATAGAGGTGAGTCGAGGAATTTATCGTGTCGTCGAAGCAACATCGATTTAGCGAGAACCGTGTATCGCCTAAAAACTTTTCCCGGTGCGGCGCGCCCCTAAGAGGGACTGATATTTTATTGATATCGATCTCCAGTGTGTCAGCTCTAAAACAAATCCGCCTGTTTTATATTTTTATAAAGTGTACGCGTCATCGTTGCTACGATTTTTGGAAAATTTTGTAATACTCGATACGTTAAAGTTGATCATTAGCGAAATTACAAGCTTTAAACGTCATCAAGCAAAAAGTAAGCGATTGCAGGCGAATAAGAATATTCATTGAGCATTGATCGGAGATTTTGAAATTTCTCTTACTACTTTTAAGTATTCGACTTTTAACGAAATTCAAACTTTCTGCGACGTTTCTCTTTTAAAATAGAACATATTTGAAAAATATGATTGTAAGCGTATTGCAAACACATACAAATATTCATTCAACAATGAAACCCTGGGGCGATTTCTATAGAGAATTTTCTCTAATAAGAATACTTGCAGAAGTTATGAATGCTCTTATTAAACCGGGCAAAACTTTACTTCACCATAACAACTTCAAGATTTCTTGAGTTACAGAAACAGAAACTTAAATGCCGTTCAATTGTAGTAACTCTCAGTTCACGTGTTATTGCAGCTAAAGCAAAAGTAAAAATCGTAAATTGACGTATCCTCGTCGGCTGGCTGATGCAGTCACTTGCATCTGCAGGGTTGTTTCATAATATCCATAAAGAAATCTTAATTTCCATTTGAAAACGCTTGAAAGCGTCCTGTCGCAAACAGACGTTTCGGTCGCATTGTTTCCATCGTAACGTTGCCTGATTGGTTTCTGTGCCGTCGGAAAAGCTTGGTGTGAAGAGTTTCGGTAAAAAGTTTCGTTAAAAACCATTAAATGTCGAAATACCAATTAGATATCTTTAATATTAGTATTATTAAGATATCTTTAATAACTTCGTCATTCGATAATTATTCATAGGCGGAATGCATTGAACAATTTTTATATCTTCGTGATTATGTGTATTTAATTCGACTCTTTTCAAATATTTTCACGTTCCTGATTTTTTTTCGTTACTTTTACTCCTAAATTTGTTAAAAACATATGGATCTCCTCATATACGAATTTCTTTGTATTCTTGGACGAGACATATACATAGGTACACGACACAAAATATTGGAATATGATAATAGTCCCTGAGAAACTGAAAGGTAGAAATGAAACGAGGAGAATAAGTGAAGCAGTTGGAAACTTCGAGATAGATCCCGCACTCATCTTGTTTATGCTGTTATTGAACGAGTTCTTGCACTGCATTTCGAAAATCATATTTACAACGCGAAATTTCGTGTCAAGCATTTTCAAACATCTCGCGATAAGTGTCGAGTTCATTGGTTGAAAGTAATTCGTACTTTCAGAGCGTAAGACAATGTCTTTCCGAACGATGCGAAGCGATAACTCTACCTCGAGTTGAAGGATGACGTAAAGATCTTACAGGACTATTAAATTTAACTCGGTCGTGTTACGTCATGTTGTTGTGCAATCAACACAGTACCTTGTGAAATACAAAAGAATAGGAGATCATAAATACGTCCCCTAATCGTTCTATATTATTCGAAAAATTAATTAACGCCTTATGAAGCCGTACAAAAAAATCAGAATTAAAATGAATCCTTAAGCCAAATGTTCTCTATATTATTTGCAAAACTAATTTAGGCTTCGTGAAATCAATAACTCGATTCAATTTAAAGTTGAACATCGAAACATATCAAACATCGGACACACGATCTCAATTTTAATGTCAAAGTTAGAACAGCACGAATTGTTCGAAAAATGCTACGTACTGTGATCGTACTACTCACAAAATTGCAACTGTATCTCTTTTGGTCTCGTTTGCTCAACTCTTGATTTCAGCAGAACGATATATTAAAACAGAAGGCAAGAATACTCATGATAACATAGAAATTTTTCAGGGGCGTCTTCAATTTCGTCCGAAACGTAACTCGACTTCGTTTCACTTTATGATGAAACAAAGTTACTAAAACCTCCGATGCTATGCTTAATGATCAGAACGGCTTCCACTTTCTACTAATTGCAAAAGTTTCATATGTCTATGCGCAGACTGAACGGCCTGCATGGTGGAAAGTCATATGTTTGTTTTCGTAAAAAAAACGTAGAGTGTCACTTCGTAAATTGTTGCATTCGCAAAAATAATTGCAATACATTTAAAAGAAACAAGGCGATGACACGTTCCGATTTCAATAACGAAATTAACGATAATACCGGTAATAATAATAAAGCTGCCCAGTCACTGATAATGGCTACAGTATATGACTATGTACCTTGTCTAATTTACATTATTCGCAAACAAAACACGCTCTGGTGAAGATTAAATGTACTACCTGACCCAAATCACGTGGTATCGTCCGAATACACCAGCATGTGAGCCTGGCATCCTAATAATCTTTTGTTCCGCACGATGCAAATATCAAGTGAAATATACAAGAAGGAAAAAAGAGAAGGGGCAAATTGATTGCCTCAATAGGTAGAATTTTATTCGAGGAAACTAACAATAACGCGGAAACGGGATTGCATTCTAGTTGTATAATTTTGAATTTACTAAAAGCGGACAGTATTTGGAGGGAAGTTCAGTTTATATTCACTTAGTAGTAGTAGAATATCACTTAGTAAAAGTCATTTATAATATTCCAATATCTTGCATCTGACGTGATGTTAAAGCAGTTAATAGATTTTCACACTATTGAAAAAGTTCATATACTATAAATAATGCTATAAAGTAAAAGTACATAAATGCGATGAAAATTTTTCGATAATTTGTTTTTCTGCGTGATAGATTAATTTAGAAATATAATTGAATTTCTTTTCAATCATCTGCTCAATTAAAAAGTTTTAAATGGGAAAGACGGATGCAATTGAAGTTAAAATTAGCGTAGGAAAGAATGAATTAATATTTAATAAATGAAGTGAAGTTATTTAAATATATAATGAATCAATAAATTGTTTCTGTATAGGAGAGCTTCTAGTTATAAAAGGAAACAAAATTGACATTTTATTGAACTTTATTTTTTATTTAATAAAGAGATGGAAGAAATTAACATCGATGTCTGTAGCACTGATTCCGAATTAGTATCAAAACTCGCAGAAGATTCATATCTATAACTAGGAAAATGATGCCAAATTCAGAACTTCATTAACCGAAACTTTGCGAGGGTTAGATAGTTCACCTGATTAGGAGTTCTAACTTAAGTTTCCCGCTATCTATGATTTCTCATTGGAATACGTCGAATTTTGGATTCAACGTGCATCATTTTGGTTAATCGGGCATTAACTAAAATTTTGTTCGAAATAACTGAACCTCTACAGTTCCTAATCGACTGTACGTGAAAAATTAACGCATTCACACCACGTTTGTCATCTGTCAAACTTTAGTAAAATTCCAATAATTTTCATACTTTTTATACGACCGACGTGACACGTATGTTAATACGAAGGAAAAAAGAATTTGTTTCAAAACGCACGAAGGGACAAAAAATGGGAGCAATATTTCTAACTATTTACAGAATGCATAGGTATGATAATTCTGCCAATACTCGTCAGCAATTCACCGGTTCAGCACTTAAGCGGTGAAGGGTTGGTTGAGAGCATGCCGCGCCGTAGAACAAGAGAAAATTGTCAACAACTAATGACAACTATTCAGAGCATAATACTTGGTTCAGTTTCCTTTAACGAAACCGGGTTCCCTTACCGAACACGAAATTTTAACCGCTGAAACCATATCAGTCAGATCTAGCATACGGATTTATCTGTGTCTGATAATGGCTATGTCACACACGCGTCCACACCACAATTTGTAGAATACCACTGGTACTTGCAATCGAGACGCCTGTTAATTACTATGGCTTGTCGTATCCGCCTCCGATGTCGGTTTCCGTTTGAGAGACATTCACCTTGATTGACGAGAGATCTCATTTCCATTCGAGCCACTTCGAGTCGTTTCTGAGCCGCCGTACCGGAAAAGCGAAAAGAGTACCACCTACGCGGTGTATCCCGGCTTCTAAGAAAATCGCTTTCGTTTCCAACAGCGCACCATCGATTTGCATTACCTTCGTTCACCATTCTCATCTACACGAACGTAAATTCGCCGTAAAGAGTAACGAAAGTCGCCGAACAACTGGGGAATCGAGGAACAAGAGACAGCAATTTTATCGATATTGGAAATTTTTCATGAACGTTTTGTTCGAACGTTTAATCTTCAGAGGGATGTTTTATTCGAAATGAGTTGATATTTTGAAAATCAAAGATTTACATTTAAAAATACCTATTGGGCTTCCATTCTTTCCAAACGTGAAAAGAATTTAGATAATGCCGGCGAAGGTTTTTATCTATTGATAGCTTCGCACAATCAAAATTTACATGCACGTGCTTCCGGAGGATTTTCATCAAACTCAATCTTCTTGAGAGCAAAGCCTTACGTGAAACAATTCCAGTCTAAATTTCCGATTCATCTTTGCACGTGAAGCGAATTTAATTTTGATCTTACCGCTTCTTGTAGAACATATATCGTTGGTGATCGTACATCATGTAACAAGAAGGAAGAAAGTATAAAATACCAGATATAGAATAAATTATGTAAAAACGAAAGTCAGAAAAAATCGTAAAAATCCACTAAAGTAAATGAGAGTAAAATATCAATGGCTTTTATTAATTTTATCGCGATATCTGTGTTGTAGTAAAAATGTAAAATAGTAGATACAGGCTAAGAGATATAAAAGCGAATGTCAGAAAGAAATCACAAAAATCCACTGAAGTAAATGAAAGTAACATTTCGAGGACTTTTATTAATTTTATCGCGACATTTGTGTTGCAGTAAAAATGTAAAATATCGAATATAGAACAATAGATACAAGAACAGAAGTCAAAGAAAAACACAAAAATCCATTGGAATAAACAAAAGTAATATCTTGAGGACCCTTGTTAATTTTATCGCGACATTTCTATCGTCGTAGGAATGTAAAATATCAGATATATAATAAAAGATATAAGAATGGAAATCAAAAAAATCATAGAAATCCACTGAAGCGCACAAAAGTAATATCTTGAGGATCTTCGTTATTTTTATCACCGCATTTGTATTGTAGTAAGAATGTAAAATATCTGATATAAGAAAAAAGATTTAAAAACGGAAGAAAAAATCATAAAAATTTGCTGCGGCAAACAAAAATGATATCTCAAGGATTTTTCTTAATTTGAATTTTTTTTAATTTCGCGTATTACAACAAAAAGGACGAGAAAAACTACATTTTTCTTCGTTCTCCATTTTCTGGAAAGATTTTTTTATCCCGTTTCATTATATATTAGAATATTTATTTCATTAGTTGTCATCGACACGCTACTTGGCTTATAATCCACAAAGTGTATTTAAATATTGAACAGCTTGTGTAATTTGCTCGTTGAACAGCCGCGTCACACGGGCTTATACTATACAACGGCATTATCGTGCATCTTGTCCATAGCAATAAATCCTCCCCGTCTACCGTGTCATTAAAATCATTTTAGAAATTGCCGATGATAAGACTATAATTATTTCGTGGTATTCTTGCACACAACCAACAATCTGTGACTAAATACTAACACACGTATGAAATATAAATATATAAAACATTTAATACTCGTAAATGAATGCAATTTTAAGTCATACAAATTTATCTCGCATGGAATATTTATAAGCTAGCGGTACACTTGGAAAAATGGTTAGTGATTCTATATCGATAAAAATCATCGTGTTAATTTCTCCAACAACATATTTCTAGTAAACACAAAAATAAAAGATCACCAACAACTCCAATTTCTACGTACTCGTTTGAAAACAAAAATACTGTACTTGACAAGTGTGAGTCATAATTGCCTCGTACGTAAGACACAAGCCAAGTACGAATAAAATATTCAGACCTTCCGTTCAGCTAGAGGTGCTCTGAATATCGATTTTTGAGGAAGGCGTCACTTCCAGGAAGGTACTCGAAGGCTATTTACCGTAACATTCGGAACAGGAAGCTGAAAGTCCTTGCCGGATATGTAACGTCCTCGCGTCTCTTCGGCGAACATCTTCCATTTCACGAAAGAAGAAAGGAGCCACGATTACGACCCTGAGTTTTCGATTGAAGTATTTCCTGCTGATGCCAGCAGCGGAATAATACATAGTGTCGATGGCCCCGATGATCGTTATTCATCAAATATCAGATTGCATCATTGTAAGTACATCAGGAAAAATGTATAAGATGTATGGATTGAAACGAGGATAAAGACGAGAGAATGATTAGTAGACATCCAGAGAACGTATTTGCGATGCCATTAATCGATATAATTTCACGTTGTACGTTTTGCTTTTGATTCATATTCCAATAGCGCTGTCTTTCAATTAGTACAGATATTCAGAATGACTGACAATAAGCTTTGAAATAGCAATATCACGAAAAAAATAGAAAAAGATATTCGATTTAAATGAAACGTGTTTTATAGTCTGCATTTACATTTCGTTATAACTTCGATATTTGCATGGTCGTGGAGAATAGTTTGATTTCTGGAACGACAGTTTCACAGGGAAATATAAATTCCTTTGTTTTGAATCGAAAACAGAAGTTAACACGAACAGACTCGCGTGAAATTGTCACGTTGAAGTATAACGTCGTGTCGTTGGTCATAACGATTCGTCCATTTTATAACGAAAATCGTATTCCACTTTGCCAAGCTCGGATTCTCGCGTCTCGCTTTATGACAAATGCACCGCCTTAGGAAGAATCGAAGGCGCGTTTACGCGGTGAATACGAGACGTGTGTTTTTATCGTACCGAAAGGAGCGCGAAAGCTTTCCCTCGATATTCCATAAAAATCACTCGCGTCTCGCTTCTCGATGCGATTGAATTTTAACTCAGCTGTTCCCTCGACTCGATTCAACAAGCTGCGTACGTGGCCCTTAACAGGCGAAATCGGCTCAACTGTAAAGAAATACGAAGTAGCTGACTCGAATGTACAAATTCTAATCTTTCGAGAGCAATAACAAATGTGCAAGCGTACGAAACTAGAGGAACCAGCATTACAAATTAAATAAAAGAAAATATGTAGAGAATATTTACTATAACTACGAAATTTATAAATATAAAAATCCTTATGGCTGGTGAAATAAAACGAGGAATATTTTATGATGAAATAATTCGTAACAGGCAAGTACTTTCCGGTTTAAATTAATAATATTAATAATTAATATATAAATATATATGTATAATAATAATAAGTAAATAATAAACAGGTATATATATAATAATAATTAATATTAAAATAATTACATGCGTTTACTTTGGAACGTATGTAGTAAAACGCCGTAAAAGTGAGTTAGAACTTTTCGTGTACAACGAAATCTTGGTAAACAATCGACATTATAAGGGGGAAAACTACCGTAAAGTTTCCAGGAAGGTTAACCACTTTTCTACCCCTCTGTTAATATCTTGAATGTTCGTAAATTACATTGCCAGTATCGACGGCTGAGGTTGAGCAAGAGGGTACCTTTCAAACACGTCGTAGATTTCGACCCTATGCCAATCTTCTTATCAGATTTCGTGCTGCCGGCATACGATAGGTTGAATATATAGGTTGAACGTGGACATTAGAAGTTGAGAACTTTTTAACGGTGATTTGCCGCGAATATTTCACTGGCGCTGCAGCTACGAATACCCGAACACCATAGTTTATCGCGAAAGCGTTTTAACGTACGATAAACTCTCGACAACGACCAACTCTCGACCTGAACATCGAAAAATATAAGAGAAAATCTTCCAATTTTTTCCGGATTTATATTGGAAAATTTTGTATTTTTTATCATGAATTTTGGTGTACGTGCACATTGAAATGTGACTATTCTAGAATTGCTCACTATTCTTTTTTTTCAACCTACTTCTAATCTTTCAAAATTACAACGAAATCACAATTACATTATAAAAAAGAAAAAATAACATAGAAACGTTGTAACTCTTCTCTCGATAAAAAATAAAAACCTGGACATATTGTCGCGACACGAGAGGATTTCGAAATTTGGTTAGCTCAAATAAAATTTTTTTATATTCCAGCCTGGTAGTTCAGCATTCAATGTAAACATAAGTCACAAAAGTAAACAGAATTTGGAAGGCATCCACTACATGGTAAAGCTGGACAATATTAAAATAAAAATCTGAGGTTATAACCTATAGTATTGTCACGAAACGAGAGGATTTAGAAATTTGATTAGTTTGAATTAAAGGTTTTTATTTGTCAGCTTGACGATTCATTAAATATAAACGCAAATGACAAAGAAAATAGAATTTGAAAGCCACCGACTATATGGACAAGTCGGAAAATATAAAACTCTATGTGCCTTATATCACGATTGAACATGCATGATTGCAAAAATGATCCGATGTCCTTATGTAAGATCTGAACAGCTATCATGTTATTAAGAGTAATGCATCTTACATAAGATTGGAATTTGAAATGGCAATGCATCAATTTGTACTCGAAACCGCGTTTATAAATTTCAACATCGTCACAATTTATCTACGGCATCGATTAAAAATTAATTACAATCCTCTCGCGAATCAATGGCATAATTGTACGAAGATAAAACCGATGAAATATTGCAACCAATTACGAGTGTCAAACATTAATTTCAACGGCGATTCAAATTCTTCTCGTCACACATTTCACGTTGCATTTTTATTGTTTTTCAAACAAAGCGCACTATTTCACAAGGATGAAACACAAATTATTTAGCCAGAGTTGAAATATGTTTGCAACACATTGGTGTAATGTTGTTACGTAACTCCGTTTCATTATGGTATAACCAAATAATAAATGTAGGACTACAATTCTTAGGAAGTGTTACTCCAAGTGTTGTTCATACTGTGTATAATTTCTCAGACACTGCATTTCTTCGGCAGCTTTATTCCAAACGTTGCTAATACCATGCATAATTTCTTGTAAGCTGCGATGGATCATATTTTGTCTAAGGATGCTTTAGTTCCGCTGTTTATTTTCAGCCATGATCTTCCGCCAACGGAACTTGGATTAAGTGTGCATTAGAAGAAGCTCGTCTCGAGGGATAATAAATAATAAATAAGACAATTATCATCCTACAATAACATCAAATGAGCTAAAAGCTACTTAAATCTGTGTGTTTTACTGTAAGAATTCCAAGGTTGCTTCGTCATTTTTTCCTAGGAACTTATACAATATTTGTAGTCAAAAATTCCCACCATATATTTGTCCATGTTACCGTAACATCCGCCTATTTTCCTAAAAGAAAATAATCAAAGCTGATGGTGCTGTAATTCCTTGAATGCGACCACTTAAAAACTGCCATCCTCTGTATTCCCTGAAATAAACTTTTTCTTATGAATAAAGAAAAATCCGGTTGCAGAAAGTTGACTTAGACGACTTCGTTCGTTTTGATCTCGTGGTTCGTGCCGAGAACGTATTATTCATCGAGTGGCGTTTAGCAACTTAAAACAGATAGCTACAGCCGTCAGCTATATATTAGCTGTGATAAATAGCGTTTCCTATAATAAATTATTTGCAATTTTTTACGTAACAAAGAACACTAATTGACAGTTCAATTATTCTACAAGCATTCGTAAATAAAACAAGATTTATCCGAAGAATCCCGATGATTATCGCAAATTTGCTTATTAATGTCTAAATCATTACTGTTTTCGTGTGATTTACATAAACGTTGGCTAATTAATAGCGATTCTCCTAAACATAATGTCAGATGTATCAGGTAAATGACGTGTTTTTTATGAAAGAAATTATGAATCGTCATCGAATATTTGCTTGAACAGATAATTTTCTGAATAAAATAAACATTCGATTTGGGATATTGATTGATAATCGCGTTATATTCTATTACGACAGCGTATAAGATATTATCTGCCTCCATAAAGGAATGAATCATTTTTTCTTCCTAATCTGAAATTCGTGAGCGATATTTAAATGATTTATTATTGTAATAATAATGATTTACTGTAATATTTTATACTCTGACATAACAACAGTGTAAAACGCGACCACAAATAAATATTCTGAATAGCGTTTGTAATTAATGTAATCTAAGGAGGAAATGCTTGAGCTATCTGGAATACGTGAGCTGCTTTACGGTGCCAGGCATATGATAAAAACTAGTAAATGTTCTCAATAACGATGTTGTAACGAAAAAGATCGAACAGAATTTTGAAAAAAGCTTGTCGAAACGAAAGCGACTTTGGTCTGGGAATGCAATTGTAAAACGTGGAATTAACAGTTATGAAGAACATGAGCGAGATATCAACTGCAATACATTGCATTGTATACAATGTATACATTTCCCTGTATATTTTCTGACAAAAAGCAGATGACGGAATAAAATTATTATCTATAGAATCATTTATCTTTTTCCAACGAATTCTAAAGAAAAATAAAAAATTCCTTATTCCATAAAATTATTATATACCTTTATTTTCCAATCTTTAGTAAAAGTGACTACTAGAGTAAAACCGAGAGATGATTTAGGTATTTCAGTGCCTTAAGTTGCATCATCGATTCGAATCACGTATGGGAATTTGTATTAAATCAGCCGAAATTTACGCTGCCAAACGGGAGATATCGAATAATAAACAATTATTTACGTAATGCGCATACGTTCTCGTTAAATAATATTTATTTTCAAGCATGTATATTTCACGAACAAAATTAGAGGAAGACAATATCCACGACCGTGTATATAATAATAACAGGAATTAATCATAAAATTTGCCATCCACTAGTACACGGAACATAAACAACGAATGTTTATGCATTAATTGGAAAAATCGAAGATACCCAAGTGGCTAGAAAGCACGCGATATGCCAAAATGATTAAAATATTAAAAATATAGTACTTTCAATATTTTGCGGATGAAATAAATTTCTGTTTAAGTTCTACTACTTCAATTCTACCTATGGAACTATAAATTTGCATAAATACCAACAAACTGTTTCTTAACTTCCAGCTAAGTGTAATTTGCGATACATAATTACATGTCAACTAAAATATTAGGTTATTCATTTATTCGAAATAGGAAATTTATTCGAAGGGGAATTTAAAAGAGAAGTCGCTTATCAATGCTAATTGCGCACAGAGGACATGTAAAAACTATTATCGCAGATAAGGCATAGAATATTTAGACAACTATATAAATTGTTGACTATTTAAAATGTTCTGCATGTTTTGCAACACGTCACAACAAATTTGTTTATCTTCTATGTACATCGAAGGAAAATAACTTTTGATTTTGTATTCGTTTCTACTTCCAAATTTGATGAATCCTACTTAGAAAATCATCGAAGAATATTAATTTTGCAGTGAATTTACTGTCAAATCTCTTCCTTTAAAATTGCCAGTAAAATTTTCGTGATTATTAAGGTTCTGGCGGCGTGCGAGCGTGCTAAAGAAAAACTCTAAATCTGTTCGTAATGAATGGATACAATTAGCACAATTTTCCCATCGTTCCCGTTGCGATTGTTCAGTATCTTCTCGTTGACACGCTCTGCGGTTACTTGAATTATTCATGGGGATGAAAAAGATATTTCCATGAGGTGAATGCAAGTTGTCGTGGAACGATCGCTTTTAAAGAGCAATTTGTTTAAACAGAGTAAATTACGGCACAATGGTAACAAATTTTATACCGTGGGAGATGCGTTCGTTCAGAACTTCTTTTTTTATGGCAACTGAAAAAGAATCTAATTATGTCTAATGAAAAGCTAAATCACCTGGAATGCCTTCTGTGAGTCTTGTTAGAAGAAATAAACAGTTATATGACAATTTACGCGTTAAAATCGTTGCAGTCATAAAAAGATAGAAGAAAGAAGAAAATTATTCATCGTTCGAGAATATTTTCAATAGAAAAGTTGACTCGTTAATTTCTGTTCCCGTAGCATAACTTTCCTTGAAGCGGCGTTTCTAAGTCGTCTGCAACGAAGCGTTAATCAGATGATATGATAATAATTGCAGTTCATCAGCATATAAGGAAACGAAATGATATAGGAGCATGAATATTACGAGAGAGATCATGGAAAAATTTAATTTCCTTCCGTTCCTTAATAAACGTCCTGTAGCGTTTGAAAAGATTTCTTTTCACAAGAGTCCTTAGTCTTCTACGTTTCACACTTTTTCGCTCGGTACCCGGTTTTTCACGTGTTGGTGAGGAAAATCAAAAAAATGTTAAGATGAACGCGCACGTGACTCTTATGAATCGAATTAAGGTTCCGATAAATGACGAATTTATTACGACACATTTCTGAAAAACGATGTCTGATGTAGGTAATTCTAAAATCATTATCGGATCTGAAGAGTTCTTAAAGAATTCTTAAAGAATATTGGGTCGAGTTCAATCAATAACAGCTACCTATATCTTATCGAATCAAACCAAACAAACTTTCGAGTTTTCAGTTAATATCAAAGAACCGATTATTATAATCATTCAACTTTTGCCCCGAAAGACAGTAAACATCATAGTATTTCCGGGATGTGCAATAATCACACAACACGTACCTATAGCAAAATTACTCGGGTCACCTGAATTTGATACTAGAATTTCGGAATTTCATTTTACCTAAAACCTAAAGAGTGATAATTTTGTGCATCATTTATCAAAGGCTGAAGTAATTGACGTGTTTTAAACAAAATTCTACACATAGTGAACTGTTACGAATAATTACAAAACATGATTAATGATCTTTGAGTGGTGACATAAAGGATGGAAACCATTCATAAAAAACGAAAAAATTCCAATGTTCACACTAAAGGGCAACAGAAAAAGCAACAACGATAAAAATGACCGTGTCCAAGATCCAGATCAAGCACAGTAATCATTCCTTGTCTCATCAGGGCCTGACCAAAATTCCCCGAAGGAACATTAAGACAAATTCGGATGAAAGAATCACGGGCGATCCTTGCATGAGATCCTTGCACGATCGATCACAAATCCTTGTCACGTGCTGGCTAGGAAGAACAGGCAAAAACCTCTGTGCGAAGCCTTTCGCCTTGGTCGCTTAGGAAGATAAACGGTTAGTCGTCGCGGTCGCAAAGTTAATCGACAGCCAATCAGGCTAGGGGAGTATTCCGGTGTCAGACCAATGAACAAGCGACTCATTATCAGCCGACCAGACTCATATAACCGATCGCGAGTTCCGTCAGTGTGCACAAAGGGTTCGGAAACTGAGGCTCCGTCGCGGGCTTCTTTCTCAGCGTTGTTGACCATCGTCTATTCTTGAACGATAAGAAGTGTAAAATCGTGTGTCTCTGTTTATACGTTGGTTGGTCGCTTTCGACATCAACGGTGTCCGAGCGAGCAGCCGTTTGCACCACAGTGTGTCTCGCGTGCTGCAACCGCAAGTAGCGAACTGTCAGCGGAAGGCCAAGCGCGATCGCCAGAAGCCGTGTTTGTAAGTGGCGCGCCACGCGTATCAGTCGGTCGGCTGATCGTCGAACGATTCGGCTGCGTGCTGTTGCTACTGGGTGAAAGAATCTTGGGCTTGCTGGAAATCATCCACAGGCGTCAGAGTTGAATCAAGGGCCGAAGAGGTTCGTCGACTTTTAACCTGAGCTTACCAGCCGCGTGTGACTCCTTCCAGGAAGCACTATGCCAAGTGGACTTCTGATCGCTGTCGGCGTCATCGGTCTAATCGCTGCCTTGACCGATGCCGCCTCGATCGGACATGCCAGCGTCAAGGCCACGGACTGCTATAGGTGAGTGAAAGGGAAACAGCAAGCGTGTGCAAGGTGCCGCTCGAACCGCCTTCTTCCTGCCTGAAAAGCCTGCTTCCCCCATCGCGTAAAACTACCAGCGCATGGTATACGCTCTTGGCCCATATACACTTCCTTTCTTCCTACTTTCCCTCGATGAAGACTCGGTTTCTTCATTCTTCCCTTTTCGTTCCTTTCCTTTTCTTTCTTCGATCTTTTGTCCAGTATCTTTGTTCCACCACGTTTTCTGTTCTTTGCCAATCGGGAATGAGGATTTCGAAAGGGGAACGTGGATTAGGCTCGAAAAATTAGGTAGAAGAAGAATTTGGGGTGGTCGATCATTCGGACGAGTATTTTTAGATGGAGTAGGCGATTGTCTTGGTAATGGCTTGTGGGTTTTTCATCGATTTGTAGAATTTCTGGGTGTTTAGTTAAGGTGTTTCGTTCGGATTTACAAGGCTTCCGAGTTCAAGCGATTTGCTATCACTTTAACAGCGTATAAGCTGTTATTTACTTGGATAGAAACACGCTTGTAAGACTTTATCCTTATCCTTATTAATTACTTGAATTAAGAATAATTATGCGTAGAAATTCATGCATGCTAATAACGATTACGAATTCATAAAAATTGGAGTCGGATTTACGCATAATTCTCATGCAAAATGTCGAATGTTCGATTAATTTTCATCAGTAACGTTCGTGTTTGTCAGTAATGTAAATGAGTTGACTGGAGCGAAAATGCTACTTGTTCATTTGCATCAACGCAATCAATTATCGATACGAAACGTAAACGTCCCGTTCCTCTTTTATTACAAATATATAGATATTCCATTTTAATTTCAATTGAATCGTATCAATACTGAGTTTAAACAAGTAAAAACTAACAAAGTCAACGTCCCGTAAATACAACGATAATACTTGAAAACGTATTTAACATTATAATATGTTTACATCAATTTGTAATTCCGACTGTTTCTATATTTACGAGTGGTACTTTCCTTTCACCTTAATTGGCAAAAATATTTCGACTGTCTATCGATGTGAATTTTTCTTACTCCTTCAACATCAAATCCTTCAAATCCTTTAACATCTACAATACTATACGATATAAAAGTATAGACTGGGCAATCATTGAATTACAATAAATTGTCAACAAATCATCTATCTACCCCATAAATACAATAGTTCATATCGCAGTGCATAAAATACAATGCTATTAAATCGTTTCTTAGAAAAATTTTGTCGAACGTAAAATTTAAAGTAAAATAAACACAAATATAGTTTTACTGGATACGGTTAGTATTTATTGCATGCTTATACATGCTGGCTTAATTACAAACGATAATATTCCCTTTACAATTATTATACAAAAACGATGCAAATTTCCGTTCTTTTCTAATCTTTTTAGAACGAACAAAAGTTCCAATGCGTAGTACCGTTGAAAATTCATATCTAAACAACTTCACTTTGCATTAATACGAATTATCACTATCTTATTCGTGGTCACAGCAGGGAAAGCACAGAAACCTCAGATAAACTTTGTTAATCTACTTTTACGTACGTGCACGAGCCTGATTGGCGATAAAAACAGAAATTCTGATATCATCGAGATACTATGTTTTATAATAATGTGGAAAGTAATAGAATATGGTCAGCACTCGAGTCGATTGCTATGAACACACACTATGTATCCTTACAGTTATATATTTTCGTATTATTTTCTTTTCTTTTTTTTTTCTTCTTTTTATTAAAGTAAACGTAGCGATTGCAAATTTGTTACTAGTAAATGCACATGTGTTTATATTCCGGAAATATTCTGAAAATTAAACGGTTTTATTGTACCAAAAATTTTTTTGAGTTGTTGGAACTCACAAAATTTTCAAACATGACGGTTCTGGAATCTAGCACAGATTTTTAATTTAAAAATATTTTCTTTCAAACGTACGTTTCTCTGTCAAATCAATTGTAAGGTGAAAATAAATATCGACTCGATAAAATCAATTTCTCGTAATCTATTCTTACGATCGTAGTTCAACAAAAATAGAACTCTGTTTCAAGATAAGTTCCCTCCTTCGGAAGTTTGATGAATGAATTTAATAAATTCCAGTTTTCTTTAGAACGAGTTTATTTACGATTTATTTATTGCATGCTACGTCGATGCAAGGTTGGCATCCATTCCAATCCTGCACGTTCGTTAGGAGCAGCATACTTGGTTATCTTTTTTACGCAATCGTTTCACGCATCCACGAGTATCATTATGCTCGGCTTTTTGTCGACATTGAACGGTATGGGAAAACAAGAAAAAATAACGAGATAAGCGGGAACAGTATGAGTAGATTAGTGCTAATGAGATCAATAAGATTACAATAATTTCTCGCGAAAGTACGCTTTGTACGCACTGCTCGTGGTTTTGAAAAGCCGCGATGATCATTGTTGAACACTTGTATGATTTGTATGATGATGCAAAACAGATACACGATTTCGTTTATTCTCGTTATGAAAACGAAAAGTAAATATTGAGAAATCTTTTGTGCGATTTGTAGCTGTAAAAGGAAAAATTAATATTATGACATATTTGAAAAATTTGTATTCAAGTTCTCGTTATTTTATGGATCGCAAATCTGTTCTTGGAAAAAGTATTTTGTTTTGAAACACTTTTCATTTCTTGGTAATACCGTTATCGGAAAACATACTATAATTGATACAAATATCGACCTTATTTGTTTAATTCACGAGCGATAAATTATGCAATGATGAATTTTTGTAGAGTCGTAGACCATTGGTATCTCCATAGATAAAATGTTAGTAATGAGTGCACAAAAGTGACAGGAATAAAAATTATCATTAATATTTATTTGCCGGTATTATACCGGCAAGATAATATTTTCAACAATAATTTATTCAGTTCTAACTGAACAATACCGTTATAGTTATAAAGAAACAATAATATTTCTTCAAATGTCGTTCCTGATAACATATTTTCAGTCTGTTCTAAAACTTTCGAAAACACGTGTCTTTAAGGAACTCTGAATGATAATATTTCTTTTATGCTGCCGGTGATTATTGTATTATTAAACTGTTAAATTGCGGCGTTAAACTGTATTGTTTAGAATCAAAATAGTTAACTATTACGCAATAGATAAGCATACCATCTTCATCAATCAAATATCCCATCAGATCAATCGGTATGAACAGCTCATTTTAATGTAACGCATTTCGAGCACGTGCATAGTATTTGACCATTCATGCTTGCATGCGACTCGTTGACCAAGGATATGATATAAGCGTTATCAATTTCCAACGCAGACAAATTATCATTAATCGTACGCCTCTGTTTATCAGTATTATCGCTTTAATGAACACATCTATGTTGTAAACAAAGGAATATCTTTAATTCGTCCCCTTTTGGTTAATCTCCGCGACTTTATTACAGTGCGAGAGATTTAAAACAGTATATCGCTTTCTTCCTTCTAATTGAATTTACTTTTATTCCTCGCTAATTCCATTCTTAATAAGAGCTCTGCAACAATATATTTGCCAAGAGAATTAGGTTACTCTTATCTTCGCAAATAAATCGATAATTATCGGTCATCGATGATAATATGTCGTTTCTTCATTTTTATTTTTAACGATGATACTTCTTAGTCGCACATTCGTTTCGAGAAAAATTATTTCTTCAGTCGAACGATTGCTCCAATTCGATTCAGAATCTGATTTCTCCGATCAATGATCGAGCGAAAGAAACGCGAACGAGAAACGGCATGCGCGAAAGAACCGTAGTAGACTCGTTCACCAATGCAACCTAAAACAAACGAGAGGCACTGGTACAGCACTTTCGACGCTATTAGATATAATTGAACCGACCTCATTATCGCACTGTGAATTCAGTTCAATGACTTACCTTCGAGTTTAAGATTAATTCATAATTCGTTACCGACCTGATGCACGGTTTCCTTCTTTTTTTCTTTTTTCTTTTTTTTTTTCACCCGTTTTGCAACTTCGTAGCGCAGGGGATACGAATTTTCTACTCACCTGCAAGCAGTTTTAAGAGAATCATCGCAGAATTCTACTTTCTTATATTCGACGAAATAATCAAGGACTGCAATTTAGTCGATATAGACTCTACAATCAGCATTTTTGGGCTAAGATATGACATTGCATTTATTTTTAACATTCACTTAGGCCATCCCTATTTCACGTTAAAGAAAATTCCTCAATACATTCCTCTCTAAATCAATTTACTTTCGAATAAAAGTTTTTTCCAGCAAACACTGTACGGAAACATAAGTCCCAAAAGTCAAATGTATTCTTCTTAACATTGATTGTACGTAAACCTGGAATCCTAATAAGTCTTGGAACCAACTCCTATTCCCCTCTGATTATCGATTCGCTCTCGAACAAAATCGTCCTTGTTCCTCGCCAACGAACACAACACGGAGACATATCTGTTTCCCGTAAATTTAAAAGCAAGTATTGTTCTTAAAACATTGATTAAGATTACCCATTGAATATTCACGAGAAGTTTGATTCCCCTCTGGACGTTCGATTCGCCTGAGAATTCGCTGAGCCATTCAACCGGACCGCGATGATGGTAGAAAGTTGGAATCTCGGATTTCCAGAGATTTCAGAGCGGGAGAATGGCGTAACTTCTCCAAGTCATCGCAGAAGAAAGAAGAGGTAACTTGTTCAAAAAAAATTTCGCGTCGTTTCAACGGTTGAATTGGCGGCAGGATTTGAAAGCATCCCGGTTTCTCCTTTCATTTTGGTAGCACGAGACGTCATTTCCAATGGAAGTACAACCATTTCGGTCTGGTATAATGTCGCCATAAAGGGTCAGGTTTACGATCCCGATGAAAGCCGGCTCGTCGATATCCCATAAATTCACGACACAGGTTGTTGCCAAGACAAAGTGTCCAATGATAACGGCACCGTTCGTCTCGTTACAAGTCGAATTATAATCTAAGAACCTATAGAATTCGTGTTTAATTTCGTCAAATGGATCGTAACACGCAGAAAGAACAATAAATTCGGATGATTCGACGCGTGAAAAGGATCGTGACGAATAATAGTTATTAACGATGATAAAATTGAAAGGATTGATTACGATATTGTTGATATTGGTACATGGTGATAGATATTGATTCCTTGGAGATGTACGACCCCTTTCGGATTGGAGCTCTGCTATGAATTATTGCGCCGTTTGAAATGAAATAATCATTATTTTATGACACTTCGTGTTCATTATCTTTCAACAGAGGGAATTAATTGAGTAGTTAACATTCTCAAGTATTAGTTGTAGTTGCGATATTACGTGCGATATATATGTATATATGCTAGTTAAGAAGTATGTAATACTTCGCGTGCAAAGCATTCGAATAATATGGTTATCATCGGTATAGAGAAGGTGTGTACATTTATATAACCAAGAATAATATTCCTTCTTGAGAAAAATTTGCCTCTATTATCGCTTAGTGCCGCGTAAATCACGCACTCTCTAAACGAACATATACCTACCTCATAACAGGATTTACTGTATATAACGCAGCTTCTCAAAACTCGATATAAGGGGTATTATTAAAATTCGAGGAACGACGTTCGCGAAGCATTCTTTTTCAGGAATACATACTTTAGCAAGGGAAAAATACGTATTAGCTGTATAAACTCTTTATATAAATTTTTGTGCAAACTCGAGATATTTTACATTTATTCGAGAATCTTAGACATTCTTAGATGAAGAAATACCTTGGAAAAATTGAATATTCTTCTTCTTAAACGCTAGAATTCCCAGAATGATGGGAATAATTGCATTTGTAAAAAAATACCGTTTGTACATTCGTGAATCAGTCTGACAAAATAACCTTTCTTGAACGCTTAGGCAGGTATTTCCTTGTGGCTTGATATATGCTCGCTACGTACTAACGTAGAACAGCAATCATACGTCAAACTTTTCTCCATAAATTCACCGATTTGCTAACATTCAAAGAGATACAGGAAGGAATGTATTCATGTCGTCATGTATTATGGAAGAAGGCGATGAAGAACGGATTGAAGGTTGTTTCAAGAGGTGCACACGAACTACGGTATTTTTCTCGTAGGATCAAAGATGCGCCAATAAAAAGGACGAAGCACGAGTACATTGAAATTCTTATTACGTGACGAGCTCTTATACGCGAGTATCTGTTCTTTTGTAGGGCGTTAGCCTGTTAGAAATATATCGCGCATTGGAAGAAGAAACGGAATGGACCGATGAAACGTGGAAAATAGAACGGACGAATTTTATTGCTTCGGCACGCTGAAGATATCGGTGAAAATTATTTCGCAGCTGTTCGAGCTCATAAAAACTTGCAAATCTATATGTCTTGAGCAATAAGCCGGTACTAGCAGTAAAATATGGTCCCAGCTGCATAAAGTGTCAAATTTAAATGAGAGTACAGGGAAATAAATATTATCGAGAATATTCTCTTCAAGTTTCAACGTTTCAGTATTTTGTCTGTCTTCGAAGTCTTCCTGCTCTCCATGATCTTGGCTATGTAAAAATGTTTATAATTATGATAGGGTCGATCAGACATCTAAAGAAGTGAAACTCCAAGCATGTCCTTGTCATGAATTCGTTACGAAACGTTGCTTGTCCTACTCGACATAAGTCAGCAGTCGATAATGGCTTTTTATATTAGACTGTCTCTTAGAACCAGTCCATTGCAACATATAACAGCGTTACCGTTAATATACTTACATAAAGCTTTGCGTTGCTTTAATTATCCAGGGAATAATCAGAATCTCCCTGTGCTAGAGAATTTTCTCTTGTTTTACTAGATTATTCAAGAATTGCTTGAATCTTAAAATACTCATGCAATTCGTGGAAGTTGCCAATATCGTAATTCAGAAATTAATTTAGAAGAATAACAGTATTTATATGTACTCATTTTAAGTCGATAATATCAGGATACCAAAATCCTGCACAAGTTGCGAGGAATATAACTAGATTCGTCAAACGAATCAGGTTTGTAGATCAGATTTTCTAATAAGAACCTAGCCACGTATTAACACGCTCGAGCGAGATCCATGACAATTCCTGAAAATAGCGTTGTTCCAAAACGAGGAACATTTAAAAGGAACGTGATAAGAGTGCACCGAATGGCGGAAAATTGCCAGGACAAAATACAGGCTGCGAAAATAGAACGAAAATAAAAGCGGACGGTTAAAAAAAGCAAAAGGAAAGAAGTATCATGAACCGTTGATTCTAAACCAGCAAGGACAGTTACTAATTTCTTGCTGTCTCTGTCGATAGATAGGGAGGCATAGTTGTGCAAATTTTTGCTCGGTTACGAGAAGTATCGAGCTTGAAAAATTTTAGGAAGCTTGGTTGACGCTTGGGAATTTCCCTCGACGCTTCATTTCTATCCGGCTGCTCGTCGTAACTGAGCTATCTGCTTTTTGATGTACTCTTCGCCTTTTTGTTCCTCTGATAGGAATAGTTTCGAATACTCTGTCCTTCAATCGAAATATCTTCCATTCAAAAGTCGGTGATCATTTAGATTTATCCGTATCGAATGTTGATTAATTCCGGTAATCAGATGGGAACCAATTTTCTTTTTAATCCTTTCAGCATGATTCATTTAGATTTATACATTTCATCATTTACAATTCCTGCTTTCAATTATAATCTTTATGCATTCTGCATACCATTTTCGAAATTCATTTCGTGCTCCGATAGATACGAACGCATGGAATATTAACGGTAAAGAAGAGCAACGAAAATGAGATATGTGGATGAGCAAACTCCGTTTGTGGAAGAAATTTTCCATCTCGTGTAGCGGGAAAGATCTTGCTAGATCAATTTGTTGAGACTTTCGTCTGACGGTGGTTGATGAAGACAGAATAAATCGAAGGAAAATCGTCGCAAGAAGGAAAACTGAAGGAGAAATAGACAAGCACGATCGACTCTTCAATTGACCCGTGAAACCCCGGAATAGTTCAATCTCGTATCGAGAAGGTGATAAGGCAGGGTGGAAAGGTCAAATTACTTCGATCAAGAAATCAATTCGATTTGCTTCTTGCTCGAGTCGATTCATAAAAAGGAAGTTAGTCTCCGGAGAATCTCGCTGACGTTTGATCGACGTTCGATTCGAAATTCGAAAAAAGCATGCGAAAACTCTAACGAAATAGCACCAACCAAAATATGAAGGACTAAGTTAGAAGGGACTTTTAGAAAAATGATCGCTTCTTTATTGTATGAATATTGTGTTATACGTATCTGTCTCGAAAATAATAACGCGATAGCAATTTAATTACACACAATGATTCTTACCCTGCACGATAACACTCTACCAATGACGGTGATTCAATAATTTTTATTTTCTCTCTTTGAAAATTCTGCTACTCACTTTAAGCTCTAACTCGACTGTAGAGAATTTCTCTTTTTGTAAAAAATTGAAAAGGAAGAGCAGAAAAATGACAAAAAGTACTTATATTATGCGGTTTTTTTACAGTTGTCGCGAATTTTACGGTATATTGATTTGACCTAAAAGCCCCGTGGACTTCTCTCAAAGTAAAATATCATTGGCAGAGAACGTATCGAATTCTATTATCGATTTAAATTTCTCAGCGTTTTACCTGTTGCTCCTATAGATCCAGGTTTACCTGTATAATAAAGCACACTCAACTCACGTTACACACGGTGCATCTTTGAAACGAGTCTGGCAACACTCGAGCTCTTAAGGCTGAATACACAACTTTGTCGCGTTTTACTTGTTTTTCTTTTTTTTTTTTTTCAGCCACCCGATTCCTCAAAGACATCGTATCTGGGAAATTGATGTGCAAACAAAATTATAGAATTCTACCGAGCAAATTTACAACCATCCAATCGGGTCGGGTGCTGAATACCGACCGATTATAAACGATAAATTTTTCGCGTGTCACAAAATTATCCGACGAATGTAATTTCGACGTTGTCGATATTATATCTTGTGTCTCTTTTTATTGACGTTAAATTGCAAATCTTGCAAACAGTATTGCTCGAAAATTGCTTCTACGTACATACATAATAACAAATGAAATCGCTGCGATATAAAGCTTTCGCGAAGAATATTTGTTAAAATATGATTCGAAAATGCTTTTCCGAGTTATGTTCCGTATCGCTGAGAAAATTAACACATAATTAAATAGAAATGGAAATTTCAACATGTTTTGTGTAAAAGTGATGTTATTTCAACGACGTACAAATTTGTCATACAATTAAGGTGCTTGCGTCTTGCGTACCGATTCTCAAAGAGAAGCAGCGAACTGTACGTTTAAAAGGATTTCCGTTACGTGAATGGATAGTTAGCGTTCCTAGATTCCCGAATTTCTAGATTTCCGATCTTAATTGTGTTCGGTAAAATCAGCAAACGATACACCGAATGAATTCTGCGAACGAACGTAATATATAAAAGCACGCTTATCATGGAACCTTTATTACGGAAATTGGAAAGGGTAGCAAAGCTGTTGAAATTAAATACCATACGACTAAATTGTGCTAAATAAAAGCATAACTGAATTATTAATAACACGAGCTGGTATTGTGGTGTAGGGGTCTCGCAACGGTTTAAGTTACTCAATTTTTGTGTAATTTATATTCTATTTGACCTGGTTACCGTTTTTCCACTTGTTGCACGAAAAATATGCAATCCATGTAAACATCTTGACGTTTAGAAACATGTAGGGATTGTTTACAAGTAGAATAATACTTTATCTGCAATTCTGTGATTAATACGTACTACTTCATAATTCTAACTATGTAACCATACGACAATCGTGGAAATTGCCATTACCACAAGTGTACGTTCGATGATATATATACTTGCGTTTTAAGATCTTTTACAATTGAAGCTATACAAACGCTGAGATTTTCCATTACTATCTCCGTTCAACGTGAGATTATTTGAAACGAATACGAAACATATTACAACAGAATTCCTGAAAGTGGAATATAACAATATAAAACAATACACCGGTGTTATTTCCCAACGCTTTTTTCCTTATTAATCTGCTGCCACCCTCGAATCACCTTGTTTCTCTGAAATATATTTCCTTCTAGTTAGCAGGTAAGCCACAAAACCCTTGTTCTGCGTGCAATTTACTTGGCTTATCAGCCAATTGGTCGCTTTAGAGACTTCCAATTACGTGAACAGTCGCTGTTAACCATCTGACTCGATCCAATTCAGTTCATAGTTTTAATCCTCGCCAATGCTGGATATATTGATCTGTGTACCACCCCAGGATACTCTTAACAATAATCCAGAAATCGATAATGGTTCCTTAGGCAAAGACCTTAAGCGTGTACGCATTATCCATAGATACGTATTATCCGTTAAATGAACAAAAATTCATTGTTTCATTTTACATAACATACAACGGTGACGATTTACGAAACGTCCCACGAATTCGATATTCGAACGATATTCTGTAATTAATGGTACAATTAATAGCTTGAAATTATAAAATACAATTATTTTATAGAAGACTTTGTTTTCAAGTAAATTCACTTAATGCTTGTCTATGCGCTTCATTATTCCTTGATTTAGAAGCTCTCGTTGTTAAATACTATATCTCTATATACTTCTGCCTTTGTTTATCATTTTAGATAATGTAGAACAACGCACGGTGAATTTTATTAGCTTAGAGATTATTTAAACTGTTTCTATTCTATCGAGTACGCGATATTTTCCAGTGCGGCCTTTATTTTATCTCGATTCTTTCTTCAGGATACACAACCGATTTTCTATCAAGTCTAGTGATAACTACGATCGTCCAGATCGTCAAAAATGTTATATTAGACCTATATCAACGAAGTAAAGCGAGTTTTAAAGTTGATTTAAAGAATATTATATAGCTAAAACAATTACAACTTTTGGGATCATGGAGGGAGAAAGTTTAATCCATTTTAAGACGTGGATCTTGGTAACTTGAAACGTCTATAGACGTTTCTGCAAGTAGAAAATTACGACGTTTCGTGGATCATGGATCATTTTACGAGGGAACATGAGATTACTGGAATTCCGGTTTGATCGGAGTTTCTTAACGGTCCTGGATCGAGCTTCGCACTTAATTGACCGGTCGTCTCGTTGCTAATTTACGAGATACTTTGTAGAATTTGATGGTCGAATAAATATGGTTTACACGAGTTGTCTGTGATTCGCGGTTTCATGGCAATTCGCCAAGAGCTTTTGCGTAATTTATGTCCGTGAAATTTACGATATCAGCCAGATTTGGTTTCAAGTTTAATCATTTTGAGCAAACGACTACGTTTGACTCGCCGTTTGATACTCTGATTTCGATCAGGCCATCGCTTTCTTTCAGTGGTTTCATGGTTTTCCAGATTGGTAGATGATTATCGTGGTAACAGGACTTTCTCTTAACTTTCTATCGTGCGGACTTTTCGTGAGAAATCAACGGCCCAAGTTCAACAATTTTTTTGAAGATTCTACAACGAAATATCTAATGTTATAGATATTAAATGTTATATATTGTTCTGGTATTTATTATTAAATTCTAAGTAAAATTATTTAAATAAGATTTTATTGTGCTCGCAAAGATAATTTTTAGCTTTGGAATCGATGTAGATCAGATGGATATTTTTATAAAATGCTTTTCCATTTCTAAGATTTAACATAATTTCCCGTCTTTCTCGCAGCTTGTCGTATGATAGCGTCGTGGGAAAAGCCACCTTATAATCTCATAATCGTAACCACGGTCATTACAAGAATATATGAGAATGTGCGAGGTGTTTAATAAACAGACATAATAGCGTTATCAACCGTTTAAACACGGAAACAACCATAATTCAACCCCTTTGACACTTTTGTTTTATCGCAGCTAGAATTTCAAACGTCTCATAGATTCATCTCTGGTGTTATATTACTTCGTTTGCATGTTATTTACAAAATCGCCTATCATCAAATGTGCGTGCTATGCTACTCTTGTTCGAACTTTCCTATCGTCTACTTCCAAGGGATGTAAAAATATACAAAAGTCGTGATACTCGGTAAAGTTACTTGGAGAACTTTGAATATTATTTACGACACTGTATGCATAATATCTTGACACAGTCAGCTGCATAATTCTTTAAACAGGAATATTTACCCCTTCTTGCTGGAAATAAGGTCATCTCTTACTGACGTATACGCGTAAAATTTAATTTGGTGAGAAAATTTTTCTTTGACTCTTCTTAACAGTTAATCTTATTTCCAACTATTTAAACGCAGATTTAACCATTTTCAGTCGCAATAAGAATACATGGCTCGACATTTATCTTTTTCAGAATTAATCTTATCAATTTGATGCTAGTGTATCTTTTAATGTTTATTTGCTTTTTCAACGGTCAATAATATAATTCAATAATCAACAATATAAGAATCTCTTATGGAATTTGCAATACATACAAACATAGTACGTACAAATACATACAAAAGTACCGCGGTATCGCCGCAGACCAGTTTTAGCCATTGTACCATTTTTAGGTCAAGTTTTCATCGTCGTTATCTATCATTCTAAATTCATGAAATATAACTTGGCGACACGTCTAATAAACATATAACCGAGTTCCTCCCGATCAAGGTAACTGACATAATTTCCTTGGAGGAAGTTAGCTACTCATATTTCAAAGTTTGAATGTAGTTCGTTGTTGAAAAGTACATACCTGCCTGACCTTAAGCGGCGTTTGTCTGACAGAGAGCATCATCCGAAATTCCTCAGAGGCGAAGAGTTAGTCGTAGCGTGGAAATGTTGCGAGGGCGTGTATCTCAAATTACAAGGGAAAGCAGATTTAGTTCAGCGAGCAACCGTGAATCCTCATTCGCTGAAGATGTAACGAAATTTGTTAGACAGGCGAAACTTTCCGAGATACTTGATTCAAGTCTACAGATTTGTATCTCGAAATTTGACATTAGTTGTTATTTAATAATTGCCTTCCTTCTTCCAAATTAATTTTCTTTATTCGCTCTGACCGACGAGTATCGTGAAACTTTATCGATGTATTGTTGATAATAGATTTGTACAGACAAAGAGGAAACGATTGAAAGAAAGAACAAATTAAATATCCTAGCGCGAGTAATTTGACTCTCCAGTTGAAAACCACAATAAAGTGGACTGATAAAATATATCATACACCGTAACAAGCCAATTTTCTTGGTAATTGTTATATAATATATGTATAATGATAATAGTATATCACAAATTCTATGTAATTCCAATTTTGATTACTTTATTTTATACATTTTGTACGATTTAAGTGGTTGAATATTATAAACATACTTCATTTCGAACCTCGCAAGGGACTCGAATTTAAGAGGCAATTTATTCTGGATTATATCCCACGGATCTAGATAGAATATCTGTGTGTGTGTGTTTTGTGTGTGTAGTGTGTGTCTGTGTGGTTGAATATGTCGATTGAAGGAACCCCTGAGGAAACTTTTTTAAAGCGGAATTCACCATCTTTTCTCTACTTGAAGCTCGGCTGATGTCGATTTCACGAAATAACCTTAATTAATTAAGGAGAGCTCTCGAAACATTATCAGCCGGGCAAACAGACAAAAAAGAGACAAAGGGCCTAGGAGAACAGGCATAATCGGGGCAGGGCTTTGTAATGATGATTCGTCGTTTGCTTTTTATTCAAGACTATCGGTTATCGGTATTGAAGGGCGATGGTTTTACACAAAACCATACAAAACCCTTAAGAACTCTCAGAAAATTGAGACAAAACCTGGAGGGAGCTTGCTAATCGAACATCTCGCGTTTCCTAAAATTACTTTATAAATTTTCATTATATGTAAAGTATATACGTAGCTTGAGGGTTCATGAAACATGTATAGGAATCTTTATGATAGGATTGCGAAGAAATTTCGATCCCAGACGAGTGCGTAATTCTCTATCGGACATTCACGTACAAGTTTGACGAAGGTACATCCGGCCAAACGATAAAACGATAACAGAGGAAGCAGGTAGCCTCTAAAGAAATTCATGGCTCGGGTGAAGCGGCTTGCCTTATCCGAAATATTCTCGAAACGATTGAAGAAGTGGATCCTCCATAGAGAGGCGACCACCCCAAAATGGAAAGTTCGTGATTTGTTTCATCGTCCAACTTCTTGTAGCATCCTCTATATTTTTATCTTTCTCTCTATAATTTTACATGTTCTACATCGTATAATATTTTATTACATTTCCCGAAGACTGTCAGCTGTTAATAACGAGTTTTAACGCTTTACTATTTTCAATCAAGAAAAATATAATACCACGACGATAACGACAGAAGATACAGGAAATCCAGTATTACGTACATTTATTTTTAGGATTAGTACGTCCCATAGGAGAAAAATGTCTGGATACACGTATATTTTAACATGCACGCGTATCTGTCAAACTGTGAAAAAAGAAAAGTGTGTCATCCATTAGGAGTTTTGAAAGCTTGAGCAACAAGATTCCATCAATCAAAAGTAGACTTCCGATAGCTTTCTCTGAACACGCCAAAGATAAAACGCTCGTATACATCCGGTAGAAAGGGAAACTGTAACAGAATGACGAAGGTCGACAACCTCGACAGCTTCGTAATATTTTTTTTCTTCTTCCCTTTTCTTTTTTTCTTCTTTTGTGGCCACGGTGGTTAGTATGAAATCTAGGGTGCGACAACCAGCGGTAGTTACGTTATCGTCGATGCCTCTTTTCATCTTGCGAAGGGAAGAGAGAAAAAATGCAATGCAAGATCAAAGAAGATAAAAGGAATTCGAAAGCCGAAAGGGGTGGAGGACACTCAGTTTTTTATTTCTTTCTCCATTCTTTTTTTTTTTCAAACGAAAAAGATAACGTCAGGGTAAATCAGACAATTTTTCTAAATCTCAGCACAAGATTCTTTTATCTTTTTCTCCTTCAAGGAAATATTAAATTAAATAAGATATATGTCAATTGTACAGTGAAACGTTCATTTACATGGACCAGACTTCTCTGCGAACAGAATTTTATAATCTCGAAATTTACCGTGACTTGTAGAAACAAACCTTTTTATTCTAGTGCGCGTGCATGCGCCGTGAAATTCAACGAATCTCCGGTTGGATGGTCTCGTGTGATTCGATGGAAGCAGATAAAAGTTGTTTCTAACGGCAAGGTATTCCATAAACACGATTCTCGAGGTTTCGCTCTTTAAACGTCGTGTGATAAAGCTGAGATAAGACCACAGATCGATAGATAAAACGAGCATATTATTCGGAGGTAGAAACAATAGTTTTCTACCGAGATTGAATTGATCGCGTCGTAACACGAAAACGTTCGTCGTAACACAAAATACTTACATTTCGTGTTTATAGCGCAATTATTTCCTATAGGGCGTCAATTATATGCCATTAAAATATTAGATCATTGCCTTTTAACTATCAAATAACGTCGGAATCAGAGACACGAAACACAAATTGATTTATGTTTTATGTATGCATATGTGTTTCTCTAGCCTTTACGCGTATATACATGCAAGTGTTCATCGGTAACAGCTATATAAATGTCATCGGTTTAATGTACCGTGTATACGGTTGTAATAAAATGGAATTTGATTAGGATTTTATAATAGACTTTGTGTTTATCCCTTACCGAATGATCTTCCAATACGACCAAAATCGGATCGCGAGTTAATCGATTTAGCGAACCGTTGAACAACGTAATCAGATTATCGATTCATGCTCTTGTCTACGGCTACGGCAATAACTCATTATAATTACGTTTATAATTCAGATATTACATTTGAGAACAAGAAATTATATAAGTATAGTACACAAGACAAATATATTACGATGATTCCAGATCGATAGATTTGTCATTTATTTATATTTATTTTCCAGCGAGATCTATTGTACCGGAGAACTATTGAAAACTGTGCAGCTATCTAATATCTACAGCGACAGCAAGACGTTCGTCGATCTTCAACAGATAAACGACCCTGAAATAACTCTCGCCAAGTAAGTTCAACCAGCGATTTTTTTAACGCAATTAAAACTTGTTGCTATCGAACAGAATTTCTTTCAATATCGTAAACGTTTCATCGAGTGTGTCGTACAATCATTATCAACTCAGCATAAATGAGTAATAACATTTAGTTTTTCTGAATAAAAGAATACACAAACGAGACAATTGCTCGATATTTTGTGATCTTAAATAGTAGAGAAAGCTTCATTTCACTTAAGGTAAAATTCCGCGTAACATGAATAAGCGGCACAAAGCCGTCTGCAATTTACGATCGCTCCGAAAACGAAATCACGGTGACCAGACGCGTTTTTAAATTGTTCCTACGTTAAATCACTCCGTTTACTGGGACTTTTATAGTATCCAGTTTACGATACTCAGCTACGTTCGCTTTCGTCCACTTCCATCGTAGCGGATTACTCCGTGAACTTATCCTATCGTCGAATGCAGCCCAATTCGATTTTGCGATAACCATATCTATTAAATAACCGCTACTGCAAGCGAATAAAAGTTTTACCCGATAAAATAACAAGTACTTGGGGAAACTATAAATTCGTACGATTATGAGATAGCTGAAACGTGAAATTTTTAAGACCGTTAAAATTAATTGTCTCGATAAATCTATTAGCAGTCCCCAATTTTCTAAATATTGTCCTCTTTAACAATTTTCCCTTTTTTAACTCTGCTACGATTCTGGAATCTTTGATATTTCAATATCTCTGTTTTAATTCGAATCAAGGAAAGCATTTTTAACATTTTAAGAAAATTATTCGCATACGATGGAAAGAAAAAATCACACGTATCAATGATTCTTTCAAATCTTTCTCAAGTTGAAAGATTTCTGGACAATGGAAGAATATGATTTGGTTGAAAACGACACAAAGGTTGCTGCGACAATGAATGCATGATCAATCAATCTTTCTTCTCCATTCAACGATGAAACGTTCTCACGACATTGCGTTGCCACGAGAAAAAAGTTTGGAAATGCGTGAAATTCTTACAATTCGCTACTTGTAGAATGTGGAAGAACGTATCGAGAACCATAGAACGTCTGCACCTTTTCGCAATTTTCTCGGTGATCAATTCGTTTTCCGCGGCCAACCCATCGGCATAAAGCGAACATCGTTTTGGGTGAATGTCTCGTTCAAGAGATACGGTTGGCAATTTTCGCTGGCTCGAACGGAACGCGAAATTCTCTCTCGTTTTATGAGCATTGTAAAGCGAATTCGGGAAGAACGTAAAGCTCATCGTAAGGTTAGTGTTAACGATCAATAGAACTGATCGTTCCTGTACCAGGGGCAAGGCTAAATTATGAATATATTAGATGTAGATAAAAGTTCTATTTTATGTCTTATGCGTTTCTGCGAACAGAAATATGTAAAATGAAAATTTATAACACCAGCATGGCACTTCAATTACAATCTCATTCATTGCAGGTCAGTAATTATTAGACTGAGGATTTTCATGCGAATTCATACTTTTGAGAAACTCAGTTAAAAGATAAAACTTTGATAAAAAAATTCGTTTACCTATTAAATATTATGGAAATCACTATATTTTGGATGTTTTTTATATTTTTCCATACTATGTGTATTCTTTGTAATTTTCCACATTTCAATTTCTCAAAAGTGCATAAAAAATCTGCAGTCTAATAATTCTGGAGTTAAGGAATGCTATTTTCTCTTGAAGCGATCTTTTAATAAAAAACAATATTTATCATCAGCATTATACTAGTGGATCTTTCGATAGATTTTCTTTACATCTCATTATTATGATTGCCTAACTAGACGATCGTGTTTCTTTTCACTCCCTACAGCTTCTACGAGTTGATGAAAGAAACGAACAACAAACCGACTAAAAGCCAGCTAACTCAGTATGTTAATGAAAATTTCGTCTCGTCGAACGAGCTAGTAAACTGGACACTGTCAGACTGGACGAATAATCCTTCGATCTTGCAACGCATCAAAGAACCCAAGTACTACGAGTGGGTGAAAGATCTGAACGAAATTTGGAAGAAATTGGCGAGGAAGGTGAATCCTGAAGTTGCCAGGCAGCCGGATAGACATAGTCTGATTTACGTGCCCAATGGTTTAATAATTCCTGGTGGTCGTTTCAAAGGTAAAATAAATTTTTCAATTTCTAATATATCATACAGATTCCAGTAACTTTTACCGCTATAAACCTGATAAACATTAAATTATTTATTTGTCAAAAAGTTACTTCGTTTAGTAATTAACCGATCATCTCTTTTTATTTGCTTGTAAAATATTACATTTGCAACAAATGTTTGAATTTTAGTTTTTAACTATGCCTATTTTGTAATTGTGACGAATATAAAACTTGTCCATTGTATTTTGTGCAACTCGATTTCATAGGTTCAACTATATGTTCCACTCTATTGTATTCCATGTTTAACATATAATCCGATTGACTCGAACGATCAGCTGATATACGACCGCCAGCGATGAATATATTAATAATAAATTACGAACGAAATATGCAAATTAAGTAGCAGTATAAAATATGATATTCGGAAGTGGTCAATTTTGAAACAAATTACCAAAAATTTGAAGTTTCCTCCGATGCAAAAATATATTTGATTTAAATATAAATATATAAATATATCTAAATCGTAAGATTTTAAACGCGAATCTGTAAAAATGCCATAAGTACTAAAATATACTTTGACAATGTTCTTTTATCCTGACAGAGTTTTACTATTGGGACAGTTACTGGGTGATTGAAGGGCTACTGTTATCCGACATGTATCAAACTGCCAGGGGAATGATAGACAATTTCTTATACATGGTGCAGAAATATGGGTTCATACCCAACGGTGGCAGAATTTATTACCTCATGAGGAGCCAACCACCCCTAATACATCTCATGGTACGTCATACCTTTTCATATTGACTTTAAACTCGTTTTCCTCTCTCAACCGTGTACATATGTACATAACATCCCAAATATGTAGGATTTACCAAACCGCAGATTCGTTCTTTTCTTTTTTTTATCTGTTAGTCATCGTTTTAACAATAACGAATATTTACCATAATAATTTAAGAAAAAAAATCGTACAAAATAAAATGTACGAATAAACGAACAATGCAATACACGTAGCTCGCTTAATTTTTGTGATTAATCGTAGCAACTTGTGCTTTTTGTATTTTGGAATTTCTGTAAAATTACGTAACAGGTAGCAGCCCCTCGTTCTTCTCGAAGATCTGTTTTCGTTATAACTACGTTTCGTGAAAATTCGTTATAACTACGAATCGACGAAACGAATTATTTTTTTAACGAAAAATAAATCTGCTCTACCACCAGATCGAGCGGACACGATAATATCGTTTGGGGTGTCAATTAGCGTCGATTCTCCATTTCATCGAGACATATTCCATCGAATTTGAAGGTCATTTGACCGCGGTGGATAATAGCTTGTCCTTCAAAATTTCTACGAGCGACGCGATTGACACAGCACCCGAGGATTGTAGTCGTCGAATCCTGCACTCGATTTGTCGCAGAGACTTCGCGGGAACAAGAATTTTAAAGTTGCCCGAAACTCGACTTCCTCGAGGCAACATCGGCTAAAAGTTTTCGTATTTCCTTTCCTGTGATGTGGCGAGACTTACACTGGAAGATTTCCACGCAATTGAGTTGGGGAAACTCAATAGTCGGAAAATGTCTGTAATTTAAGACCGAGATCGATATAACTGTAGCGGTTCTTTCATAGTGAATTGTTGAATTTTCCTGTTTCTTTCTCTCCTTGGTGCAAATGGAGAACCGTGAAAAAGATATTAATATCTCGCGGTTGACGAATGTAGGCTCGCTACTATTATTATCGGTTTTGTTGTAGGTATAACGTTGCAAAGACTGAAATGAAAGAGAAATGGAGTTTGTCGGACTTCTGTTATAGGGAATTCAATAAGCGAACTTGGAGTCGAGTAATCTTAGTCAAACAAAGAATTTTTTAATTTGAAATTCAATTTAATTATATAAGAATAGTGAAACATATTTTTGACCGCTTACCTTAACAAATAAATTTAATATTACCAAAAACAGAGAAGTAAAAGTTATTTGCGTAGAAGCACGTGAACCGAATAACTTGAACAGGTCTTTGCATTTCTAGAAAATAAACGCGGCCTTTTATAAAAATGAGAAAAGGAGGAAAAGAAATATGGTTCGTGGCGAAGAGTCTAACTCGTGAAATTTAGAGTCACTCCCGGTGCACTCGTTTGAATAAACCCAGAAAACCCGGGAGAGCCACGAAAATCATGCTTGTGCAAACTCTTTTACTTCACGTGGAGAAAATTATTTCCCTCAGCGTATGAAGATTTCAGAATGTAGTAAAAAGATTTCCGTGAATGTATACGGTTCTTCCAACAAACTCTTTGACAAAACGAAGGGCACTCCTCTTGGAATTGTACTTCACATATTTGCTTTCTTTATTTTCTGAATCTTTTAAACTCGATCGAGATAAAGAGGTTGATCTGAAATTTTGTAACGCGATTCGTATCTCTGTTGGATGTTTGAATTAAAAATAACGAGTCGTTTTACCAGAAAACGCTAATCAAGTGAGATAAATTCGATAAATTTTAATTTTTATAATTTTAAATGCTAATAATTCTTTGTAAAATTCGAAAACGGAAAATCCAGATATAAGATAGTTGACGAGTTAATGTATCAAATTAAAAAAGTTTAGGTAACAGTGCTTTTATGGCGAGAGAAAATGTTTAGTGAAATAAATCTGCTAGCCAAGACTATTGTAGTCTATGACGCGCGTTTCGAAACTTTGTTCCGTAGTACCGCATTCGAAAAGATCGATACGGCAGAATTTCTACGTCCGAATGCCAGCCCCTCCAATGTGTTTTCGGTAAAAATAATCTGATTGCAGCTACCTCTGCTTATTCCAAAGATATCGAAGTTCTGAACAACGATCGGAAATATCGCGGAAGTTTGCTGGACATGGACATATACCAACGTTTATAAATTCCGATTTTGCTCGATTTGTACTGAAGGCGCCCGAGTAGTACTCAAATTACTATATTAACCAGTTCGAATACTTTGATCATTCGTAATTCGAACTCAAGAAGTATTAAATAACTCTAAAATATATATTAATTTATTACATATTTAGTTATGCATATATATATATATATTTAACAAATTTTCGAAATAATTAAATAACCTTATAAAGATTGGCATCTGCAAGTGCCAATTTTGTTATTGCATAACAGATTCTAGAAATGAATTCTACACTACAATTACGTTCTGTAAAAGATATTGTACATATAATAATGTTTGATTTTGACCGATAGGTATCAAAATACTTGGACTTTACTGGGGACTACGATTATCTGCGCAAAGTTATACCGACCTTAGAAAGTGAGTTTGCCTTCTGGCAACAGAAAAGAATGATCGACGTAAAAAAAAACGGGAGAACGTATAAAATGGGACACTATGCCGTCAACAGCACGAGACCTCGACCGGAAAGTTACAGGTTAATTTTTAATTTCGTTTGAGATTGTTTTGGATATTTACATTTCGTATATAAGCATGCATGATTCCCAATCTTAGATAACGAAAACCACGACGTTGCCGTAGATAAAAATACAGTTTATCTTCCATAAGATTTCGAATGTAAACCTTTCCATTAACGAAGTATTTAATTCGATAAACCAATGTATTTTTTTTTTTTTTTTTTTTTTTTTAATGTATATCATCTTAAGTTCAATCTACTTTCTTCCAAAGATAATGACAGTGACTTAGAATCGAGTGATCAATACGGAATAACATTCTGTACGTCAATTTTATTGTTTCAATATCAATGTATAGAAATGAATTGACTTTCGAAATGGATTTGCATAGTGGTAAACGAAATTACATTCAAAGCACGTACACCGGTATATAAGCTTCGAATTTGTTACGACAAATGCACACCCTGAAACTACAATGGAAATTATTCAAATGTTTCAGCTCCTTAAAACTGTTAATATGATGCGGCATAATCAAATGCAAATAACGGATTCACGAGTTACGCCCGTATTCATGCTCCTCATACATGAATTTTGAATCTAGTTGCGTTCAAAGTTTGCTAAATTTGTGTTTGTATTTTGCTCACGTGGTAATGACGATCTTATACAACTTAGCATTAGGGAAAGAGTACTTTGAAATTACTATATCTTTGGCCTGATTAACATTGATGTTTGGTTCACATTGTCACGATATATCGCGAATGATCATGATACGTGACGCGTAGCTGTGTTTACAATGAAAAAATGTTTAATGGAAATCGAGGACTAGCATCTCAAATTTTGATCGATCGCTCAAAAGGTGGTTTTGTTTTCTCAATAAAGAATTATTAGCGATTATTTATCAGTTCAAGGAAATTCGTGAAACCGCCAATCCTCCCACCTCGGTATCTCTCGATTCTTCGTGCCGTCGGCATTGGAATTTTTTAATTTTTCGATCTGTCCATCTGGGAATCCCTTGATTCCTCGTTCTTTAACCTCTTGGTCCTTCGATCCCTCGATTCTTCGATTTGTCTATTTTTACTCATACATGCGTGTACTTGTCTTCTGTTTTTGATATCAGGGAAGACTACGAGCTGGCGCAACTACTGCCCGAAAAGTCTCGGGATTTCTTCTACAACAATATAAAAGCAGGCGCCGAAAGTGGCTGGGACTTCTCCAACAGGTGGTGTATAGCGGACAACAATAACAGAACCCTCAGTTTACTGAATATCTCTACGCAGCACATTATACCTGTCGACCTTAATGCGATTCTGCAACAAAACGCCCGGCTCCTCGGCGAATTTCACAGTCTGCTTGGAAACTATGCGGTAAGCCGTGGAGCATTCATTGGGAAACCGAGCTTTGTTCAAATTCTCTCCATAAACTCGCCTGCACAATGTTGTTCTAATATATTGGTAGAGTTCGAAGGACTCCGGAGAAGTCTAATCCAGAGAAACTTACTTGACAAGTGGATAAGCCACCTGTCATAATCTGATTATTTAGAAATTTTATCCCAATGTAAGGAATCTAGAGAAATTACCACCGCTAGATATGTGATAATCTAAAGACAAATCTAAAGATACATCTAAAGAACATAAAGAAGTTATGGAAATATCTACAAAAATTAGCTCTAGAAATGTTCTATTCACTGAAATAAAATTATCATAATTATCCAATAAAATAGGATTATATGCAATACACATACATAGAGGAGATTTCGTTACAAACTAACGTTGTTTGTTCATTATGTGCATACGCGGTAGTTCGTTCTTGAAATACGTAATTAAAAATTTTAACATCAGCATGTCTAGTATATCATACTTCATTAAACCCGAGAGTGAAACGAAGAATGGAAATGATATGGTAATTAAGAAAAATATGTGAAAGGAACGTGGACAAAAATGTTAATGGAAAACGTTAGATAAGGCTGATTTCTATGCAAGCTTATGTAATATTAAATTTCTCGTGGTTGAGGTTGGTCGATATAATTAACATAATATTATAAAATCGTTATCTGAAACTAATTGAAGGGGAATGTGTTCGCACTCGGTTAAGTAAATTTAATCTTCTTTTGCTTCGTACTCTTTTTCTAATCGCAACCAATCTTTCTTGTACAAACTGTATCCAATTTCTCGAAATAATTGGATTTATGGGAGCTAACCGAAATAAGAAACAATAAGCTTTCTAAAACTTTCAGTCGTCGTAAATCTTGTTCAACACTCAATTGTACATACATTCTTTTTATAGATATAAAATGTACAATACGATGTACATGTAGTATGATATTTTTTAAATCCGCTTCTTTTATGATACACGCGATACAAAAAGACGAAAATGATATATAACGTGGAAATTAATAAATATTTATATAAATTTTGTATTAGATTTATATTAATACATAACTTGTAATTTTCTAGAAATCACAGTATTATCATAAAGTAGCGTCGCAGCTTCAAATGGCTATCGACAATGTTCTATGGAACGAAGAAGAAGGAACATGGCTGGACTACGACATGAAGAACGAGAAACCTAGGCACGCGTTTTATCCGTCGAATCTTGCGCCACTCTACACTCGAAGTTACAATCGTTTACAACGCGAGCGCTACGCCTTATCCATTGTGAAATATCTCAAGACACAGAATATCGACACTTTCTTGGGTAAGTTTTCGCAATTAAAAAGTCGAAATCAGTAGCATAGGCTTTTATAAACGTTGGGTACTTCAAAGTAGAAAGAAATTTAACGAGTTTCATTCGTGTTTAAACCTTTTCGATGAATAATGGTACGCATCTTCTGGTGTCTTACGCTTAAAAGCGTAAGGAGAAAGCAGCGAAGAGAAAAATACGGAGGATGCTTTTGAGGGATTTCACGGTTAAAGGTTTAAAAGTTTAAAAGGGAAGCGATGAAAAGGAAAATACAAAGGATGCTTTTCGAGGATTCCGTGGTTAAAGGTTATTTCCTATACGAATGAAATCGAATGGAATCGCGATAAGAGATAAGTGTTGCATGCTTTTGCGCCTTTGGTTACACAAAAAGGAAAACGTTTATCATTCGTAGAATGCGCGAATAGTATTGTTGAACGTCGGTTTAGTCAGCCGCACACTGCATGCCATGCATCGAATATAGTTCCCTAAATTCTTTCTTTTATTTATTGTGTAAATTTAATTTCTGCGATTTTGTTCGAAACGAGAATATTTCATTTCTCCTTGCTCTACTACGATCATAATGAATTATTCGCTGCACGAAATGGACGTCGCCCTAAGCTCTGCAAATTATCACAATTAACAATTCAACCCGCGATTTCTGGTTAGTTACACATCACATTCATCCCGACACCCCTTCCATTATCCAGCTTAACAGCTTCGGCTTTAAGCTTTAAAGTTCCCCGTTTCCAATTTCCAGTGGAAACACGTACGAAGGAACTTGAAAAATTTAACAAAAACCATTCAGCAAAATAGTAAAAAACATGCCTTTGATATTGCTTTTTGTTTCACATCGATATTTCAATACCAAGATAGAGAAGTTTAAAGCGTTTACACTTAAGCCACGAGGGATGCTAAATGGATTGGATACCTAATCGTAGCCTAATTCGCAGAAGCGTAATCTACATTTTCTTGCTTGGAGCGTAATGTACATCGATTTGCGGTGGTAGTAAAGAGATGCTTACATGGCGTATATCACTGACCGCCCTACAGGTAACACATGTGAGGCAGGTCAGTAACGCGTGTGAAAACGAGAGATCCGTACATGGTATGAGACAAATACAAAAAGAGAAATGCATAAAATATTGGCTCGCCTTAACAACGATATCTGAAGAACGAAGAGTCATATCGACATAAAACAGAAACGATTCTAAAGTGAAAGGTTTGCGTTTTCTTGCGAAGAAGTTTTATCAGAGTTGTGTAAGTACTTTAGAAACAGCGAGTGGTTAAAGTTCCAGTAACTTTAATAGCTTCGATATTGAAGATTCGCTGGATGTTTTCGATGTTTTGAATTCTATTTAATTTACTAGTTATCCTTTTTATTTACTAGTATAGTTATGTTAGGTGAAACATGTATTTCTGGTTAAGTTTTAGTTACGTGTACCGCGCTATGAAGGTTTTAATATAACTTCGCTAACGGTAAAAGTACTGGACATTTTGTTCCTTCATATATAGATGTAGCAAATTATTTAGTTGCTAAAGGTAAATAATAGCTTCTGCGAGTTATCGTCATAAAGTTAGAGAAGCTCTATTAAATTGAAATTATTACGTTCATTTAAGTATAAAGGCAAATAAGGTTAATAAGACCGTGTTGATTAAACTTGTTTTCATTTCTTCCCCTACAGGAGGTACACCCACGTCATTAAATTACACGGGAGAACAGTGGGATTTTCCGAACGCGTGGCCACCGTTACAATCATTTATTGTAATGGGTCTCTACTGGACAGGGGTTGAGGAAGCGGTGAACTTCGCCCACGAATTGGCATTTAGATGGCTTGGCTCTAATTACGCTGGCTATGTAGAATATAAGGAAATGTTTGAGAAGGTAAGATAAATATACATATCGATAGACGATTTTGTTGAAAAATGATGGAAAAATATAGGAGGTCAACGTAGAAACAAATAACTCCATAATTCCTAAATAAAACTGAATAGATAATATTTTAAGTTTCTAAACTTCAGAAGGAAATCGGTGCACTTCTTGAAAAAAGTAAAAAGTTGTTACAATATTGTCTATTCTCTTGTATTAGCGCCACATTTATTTATCTAGGTAAGAACTCTGTAAATTTTAGAAAGAACTGTTGTTTCCTCGGCTTCCTGTCGGAATTTTAAATCTTAATTGTTAATCCTAATTCCGACTAAAATCAGGAGGGAAAAAAGTAATACACATCAGACCATGACTCAGAATATTGAAAGATCCCTCGCTAAGAGTGATTTAATCAAAGCACTTTTTCACAGTATCTGCGATAAAACACGGAGACATAAAATAAGGCAGTCCAATCTTTTCTACTTGAGCATAAAAATGTTGTCCCGTAAAGCACACAAGGAGGATTCTCACACGTTGAATATCACCAAAGTTTTCATTACTGTCATAACGACATAGAACTTAAAATTAATTTCAATAATTCTTGGAATGGATCTGCTACAATCTCTTCGTTCGCGGTTCGCTTTAAAATAATTCCTGCATCAAACAATTTCCTGGATGGAATAAAGAACCTATTCAACCTTTCCAATTGAATTTTACGTCTTGTTTTGATTCTGAATTTATTTTGATTAATAATTAACGCTGAAACAGTGAATAATATTAACATGCCATATTCAAGCTTCGGAGGTACAACGTTTCATTTATTCCAACCAAATACAAATAGACACAACCTGTTCAATTTCGTTTCCATAAACGAAGCTTCGCGTCGTTTTGTTGACTGACATACGTATGTCTGGCTCCAGAAAAGGGGCTATCAGATCCGCAAGATAGATGCATAAATTCACGTTCAAGTATTCTCCCTCCCTTCTACCCCTGTGAAAGAAAACACACTGGATACTCGTATACGTTCAAAAACGGAATGAATCACTGTCCATCATTTTTCACCCGTGGCTATGAATTTTCACGTAGTCAGTACCATTCAAGCCTCGTCTCTTTCTGTCCGTTTTTTCTCCCTTATACGTTTCGCTCCTTCCCTCTTTTTGCCATCCATTTTTATATCACACGATCGCGAAAAAGATACTGGAACCGACCGCACGAAACACCATAGACTAGAGAATCATGGAACGTCCCATACCTCATTTCGACCATGATACCGTGACGCAGAGGAAAATTTATGGAGCTTGTTCGCAACGGGCAGCTTACCGATGAAAAATATCGATACGTTTTTTGCCACGCATTTGTTTTTTGTACGTCGGGCAAGACAGTGCCAAGCTTAAGCGGCTGTGTTTCAAAAGTTTTCTTTCAAGGGTTAACTGGTTTATTGATTCGAACATTGTACGCTCGAAATATTGCGAATTGTTACTCTCGCCTAGCGAAAAAGGTAAAGTGTATTTTCAACTGGTAGACTGGTAGAAATTTTTCATATATTTTTTTCCCGAATATAAACCGCTTTTGAAAAAATATAGGAACGCTCAAACTTCGTAAAATTTTCATTTTTCTAAGCCTCAGAAAAGGGAAACGAAAAAACTAACTGGTTAAACAGAAAATTCAAACATTCACATTTGAGAAAAAAAGAATAGCTAGTTTTTTTTCGGAATAATCGACTATTTTCTACGGAGACTGAAATGCGCGAAATTTCGCTAACTTTTCGTCTACGTCAGTTGAGATTCTTCCGGTTTATTTCGCTATTCCACAATTTCCCACTTTACGCGTAAAGTTTTCAAAGTAGAATATATTTCTCTATACATCTCCGAATCAAACTTCCCAATAAGGAATTCCGAGGTAATTAACTGACATACAGTAGCGGACAAAAGTTTAAGACGATGATTTGTAAACCGGATTACAAACATCTTATACGCATATTGTTCTTCTATTCGGTTTGTCTCTTTGGAATAACGTAGCTGTATGTTTGACCTTCGTAACCTCAGACAGTCAGTTGTTAAATACAAACAATGTAGGAGTTACAACAGTTAGTTACCGCCTAGCACTTGGAAACAGTGGACATTAGTTTAAGACGATCTGTGTAAAACGTGAGTACGAGTACAGTTTTTGAACATTTTGATTCTGGAATGTCAAAATCATTGTTTAGTGTACCTTTTATTGCTTAAAATTCATTTAGGTAGGAACAGACTATGGGTAAATCAAAGAATTTACTTGAAAACGAAAGGGAACAAATCGTAAGGCTGCGAAAGCAAAGTAAAACCTTCACCGAAATAGCAAATATAGTGAACAGGTCAGAAACAGCTTGTAAACAAGCTTGGTATAAATGTTTAAAGACAGGCATGTATTGCGATCAACCGAAAAACGGAAGACCACGGAAAACAACACCGAAAATGGATCGCCGGATTCATCGATTGAGCGAAAAGGATCGTTTTCGTAGTGCAAATAATATTGCTGCGGAGATAAACTATGAAAACGATACACAAATTAGTGCTAGAACTGTTAGGAGAAGATTAGAAGACTTTAACTTAAGAGGACGAAAACCCCAAAAGAAACCACTGCTGAGTTCTAGGAATCGAAAAAGACGACTTGCATTTGCTAAAGCTCATAAGCATTGGACAAGTGAAGATTGGCAAAAGGTATTGTTTTCTGACGAATCGAAATTCAGTCGCGTCTCTTCTGACGGGGTACGGTACGTTAGACGTCGAATTGGCGAAAGTTTGAAAACACAGTGCGTTTTAAAAACTCTTAAACATGGTGGTGGCAACGTTATGGTGTGGGCGTGTTTTTCTCGAAGCGGCCCTGGTCCGATATGTCGTATCAATGGAATTATGGACCGTTTTCAATACAAGGACATACTCAAGAACACAATGTTACCTTTTGCACGCAACAATATGAGTGATGATTTTATTTTTCAAAATGATAATGATCCGAAGCACACGGCTCGGGTTGTGAAACAGTTTTTTCAAGAAGAAAATATCACCGTGCTGCCGTGGCCGTCCCAATCACCAGATATTAATCCAATCGAGAACTTGTGGAGCATCATAAAAAAGACAGTACAAGGTTATAAACCGAAAAATTTGAATGAACTTTACTCTACAATTGAAACAGCTTGGAGTAATATTACGGTAGATCAATGTAAAAAATTAATAGATTCAATGCCAAGAAGATGTACCGAAGTGATAAGAAATAACGGATATTGGACAAAATATTGAATTTAAACAAAAATTGTGCATATTTTTTTACCAAAACTTAATATTTTTTGTGTAGTCTTAAACTTTTGACCGACAAAATATTATACAGATTTCGTTCCTTTTTTTGTAACTTCGCTACTGAGCAAAATATCAAAATGAAATTTTTTTTGTAAGTGTATAAACAAATGCCTAATTAGTTAATACCAAATGTAGAACACTGTATTTATATTTTTTATGGAAAGTAAATCAATTATTTATTTTTTCCATTTCGTCTTAATCTTTTGTCCGCTACTGTACATTACCGCTAACTATAGGCAGTTAACACTGATAAGTAGAAACGCGAAATTGAATCGCAGTTAACGACCAGGATCGCTACTTATTATCGAGCAGAACGGAGGAACTCTCTATATTCAATTCTGTGAATGCATATTGATTTCTCCGTGTGAAGTAGTTCAACGACATTGTCGAACCGTGGGGGCAAAAGAAAATAACGAGTGAAGGAGAGAAATTGCGATACACGTAAAAGAGTCAGATTTTCAAACGTGTCAAGGACAGGAAAATCAACGATAATTTAAAACATTCGTTGGAAAGATCGAGTGCGCCTCGGGCTATTCCTTATTGTAGCTGACAGAAAGGAATAGAAATAGAGAAGAAAGGGTCGTATGAAAGTAGAGTAGAGTTATATATGCATGGTGAGAGAAAGGTATTTTTTTTTTTTTTTTTTTTTTTTTTTTATTGAAATCTAACGATTTCGAAGTCTTTAGAAAACACAATAGCTTGGAAATTTTATACGATTGAAAATTGAAGATTTTCTAATTGCTGTGAATTATACGAACGGCATAATGCTATATAACGAGCGTATAGTATTATTAGTATCATCTTTAAATTGAAAAGCTTTCCGTTGAGTCGAGTTGACATTCGCGTGAAGCTATATCGAATCGCGAAGGAAGATTTAAGAAGCCATACCATAATTGCAACTGTGCGTCGATTGACAATAATTCTGAATTACATTTAAGAAATATCAAGAATGATCATAAGCATTAATCTAATTGAACGAAATAAAAATATTAACTTCAGAGAAAATCTATCGAGAAATAATTGGGTATTTTTACTGAAAATTACGCGAGTCACTATCTAAGATCGCTCTTCTTCCACAGAAGCTTAAATCTTTCCGATAATCATTAAAATATGAAAATCGAAATTAAAACCGGTTAATTTATGCTACTTGCTAAGGATGTTTAATATGCGTTTGAAGTTTGATCTAGAAGACGAAAAAGAAGAAGAAGAAGTATGTAATTAACACATTCTTAGAATATTCATCTTCCCTTTCTCGTAAAACTTCCAGTACATTCTTAAGAATTAGATTTGCATCTTAATTCGACTCTGCCTTTTCTAGAACAGCTCTTTCGCGAATTAAACGCACTTATTTATTCTTAAGCTATAACAACTTGGCGTAAAGAAATGCAAATAACATCCAAAGGACTAAAACATTCTTGAGCACCCTCGTTCTTGAGTAACGCTAATTGAAGAAGCATTCGCACGTTTCGTAATACTTCGCAGTGTTACAAAAATTTAAACATTTATATTCGTTTAAATATCTTATTCTAATATTAACCGTTGCTAATTTATTTAATTTTTATCATTCTTTAATCCATTCAATATCCCCCTAGTTTGTGGTAATTCCCAATCTATCTGTTTATTAGAAACTCGAAAGCATTCTTTTAAAATTCCCTTTCCTTCTCGCATTTAAATTTGAAACGTGACTCATCCCACGCTCAAATGATTAATATCACTTTAATCCCGCTCTCTGGTTTCAAATTTATCAAACAGTTACTCAGCAACCAGTATAAATACCATCCACAAATCGAAGGGTAGTTTCTGTCTCCTATAATTATCTAGAATTTCATTAAAGGCGAAGATCGAATCTGCCGAACTGTGAAGTTTGTTAACTTTGCTTAGCTGTTATTCGTGATCCTCTCCACGAAACATTGATTAATATCGTCGACGATTAGAATGCTGTGATAAACTCTCGTGGTAAGGCATGTTGGAAACTCGATGTTCCTGTAAAATTGACTAAGAGTCTAAGACAGCAAGTAGACCCGGCGCAAGTTAACAAGGGAGATCTCTGTCGATCACCCGGTGACTTAATTACCCGACCGAGGGCTGGTCGCTTTGAGAAACGAGAACGTGTGATTACTAGGTGTAATTAGCGTTTTAATTGCAGTACGACTCGCTCACGCCAGGGAAAAGTGGCGGTGGAGGGGAGTACGATGTGCAGTCTGGCTTCGGATGGACTAACGGCGTGGTCTTGGAATTCCTTAATACCTTCCCGAACATCAAGGTGAAGGAGATTAGCTACATCAACGACATAAACACAGAGATCAGACAATAGCAGGTGAGTACGACAAGCTGGTAAATTTATTGTCAGAAATAAATATTAATGTTCTAGTAAATATTAGTTATATAAGTAACATTATTTGCAATTAGTATGTGGATGTTTATGCAAATTTATTCTTTTATGAATAATATGCCACTTAAGAAGACACAAAACTTAAACGGAATTTGTTTCCTCCGTTAAATATTGTATAACGGGTACCGTAGTTTTGACATTTTATATTTCTAAGGAGATATTTTTGAATATAAATTTCTGTGCACTTTTGCACTTTTTAATATCCCGTAAGAACGTAGGGCGTTGTTAAATTTTGTTCCAGGTTTTATTGGTGATGGTGCAACGCGTATTTTCCAACGAATCTAGTCTACACGGAAAACAGGGCAGCGCGTTTTATAAAAACCCACCGTTTGTTCCATGTGAATCAACGTGTATATTTTTTTAAGAAAATTTGTCTTCGCCGTTCACGGCTCATTTCTTTTTCAACTATCATTTTCGTTAATGCTAACGATAGTTACAATAACGACAGTTTTACCTTGGACCAAACCCACAAAAGAGGATTTTATATGAAACGTTTGTACAATGCTAGCTGAGATATAATATTATTATACGTGTAACGAAAGAAAACTTAAGCGACACTAGTTAAATATTATATTTATTGTTTAGTATTTTTAATCGTTGAAATTTCGTCCATCCAGAGTGTGTTATAGGATTTAAATAATTGTTAATGGTCAAATAGAATAATTTAGAAATATCGTTCATAAGGAATATTAGAGTTTGCTAAATTTATATCAATCAAATATTCACATAAAATTTGCGAAAATTATTTTTCGGTATAATCTAAGGATATCATGTATCAAGGTAATAAGAATTATCTCGATGTCAACGACATCGAATGTCAATTATATTTTTAACGGACTTTGATAAATACGTGTACATCGTGTATGCGAAATGTGGGTACAGAAGGTATAGCAATTACGTATGAAACTCGTCAGTATTCTAATTTAGCCCTAGCTTTAACGATAGATTAGTGTGTGTTAGAGAACTATAATTGCATGCATCTTTGATCGTTTCTCGTGAAGGATGACACTGGCGACAGAACTCCGATACCTTAAGTTTTTCGTATATGTATTCACACAAAATGTATCGTTCTGTAGACAATCGTGTATAAGCTATTGACCTAATTCAGGATTGATAATTAACCAAAAAATCAGGGAAGATGGTTTCAGAGAAAATAATATGTATATATATATTTTTAATACAACATCGATAAGAAGCTGTTTCCAGTGGAACAGAAACAATAAGGAAATTGCATGTACATAAAAATGTAAAAAAAGAAAAGATCAACAAGAAAGAAGATTTATTTATTTTTATCCTGTCCTTTGTAGAGATCCAAATTAAATCGCATAAAATTGCAACTGAAGGTATTCCTATCCCTTAAATAATTAAAAGAAATTCATAAATAGAATTAGGAAGAAGGAAAAAAAATAATTTTTCAAGATAAATCTCAGGCATCATATTTTTCAAATGGTAAATTATACACGCACGAAGCTATCTGTCCTTTGTTTTAAATTACTCGTTACGTATTAAATTCAAATTTCATTATTTGATATTATATATAGTCAGTCGTTCATACGTGTTAAAATTATTTGACATTAAATATGGTTAGTAGTCATACATTGTTTTTATTCATATCGAGTTACTGCGGATAAAATCCGATAGTGGAGCGTGATATTCATTAAAATTTTCTCTTAAAATGTAGCCGTATCTCATTATTATTCTCTCCATACGGTGTAATAATAATTCTTTAATGCAACGACTGAATACATATAATTGCACATGTATAGTATCTTCCGCTTGGGAATCATTTATCGAATGTCATTCTATGTTACATACGTAACAATTAAGATCTACGTTCTTATTTACAACGGAGAGAAGAGCCATATTTCTATGCTTTCCATTTATCTTTAACTCCCTTCGAATGTTTCGACCATTCATTTGCGATATTTCGAGTGCATCAGCGAGCCAGTAGCAGAAAATATCCGTCTTTTTGAGACACTTTCCTCTTGTACCAAATTCCTCTTGTTGTGTTTACGAAGAAAAATGGAGCGACCGTAATTCCCCATTTATATTCATCTACATCAGACATACTATTCCAAGGACAACTTTACCCGATGTTGATGTTTCCGTCATAGTTGATATTTCATTTTTGTATGGATTAATAACCATAGTTAATACATATCTCTCTGGACAAATCAAATAACATAATTTTTTGAAACGATTGACATCATAATTTTCATTCAAGTACACGTATAGCAAGGATCTTTACCTTTTTAAAATAATCTAACATTTATTTTATTCGATGTATTTTAATAATCTCGGCAACTTACAGAAATTTGTTCTGAAATTTTAATTCGGCTTTATGAAAATGACCATCAAAATAGTAAATAGTAAAATGATATACCTTCTCGTTCATTATAATTTTCCGCGAATCCCTAATTAGCATATAAGAAACATTATCGCATCCTGTCTCTTAGAATTCCTCTTTCCAAATGATGCGTATTTTATAGTTTCATTTTACTTGGAACTTTACAACAATGTCTGCAACGACTTTCACGCGCGCGCGATTGAATTTATGATACATTAAGTATACCGTTGCGCCTAGAGTTTTCCAGGAACATCGTTTTATAATCGTAAATTTTGCGTGCCGGTAATTCAGCGCAGTCTCCTGCGATGGAACAAAATTGAGAGAACGCAAGATATACATGTTGTTACACACACACAAAAAAAAAGAATCATGTTACTGAATAACGTTTCGCCAATATAGACCCTAAACTCAATTTTTTCCATTAAAAATACTCCGAAGCGTATTTTCACATTCCAATGTAGGGTTAACATTCCCGGATTATGAATCCTTTTTACGTCCTATGTTTCTACTATCACGTTCAAGTAAGTAAAAGAAATGATCATCCAATAAATATAAATGTTATTCAACAAATAAATCTCAAGTTCAAAATAAAACAATTACATTAAACTCCTTTTCTGTAGTATACGTTGTATCCTCTGTATATATTGGCCTATTTGATTTGAAATTATAATGAATAATTCAACACACACATATACATATATATATCGAAACACAAATAGGGTTTCAAGATTTTCATCGGATCCGCCCTAACAAGTAAATCGTCGTATCCCCTACGAATTGGCGAGGGTGACAAATGCAACTGGATGAAAAAAGTCTCTCGGGGAATTCCATCGAAAAATAACCATCGGGAATACCTTGGCCCGAACGATGTTAAATTACTACAACTTTAGCTATTTGAGGGAATTCGTGTTGCACGTTAGCTCGGTGCTTGTCAGCTTTTCGATCGGCATTCCGTAGCACGTGGCGTTCGATGGATTTTCACAGCGAAACGGATAAAGCGAAATTGCAAAATGCGTGATTCTTTTCATTTCACTTGCCACGCCTGTGTATGATGTCCTGCTTGCGAGTGAAGCTCACATTACGCTTGGCCAGTCTTGTGGACATTTGCTCGCTCTTCCAGAAAGCAATAAATGAGAGCGAAAAGCAACGCGTGCATTACCAATGCATTTTCGGATCGTATGATTAATTCGTACATGTTGATTCTCGATCCATCATTCGATCAGCCGATTATAGGAAAATTTACGTAGTTACCCGTTAGGTGAAGCGTTTTAGTAAATAGTTATCTCTGGTGCAAATTACGTACTCTAATTAATGCACGATGGAAAAATATTAGAAAGTGGAGAAATTTGGAGAAGGGGAGCTATCCAGTAGGAAACTGAAAGATTCCCATAGGAAATGAAAGGAGCTACGTTTAATGTACAATGGATCGTAAAAGTATTCGTACGCTTATCGTAGAAAACTTTTACGTGTTTATTGTGCATATTATGTGGAGCGTTTTGAAATTTTATTAGCACTATGAGACACGACTGTTATATATATATATTGGCAAAATTTGAGCTCAATATAAAGGTATATATAGATGTTGTAAGATATTTGTTTACTGAAAACTTATAATTAATAAAATATTAATATACTGTATGAATAGTTTCCTTAGAAACGTATAGTGAGCGTTAAAGATGATCACACTGAATATTGTTGATGATTGCCTACTTAAATACTTTTATGATATAAATAATTATGTTAGTTAGGTATCATTACAGTGGCAATGAAATTTGAAAATGTCTCATATAATCGAACACATAATATGTTCATAAAATTAGTTGACAAGTGTAAGTGTAATTTCGCCAGCTAATATACATAGCAATATTCTGAATTTCTTGATAAAATCTATACCATTACTCGTCCAAAATTTAAACCACTTCGTGCCAATTTTTGTTTCGCAAAAACTTAATGGATCAAGCTACAGTTATTAGAATCATATAATCTTATCTGACATTACGAGCCTGTTGCTAAAAAAATACATAATCACCCGCGGGGTTTGCCATAATTGCGACAGCCGTGTAAAGAATTGAGTATTAACCAGGAGTAGTTGATAGGGACGTCCTCGTAAAATCCACAAAACGTTAATACGATGTTGGCGAAGGCGATGCCTACCTGTTCAATTTTACACATTTAAATTACTCCCACTTGAGATTATACTTCGTGTTGTTTATTTTTCTTACGATAATTGCGCAGTTTAATCTAAAGGCATCAGATCTTCTTCAGTCGTTGCTCCTTAATTTACATTTTACTCGTGACATTTTCCTACGGTGTGTACCCGTAGTTTCATTAAAATTATCGTGCTCGTTTTAGCGTGAATAAATTAACAAAATACAAGTTGAAGCGTCGTCGCGCAAAATGATTTCTTTTCGTTGCCTGGAAATCTCGTTGTTTCTGAAATCATTGAAAAACTGTATGACAAATGTCATCGACAATTCTATATTGCTGTTCCTGTCTAGTTTATCTTTTATTTCAGGCAGAGAACAGAAACACAAAGTGATTTGCTGAAGCGATTCGCACACTCTGGCAGCGGGAGCATAGTGATATCGACAAAGGGTCAAAGAAAAATTGGTAGAGCGACATAGTTCCCTTCTCTTTGTACAATTACGGGAAACGTTGTAAAAAACAAAAAGGTAAAACAAACATACAATACAAGAGGAATTACTTGTTCGATTGATGATGGCATACATATATCGTTTTATTTGATAGTGTAAATATATATTATTTTTTCAAAGAGAGCGAAATAGGCGAGAAAAAACCCCAACATATGGAAAAAATACCAAATATATTCCAATATTATTTACAAGTTACAATTTAAGTTATAAAACGTTAAACATTCTTTTAACTACATTTGGTTTTAGGGATCGATGAAAAGGTTAATTCATCGGTCAGTATATACAACACTTATGTTACACGAAGACTCGCTCCTCGACAAAATATTACTCACATTCACAAGTACATGTTTGATTTCTAATTTCAATTAAACATTGCCTTTTCATTTTTCACAAAACTAGTCGTCCGCTTTCAGGTCTGGTAAATAAGATACATCCACGAATATTCAGTTGTAAATTCGCGTCACGGTCAAAGAAATATAGTGCGGAGAAAGATGACACAAGGTACGGAGCCGCCGACGCGGGAAGCAAAAAGGAAATATTAGTGTCGTAATCGAGGGCGTTTTACGTCGGCCAACAAATCTCATTACTTGTTACGTTGCTCGCCATTGTTGTAGCCCAACTTGAAGAAATCTTTCAGCACCACGTTGAATGTTACGGTAACAATACCCTCCACTCTCATGCGCGTGACTGCAATTATAAAGAAAGTTATTACTCGGGGTCGCCCGTGATGCGTCGGCTTGCGAAACATCAAGTGCACGTAGCTTTCCAGCACAGTTTATGGCGTCTCAGAGTCGCGGGATTCTCGTGGCGACTGTTTAATTTGAACCACTTTATTCCAGGTCATTCTTAAGAGACGCGAAAATCATAAAATGCCTGTGCAACTGGAAATCGTACGCGGTCGTGCCTGCATCCACGAGCATGTAGTTAGAAGGTAGATCCATATTTCTATCATATTTTTGAAAAAAAAGAAAAGAAAAAAAAAAGAAAACTGTAAATCTCCAATCGTGAAAATGGCACGTTTCTAGTTACTATGAATGCGTCATGCGATTGACGTAACGAGTGATATAATTCTCGGAGTTGAACGTCGAGTTCTCGAAAGTGAAATAAAGCATAGAAAAAGTTTAAAAATAGAAAGCAAAGTATAATTAAAAATAATTGGCTAACACGGTAACGAAACTTTTACCAAGATACACGTACGTATCTCGAACCAGAGATTGTGGAAAGGTAATATTCTTAAATTCGCCGAAAATGCTACACTTGAAATATATAAATAATTTCAAATATTTCCAAAATTCCTGCGATCACCGATAAAAGTTTCGTACCGCAAACTTGCCTCTACCGTCTACATATTTAAAAGCACAGGAAACAACAAGCATTTTCATCGATAGAAAGCTGGAAAAGGTAGCTATCGTCGGCAGTTTGCGAGAGTAAACGGAAAAAAAAAATAAGAGGTCAGCTACGTCGCGATAGCAAACTGATATCAGTAAGATTAGACATATCGATTAACTCTCATCGGAGGATTCGCGAGATTCTTAATTCCTTTCTATCGACCGATACGAGAATGACGTAAGTTGACACTATCGACGTAACGACTGTCCTTAATACGCGAAGTCTCGGCTGAGCTCGACTAATTTAACGTCAGGAAGAATCGTCATCGAGCGACGTGATATGCTTCAAAATATTGCCTTACGTTCCCTTCCATCACCAGTAGCCAATATCGCCGGATCAATTAGTTCTGGCCTTCTTCCGGTTAACCAGGCTGCAAATCGTTGCAACGCCGAGGAGGACTCCGGCACGTACACGGATATTCTGCATAATTTCACAGACGTTACAACAAACGTCGTTAACAAACGATTGCGTGTGACTAATTAAATCACGTTTGATGTTGAGCAAATTGCTCGTAATCGTTACTACGTTACGGGCTAATGAATTCTCGGGGTAATTATACACAGCCTAGTAAATAATTGGGGGAATTTGAGGGATTCGGTCAGGCAAGAAATTAGATTATGAATCACTGTGATGTTTTATTGTCTTTCTAGGATGTGGGTAAAAGGAGGCTGGATTTTAAGGTACGAAATGTTTCATTTGTCATGCGTAAACTGCGATGAGAAATTGACTTTTGTGTTTTTTAGGAGTGTAATTGTGTACTGTGACTGTATAATGTAACAAAATAACTTACAATCGTGCTGTAAACTTTACATTTTAGAATCGCGCGAAAATAAGTACGTCGCACATCTGGAGTTGTTGAATAGCGCTAGAAAGTAATTTAAATGCAGCACAATTTTCGCAATAACAGATTAATCTAACACGGGGCATTATATTTAGGCATTAAATCTGAAAAATATGCACTAAAGTACCAAAAATATTGATCGTCGTATTAGTTGATTTTACAATAAAATTCCAATCATAGGAAGAGACCCTAATAAAATTACCATTTTTAGCCATCGAGTAACGTCAGAAATAACAAGATTAAATACAGATCTATTTATCTATATAGGGTTTTCTCTTTGCGATCTTCATTTATCTTTTGGTTCGAAATATCCTAATTTGGTGTATTGTAGTATGGTGATAGACAAGATTGTAATTACACGACGTTACATCGCATTGTGAAATATTAAAGAATTTTCTGGTCATAATCTGATATAATACCTCTTCTCGTGTTGACCTGTTTTCAGCGGTAAATGACACACTCCATATCCTCTGATGACGTCGTGGCCGAAGATGTCCAAGCCATAAACAGACATTATTAACTGAGGCCCTAAGACACCATTTTACAGAGGGTTGGTTATATTTCACGTGTTTAATAATATTTCCTAGTTATTTTAGGAATTCTCAATATTATGAAATCTTTTGATCCTACTATTCGCTATATTTTCTATTCTTTATATATTATAAGAAGACAACATATAATACTTATATAATCTTTTCACTTTTTAAAGAAGAAGAATTCAGCAACAATCAACATATCGATCAGTAACCAGAAAATAAAATTAAAACAGTAAAATTTATTGGTTCAATCGTAGCAACGACGCTTCGATTTCCTCAAGTACGTAAACGAGTATCATTGAATCCACTCACATCCATGCGGGTTAGTACTCTTGAACGTGACTTCTAGCGGAAAATTCCAGACTGCCAGATTTCGTGGATCGTTGCTGCACTTGCACATCTGCGTCAAACCTTCCTCGATGCCCTAAACGGGGTTACACAAGTCACTAAACGATCGACGATAAAATTCCGCCTTTGAAATCGATAGAATACTGCGTCTAGTCGACGCGACAGCGTGTCAGATAGGTAAGCAGAATAACTCACGGCAACTACGCTCCATTCGGGACCAAAGTGAAATCCATATTTGCAGTAGGCGTTGTCAACATCGTAAAATTCTGCGTGTTCGATGGATCCTGTGATCGAGAGGAAGAATTCACCTTCGACTGACATGACCAACTTACGTAAGAATCTAATCCAATTAGATTCACAAACTCACAGAAAGAAAAACTAACTTAGATTCACGATATTTGTTTATTCCTAGTATCGTTAAAATACATCGACGTAGTACAATCACTAAAAGGTACTGGAACACTTATCAGAGAAAATGTTTATTTCGAACTTTCGATCAATATAACTTCGTTAGGATGCTGATGAAATGTCCAAATCTTTTGTACGAAGCACGCAATAGATTCACAGAAATACTTTTTATAATGAGAGTTCAATTATTTTAGCGAGGAAGGTTCTATGAACGAAAAGTTACTAATAGTAGGCTTATTTGTACTGATCGGAGCTTTGTGTACGATTAAGCGAATCGGTTGTCGTGGTAACGAAGCATGCGCTTCCATTTTCCATAGCATGTGGTTCATTTCAACGGTCAAAAGACGCGGTTGCTAAATATAGATGGGATCTTCCCCTTTAGTATTCAGAAGGCGTTGGCTCTGTTATCTAATATCTACAACAGCTTGCATTATTCTGGTAAACGTAGTCTTGACATAGTATGAAATATTAGGAGAAATTATAAGGTACTTTAATTCACGGAGAGACGAAGATGCAAATTAATTTGTTGCTGTGTGAGCCTATTTAATTAGAGGAATCAAATTTAATGTCGCCAAGATGCAAGGAGGGTTAATGGGAAATCTGAGAAGACAAATAAGATAAGTCCGATCGGAAATTTGTAATTAAAGTTGAATGTTTGAAATTGAATTGGAACGAAAATCCTGAAATTAATAGAATGTCAAAGAAAAATGTGTTTTCCTTCGAAAGTATTACCCAACTAAATGCTGATCTTCCGTAAAAGAAATTGACTGTATAAACTTAATTAGTAAACCATTCGAATATATTAATGATATCAGACAATCATATATGAGAATGTAATAATTCTTTTATTTTTGACATTTACATATTATACTATAATATAATATTGTAAAATAACGCTTATTGTATATATGTTTTTAAAATATAAAATTGATAACATCAGACGAAATGAGTGTTCACGCCCACAGATCTAGTTGTTTCATAATACAGGTGCTGCACCATGCGGCCAAGTGCCAAAGGGCATGAACGTTAGCACGTACAAGAACCTATGTATTTAAGCTTAATGTTCGGGATCTGCGCTGTTTGGCTGCACATTAGAATAGACAAGAACCTATTGAGTTGTACGTTACAAGAACCTATTTAACCGCACAGTTCTACGGAAAAGTTCATATCTTCTTTTCCATCCGAGATAGATAAGTACGAGAATGACAAAATCGCGCAGTAATGAAACTGATTGTAGATTGTCTAAGAGAGAAAAATTAATTGTTTGCTATATTTCTTTTAGAAAAGAAAAGAAAATATTCGCTCTCAAACGATGATGGATCAATGGAATGATGTAATAATTATAATATTTTTTCACACACGATTTAACATTAATCCTTGGTATTTGATATGTCATTTGTAGCGACGTAAAAATTTTTTTTCTCAGCCACGTATTCTTTTTCCTCTGCATGTACGATGGTGTTCGTTGAGACGAATTCAACGATCTTTCATATTTGATAAAAATAAGAATTATGCTGGTATCCGAATATTTTTATAATCATGAATATAATTATAGACTGAGAATTTGCTATTATTACGGCGCATGCTTGAACATCTGACGATCATCGATCGATCGTTAACGAGAAAATCAGTGATGTAATATATCGTTCATTTCTGTTGACTAATTTCCTTTCTTTATTAGGCCATTGACATCTATCTCCAGCCTACCTTCATCCTTTTTGTAATAGGGTAAGTGACTTTATAAATATTTAATATTTTAATTCATATTGGAGATGGAAAGAATGTTGGTTTGTGTTAGTTTCGAGGTTAGATGAAGTTATTAAACAAGTACACTGAGTCGTAAAAATGTTATACATTGTTTAATCCTTACCTTCTAGAGGACTATTTAAAATTTTATTCGATATTTTAGAATATAAATTGCTAGAATCATTTAATACATGATAAAATGTTATTATCTTAATGCTTTTTTGGCAATTTAAAAATTGAGTAGGCAATTATTCTGGAATGTTTTTAATGAATTAAAATAGTTTTATCCTCAAATCTTATTGGTTCATCATTAATTATAACAACGATTTTACAAATCTTTCGAAAGAGATCTATCTATATGCAGTTTTCGTCTTTAACAGCAGATGATATTAACACGAATATTCAATTATGGTCTTCATAAACAGTACTAAATATTTATGTATTTTAAATGTCTGTAACATTAAATGTAGCTTATGAGGTCAAACACAAGCTGTCAAAAGTTTCAAAGCTACAAATGTCAATCTTTCCTACTATTCAAAATTAAAAGGTAAATATTTCTAATCATTAATTTTTCCATCTAAAACAAACATTAAATGGTAATTATATAAAAAATTATTCAACGAATTAAACACGAATACATGCGACATGAAATAAAGAACACACAACGTTCGCTGTTCAGAAAAATTTTTTATTCCTCGAGTAACAACAGCGAATCTTACATTTGATCGAATCAATCGTAAATACCTGGAAAACAGTATAAGCACGATGTGCCCTACATTGCGAACAATATATAGTATATACAGAAGATTCCACCGAGGTAGAATGAATTTCTCGTCCGATAGAAGCATGCAATCTCGACGTGCCATCGTCGGCTGTACACGATTTAAAAATGAACGTTGGCACGCGTGAGTTGCATTGCCACCTTATAGACTCATGGAAATTTCCTCTCGCACTTTGTACGAAACTCGAGGAATCTCTCGACGCGTGATTCGCATTGCGATACGTGTAATGAACAGTGGATGATTCGAATAATGTTTACAGAACGATTCGATCCGATTCGCTTCTTCTATGATTTAACTGATGCGTGCTAAAAATTTGTCTAAAATTATTCTTCGTCGTTCGACATTTACCCGATCATAGTTCATTACCATTGCTTTCTTCCGTTCTCTTCTTCATTACAAATAATACAGCGGTATTGTCACGAAAAAAAACGTGTGCTGTTCGTTTTTTCCACTTCTTGTATGTCCTTTTTTTCTCTAAATAACCCTCTCTTTAGTTTCGAAAAATCACGTTGCTCAAAGCAACGACGACAAGTCTCGCCATTATTACCATTTTGTTACGCAAATCTACCTGGAAGATTGGTGTGTTATACCGTAACAGTCTCTGTTCGTGTCTTACTAACGATATACACACAACGAACTACGAGATCGTGGCACGTCTCCTCAAAAAAACGATGACGGTTTCGCGATTTTGATGGACGAACGTGTTTTACTTTCCACTAGCGAGCTCCTTCATGCGATTCAGAGCCGACCCTGCTTTGAACCAAGATATTTGTTGCTCGTTCATGGTATGGTTCAGGGTTATAGCATCCACTTTGCCATCCTTGTGCTTGATTTCTGCTTTTACTGGCTGTAAATTAAAAGGGAAAATTAATCTTCATTCATTGATTGTATAAGAAACTTTTTCTCTTCAAGGGTTACGTGTTCGAATACTTCAATGCAATGCATCAGCAATGATTATAATAGTATACTCGATATGTTGCGCTATCGCAAGTGCTATCTTAGTGCTACCTTTGATCGTCTATATTTAGGTGACTTTCAGATTAAAGTAATTATATTATATGTCATAGTGACCTAATAATAGTTAATTAATTTTCAAAATACACTCGACATAATACAATATAGTGCTCGATTAATATTCTATAAAAAAGTTCTACCATTCAGAGATAGTAACCAAAAAATCAATTTAAAAACTTTAGATTTTCATACAAGATGTCTTATCTGACAAAAAAAAAAAAAAAAAATTAAAGTCTTCAACAAGACTGTACCTTGCCAGGCGCCAGATCGTTCAATCCCAAAAGACTGATTTTATCGGTAGGCTGGATCTTATCGTAATCACTAGGATTGGCGAAAGTCAGAGGCAACAGTCCTTGTTTCTTTAAGTTGGTCTCGTGGATACGGGCAAAACTCTTGACGATAATGGCACGGCCACCGAGATGTCTTGGTTCGAGAGCTGCGTGTTCTCGAGACGAACCTTCTCCGTAGTTTTCGTCACCAACGGCTACCCATTTGACGTTATTTTTCTTGTAATGTCTAGCAACATCCGGAACTTTTCCCCATTCACCATTTAGTTGATTCTTTACCTTGTTCATCTCGCTATTTTCGGCATTTACAGCTCTAAAAAATGTATGATAATTTTTGAAGCAAAATTTAGAAAATTACGAATGCTATCACTTTTACGATATTCCAGATTATGAAAAATTTACCCAATGAACATGTTGTTGGAGATATTGTCCAAGTGGCCACGATACTTCAACCATGGACCAGCAGCTGAGATGTGATCCGTGGTACATTTTCCTTTGACTTTGATTAAGATAGTCATGTCAGTAAGATCTTTGCCGTCCCATTTGTCGAATGGTTCTAATAACTGTAATCGTTCGCTGGTCGGGCTTACGTCGACCTTGACGCTGCTACCGTCAACTGGAGGAGCATCGTACGTCTCCATGCCAGGGTCGAAACCGCGGCTTGGAAGTTCATCACCTAGATAAAACAATTTTTAAATCATTAAGAAAATTTTATATTTATTTCAAAATATCAATTAGGCAAGTAATGTACTTCTGTGAAATATAAAACGTCCGAAGTTTGTAATCAGTGTTTTGAGAAACATGTTGTGAAATGTTTCACAAATTCACTACATCCGAGTTCCGCTCGTAAACAGACTTTATCATCGAAGATTGTCGCATTAGACAGAGATACGGAAGAACTTGGTTCTTTTCATAAAAGACAAAAACATACGGACAGGCGATAGATCCACGAACTCTTTATCACTATCTGTACACGAAGCAGTCTGGCATAGTTAAGTAATTAACCACTCTTAACCTCAATAATCAATTTCAAAGGCGAAAGTCTACGTCCAATATTTCACAATCGGATATCCAATTGGATCTTTGATTTAATCTCTGCATATTATTCTTAACCTTGTAATTATCAAGTACTGGACACGATAAATTATTCGCAGACATCTCTATGAAACAATCTCGTTATGAAACAGATATATACCATTTGCAGTGATTCATGTTTAATCGTCTGCAAATTAACTACGATCTTGGTTATCTTTTTTTATGGTTTCATACATAATGACAGAATATTTGCATTAATGAGATAATGTGATAATCATAAGAAAATCATATTTACCAAACGGATCTTTAAGAAGGAATTCCTTTCCATCCTTGCCCTTGAGTTTATCGGTAACAGGGTTAAAGTCTAATCGACCGGCAATCGAAAGGGCAGTGACGAGTTCAGGGCTAGTGACGAAAGCATGAGTCGCGGGGTTGGCATCGTTTCTTCCCGTGAAATTTCGATTGTACGAAGTGACGATCGTGTTCTTATCTCCTTTCTTGATGTCTTGACGATCCCATTGACCGATGCAAGGTCCGCAAGCGTTGGCCAATACAGTGCCGCCGAAGTTTCGAAGGATCTCCGCCTAAATTAAGAGAATTTTAATTTTTTTTAATATCTCAGTTATTTACGAGACATTATCCATAGGAATACTGATGAAATTTAGAACAACTTAAATACTCTTAGGGAGTTAAGAATTTTGCTATATCTTCGCAATATATTCGGGATTTTTTCATTTCTAAATATATTTCATAGCTTGAAAGTTCGAAATATCTGTATCTAATATTTTTGGCATTTCGAGTGTTTACGAAATCTGTAGTATTTTTAAAACGGAAGCCTACAATATCTCTGATATTCTTTTTATTTTGAATAATTTTACGACATTTTTCAAATAATTGCAATATCTCCCTTATTTTTTGATACTTTGAATATTTGTAATATCTGTGATATCAATTTAAAAGGTGAGAATATTCTTCAGTTTTCTTGTTACATTGCTACAATGTTCTAATAATCTTCACCCCTACCTCTAGCGATGTATTGTTCTAGATTATATTCTAAATCGATTTCATTGTCATCTAATGATCCCGTCATGTAAATCGACAATTTCTATTTTTTCACTGACTCTGTCAAAATATCGAAGCCAAATTAAGAATTGGCGTAGGTCGCGTTACTTGTTGCTAAGTAACATGTACCAATGTTTGGCACGGTTCCAAAGAAACTATGCAACTTTGACTTTGGTACAGGCTTTGAATTCTAATCAGAAATTATTGTTCTAGAAATTAACTTACGATTCCATCGCGTTCGATGGTAGCACGGATCTGTTCAGATCCTGGTGTAACGTTGAACGCGGACTTTGCTTTCAAACCGTGATCGAGAGCTTGTTTGGCAATGTTCGCACATCGGCCCATGTCTTCGTAAGAACTGTTTGTGCAGGAACCGATCAGGCCAACCTTGATCTCGTTCGGCCAGCCGTTCTTCTTGGCAGCATCACCTAGTCAGGGTACAAGTAATGAATGTCTCTCGTTCAATTTCTTTGAAGAATTTAACACTGAACTTTTTCCAAACTTTGTACTTTCTTAAAATATGAGATCAGATACAAAGTTAAAAGGATATTTTTTGAATCGATAAATTTCATGTTCTCAGGAGCTACGTATTGTCTGAATAGATAGATATTTTCTAGACTTTACACTTTTTTAAAGTACAAAGCAGGAAGTTGATATTATATTTACTATATATATTCTATATATATTCCAATCGAGTCGAAAAATATTTACGTAAAATATTTGGAAACTATTTGCACATCCTGCAAAAGAATATTCACAGTCAAATGCCATCGAATTTTAACAAAAATCATATTTACTTTATTTTCTTTTAAAGCTTTTCGGAATTAAAAAAAAATTAGTATTATAAAATCTAAATAGACACGCGTAATACCTTAACTACGTTGATCATTCACTCCACTTACCCAATTTTGAAATGGGATGAGCGAGATCAGGCGTAAACGGTCCATTGACATGTGGTTCCAAGGTAGACAAATCCAATTCGATCAGTTGATCGTATTTAGCATTAGCATCGGCAGTTAAGAGGCTTTTTTTATGCATATCCGCGGCGGCAGCGATATCAGCTCGTCCAGTGGCCTTCAGATAGTCTTGCATACGGTAATTGTACGGGAAGATTGAGGTAGTAGCACCAATTTCTGCACCCATGTTGCAAATAGTCGCCATTCCGGTACAGCTAATATTGTCGACACCAGGTCCAAAGTATTCTACGATCGCTCCAGTTCCTCCTTTGACCGTCAAGATACCAGCTACCTTCAAGATTATGTCCTTAGGGCTGGTCCATCCTTTCAAGGTTCCGGTCAGTTTCACTCCGATGACTTTGGGGCATTTTAATTCCCATGGTATGTTAGCCATTACGTCGACGGCATCGGCACCACCCACACCGATGCAAAGACAGCCCAAACCACCGCCATTAGGTGTGTGAGAGTCGGTACCGATCATCAATAGACCTGGGAAAGCGTAGTTTTCAAGAATGATTTGATGGATGATACCGGAGCCTGGGTTCCAGAAACCAACGCCATACTTGGCACCAGCTGTTTTCAAGAAATTGTACACTTCCTTGTTGATGTCTTTGGCACGTTTCAAGTCTTTGTCACCACCCATTTGGGCTTCGATTAAGTGGTCGCAGTGAATAGTGGAAGGTACAGCGACTTTTGGTAGTCCTGCAGAAAATTAGCAACTTTGAGTAAAGGATTAAAAAGTACCATAGATGTGTCTTTATTGTTAAAGTCAACTAGAGATTTTTTTAAAGTTTAATCGTTTCTAATCTGAATTGTTTCTCGTAAGTGCAAAAGATATTTTCTTGTTTGGATATGGAATCCTATAGTCGGGGAGGATTAATGCTAAGTAATTTAATCTTTTCATCTCAAATAACAACTTCATGGTGACATCACATACTATATCATATTTCTTGAAATAATTCCTGCAAAATATACTAAAATAGAAAGATATAATGGGCATCTTATGATTATCATATAGGATCATCTTACAGTTAATAGCATTTTGTAAATGCATTTTGTTTTGTATACATTTATATGATTAATATAAAAATTGTTTCCGGTCGTATCATGTAACTGATTTTTACTAGACAATCTTGTAACAAGCGTTAATACCCTTTGTGTAAGACAATATGAAAAGTTTTTATATTTCATGTCATCATTAATAACGCATTATTGACTCAGAATGGCCAAATTGGACAAATTGCACAATTTATTTTTTATAATAAAATTACTACATGAATCGTTACTTTTTACTCAAACGATAGAATATAAGAGAATGTGTTCCTAAAAAGAAAAATAGGAGTTAATTAAATTACAAATGCTTTAAACCATACCAGAGCTAATAAATTGCAACATGGCCATCTGGGCAGTGGCATCCTGCATAGCCACACGATCAGGTCGCAACCTGAGGTAGCTAGTACCACGGACGATTTCCTGCTTGTCGGGTTCATCGAGATGGGAATACAAAACTTTTTCGGACAGTGTCAGCGGTCGGGTCAACCTACAAGTATTTTATCATATACTCGATTAGGAAATTAAAGATACTGTGCTTGATTATGCAGACATCTCATACTCGCCTTTTCCTCACCACTTTAAGTTTTTCTTCTAACTTGTCGTACGGAAGATAGGTCTCCTTATCGAATTTGGACATTGCCACCTTGTTGGCGGCAAACTTTAACGCGCTCACGCTGAAGCATCTTTGCTGGATGTCTATCGCAAAGATAGCGAGTTTCTACAAATGAAATGCACTAATTAATCATCATACCAATCTTTGAATATCAAACGAATAAGAAATTGAATTTAAAAGATATGGAAGTTATGTTTCAAAAAAGTAAAGAATGAGAAAGTTATATCTGCATATCTTAAATTAAGTCAACTCAGGTACAAATTTCAGAAATAATTTATGATAGCATCTAATTTGTGAATAGTGTACACAGTTACGCGCTATACCTGAGCCTGATGTGTACTAGCGTAATTAATATTTATTGACAAAGCAGTGTTTCGCTTACAGATAATGCGAGCTTAACATCTTCATAGATATGATTAAAAGTAATTTTATTGTTAACGGTTCAGTAATATTCCTCGAGTACACGTGGAAAACTTACGCCTATACGACAAAAATACGATAGTTGAGAAGAAGATGATAATGAAATAGTTTAGCTATATCTCTACTTTACTGTGTCCTTAACTTGTTACGTATAAGTATGTACATGTGACGAAATAATATGAATAGATTCATCTACATACAACAGTTACGTAATTCTTTTATTCACGAAGACGAAAAATTTGCTCAACTTCTCGCGAGATATTTTGGAAAAAACCATATCTCGGAAAGTATATAAAGCATCCAGTGTAATTATTCTTGATTCAACAGCACGCGCTCGTTATCAGTTAGTATATATTCTTATCATATAAAAATTTATCTGACGTCTCGAAGAAAAATCAACGGATCGAATTACCGATTGATGAATATTTTCCATTCATCTCTGTCTGTCACGCAGCCCTGGCGCAATGGTCGCAAACCTAACCTCCAAATCCCCTAAAAATGTACTCATTATATGCAATAATTTCGAAAGGTATTATGTAACGTGTCTGTAACGTCCTATTCGGTCCATTTCCCTAATCACTCATACATTGTTATTATTGCGATATATCTTTCTCTACTGTACTGTCTCAAGTGTTCCAAATGCGCCACTGCTCCAAAATACCGATCAAACGGTTTCGTCCGATGATCGTTACAAAACCTGGCGATCAAATTATCCTCGAGTATCCTCGAGTATCACAATGAAAATGTAACACGATCATTTTCAGTTAAGATAATCAAATGGGGAATAAAGTGCGGCGAATACTCATCACTTGAAAGATTATTGCTCTCACAGACCATGGTTAGTTGATTCAAAAAGAAAAAAAAAATGGATTTTTGTCAACATTCGAATCAATGATCGACAGTTTGCCACTTCAACATGACACGATCGACCTTGATAATGGGGTCGAGCGGTCAAACTCGAGGCACAGACTGATTTCATATCACTGATTCAATTTGACATTCTTCGAAGATGAAATTCTTTTGGTATGCAAAACGTTGAAGAAAATTAAGCATACCTGATCCCGAAGGATTCGGGTGCAATACGACATTCTCGTGATAGGAAATCTCCTGATGACGTCGCGATTCGTGAAGTGGATTCGTAGGCAAAAAGAAGCGCAAGCGCGAGACGAGGAACACCAACAAACCGCGTCTTCTCTGGTGGCAGCCCTTCTCAAACCGGCCACTAGAGAACTGAGTGAAATTCAGCTTAGCCTCCTCGTGTCAATGCAGAGGAGTCACGCATGCGCCCCCTTTCTTCGGCCTATCTAGATACGAATTTTGTGGGAATGAAAGACAGGCGCCCTCACTGTTTCCACGACTTTCCGAGCAGACGAACCAGTAAGAGTTTTGACAGAGGAAATTTTAATAGCTGTTCATTCAACCTCATGTGGCGCAGTTATCGCTATCGCTGTACAGTTTGATCAATCAGTTCTGGTAATTGCGCGGTAGAAAATTGACGACAGTGGAAAGAAGTCAAAGTTTAACAAACATCATTTGGAGTAACAACACATGAAACTAGATATTAAAATATAGAATTTTAAGAATAAAGTATCATTCAATGTTGCTAACTTAAGGAATAACGAATAGAAAAATAATAAATACAGTTTTAGAGTTTATTAGTGAATAACAAATACTGGCACTGTTTAAATAATTTGTCGTTAGGCACGAATAAATCTATAATGTTATTCGTGAGAATATTGTTTGAAAGGATTGTGTGAGGAATAGATATCGCAAATAAACAGCATCGTTTGATTGGTATCTATGGAATAAAGAAAAATATTCCTCGGATAGTATACATTCATACATGTATAGAATGTTTGAATTTACAACGCAGCTAACTAGTAAACTTATTGATTAAACTGTACTGAAACGTAGTACGAGCAGTTTCTGGGAAGCAGCGCGACTAGCGTTGCTGAATGGAACTATGAGAACAGGTTTGTCACTGATAATTCAGGGAATATCCTGAAGGGGGCCTCAAGCTTGTTATCGATCGATGTTTACCGGCATAGAGTAGAGCAGATGTGGGAACTTTGAATATTGGACTGACTTTATTTTCGGACTGTAATATATTTATAATGGTACTTCTATAAATAGATTTCCACATTTTACGTCTATCTTGTTTGAGCAACGAATTGAATAACGCGGAGTAGAAGAAGGGTGATTTCACATAGGTATCTTTTATATCCACTAAAAATGTTATCTCCAATATTCATAGTCATGCCAAGAAGAATAAATTGCAAATTAATGATAAATAACGATAATGAATATCTAAACAAATATTTGAAGAAATTCGATCAGATTCTTAGAAAATATCAGTACCTAATTCTTTTTTAAGTCAATTAAGTTATCTTTATAAATGACGTTGTAATATCAGTTTATCAGTTACTCCGACGTAAGCATTATTTGCAACATATCTATCAGAGAAATGCACTTATAATAAACCATCATACATTAGTATGGAAATATCTTGAGAGTGATTTCGTTGCTGGATTAAATTTTTAATTTAATTTATCAATAAAATTAACATAAATTATTATTACGCACTGGGCGATTTCAAAAACACCGCAATCGATTTCATCATAGTTACATACGTTTCACGCGTTTGAGAAGTACGTGAAGATAGTACGTAATTCGTGTTCCAGATTACTTTTATCTATCGATTAATTCCATCGTTGTATGAATACTAGCTAGACTTTCGTGATAGTAATGCGAAGAAAATTTTTAATATCTCTGAACTGATGGAACTTATCAGAAATTACGGACAAAATAACGCAACTCTGTGAAACGAGAAAAAGAAAGGAATTTTCTTTCTTTTTATCTATAATTTGATCGTCAATTCTTTTAAGAAATTAATAGTTACTAATGACCAATTTTTTTCTATAAAATTTTATTTTGCATATAATATCTTCAATTCTATATATTCAATTAACTATAACGTATATTTACTAACAAAAATAATTCATACATTTTACGTGATACTCTTTCTGATCCATAAAATGTAATCGCACGGTATCAAACACGCCTCGTCTAATCTAATCAGTCACAATGACAGCAAGTTCGAAAAAATCAGGGCACTTTTGCCTTCACGATCTGTTTATGTCACAAAACGGGTATGGTCATGTTTATTCGGCTTGCAACCGAATGTTGATAATAAAGCAATAAAAAACGAGAGTGGAGTGGCGTGGTTGAAGCATCAGCGATGATCTTACTTTCGAAGAATAGGCTTTGCAAGTCGTCACTGTGGAATTTGCAGGTGTCGATCGAAATTGATAACTTTTCGATTGCGACTTTAAAACCGTAGTGATCTTATCTGAGCGACAATAATGCGATTATATGGAGTCTATCGAGACTTTATTCGCTTATGTAGCTGATTGAAAAATCTGGTGAGTCTAAGCCAGAAACTTTGACTGAAATTGTTCGAAAGTACCAATTGTTTCAAATCTAGAAGCGAATTGCTTCAAGTACGATCGATCTTGAAAGGAAACGCAGTATTTATATAACGGAAAAGGGAGCAAACACGCGGATAAGCTTTGTTAGATACAGTAATTAAACCAGTAATTAAACTAAAAGGCAGCTGATTACTTCAATAGGACTGGATTGGTCGTTCCTCTTCCGAGACATCACGAATGATTCATCAAGGATGTCTGAGAAAGATCAATGAGGAATCTAATTGGCGCTCAAAACTAGGAGAATCGATCATAGCAAAGATTGAAGATCGAAACACTATCGTAGATACATTACAATATTGCAAAGTTCGGTCATCGATTATTTCTAAGCCGTCTTATTACGACGTCATAAAATCAGATGACATTTCACTGTTACCATTGTTCTACAAGCCTGGATCAGAGGGTGATCTAAATATCCATCCTAGGAACAGTACGATTGTCTTGTATCAAAGAAGAGGCCGTAATACTTTTTTCTGAGAATGCGTAGGAACAATAAAAAATCAATTTCTGAGTAGTATGAAATCAGTAATCTGGAACACGAGAATTACTTCATGCATGAAGTAAAAATACAACTATATTAGTTACGAAAGTATAGAATAAGAGTGAAATGAATATTTTCAGACTCGATATTCTTCCGGAAGATAATACGATTTAATATTATAATATCCAGTTTTCATGTAAAGTTTATCATTTACGTCCGTGTACTTTTATATTGTCCGAAAATAATAATAATTGCGATTTAGAAAATGCTAAAATTTAATCCCTGGGACCTTGACGTGTCGTAACGCAATTGTCAACGTTGGCACGCGTCCGAATTCCTTTAAACTCATTATCATTAAACAGATAATCGAGAGCCGAATAAAATTGATTCACTGGCGCCCGCGCGTAGGGTTAAGAGGGTATTATAACAAGATTATACGAAGCGGAGAGAAGGCTGAATGGGTCCTTGACATGATTAACTCTTGTTGTAGGTGGACCATGTTTCGACACGCTCACGTTGATCCTGCTCGTTGTTCCACAGACAGATCCTTTCGTTTTCATTTTGTGGCAAACAAATTAGCCAGTTTACGGTGTAACACACTTTCGATGTTGATCCTGTTCCTTACACGATACTTGAACATGCATGCTTAATGCTAAAACTCCTTTTAAGATTAAAAGGTTCTTGAAATAACACAATTTTGAAGTGAATATGATTTTTTCCACTTCTTTCTCTGAATTTTATGTTATCTATCTTATTATTATTTTATCTGTCTATGGCGCGTATGACATTTTTCAGACATATTTGCGTCCATTGTGAAGCACAGTTATATAAAGATATAAATAGAAAAAGGAATGAAACCTGTTGTAATGGGTTTGTTTATAGATGCATCGGTAATATTGATTTTTACAGTTGTACAATTCGCGAAATGACACCTTTGTCATATAACAGATAGGAAGAATTCTTAACAAGCGAAGGACTTTAGCGTGATGGCCAGTTACTCGCGATAGAAAATTACGAAACACTTTGTTTCAAGGGTGGGAATAAACTTCGTTTGTTCTATAGAAGGCACTCGATATGTCTAATGTCGAAACAGAAGTGACACACATACTTCCTGAACATATGCTCCATTCTCACTACACAAAGCATATGTAACTACTGTAATTTAATATCACTCGTAATTATTATTCTTCTAATCATCCCGGAAATTTCTTAGAAATTGTACCTCTAATAGGAGAATTATTATTCAGCTATATTTCAACCTTATCTGCTATTTATCTTCCTATCTTACACATACTAGTTTAATAATAAATTTGTAGCATTAATATGTAAGTACATTGTTTCTCCTCCTTTGTACGTCTACTTGACTAACCTGTCTTGTAAATTTTATGATTCTTTAGTTTTTAAACTTTTTCGTTCTTTCCCAATACCTTAATCTTAAATTTATTACATACTTCAATGTCTTCTCTTTCCTCTACAATTATGAATTATTTTCTTTTTGTTTTTAAATAATAGAAATTTTCGGCACTACAACGTGTGAGTGTATAAGTTACTGTATTAACGTTTTTCGATAGCTTTGCGTTTATCGAATCTTTCTACATAATTTCGTTGGCTGGTCCTTAACAGGTTTAAACGCAAATTGTAATCTAAAGGATCCCTCAGCCTCAGAACTCGATTTAAAAAATACAGAACTTCGCATATATTTCTCAAGGTACACCATAGATACAGAATCTCTCGTAACGTGAGTCGAGCGGAGCAGTACTCGTAAACCAAACGAGTTTCAACTTATCTCGCGAAGGTCTGGGTTAGACGTGCGTCAACAGTGCGCGGCCTTGCCGATTTGACAATGCCGATACCATACGATGGACCAAGTTGTCAAAAATGGGGGCACATTTAAAAATCTGGCGCCAGGGTGAATTGCATCACCTTTGTTAAAGCCGTTCCGGCTTTACACGTACTACCTACGTACAACGTTTCAACTGTCGAATAGTGGAACTCTCAGCTAGTCAAGGAGCAATGGGTTAATCTTCGTTTACATGCGACGTAGACGATTGCTTAATTGTGCCGCGTGAATTATTCAACCAACAATCGAAAGCCTTATGTGCGTCGATCTTAAGCCCAGATCCAATGTAGCAATTCAGAAGGCACTAAACCTCGCGAACAATGCCGCTTCTCGAATCACTTAACGAGAAATCGTAATTTTCGCTGATGAGATTTAACATTATGTGGTTTGAAAATACCGTGGCCATTTTCAAGCATTAAATTAGTAGTAAAAATGGTGAAAGTTAAAATGCTTGGCTCTGGCCTTTATATTGTATGGGGTGTCCATGAAAAAGATCCTTCAGAATGGCGATAGAGGGAATGAAACGACAACATGTCTTACTAATATCGTGCCAAATATATGAATATATTGGTTAAGAAGCTGTCACATCAATTAACGTCATTTAGAGTGCTGTGAAGTAATTAATTTATACAAACAAGGCTAAGAATCAGGAGAAGTTGTATAATTCTGCACTATGTACATTGCAAAGAATGATCGATAGATCTAGAGAGAAAAGGCAGATTTATCTAACGAAAATTTGTTGGGAGTTAAAAGATTAGTATTTAAAATTTCGTAGTAATTTTGTTAACAAAAGGATGATTCATAAATCTGAATATTTTGACGCAGAGGTGGAAGGGCGTTTTCCATGACCTGGGACGGAATGCTTTCCTTGGAACTGTTGGAGAAAGGAGGAATGCTCTTAGCTACTATTCAACCTGGCTGACTAATCGAACGATTGAATGTTGAAGAAATTTAGAATCAAATCCATCTCACGGATCAGTAATACAATACGATGTCAATTCCAGTTGCTGAGTAAGTATCTTGCGATGTTACCTGCATTCGAACTAGGATCTATGTAATGTTATGGAGAATGTGTCATAGTTCTAAAAACAAATGAACATTTGCACGACACTCAGAATTCTATCATACCTATCTTTATCTATCAATTCTATCATATCTATCATATCTAATCTTTGATCGAATATTTTATGACAAAATTGTCGTAAATAATTTTTTTCTCATTTTTGTTATTTTATATCTATGACGATTATCGATGACGATTCATACTCCATGATGAAACACACATAAGAAACAATTCTCAACCAAAGTCGTCCAATCACCCGCCTTCTCCTTTCAAACGTCAATTCCCTCGGTCAAACTTTTTTTTGCCAACTATCGAGACCATTCCCTAAGGCCATCCTATTACAGACATAGCCCGCAGCGTCATCGAACGGCAGCAATTAAGAATTAAAAAAATAAAGATCAACCAGACCAATCTACATACATCAGAGTCTCTGCTGATTTCAACTGTGCAATTTAAATAATCGCTATCCACGCTCCTGTCTTTTTTATCATATATCTAGAAAGTCGTTCTAAACGTTTCGTTATTGAACTGTTTGCACCCACATGCGAGCGATGGGATGTGCTCATTCTAGCCATAATAAAATACAAATTAATTATCAGTAAACGCATAGCATACAAGCATATAAGATTAATTTATTGAATTAATAACAGATTTGCCATGATCGCTAGATTATTGGACACAATAATAAGAGGATAAACCAACTAATTGGCAATTTAATGACTGAGTAATTTTGTTGATCGTTGAAGGTCTGTACGGCTGTAGATCAGGGTGGCTTATTGACAGTGGTGTTCTGTGAAGCATACCGATTGACCGTGGCGGTAGTTCGACCATGACGAACCATTCTACAGGAGTATCAGAGAACTGCGAATTTGTAATGCGATCGTAAATTAGGTAAGTTGTATCATGTAAGGTGAAAATTTTATGGAATATCTGAATGTAGAATAGAAAGTAAATTTGCACATATGACATGATATTGCATTAAAATGCGAATTCGGTGATCGTTATTAAAAATAACGTAGTACTTTTTAAGAAAAGCTATGAACTCTTTACAAACTCTCTTGATGCTCAATGGATTGATTAATCCGCGAAATACGTGAATGGTATTACAGACGATTGCATATTTTATCGCGATGGCAAGGGTAGGGTCATCATGTACATACCACTTTGAAATTCGAAAAAGAGCCAGCGGATTAATGAAAATCGGATGAAACTTGCGTTACCGCCCTGAATAAAATTCCAAGTTTTTATCTCCTCATATTTCTGTCAATGATCCGGTCTCAATCTCCGAAACATGTTTGCTTTAACACCCGATTGAATTTACGAGCTCTCTGTATCGTTTACACTCGGTATACAAGCTGGTTACCTGCAACGTGCAATGTAGTTGAATAACACGAAGAATTGCGAGTTTTAATTTTAGTACACATACTGGTTCTCCATGAACGAAATAAAGGATATCGTATGGCATGTAATTTGACAGTGAATGCAACTTTGGGTAAGGAATCTGACGAAGAAATAAATTGCAACTTTTCAACAAAGACAAAGTCGATAAAGTTCATTTTATATATAACAATTTTATACAAAATTTATGTATAATTTCCTATGTTCGAAAAAATTGTGCTTCGAGCTTTAAAAGAATCTCTCCTCTGTGAAGAGCATAAATTATTAATTAAAAAATCGTTATTCGTACGATTCGATGTTCGTAGACGTGAGAATGAAAAGGACGCAAAATATTCTTTGTTGCAAATGGACACTCGTGTCCACACATTTTGTCAACCTGAACTTTCGCCATTCATCTGCAGCTATTGTTCCTTAATGGTGCCTACTCCCTTACCAAAACGGTGGATCGATGCTTCACAGTATCGTAACTTCATGAATTATGCAAATGTACACATCGTACCGCATAACGTTTCGACTAAATGATTTGATTAATGATCCTCCGTCCTATAAAATGTTCGATCAAATTAATTTTGAACCATATCGCGAATGATCAATTTCAGTTTTCTGGAAAACTAACTCATTCTATTAAATTCCCATCCTAAATTGCTGGAAGATCTAAGTTACTAAGAAGCACTTGACTTAATTGGTAGCAGTAGACAACGCAGATTGCACTAGATTTTGGACGAGTTTACGGATAAGGCCAGTGAATTCTCAGCTGACGCATCGATTTGTAGTTAGTACACGTCTCTATTTAAGTGGCAGTTCTGTCACAACTGTTTCCAGGAAGAGTTCTATAACATATAGCTTTTAATAGAGAAAAGATAATAGTTTCAAAAATTATCGTATATTCTTCGATTGATTACTGAATGTTCGAAAATGTCACCATTGACATCGCAAAATGAAATTTTTCGTTCGAACAATTCCACTCAGTATGATTTATTACCCTGTTTACTACTTTTTTACATTCTTATGTGGATAGACTGTTCGTCAAACTGTTACACTTTTACTTCCGTGATCTATAGAAAGTCACGGGGAAGATCGGCATCGTTTTTCGATATCTCGATCGGACGTGGACTTGACGTCACCGTGACTGCTAGCTACAAGTTCACTCTCGTTCCAGACTCCTTTGTGATTTCTAAGCGAACTAAAGACGCAATGTGTGTGTTTCGAGACAACTTTCTTTCCTGTCTACGATGCTTATTGAAAACTGGATTCCTCCCGCGTGGTTTTATTTTCTTTCCTTTTTAGCGTGGACCGTTAACGCGGGCTGACGCCGATTAAATTCGGGAACGCCACATTTCCGGCTTGAATCTGCTCTGCGTAATCTTTCTGACTAATCGATATTAAAGAAAAAAATGAAGTTGGTCCAGGAGAAGAAAAAATCGTGCAGACTTGTATAGTGAAATAATTATGCAGACTGTTTTTGAGGCTTCAGAGTACTAACTTAGAGAAATGATGAAGCCACAATCAGTTTCCTTAGAATGAAATATCATTTTGTAGTTGCAAGCAAATTATCTCGTAATGATGTAAATTATGAAACGATTTCTTGATACAAAGAATTTTGGCAATATTATTCAGATCGCTTGGGTAATTCAAGTGTGTTTTTCGTCGATAAAACATAATCAGCCAAATGTCATATCGTTCATGAGATCATATCCGACAAAATTTATGACACACGAAGATTTAAAAAGATTGCGTGTTCGCGAGTTACGAATACCCAATGACAGTGAAATTGTTCTTTCTCCTTTCTCATTCGTCCGATGATCTGAACGAAACGATCACTAGATCACGAACGTAATTTCACGTGAACGATTCAAGGCCCGGTATCCCTTCCCAGTGAATAATTCTACAATAGTTCAAATTGCGTGTGACGCAAGATGGGCGCGCGATTACTTTTAAATGACTCTGCGAAAACGAAGCTTTTGTGGCGACGTAGGTTAAAATAACACGGATTAACGCCAATAGCACGATATAGGATGAATAGAACGTGTTGATTAATGGTCAAGTAACAATGATAGAAAGAGTAACTACAATATGGTTTCATAAAGAAGACCGCGGTGCTCTGTTAAAGGTAACGAGCAAGAAAGATCCCTTGTCACACCGAGTAAAATTGTAAGATATTTCAAATAAGTGACGATTACATCGCACGTGCTTTTCTCAAAATATTTTGACATGTGATATTTATTTATAATAAATTTATTTATAATTCTTCGTGAAACGATCTTTGCCGAAAAATACTGTAAATAAATTTTGCTATTCGCTATTCGTGTGGAATATGGTGCCTAAGTTACGCTTTTATTGGAAATTTTATGAAAGGATCAAAGCAAGAAAAGTAAGGGAACGATATTCCGTGTTCTAAGTGTCAATAAAATCAAAGTAAATTTGACTTTACTACTTTTGAACCTCACGCATGCAAAAATTTTCATAGGATATCTATTACAAAAAAAATCTTATACTTTCATATTCATTTATATTTCCGTATTTCCTTCGTCTTCAAAAAAGTACGTGATGTTTCACAGCTTTGGGTGTTTAACGACTTCCCTATTGCTGCTAATATTCAACGGATTCGGCTGACGAAAATATTTACTCGATATTTACGCGCGTGCCTGTGGCAGCGCCGAAAGCAACCCGCAGCTGTAGGAATGGGGTGCCATGGGCCAGCAGCGTATGATGTAATTCTGGAGAAAGTGGAGGCAGAGAACATGGGTCTTACGAGCGGACATCTCGGGTGCTACCAACGCTGGAATGCGAAAAAGCGAAATGCGTTCGGAGGTGGATCACGGATCGATTACGTAAACCGATTTCGGCCGTGTGTATAGCAGGCGACGATTTAATAAGGTGGAGTTACGCGAGGACGAGAATGGATCTGTTCCCTTGTAATTGAAGAACCGTGTAAAGGAAACGAAATCTCCGGTGAAATTAGTTCGCTGCCTTTGTTACTCCTTTTTTACTTTTTTCTTTCCGGATTAAGTATCGTTAATGAGTAGGATGCTGGTGTTTATGTAAATTTATATTTTTATGGACAAGAATTTTTTCACTCGTTAAATGATATAACGAGTAATTTACTTTGGATGTTTTGTATATTTTTGTTTATTATTAGCACTCTATGCATCTTGTGCATTTATACAAATTTTAATTATCTAAAAGTCCATCAACGCTCATGGTTTACTGATCAGATTGTAACGAATAGAAAAGATAGCAAGAGTGACAAAATTACTAATTCGAAAAGCTTGTGAAAAGTCTGACGCGATAAATATTTGTTTACTGTAATTATTACTTCCTCGAATATGTACGAATTCTTAAATTTAATGTTCTACATTGCAAACTGTCTAAAGTTTATAAGAAAATTGCAGATTGCAAACATTTCTAATTTATGGAAAGTAGAAACAGTCAGATTGAATTCCAATACTTTCCTTGACTTGCGTTTCACACGGAAATAACGGAAGAAGAAATTCTTGACGTTGAAAGAAGGTACATTCTGCGACGATGAGACCTAATAATTTCGCAATTCGCGTCCTTCGAGCGCGTAGCACCGTTATGAAAAAAAATGACTTATTAAAAAACCTTCGTCCTTCCTCTTCAAATCTAATTGCTTCCTTTAAAGCTACGTCCTTGCACACATGAAATTGCAGCCACCTACGACTCAAATTGCGAAATACGAAAATTGCTTTTAATTGTCCACTTGTCTGTAAAATTTATCATAACTTATTTGTACGAAATTCTTTCCACTTATTTTTCCATCTTCGTATTTATGGAAAGAAATTCGAGAAATTTACAATTGGTTTTAATTAAGATACATTCGGTTTAGCGATAAATTTAGTAATAATTCCTTGATGAACGATAAACGAAAATTATGCCATACGTCACAGCCATTGTAATGAATTTACGTTCAAACGATTCCTCTTCACCTTTCTCTAGCAAATGCAATTAAGGTCTATACACGTTCCTTAATGTGGTACGTAATACGTGACATTTCAGAAAATGCAGAATTTTCCATAATATTCATATATTCGGAGATCGTGTAAATATAAATCAATCGGTAACCAGTTTGCGTTCATTTTCGATTACCTAATATACTTTAAAGGGTAATCGTAATTTAGTTCCTTTCGAGTTATTTAGAATTGTATTTAATTAAGAATACGATTTTTAAACTTCTTTTTCAAATCTAAATGTATCGTGCTCAACTTATCTATTATAACTATTTAGTTTATCGTTTATCCGCGTTTATAAAATAATTCACTCGTATGTGGAAAATGAAAATTCTCCATTATGGTATTGAACATAAGTAGGATCGAATATGGATAATAATCGTCGTGCATTACAAGGGAAGTATACTTATACACTGTAAATTATTCTGTGAAATTCTTGTTTGATTGCGTCACCAAAGGAGTTGCCAGGACCTTGACAATGCAGAATCATCCATAGTCTTACTAGTTTACTATACTTCATTATTATTATTCCCATTATCAAATAATGGAACTACTTTACTAATTAAATTTTCATCGCTTTCAATTAGAATTATAAAGCCTAATTACTCCTCAATTACAAGTGTCAATTATCAAGTAAAGTAATATGGGGAAGCTGAAGTTAAAACTTTTATTTGGTCATCGTAAAGTTTTGCATGCACGAAACCGATAGAAATTGATCTTCACAGTCGAATAATCACAGGAGAGTTGCTACACATTTGGTCGAAGGTGCGATCCTCTTTTAACCGCTCGCTTCGGTTGTTATCGAATGCAAATAAGCTCTCTCCTGTCGAGTATACTTTCGTATCATAAAGGAATCGGCTCGTCAAGAATCCACTTACCCGAAACAAGTTCAAAAGCCTGGGGCTTATCTCTGACGTACTTTTGCCGACATCTTAGAACTCACGATCCATCCTTTTCCTGTCAAGACGTAGAAATTGAATTTCATAGCGAACACGCTTGTTATGGTCTCCGACGTTTCGGAAACTTTTTCATCTTGGAATTGTTAATTCCATTATTCCAACTCCATCACGTGTTTTCCCCAAATAGGTATTAAGGCAATTTTAATTAAATTTCATAAATATTTGTCAAACGACGAGGTCAAAGGAACTGCTCAAAGATTTAAGAATAATCGCATTTGTTTCAAAAACAATGGGAATACGTACACGACTTATATTTATACGTTTATTGTAAAACCTAAAAGTAGCAACAAGCCCGTTCTCATGATGTATGTTACTCGCGAATTTGCATACGCTTCTTCTATATCGAATAAATTAATCGTAAATTTGTTGCACAGCGTAATTTGTCGGCGGAGTGTCGTTTTAACAGATGCAAAGATTTCATTATGTGGTCATAAATTCTTTTTACATTGAGCTCTCTATAATCTTACGTAATACTTAATTCCATGCTTATTGGACAACCGTTTTTATTATTAATGAGTACTCTTGTATTTAAAAAAAAGAATCTTACTTAAATCAACTGCGTCAATGGTATTGTATTATTTATCATCCTCGTAAAATTTTTGCTTTCTTTTCTTTGTTAATGCGAAATATTAAACATTGGCGAAAAAGAAAGGTTTATAGCTGGGATTCGTAAAATTGAACTTCTAAAAGAATGCAAAAGGAGAAAAGCAATAACCTTTTATATTATACACGAGTAGGAGTGTGGTTGAAAATATGGTTTATGGTGGCACCGTGGCTTTGTCACCCCTTACGTAACCGCAGGAACTTTATACTCACCTCGTGAAGCCCTCAGGTACTTGGGTGTGGTCCCTTTTTCCACATAAGCCCCATTTATCGAATGATCGCCGCAGATCGATCAATCCGCACGCTTTGAGAGATATAGACATATTTCTTCCGTGAAACGGAACAGGAACACTTGCTTGCCCGTTTCCTTTCGACATTTTAATCTATCGACAACGTGGTGCTACTGAATATTTATGCTATCCCTGATATTTATGCTGCACGTTTAAAATAGATAGCCCGTTTATGTCGCTACGTAACGTTTCCTCAGGATTAGTCTTACGCTAGCTGCAACTGCGAGGAAAAATTATTACCCAATTATAAATTCTGTAACGTGGAATAAAGAGGTGACCGTTATATTCACCCTTAATATAAGATTATCTAACATAACTTAAAACCTCTGTAGTGGATACATTAAAGTGGAAGAATAGATACGAAGACTACGATCAACGCGTGACATGGAAAATGAAATCGATCTTTTCTATCGAAAGTGGCATACTTATTTGGAACATTTAGATATACGTGTGTGTTTCGAAGCACACACAATTTTTCTGTCTAACATTTCTGGTTCTGCACAATTGATAAAACCTTTTAATCAAAACGTAGAGACATTAAGATAAGAAGAAGTTAGAATGTCTAATCTACCAAGAAAGGCAAGGGAACAGAAAGAAAAAAAGGAAACGCCGGTGCGGTATTCAACGCGCATATTCGTGTAATTCAGCTAGTCTTACGTCCGCTTTCCTGACCTTGCATGTCCCCGAAGTCCTTTTATTGTCCGGCTTGTACGATATTTTGGCAAGCGGTGTGCATGAAGGCCGATTCGCGTGTAAATTACGAAGGGGAGAGAAGGAGAGGTTACCCAATGTGACATGAGCAGACCGATTTCATCCTCGGCCTTTGTGTTTTGACAGATCATTGGTATGATAAGACGAAGGCATTCCCTTTATTTTCAAACACAAGCTTTTACGTCGTCGCGCCGAATAAATTTGTAAGCGTCTCCTAGAAGTTTTCCCGCAACGTGTTGTGCATATCTGTTTTTGTTCCACTTGAAAATAAAGGTTCAGGGATTTTCGGACGTTTTATTACATAATAAATCTCGACTTTTTATTACGTAATAAGTTTAATACAATAGTGGGATTTTCTTGTTTTTATTTAGCTGATAATAAAAGTAGCAAATTTTATTTATAGATCATTCATACGCCATATACCATAGTACGACACATTTCCAGAAAAATTGTTTTCTTCGAGCTAACGATACATATTTCGATTGATTTACAACATATTGTCCATTCCTTTATAGAACCATCGGTCATTTAATACTATTCTGTCATCTAATACGTTAATGCTATTATCCAATGCAATAATAGCTATAATATTACATATCTGTTTAACGCATATTTCTCTAGCAATCGACAAATGAGCAATAATATTCCGCAGCCTATTAAACTCTAATTTCATCTAGCTTCATCTTCGCAAAAAGACACACATTCATCGTCCATAGATAATCAAAAATTACTACAATTATCAGAAGTACTAAGAATAACTCCTACTTATAAAATCAGTATGCGATTTCCGTGAAATTGATTATCAAGCTTGTGCCAAGACAGATCGAAATCGACAGTCCATCGCGTGGAAAAAAAATATTTTCCCTATCACGTAATGCTACGTTTTGAGTCGCGGAACGTGCTACCAGTGCGTCACGAAGAAACCCGCGGCACAAGCAGAGTTTGTAAAAGGCGGCACGGCCACCTAGACGCCCACTAAGAGGTAGGTGTCTCCTTTTCAAGTTGATCGCGGCCTTTTTACGGTCTCGATAATTTTCTAAAAGGTTCCTTTCCCTGTGTGGTGCACGTCCCAGTGCGTGCATTGTTGCCTGGTTGCACCAGATCGCCCGAAGCGTGTCAGTGATGGACGCGTGCCGCTTTTCTTTCGTCGCCATCGCGGATATACAGCACTGTATAAAAGTCTAAGACCATTTTGTATTATCGGTCTCTTAATGGCTAGTCAAATATACTTGTACGAAGTATCTTTATGTGTTTTTTTTTTTTTTCTTTTAAATGCATTGTATGTAAATGAATCTTTAAATATTCTATTTGTCACGTTGATATTTACGATGTTCCCTAGTTTATACATTTTGAAAAAACGCTGCGATAAATACAATCTTCGTCGTCGTAAGTAACATGAGAAACGGAAAGACATTACAAATGAATTAAAATTTTGTTTAGTTAATGATTTGTGATCTTTGCACGGCGCTGTAGAAGCAGTATGAATTCTCTCACAACGATTGATATCTGTCGGACACTGAGATTTTATTGCCGCAGGCGTGTACGCAGGACGGTTCTTATCCTAATCTGTTTAGTCAGAACTACTATGCACCACTTGTTTTCTTTTTTTTACTATTTAAAAGGAATCTAGTTTATTCAGTTTCTTCAGAGAGAGATTCTACTTTTCTCCCTTTTATATAAATGATGGAAAAAAATCTTTTATCCATGTAAAATTAAAGGAATTATAAATGTTTGTTTCTCGTTGAAAGATCGATGAGTTTGAGCGACGTGTTCCTACGGATCGGAGAAGTGAAGGCTCGTAAATAAAGGTAATCACAGGAAACGGATTCTCGTTAAAAATCCGGCGTCGACGAAAATGGCCAAGAGCGCCGAAAGACCATTCTTTCTTTCGACACGACGCAATATTTCATTGAAAATTTATCGCACGCGCAGAGATGTCGATACTATGTGGCAATCATAAAGTCCGGCACGGAAATCGCGACAGTGGGACCGTTCTTCGTCGCTCTTCTGGAAAGTGACGTAATTCGTAGGAAGAAACTGCAATAACGCGATACACGTATGCAGACCTGGATATTCGCGAGACGACCTTATCGGCGATGATTCATCTGATCATCCATCTTGTTTTCAGTGTGGGCACGCGATATTTTATTGGGAGGAAATCGGTCCTGCTGAAATAACGGCACAGGGAAAAATGAACAAATCCCCCCTCAATTATAAATATCCCCGACTGCTGCATTAGGAATTGGCGTTCGCTTCTTTACGATATTGAAAAATTGAAAGAAAGTTGGAAGTTTGAAGATTCCAGATTTGAAAATGAACAAAGTTTAGTTTCAGATGAAAGGTCTCACGATCAGAATCTTCAGAGTTTTTAACATCTACGGAACATTGAGACGTTGATTTTAAATCTTCGAAAAATTCTTCATTTCTCTAAGTGGATAATAAAATTCGCATTTCAAAGAACTCATTGCGATCCGAAGAATTAGGAAACAACTTTGATTGTATTAACTTTTCATTGGTCAACGCAAATGTCGGTCTCATCACGAAACCAAGCTATCCGCATCGAGTCGCCAATGATTGTGTACACCCTTTCTCGGAACGTAGTTTTCTCACGACTCAATCACTATGTCGATGACGATCTCCTTTCAACGCTCGACCTACAGTCAGATATCGACCCTTTTTTGGTTATCACCTCGATCGATCATGGTTTATAAAATTTCTGGAACATTACCTTCATAGATATCCTATCTCTGCGCAAACGTATCATTGTTCCCATATAACAATGACCATTTATATTTTCTAACAAACTATAAAAAAACCCGCTCAAACCATGAGAATATATAAAAAAATTCCAAGCTTTACGAGTAAAGAAGTAGTAGGAATGAAGTATACATAATACAACATACGCAAATGTGTCTATTTTGGAATCAATCATCCAATGTAAAAACCAGTGATTTGTTATTAACAACGGTCAATCATGAGCTGGAGAAGGCGCGATGAATGTGACGCGCGTTAGTTCGTAATACCTTTCAACGCGAAGTAATACGCGAAACTTTCGATGACGTAACATAGGTACGTGCAACGGTGATCATTGTCGATTAGCATACGTCGCTGATTAATCCACTGGGCAACTGAGTTTGTCGTGGATGCTGGATACCGGATAGACCGGTTAACACGTGCAGCATTATGAGAAGGATGATTCGAAATGCTCCAAGTACAGTTGGAGCGAAGCTGTCGTGAAGCGTGCTTCTGGTCAGCTGTGAATCAGGTACAAAGGACATGTTTTTTCCTCTGAAAATAATCCAGATCGCGAAGCGTGAAATAAAACTTCGCAGGCGGCGCGTTGACTCACCGTCACAAGAACGCGTTTCCTCGTCCCTTTCTCGTCCTGTCGCGAAAGAAATACGATGTTTCATCGTGCACGGCAGTATCGTACTCGTTGCGACTATCTTTCGAAAGGTCAAAAAAGATTCTGTAAGGATGCTCAGGCTGTCCCAGATTACAGCAGAAGGATCATTCCTGAGATGACAGCCTAACGAATGACAGTGTAAACAGCGTGTCGACGAAAGTGTTAAAAGCGCTTGGCAGTTCGATTGCAGAAGCGGAGTCCTGCTTATCCTAACTCGGTCTTTTAATAAGACACTAATCTTACGCAGCATGGTGTAAATCGTTAACAATAGTAGGATTATTACTGGAGAAAAATTGATTCGATCTGTAGTCATCGTGAAAAGTGATGCAATTTCTTATTTTTAAAAGGCACTAGCACATATATATAATTTTTCTATTAAATTTAACAAGTTTTTCAGACAAAGCAATTTTGTTCGAGCACAAAGGCAGGATCGAATCGTGTGTGCTTGGTATAAAATGATATTTTTGGGACAAAAAAGTTGCCTTGGAAAGGGCTAGTCGAAATCTGATACGTTTGTACATCCAGGTTTCACATGGCGGTAGCCCATTGTAACATTCAAGCAAGGCCAACGCAGTAACGTCAAAATTTGCATAAAAATCGTTGAATCTTTCCTTTGTTATTTAAAACTCGCCGAAATCCCGAAATTCAGTCACCTACCGGTTTGCTAGATCAAAGAACAGATCCCATCTCCATATATTCAACGAAATTTCCTACTATATACATTTATGGTGCATCTTTTCGTGTATATCTTACGCAATCACGTTGCTTTGATTCGCCCACACAAGCAAGAAGCATTGCTAAAAATAACACCTTACGAAGTAATCGAAAAACCCATCGTATCCTCTCTAAGTGCTCCAATCACTATTGTCAACAAACTCAGTGTATCCGCGAAAAATTCTCCAGACGAAGTCTCGAAGTTCGTCTATCGAAAAACATTCGAAGCTTGCTATACATTCACCTTGATCCACTGACACGGAATAGGTTGTATGTGTGTCGATCTACGATCAAATAGAGAGAAGAATCGATCGAAGGATCAGAAATGGTTCATCTTTGACAGTGATTCGCTATTACGTAGCTCAGCGTACCTATTTTTACGCTTGAAATTAAAATGTGATTTTCTCTCTTACGAAATAATATATTTTTTCATGAGAGAAATACGTGACCCAGCTTTGCTATCAGCTATTATTTAGAGTAACTAAGTACCATAAACGAAGAAGCAATAACATCCAGTAGCTATCATCATAGTATAATATTCTCCTTTTAAGCGTGAAGGCATGAAAGCATTAGTTATTTACTGTATTGCATCAAGACAATTGACACTGAGCAACGTATATGTCAGTAATAACGAAAGAGCTAAGTTAACTTTTTTCTTGAACCCTCTGCGGTGCCATTTGAAAACTTGCAAATTACATATGCATATATCCGTGATCTTTAAGCCTTACATTATTAACAATTATTAACTCCTAGTCTTTAGATTAAAATAAGATGATTAAGCAATCCCAAATTTTTTCCTCGTAGTTGTACAACATTCTATTTTTATAGTCCAACTAATTTAATGATCAATTTCTGACACGTTGACATAAACTTTCGTATCCTACTATACTTAACATATCATGCCTAAAGGCAGTAAATTATTATTGCCAGAATATTATATTCTACTGACTTTTGCCATTAGATCTCAACAACTTCTGCGGTTTTTACAATACGTACATGTATTTCAAAAATATCGGAACTCGATTATTTCGAATTATATATTAGAAGGATAAAACCGTCAAAGGGAGATTTCAGGATTAAAGAAAGGAAAATAAGAAAAATAATTGTTCCCTACTATCTATTCGTTTTACCAGCGTTATGCGTTTAGTAAATAATTTTTGTAAATTTCTAAATAGGTTTTTATTTTTCCTGACAAATTTGTGACTTGTGTTCGCTCTACAAATACATTACTATCTCTTTTTCATAATTTGGTACTATAAAGTGAACAAAACCTAAAGTTGATCAGTTTGACTTACGAGTTCCTCATTTTTGACATGTATATATAGGACACAAAAAGGCAGTGAAATTCAAACCGTTGGGCAGTAGCGTACGTGTAACACGGAAAGTGTTCCGATCTGGGCCAGTCCGCGTCACCCCACCCGGCATCCGGTAATCCGGCGGTTCGGTGTTAACCGATCTCTCGTCTCCCCCTCGATCACTATATCCCTGCGGCTCCATCTCCCTCGGTATTTGTTCCTCGGCCGCGCTTCTATCCGATCGGTAGGGTTTACTAAGAGAGCACGAATCCTCCGAAGGTTCAGTGCGAAACGCGCTCTCGAACTCGAAGGATCCTTCGAGCTTCCTTTGATCCCCCACCTCGGACGTCAACCGGACGAAAGACGGAAAGAGAGAGGCTTTCCTTGGCTACGAACAACGCAACACCTCGTAGACGCTGTTTTGTCGTCGCTGCTGCTGACTCTAACGCGGGAAACATCTTCATCGGCTCCTTCCCCTCGATGAGCGACGATCTTGGGGCTCGAGCGTCGATCGTTTGGATTACAGTCGCGGACCGGATCTAACGGATCTCGGACGACACTGAACGCAACAGAGGACTGGAAAGTCAACGTGATGATCAACAGGACGTGCTTGGCGGTCCTCATTGGGCTGCTGGGTCTTGCTTGTGGCTTGCGTAAGTTTGATTTCATGTTATGTTTTTTGGGGAATTCACAGGGGTTGCTGGATATACACGAGGCACTTAGAAATCAGACCGATCTACCTTTTTCTAAGTTTCTTAATTTTAATAGCAGGATATGTAATTCGTGTTTAGTTCTTTAGAAATAAAAAGCTTAATGTCCATATAGTTGATTAGTTTGATTTTTGTGTGGCTCATACGTGTAAATTCAGAGGGTGTTTTTAGAAATTTCTAGAATAGACACTTATTGATTTAAAAATTTGTAATTTCTTTGTGTTATGTTATTTCTTTCGTACGAAAATGTTCGATGATTATGGAAACATAAGTAAAACGCGTCCTTCTGTTTGATTAGTGAGCCAAGTAAAGAAATCGGTATTTTCGGCAGTCTTATATTAATCTATTATTAATGTATGGATCGTAACTTGTTTAAATGCTACGAGAACAGATAATACTGAAAAATCTACGAGCAATTATACTTGAATGAGTATAGCTATACTTCAACTTAAAATTAATGAATGAAACATATCATAACATAGATTGATCTTTCACTCATTTCTTACTAAATTCATCGTTCATCTTGTACTAGTTAATTCAGTCTAAAGAAAGAAGTATGTGTCTGATGTGCTCCTTACAAGACGCAGTCACCGCTGTCCGTGATTATGAATGAGAGCGATGAGTGGAGAGCACATAATGAAGTGTAACTGAAGTGCACTCTGCTCTACGTAGATAACACATATTTCGTAATATTTACGCTATTCATTAAAATTCGCAGCGATTATTTACAAATTGTCTGCTCACAAAATTAATTTCTCTGCACATTGCAAATGCATTTCCGTAGTCCCCATATTCCACGACTAGATTCGTTTCCCGTGTCTTTACATTTCAATCTATTCTCATCTAATTCTCATTCCTATTCTTTCCTTTTTTCTTTTTTTTGTTTCCCAATAAATTCATAAATTCCAAGTACACAATACCAAAACACTAATAGCATCACTTAATTACGAACATTTAAAGTAATTAAACGAATCGTATTAAGACACGAAGGTTATGTCGAACGATCATGTTCAGGGCATTTCTTCGTCTCTAACACCTGCAGAACGAGGCGAGTTGCCATTAATTCTCTCGCTAATTAAACCGAGCGCCATGTAAGTACCTACAATGATTGTGCGACGTCTATCGTTGCTCCCTGATCTTCTTCTTATTTCACGCGATTTCGCGATCGTTTGATATATCGGGAACGCGTTGTCCTCTAAGGTTAGATTGCGCCATTCACAACTGGAGCAACGATCCGTACAAGGACGGTACACCATTTACGCTGTTGAATCCGGTCGATCTTCACTCGTAGCACGTGTAAGAAACTCCGAGGAACAGATTCCTCTGATGGGCGGTGCATACGTTACCCTATCTTTCAGACAATCGGTAAACATACTTTCGTTTTCGAACGTAGTCGACGATCACGCGATTTGAGAAAATAAAAACGATCCACCGTTCGATCCACCGTACTTTCTCCGTCCGATCACCATCCGATCCTATCGAATTGGCGAATTTTGTTAGGCAGTCTAATATAATCTCTGACCTTTCACTGACATTGATCGGTTAGATCTTTGTTTCGTGCGATAATATAATAAATTAGAAATAGCTATATTATGGATAGTATAGATATCATATATATATATATAGAAACAAAATAAAAGTTTGCAATCCTTGGAAGACAAAAATTTTTTGCAGCATTCCTAATGCTTCGTATGAAATAAAAATTTGCAACGCTTAATACCGCAAAATAAAGATTTCCAATTTGTGGAATCACGAAATAAAAATTTATAACATTTCGTATCGTGAAATAATCGTAAAATAAAGATTTGCCACTGTTTATATTCTCCATTTATAAAACCTAAAATGTGTACCAAGTTTAGGTGATCTACACTTTTCTATTCTTCTTCATCGTGAGAATGCTTTCCTCGTAGTCGCTATAACAAACCCGACATTAACTGCAAAATTTATTAATAGTAAATGTCGCTAGCTAATCCGCGAGTTGTTTTCTCGTGCGGAGCATCCTTTGCATGATTCTTCTTTTTCTCGTCGACGAGTCGCAAGGCTGCGCGGCTATGTAAACGACTATTATAGCAACGGTTGCATAGTGTACGCGAAGGATGATGTCAACGACAACGTCCAATCAATATACATAACAAACGCATCTCTCGAAGCTACTAATTTTTGGCTCGTTTATATTTTCCTATGCAGGGTCACGGAAAATTACGGCTCGATCCCGTTAATTCTAGTTCATCTTCTTTACAATGTAAGTCACCTCGAGCACGTTCGTTAATGGAATTGCAAACATGATATTAACAGATAAGCTCATTGATGCTTTATTAGTATAATTTTGTAGTTTGTCTCATAATGATCCAACACGGATAATTTATATCCATTAATAATATAGGTTTATTATATATTAGTGTTATATAAATGATCAAACTATTATATTTTTGACACTGGATTCATTAATTAAATTTAGTATTTAATTAAATATCGAGGCTCAGAAAAATTATATTACTTCAAAATAATTTACATAAATCAGAAAAGAACATAGTCCCTTCACTTATTTTTTTTTTTTATTGCGCTATTTATTTCTTATGTAAAACAAAGGTATATTAATTTTTTATTTAAATATCATCAATAATCTTTTGTATGATTGAATAATTGTTAGAATAGATGCTTAATCAACTTTTTACTCAATTTCAGAATGCCCGAAACAAAAGCTATCACCAGGCAGAGAAGTAGTATGCTACACTTTCGTTTCCGACGTCGATCAGCTAACAGAGGCTGTGTGCAAATGCACCTCTTTGGTACAGCAAGGCTACGACGTGCGAAATCTCTCGGTTTCTGGTAAGTCCCAGACATATTTCATTAGCGATATGATTGTCGATAATCGTATGCAGTTTCAAACTAATGCGTTAATTTTAACGTAAAATCACAGCCGTTTGAAAGACATCCCTTGATTCGCGATAATCGCGACGATCGAAGCTAAACGATTATGTCAGACGATTTCTTTGTCGATATGAACAAAACAAAACGTGAAGAAGATATCGTAATAACGTACTATATCCGGTAAGGAACATTCTTGGAAATGGATGTTTTAAAAATTTCAAACGATTAAGATTTTTCGAATTGATTAGTTTTAATCGTAAATCATAATGCAAATCGATAAATGTAATAAGATAGAATGTGTATACGATGAATTAGAAATTTACTAATTAAAGAATACGTGTTATTTTAAACATTTATTCCGATCATATGGAAAGACGTCGAAGGTAATTACAATCCTTAAGTGGTTTAATTTGGAAGATTCTGTCGAAGGTAGGAAAAACTTTCTAGAAAGGGAAACGAGATAGTCTTAATAAATGTGCCGTGAATGGAAATAAGATTCCTCTTAATGTCATGTCGAAACAGTGAGTAATAATTTTTTAACGTATTTTTCAGATTAAATGTTTATCGATAAATACGTGTATCAAGAGTTTAACGGTGCATAATTCATATGATTATACGTTCTGTGATTGCGTAAATGCATACCATCCATATAAATATAGCTGTATCCTTGCACTTGCAACAGGATATCGAAATCCAACCACAACGGGCGGTATATTCTTACGTCTAGTGATATCGTCAGCATTGAGAAATCAACTCTCGGTTTCCGTCATCAAAACTTGTGTAGATGCGTAATTTATAATAATGATCCTTCTATGAATCTTACTCGTTTCAATGAAATTCTTCATTTTTCAATCAGGATGACCAATTAACGTATATTAGCTTGATTATTTGACGATAAGCAATAAGAATGATTTACATTGTTGTATACGTTGTTGACGGTCATTACATTTTTTCTTGTTATTTGAGATGTTAAAAGAGAATAGTTGCATGATTATACGTGCTCGCATCGGTTATTTTTGGTGAATCTTGCCATCTTTATTATCACGATTAACGATCGCTTGTCATCGTTTTAATACGAGTTCGTTGGCTCTTCGCAGTTGGCTACTACAGATTTCATCAATAACCGTAGTGATCGCTGAATATTTGGAAACAATGAATTATGAAAATGAATGTATTTTAATTAAGACTTGTCACAGTTAAAAAAAAATCAGGAATTCATATGCCAAATTTATGTACTCAAGATTTAATAAATTAATGTCAAAGATAGACGCGTTAAAATCGAAAGGAAATTTTATTCGCAAAGAAAACAAAGTTAAAGACTTCCCTTGAACCACATGGGCAAAAGAATCTAGAAAGGAAAATCTGCTTTGTGTCGGAAGTGCATCCAGAATGTATAAAATCGAAGCAGAAACGTGTTTGACACGGGACATCGCGTCGCTAAAATATTCATACAAGACAATGCTCGATGAATATTCAAGCGTGAATAAACGATGTTAATCCTCGACGAGTATAACGCATTTTACACCCTTTTATTCGTGTCAAAAGTTAAATCTCAAAGGTTCTAATATGCCAATTAATTCGCACCTTTGGATCAACAGAATCGCAACGAAACGATTACATTGCATAATCTCAACAAGCTTGTCACTTCGATCTTCTACTGTTTTCCAGGGACATTTACTTATTTAACAAAGATGTCGAAATAGTTGCAGCGTTTAATCGATTGCTTATCAATCATATAATTAACGATGCTCGAGGCTTTCAATTAAATCTCTCGAGTTCTTATAAAAGTATTTTCACTTTTACGTACACCTGCGTTCAAAAGCATGAGGATACTTCAAATTTTCAGTGCAATTATCCAGTATAATTTTTATTTCATATGAAAGGTAAAATATTTATTAAATTATTTCTCGCATATTTCCTCTGAAGTGATACGAATAAAATATGTAAAATTTAGTAATATTTATTATAGTTAAGCAAAAACACCGTAATACTTTTGAACAGCGATATATCTTGTATCTTCGTACCCCTCGATCATCGTCGAATAATTTACATTTTTTCCCAATTAATTTTCCTATTAATTCTGGAATTTTATCAGCAAACATGTCACGTGGCTATATTCAACATTTCATTTAACTACATAATATGTTATGCCATGAAGAAATACATCGGCATGAATTTTCTTTTTCCTTTCGGATATTTATCCATATTCAGTTCGACTTTTCAACTGGCAGGCGTAATGAAGTCAATGCCATTGTTATTAAGTGGTTGCAACAGCGTTGTTTGTCCCCATAAATCTCGCCAACTTTTTGCAACCGTTAAACCCGCAAAAATCGGACGGCGTGCGAAGCACCGTTAAAGCACGATCTGTTGCGCAACACGAAAAACGCCCCAGTGAAAGAAGACGAAGAAGAAAAAAGGAAAGAGGCTGGTTTCGAAATTTCACCAAAATCAATTTGTTATGCATAACAGAGCGGTGGTCGGCTGACGACGGTATGTCACGCGTGAAATTCGATATCCGTCGGGCAGACCGCGGATCACGAGATCGAGAACGAGATGTGTAAAAGGAAAAAAAAAGAAAAATAAAGCGAAAAAAGGGGAGAAAAGAGGGGAAAAAATCGAAAGAAACGCAAAAAGGAACAAAAAGTTCGAGACGTGAGAAAGAGAGACGAGGACAGAAGTGTCTACACGAATCTCACGTTTGTGACATAATCGCGCGAAAACGAGCTGCGTGCTGATCCTTCTTTTTCTCTGGTCGGTGTACGCTTGCCATGAATGGTTGCGACCGACTCGCCTCGTTTCGTGGAAAAAAATATCTTTTTGATAACGACGGAGCCAGTTTCAATTAAACTCGAATGGCAGCAACGAATTGGAACGGGTTCAATGTGAAACTTCGTTTCTTCGTTTTGTCTTCGGCCAGTGTGCTAATTGGTACGATTGCGTGTTTCGTGACAATATTTTTAGACACCGAAGGATTGACTTTTTGTCGATACAGGGTGTTCAAAAATAAGGATCAAGAATTTCATGGCTACACCGAGAGGAGCAAAAGTGCTGAATTTATAAGAATTAACAGATCTTAAAACGTAAGGTCGATGTTTCAAGACTGTTTTGTTTTTTTCTTAACATTATACATTCGTAGAAAAATTGAATTGCTTTCACTAACTATGAATATAGATTCGTGTCGCCATGCAAAAAAAAGACTGTTCCTGCTATATGTGTTTGGATAAGTTTCGAAAAACGTCGCATGTCCATACCAAATTCGTGCATGGGTGTGGCTAATGAAACGCGAGGACAGTGGCGTTGAAAGTGGTTCTTATAGATGATCCAGATGTAACAAATATCACTTTCCCTCGCACGCTGCTGAATCTTATTTTGCGTGTCAGCGTCCAATCTCGTTTCTTTAACATCTAGTCTCTTTCTTGTCTGATAAATATTCCAAAGAATAATAGGACATTTGCAAATCTTTTTTTAATTCAACGCTTTCACTCGTTTGTAAGAATGAATAGCATAATTATGATACAATGTTCGTGTATCGATACAATTATCGTGTTTCATACGACGTAACCTGTTATGCGAGTATAATTACATGTTGTAAAAATTACTAAAAGGAATCCATCATCGGACTTGTAATTGATTTGCTTACGTATTACCAAATTTCGACTAAACCAGTTTCCATGTCCTCCTTTTTATACGTAATTTCAAAGAAAAAAATGAAAATTAAAATGTAATTAAAATTATATAATTTTAATGACATATGTCGCCAAACTCTTACGCGACGTACTTTGGTAATTTCTCTCTATTAACATAATTCCTGAATGTAATTCGTTTTTTAAATATTTATTGTACATAATGTTTGAAGGTATAAACGAAGTATTGATAAACGAGACATATCGAAGAATGATAGAAAATTTTAACTATAAGGATGCTATACCTTTACAAGGGAACTGGTAATAGGAAGTAATTTTTACTGTCACGGCCAATTACAAAAATACGTGAAAGTTCGTGATTAACTATATTATGGAGACAAAGATTTCGTTTCACCTAACAGCATCGTGTCGTGCTGATTGTGCGACGAAATCAACAATCACGTGGAAAGGAAGGCGGAACTTCTTACGGGCAGTTCTTTTTATTTGTAAGCGTTACTATCGCAAAATCTGCCTTACAACCAAGCCAGTTTTATGAAAGTATACCTTAGGAAATGTGAACTGCGAAATTCAAGGAACATAAGAAGACGACGTGGCAGTAGAATTGTGAAGAAACAAAGATCGATAGAAATGTAAAAAAAGTTACAAATAATATTACTTGTTATGTTGAAAATTGGTCGTCATACCTTTTATTCTTTTCTCTCTTTTTTTTCATTGCAATCATCTATGCATTTTACGTATTTTTCAGGATTCGAAGACTTTCAGAAGTCGTTGAAGAAGATTATTCCAACACTTCAGTTCGTGGTTTCCGTGGACGATCCTGGAAAAACACTAAGCACTTCCGGTACAGTTCGTCAGGAGATCACCGCTCGTTTGATCGGAGTTTTGAAAGAGGCAATTATTTATCCATACTATCCGTCAGTTTAACGATATTCTGCAGTTCTCTCTCTAAAGGATTTTGATCGATTTCCACAGGTTGATGGAGTCGAGTTAAACATGACTGCGGGATCAAAGGAACGTTTGGTTCACTTTGTAAAGGGTTTGAAAGACGAATTGGTGAGAAAATCATACGATAAGAGAATATTCCTGGTTCTACCCACAAAATCAGAGGAATTGGCTAAACAATTCGATCTGAAAGAACTGACTAAGTGAGAACTTTTCTATTTCGTTTAATCAATCTATCTAACATTAACAAATATTTCTAAGAGTAGTAGATACTTAATACTTCGCATTAAATTATGGTTTGCTAGAACCAAACAAGAATCGGCCTTTTTCAAGATTAGTTTCCCTTTCACGAATTTTAATAATTTCGATACTCTTTCTTTTACACAAGTAAATTCGTATATAAATAATTAACATATTACCTGTGTGCATAAAATGTTTCATAAAACGTTATAGCGATCATCCATCAGAAAAAGATCTCATTACGGCAATAAATATATTTAAAGGTGTAATCGTTATTCCCTACTTTTCTATAATTAAATACTACGACACTCTTCGACTTTCCATACCTTCTGATCTTCTGTCACAATCACTACCTTTTGTGCGTCAAAACGCGTTACAAAATCTCTGTAAACACCTAGACCAGACCTGAGCTAGACACATTCTACGAATCATGTACCGGGTACATTTAAGTTCATGAATTATTGGCCGACAAGTTAAGTAAAAACGGATTTAGTAAAAACTACTCATCCATGTTCGGTGTATCTGCCTAACCTTGTGCCAGTTGCCGGCTGGATAGATTGTTAGGAATGCAGCGACGAGTCGATGCACTACTTGATCGTACGATTGTCCGCGGATTTTCACGCGCCTTGCAATTAGCGGGATGGCCGTCAGACAGTCATCGTACCGTTCGGTATTTTTTCATTGAATATAGATAAGGGATCAGGTGCAAGGAACGAGACGACCGTGAATGCGAATGAGATCGAAACGACGACGAAAGTCATCCGCGTTGAAAAGATCGTGACACAGTGGGAACGTCATCGCGCGAAATGATCCGCTCTTTTGTACGCGTTTTATTGCTAACTAGATTCTGAGACGAAAAGTCTTTTCTGTTTTGAAAAGTATCAAGCAAATGCTTTCTTTGATTTTTTATAGACTCTATGGTAATCATTTCTCTGTAATCTTTAACTCGTATAATTTCTTTTCGTATCTCTCGCGAAGTAATAATAGAACTTTGAGAGTTTAAGGGTAGAGCTTCGCACACGTATCTGTATTTAAAACAATATTCCTTAGAAAAGTGCAAAAAGAAAAAGGATCGACCGATTTATTCATAGAGCTATGACAAAATATTCAAATTACAAACTTAAATAAGTAAGCGAATACATAAATGCTAGACAAACTATGCCCATAGTTCGCATATAATACATAGGATGTTTCATTGACTATGGATGACTTGAGAGTATTCGAAACGGTTCTTGAAATATAAATGAGATCGCTCTCAATGTGTTCTCTAGTTGACACTTTGAGGCAATTGTAATCAGCTTATGAGATAAGCAGCACGTTCTATGGGATAATTACGTTGTTTCGAAACACGAATATGATTCATAGAATTTAATAAATCGAATGACGATCATTTATCTAATTTTTCCTTCTTGCTTTTTTTTCTTTTACATCCGTAAACATATTGATGCAAATAACGATGAGAGTTCCGTGTTTTTCGCTGACAGATACGTGGATCTATTTACGGTCCCGACGCACTACTTGGTCGAAGATGACGAGGCCAATCACACTTTTCATCCGTCAAGATTGATGGGTCTCTTCGACATGTTTAACGCCGACAGTTTGATCGACTTAATCAGCGGTTTGGGCGCGCCCAAGAGAAAAATTCTGGTGTCAGTACCAGCCACTGCGTACAAGTTTACGCTAAAGGATCAGGACGATAATGCCCCAAGGGCGCCAACTGAGGAGATGCAACCGGTTACCATTGATCAGAAACAGGTGTGACATCAATGATTGTTGCGAACAAATTTTACTAACGCTCGACTGATAAATAGAACGTATGGAGATTATAATCATTGCGTACGATTAAACTTATCGGCTATTTTTTCAGTTATGCGATTTGATGAACAACGGAGAATGGACGGTGGAAAGGGACGAAGACCTTACTGCTCCTTATGCTTTCAAAGATAAAATGTGGATTGCTTTCGAAGATAGAATATCTCTATCTATAAAAGTAGGAACTTTTCACTTTTATTATAGAGTTTTGGTTTTAAGCATTTTGATAGATGGTTTTGCGACGAACTGTTCTTTTTCTTTTTTAAGGGAAAGTATGTACTGCTTCGAGATCTTCCTGGATTGGCTGTGCATAACGTAGACAATGACTTTAAAACTAATTGCGGGATGCCTCTTACACACGAGGTTCATCGATCGTTCTCGAATTTCAAGAGGAAGTCGAGAGCCGCTGTTTTGAACGCTTTGGAAGATGATCTACATGTAAATAAATATATTTATAATAATTATACTATATATTATATTATATTTTATGATGTTAGTTAATGTTTATCGGTTGAAGAATCAGAATGTTCATCAGTACGCCACCTTTTGGTGAAAGCTCAGATCACAGACTATGTACCAGTAGATGGCAATATTCAGTTAATTCCAAAGTTGTTTAAATTAATTTCAGTTTAGATCAAATTTAAAAATTAATAGAAGTAAATTGTTATTTCTGTACGCTTTATTAATAGTACACAATTAAGTATCAGTACTTCGTTTCTTTATTAGTACAAATGTTATAAAGTGTTCGATTAATTGTTAAATGATTTTTAATTTCAGCAAAAAGAGCTTGAGTACTCGACTAAAGTCAAGTCATCCGATTTTCGAGTTGTTCGCGTAGTAGACACCGAAGGACACATCAGAGTTGTTCGAGAAAACACGCAAACCGAATTTACTTGCTCTAGACAAGGATACTTTGTCCATCCTAAAAGTTGTAACAGGTAAATCACTATCCGCAGCGAATTAATCATTGCTCGAATATTGTTTCGCTTCTTGTTATAATGGAAATATCCTACTTGCCTCTATAGATTCTATCGATGTGTTAAATTCAACCAAGAAGTGGAAGATTACTCCGTATTCGAGTTCGACTGTCCAGCAGGTTTATCATTCGACGAGCGTACAGAAGTTTGTGTTTGGCCAGGCTCCATGCCTGAGGGATCGCCATGTCCTGGAAGTAGCGAAATTGCGCCAGTAACTCGAATAAGGTTCGAGTGTCCTTCCAAATCTGGCTACTATGCGGATCCCCAAAATCCCCGTTGGTTCTTCGCCTGCATCGACCTAGGTTTATATCTTGCGTTGAATAATTTTTCAATTTTGTTCGAGACATTTCATTAATTGAAGATTCTGATGACAGGAGGTCCTGAAATAATGGCTTACGAATTTCGTTGCCCGTTCGGTCTGATCTTCGACGAGCAAAAATTAATTTGCGAGTGGCCTTGGTTGGTAGCAGGCTACTCTGGTACTGGTTATACAAGATCTGAATATGACGGAGGGTATTATGGCACTGGAACTACCGCAGGTACTGGTGGATACTATACAGGAGCATTACCTCATGGTTACACGGGAACATCAGGAGGAGGAGGGTATACTATCGCTACTGGATCAGGATTTTCTGGAGCAGCTGGAGTTGGCCATGGATCGTCATTTGGACAAGGAACAGAATATACTGGAAGTGGGAAAGGAAAGGGATACAGTGGAAGTGGACAAGGAGCAGGATACACTGGATCAGGTGTAGCTGGTCATGGAACTTCATATGATGGTCAAGGAACTGGTGGTTACTCTGGAAGAACTGGAAGTGAATATTCCGGAGCAACTGGAGCTGGTCATGGAACCACATATAGTGGTCAAGGTTCTGGTGGTTACTCTGGAACCACTGGAAGTGGATACTCTGGAACAGGAGGTGCTGGTTATGGCACTAAATATACTGGCCAAGGATTTGGTGGACATTCTGGAACAACTGCAAGCGGATATTCTGGAACAGTAGGAGCTGGTCATGGAACCACATATAGTGGTCAAGGTTCTGGTGGTTACTCTGGAACCACTGGAAGTGGATACTCTGGAACAGGAGGTGCTGGTTATGGCACTAAATATACTGGCCAAGGATTTGGTGGACATTCTGGAACAACTGCAAGCGGATATTCTGGAACAGTAGGAGCTGGCCATGGAACCACATATAGTGATCATGGGTCTGGTGGATACTCTGGAACAACTGGAAGTGGATACTCTGGAACAGGAGGTGCTGGTTATGGCATTAAATATACCGGCCAAGGATTTGATGGACATTCTGGAACAACTGCAAGCGGATATTCTGGTACAGCTGGAGCTGGTCATGGAACTACATATAGTGGTCAAGGGTCTGATGGGCATTCTGAAACAACTGGAGGCGAGTACGCTGAAGCAGCAGGAGCTGACCATGGAACTTCATATACTGGACAAGGATTTACGGGAACAACTGGAAGTGGGTACTCCGGCGCAGGAGCAACTCAAACATCTGGTCATGGATATTCAGGAACTGGCACGAGCTATACTGGATCGACTGGTAAAGCAGGTTATGGAGGATCAACTGGCACAGGATATTCAGGAGGAACTGGTACGGGTCAAGTATCTACTGACACAGGATTTACTGGTGCAGGAATCATTGAACAAGCAGAGAAAAGTGGAACAACTGGTACAGGCTATACTGGATCCACGTATTCTGCTGCTGGATCTACTGGTGGAGGATATTCAGGGACAAAGGGAGGATCTATTGGTGGAAGATATCCAGGAACAAAAAGTGGTTCTAGTGGTGGAGGATATTCAGGCGCAACTGGGGGAACTACTGGAGGATATGCAGGGTCCGGTGGTATTCATGGTGGATCTACTGGCGAAGGATACGCGGGATCTACTGCTGGCGGATATACAGGAGCAGGAACAACTGGTGCTCACGCGGGATCTACTGCTGGCGGATATATAGTAGCAGGAACAACTGGTGCTCATGCGGGATCTACTGGAGGATATGCAGGGCCAGGTGGTATTCATGGTGGATCTACTGGCGGAGGATACACGGGATCTACTGCTGGCGGATATACAGGAGCAGGAACAACTGGTGCTCATGCGGGATCTACTGGAGGATATGCAGGGCCAGGTGGTATTCATGGTGGATCTACTGGCGGAGGATACGCGGGATCTACTGCTGGCGGATATACAGGAACAGGAACAACTGGTGCTCATGCGGGATCTACTGGAGGATATGCAGGGCCAGGTGGTATTCATGGCGGATCTACTGGCGGAGGATACGCGGGATCTACTGCTGGCGGATATACAGGAGCAGGAACAACTGGTGCTTATGCGGGATCTACTGGGGGATATGCAGGGCCAGGTGGTATTCATGGCGGATCTACTGGCGGAGGATACGCGGGATCTACTGCTGGCGGATATACAGGAGCAGGAACAACTGGTACTCATGCGGGATCTACTGGAGGATATGCAGGGCCAGGTGGTATTCATGGTGGATCTACTGGCGGAGGATACGCGGGATCTACTGCTGGCGGATATACAGGAGCAGGAACAACTGGTGCTCACGCGGGATCTACTGGAGGATATGTAGGGCCAGGTGGTATTCATGGTGGACCTACTGGCGGAGGATACGCGGGATCTACTACTGTCGGACATGCAGGACCAGGGAAAGCTGGTGCTCATGCAGGACCTATCGGAGGATATATAGGAACCTCAGGAGGTTACGGTGAATCTTCAATACCTGGTCAAACCATTACATTTGGTACTGGACAGTCACAAACACCAATTTATGTTTCTTCTGGCACAACTGGAGCTGAGTTAGACCATGGTGTAACCAGTATATATTCACAGACACGTAAGTTTATTCTACAAAACCATTTTATTTGTACTCGGACGAAATTAAAACATGTATATAATTTATTTTCATTTAACTTATAGCTGGGCCTATTATTGTGGAGAAACCTGAGAAACCAACCTGTCTCACGAACCTGTGTTATGGGTCTTCTCAACCATCAGGTGGTCAGACCCTCGTAACAGACGACTATGTTTCAAGCCATGGAGCTATTTCTGGAACAAATGTTTACCAAGGTACGACTGGATTTCCTGGAAGCTTGAATGTTACTTTTGGAAGCCACGTACCTTCCATTGGAGGCGTTACGTATCATGGAGGCGTCACACCCGCTGGTGGCTATACAGTGACAGCAGGTACAGGTGCTATCGTGACAGGACACGGTATTCAAGGATCGATCATCACTGGAGGCTCCACTCCAGGAACGCTCATTACCCATGGAGCTACCCCTGGCGCAATCTTCACAGGTTCTTCTGACCAAGGCACCATAATAAGTGGAGGAAGCCATCCAGGATATACGAAGACTGGTCTAAGTTCACCTGGCTATGTAATTAGTGGCGGAGTCAAGACCGTATTCCCTGGTTCAGGCAGTTCTGGAACGACAGTTTACGGAACACCTTCACCTGGTGTCATAGTAACTGGAACACCTTCACCTGGTGTCGTTGTAACTGGAACACCCTCACCTGGAACTATTATAAAGGGTCAATCGAGTCCTGGAATAATTCTTACAGGACAAACAGTTCCTGGAGTGTCTATTGGGGGATCTATTGTGCCAGGAACAGTCATTGGATCAGGTTTTCCAACACATCCAGGGGCTGTTACTCCAGGATCTCCATTTGGAACTAAGATTGGAACCACACCATCGACTTATGTCACCGGCTACAAAACTAACGAATACCATGACAACGGAGGACGTGGTACCATTAGATTTAACAATGGCGATGTGACCACCAAGTACACAGAAAATGATATTCCAGATTATAGACCAACTGGTGGCAATACTTTGCCAGATACTCTTATTCCAGGAAGCAAAGGTATTCCCGGTGTATCGATATCTAGTGGTTTCACTAAGACTGGACCTACCAAGACAGGATTTACCACTGCTACTTTAGGTGCTGGTGGTAGTTACGTAATTAGCACTGGAAAAACTAGCCCCCCACCTAATCCTGACCATATTGGCGCCAAAGCTTTCGAAGGCAACGTGGCGGGATACCCGAAATCATCTACCGAGAGCAGTGCCAAGACATATTCAGGAACATTCTCAACTTATGGTCCAGGCTTCAGTCAGGGACCTTCTAAGGGCACTGGATATTCCTATCCCACACCTAGCATTCCATTTGATACAGGAGTGACGAAGAATTTGCCTATTTCTTCGACAGAGAGTGGCATCTTTAGTGGAACTACTCCAACGCCGTTCTTGAAGGTTGAAGTGCATAATACACCAAAATTCGGTGAGGCCGGATTCACCAGTTCACCTGCAGTTGTGAATACGTATCAGAAACCAAGTGGCTTTACGCGTGCACCATCTCCAACTGGAACACCCGTGCTTTATACCACTGGTCCATTGGAAAATTACAAGACGACTGTCTTTGAAGCGGCTAAAGTCCCAGTTAAAATCTCTACTATTCACCCAGTGATAGATACTGGATATCAGACTGTGATATCGTCGACACCCTTGCCTGTAACTATAAGTCAAGATAAATTTGGCATTCAGACCAGTCCTCAGTTTAGTTTTGGAACAAAGACTTCTCAACCTGGTATATTCGGAGATCGAGGTCACGTTTCTAGCACGACACCAACGACTATATTTAAAATATCATCGAAGTATCCCTCTGGAGAACCACAAGTATGATTCTTTACAATTTTCGTACATAAAAATGTAATTCTCTTGTTATATGATTTATTGTAATTCTACGGATGGAATTTTTAGTATGATTATGGACCTACCACTCCATCATCTGGTTCTGGATACTTTACAACTTCGAAGAGCGTGTTTGAACATGTGACACCGTCTGGAATCTCAGAGTCGCCGAAACCACAGGTGAGATTTTAATAATAATTATATTAAATCACTGATTACTAATTATCAATATTTATTTAAAAAATATTTCCATTTCAGACTCAGTATATACCTGGCGAATCTATTTCGCCAGCCATTGGAGTAACTTACAGAAAACCATTCCCATTACCTGGCGTCACCTATCAACAAGAATTCACACCAGCATCTGTCAAATCGTATACCACTGCTCCATCGGGCATAGGATCAGGTCCCGGCTACAAAGGATCGCCTACGAACATAGCAATTCCCAGAGATGAAGTCGGAAAGCTCGTTACAAATTACAACAGAGGCACTACGAAATATGTTCCAAACCAATACGACGTTTACACAACAGGATCCGCAGCAGGAGTCGATTACTACCAGTCCCAGTCGAAGTTCAAACAGGGTTACGATTCATCGACACCATCCTCGGTTCCTAGAACACAGTCTCCTCTCACAGTGACGACTTACTCCGGAGGATACTCGAAACCATCTTCAGGTATCACGTATCAGACCACTGCCAAGTCTACAGCCGTAGGTAAACCCAAAGTGATTGTGAAGTGGAGCGATCTGCACCCTCTTCTCCTTGGAAAATTAGGAGCAGAGTGTACCTGCAGAGGAGATCCTTTCGCTAATCTCAGAGGTCCTGGCTCCAAGTTGATCAACTCGTCAAAGGGCAAAGTCGACTTGTCTAATTATGACGAGTCGGAGATTTATGTAGATCTTGAGAAGGAAGGATCCTACGAAGATCAAGATTACCAAGTGACCAACTACGAATCGTCTTCGAAACAACCAGTTAAAATCTATAATGAACTTTCGAAAGCTCTAGGAGCTACAAGCATTCAAGTTCAAGAAAAGCCATCGTCCACGTACTTACCAAGCGTCACTCCTTCCGTGGGAATAGGAGGTCGCACTTCGAGCCTTTCAGGTCATGGATTAACTGCCAATTTCAGATCTGGAAAGAGTCTGAGCAACGTTGGATCTCCTATCAACTCGATTGGAGGTGGTAAAGGTTTAGCTTCCACTGTGGACCATTCTGTCATTGGTCCTATTGATGGTTCTGTCAAGAGTTCTACTGACGATTCTGTCGTTAATCCAATCGATCGTTCTGGAGAGTATGAGGATAGTGTATCGGAAGAGATTATCGATGGAGCTACCAATTGCGCCAGACCAGGTCTGTTCAGACACCCTAATTTCTGCAACAAGTTCTATGCCTGCCATTGGGATGAGTGGAAGAAGAAGTTCACGCTTCACACGTTCAACTGCCCCGTGCATTTAACCTTTGACAATGGCGCGGGTGCTTGCAACTGGCCTAGCATGGGCCCCGCTTGTCAAGACAATAACTTGTTAGTTTAGATGGTTCACTGTTGTTGGGGAGGACTTATGGATCTCGCATACCGCGGTCTTCTCGTGACACCTTCATTTTTTAAAAATTGGAGATGGAAATTTGAACGCAGAGAGTTCTTATTATAAAAGTTACTGAAAAATAATTCTATGAATTTTGTAAAATTTTTTATATAATCTTAGATTAATTTGCAACGTTTGAATTTTATACAATCTTTATATATTTATTAGTCTTCTGATGTAATTCTAGATTTCTATTACGTTTTATACAACAACCATTATTTTATAAAGCATCGCAGATTGCAATTATCAGTGTACACACTTTCAGCATTATTTGTAGAATATTAGTCACACAAAAGTAATAACACGAAGTTTAAAAATATTGTTTTAATTTTAAACGTTCAAGTTATGTGGCAAAGCATACAGAGCATGTGAGGTAACATTTAATTATAACGTAGTAACGGTATACGCTCAGTTTCTTTTTAAACTGAAAGACGTGAAACGAGTATAAGAGAATGCTTTTCCCGAGGTAACGAGAATGGAGACAAGGAGGAAGAAAGATCCAAGGCGATCGAGGTACCGCGATGCGAAAGCACACTGTCCAGAGTGAAAGTCAAGCTGCACTCGCCTATTCGAATCGCCCGAAAGAAGTCGATAGTGTGTGCGATTCCATGTCCAAGACGAATTATTGTATATAACGTGCCTTACTCTTCTAAATTTGTAAATAACGACGAATTACCTTTAAAAAGAAGAAGATATGGAAAAAGTTTAAAAAGTTACAGAAAAGAAATTTTATTTAAATATGACGAAAGAAAAATGTGAAAATCTCAAACTGACGAAGCAAGAAATTGGTTCCAAAAAAATGATGAAGACATATTTTCAATCAATTGATATTATCGTTTCTGTTGATCGTCGTTGACCTGTTGCTTTGATCGAATTTTTTTTCTTTTTTTATAATTGTGTCATTGGCGATTTATATTTGTATATATATATATTTTAGATATCGATAACACGATTTGCATAATTGACGTATCCCTTGAATTCGTTCACTTTCTTTTCCAGATTTTTCGTGTTTCCTGTTTAATACAGGGAAGTTAATTTTGAATATTCTTTGCGCACTACTTAAGCTTGCCTTGATTCTGTGTTCATCTCGTTCCTATCTCTATTTACAATCTTTCCTCTTCTTCCCGATGCAATTATTATTTATTTGCCGCTTGTTACTATTGTACTAGAAGTTAAGCGTATATTACGACAAAAATCCTTGAGGCATCAACGATCGTTTCTCTGCGTCGATAAGAATTTCTTTTTATTATCTGTTTTGCACACTTAGGTCGGAGCTTCGATAATCGTGCCATTTTATCGTGGTTGTCTAATGTAATATTATGAACTTAGAATAAATATGATAATTGTACAAAATATGATAGAAAATAATTCCAAACTAAATTTTTCCTGGATTCAACCACTTTCCGGATCTACTTTCCTTTTATCTTTTAACTATTGTTGTATCTATATTCTAATTCGTTACGTTATTAAATAAGAAAAAGAACGCGTTTGTCATTTGTTGATACGGCCTGAGGCTAAACTTTCGTTTGTTCTATATACGAGAGGTGTGGTCACCTTCCACTTAAAAATGAAAACATTCACAGTGACCTTTCGAATGAAATTTTCCATAAAAATTAGTTATATAACAACTTTTAAATGAATTGAATTATCATATTATTTACATTCTTCGTGGCTAATTGCTTTTGCAACTGACAGTCTCGCCATGATCTTATTACACACGTGTAAAAAATTAAACGTGATAATCCTTGATGATGAAACATTTGCAATAATCAAGCACAGCAACGCTATATCCTATAACCTAGGTAGATAGAAAATTGTGTCAACCAGACAGCCATAATTCATACTCAACGAAGGGCATTGAGTAGATAGATAATAACGAATTCTATGCCGGATTATCCTTTCTCTTTTTCTTTGATTAAATTAAGAAAGCCTTTTAAGGAACGTGGGAGGGCAGTAGTCGTGGCAGAAGTGGCTTAATTCGTTCACAAAGTTCAACGTGTGACTCTAATTGATAGTTTCAATAGATGACTCGTTAGCATAGAAAGCAGTTTGCTAAATGAAAAAAGAATGTGGCCATAAAATCCAGTTTCTCTGCGTTAACCGCAATTGATGCGATGATGAACTACGATCACACCTAGTTGCATGATTTTCACCACTTATACCGATTCGCCTTTTCAGTGTTTAATGGCCAGATCAACATCAAATTTCCAGTTTATGAGAGAAATCAACCACGATGGAAATATCTTATGATATACACAAACGATATCTATTTTTCTCCACAATTAATCAGAGAGAATAGCGAGAATTGTGCGATGATTCTGATGTGTAAAATTCTACCACTTATTGTGCGGTTGAGAAATTGAAAGTATAAAATAACTGAATTATAATTTTAAAACAATTATATATATATAATTCAGTTATATATATATATATATATATATGTAAGTAGTTAAATAATTATCGTATCATGTGCGAGCGAATATATCATTCTTCGGAATTATACGAATGTAATATTGTTCTCTTCAGAGATTGATATTCGAGTCGATCTTTGTAACTTTAAAGATGTCCCATTTCCCATAAAAAGAAATGGAGAGTTTGTGGAGGAGGAGGAATGAAAATGGAGGTCAGTGGAAGTAAACTCTGTCTCCAGTGACCCACTGATACATTTCCATCGGTTTCATAAGTGGGTAACGCGGTACACAAACACATTAATTTCATTTTATTCCTTATCTGTGATACAATTGTTTAAGAAATGCAAAAAAATATTCGCCTTTCTTCACAGAGAATTTTTTCGTTTATTAACTTCTTCTATTTCGTCGAATTCAGATTCTTGGTAAATTTAATTTACGTAATAGTAGTGATCAGTACGTGTCAGATAGTGTATTTGTTATATAACAAGTGTCGTTATTGAGAACAAAAGAAAGAAAGTTTTTCAAAAAAGGAAGAAGGAGAGCACGAAATGCTTGTAATTTGTAGAATTTCCCTTAACAACGAGCTCCCATATGAGCTACTAGCTTCGTGATCACCATAATCATAACTTCATGCTTTTGGGTCCTTTCTATGTAATTCATGGATTGCGCAAAACTTGCACATTCTCTCAGAGAAAGAGCAGTTGTTTGACGAGATATGGCGAAGCATAATATTCTTTCGACATATTTGTCAACCACGTAATATTAATGAATTAGCATGACCAATGCTTGTTTATTTCACGATGTCGAGAATTTATAATTTTATTCTTATTTCTGTAAAACTTTAACAATATAACTGCAGCTCTTTGGTAACATTTGTAAAAATTCAAGCAATTTATTAAAAAAAAAAAAAGGAAAGTTATGTGGTTATAAATAACGTAGTTATAAATTCCTGTATTTCTATTCTATTGAGGAATTTATTAATTTCTATCATAGAATGTAGTAAGATTATACGTATGTTTGAAAGCGCTAATGATCGCGACCAAGTTGTTTTAAAGAATCGGGAGTACTTTCAGAAACGTGTAGAACCAGTGTACGCAACGTGGAACCAAGGAATACGTAGTTTGAAAGGAATACATAACTAATAAACGAAATAACGCGAACCGAAAGCCAAAGTGAAAGTTATTTTTAATGACACATAGAAATCGATATATCGTAGGCGCTAGAACTTTATTCTGATGGAAGATTAGCCACGCCAATTTTTGCATAAATTTCCATACAATTTTAAATAGGGAAATGTTTCAAGAATGGTTGTCCAGTGGTATGCAATAAATTATTCGCTAATTGCATAGGCGCATATACAAGAATGGAATTGAATAACCAATGTTCACGGAATTGAAGCACCGATTTACAGTGGCGTCGAGGAAGTGACCGAATTGCTAGAATTCAAACGACGTTACTGTATGTCAGAAGAGAAAATTCATTTCTATTCGCTTTCAGTCTACCTATAGAATTTTCTAAGTAATTAAGAATGAGCAACGAATCTTGTGCATAATTGAGATAATGCATACTAAACAAACGTTACCTCTAAATTGAAATGTCGCTTGCAAGCCCAGGAACATGGTCGACCGAAGAAGAAATTTATTTATTGATTATGTACACCAGTTTGAAACCAAGACTAGTCGAATAACTAGGCACTTTTTTGTATCAAATGTCATCCATTGTATATTTCAGTCCAATAATTTTTATAATAATATAATTACTGTGATAACAGGCGTATGTAAATATTAAAAAATACTGACATTACACTTGATTTAAAAGAAAAAGTTTGGAAATTCTAAGGAACTAAAAATTTTACCATTTCTAATTTTCTAATATTTCTCTCTTTATATTATTTAATATTTTTTTTTAATTAAGGCTAATTACCATAGTAATAAACGCCAGATTTCCATCTCCAGGTCTACTTAACTTCGTATCGGAAAGCTTGCCAAACCGGCCTTCCAGTAATCCGACTGTCACTATCTACGCTCGGTTGTCCCTAACTGAAGTTAGCAGAGAGTGAGAAAGAGAGAGGTGGGGACTTAAGATCGAAGCACTTGACACGAGGAAAAGAAAGGAACGAGACGAGAGAGCACAGATATTGGAGGTGGCGTCAAGACCAAACTGTCCGGGCTCCAAGGTAATATAAAGGCGTACGTCGACTTCACCTGGTTCAACTTACCTGGGACATCGAACAGCTGCGTTGCCCAGCGCGATTGAGAACGTTCGCCACTGCCACACCACTTTCTACCATCATGTGAGTCCCTTTAAGTGCTCGCTTTTTAAACCGCTTCTAGTTCCTTAATACTGTAAAGTTATTAAATTAGAATTTTGTTGGTATTTTTGATCGATTAACAACGTGGATGTTTTCTGAATAATTTATATTCAGTTATTTATACAATTCTGTTTCTAATTGATCAAATAAAGGGATAGTAAGTTTGTAGTTATAGAATTTGAATATGTTGATTAATATACCCTTTTTTTTCTTTTTTTTTTATATTATACTAGTATACCAATGACGAAGGATTTATTAAGAAAACCTAAAACGGACTTTGAAGAAGCTAATTTTTCGATGCGATAAAATTCCTGTAATTTTTAGTTCGATATTCCTTTAACTGTTCTGTAATAAATCTGTTGTTTCAAATGATAAATCTTAGTATTTAATGCTGTTACTTAAATTTGGAATATTTTAAAGTTTAAGCCAAGAATCATTCTTTTGAGTTGTTTGAATATTTAATTTAGGAGCAATCACAAGTTTAAAAAAGTATTTCAATATTTAAGTACTTATTCATATATAATATCCATATATTATCCATATATAGCATTTTTAATTTAATATAAAGATTCGAATAGTCTCGACTGTCTTTAGAAAAATAGTTTATCAAAGTTATAACGCAATAAGACGACAATAATGACGATGAATATACCTTACTCTAGGAATAAGAATAATTTACATGTCGTTAGCGTATTTGATTTCATGCGTCGAAGTCGTATTTCAACCTTTCATATAATGAGATGATTGTTAGTATTTTTCGTTTTCGTTTATTGGAATGAACACTGACACAAGATGAGTGAAGTACGTCAAGAAGATCGTTCCGCATTCAGCCGTACATACATTATCTCATTAATTTATACTCCGTTATAAATGGATCACGTTGCGTATTACATTATGATGTATGCAGATCCGTTACGTAAGATGAGCAACATTACGTCCTAACACGATTTCAAGATTTATATAAATCATAAGTCTTCGTATTGCATTGCATTGCATTGCATTGCATTGCAATTGCAAATACATTTAAACGTTCTGTAGAGAACTTGAGAGAAAAAAGAAATAATAATAAGAAATAATAAAGTAGTTCACCTATAAAATTATGCAAAATATTAGCAACCTAGAACAAGAGTAAGATATAATAGCTAAAAAAATTCTTTTGTAGCAAAATTTAAATACCCAAGTAATTATCTCCTCAATTATCCACACAAGTTCACAGCTGTAGGTATTGTTCAGTCATCATGTTCCCAAACACATAAAAACCTAAATGGTTTCTACGTAAAGAATTGATCGAAATCGTTTCCGCGAACTACAATAAAATTCCGTAACGTAATATCGATGATCACGTAACAATAGTCTGGTACAGTATATTTTCATAAAATGGGCAAAATTGAGCCAGAGAATTGAATATACACGAGCAAATTGTCTTTTCATATAAACTTAGTATGGAATATATTATTAAATTATTTATAAATATAGATTGTTAGTAAACAGATCATTAATTAAATCTTTTATAAAAGTTGAGTTGTATAAATTGATTTCTCTGGTTTCATATAGATTCTTATAGATGCAATGTATTAGCGTAATTGTTAAAATATATCATGAAGTCACGAATTGTCCCGTTTATTGTTATTCCGGTTAACGTGGGCGACAGAAACGTGTCGCACGTGAGATCCTCGCCTTGAAGCCCGTGAAAGTGAAAGGATTTCTGATTTTATCTTGCACAAGTAAATGCGATTCAGGGGTTAAAAGTGCATTTCGATCGTTATGTACGCTCTAAACCATGCAATTTATTTTTATCCTTTATCTAGACTTACTATTAACGTGTTCGAACTAATTGAGAAATACTCCAGTATTACTTTCCAATTATGATAACTCAGATAACGAATTGTTTTTATTTGCATACTAATTAATACGAAACATTATTCTTAAAAAGTCGTTTTTTTGGTACAAGTCTTCATGTTTGTTAGTCTTGTGATCTCGGTAACTTAACAAAGTTAAAATGTTACTAATTAAACCTCAGCTATAGACATTCGTATCCGAGACATGACTAAATTTATATTTTAGGAACTTTGGAAAAAGGAGTCTTAATAACAAGTATTTAATATTGAATTTTACTTCTATAAAACAGTGATTTAATAATTCAATGAAAAAAATCGCCAAATAGTCTGAGACATTATACGTCTATAGTAATGACAAAAATACAGGTGTCTTTAGTTGGATGAAAAATTAAAATTTCGTGCTTAAATGGAGGATAATGAATATTTAAATGATGAATATTTAGAGCAGTCCAGACTATTGAAAATCAAACAAGAAACGATAGAACAGAAGAAAATTGAAGATAATGTTGATGTAACAAAACTGCAAAACGCGACTTTCTCTCGATACAAAGTAGAAAGTTCAATGCGATTGGCGTGGTAGATTGCGCTTGACAAAATGAATGTTTCTTTTTGCTTTCGTCGCACGAGTTATGCGATTAATAGAGCGAGACCAGAAGCCGTGGTAAATTTTCCGCTCCATTTAATAAATCACCATCATATAAAATTACCATACGCTAACATAACAATAATCTATTTTCCACTCTTCATTAGAATTCTAATATAAACTACCTGAATAAATTGTGTGCTTAAAAAATTCTGACCTGATTAACATTCTACGAACGTTGCTTTTGTCTCTGATATTATTCAATATCAAGAGTCTAATAAATCCCATTCAACTTTGTTTGCTCCAAATATGAGTTCTCAGGATTTCGCTGGGAATATCTGGTGCAAGGCAGAAAGTAACGATTTCACTAAAGAGATAACTGAAACCGGTACGTCCGAAAACGAAAGCAGTCAGAGATAGGGAATGATCAAGTGAAATAAGAATAAAAAAAGAAAAATGGAAAAGGTGAAAAAGGTGAAGCGAGCGGAGAAGTAGCCGTGAGCAGTGAAAGTCACAAATCGGGTTGAACTTTGCCGAGAATGGTCAGGCTGGTTATTTAATGCGAGCCAAACGAAAAAAAAAAAAAAAAAAAGAAAACAAACGAGACGAAATTATAAAAATCCTCGAACGCCCACTTGAACTCTTACGCAAGAACGAGTCGTTGGTTTATTTTTCTACTGTAGCGATATTAGTGCGCGACTTCCATAATTACTTTTCAGCTTCCCTTTCTTTCAACTTGAATGTTTTCATGAAATATTCCGAATAATTCGATGAGATTCGAAGATGTCAATGTTCAAAGATACTAATTTTTTCAATTTTGTTTAATCTCTTCTTTGATGACTCTATGTCTAATCTAGTTTATGTAACTGGATAATCAATGGAAAATTTTAATAGTCTACATCATTATACATAGCAATTAGCTACAATGAGTTACTAACATACGTTTTATCAATTAAATAGATCCTTCCACTGCATTGAAATAATTAATTCGTATTTTTTTAACAAACAATGATTTCTTAGTCTACTTATTTTCTTATACCTTCGAGTTTTTATTATTATCAACGTTACGCGGTATTGAATTTGTTATAATGAGTGAGTCATAAATAGATAACGTTTTTACTGCATTCGTTACGAACTACGAAAGTTCCCATTTCTTTGGCCTGTCTTGGTCGCAATTCCTATCTCATACTTATTGTTAGACATTACTATATTACATATCATATATCCTCTTCCTTAGTGAGTCATAAATAATTATCTATAATTGCATTGAATGCATTGAAACACGGCGAAGAATTGTCATTAGTCTACAAGCTGTTCATGGATATGGAAAATAAAATGTAATTGGGTCACGACGTTAATGCGGACACTTATAATTTTATAAAAAATTCTGTTGTAGGGTGGTGTGGTTGGTGATGTTCCTAGCAGTATCCATCCTGACGGAGGCAGCCATACCGGATCCACCAACTTCCGGTATCACGACCGTCGGCTCGTTAAAAATAGGAACAGCTGCTGATTGTTCTGGTGTTGTTGCTTTCTCGGCTACCCAGGCTTCTGTCGATGTGAGTCTAATTTTTAAACGAGTTTCAAATAAAAATACGGTCTGGATATTTCAACGCAATAAATATAGAAATATTCGTAGAATCTTAAATGACAGCAGAATTAACTGAACTATTTGGAGAACTTCAATGGAATGTTGAAACAACATTCATCTAAATTAAAATGAAATTTCGTAGTTTCTAATTTACATAATAACTTGTGTCAATATACACTTGTCAACTTATCACTGTGTCAACATTTATACTTGAGTTATAGCAATTTGAACGAAAAATTAAAAGCTGTCGCAAATTATTCACAATGTTTATAAAATGTAATAACGTTTAAAGACAGTAATTCTTGAAATATTATCTCATCCATTAGCATGCCAAAGTCGTATTCGCCGAGACATTGGTCGACAAAGGCGTGGGTTACGTCGCCCAAACAGGAATTTTCATCACTCATTGCCCGGGCTTGTATCAGTTCAGCTTCGCCGGATATGGCAGCACCGACCTTCGGCTCACTCTGAAAAAGAAACTGAATAATTCCGATAGCTGGAGACCCGTGGTCAGCACTGGTGCAGGAGGTGGTGCTAATTTGGTCTTATTGGACGTCGAAGCTGGAGATCATCTCGCTGTTTTCGTCGATGCAGGAAAAATATCGGATGGCGTCACGTTCTCCGGATACCGAATAGCCAAAAAATAATCGACCAGAATTCAGATAATTCAACCATGAAACAATAATCGTTTCCTTAAGTAGACAATTTGAAAAGTTCGGAATTATCGATATGAATCCAGTCAAGACGAAACTGGACCAAATTTTTGACAAATCAATGGCAAATTATACGACGACGTGGAACTGTTCATCCAAAAGCTTCGACAATCAGCAGATAAATTGAAATACTCCGAAGTTAATTATTAATATCTTTGGAAGAATTTGAAATGGATCTGATACTAAAAAGTACAAAATCGAGACTCGTAGTCTTTGATGAATTGGAACTAAAAGTTTGAATTCGTTACCCTGAATGAGCTTTTCTAAATGATGAAATTTTGGATTTGACGACGTTCCTAATTGGGAAACGTTCAATCAGAGCGATTTTAATCTTCTCCATGAACTTAACGCTCTGTGATAGCTCTTTCTCTACGTCTCTATTATTCGAGGTCTCGCAATTTTACTGATCTCCTACTTTAAACATTTAAGATCGCATCGGCACGGATCATTAAAATTGCAAGGCTGACAAACTCAATTGGTACACTATCTTCGACATTCCTTTCTTCTGTATCTTTTTCTCCTCATTCTTTTCTTCACCTTTTTTTGAACTTTTCTTCGCTTTGTCTATCTCTATCCTATTCTTTGATACGAATTTCTTTTCGAATTGCACACTCTGTTTCTCACTTTAATTAACACTTCTCTCTTTTCTTCTGTAGAAACGATCTTTCTATCCTGACGCTACGATCCGATACTCTATTTCCATTTCATTTTCTTCGTGATCCTGTTTTTGTCTCTTTTCTTTAGCATGCTACTGCTCTAAATTTTTAATTTCTTTCTTTCTTTCTTTACCAAACTATTCTATCTTTATTTTCATATTTTTCTCAAGTACCTGTCAGTATTACAAAGTCAAAATTTGTTGATCTTGCCATAAATTGCTTTCCGTTTATTTCTTACGATATAGATAAAGCTACTTCTTCTTGTTTTCTGTCTGAAATCTATCCTGCCTCGCATATCTCTTCTCGTATATGTTTTACTTTCTCTTACAATGCTGCAATTATAAATAGTAGATTATTATAACTAGTCCCTGCTCTCTTTGAAATTTTACTCTTTTAATGACGGTCTTTCTCTGCAATTTTCATATCTCTTTTCTGTTTCCCTACTGTACTATCCCCGCTGTATTTCAGTTAGTAATTTTATCCCTTTTTACGTAAACTCCAGAATACTGAAGTACCTGAAATTTAATAAATTATAGCACTTTACCATGTTTCCTGGGTGCTACTTTATTTTTCTCCAATTTCTCTGATGATTTATTTTTGTAAAATATATCTATTTTCGTACTATCACTATTTTTATCTCCTTCTGTAATCGTATTGTCTTAGAGTTATTTCCATTCTCTCCTTGTAGCCTCGTTCTGCTCTGTTCTCTCTGTATGCCTTTACTTTTTTCCGTGTATCTTATTTCGTTGTACTCTAATATAAAAATTGTTTTCCTAATTATGTTCTTTCTTTTGTTTTCTACTCTGATCTATTAAGTTTGTGACATATTCTATTTTTATTACATGTTATTTAATTTCTTTTTCAATTCTATATCTTTCTAAGTTCTATCAGCTTCCAACATTGTCTTCTCAGTTTCTTCTGTCTTTTCTCCTCTTTCTGAAGTTATTTTCTTATATTGAATACTATTATACTTCACTATATATCTTTTTTTTCTATTTAAAAGTTTAACTACTTTCTCTTTTTGTCACTCTTTGGAAATATTAGTTTTATCCTTTCTTATCTTTCTTCTTCTATGTCGCTATTTCTTCGGCATCAGCTTGAACTTTTCACAAAATCGTATTTTGTATTTTCTCTGTTTATTGTATATTTGATACTTTTCTTTTCTGAATTCTGTTTTCTTCTCTACTTTTTTTCAACTTTGTAAATATCTCTTGAAACTTTCGGTCTGCCTATTTTTCGTCTATTTATCTGTTTACTATACTTATACAACTTCTTTTGGTATCTTCTGTTTTTTTCTCTTCAAACTTTTCTTTACCCCAAACTATAAATTTTCTTAGAAATTTAACAACCCTACTGTTTATACGAAAAATCGAATAAAATTCTCTTGTCTTTTTCCTTTTCTTAAAAAAAAACTCTACTTTTATTTCAGCTTCTCTTCTCTATCACTTTCCAATTCTTTATTCTGCTTTCTTCTATTCTTCAATTTCATCTTTTCAATTTCAACCCTCTACTTTCCTATATTTAAACCTTTCTTTATCAAATTTTCACTTTTTCAAGATTTCCCTTTCTTCCACTTCTCTCTTCTTTCATTTACTTTTATCTACATTTCTCTCTATTCTATCTGTCTGAGAAACTACAGTGAACTTCGCGCCTAAGCTTACACATAGCTGAATTTCACAAGTTGGAAGAATAATCTAAGTATCCTACAAAAGCATGACAAAAGAAAAATGAACGCGTAAAAGCGAAAGTGCACAGGCCGTGTCACTTTCGACCAGGAAACCGCGTTTCCTCTTGTCTTCTCTCACTTCTAGTCTAGTCTTCCCACCTATCGTTACCTGGATCTATCATAAAGTAAAAAAAGCTATATACGAGAGAACAATGCGTAATTCTCCTAATGCTGTGATTCTCAAGTGCTATAGTCGTTTATGCGAAATCCAAGCTATGTAATATACACGTTACCAATGTTGTACTTTCCACTCTGCTATATCTTTTTGCCCTATATTTTGCGATTAAAACAGTCAATTATGTCCCGTTTCAGGGTAAAGCTACTTTTAGCCTCTCTTGTAAAGTATAACAGTTGTTTAGTCGACTTTAATCACCTGCATCTAGTATTATTTCAGATATGTTATCTGAAGAGAAAGAAATAATTTTATTAAGATTCTTAAATGTAGATTGGAAAAGTGAATCGGTGATTAAGCAACTGTTATTCGTTATGTTTCAACTATCTGTTTACAATAAACGATCGGTCTCTATGTTTCTGCCTTTCTTTTTATACTCTACTGTACCTATTCTCTTCACCTGTTTTCACAACTTTATCTTTCTATCTCTTATTCTGTCCTATTTCTTCCATCTAAATGTAAATATGAAAATTAGTATTTCTTTTAAAAAGTCTGTATTTCCTCGTATTTCTTTGATTTGTCTATTCCATCTTCACTTGCTATCACAGCAGTTACGTTGGCGAGAAGTTTCTAACTTTTCATTCGAGTCTCAGAAGAAAAATCGGGTTGTCTTAACGAGAGAAAAACATTGAACGTGGAAAAAACGCGCGCGTAGCTGCGAAACAGTGCACTTTACGTTTCTTCTGTTTTATTCAGTTCTAATCTCTGTAAACTTTACAATACTAACAAACGTAAAAATAACAGACAACATTTGACGAAATTTTTTATAAAATATTTATAAAACATCACGAACTTCTTTAGAAACCTTCCTTCCTTAGAGAATAAAAAATCCTATTTTTGTTGGGTCAAATGTTAAGTTCCACCTTTCCGCCTAAAATCCCTTTGTAATTCTTGAGCACAGGATTGACTTCTTCTTCTAAAAATTCGATGACCTGTTGAGGTGCTCTACCAACGAACGTACGCGGATCCAAAAGATTATCCAATTGATTAAGGATCGGGGCAAAATACGGATCTTTCTTGATCCTGTCCACTAGATCGTTGTTTTTGCCGTGTTGCTTCACCTGTGCACCAGCTTCCTGAGACAGCACTCTTATTTTCTCGTGGCAAACCTGTCACGGAAAGGCAATATTAATTTATTGGATTAAAGAAAATGTTCTTAAAAAAATATTCTCCTTTTTTACTTGTGGTTTCTTGTTTTAGAACTCCACTAAAGTCAGATTTTTCAAGCGTAGAAAAAGGTAAGTGTTCTTATATAAAATACAATTTTGTTTCTGTTATGAGCGTACAATAACATAAATCTTACTTGTCTATCGCCTCCTGCTTTTACCATAGCCATTATTATATTTTCCGCAGTCATGAAAGGCAATTCTTGTGCGATATGGCTGGCAATAACTTTGGGGTAAACGATCATGCCTTCCGTAATATTTTGAAGAGTCATTATGATCACATCCGCTGACAAGAACGCCTCGGACAAAGTAATTCTTCGATTAGCAGAATCATCGAGCGTTCTTTCCATCCATTGACTGGCTGCCGTTTGTAGAGCGTTATTGGCCAAAGTCATCAAGTGTCTTGCTATACTACAACACCTCTCTGAACGCATTGGGTTCCTTTTGTACGGCATTGCACTTGATCCAATTTGAGTGCTTTCGAACGGTTCCTCGACTTCTTTCATGTTTGCCAGTAATCGAATATCACTACAGATCTGTGGAACAGAAATTAATAAAGCAAATCTTTAAAGGAAGTCTTGCATTATGTTTTTATTTTATTACTATCTTCCTATTTGTTTCGTTAAATAATTTCATTTGGATTTTTACCAAATAAATATTGGACAGCTTATTTCTTTTTTTAGAAAAGGTAGTTTATTGACCTTGTGGACAGTAGAACCTAAAGAACTTAGAGCATTTAAGCATTCTACGTCGACTTTTCTGCTGTATGTTTGTCCTGTTACAAGATAGTGTTTATCGAATCCAGCCATTTTAGTTACCAGTTGATCTAACTGCTTCACTTTCTTATCATCACCTGTGGAAACGAACCAAAGGCGAAAGTAGAATATTTTTTAATATATATTATATTATATGCTAATTATATTTTTTATTATTTAAGATACACACTCACCATTAAATAATTGAAGGAACGAAGCTTGAGTGCCAGTTGTGCCTTTCACTCCGCGAAACTTCAAATCGTCTCTAGCTCGACGAAGAGCTCTCTCATCCATCAGAAGATCATGAAGCCACAGCGTAGCTCGTTTACCAACGGTCGTAAGTTGTGCTGGTTGAAGATGAGTGAATCCCAAAGTCGGTAAATCCCGATGTTCCATGGCGAACTTCGCTAGACGGGACAAGACGGTCGCCAATTTCGGCAGAAGAATGTCGAAACCTTGACGAATAATTATTAAATCCTTCGAAAATCAATACAATTACCATGAATAGGGTATTTTACATGAATGATGCGTATTCATTACAGGAAATGATATTAATATTACCGTGTTGTCACCGACGTAGCAACTAGTTGCACCTAAATGGATTATTGGAGCAGCTTTTGGACATTGGTTTCCAAAAATGTGAACGTGAGCCATTACATCGTGTCTGGTGGCTTTCTCTTCCTCTGCAGCAGCTTTGAAGTCTATATCGTTCACGTGAGCCTCCATTTCCGCGATTTGCTCCGGGGTGATAGCTAGGCCCAGCTCCTAAAATAAATATTGAACATTAGAAATATTTAATAAAAAGACTTTACGAAAGACTATATAAATCAGAAATGAAAATTTGTAAATTTCAAGCTTGATACGATGGTGGATGCTAATTAGCGTCTAATCACTAATTTCTTTTTAGAAAGTACATTCGCATAAGGATCTACGTATTTTATGATATATCTTCACACTGTTTCTTCAGATAAAATTGAACTTTTAAAACTAAGTTATATTCAAGTCAATTTTGTAATTATGTTCAATGGAGGACTTTTAAGATAATTAGATCAATAGCGCTTAAAAGAATGGTCAGGGATAAGAATACAATAACGCTTCACAATAATTTCATTGAATTAATCGTATGAAAACAAGCATTAGGAAAATAAAATAACAATAAATGTTATATTTCGAGGTATATTATCGTTCGTTTTCTACTGGTCTTATCCCTCTGTCGACGTACGCTGTATCATCTGATTAGATAAAGAGGGCTTGGTACCGCGTCGAAAACAACCAGCACGCTTTTATTTCAACTAGTTCACCTGTTCCAAGCGTGAAGAGTTCATACAGAAAAAGTAATCATGGTGTCTTTAGAAACTATTGCGGGTATAACGATAAAAGTGCTTAAACTGGTGAGGAGAATTCTTCTATTGTTCCCTTTATTATCTAATTATATTTTATTATACGCATATTTATATCAAAATGAAGCGTGCCGAGTCAATAATTCGGGAACATACAACGGGTAGTGAAATTGTGATTCTAAAAATGAAGTTGTGTGCCGAATAATTAAGATGATATTCTGATCAAAATTTTGTGATTTTTTGTTGAAAAATTGAAATTCTTCATTTGGTTTACAATTTATTAAAGTTACGACAAAATATAAACAGTATAATACATTTTCGATATATTTTTTAGAACGAAATTACGTCAATTGAATGGCGCTCTCGTTTCGAGCAGCAATAGAAATATTTTTCACCTAAAGGTGCCTTGCAACAATAGTACGCGAACATATTATCGCGAAATCACGATTAATGGGGAGTTGGTTCTTATTTACGAAAAAATTGCGGCAATTTCACAGACGTTTGTCACATGAATTGTGCGTCGAATCTGATTAATAATGCCTGGTCCATCAATTAACGTTAGGTTCCTACGTTGATAAATCATTGTAACTAGACTCATTCAAGAAACATTTGTACATAATTGTATGATTCATTTCAGTTATCGATGTACGATAAGGATATTTGTAAAGCGATACCATATTACGGTATCGTGGTATCAGAGTACTATTATTTTACTAGAGTTAATTCCTCATGAGCAGCTAATAAAAAGAGACTAAAATATCAAAGAATTAAGAAATTCTGTTATTTTTATACACGTGCACATTACAATTTTCAAATATGTATCACGTTGTATTAAACAGATCTTCACGAATTGTAATTTGTTGTTGCAAGTCAAATCGATCTTAGATATAAAACTATTTTATTTGTTAAAGTATATATGTCTTGTTTAGGTTATTGATTGTCCTTTCAGATTATTAATCTCATAATCCTGATCCTGTATCGAACAGGATATCAAGGAGAATTCCTGGGTGTCGGAGGAACATGGAACTTGAACGAAGATAAAAATCCGGACGCAGAAATCGTTGCGTCTGGAGTCTTAGTGGGATTTTTCATATACACCAGCGTTGTTCTAATTACTTATTGCTTTGGCAACTCGTCTCACAAAAAGACACTTGTTGTAAGATCATTTTCGCTCCGATTACAACTTTATATTTAGCTTATTTATTTTAGAATAAAAATCTATTACACGCGGGATCTATAAATAATTCAGATTAAGATCTATAAATAATAATTATTGGAAGATATGAAATTGTTTGACATTAATGGAAAATATTGACTTTTAGGAAATTATAATGAACTTCGTTGGAACCTTCATGTTCATCGCTGTAGGTGGAACAGCACTCCATTACTGGCACGGATATCAATCAGAAAATAAATTCGATACGATTGTCCAGGAACGACAGGTAACCTTTAATAATCTAATTACCAACTATTAATTAAACAACGATGAACTTTATGAAACATATCTGTCTTCATCGATTCTTTATTGTAATTTTACACAATAGATATTATTTATTTGATTTAAGTGTTTCAATGTACCTTGCCATTGTATTGACACAGAATAAAAATCTTTTTAGGTCGGCCTAGCTGTTGGATCGTTGTGCGTTATCGAGGGTGCAGCGTATCTCGTCGATCTAATATTAAGCGTTCTACATTTTGCGAAAAGTCACGACGAATATTTAGAATAAAGTCACATTTCACGTAACATATAAAATAGTAATCTCGCCACATTTTTTTCCAAACGATGTCATAACAGAAAAATAATCAAATCCTCCGACGTTTGAAATAAAAGTTCAGTATGTGTCTGTCATGCGCACAATATCAAAATAATTTATCTAAGAAAAAAAGAGGATTAAAGTTAAAGTAAATCGTTGTTAAATTAAAGATTAGATTACATTTTTTATAATTACAATTATGATTAAAATTTTGTACTTGAATTATCGACAAGATATATTACTATATATAGAATCTATATTATATCTGTCTATATTATAGATAGAAATGTAGAAAATAGTTCTTTATTTTTATATAATGTCGCTACAATCTTGTCAGTAATTTCGTTTCATCATTTATACGACAATTTAATATATCTATTTTAACGAATTTTCCAAGTTGGTTGTTTCAAATCTTTTCTCGTAAATGTACGTATATTCCTTAGAAATTTAAGAAAAGAATTCTATTCAACGAAAGAGATTAAAAGAGTAACTTTCGAAAGTTCCACAATATATGTCCACGGTTTGATGATATGAATGAAGTAACTTATCCGGAGAAAAATTATTCGCAGACAATTCAATACATATCTCGATATTAAGATCGATTACTTTCATCGAATTTTGAAGCGTCCAATGATTAGTTTATTCTATGCTTTAGTAAACATGCCTCTTACTCAAGTACGTAGAATTTTCAAAGATTTCAGTTTTCTTTTGAAAGTACACGAAATGGTAATACTAATTTTCATCGAAGAGATTGCGAATACAAATCGAAATCGAAACAACAGTTTCTTGACCGTTTAGATCATAGCTGGTGTTTGCATCCACGAGCTGTTAAAGCGCAAGGAATTCACGACACCAAGATGGTTGTGGGTCATTTACTGCATTGACGCGTCCACGTACTTTATCATCTATTTTTCAATCGCAATGACTCACGTTTTTGAAAAACCACGCAGATTGCCAGTTAGTTGCACATGACCTTTCTTAACAACGTAAACTTTCTTAATAACGTAATTGAATTACGGAAATTTGAGGAAGTATAATATTTAGAATTCTAAGTAATAAGCTCGAGATGTAATTAGACACAGAATCCGATATTAGACGTGTATTTATTTCTCAACGAATATATAACGCCTCGCGCGATCTTTTCTCGTTTATATTTTCCTATATTTATTTATAGGAATTCACTCTTTTTTCGCTCGGAGTGATATTCCATTTCATAGGTGGCACAGCAGCTCTGGTGAGGTCAAATCACGAAAATTACACGAGGACCGACATTCCACAAAACGAATTAAAGATTGGCTTGCTGTTAATGGGTGTATATTCTTTTCGCAATTTTCCTTACCACTATCGCTAGGAAAATCTGTACAATTTCGTACTTTTCAGGTAATTTCGTCATACTATTTTGCGAAGCCGCTTATATAGGCTATACAGAATATACAAAAATGAAACAATCTCCTCGAAATGGTTCTCCTAGGAATGTTGAAACGTAGAACGACAGTTAAGGAATAAATATTTTCTATCAACACGTAAATTCTGTTTCATTCGAAATGAATAAATTTAAACTTAAAATATGTTCGTCAGTCACATGCTCCGATTTGCATCGCGCGATTCGGTCGAAAAAGAAAGGTCGATTGTTCGAGCGCTGAAACTTCCGACACGTTCGATCGGAGAACATATTTTAAAACAAAATATCGTCGTAAATTTATTATCGATCGGAAGGTTTTGTAAATATCGTGATTTGGATAAAAGAATAATTCTCGAGAAAAATGGACAACATAGCGGTGCATATTAACAACTTCACAATAAACGCATGGGTTCTCGAAAAGAAGTTGCTGGTTTGGAGAACATTGGCCATGGTACGATTTTAAATACACAATTTCACAATGTTTGGTTAAGATAAAAATACAATGAAAATTCGAAGGTTCGTTTCTATCAGTAAAAGCCTTCTACTTTTATAGTCTGCTTGCATAATAGGCAGTGTAGTGTACTTGCGACCATTGGAGCCATATCTCGAGGTTCCAATTTTCGGGGTTTTAGTACCTACCTTTATAACAGGCTACATGCTTGTGCATTCGTCAGATATCGTACTCCTGGTGATGGACAAAGACTATATATATCTCGTGAGTAAGTGAAAGGCGAAGTATAATCTATTAACTGGTCGAAGACGAGAGTAAACGTTTGTATAAAAATTTACAACTGTTTAGGAAACGTGGCTCACTGTAATTGGCGCGATCGGAAGTCTAATTTGTGGCATTTACCAGTTTTACAAGTGGGTCGAGTGGATGATCAATCCTTCCCCGAATCCTGACGGAGACTACGAGTACGTTTGCGTTCGCTTTCTATGGAAATTCGTAAAATTAAAAGCATAGACCCACCTGATTCGAATGAGAGATGTTTGAATTTCTTTCTAAGTTTCGAAACTAAAGGGTTTGGGACTGTCAAATAAAATTCGAATTATTTCAGTATTCCCGAATTAGTGCTGGCCTTAGCTCTCATTTTCCATTTTACCTGTTTATGTGCCGTAATCGTTCACCGTGTTCTTGAAATATATCCAACTCGTGTGAATCGCAGAGAACCATAACGTCTTAAAAGAACCCAAATTGCAAGTAATATAAAATTTGTCTCCGCGTTTATAAAATTTGTTCGTCTGAAATAACGTATAAGATAGTAAAATAGTCTTCCAGGAAACAATGAAGAACTTCTCCTACAGCGAATATCAAGAATATTTAAAAACAATGAATGGAAGGCGAGAATAATGAGTCACAAACGAAGACATCGCGGACTTTTGTATAATGTCACGAATATGTAGCAAGCCGAGTGAAGTTAAAGAAGGGTTGCAACAGCGAACATGACATGCATCAATTAGTCTACTTGACCCGGTAATCATCGTGAATGACCGGTACAATCGTACACCCACGGTCCGGATACATAATCGCGTTAATTATCAATACTTCTGGTAATTTAACTTCTCAAAGCGAAACCCGAGTGATGTTAGAAAATGCGAAACTAAATTGAAATTAAAAAGAAGAAAGAAATTAGAGAAAACCATAACAAAGGATTAAAATAAAATATAGAAAGAATAGATAAAAGCACGAAAAAATCAATGCAACAAATTTTTCCTCAATAAAATTAATATCTAAAAATTCTTCCGTCAAATTCTTCAGGAACAAAGACAGTGAAGCGTGAAATTTTAAATTCTAATCGTCTAACATATAGACAGGATGAAGTAGTATTAACGTTTCGGTAATGTGATTTGCCAAAGCGGAAATCGTAGCGCATAGTTGAAGATCGATAGGAAGATCGCATAATGATTGATGAAGACCAGGCCGCACCTACTGACCTAGTGAACACGTGATCTTCTATAGAGCACGTTTGTGAATGCACACCCTGATATATAATGATATTCACACCTGCATGAATGATTGTATTTAGATACGTTACGTACATGCACGTAGTATAGTTTTTCTGTAATAGGAGTAACTACGCATTAAGACTATTACGCAATTAGAAAATAATCTGCCGTTGGTATAAGTTAGGTCGTACACGATGCTTTAATACCCTTTTTTCTTCGTTATTACATTACGGTCAATTAAAATCGAATTTTCTACGCTTTCTCCGCTAAACATTGTTCATTGCGAAAGTTAGTTTCCTTCGGTTCTTAAATTAATGCGAGATTTAATCGATATTAATTATACAGGCTTGAGCTTCGTATGTTTGTTTGACTGAAACTTATTTCAAGTAGTTTTCTTCTTGTTTAAGTATATTCCTACCACTGGGTTGGAAATTATAGGTCGATATCGGATGTAAGAAGACAGTTGACAATAACGTTCCATATTTAGTGTACACATAGATTTAGCGATTCCTTTCTGTTTATTTTAATATTCATATCGCACATTTATCGTGTCATGGTCAAAAACGTTATAACTTTCCATAAGTACGTAGTGCCTTTTATCGATCATGGTATTACGAAGAAAAATCTTAATTCTCTATGAAACTTTGTGTACTTTGAATTATTACAACCTACTTTACTTTGCTTGTTAAGAATATATTACTGCATGGACGCAGGAAGTAATATGATATTCTGTCTTTTTATTTCATCTCTTCCAACATGAATCTACTTTTCTCCGTTTTATTTCTATAGATATTAAATATTCAATAACAACTTCTAATTATATTTAGATGTAGTCTTAACAATTTATTATAAAAGAAACTACCGGCGGGAAAAGCAATTCAAATAAACAAGAAATACAGTATTACATCGCTTTAACAAGAGCACAGACGTTCGTTAAATATATTTAAGAAAATGTGTTGCGCAGGAAATGCGATACACCGCATGAAATCGAGGAAAAAGGAGCAGTATAGAAATTATTTCATAACGTTACTCAAGAGTAATACGATTCAAGAGGCCGATGTACGAACCGATTTCAGATCGGTTCAGGAAGGAACTATTCGCCGTGGCCCTTTTATTCTGGTGCTCTCGACCCAATCCTGTTTTCGTTTATGCGTGTTTAAACGTGACGTGGAATTGGCCAAAGCTCGGTGGTTTTTGCGCACGTGTACACATCCGCAATACGTTCACGCAAATTATACACCGTGAGTCACGTGAAGTCCAGCATGCACCGATGCATACCTTTCGATGTATCAACAACACGTGTTCGTGAATTAAATGCCGCAGTTACTTCGCCCTTCGTCACAGGCTCCGATTACCGAAGTCTTTTTCCAAATCATAACTCGGGCGTCTAGCAGTCGAGCCATTATTTAACTACGTGGCAACATGATCGACGAGAGAAGTTTACAGATACAGTGGAACCTCGATTATCCGATGTGACGTGCGTGAACCAGGCCTACCTCGAATAATCGAAAGCTCAAATGATACGGAAAGGTCTATTAGCGTTCGTAAATCATATAATAAAATCAAAGAAAACATTTTGATAATGTTGTGCTACGTGTATTTAGGTTTATTTCATTATTTTCAAGAGGGCTTGTAGAAAACACTGTAGATGTCAGAAAACCAATTTTTCAGGGGGAAGAAAAAGATTATTACGTTGTAATGTAGTCCAGATTCATGAAAAAAGAAAAGTGTATCTGTAGAGAACTATGTATGTGGTAACTTTTATTTGTAAACAAAAGCCAGGAAACAATTAGTTGACGTTTATTGCTATATTTTATCTTGTTGTTTTTCTCTAGAGGCAACGTTAAAAGTAACAGTGATACCATTTTCTAGCGTTACTAATAACTATTTAGAATAGGAAATTGCACTTAAATTCTATAGTACAGTATTCTAATTAGTATGATAAAACATTTTCCAATGACAAAACGTTTCTCGATGTGGACACTTGCAATATTTTCTACAACCATTCTTCGCTTATTTAATCGGTTGAGTGTTTGATTAACTACTTTCACGATATCTGACTATTCGCACATTCGTATTCTTTGTGTTAAAATTTCGAAAAAATGAAATTATGGCAAAGTTCAAACTACTTTGGGTAATACAGAACTTCGATTAAGCGGAACTCGGATAAGCGAGACTCCACTGTACGTACAATCATGGAGAAAGAAGGAGTTGTTGGTTTTTATTCGGAAATAATTTTATTCCGATTTTGTGAGGATTTAGATTGATTTTTCGCGAATTTGTGAATCTTCAAACATAATTAGTAATGAGTTTCGATTACTAAATTTCACTATGCAAGCGCGAAATGCAAGGAAAAATAATTTAAGTTTGCAATTGCAAAGATCTGAAATTCTATTTCTAAAGAAGTAAAGAAGAAGAAAAGTTCTAAGTTTTTGTTGATGTTTTTATATAATACTGATATTTACAACTATTACAATACACCGACACAACGCCTGTTTTCCCAGTATCGACCACATAATGACACTGACTGCGACGATCATTCGAGGAACGCATCTAATTGTTAGCAGCCCGTATGTCGCAGACATTCTCTAATTTCTCAAACATACCGTGAAATGAGATAGATATATCAACTAAATTATCACCGTAAGACGAATTTCGTCCAAATCGTTCTTCGCCTCGAGCAATTTAACCGAGAAGAAGAAGCCTCGCCCACAAACCCAATTATTCTGCCCTCTACGATAAAATATCCCACCCAAAGCTACTTACAAAAGCAATGACTAACAACTGTTCAGCATTGAAAGTAACGGTACCATTCTTTCCATAAAGAATTTCCACGGCCAAGAAATAGTAGAACAAACAAGAAATTCACTGTAATTGTTACATAATTCTAGTTTCTTCCCTCGCCGGAAGTAGAAGAAATAAAAGCAGAGGAAGAAAGAAGTTCTCCGTGACGATCAATTTGATGCATCCATTCTGGCGGAAATGCGTCAATTAAACGAATTAGAAAGTACACAAGGATCGTTTTCGTGAAATTACGCGGCAATGACACGTACAGGAGCAAACGAATGCGACACGGTCATACGGTGAACCTGGTTAACAGAGTCGGCAGACCGCCTGCGCAACTTACACGTACGACGCGTAGCCTCGCAGTGTGTCACGCTTGACGTTCCAGTTTAAGTTTGTCCGCCACACAGTGTGCAACTGCGTGTTTCTCCGACAATACCACACTGTATCGCACGATTAGCGTGGCTGGACTTCTAACAACACACGTCCACTGCATCGATCGTAACCAATCTCCAGGATCTTCCTGGTTGGGTTAGCCTTGGCTTTGTGATTCGCTCGAACGATTTAAATTTCAAGGATTTTGTGATTAAAATTACGAAATAGTTGAGTAGAGAAGAAAGTGCGATTAAAGATAGTGCGCGGTAAGGTGGGTTCTTCGACTGAAAGGAATTTTGAGGATATTAGTTCACGTGGGTGGAACTGTTCACGAGGAACACGTTGAAAGAGGTATGTATCTATTGTTTGGATGTTTATACGCTGCTTTTCAGGAATTTTTAAAACTTATTTTTCCACTAAACTCTTCGGTTAGTTTGCTCAACGATACTTTACAAGTAAGTCGTAGTGAAATAAACATATTCCTGTAGATTGGTGTAGAGTACTCTATTATTGAGTCATGTGTCTGTCTATGGTTGTGTAATACGTATGAGTCAAGAATGTTAAGAACGCTAATTCTGTGTAAGGATATCAATTCAGGTATAATGCAAGAGATAAACTATTTGCGACGTTCCGCGCAATTTCAAGATGCAATAATATAGTAAACAATTTAAGCTGAAATATTCAACGTCGTCAAGTATTTTGGAAAATCTTTCAGAAATTTTCGAAGTGGAGTAATAATGGAGAATAAACAGAGTATGAATCGAAGTGTACGTGAAAGCAGAAATCATGAAATCTTTATTCAACATGCAGCTACCTCACGTGTCTGAAACCGCTTTTCGCGTCTACTGGTCTCTAATTCATGTACACGTTCTCCTCAGTAATTCAGATGCTTATCGTGCTATTTACTATTGCCAAGGTTTGATGTGCTTGAGGGGCGGAAAGAATTGATCGTGAACATAAACCCAAAATCTTCCAAACTGGGTGACGGCAGAGGAAGACCCCGTAGAGTCAGAATGGCAGATGATAATCAGCAGGAGAGCCAGCATGTTCATAAGGAGCTGAAAGTGGCGAAGCTTATGCCTGTTGCGATGAAACTCTTGGAAATTGTAAGTACTCGTCATTTAATCATGACAAAATGACGAATAATTCAGTGAACAAATTTTAGTAATTAATTCGTGCTCTTCAAAAATGTTGAAAATGCTTCGAATGAACGAATATTTGTACTTTACAGTTAATAACAATCCAACTGTAAATATTTCTCAATGTGTTGACATTTGAAATTTGCACTTGACAGGTTTTAGCTGTGCTCGCTATCGGATTAGTCGTCGATCCGTTAAATTCGTTCCAGAAGATCATGATTAGAATGCATTTCAAGCTTGACGATGCCGCGATAATTTACATCACTATCGCTGGCTACCTGATAATCAACACGCTTTTTATCATTTGTCAACTGTTGGGAGATCGAATACCGAAAAGAACCGTAAGTTCTATTCACTTAAAATCGTCAGTATAATTTAGAAAACGTAACAATAAGCAAAGCTAGAAGTTCATAAAGTAATTCGTACGATGGAATAATCTTTGACTTAATATAAAGAATAAAATATGTAAACATTCTGCCGTAAATTATTTAAAAACCGATCGCTTCAATTAACTTAACGCGAGATTCTACGAATCAGAAAACAGATTACGTGACAGGTCTAGCGATAATAAATGGATGAAGCGTCGCAATCAAAGGATTGCGTGACGATCACCAAAGGACGAATAGTATCACGTCAGTTTCATTTCCCATGTTTAGTATTTTCGACATAAATCTGTCAACAAGGTCGGAGTTTCCGTCGTTTTATTAGTCTCCAGTTAAAACCCTATCCATTTGCTAAATCATCATGCAGAAACTGCATATTTAATAACTAACAAACGTCCTTCGTGTCTGTAGAATATTCTTCGTCCTTGTTTGTAAAATTATTCGCACGTTTTAGTGTAAATCGACAGTCATAGTCACGACTGCAATAGTAATTTATGAATGAGAAATCTATTTTAACAAGTTGTATGTTGAGGCAATTTTTTAAACAGTACAATAGCTTATTTTTAAAAGTATCGCGTTCATGATTATTATTTGCGAATACATTAAAAACTGTCTCCCATCAAAAAGGACAAGATATTTGTACTATCTTCAGAACAAGATCATTAAGTATTCAAAGCAAGGTAACCAAGATTCGCTTATTTTTCATAGCTCATAAATGACAATGAGACAGCAAGCGGCCTCTAATATCTGTATCGATCTACCTTTGATGTTATCTGTAAATTACAATTTTCTGGGGCACTGGAAATCCATCTAAGAGACACAAGGCTAATTTAATTTTAATACTTAGGTTATTACAATCTACGACCGTTTCGTTTGTACTAGACTGTCAAGTATTGAAAATATATCATCGAGCTTCGATTATTTTCAAGCTGACTAAACTGTTCGAAACCATGCACGTGTTCCGTTCTAGTTTGATTAAAATTCATAACTTATCAACGTCCAAGTCCCCGTACTGTTTATCGACCACCTACTTTACAACGTCTATGTTCACGAAACGATCGGAACTTATAGTATCTAGGACTGGTCGCTTCGAGAAATACGATAATTAGTGTCGTTCGTGTCTCACAACTGTGATAACAAGTAGAATAATTGCGAGGTTCGGCGCAAAAGTGAACGACTGCGTGACCTCCTTTGAACGATGCATGGAATTTTAAAAATAAGATAATTCGTTTCAAGTTTCGAAGGTGTGCTAGGCGTAATCCGCAGAAAATTCTATTTCTAGACAATTTATTCGTAAATTGAAAATTTTTGTCCAAATATCGTATTACATGACAGGACGCGTTTCTTACATTACAAGACCAATGAAATATTTAAGAAATAACTGAAATCAATGTCTCAGAAATCTACGAGTTTGTCATGCTAACATTTTTCTTCAAATTACTCTTTAAATATTTAAACAGACTATGTTTGAAGTTACGAACTGCGCACGTTCTCTATGTTTATGATTATTATCCTTGAAAAATGGAAGTAAAAGTAGATCGTCGATCTCGATACATTTTTGAGTAACATCGATCTGCTCTGATTGCAGTTGATATTGTTCTCCTCAGTCGGTGGGCTCCTGCACATCGTCGCCGGAAGCGTAATTGTCTATAATTGGAGAAAGATTCTCGGCCCTTACTACAGCAACAACGAATTCTATCCCAGCAAACAGTATATGGATATGTTCATATCAGGCGCAGTGTTCACATTTGTCAATGCTGCGGTTTTCTTCTTGGAAATATTCTTCATAATTTACTCGTCAAAAAGCATCGAGTGAAAAAGAAAGATACGACGTAGCGGTCTTTAGATTAGGAGAACAAGTATGAAACATTCGTGAAAATTATACTTACAAATGCCTGCTTGATGTAACTAGGAGAATAAGTTGTCAGTAAGCCAGGAAAAATATGAATATTTAATGTTATGTAAATTTTGAAGAAAATGTCGTTTCTATGGAGAGAAAAAAGAGATTGCTGATGTTAAATATGTCACGTATTTTGCAAAATGGGTTATCAGAAGAGGCGATGAAAGAAAAGAAACAGGAGAATCGAAAAGAGATGGTTTCCCACCGAATGTGTTCTACATCATATACCGAAAAATGAAAATTGTAAAAATAATGTACACTGATATAACGCCCAAAAATAATTCACGAGCCAAATATTCAAAGATTAGTTGTAAGTTCTGATTCCGTCCAATCGTTTTAACGACGATCTAGTTTAGATGTTACTTGATTATATGCGTAGGTTAGAAGAGTAGACATTTATAGGAAATGTACAAATCAAATAATGCAGTGAATTGTATACTGTAGAAGATAGCTTTAACCGATAGATCAGAATAATATTTTGGATTAATAGTTTCATAAAGTTCTTAGCTTTAGTCTTTCCTTTTAGCAACGTAGCAAATTTAACAGTTAACAAAGATTAATCTCCAAAGATTTTCTACATATATGGTATATTTTTCATATTTTTAAGAAATCATAAAGATCCATTAAACAATATATATATACATACACATATATTGAGTATTATTTATAATCGAAAGTTTGGATAACTAGAGTAGTGTTCTTATACCTATGCATAGTATACTATATGTATAATAATATAATCTGTAATCTCTATTTCTTACTTGTTGGTATCATACATTTTATATATGCTATAAATCTCAGAATTGCCATGAATATTTTTAGATAATTAGTGAAAAAAATTATACTTTTTATATTCATAATTGTAACTATAAGACCAAAAATTACAATTCGTCTTTATATACATTTATCAACTTATAAATCTATTATATAGATTTGACAAAAATTTACGTGTCTTTATCAAAATACATTCCGTCCAATTGTAATACTAATCGAAATCTTGTAATACAAGATGTTCGCGAATTAATATTTCATATCGATAATCCTTTGTAATATAATGTTATAAGCCAAATGTAAAACTTATTATAAAAGAAAACGAAAGTATATAAAAAGATGTATTATAATGTACGCCATATAATACATGTACAAAATAAGCGTTGGAGGAATAATGTGTTTTATTCTTCAATTTTCAGTTCCAAGTCCCATATCCAAAGCTTCAATAATAGCGGATTGTAATTCATTACACGACACATTTTAATTAACAATACGAACAACAATCTCTCTGTTGCTTAATTGACACAACATCACCACACTCCCCTGAATATCGTCGCAGAAGAAAATTTGCAAATCTATCGATACGCGACGTTTCGATATAACATAACATATATCATAACAATAAACAAAATGTAAAAAGCGATCATAGAGGTTCGCCCGATGACAGGAAGCTGATATAAAACCTCCTAAAGTCAAACGATCATGGAGCATGAAGGTTTAAATTATCTTCCAACCATTCTCCTTTTATGTGTTTTATTCCTCCTTGCAACATGAAATCTTTTTTCCAGACTCGAATGATTTGTATAAAAGTATATGCTCCTCAGAGAGCAAATCAAATTCTAAATTGGAAACGAAGAAATTAAACAGAATCAGCGCGTGCGTTCGATTAATAATAAGACCTCTCAGAATATTCCAATTCGTGAGTATTAATTACAAACATGATATTACGATACACTACTATAACTGATATTACATTCGAGGATATTCCATCGAAATTAATTGAATGAAAGTGGTAATTAAACGAGACTTTTTGATTAATTAGCTAGTGGTACTACTGATCTTTGTACTTATCATTTACACGATATCACTGGGTGATTCGACTTTATCATCTATAACATGTATTTTACTGATCGTGCTTGCTGGAGTGTACGTTTTCGTCTTGTCGATCGATCTAATTAGTCAGTTCATCGGAGGAGAATTGAACACGACGCCGGTAATCACTTGTATGAAGAAAGTTTTCACGAAAAATTAACATTAATTTTTACATCGTATCTACCACGATAAAGATATAAATAAATTTCGAGGAGAAGCATAAAACATTTTTATTGCAGATGTTTCTTTTTTCCTTATTGGGCACGATATTCTTCGCAGTCGCTGGAATCCTTTTATTATTAAATTACTCTTCACCATGGTACATAATAACAATGGCGTGTCTTTCTCTTTTCGCGTTCATCCTATTCATAATCGAAGTCTCACTGGTACTCGCGTAAGTCCCGAGTCGAATAAAATTTTCCAATTCCGATTTTCCTATCAGTGAACTATGTGTTCCGTGTCAGATTTTGGAAACGTACCTGCAATCTCTGTCGACAGTGCTGTTACGCGAAGCCGACTGAAGTATTGTTTCAGAAGGAAACCTGCGACCCCTTGTCCGCCGAAGTGAGTTGAAACATTGAACATAAAACTTTATAGAAGGGTAGAAAAGTAGAAAGATAGAAACATTGCTTCTGCTGATTTCAGAGTTCAAGCAAAAACGATGCATTTCTAAATAAAATCTATTTAAATAAGATTTAATAAATAGTCATCTAAGACGAATTTTACAAATTATCTACCGGTTGATAGGTCAATTTCATAATAATATTATAATATTAATACTAAGTAATCTATGTTCCTGGAGTGTAACGTTTCTTTTAAGGTATCTCTCTACAATCTAGACGGTCAAACATGACCTGATGACCAGCATCAGCAGCATCAAAGTACCTTTCGGAGAGGAAGACGCAGTCGCTGATCACAGTCATAGAAAGGTTTCATTTGGACGTCGACGACAATACGTCGATTGTCCAACAAGTGCACGGAGCTTGTGCTACGTGGAAGTTGCTGATGTTCAAACGGATCATCAGCAAACATTGAGCAGACAATGCCAAGTAATGATACAAATACGTGCTATTGACGTATATATACGCACAGTAATTAAAATATAAAGATATTTTTTCGATGTAAATTTAAATACAATAACATTTTCTTTAAACATATTTATCCCTTAATCTTGTTCACAATTAGTTATTGTTGCGTCAAACTCGATTACTTTGCTAATTACGAAGATTTAATCAGACTCAGCGAGAAGTAAAAGAGATGCCTGCGCAAACTGTGAGCAGATGCGAGCTATGCAATCGCGCTATACAATTTTTCGCAAGCTCTTCAGCTGTGATGCAGCCTACGATTCAACAAGCACCTTGCGCACCTTGTCCTGCATTTCTACAACTTCTTAGAGGATCAACGTGTTGTACAGGGTATCATTATGCTATATATATATGTTGGTATCATTATGCTGCATTCATAAATGATTGGTACAATTGACGTTAACAAAGAAACTCCCACGAAATTTCATACTACGTATATGTAGAAATTTTATTTCTTCGATAAACGAATGAAATATATTTTAATAATTTTTGTCGTGATTAGTTGTAGGTGTGTCACAGGTATAATTCAACTATCGCAGAAAAGCCAACAGCAGCAAACGCAGCGGGTAGAGCAATCGAAACAAGATAAGGAAACGGTAAAAGAACAAACGGACAAGGTGCAATCGGTGGAGAAGAAATCCTACGATATGTTGACGAGTGAGAAAGCTCGCCTAAATCAGGTTGCGAGTACAGGAGTTAATTTGACAGCAAACGCGTGATTTTTCTTAGTTCTAGCAGTATAATCATCTTCCAATGTTATAAAACGTTTTAAATTATTAAATATACGGATAAAACGTAGAAAAGTGATTATTTCTTCGGTAAACGAGAACAACGCAACGTTCTATTGTGTCACAGAAAATGCTTCGGCTACATATTCGATGTAGAAAAAATTTCACGCATTTCCTTTTAGTTTTATACTCCTTTCTTATCTTTCTTGCATCGGCGTATTTATAGTGTTGCTATTTAATTTCTTAAATTAATCACTAGACGTTCCCTTTTTCGAAGGCACCCAGCACGAAGCGCAAAATCAGAATTTAAGAGGAGTCTCGGAAACGAAAATCACGAAATTCACTCTCGGTTCTTACTGCGTGACGCCGAAAACTCACATATCGTGCCAAACTGCCTCGAAAGCGACGTAAGCATATTTTATGTAAATAGCTTTGCCATGAGAGAAACACAAACTTCTTTTATCTTGAATTATTATTTCATCGACTTAGTATACGTATGTGTTAACAGGAAGAAAAATGAATCAGAAGAAGCGAAGAAGGTAAGGATAAATGCAGTGAAAAAGGAGAAAGAGGTAAAGAAAAATAAAAATGAGAAAGATGAGAAGAAGAAAGTGAAACCAACGAGTAGGGCGAAAAAGTTGAAATCTCCACAGAAGACAAAGTTGAATAAAGACGTGGAACCTTCTACGGACAAACCAGAGAAATCTTCCAAGGAAACGGTATCCCCCACGTTAGAAACGTCAAATTCTCTTTTGGAAACTACAGACAGCCAATTGGAAAATATCCATAAATTGAGCCCTGTAGCATCGAAGGTGTTAATTCCCCCACCACGCCAGGTAGCAGAAATGATAAATCGTTTGCAAGAAATCGAGAATCAATCGACATTCGAAGGTAATAAAGAAGGTGATAAACAACGGAAAATCAATGCTGATCAGGAACATGAAAAGAAAAGTACTTTTACTGAAAATTCGATCAGCATGGACGAAGTGTTAAATTATACAGTGTGTCTAGATTCGAAGGAAAATGTAAAAAAGACTAAAGTTTCTGATGATCGATTGAAGAACGATAACTCAACTGTAGAACAGGCATTGGAAACTAATCCAGAATCTCAATCTCAAGCGGAAACACAGACGTAAGAAATACTTCCATTTGGATTAAATAGTAATATTGCTAGAAATTTTGTTTCTGTTTTCGTTTTTAAATAACGATTAGATAATAGGTTTCTACTTGGAAAGAATGTGATAAGGAATGAAATTCTGTGAAATGCGAATAACAAGTAGAAGCGAAAAGGATGGTTTTGAATTTTATTCTGCATTTTAGATACGAATAAGTTATTTCCATTTTTTATCTTCGCATTAAGGTTTTATTCTATCGTAGATCTTTCAAAAAATTAATTTTATTTTGTGTTTCAAACATGAATAAATATACGAGTCAGGCGTGGACGTAATAGCTCTTCTGCAGATTCCGTTTAACAAAAATACCAAAAAGACGCATCTTATAATAGCATATAATAAGCTTTAACACTTTTACAAAATACAACCTTAATCTTAATTTTATCAGCACAGTGCAGGCAAATACTATCAATCTGACTTTAAAGTGAAAAGCGTTGCAAAATGCAATTGTGACCTGCATGTTTCCTATCTTGTTTGACCGTAATACACAGCTGATAATACACCGGAAATTGTTTGCATTTATTGCTTTAAACCTACTTCTCCCGCATAGCTCCATAAATAATCTTTCTTCATACCTTTATTCCTTAGAACTCATACAGAAATGACCAATTCAGCTACCAGAATGAAAAGAATGTATGGGTTCCGAAAAAACAACAAAGTTGAACCTACTAAACTGTCGTAAGGAAATAACATATCATTTTAAATTCGCTTCTAAAGTAGATACACGATTGTTCTAGAAAAACCATGAATACATTTTTATTCACATTTTGAACAATATTTTCAGATACACTGAGGTCGATATCCAAACTCCTGATTATAGTGGGAGTTCTAACCCCAGCAAGATAGAGACAGCAGAGGTAATCGTACGACAAATGAATTAAGAAAAATTCTAGTACAATTTTATTTACTAAAAATACAAATCATATGTTAGTCTTTAATAGATAACGCAGCTTTATAAAATATTTCGTAGGAACTTGTCGAAGAGAAGCAGATCAATCCTGAACGAAAAGTTATAAATATTTGTCCAGTTTGCAACAAGACACAGGTTAATTCCTGAGACTTTAACATTAAATATATGTGTATTTAATAACATGTTTTATTTTATTATTTGAGTTAACATTTTCCCAGGTACCTGTATCGCCTAGTTCCTTACAGTATTTTACTGCTCATAGAGACAAGCAAGGACGATTCTACTGTGAATATTGCGCGACTCCAAATACAATAAAGGTAAAGATCAAAGGAATATTTTACATACTATGCATGGATAACATAATATCAATAATATATACAATATATATAAAAATATTGTTTTCAATGTCCTAGGGATTATGTAAAGGTGAGCAAAAACGTTTAAAATGCACTGGATGTGGCGAGTATCTACGTACGAAGAGCAGTCAGGTAAGAAGTTCAGTTTTGTTGCATAAAACTTATTTAGTAATTTACGTTACGCTTACTTTCATTTCCAGAGCACTCGAAATAAATCTAATAATTGTTCACAATGTGCTTCAATACTAAGACCTGCACAATCAAGTGTGCCAGCATAATTTTCTCAAAGAAAAAGAAAAAAAAGGAGAAAAACAGATAAAATGTATTCTTAGACGATTAAGGAAAAAGATTCATGTACATAAATGAAGATTGTATGTTGAACGAATGAGTAGGGAGCAGCAAACAGCATAGACATAAATAATTTGAAATTTGTCTATATATTGTAAATAATCATTTTATTATTCCTAGACTAACAGGGCGTAAACATTCATAAACTTGTCGACAACTAAAAAGTTATTAGCCATGTAAAATATTTGAAATATTTCAAAACATTATTTATTTCATTAAAAAAGTGTGAGGTCGTTGATTACAAGAAAAAAGGTTTTTTAACAATGTTATACGGTCAGCGACGATTGTAAAATATTATAATGTATCATAAAACAGCATCGTATCTATCTTAACATCATTTCTAGTGTTTAGAATAAATTGTAATTTTCGCTTGGAAATTATGCTTTTCTTTGAACATTCATTGTACAATTGCATCGCAGCGATATAAATCATTTAATTATATAAACGGAATACAATAAGCAATTATACAGAGATCGTTTAATTTCACATGAAGATGAAGATACAAAGAATCGAAGCTAGAAAGAGTTTAACAATTTGTTTAGCTTCGAAAAAAAGGGCATCACTACAAGTACGATTAGAAAATAAAATTATATAAAGGTTGATTTAGATTCTTAGAATTACAATAATAAGAAATAACGATTGCCATTAGTATAGATTATTCTTTGGTATAAAACGCGTTTTACTTCACATTATTAGTATAATAGTAAATCTTGAAGTGATAATTAATCATTAGGAATTTCGGCTTATATAAAATACGAAATTTTCCATACTCCATGTTCTATATTTAAGATATAAGTTTAAAAATGAATAAGTATATATACTTAACAAACAAAACTGTGTCACACGATTCAGGACATCGATTATAAAAAAAAGATGAATCATCAAACTTTCTTTCAAATACTGATTAGCAAAACCTTTCAATTCGGCCATAACACACGCATCGTAATGTCACATAATCTCGAATGTTAAAAATTGGTAATTAATTTTGATCACAAATTTTTCCTCTTACAAACCTCTATTTACGAAGATTAGACGATTCTGTTTACGAAGACACAAATGAATCTATGAAACTCAAGATACTTTTATGAAATATTAGCATGAATTCAACTTATCTGTGTTTTCTTAACTTTATGTTACATCATAACGGCATCCAACGAAGCAAAGACTACAAAATAATACTTCACAGTCATATAACTTCCTGATATGATACTCGATGATCTTTATAGTTAATCTCTTAGCAAGATAAATCCCCAAAGTCTTCGAAAATGTTCTACAAACTATGGTTTATCTTCTACAAACATCGTGCCTTTCGGATATATGGCAGGATTCACAACATTTATTGGGTTTTCATATACGGATCTCCCATCAGACTCCGATATAGGATTCAAAAAGATTCGTAATTATACTGCTGCGAATTGTTGATCATCTAATGATTGTTCAAATACTTGCAATCGTTTACAATTTTGTTAGATACGCCTGAAATGTTGACAGATTCACGACGGTACACTTCCATAGGCAAAAGATCAGGAGAGAACCAACTAAAATTCTGATTGATCATCATAGGTTTCACATCATTCAATGAAAAATGTTCATGATTTGGTTCCTGTCGAAATGCAGTTAACTCTTGGACATTTTGTAAATCGGATAACAAATTTTGACTTGGAAATTGGTCGTAGGTTGTTCTATTAATTTGTTCTGCGGTATTAATCGGAAAATTTTGATAGCAATTACTGTACTGATGACTATTTGCAATCTGACGATTAGATTCATTCAAAGGATGAGAATGCAAAAAGTTATTTTGAAGAACGTTAGTTTCTACAGGAATGTGTTCGCTTTTATAAATACTTCTATGCTCTTGTCTGACACATTTTTTACTATCACTTTCGTTTGAAATGTTTAAGACTTTAGAGAAATCTTTTACGAAACTATCCGTCGAATTCCAGTCATTAACAGGCTGGAAATCGTTTAAAGATGGCGTCGGTGAATTAAAACTACCGTTACCGTGAAACTGACAATGACAAGAACACTCTAATCTATAATTGTTAATTATATCAGAAGGAATATTGTTTAGATTTTTGGAAAAATCTTGAATACTACCTAAAGCATTGTTCGAACATCTTTGCAACTCGTTCCATTTAAGATTCTTCAAGCGTTTTCCTTTGTTTAAATACGTTAAATATGTACTAATCGCAGGAAGAACTGCTTTCGAGTGATCCGGTTGAGCGCAATTCTGCTTGGAATGTTCGTGCGGTAAAGAATGATCTAAACTGTTTCTCAGATTTCCATTGATGTCACACGCTCCATTTGATTTGTGCTTTTTCTTTGCAAATTCCACCAACGAACAACAATTGGAACAAACGAAACTTTTTGATCGACATTTTTCAAGTTTGCATTGACTTGGATTATCGAGACTTTTCAACGAATTGGACGACGCAGCTTTTATGGGTCTGCCTTTGTGAACCGACGTATCGATTGATTTTTGCATTCGTTGATTGTTTATTATGTTAGATCGTTTATTGATGGTCTTCTGTTTCGCACGAATCGCGACCTTTTTAGTTTTAACTGGCTCGATAAACGTTTCTGTTATTACTATATTGCCTTCTTCGTCGCATGTTCCACTTTCTTCATACTATAGTTTGTTAATAATTCAAAGACTTATTTTAAACGAGAAATCTAGAATTCCCGATAATTGAAATTTAACGAAGAGATGTTCTGTGTTTGCAAAATCACTATTTGATCAAGTTAGCATATTTGTGAAACGCACGATGAAACATCGATAACCTTTGAAAAGATATATTTTCGAAACTGCTTTAATTATAAACATGATGTTAGCAATAGGATGCAAGAACATAGCAGAGAATAGAAAAATAATGAGTTATCTAAATTGATAGCAGAAAATAGTTAAATAATACTGTGATATAAATATTATAATGAATAATATTACTAATTACATGAAAACCATTTACGAATAGTTAACTCTAATGTCTAATGGCCACATGTTCGTATATTATTATCTTAGGAAAATATAAATTCGTTATCTTGTTTTTGTCTTAACAAGCAAAGCAAATAAGGTACCTACACATGCAGCTGCCGGTAAAATCGGAGAAAAAAAACTGATTATTTTCGCATGAGACTACAATACATAGAATACACTGGTTATGATAATTTTATTCGACAGTTACAAACCATCTCTGCCTTGGCTAAGTAAATCCATAGTTTCCGCCATGTGCTAAACTTGTATTGATCGCTGAAGTTATAACGCATTTCCTTCGAGGCGTATCTTATTGCCAAGGGACTGCGATAGTCACAATATTCACTATTTTCGATCGTTGACGCACTCATTCTCACCGCCTTTTTTATTCGTTCAATTAATAATGCGAGTCTAAGAAAATACTTCGTATAACACGAGAACAAGGAAGCACGCGATCAGCTGATTTACTGGGCGCGTTTATCGCTGTGCGCTGTGCATTTTCTTTATTGAACGGCCAACGCTCACAGTGCCTCTTGTGGAGGAAATATCAACTAGTTGATTTAAATGACCTTACTATAAAGTGAAGTAATGTTTATTCATTTTGAATGTAATTTTAGTTTGAAAAAAGGAATTGTTCAAGATTTTTGGTATGAAAGAAGAATTTGTGTATACTGAAGTCTATAATTTGCACAAGAGTGTATAAAAATAATCAAATCTTGAGTAAACATTTGGATAAATAATTAACAGTACAATTAAATTAAATTTTTCTTTCTTGAATAAATGTAAATAAAATTGAAAAATCTATAGCTAACTATAAAAGAATTTATAAAAGATTGAATCACGCTTGGTTACCATGGTTGTTATTCAATAAGCAGGGAATGATTGTCATTTTTTTCTTAAAAGCGGAAACTGAATTACAACACGATATAAATTGCAATAAAAGCTCGAATATTGCAAGGTTTCTGATTCTAGTAAATCACAGTGCCATTTGCAGAGACAACTTAACAAGGGAAAGTACCCACGTTCCATTTTCTCATGGGACCATAATTGACCGATGTCATTGTTCTTGCGCGAACGGAAAATCGTATTGTTACTGATGACGATTTGCAAACACTGATCTCTCTTTGCCAAATTCTTATCGTTCTTTTAAATGTCTTATACCAATAATCATTACTTAAACGCGACGATACTTTACCAAATTAATGAATATCTACATAGATTTTTTTTAGCTTAATTACAGAAAGATCATAAATTTAATAATTGTTATACGTACTACGTTAAAAGGTGCCATGTTCGCATTAGCCCATTCTATGTTGACCTCGCAATTTTTGAAAAGCATGGCCGATTCAGGCACCAATCTTCTTCTCGCCATGGCGGCACCTCGATGAGTTTTATACGAAACCAGAACATAGCAAACGAAGCCGTTGAAATTTCTATAAACGGCCACTTTATCGATTTCATCGGTCATTTCGTAAATTTTCTAAAAAAAACAAAAACAAAAAACAAAAAATAGGAAGGGAAAAAGGATCCGTCAAGGGTAGAATAAAAAAACCAATAGAAAGGAAAGCATAATAAACCAGAGGACATTAATAACGAACCTTGATAATTGTTTTAGAATCGAGATTTCGAGGCAACTGATTAATATAAAGCCGACAATTATTTGTGCTTGCAACAACACCGATTCTTTTCCCAGGATAAATTTCATGCTGATCTAATTCTTTAACAGCACGAGCTGCCTCTTCTTCGGTGGTGTACATAATAAAACAGTAACCCCTATTTATGCCAGAAAATTCCATCATCAAGCGTAACTCATAAATTGTTCCTACAGTACTAAATATAGGAACAATTTCCGGTTCGTAATAATCTCGGGGGATACTGCCAACGAAAATCTCGCATTTCGGACCAGGAGGAGGTCCTGTCCAGCCAGGAGGTGGACCGAGCTTCCTCTGACCATTAACTTGAGTTAATGTTAACTGGGAATCGGCTACGAATTTTAATAATTTTAAATTGCTTTCCATTTGTTCCTCGCTCAAGTCCTGTATTTTGTTATCGGTTCGTGACTGTATGGCTGGCCGTCGATTGTGTAAATATGCTGGATTTGATTAAAAACGATTATTATAATACTTTTTAAACAATGAAAATATTCTGATCTAAAATACGTATGTGTTTGGTATAAAAAAACATACTTAAGTAACATTGAAAAACGTATTTTCTCAAAAAAAGTATTAATGGGGAAAAAAGTAATTATACAATTGATTTGATATTTCTGGCCTCAGACATTATATTTCCAGAACAAATGACAATTGTCAAGAAATGATACGACTTCCAACGATAATTTTATCATTACAATAAATAGAAGAATAAAATAAAACACGACCATAATAAAATAGAATTCATCGCACTGGTGAATCTTTAGATATAAACGACTGAATTGAAACGAAATTATCAGACAGTCACAGCTGGTTATGTCATTATGGCGAACCAAGACATTCGAAAATCCTGTCGTTTTCTATAAATATCCTTCAATATCACTTACCCAACTGTTGTTTTATATCGTCTTCTATGTTGATTTTATTGAAGGACTCGTTTGATTGTTGAATCGTTGACACAGACACCATTGTTCCCTCTTTATTGATTTGAACGTCGTCGTTCCTATTATAAATTGACATTTGTTTTCCTTTGTTATTATTACCACTAATCCGTCATATTGTCGCTAAACTGTCATTTTGGCAAAAATTAATCCTATCTTTAATCATGACAAACACGAAGGAGCAAAATTCGATCTATTGGATATCTTTCTGGAACAGAAAATAGATACCGGCCAAAGTCGAGGGATCGATGATCAATAAACATACCACCACGGTTTAAAGAAGACTGATGCACGAACACGCGATGCACTAAACCACGGCTATGCTATGGGCTATGGGTTAAGTGTATGAGATCAGATGGCGCTTATTTCGAACTGGTTGCCCCCCCATTAGGTAAATTTATTTTTTATTTAATCTTTGGAGGGGAGATGATATTCGTCTCTCCCTTCATTCTGCAAATCCTTTTTCCTCTTGTCACGCGTCAACGCTTTCTTATGTTTTTCCTTTCACGATTTCTTCGAGTGCATTCTAGAACATGTGGATATTTGGAGATGAATATCAGTCTACATATGTACATACATATATATAAACTTTTCAAATATTCTTCTCAATGCTTCTATTTAACTGTTTTCTTTATTAGCAATTTTTTAAAGTGAAAATCTTTCTTTTTAATGGATATTTTATTATTAAATCTACTACTTACTATTTATTACTTAAATCTATTATTTAAAAATTTAATTACTAAAATCTCCAGAAAATATTGTTTCTCTTAATTTTCGTTTCGCAAACTTAATGTTTCTTTCTTATTGCTGTCTATGTGTATATCTTTTTGTATAAATTTTAGTTCAAATTTAACTGAAAGCAAATATAATCAATTAAAATATTGAATGATCTGATTAGACTATGTTATATGAATCCCTGCTCTTTAAAATATTATTTATCTGTACTTGTATTTATCTCTCCTTAGACGGATATGAATTCATAGGAAATTTCCATACGCAGCCCCGTTTACTCAAAGTATTTTAGCTTCATCGATGTTACATTGTCTTCTCGGCAACTTGCTGCCCGCTCGAGGATCGAAATCAATGAATGCCAACAGCTGGCCGTTCGGATACAATTTCTAATACAATGTATACGAGTCGAGATCGGGAAGACAGAGAATGTGATTCGATTAAAATGTTTTAAAAACTTCTAGAACTTTTTATTCCATACGAGTTCCAGAAAAATTTCACTCTTTAAGAATGACTCTATTTCTGGTGAAATAAATCGTAGTTTTACAGGTGATTCACGATCATTACACGTGACTCAAGAAGAAAATTATGTTACACAAGATTACAAATGAGTAATTCGTCGTACCAAAACGTCGTTGCAATTTATTTACGGTATCCTAAGCTTCATCAACGTCACTGTCACGTTACATTAAATGAATCATTTGGCGTTTTTCATGCATGATCATTTAGTAATTATATTAATACGTAAAGACTAAACTCAAACCGTCTCGATAACAAATTTTATCCTCTGTAGTGAACTACTTCTTTCCAAACACTATCCGTTTTATCCATCTCAAACTTTTTAACGTTGGGGGCTTTCAACAACTCTGTTACTTATCGCGGTTACTTATCAATATTTTTGCTTCGCTACTCATTACAGTATTCGTATATTGAAACGAGAATGTTTTATTAGTTTTATCAATTATAGTAGACAGCAAATAAATAAGGACTGCATTCAAAGAAACGAACGTTCTCTGAAATTTCCCCTATCTTCGCCGGTCGTTGTAACCTTATCAAACCGGTTCAAGGTATTAGCGGTTCGTTAACCATTTCCATGGTATTTATTGCGAAAATTCACACCGTACTGCGCCAATGCACCGTACGATAATAGCATTGTTACCTGCAGTACGCAGACCTTATTACGTGACACTACGTAGCCCGTGCAACTTGAACCACGATCCTCTCTATCTCTTCAGTTGTCGTTCGACGCGCGCCGCGGTTCGTCTTGTAACCCCATCGCTCGAATTTCACTAATGAGTAAGATAACGCGACCTCCCACATGTCCGTTTTACCGATTATTATATTAATACAGTTGATCACGAACTAAATGCTGGGATAGATTTAATCGTTCGCTTCTTTTAAGATCTGATTTGTACTTTTTTTTTAATTTTACAGATGCAGGTAGATTTTATATTTAATAATTTTTAATTTATGATTGTATTCCTTTTTTTGATAGTATACCATTTGTGCAATTCTTCTGAGTCTACTGAATGTGAAATGAACTATTTTTATGCGGGTTGTGATAAGTGAAATTGTATGATGAAGCTTTCTACTCGACGTTGTCCCAAATTCTTGATGACAGTTTGAAAATTGAAATACGTTAACAATGGTTGAATGAACATTGTAAAATTGCGAATTGTTGATAAACAAAGTTAAATATGTGGAATCGCAAGGTATTCATCAGGATTATCGAAGTGGTGCGTAACAATAGAAAAATTGTATATTTATTTTTGTACATATATTTGTTTTGATATTGCAAGCTACTTCAGTTACATATTCATACATGATAATAAACGTTAATGTTTAAACAAAAATTCTAGCACAATTTGCATTTCAATTATATATTAGTAATTGCTCTTATATCAGTGTTCTCACAATACGAGATAAGGATTCCTTTGAATACTCCCACAATCAATTATCTGTAATTGTTCCTGCGAACGGAACTGAACGCTAGATAATTGAATTTTAACTCATTCCTTCTTATTAAATTTTGCAACTATGAACATTCGTGTTGCAGATGCTTTGCCTTGCCTGCGTGGTGGCACTCAGGGTAACTGATGACGAAAGCCGAAGAGTGTTCCATTATTTGAGAAGTCGGAGCAGAGAATGGTCCCTTTTGAATAACGTCACATGGGGTGCCATAGGTTCGAAAATTAATATCTATTACTTTATACTTTTCCTTTTACAAAAGCAAAATTGACCCAAAAGGCATACTAATTTTTATTACTTTCTTGAAACGTTTATCTCTATAGTTTGCATTACGCCATAAATTAGGAGAAGAATATATTTGTACTGCTATCAGTTAGTTTTTCTATCTCTCAGAGTTACAATAAAAATTTTGTAAGCTGTCTAGTAAATATTTATCAAAAATATTTCATTACATAAATACTTTTAAGATTATGGTTGGATAGTACATTATTCTATGTAGATTAATTTGAATGGAAATTTATTTTATGCTTTATAGTAATTGATGTATAAGTACTATAGTATATGTTGGAAAAAGGAATGTAAAACACGCAACAACACACTTTTCTTTTGTTAATCTAGGCGCCGCTCTTGCAACCGCGACTTGTGGTGGTTACATAATAATCACGACAGGTCTTCTTATTGCTGCTGCGACAGGAGAGCTAGATGGTCGAAAGACGGTAATTCTTTCCGCTTTTTTGTAACTTTTTTTCTTTAAACAGTATACGTATATAACACGACGAAACGTTCGATGTAAATTTCCCGAACTTTTAATTCACTTCTTCCTTGACAATTATACAAGTCGACATATTTCCATAATAGTCGTATTGTTTGGACTTTTCAAGGTATTCTTTCTCTTTTACGGAACACTGTCCTTCGACGAGGCTGATTTTATCGCACATTGATGTATCTTTCTTCTTAACCAACACACTGAATGCAGAAATTTAAATGTTTCTTTTAAAAAACAATAATTATAATTGAATTAACTACTGGAACAAATGCAGGATCTTAAATTGTTATTGGGTGTAGTTAATGATTAGAATCGATGGAAAATCATAGAATTTTTTTTACACTCAGTATGTAAAAAAATATTCGTTAAAATTTATTTGTAAGGTCAGGAATTCCAGGAATTAACTTCGACAAGTTTCACCAGTAAAAGTGAGATGAAACAGGTAAAAATTGAAATTACTAGACTCCATCATTGATTCATTATCGAATGATATTAGTAACTGATTGTGGTGTTACCTTTTATTTATTCTCGGATTACGAAAGTTACTCGATTATCAGTACCTTAATGAATTTTTACAAAAATATAAAACATTTCCTGCATGATTTTCGGTAACAGCTTTAAATGCACGAGATAAATACACGAAATACTTTTGCAATTAATACCAACGATAGAGACTATAATAAATTTTCAAAGCAAGATATTCAAGACTCCCACGATATTAATCTTCAGCATGAACGCATTTTCAATATCTTTCCTGGTTGCAAATATTTTCCGGCGGGCACACCTCGTTCATTAGTCAATCATCATTGCATTCGAAGTTACGATGTACAGATCTGTGTTAGCAGAGTTCTTTTTACAAGGTTGCTTTTTTTCATGCTTCTTTCAAGTTATGCAGATGGACTCTTGAAACGAGAAATCGGTTAAATATAGAGCACGCGTTTTAACGATAGCGTGAGAACTGTCGTGTCCAGTTAGCACTGTCATTGAGGGGCAAGGTTAAAAGTATCCTTCGTATGAGCAAGCTACAAGAAGGAGCACGTAACAACATCCTTGTCTTGGTGTATGGCAATTGAGCACGTAATACGTACGCCACTGTAACTTAGTTCTTAGTTAATGACTCATAACTGAGGCTAGGCAGATCCCAATGATTTCCACATGCGAATCTATGCGTTCATTGAGACAGAAATTTGCATTTAAAACAAATTGTTGATATTCTTAATTCTGAGCTGAAATTCTTAGCTGTTTGCTCGTAGATAACATAAATGATGATTTTTATAGAAATGGTTCATTGAAAGACGGTACAATCACTATTGTAAAGAAATCTTGAAAAGGAATACAAATTATCGAATTCTTAATGGTCGTAAACGTGTGAAGGTTGTTTCACATTTACACTTGAATTTTATGTGATGATAGGGGATATGAAAGGTCTCGAGGATTTTAATGAAGATTATGTTAAACAGAGGAAGTCATTAACATTTCATTGTTCTGCTTGATGAGTGTACGAAGATCTTTCTTTTCTATTTAAGGAAATATTCTTCCTTGGACTTGGAGTGATTCTTTTCGGTATCGTGGGCGCTTTATCGTTGGCGTCTATTGAAAACGTCCCTGAGGATTTGATAGACAATGCCGCGGTTTTTGGGGCACTGTGCTTGCTAACAGCGTTAGTTTTCATCGCTGACTTGTTAATGAGCACGCCAAAGAAAAAGGATAAGCATGGCATGACAGAACTTCTGACTGATAAAAGAGGTATCATACATTTTTGTTAAGATATAAAGGGAAGTGTTAAATATAAATTAAGGAGACAATATATAAATTAACAATATATATAATAATATATATAATAATATATATATAAAAATTATGGAGATAATACTTCTTAAAAAATTAGGTTTCCAGAAATTTTATCTTTATTTTTATTCATAATTAAATTGACTTCATTTTTTGATTGATATATGACAGCTAAACGACAAATAACGACGACTCTGGCCAGCGAAAAAGAAACAGAATCTCCAAAAATAAGCAGTCCTCAAGTTTCCAAAAACGACGACAGTGGCACTATAAACGATGGTTTCGAGAAAGTAGATGAAAGACATCAAAAGAGTTCAGGGCAAGAACAGTCTGAAGATCCGCGAAAATGGGAACAAAATCGTTCCTCCAAGCAGCGTTCGAAAGATTCGTATGAAGATGAAGGAACTGGCGACTTCAGTCGAGAATACAGAGAACCAAAAGAATATGCGCAGAATTTTGAAAATGGGAGAGCTCTCCGAGACTCGAAAATGTATCGAGACTCTGAGATGCAAAAAGCTATGAGCAGGGACTCTTATAGAACGGATCATGGAATGGAAGCACCTACTGTGGTTTATAAGGTTCATGATATTTATCAACGTCCAGTGGATGAAATTGACACACCTCGTTTTCCAACCGAAATGAATCATAAAAGTGAACCTATATTCGCGAAGATCGTGAATCCTAGTGTGAAGATTATGAAGGTTGAGCGCGATGTGGACGAAGCTATCGAAGGTTACAGGTAGTTGCACAATGAGCAGTTTATTACTATAATATTAGCTTCGTTAATATCGACGAATTCATTCTTTCGCATTTGCATCAATTCTCATTGACGCATTAATTCCCTATTATATTATAATTATTATTTTCATAATCTCCTATTACCTATTATCATTTTATTATTTTCTTAAATTTCTTTATTTTATTTCTCGGTCTTCTAATATTAATAGATATTCTGACACTAGTCAGTACGACAACGTGCCAGTTCGAATGAAAGGAATGTCGCCAAAAAGTCAGAAAAAAAATCGTGATGTTTCTTTTAATATTCCGCCGCCGCCAAAGGGTTATGGAAAAGAATTCGACCAGAGAAAAGACGAAATGGAAATATTGGAAGAATGCTTTACTTCACTCCGAACAGCGAGCACGGGGACACAGACACTCAACATTCGAACACCTTCGTCACCTACTGATCCTGGATATGTTAAACATACCGCCAGTAATTGGCCTCATGAAACGAAAATTAAAACACCTGGTTCGAGTCCAAGTCGCTCGAAGAATTGACATATAACGCATAAAAAGTTATTAACTTGTTGCTTTATGATTTCTTAATGACTTCGTGTGACTGAATGATTGCTTGAGAAATAAATTTAAAAAGCTTTCTCGTAAGGCAACAGGTTATATGATTATAAGTAGATTAGAAAGGGTCTTAGGTAGAATAATTTAGAATGATATGCATATCAAAACACAGAGTGCAAAATCAATTTCTCTTTACTTCTATCTGAGTATTTCTCTGTGTAATTTCCTCATATTTAATAAAATAATACTAATTTCTTCAATTTCTCTAATTTCAAAAATATGATTTATTAATTTGATTTATTAATACGTCATTATTATTATCATTACCTACTGCCTTTTTATATGTTTTTATATATATGTTTTTGAAATGGAAAGGAGAAAAGGTAACTTGAGAGGCATACAACTATTTTCGTATAAGTAGAAATTTTTAATATAAAGTTTTAACATCTCCGTTCACATCGATACGCATACGTACAATTATTAATAATAATGTCTCCTTGTGATAAACATGTAACCGCAGTTTGTTAGTCTCCATCAGAACGTACTCGTTAAAGATATTAGCATTTAATTGGATTTACATTAACTTTTACGTGTACCGTATCGTTTCTTTTTCTTACGCTTTTTATATAAATAAATCGATCCTATTCAACATTCGAAACATGTCATTTATTTTCCTTATTATTCAAGGTGATCGGCAATTTCTTCGATTATTAAAAAAACGAGAAGAAAATTGCCCTCATTGAAACTGAAAGAAAAAGAAACCAACCGGAAGACGCAGCAGCCATCGAGAGTATCGACGTGTCCTGCCATCGAATCCTATTAAAAAGCTTCTAGCTAGCCATGTATCGACATATTTCATTTTACAGAACCGTCGTCCTCTCGTTGTAGTTCTCTCTTTCTCTAGACGTTTCTAAACGCGTATTTACAGAGTTGAGAATAATTGCTTAGACACTTGAGCATTCGTTCCTCTTCTTCGTCTTTTTCCTCTTTTCAACGGTATGTATAAAATTAATTCTCCTTAACGAAGAAGATTATCAGACATTCTCATTCTTAAGACTGTTGTGTAACTAGATAGTCTTATTATTTTATGAAACGATAGTTTGAACATTGCAATGTTGTTGAGTTGGTATCTTTATAGTGCGTTTAATCCAACGCGACATTCTCGATCATCTACTTTCCCTTTGCATCGATGTATGAACTTGACTTATTTTTTAAGTTTGTTACATTTTGGTGTACTCGTCGAAGTTTATAGAAAGGTATTTCTTAAAACGAGGAAGAAACATGATAAATATCTTGTCATGATTTGAGAAATAGTTACGATAATTTTATCCGTAATAGTATTACCAGATGAGATGTGTTTCAATTCTGTTCGTTTCTCGCTCCTAACTAGACATATTTACAAGTCAAAAGATTCTCAAACTATATTTTTCATTTAGTTTGCGTGTTATAAAATCTCTTACAAAATCTTAACCAAATCTTCTGCTCTTTGAATAAATAAATAACGAAAGAATAAACATAATTTTACTGACAATTCTTTGAAACTTTCGAACTTTATGAGCACTTTACGATATATTGGACTTCTTTTTCTTTGATGAAATTTCCTTCAAAGATGTCTTCCTTTATCATGATGGAATCGTTTCTCTTAAATATGTATTTACAGCGTTTCTTATCCGATTAAACAATACAAAAAGATTGTACGCCTCTAAAATGTTAATCTATATGATTACTATAAGTTCAAAGTGCAGATGGAGAATTTTATCTCATGCCAAACCCAATGCTAGCACCTTGAGCATTGGTGGCTCGTTGTTCCATGGTGATGTATTGTCTAATTAGTCGTGAAATTTCATGGGCTTGTTCAGTCTGAAGTCGTGTGATGCGTTGTTGCATTAAATTACCGCATTTCATGTCAAGGTACAGAGTTCCTTCTTCGGATTTTACTTTCCTCGTGGATATTACCTCGGAATAGGGGTAGTGGTACAGGGTCTCCTAAAAATTTGGCGTCGGTTTAATTGAATTATCTATTGCTTTTTTACATAGAGACAGAAAACGGGGATTGAATTACTTACATGTGTGATTAAATCAATAAAATGCACTCCATGCCTGTTGAGCGCCAAAATATGATCACCACCCTTCTCTTTTCCTTCAGGCACCCTCTTCACAGCGAAGAAACTAGACCCGAATAATGGCCACTTCCATAAAATTTCTAAAAATAAAGTTAAACATTATTTTCATGATATAAATATTCGCTAATAAGAACTGAAACACGTACCAAGCACCTGTGCTTTACAAGCAGCAACTGTATTGTGTTGCACATTGTTCCATGCTTGTTGGACCATATTTGACCACTGTTGTGGTCGTGGTTCTCTCAAACTGAGCACTGGTTTTGGTAATAAATATTTAATTTCTTTCGTTGTTGGTTCGTGAGTCATATCTGCTGCCCTATGTAAAAGAGCAGCTATTTGAGCCATATCGAACTAGAAAGAAAATATATTAATTAAAAACTCCAAATAATGTCAATATACTATTTACATAAAATACCAAAGATAGAAAGACTTACTATGACTTCTTGAGGTAAATGTTCACCAGGTAAAACTAGTAGAAGACCTTCCAAGTAATCTGGAGCAATCTGATTGAACACGACTTCTATATACAATGGAGCATCCAGTCTGAGGGGATAATACCATACAGATCTAGATTGAAAAAGATTATATTATTTTTTGTTCTCTTATTTGCACTGCTTTCATGAGAATCGATAGATTTCTTTTTAGATAAGTCCTTTTATCAATGGAAAGATATATACCTGCAGAATATTAAGTAGAAGACTTGATGATTTTTATGTAGCTCCGTAGTTACGTCTAGTACGTATTCATCTCTGGCTAAAGGCATCGTAAACGCATCACCATCAACAATGCAGTATAACGAGAATTCATCCATTTCATGAGGGTTTCTTACAGATATGATATTGCACATCTCCTCGATAACATCCTGCCAAATAGATAAGTTGTTAACAAATTATTAAGAATTAGTCATTACACCTGTGTTATCATATATTTAACAATATATTGCAATTTGACATTTGTTAACTAGGATTTATTAAAATATCCACAGTCCTAAACTCAAAGTGCTCTTAAATAAATCAATAACAATTTGACTTTTGCAATTTATTATTATATATGTTATTATATTATACAGGAGACATTTTCATTGATTTTGTTTTCTCTTCAATGATATACCATTAATTTTATGTTTCTTATATTAAATAATTTAATTTATATTAAATAAATTTTACGAATATGTATTATAGAATGGTTTACTGAGATTTGAATTTGAATCTTGGCGCGCATTAGCCGGCATTCGGAGCGTAGTAGCGTCGATAAATTGGGAGTGTTACGAAAAGTGAAAAATTGATAAGAATGTCATTAGAAATTCGGTAAGCTTTCTCATTTAGTTTATGTTAACTAACTAATTATGGTTATTATTATTTGTAAGTAAAGTTGTAAAGTATGTTGCATAATTGGTGAAATTTTTACGACTCTGTAACGATTACGTCAATTTGTAAGGTTACATACTACCAAATTGGGTTGCTTGTAGCTTGAAATTAATTGTACTATTATTCTACGCATTAATAATTAATTATCTACGAATATGTGTACATAATCTTGTACTATAACGTTAATGTGAAGGTTTTAACCTATATTTCATATATATCATACTATATATGTCATACCATACATAATCTTATTCACTCTAATGACTATATATCGGCACAAATACATTTTTTTTTTAATTTTATTAAGTATTTTACATGTTATTGTTTGATTATTAGTAATATTTTTAATAGAACCTATGTCACAACTTAATTTTATAATTTTTGATATTATTTTATTTAATTGCCATGTACTTGTGTTATAAATTGTTGTTTCTTTGTTATCTTTATATGTAAATGTTTAAAGAATCTCCTGCAAATTATATTGCAATTATTTTGTTTGTCAGCACTTAGCTACTAACAGTCTTATAATACAATAGATAATCCAATAGATTTTCTAATTTGTTTCGTATATTGCTTGCATCTATCCTGATCCTTTGTCCAATTAGATAATTTGGAGAAAACTAAACTTACCTGTACTACAGTTGTACATTTGGTGTTGATAACTCTTTCTGTTCCACCTGGTAGTCTGTAAATCTGTCTCTTAGCATTTCTACCTGCACTAATTGCCATAATTTCATCCACGCTTGGCACGTTTTTCCTTCCTCCATATTTAACTGTCTTCCTGAGATTTTGTAAACACACTGTGGCTGTACCATGGTAAGCTCTCCTCTTATCATAAGCTGCAGTTTCCAGATATTTGGTTAAATAAGGCCTCAGACCATCACTGCAAGTGAAGTAAGCAGCAACAATGCTAAAAATCCTCCAACCGCGTTGACAACTATCTGGATTTGGGCTCTTATTGTTTGTAGTCTGTTTCATCAATTGACAGTAAACTTCATCACGAAGTAATTCATACTTATGACAATGCTGTAATTAGATTGAAAGTGGTGAGAATGACGTCCTTAGATGTTGAACTAAGATTTTTCTCAGTAGTTTATGGAGAAAGAAAGTGATGATTTCACTCTTTGCAATTATTTTAGAATATTAAGGCATATTATAAGTATCATTTTCTAAATGTAAGACTTTTTAAAAATATATGAAAATAAACTAGCGATATAAAATTTATCTTCCTGCTCTTAATAAATTTATTACTTTAGTGATGAAGGATTGTTAGATATCCTTACAAGGCAGTACAATATTTTTGATAATAATAAGACTGAAAAATGAAATGAAGTTTGCATGCATCATTTGATGAAAGTATTTCAAACGTTCTCCTTGGAGAATACATTATGTAGATATATTCATCTAGGAGAAATCTTTAATGAAAAGAAGTAGCAAGTAAAAGGAAATTCAAATCCTTCAGCACTAAAAGTAGGCTGTCAAATTATTATCCTTCATCATTAAATCCTTGACCCTGATACAAATTATTTCAGCAAATTTCACTATATTTCTTCATATAATTGGATATAACAATGTCATTGTACAGAATATTTAAATTTTTTATCATTTCAGCTTATTTCATACAAACTAGGAATATAAAAGACATAGGATTGTTTTCTGAAAGATTGTTAGTTCAGAAGAGAAATATTGTTACTTACCATTAGAATGGTGTAAACACATTTTACTTCACTAGTATCTGGAGGCAAAGGTTGATCACCCATGTACCTCATCAGACACAAAAAGCATTCCACTGCCAAGGCACTTAAATCTGCATCAAGTCTCAAAAGACTCTGTTCTATTGGCACAGGAGAGTATTTTACAAGATCCACTTGTTCCTTCCAAGTCCATTCCGCACCATCCTGTTGGCCTTTATTCTTTTTATTCTTCTTTTTACTCTTCAAAGATTCGATCACTTTAAGAGATCCACTTATAGATCCATCTGCTGTCTTCAACATCTCAAACCTATAAAATTAAATATTTTGTTAAAACTTTTGTTTATTAAAACTCTGCTTGTTATTATAGGAAGTTGTAACCGCGGGAAGCGATTGTTAGAATTAATTTATCGAAGGAACGGGACTCGGGGGTGACGTAAGTAATAGCCTTCCAAAACGGAAGACATCTCGTTGGAGGAGTACGTGGCCGTAAAGGAGATTTCCATTGCAGGATGTTGCTACAGAGACAGAGGAAAAAGTCCCGTTCAGAGTACTGGCCGGGTGGCCGTCACTTGTCAAAGTCATGTTTAGGAAGTCTACACTCTAGTTAGGCGTTTTAATGATTCCCCTTCGACTTGGTTGAAGGTTGATCTTTCTGTTGGTTATTGTTTTTCGCCGATTCTTTTCTCGTTTTACTTTGATACCTCGTTACAAATGTGTTTCCTCTGTAAAACCATGGTTGAATATTTCTTTCTAAATCTCTATGAATAATGAATACCGCACAATGAATAGTGAAAACTCCTAATTAATTTTAATTAGTTGTACACGTTGGTACAGTTAGTCGGTCACTGAATAGCAAAGACAATTAAGATACATTTGCAATGTCAATTCTCACTTCTTTTAGAATTTTATACATTTAATTAGAATTTAATACTGTAACCTTACGTACATAATTTTTAGAAATCTATTCATTAGTGATTCTATTAAATTCCATCTAGATCTTTCTTCTTCGACATAAGTTTCTTCAATAAGATCGAATTGGTAGTAACTAGAAAATTTGATAGAAAATTCTATGTGAAACAAATATATCGAAGTTTCCTCGTCAAGTTAGGAAGCACTTTGAAACGGTAACTCGCGAATCACGGAATAATGCCAAAAGAAGACGAGCTGTACTCGTTAGCCGCGCGTTCACCAAGATGGTCGATGTTACTCTGAGAACTGCAGTGCGTTATGCTTTCTCAACACGGCTAGCTCTTGTTTCTTGCGTAAGAGCGACCAATTAGTCTTTAACATTAATTTCTCCTTTATTGCGATGCCTCGTTTTGGTAAAAGTGTTCTTTTTCAGAGCAAGGATTTGTTTCTTATTGGGAGATATATTTTTTGGTACTTACTGATCCAAGTCTAGAGTGTACAGCGTGCAACATGTTGCGAAAGAAAATACATTACAATCTTCATTTTTAGCATCACTAGTGAAATAGGATTATTAAAATCTTATTCTACAAAAATAGAAGCTTTAATGTATTTTCTAAATTCGATTAAAAGTGAGATATTAGAAAAATGAAGTATAATGATGAAAAAGTTTATACACCTATTTATTAATGCAAGAGTTTTCGAATTTTATATTTGCCATCTATTTGAGAAAAATATATTATCGCATAAAACGAACTGTAATAAAAATAAATTGTATAACATTATGAATTGGAATAAGTAGAATACTAACTTCTCTGTGCTTTGTCTAAAGTTGAGCATGGCGTACTGCAACAGAGAGTGTTTTCCGTCGTTGACAACCGGCCCGCTTTCATAGATGCCATCTTCTTGCAATCTGCCGTTGTCTTCCGGTTGACGCCATTCCTGATTTGGGCTAAGTCGCTGGTTCTGCTGGTTTTTCTGATGATTCGTCTGGTTTGTCGCCGACACGTGGTTCGGCACACGACCGGCAGACACGTGGTTCTCGTGATTCGAGATAACATGATTAGGCTGACTATGGGATTGAACGTGATTCGACGTACTGTGATTCGCCTGTGACTGGATCGATTTCGTGATCTGAGACACGTGATTCTCATGATGGTTCGGCTTATGCAGCGGCTTCTGATCCACCTGTAATCGTAACGTACCATTTTATTTAATTATTATTATCATTCAGTTCTCAATTTACTTGATTTTGGAAGCTTGAGTTTTCCATTATTAGGATATTCTGAATTGAAATTTTGATTCTGGAGTCCTCAAGTAATTTAGTAATGTAAAATTTTATTTTATTAATACATTTATTTTTGTTTACTTTAATATTGAATACTGAGAGATAATTGTATTATTTATTGACCATAATTCTTTTTGGGATCAGTTATAACATCCAGGAACTGTAGAATTTTTGTTCAGAGATTTTAAATCAGAGCGCAACCTAGATCGCGAAAGTCACGAATATCTACTTTGATTATTATTATTCTTAATTATATATTTAATCTACTGCGAAATCTATCAAGTATTTATAGCTGGGAAAGTTGGTCTTTAAGCGAATAGTGACATCATTTATTCTAATACACCAAATTAAACTTTCACATGATTTTCAGGGGGGGGGGGATTGTCGATCTAGAGCGGAGGAAATCGTTACACTTTAAATAAAAAAAGAGAAAAAAGACGATAATTACGAACTGGATAGAGTTTCATAAATCACCAATAAAAATTATACAAATATCGTCGATTAAACTACTACTTTTCACTTCCCGTATAAAGGGACCCGTTCTTTATGTACCATGTTGGTCAGAGGTCGGGATTTTGTTTCGTGAACGAGTGTCTTCCGTTTTTTTATCACAATCAAAAGATCAAAAAATCACGTTCGGGTGTGTAAACTTCCTGTGTAAAAACCTCGTGGGCGTCACGTCGCCCTGGTTTCGCGAGTGATTTACACGACAGTTTCTCGACCTTTTCTATTATTCATTTTCTCTTTCGGCTTGCATTTCCTGCATTTCACCGACATAGTCGCGGGTATCTCGGATCCATCGATCGATCTCGCGAATGAGAAAACGAGTTTCCTTGCACGCCAGTCAGAATCATTATAAGAATTCAAAGAATGCATTATGGTGTCTAGAAGTCTCGTAGAATATTCTTCTTTAGAATATTCCGTTTTCTCTTTAAAAGAAAAAGAAAAAAAGAAAAGTAGTAGAACGCATATATTGGAAGTTTTTTTTACTTTCGGCTATGAGCAGAAAATAATATGTATCTGTTTAATTAAATATGACTGATTATATATGACCGCTCCTAAGATTGTGGATCGTAATGTAAATATATTCAATAAGCTTCTCTGCTAATTTATTTCTTTTTTATTCAATCGAATGGCTATTAATCGAATGGATGAATGAAACATACAAATTAATAATTCGTGAACGATTTACGACCGACTTCTCCCGCGTGTTACATCCGCATAACTGGTTTCTTAGACGATGTAGAAACTAGATTCTGTATAAAGTTATTTAATTACTAAATGATCATGAATGATAGTTTAGTTGGATTCTATAGAAGAAAATCGATAGCATCCGGTATATGCGTTTTACACTTTTCCGACGCTGGTAATGTCGTGAAAGTCGAAGTGTATAGCTCCGTATGATTGCCATTATTATTTCCACAGCTGACATATATTTAGTAAATTGTGATTTCTTTCGTCTGAAACTGTAATTTTTCCACAGTGCCATTGCAGGGATGATATTGCAATAACGTAATTCTCAATTTGCCATAATTTTCAATATAATAAGTAGCTATTACCCGAAAAATAATAGAACATATAGTGCATTGTCAATTTTCATGTCTACTGTAATTCTTTCCTCTGAGTGTAAATTGTTTTAGAAAAAGAGTTAATAGTAGTTCATTTTTCTATTAGATTTTTAAAAATATTAAGTTCATAAAATATTTCTCGTAGTTTAATCCCACTTAATTTCGTGTCAATAACAAGATGACTATTGTAACTATGTATTTTGTAATTTTTAGCAGTATTGATTGCATCTAATGATATTCTTTTGTTAGAGAAAGAGACTATGTTCTATGTTCAATTTTCTGAACTAGTAGAAAGATATAAATTCCAAATATTTTTGGATCTTTCTACACATTTTCCTAAGGAAGTCGTAACGTAGCACCCGATATATCGATAGCTGATACCCTGCTGGTAAAACCTGAATGTACCTGAGCGAGTGAGATAAGCAGATGTTGACCCTGACCCACATAATCGTTAATGTATCCAAGTACGATGGTAAACGTGAGCATTCATAGTTACTGTAATGGTATTAATAAGAATAACCATCCACTTGATTCTCTCCGGCCTGTTTATGAAATAAATTGCTTTACAACTCTATCAGAGATTCTCGTGTATAATTTTTCAAACGTATGTAGGTGAACGTTTCATTTTCCATGCTGAAAAATTATTCTGCATTTCCTCTCGAGATTGATATCAATTTTTTTTTTTCTTCTCGTCTATCTACTAATTCAAATAAGACATCGACCAAATATCAGGCAATATTGAGATGTAAACTTAGAACTCCTGCCACGAAATGAAATATGCACGATGTTTTAGGCGTCATAAAGCCTCGATTCGTTGTTCGTTAACCTTAATTGCTGAACGAAGGATACCTTCTGAGGTGGCATCATTAATTCTCTTTAAACTTTTTAATGATCACGCTCGTTACACTCAACGCAGCCTTCAATTACGGTAACTTTACCACCGGCAGCATTTTACTAATATCTTGGCACAGTATCGATGTAAACAGGGTCGATTATGCGAGTACTCCACGAATGCAATCTCCTGCATTCCTTTTCGGTACTTTATATCGTCCGCCTAACGGTAAAAGCTTTTTCACCTCTGACAATTTCTCGCCTTTGGAAATTGCTTCGACATCCGAACCACTTCGCATCTCTCCGTTTCGGTGGTGAACAATTTTCATTGAAAATTGATTTTCATACATTATAGAATCATGAAACGAGCCGTTGTCATCAAGGACAACGCTGTTCCCGATTAATAGCAAAAGGAATTCTTTATTGCTCGTAAAACATACAAGTTAATGATCCTGTTCCTCTCGGTGCCTTTTCTCGGCGAGCATAAATCATTTCGAAGGAAAACTGTATTTAATGACGGACGTCGATCGTTGGAATACTAAATTACGTACTATCAAGCGTCGAAGGGTGTTAGCAAAATCGTTTCTCGATCAGTCACCGAGGAAACAATAATTAAGTGCCGTAGTTAAGAGATAATATCATTGGTTTAACGTTGCTAGTAGCTTTTCATGGATATCTGTTACCCGACGTTTTTGCTATTTAAATTTTTTCTCTAATAATATTTTCTCTAATTAAAATATGTTACGCATACTTGGTAAAAATTGTAGATCTCAGATAATGAATGCTTGTGTACGCTTGTTTGATAGATATTACATAATTAAAATAGTTCTGATCTCTTCCTGTGTTATATAATTTGGTAGGAGTCGTTGTCCGGCTAATAATTGACTCGAAGTATGTTAACTAGTAACAAAAGCGCCGCGAAATGCTCGTTGTACGCAACATAATAAAAGAGCATCATTAAACGAAATACCCAATTTGCAACTAATTAGTTGTGCAGTTCTTGCGCCGCAAAAAGTTGGTAGAATAGCAAGTGCTGTTTTTAAGATATTCTATATAAGGAGGAATCGATGCTATATAAATGCCGTGCTCACCTCGTTTAAATGATTTATCATTTTTATCAGCACATTTAGTCGTATTAAAATATGCGAAAATGATGAAAGAGTAAAAAGCATACGATCGTTGATATGCGAGTATTGAATTTCACTGGGAATCGAGTAAGATTTACGGAGTATTTATTAATCGAGGACAAGAATCTTATCGGGATCGTGACCTGGTAGCTCTTGACCTTCTCGTCGAGTTTCTTCAAGGTCTCTTGTATCGTGGTGAGGGTCTTGTCGCTTGACTTCTCCTCCACTTGCGTCTCGTTCTGCGTCCTCAGCTCTTCGAATCTCTTCAAGATTTCCCTGACACTCAGTTTGCTTCCATCCGCATTTTCTTCCGTGATCGTTTCCATTTTCGAAACCTTCCGTTCCCCGTTCACTCGACCGACGATCTGATCGCTATCGTAGAAATCCTGGATCAGTTCGTTCATTTGAATATCCTCCGCGTTTTGATTCTGTCTAGCCGGAGATTGAGCTCGATATTTCATCTCGATATTGTCGTTATTATTTCTCAATGGACCAGACGGACTCGAGTTTCTCGAATTCCTTAACAGGCAACCCTCTTCAAGCCTCAATTGCTCGATCGTCGGTTGAGGACGATCGGAATTGCTCGAGTTTATCGAATTAACCGTTGCTGTTATGGGGTTTAGAAAAGGCTTCTGATCCAACTTGGACACATCGATCCTTGGTATATTCTCATACTCGAATTTTTGTTGATTCACTCCTTTGGAATCTTTCTTAGTCGATTCTATGATTCTCGAAATCTGTTTAACATTATTCTTGTTCACGTCTAAATGACCAGAGTCTGGAGACGCCTTCTTATCTTCCTGCTTCTTCTTTCTTTTACATTCGTCTTTCGCGAAAAATTTAATGAACCTGTTTCTCTGCTCGCCCTTTGGCCCCTTTTCACGGTTGGAAGCCTTCTCTAAAAACGCTCCGGAGTCGTCTGTTTGTCCGTACTCGTCGCTGCTTAAATCCGACTCCGAGGACTTCACTAAGAGGCTGTCTGGAGAGTTGGTTTTTCGATCTTCGTCGGAGAAATTCTTGTGATCGAACTTTCCGACGAGATTGCTTATACTTTTTCTCCGAGGACCTAGCTTCGAGTCGTGATCCTCGTAGTGTTTCCTATAATCTTCGTCCACGCGAGAAAACGAGTATTCTGACGATTTCTTGTCGATCTTCGTGTCTCGTCGATAATCCACGTTCTTCCCATTCTCACTCGTTTCCAGTTTACGCAGAAATTCGGATCTTCTCACGATTCTTTGAACGTTATTGAAGGGTTTAGGTTCGATTTTCTTGGTCTCGTTCTCAGAGATTTCTGAAGGATCGACGAACTGAGAGAGAATCTCTGGCCGATGTTTTGGCTTCTTCCTCAGGGTTGTTGGCAGCTCTGCCCAGTTGCTGGACAGTCTTTTAGAGAAGATCCCTTCGGTATCGGAAACCTCTCTCTCCATTTTGGTCAGTTGATGATGGATACTTTGTTCGTTGACTTGGTTGAATACATCTGAATCTGTTTAGTCGACATATGAGTTAACCATCTTCTTTTTTTCTTTTCAATAATCACGAATTTTGTTCAGGAAGATGGTTCCATGAATGTTCAAGCGTTAAGCTGATTATTAAATACTTGGAATTGGTTCTTGAATGTACCGTGCACTGTCTACTGTTTAAAAATTGAGTTGTTCAAAATTTATAGTAAGCCTAGAGTATGTGTTATGTAAATTGAAATACTTTGTAAGACGAAGCCTAAGCTTGCATTCCACCGCTGTTTAAATTAATATTCTTTTATCATAAAGAAATATACTACTCGTTGGAAATTATTTGGGCTAAAAGGATTCAGGATTCAAAGGCTGATAAATGATCTTAAGTGACCTAATCTTTCTTTGGTCTTGATGTCACAGAAATAACTGCTGACATAAGCGTCTTTTCTCGTGCCGGTTACAGTGCAATAGAATTTCAGACGACACCGCAATTCGAAATATCGTGTTACGAGCAAAGTCAATGAAGGAATACTTTCCAGCTCGGTTTCTGCGTAGTACAGGCCATCGAGCACGACGAATGCATAGAAATTACATTTCGTAGAATATAATTGACCTTGATTCCCCGAACCAAAGATCTTTTACGCATGGCGACCGTGAACTTTCTTCGGCCACCACTTAGAAGACCTCTAATACTAATTAACAAGAGAAAAGGAAACCCTGTGAAACGAATAAGATATCAAAAATGGAGAAATTCGAGCATAAGATATACATTAAACATCGCTAAGCTTCGGTAATATTTTTCCTCGTGTGAAATTATTAATAACATTAAAAAAATCACGGCGGTATAGCAATTAAATTTCAAATAGAAAGGGGGAAGAAATCATGTTCGAGAAACGTACGTAAATACCCGTAAGATAGAACCGAATAAATTATCACGTGGGATGCCTAAAAAAATTAACGAGACGATAATAACGAGACGGTGCTTTTCCTTCGATAACGAAGCCGAATTTGCTTCAAAAAATCGCAGAATTGCCCTCGTTACGGCACGCAATGCCGAATGTGGATCACGGAAGAAGGACCTTCTTCAGGGCCTCGTGAGAAGATCGGCGAAGAAGCTTGTCGTGAGACCGAAGAACAATGTGCACTTTTCATTGTAATTATTTCGCGCTAACAAACTCTCCTTCGCTCCAACAACGAATGAGAAAGGCTTCTGCTTTCTTGGATACCTTACTTCTCCTACCTATTAAAAAGGGTTGTCTTCGCTTTTCATGAAAACTCGCTTTCCCCATTAGCGGTGGATAAAGTAAATAGAAATTTAGTAAATAATTCGTAAATATATTCATTTTCTAGAACATTGCATCTCTTTAAGTAGATATTACAAGAAGATTCTTAAATAATGTACATTGGAAGCACAACTGACTACATAAAAATTCAATTTCTATGCCACGCGCTACTATGGATTTGAAATCAGTCGGGATATTTTAAAGAATGTCCACCTGTCCTCTTTAGCATCTAAGAATCTGTAATGTCGAACCGAGAGGGGGAGAGGATGCAGAGATTTAGAACCCAGATTCAAATGGAAGGCTAGTCGGAACTCGATGGTCAAGGAAAAAGTAGGAAACGGAATCCAGTCATTCTTAGTCAGTATGTCACTATACTAATGGAGTGAGCATCTTCTGACCTACAAAACGTCTATCGTTTTACTTTAATCCAATCGTGAACGTGCAGATGAAAGAGCATAAATGACACGATCAAAGTTAATTCATCTTTGCGCTGTAACTTCGTCCTGTATATCTCTAGAGGATTATTTAAAATTATAATTTTAGCCTTGAATGGTACTTGTCATGTTCCTTTATCTGTTTCATCGTTCGTGTTTCAACGTTTCGCGATGGTTTTCGAATCATACATCGAAGACAAGGATATTTGTCTCCTGGAATAATTTATTTGCGTTTTATGGAACCTGTTTCCAAAGGGGTAATAATTTTTTAGAATTAAATTCGAGTATCTCTCGCGTAGCAACTATTTTCGTAGATGATCATCGATGAAAAATGTGCTTTCAAGGATACCGAATTAATGAAGTTTTTTTCTCCTTCGGCAACAGAAGAGGATATTTCTGGATAGTCGTTCCGCAAAAGGATACAGAACAATCGGCGAAGAAACAGCTAATTAGCATTGTGTTGTTCTGCTCTGTTGCATGGCTCTAATTAAATGACAAGCACTATGCTTTTACACAGACCATGTTTCAGTTAACAGGCGTTTGTACAAAAATTATGCTCTCAAAAAGTACTGCCTGATTAAGATATATGATTAATTCGATTAATCGAATATTAATAACAATTATACGATACTATAATACTAATAAAGCTGATATAATATTTCTTAGATTCTCAAAGATTTAGATCAAATTAATAATATCGTAAGTAAAATTAGTAAGAAATCTAGATTTTACAATAAATATTTTATTAAAATTGTTGTGTAGTATAATTTTTTCGCAACAGAAATAATTTAATAATGTCCATTAATTTATATTATTTTTCGGGACGATGCGGTGTTGAAACAAGCTTATAGTTAATCAATGACTATTATTCCCAGCTCGATTAGAGATCGATATCTCGGATGGAGGCTAGTTTGGTATGCCGGTAGCGACTACGCAACTATCTACGGAACGCGTAAACTTGCGTATAGGAGGATCGTTAACGATCTCGTATGAGGTTGCTAGGCTTGCGTAAGGAAGATCACGATCATATGCCTATTTTTCTTTTCCCGTGGTCGCTTCTTCATCGAGAAACACCGATAGAAAATAGACAATACAGACAGTCCTTTGTAATTTCGCATATAGACATCGTCTATACTTGGAGGCTAATTCCAGATGATTTTCGAAATGTCTGTTTGTAACAGAGTTGTTATTAATTTACAAAGATTGAACAGACTGGTTTCGTAGTTAAAAAACTTAGTTGTAATATGAATGAATTTCATTATCAATTTACGATAACTGAAAAGATGGGTTTCATTTTTTTTAAGATTTCGTTACAAGGTAAGTAGATATTCATCCGCAGATAGAGTTTTATCTGTTCTTCAGAATTATAAAAAATAATTGTGTATATCTTTCGATAAATTTCCTCGATTTCTTCATCGAACTGAATCCACTTTCGCCGCTTAGCGGTGCAAAATAGAGGATCCCTGTGGAGCGATTAAAGCGAACTTTCGATTCCTTGACGAGTCAAGTATGACAGATCGCGAGTAACTTCAACGAAATATCTTTACTTTTTCATCTGTACATATGATCCTACAACTGTTCCCTTAATTTCCCCTTTTTTGTAGTCATTTCAGCAAAACAGTTTCTCGCAGCGAAATCTCAGTCCAATAAAAACAAGCCTACTTATTAATCTCAGATGAAAATTACATACTACGAAAATACCGAATGATCGTCCGCAAAAACGGCTTCATTAACAGTGCCACAAAAACCACATGTATTATGATGACCTACTTCGAAACATTTCGAGTCATCGATCCGATGGATTTTTGAATCAATTTCGAATCAATCTCGACCTCGCCCAGTTGTGATTATCGTAACTGTCGCGTCATCTCTTGTTTTGCCATCGTGGGATATAGTCAGGTGAACGCGTGGAATGTTTGCGCGAGGTCGTAATGAATATTTTAAGAAAACACAGGGCCCGCCTCATCCCGCGAGCAAATAATTATCGAAGGTGTGCTATGTATTCTTGGGAACGAGCGGGGAATAATTTCTTAATGGTACGAAAGGTATGTTGCGGCTGCGAGTCGAGGTAAACAACGATTGCCAGTCGTAATTGAGCCTTGGCGACACGAATACCGAGATTTCGCCATGACACTGGGGCAAGCGAAACCGATCTATTGCGACACGATGGCGATCGAGATCGAGACCGTTATCTTCGCGGTGCTCGCGAGGCCGAAGCTTCGTCTGACGCGTGACATTGCTCGGAAACAGGGTGTAGCCTTCCTTACCCGTATCGCCATCGATAGTCGTTCATGTCGAATGTTGCAGAATTTCTTTATATTTTACTCTTCCTCTGTGTTTTTGTTTATTTTATTTACGATTAAGGAAGATTCTTCGGTTATTTTCGTTTTTGCTTATTTAATTGTACATATTTGCAAGAATATTCTGTGTCAGTTTCATCAGAGAATTCTGAAAATTGAAGGAGTTATTAACGTCATTAATTCCAGCAATACCATTATAAACATTCATACGTTTCAATATTTTCTAAGCTATATTTATACGGTGATAATTTACATTCATTTGATGGCAATTTTTATTCCAGATGGAAGATGGCTCCTTCTTACAAATTAAGGAACAGATGTTCTATACGGTGTTTTGGAGCGTATTTTTTTTATTCGTGTCATGCACTATTAATTATAAGACCACCTGCTGATTTCACGCTACCGTACAGTTATACTATTATACAACCGTGTATATGGAGCCTGATTTTGAGGATGATACACAGTATCGTGATAATTCTCTGTAATCGAATGACTACAGCAAAGAGCTGCATTAAACGTGGGTATCTTTAATGAGTTTCTCGATTTACGAGTGGAGTGCGATTGTATATAACGAACAATATACCTGTCATTTGCTAAGCAGCGTGAAAATGGGACGAATTTAATATTTTGTGGTAAAATAGCAACGAGTTCCACAAAACTGATTAACTTTACAAAAGCAGATAAAAGATATTTAAAAGATTCTCATTTCTACAAAAGCATAACTCGAATCGCTCGAAGAAAGCAAGATACTATTTTTCAGTGAAGACTGACGTAAAAGAGGGTAATTTTTTACAATTATGAAAGGAGGTAGAGGTAATTTGAATATTCAGGAAGCGTCGATATTAATGTACTTTTTTTCTGAAACTTGCAAATCGCCGCAACGATTTTAACGTATACAAGAAAACAAACGGAGGAAGAAACGCGTGTTACGTAAAATACCAGAAGTTGGAATGATTAATGCAAACAAAACTACGCAAATGGAGAAAAAAGTTGCGATGTGCGTTTAAACGGACGTCGTCGGGACAAGAAATGGACTGTGTTGATTTGACAGACTCGATTGGCAAGCGTTTCCTTCTTTCTTTTACCGTCACACTTAACGCGGCACATTCGTAGAATTCTCCTGTTAGTTACGCAACACGTTTCTTCGATACTTTTTCTACTCGGTGTTTTATCGAACGAGTGGAATCAGAAATGCAATAACAGGCGAACCAGCTACAGAACAGACTAATTTCTCCAAAGTTTAATACTCGTTGGTTCCTGATGTAATTAGTGTGAAAGCAATTACTTTGAAATCGTAAATGTCGGTACTACAGGTGCTTCCAACAAATGACAGAGGACAACTGTAAATATCCTCATTATGCCTCAAAGAAAAGATGGCAGTTGGTCTATGAAGACGAGCAAGCGCATCGTCTCGAGTTTGCACAGTAAACTAACCACAAAATATCACCCAATTACTTTCATTATCCTTGTTATCCATTAAGCGAGTAAACACCCACAATGATTCTTCCATCTTCGTACTCCCGTATTAATATTTTTTAATTATTCCACGAAGTTTGTTAAACTCAGTAGATTAGTGAAATATGTACAAAATTTGTAGTTCGATATGTTCTTTAATTATTTCTCGACGTCGGGTAATTATATCGCCAATCATCGTACTCCAATGTTACTATTCTCCGATGATTTCCTAAAATTCATCGAACTCTTCTGTAATGCTCGTTATTCACCAAGTAAAAAATTATCTCTAAAAATTCGTCGATATTGTATTCGAACATAAACTTCATCAGGCTTCATTAATCTCGTCATAACTTCCACAATCTCTCCTAAACAAACATGACGATCCTTGAAAAATATTGCAACTTAAAATTTATCAAAGTGCACGGTACGTTCAAGATAACAAAATAAATCGAAAGAAACGGCGGAAGAAGGGCTCACATGTCACTTTTACCGTTGATTCTCGAAGGTATCTAGGATCGAGTCACTGACACTCACCGGTCACACGGTATCAACGCGATAAGAGTATCCGCGTGCGCGATCGCAAAGGTTCTCTCGCCTGAAGGGACGACTAGCGGAAGACGCACGTACGGCGTACACGGGAAGATCACCGTGTGCAGCGTTGCACCAGCGTGCACCGCGCGACGACAGTCGATGAACTGAAGAGCTGTGCGGCTTCCGATAGACAGCGCTGTTCCCTTCTGGCTGCGCTCTGACTAGCCGGCACGTTCGAAACACCGATATCTGGGTCGAGCCTTTCCACACACGGTGTGTACTTGCGTACGTTTCGCGCAGTAATGGGCATTCGATACACAGTTTCGTTTGTGTTTCCAAGTGAATCGCGTGGCAAAAAGATGGAGGGAAGGTGGTGACTTACGCGGGTCTGCTTTTTTCGAGGTGTGAGAGATTCGCGAAAATGACTCGCGTACATGCAAAGAGCGAGATATCGAGAAAGTCAATGAACGCATATGGAATTCGGATATGGTCTTTGGGGAAAAGTTCAGTATATGTGGGTGCGATGGAAGAAACATAATATTGGTTCGATCTTTGTATAATAGCTATCGCAACTGGATGCTGTGAATTTTGGAAAGGATCATAGCAGAACGTTGGAATGCATTTTCGACATATTTATAATATTTTCATCGGAAAGGAGAGCTGATCATTTGAATAGTATATATGAGAAATGTAAAATACGCGGTACCGTCATGTCATTGTATACACAGTACACGATAGGAGTGTTTGTAAATGATTTTTGTAAAGACTAGAAATGTTGAGTTTAAAGATCAAGGATGTCTTGTCGCACCCTATCAACGATGACAAAATCAAGTCGCGTGCCCACGAGCATTTAATTTGGGTACCTAAAAGTTAGCGCAAATTTTGTATAGGACAACCTTATAATGTTAAGGAAAGAGGACGTGTATGTGAGAAAGATGGGAGAAGATGAAGAAGATTCTTTGGTGTATATGGAAGAAAAAAGAAAAAAATTGTACAAAATTCGTAAAACCAAAAAAACACGAATAGGAGGAAGGAAGTTTATGGTTTGCGGTTTGGTCCACTTTATGTCGAAGATTCTGCATTCTTCGAGGATTCTTTGTTAGAAATCGTTCGATAAAAGATGGAACGTATTGAAATGTATTTCGATCGACTCAACGACCGTCAAAGTATCTCATTCCCACTACTGATTCCATGCATTGAAAACATCCTATCTTTCTCTCTATCTCTCTCTCTCTTTCCTTTCTATCGTTCCCGTTTTTATTTTTCATTACGCACCGACCAGAATGCGCATAATAAAGTAAGGAATGTAGAGTAAAAATCTTTTTCCTTAATTCTCTCGAAAGAACGAACGGATAACCAATAAGTGGTTTAATGAATAGGAAGATCGAGGTGGGTCAGATCGATTGCGTTATTGCCCGTAATTTCGTAATGGAAATGTAATTGTTACCGTTAGGAACTGTTAGGAAATTCTTGGAGAGTCACGAACAAGTTAAGAGATTCTTACTAGGATACGTATGGATATTTGAAACGATGCTCAGCAACCTATTTATGCACAAAACGGCAACGTTGTCTATATCTTTTATAACTAACTTACACACACGCAGTTTCTGAGATTTATACGATCTGTTTCTTTTTGTCATTAAATTTTCAAGATACACTGATTACTTTGAAATTTTTCATTCAGTTATGATTATCGTAAATTGTTTACTGGCCACGAGACTCGCGACGCCTCTGTATCTTTCCTGAATTTAATTTCCCTAATTGGTATGACAGTATGGTGTTGGATATACAGTTTTCTTGTTACGAATGCATAGTGCGTGCACGCGAACTAGTAGGGTGTTTAGCAGTCAGTGGAAGAACGAGAAACTTAAAGACCAATTAACATAGGTCAGTGATGTTTATTACATAATAACGAGACTTTCGTTCCTTCGCGTCACAATGCCGGAAAAATTTATCTCTACCAGTTGCTTCGTATTCTGTATACTGGATGAGCTACGATTTCAATTATTCATCGATTCATGAAGTATAGTCTCATTGACCATCAATAAGGAATATCCTATATCGATACACATTATATTATTAAAAATCAGAATATAAGAAGGTTCCACTTAGTTGATGCAGGAATGCCTACTTATTTCGTAACTGGCGAGTGAAATTTTCTAGTCGTCCTGTTTCATTAAACACCATCTGTTTTGCTTCGATTCGAAGCAAAGAGTTATGAAGACGTACTTTCATTAATATTCATTAAGTTTCCTTTACACTGGAATTACTAGAATCACCAATTCATAAGCGTTTGTAAAAATTTCATAAATTTACAATGGTACATTTTTGGAGATTTGAATAATCTTTGGTAATAGTATTTAAAATTAATTTCATTTTTGTTTCTCTAGTACAAATTTTATACTTTAGTCGTCGTTCGTATTTATTAATTCGATATTTCTAATTTTTATTTGTTAAAGAAGAAACCAGCGATATCTGTTAATATTTTTGTTCCAAAATTTATTTGATGTGAGTACTTCCAAGCGTTGAATTACAGTTTATTGGTAATTTTCATTCCATCGAATCAAGGAGATGCTTTTAATTTCCATCTTGAAAAGTCAGTTACTTGCAATGTAAAATCTTCGTTTGTGTATAAGACGAAGGGTCGCCATAAGTTTTCACCGGAGACAGCCGCTTAATGACTCTTGCTGTCGGTAATAAGCGAACGTTGAGAGAAGAGGAGAAATCGCAAAGAGGAAATAGGAAGTAAATTAAATCTGGTCCGAGGAAAATTAATTGTTTCGGTGTTTCTTTTTCTACCGAATCGATAAGCGATCAAAGATTATTTGTACAATATTGTACGTAATTAATAATCGATCAAGACGTTAATTCTATTAAGTAAGATAATTTACGATTACTTGTTTTTTTTTGTGCACAAAATAAAGTAATAAACGCGACAAACAATTTCATGTAGAAACCGCGAATAAAATAGAAATCAAAGACGGAAGGGAAAAGTCGGAAGTGATAGTTGGATACCAGGAATGATTGTAATTTCTTCGTTCGATAGATATACATACTTGGCAAAAAAAATTCCTGCTCGGGAAAGTAACTTGCATATCTTTTGATATTTAAATCCACTCTATCTATTGAAATTAATTATTTGTCTAAACACTCGATTACAATAATAATAAACTCCTTCGTTTTCTTTCTTCGATATATAAGCGAAAGAATTCTATCCATTGTAAACAGTCTTTTGTAAGAATACAAATTCGTCGAGAGCATGAAAAGGCGAAGCCCGTCGTTTTAAATTTTCGATCAGAAAAGAAGCTACACAAAAGATATACGTGATTCATGCGTGTCCGTGTAACAGCAGGCGCACCTGTCGTTAACGGAAACGACCGATTACACTTGGGACCCTGAAAAGGGTCTCATAATACGTGAGCCCGGTCGAGAAACATCTTGTTCGTTAAACCGTAGCCCTATCCCCATTTCCAAAAGCCACGATATCCTCTTTTCCGTTCCCAACATTGTGTTTTGTGAGTTTCGGGTATTTATATATTACCTAAGAAATTTTTCTAGAAATTTTAGAATATTTTGGTAAGTATCAAGTATGATTAGGTCTCCCGAAAATGTAACTCGAGCGTCGATTCTCATCCTCCGCCGGAAGGATCAAGGATCTTTATACGTTTCGAATCTGAAGACACGCGTTCCCACGTTTCTACGTACGCGACCTTACAACCTCCATCTTTCTCTTTTTCTATGCTATGAAATCATTGATGATTTAGCAACCACGATGAGACAGGGGATTCGTTAACCATTGTATCCTCCTCCAGGGGAGACTATATAGCGAATTAGCGATAAAATGAATTGCAATTAACGATTTACTTCATGTCTACAGGCTCTTCAAATAAGAAATGTAATTAACAGGTCATAGTTACAGGTGAGTTAGTAAATTATATTTGTTTCATTGAAGCTATTTCGAAGGAATATCCATAAAATTATAGACCCTTTAATAAAAAGAGATTTATGAAATTATATACCTTAAAAGGAGTAGTTTCTCGTGGTTTCGTTCAACTTTGATGAAACAGCGATTTTAGTGGCTTCCATTTTAAGGAAACTCGATCCAATTTCCGTTCGACTCATCGTGAAACGTTCTCAACGCTTTCTCGCCTACCGTTCCCCCTGTTCACAATTTTCTAACGACTCGCATTTTTCTTGGACTTTTTTTCCCCTGGTGATCTCGCCACGAGACGTTACAATGTGGCGAAAAGTGCGTGATCGAGGCGAAATCTGTTCTCTGAACGCGATCGACCGCTGTAAAAGGTACCCGTCATGACCGGAAAGACTAGTCGACTTAGAAAACTCTCCCCTGTTTCGCGATTCGGAGACACATTTTCCATTTCTAACGTCCGATCTATCGCAACTTCTGTTTCTTAAACGCTGCACGTCTACCTTTAACGAAAATGAAACGCAGCCATCGAACACTTGCGACACTTCTCTCGTCAAGCCTTAGGAAAAAGGCTGACACAGAATGGTAGAAATCTAAAGAAGACAAGTGAAACTGTTCATGAAGATTCGCCTTAAAAAATACAGAGATTCTTTAGCAATGCAACTATTACAGCTTCTTCGATCTCATACGCGTAAAACACTACATGTCATTAGTTCTCTGAGAAGAGACGTTGCGACATGCTTAGTTAATGTCTTTTCGTACTTCCGACAAACTTTCCTTTGCTGCATAGATATCCTCTAACATGCTGCCTAGGAAATTTCATCGAAATTATTTCTCGTTAATTCCTTTCTTTGTACCGTTTCGTCACTTACAACATGAATTATGGTTTCCATTCAACGAAGGCATTTGCAAGAAAAGGTTAATTTGAATTCTTCAGACTTGTCGGAGGGACAAACAGTTTATATAATTAGAATTCGTACTACTGAGAATATCTGTTGCTCTCTCTTAAACAAAAAAATGTAATGAGTTCTCAAATTTGTTGTGTCTCAAATAGCTTGTACAGAACACGATACACTTTACTGCCACCATTGCCGTTGTACTGTACGCTCGACCCTTTTGCACAGGGTGCAAAGATGATTCACCGACGATACGTGATGGTTCAGGACACCTTGTAGATCTGGAAGGACGCCACGAGAGAATTTAGGCCAGACCCCGAGTGTCAGTGGGAGATAAAGATCGTTGCCAGGGTCATTAGCAATTCAAACGGCTTCCGGTCTCCAAGCTGGTATCGTGTACGCGAGAAAGAAGGTGTTGCCTCCGGTAAACACGAGTTGCTTGAACTCTGAATCGCTTGAAAGAAGCCTAAGTAGTTGCGCGCCTGAACGTTACGTGGCTTCGACTCCTTCCAGCTGGGGAATATATCCGACGTAGCTGAGCTGCCACGCATGCAACGATGTGCATCCGATCCGCAAAACTGCCTCGAATAAACGAAAAGAGGAAATTCAAGTTTTCTATGGTTCGACACGTTTCTTCGAAATTTCACGTGGCGGCTTAATTGTCGACGTGCACGTCGCGGCGATCCAACGATTCCTTCGATACGCTGCTCTGAGCATTCGCCAGGATAGATAGCCTGGGATCGAAATGTTCGTTTCGACATGGTTCTAAGTTGGTTTCTACCTTCGTTGTTTGCTAATCAGGAGAGATTCGTACAGAGTACCGCTCTCTGTTCTTGTCTAGTTAGCGGTGCTTACAGTTATGTTTTGGTGATTCTAGTAATTATATATCATTTTGGTGTATACGTATTTTAAAAATTTTGTTCTTTTTTAATTGTTGGTTATAACAATTTCGCACTTTTCGTATCAAGGGAACAATTTATCAACGATTTTCTATTATAGTGGTCGAAAGAAACTCGGAGCTAAACTATTTTCTAAATCAAGGATGTACTCTTTCAGTTCCTTGGCATCGAATAATATCTTTGATATCTTTGTGACGTAACTATGACATGGGAAATACTGGACGTGCTAGAAACGTCATATATCGTTAACGTTTCATTTAATCAGAAAGAGAAAGGGCTCGTCATGATGCGATTACTAATCTAGATAGAAGAGAGAAAGAGAGAGAAACGACTCAGTTAACAGCTGATTATTACAATTCCAGTCTATCAGATGACAACCACACGTAAATCAGCGCAAGAATGCAGTTAGATTCGTTTATTGAAAGAAATTTATTGCGATAAGAGGCGGCTTGCTCCGTTGCGGAAGGCGAATTGCTTGACTCCAACCGGTTCGATGGTACCTTTCCTCGTCGTGTAATTACACAAGCACGTCTGTACAACAGTTGATTTTTTATTGAATGGAGAAACCTATAAACGGAGAGATCGAATTTCTTGTAACGTATGCGCCACGCACTCGCTCACCGATGCACCTGTGCACAGGAATGAGGTGTTTACAATTGGTCGAGGAACTTCTTATTGCGTGGTCGCGCGAATCGAGAGAAAGAGAGAAGGAACGATAGACTCCGGGGCAAGACGAATTGACATTTCCTACGCGCCGACAGGGTCTTCGTTTTTCTTTGCCCTCGCTCGTAACGTGGAATGTAAAGATGTGATTGGTATATAATGCGACTTCGAATTGCATCGTAAATCGTGCAACATGGCACAGCATTCGTAAGTGCTACTCAATTCTCGCAGACTCGCTGAATCCTCAGCTTGGAGTCTTCGAAAATGCGCCACTTTGTTGCCTCAGTTACAATTCCTCGAGTTCATTTCACGGAACAGAGTTTTCAAATTGTGACACAAGTGGAACGATGGACATGGGATCGCAGTGAAAGTTTTCCAGTAAACGTAGGCTCATCGAAGGCGGAAAAAACATTGGGAAGGTGCAAAACCGGTAACAAATTGTTGTTTGCCTCTTTTGTCACGAGCGAAGTGACGACATCGTGCACGAACCGCGACGTTGCGTACTTTCTTACAATGGCCTAGCTCTAGCTGGCCGGAAGAAGTCGTCGTCTTCGAAGCCTTTATACCGATGCTTTTTTAAAACACGCATGTTCCGACAATCCCTCACAATAATGGTCAACTATATTCCCATTCTCATTGTCTAACGTGTGACTAGCGAGTTTAATGAATTTAATTATACTCGTCGATCTGTTCTCCTAGCGACAAACGTTAACGACTATCAATGACAAATGTAGAATTGTGTCTTTCGAATTTCGCAGCCAAAATTGTACGATATCTCTACCTTTTCTTCGTGTTATCTTCTTTATAAAGAAAATACAATCAGAGTAAGTAGAAAGTATGGTCTACGCCCACTAAATGACTTCAATATTCAGTAAATCTGACTAATGGACAAATGTAAGTTGTGATCTCGGCTCAAATTATATAGCCGTAAATCTTTTCTCTAAATTGCAAATTCTCTTTAGGAATACTTAATATATCCTGGACCATTCATCACTGGAAGAAAGTTTTCGTTCAATTTCATGTCTGTCTTTGAATACGAATAATTCGAACGAGACGTTTTATAAACATTCTCGTGCTACACCTGTTAAACATCAAGGGCAAGTACGTAATTGATGATCGACCTATCATTCGCAATTGACGTGTGATCAATTTTCAACAGCAGCTCTAGAAATTATGATATATCGTTAGTACTGTAATCCGTTTCTTTTGGAGCTTTCTATCGCGAATTAAATACGTTACATTCCTTAGTAATGTAATATTTCTTTTAACTCCATTATCTGCAGTAATGACTTCCCTTTCGTTGTGATTCATCGACGCCTCGATAAATCTTCAATTAATTTTCGGATTATGCGAGGAATTTATATCGCTGTTGAATTTCAACGAAACTTCCACGATTTTTCGTACCATTAAAAAAGTGGATCAAATACTGTATTCTGCTTAAAATTCATTTAATCCAAACGGCTAACACGAGCCGTGAAGCTATGTACCGGCCAATAAATTCCTATCTTATTCAGGGAGACATTTATGAGGTTGAAATTTATTACAAATGTATTCCAGATCTCGGGCACTAAAACAGTGCTAAAAAGGTAACAGCCTGTAAAATTGTGCGTCATAGAAACGCGAAATAAATAAATATTATCTGGTATCGTGTGCTTCTTGTGCAACGTTCGTCAAAGGTAAAAGAGAAACGAACAAAGAAGGCGAAGAAAATATGTCACGATGAATTCCATGTGACGTGCATAAGCTTCTTTCACGGTTGAACAGAAACGGAACTGAATCGCCCCTTTTTTCTTCAAAGCCCCTTTTCTTTGCTCTTGAAATGGCTACACACAAGCGGTCGAACCACAAGCGATCGCCCAAGACCAATTAACGACGATCGACTTGGAAATTCTAACGGCATGATACTATGTAATGTAACGAGGCAACCTCGGGCAACGCCTAGTGTAAATTACGTTTCCAGTGAGTGGTCATATATGCTGGCCAATGCCTCCTCCTTCTTTTCTTTCTCGCCGCACAAGAGAAGATATCGATGGTCTATCATCAGCGTAGACAGTTTTCGATCGTCCCTGATAAAGTGCTGATGGATAACGACCTCGGTTTTCTAGATATACCTCACAATCTTTGGAAAAATATAATTTCGTTAAGAATGTTTACAAAAAGGTTTGCTTTCGTTATAAAATCAAGATTTTTTTTAATTGATATATTTTCATAAAATTTATGGCTCTAAAATTTTGTACAAAGAATAATTGCCTGGTCAGTGGTCAAAGAAGGTTTCATCTTCGTTATGAAGTCGTTGAGTTTCTTTCTTAATCATATGTTTTCTTGAATCTTTGCGAGAAGGAAACAATTTCTCCTTATGGAAATGAAGAAAAAATAAGAAAGTGATCTGCATTGAGGAAAAATGGGAAGTGTAAATCGAAAATAAAGAAATTAAAACGTCCCCACGGAGGCGTTCGATGCTTCATTCTCTCTTGCTCGAGCGACAGCTATAAGAATATCGCTGCGCCACTGCTCGCAGAGGTAAAATGATAGGACTGATGGATTGACTGGACCGATGTTCGCGGTGAGCGTAATAAAATTCAATACTTGGATATGTGGTCTGTGTCTTCCAATGAATTCGTCTCTATCCGAATCGCTTTGCTACCTTTTTTTATGGAGTAAATTATAAATTACAAAAAGGGGGACAAATTGTCAAAGAGTAAAACTATTTTTGTATAAAAATTGGCTAATTTTAATCACTATATAGAGTCATTTTTTAGCATGAGATAATATCAGTGGACGAGGAATAAATGGCGATATAAGAAGATTTCGGTATAACGGTTATACGAAGCATCAGACAACGGTTTTTTAAATATTCGACGATAGAAGTATGATAATTATGATAATTAATCGAGATCCTATTCGTAACAGTTGACAAGATTACAAGCTATTGTTGCGCCCCGTTTCGCAATTGTCAGGGTTCTTATCGCGGGCCGTTCCTTTATAACTTTGATAACCTCTATTTAGGAATACTGTTGAGTGTTTCACAACAGGAATGATTTGAATATTGCGTAAAAAACTCGAGAGGTGTACAAATGTTTTGTGTTTTAATTATGCATATTGGTAAAGAATAAGTAAGTTCGCTGAATCGGGAAATTGATTGGATTCGAGGTATTTCGACAGAAAACTGTTGCTTAGAATGTCCTTGATTGATTAACACCGAAACCAGTTGGATTAGTACACGGTTCGTTTCACAATAATGGCTACTTTTATATGGACTCTTTGACTTTATCTCATAAGTCTCGTAAATGTAAGATTTATTCTTCTGTTAGAACCATTCAGGTTTACCATTTAATTGCGCGATTTAAAATTATATGAAACACACATGAGTCACACGAATTTTCTATTTCCTTTTTGATCGGCGTCAGGGTTCGTCACTTACTTTCAGTATTAATATTTAAATGTTCCTTAATAATACGAATTAAAGATGCGAAATCATGATTGCGTGATCTAATTTCATGGTTCGATACGATTTAACTTTTTTGTGGTGGTAGAAAATCGTGGTTGAAACATGAATCGAGATGAAGTATTCGTTTGATGCAACGTTACCTGAACCAATTATTAATCTAATCATGCCATCGAAACATTCCTTTCTCCTCGGACCAAATATTTCAGGTAACTGTTGCTCATACATTCCTAATAAGTAATTAGAGTCGTTACAAGATTGATTAACCTATTAACCCAATCTAGAAACAGTTCAGTGATTATCAGAGAAGCGTAATATATGTTTCACCAAACGATCACGCGGATTCAGTTGTTGGAAAAGAAGGATGCAAAGAAGGAAGAGAAGTAAAGAAAAAAAGGAAACAATTCGAGATAAATAAGACAGACTTCTAACTATCAAAAACCTCACCAAATTTTGATCAAAGTATAGAACCTTCTCTTATACCTAATGCATATGTACTTTCCAGCTCCTTGATTATTCATATACTCTTTTGATTAACAGCGTCGAGACACAAAGAAATCTAAAAGAATAAATAATATCGTGTTTTTCAAATATCTAGGTTTGCAATTCTAAGATTTCAAAACGAAATTGCATACACCTAATCGCAGCTTGATCGCCGGCAATCCAACGGGATTAAACGATCGCAGAACCGTCGCGCAAATTATCTCACAAATGAACGTAAAACCAGTAAACGCATCAGTGGACGTAAATGACAGAACGACAAGAAAATGAGAAAATCGTAGGAACATCCAGTTCGTTCCAGGAATGATTGATCAATCCTATATACGTCTTTGCTAGCCGGAATATTAGGCTGAAGGTTAAAACTCATCCTAACGGAGCTATCAGGTATATTATGTCAAGCTCGGGGCTATGATTCCGTTTTTCTACGCTGAAGCGACACGCGTAGACATTTCCTCCGGGACGTCGTTATCCAGGATCGTCTTTTCTCGAGGAAATCGTGGGTTTGCTTTCCGCTACCCACGCATTATCGCGGTGGAATGCGATGTCTGTCGTTGGTGTTGGACGCACGGCCCCAGGCTTGCCTTTCCTCGTCGTTATCCCTCGTGGACCGCTTATTACAGCCGCGTACCGATTTCCACACGTGCGATCGCGTTACTTCACCTAGGCAGCGTGTCTGCGATTAATTGCGCAAGTTCCGAACACAGCCGCCGACCTTCGAGGATCTCGGCAGTTTCGTTCTGCTACCATGCACGGGATAACGAACGTAAAATCTCCTTCAGATTAGTCAAATTGCTTCGCTTCAAATGTGTTTTCATACAAATCGAGTTACTTGGTCTGAAGAAAAGTATCACGTTGTACATGTAGCAAACATGTGTTAGATTACTCGTCGTCAAGTAGCTTGATGAACGAGGATAAGCATAGAAACCTCAAAGGATTTTTTGATCAAGAATTGATAAAGTTGTCTTTATTTCGAATCGGGTAATTTGAATAATTTCAACGAGCCTTACAGCAATTAGCTTTCCGCGATAGAGCGGGCACAGTGTTGTGAAGATCGTTAATTTATCTGTTGAATGACTGTTCTAATGAATACGATTGAATAATTAAAGCTAAACAGTGACAAGTAACAGCGTGGAAGTGTTTTATGTTTGAACCAGAGGTAAAATGAGAAGATCAGAAGACAGATTTGAATTAGGTTCATTAGATAGACGAAGACGACTTAATGAAGATTTTTAAATATTCCTGAATTTTGTAGTAGTTGAGTTGGGGAACGAATTAGAAATTTAAAATATATTTGCCATTAATTACAAGATTCGTATACTGTAGAATTAATCGTTACTTGATCTATTCAAATAAAATTAACCTACATCCATAGAATTCCATGGAATATTGCTGGAACATATATCTATATGTGTTTAAGCATTTATTATAACATATTGAACGCAATGCTTTTGTAGAGTAAAGTAAAAGAACTGAACGAATGTTAATTAGTTTTGTACGAGTTGCTTTTTACTATCTGCTTCTACTAAATTACGATCATGGTGTAAAATTACACGTAAATATGTACAGATCTACACTATATGAGTATTTTAAAACGCAGATTGATGCAAGTAACGGTTACAAAACATACTTTCTATCTGTATACTTTCTGAAAGAAAGATGTAGTTAAATGATAAAATGGAAGTCGATCAACCGTGATTTACCACACAAATTTTTAATTCTCTCTTATTTTTTTTTTTATACAGAATATCCTGCTTTATAGAAAGATCGATTCTAGTAAAAACAATGATTACATTTTTAATTTCGTTACGTTATATGAATTTAATTATATATAAATAATTACTTATATAATAAACGAAATAGAAAGATAGAAATGTTAGATTAAAAAGATTTTACTCACCATTCTGATGTATGTGCTAATCATCTCCGTCAGCTGTGGTGATCGATTTGTGTGTAAGGGTAGCCTGACTCCAGATGCAATTTGCATTATACATACTCCAACCCTGGGAGAACTCACTGACACAATATCCTCAAGAGGTAATGTCTCCAAAATGATCAAATCACCATTCGGGGTACGTTTTATAAGTCGAAGACCATGATGGGACACTGCCACGTGTTGGGTTTCCGGATGTTGAGGGCCAATCTGCATAGAATATCATTAAACTAAATTACTAGCTAATTAAACGGACTAAAATAAATTTCAGCTAACATAGTAGACAAGAATGATACAAATGACAAGAAAAAAATTCTAATATCTTTCAACGATAATACTATTTTACTCTATAGCACCTCAGACTTGAGCAAACAACGAAACCTTTGTGCTCCAACAATCGGCCGAACGATTCTAATTCAACCGATACATTTTCTTCTCGTGACTTTCCATTCGGGAATGCCACGTGTGATTAGCCATGTATAAACATCATGTACGGTAATTATTATGTGCAACTAGCCGCAGCTAAAAAGTGCGAAGCGAATGCACCAGACTTTCTGTTCATTCCAGTTCATAGCAGATCGTGAGAGAAATAGTTTACTCACCGATACTGGGAATATCCTGGCAAAGTACAGTGGCCATTGTTTGGCCATATCAACGACGTTCTTCTTTATGGTAATCTTGTGCTGAGTGCTCTGCAGGTTGTCCAAGGTGATACCATAATTATCCAACATCTTGAGCATATTCTGTCTATCCTCTTTTGTAATTCGAATACTAGACGTAGCAAGAACGTCGTAAGCTACTTGACAAAATACTAGATGAAGTGCCAGAGGGCTGTTTAAGGTTTCGTTAGGGGCGAACACCTCTTTTTTCACCCTCAACGTCCACGTGATTCTGTTGTACGTGAAATGAGCCGTGGACGTTTGAGGATGGAGCTTCGTGTTGACGACTTCTTGAACCTTTTCTATCTCTGGCTTCTCTGCCGGTGGCATTATTGGTTTGAGGAATTCGGGCCATTCCTCGATTTCGATCCTTTCCATTTTATCAGTATGATGAGTCGAGGCGACGCTGGATCTTCTGTCTACATCATGATCCAATTTTTTGAAACTTTGTCGAACAGCGGCGAAAGATTCCCGCGTATTTGGCATCAAGCCAAAGTCTCGCGACGATGGCATGCCAAAGCTGTCTCTCGACTTTGGAGAGACGTCTCTGGTCATTCCAAAGGGGTCTCTCTTAGAACTCGTGTTTTCGAATATGTCTCTGGCGTATTTGGGATCGAAGATATCGGAATTCAAGTCGCGACGAGAGTCAAAGTCGGAACTTCTGTCTCTGGCAGAACTGGCTAGGTCTGTGCTATCCTTTCCATAGAAGTCTCTGGACTTCTGATCTTGCGACCTGGACTTGTCAAAGTCGTTTCTGTATTCGTGAGTCTCTCTCAGATGCTGCTGGGATGCGAATATGTCTCTGCTTTGGCTGAACATGTCGCGTTGAGTCTTGGAAAAATGTTCGAAAGCCTCCGAGTCGGGGGATGTTCTGAAGGAATCACGAGCTTTTGGTTCCACTGGCGCTGGGGGCGATCTGGGCTGTGGTACTCCGGATTGACTGATTGAGGAGAATATTTGAATAAGATTAATTCTGTATATTTTAAAAATTATAAATATTTGAAATTGGATTTAAGAAAATCGTAAAATCTTAACTTGGTGCAGCAAAGGATATTAAATTTTTGCATACTGAAAAGACTAGTCGATAAAGGCAGAAATGTTGAGTTTCAAGTGTGAGGCAATATGTTAATAAACACCGTATAGTAAAAAAAAAAGAAAAGAATACCTATTGCTATACATGCTTCCACCTCGAGGACTAGGGGGTTGCGGAGGTGTCACCGGAAGCGGAGGTGGCACAGGTCTCTCCATTCTTTCTATTTGCGTCCTGACAACTTGCGCTTGAGTCATCATGTCAGTCGTACCTTTCGAAGTGACGCTTTGCGTATCATCAGCTGTCGATGCATAATCGTCCCAACGTCCTCCTTTAGCATGTCAAAGAATATTACCAAATCGTGCTTATTCATTTTCCAATCATTAGAAGAATTTTTCAAAAAAATACCTAATTGTTGTTCAAGCAGAAGCTTTCTATTGTCCTCCAAGCGTTTCACTTTACCATCTTCGCGTGGAAGAGCTGGTTTCTCGGTGGTTTTCGTAGATCTCACGCTGTGATTAGCTGTCACCTTTTCCAATCTTTGTCTCATCTCCGAACTGAGCTTCAATTTTCCTATACTTCCTGGCGATGGCCTTTGTGCACCTACTTCTAACGCGGATCTGAAGAAATATCGATTGAACGTCAAGGCTGATTATTAAGTATAATAGAAAATTATATAATCAGGAAAAAGCCATCGTACTTTGACTTTTTCTTTTTCTTTTCCCCTTCCTCTTTGTATCCATTCTCGTGTTTCGTGACTGGAGGTGGTGCGTGATTCATCACAGTCTTCTCATTGTTCTCGACGATATTTTCAATTTCAAATTCTTCCCATTCCACGCCGCCCTCTGTGCTTGGCTCACCGTCACCTTGATTGTATTCTTGATACTGTGGTGTAATTTTACGTTGCTGTTGCTGTTGGCGCATTTTGAACTCTATGAAACTGTCTTGACTTTGATTCTCGTTCGAGTCACTCGGTGGAGGCCATCTAAGATGAACATATAAACGAATAATCAGCAAAACAAACGAGAAGAAAACAAAAATCGAATATTATGTAAAATTATTAAATTATTCACCTCCATTTGCCAATTCGAACCGTCTTAGCTCTTCCGTAAGGATCGAGAAAAGGCCTTGACTCGGAAGGATCATGGGACTCCAAAGGTGGTGGCATAGGTGGCGGGGGTGGCACACCTTTGTTATTACTCGAGCTCGACAAATTACTGTCGACGCTGCTCTTACGATTTTTTAATTCACTCAACACGTTCGTGAAATTACTTTGTACATTGTTCTTATTGGAATTAGGTCTCTTAGGATCCGTGGCACCGGGCGACTTTTTATCACCAATTTTTCTGTCGACGCTGACTTTTCTCACCGCGTATTCCACGCTGGTCTTCCGGACGATTTCCGAATTCTTTCGTGGTGGACTTTGAGATCGATGAATTTGAGCTTTCACCGTCATCTCTTGTCGCTGATTGTTCGCCGACGATTGTGGCGTCCCTTGTTTCTCTGTCGACCAAAGTTCGCCATCTTCTGGTTCTCTAAACGATACCTAGCAGTTTTAAATTTCATTCTGTAATTCTTCTTTCTTCCATTATTCGAGTAGATCTATGTTACAATTTTTTTAGACAGTTTCCAATTAAATTCACGATCATTTATAGTATTATAGTATTCACGATCATTATAGTATTATACAACGTAATTATAAACATGCTCGAAATGATCTTATTTGTGCTGCTTATGTACAGTGCTGTGAAAAGCTGTAGACTCGTACGAATCTCGTGCATTTCCAGTCCAATATTTCTTTGCTGATAATATCTTTCACGTAAGAGAAAGGTGAATGCAACTCGAGAATTGCAAAGGAAAGTGACTCATCATCGGATGGATTTTATCTCCTTTTTAGACCAACGTAATACGACCTTCTAATATGAGTAGCAAGTAATTATAGACTAGTTGCTTCCATTAAACTACGTTGGTCATTAACCACTTGAAGAATAATCAAATATAATAACTATCCTTCGTAATGCGTTATTATTGTACTCGAGTAACAAGAGTTTCTTGAACCCACGTCCTCTCACACCACTGTACCACTCGACTTAATCGAATTTTTCCCATAACCAATTAATTTCTTTTAACATATGTTACAACATTTAGAGACACATTGATCTATTAACAAATCGTTTAACACTATGACGACCGGCTAGTTTCGAGCGTAACTTTCACCAGTGACCGGCTATTTCCGCCAAGAATGAACGAAATATGATTTTTTTATTATTTCAAATATATTGAGAATAGGAAGCTGAAAGTAACAAATAAATAAATAAATCTGTTAGCGTCGATTACTTAACCAAAAATGAACCTTTCACGCGTAAAAAGATCGATTTAGTCTAACACGCGGTATAATTCTAAGAAATTGAAATAGTAAACAATGAAAGCGAGAAAAAAGATAAAAAATTATTTTTTTTAGTTGGAAACAATTTTGATATTGGAATGACGCAAATATGACGCACGAATTAGTTATTGATAGTTGAGATTCTCAGAAAGCAAAATAATCACGTTAAATTTCTCAATATATAAGTGATTTATTTTCACAAGTTCTGTAAATTTTAAGGCAAATTTTAGGAAATTTACATTTGTAATATTATTCATTTTTGTTAATTTTTTTAATTTATAGGGTTGATTAGAACTATCAATCACGACACAATTGTTGCGTCACCGGTCGTTATAGTGTTTAAGTATCGTCGAAGTTATCACTGGCGTGAATCGATCGACTGTTTTATTCGTTAGATGAAATCAGTAGGTACCTTGGAGTAGCGTCCAATAGAATCATTAGGACCCATTTGGGCACCGTTTTGAGGGGCTGGGGGGACAAGATTCATACTGGAGGGGCCTGCGGACAACGCCGTGCCCTGGAAACACACACCCATGCCGCGATGCGGCTCAAAAGCCCACAGGATCGTCCCAGAGGGACATGATTGTCTATTGGTGAGTGATCGCAAACACTGAAGCTGTTTGTGCAGTGTTGCGCAACACCGGTCATGTTAGTACTTAGTTATGTGATCGTGAAAGTGACGCACGAAAATGACGGCTATCCATTCGCTGTGATGACATTTAACATGCAATTCTCAGCTTATATAGATGTTACGACATCCGTCAGAAATATTGTGCGATAAGGTAATGCTGTGTTGGGCCATGATTTAAGTAAGTATCAAAGTTTGTCTGTACAAAGAGTGTGTAATCTTGTATTCGAGATATTTTTCATTTCTGTTTTCACGATTATTTTCTGGGACAAATCTACTTGTGGTACCTGAGTATTATACTTAGAGATACACTTGTACATACAGTAAACGTTACAAAATTAATTTTCACGAGGGAATCGTCATTTTCACTGCCAAATTAAACCAATAACACTGATTGAATTTTGATACTATTTTCAACGGAAATCAAGTTTATGTAAAATTAACGGTCTCACAGAGATAAGATGTCTATTTACACGCGTAAGAAATACCTTAGAAGATATCCATTCATTGCCCCAGAAAATAATCGAAAAGATCTTTCGTGCCCCAACATGTGTCATTATTGAACAACAGTAATTTATCAGACAATTTCTCACCGGTTGTTGCGACGAGTTCTGAGGGCTCTGTACAAGCAGCTGTTGAAGAGCTTGATTTTGCGCCAGCAATTGCTGCTGAATCTGCATATTCTGCGCCATGGCACTCTGCAGGAACGCTCGTTGCAGATTCTGCTGATAAGCCATCATGTCGTTGCTCTGATTAGGCGGTGAATTTGGATACTGTGGAAGACTCAGTCCTTGCATACTGTAAATCGGTATTGGCATGAATCCAGGACCCATATTCATGTTGGTACTTTGCGCTGGTGGCACTTGTTGGGGAGTACTGAACATTGGCATCATCATAGGCGGCGACATCATTCCTGGTGTAATGGCACCAAAGTTAAAATTCGCGTTCTGATTCGGTATATCCATATTACCCCCGCCTTTGATCTTCTCAGACAATTCTTTCGCTGTGATGACTTCATTTTCATTCCTCTTTATGATCGATTCGATGAAATCTTCCACAGTTTTGAGTTCTTTTACTTGGCCGTCGAGCTTCTTCTCTAAATTCTCAAGGATTATGGCATCACTTTGGAACCTGTCGCCCTTTGTGCCTTTAATACTAGCCGCCAAGCTTCTGGCGTCAGACAACTCGTCCAAGTTTCCATCAAGAACTGGCATAAACAATTCGTCCAAGAACTGATCTACGTCCGACGCTTGACTAGGTACCCTGACTCGTCTCACGTGCGATGCCAGGGAAGGAGCTTCGCTTGTGTCAGACATGGCCGAGGATTTTACGCCGTATTCACTCTTCTCGATGTATGCACGACTCGACTGACTGCCGGGCAGCGCTCGTTTACCTTTAAAATAGAGGGATACTTTCCTTTACTTGTTTTAAGTAAAAGATATCCTGCTGTTAGATAAGTATAAAGAAATGTAAATGTTGGGCCAGTTTAAAGCTAGAATTACTAGAAAATTCAAAATAATCAGTTCGTAATTTTGCGTATAATTACAACGAAGTATAAATTTGCAACGGTGTATTTTTAAAAATCTGAATTATTTTTGTTAAAGTATATATGCTTTTTCTTATATCTTCCACTCTGATTTCTTTGATACAAGTACCATATTTTAGTTGTCGATAGTTGTTATGTTAATGCAAATATTTTTTATTGCCTGCACTTACCAGGATATTGAGATTTGATGAACCTAGTTTGCGATCTAATATAACTGCTTTTATCGTCTTCAGATCTGCCGGTCTGACTAACAGATTGAATATCTGGATACTCGAAGTCGATCGTTAAGTCTTCTTCTTCGATGTTTGGTTCCGTTGTCCTAGTTATTCTACTGTATTTCCTCTCTTGCGTGATTTCACTCCTTGACATATACTCCGCGTTACTGACAGCAGACGTTTCACCAATCCTTTCAAGACTGTGATAGCGTTCGTTCAATTTCGACGAGGATAAACCAAGATTCGCTAGCTTGACTGGAGGAGATACCACTTCGGGTTGAAGTAGATTGTCCAAACTACGGCTACGTTGCTTCTCTTTTTCGAAGTATCTGTCGTTCAAAGCGGACTTTCGCGATAGACCAGTCTCTGTTGTGCTTTCCAACATAGCTTCGTGAGACTGTTTCCTCGCCTAAGCAATAAACATTGAAAGTTCAGTAACAGAGCTATAATAGATCGCAGTAATTTCTTTAATTAGAAATTTGAGAGCTATCAATTAATATAAAACGATCGTTTAGTTCTAGTTTAATAGGAGACCAATAAAATACTATACTAAGTAAAGTATTAGAATAAGTACAGCCATAAATAACTAAACTAAAATCTCATACAACGTAAACGCGTAACTGACTTCGTGGTAACTAACATGACTTCGAGTCACGAGCTAATATAGAAGGTTAATAAATATAGTGATCTTTGGTATCTCTTCGAGATTCATATTACTGGTCTTCCATAAATTTCCAATCTATAAAAGATCGGTATCAGATCAGTAAAAAGTATTTCTTTTGCTCGAGGCGATATCGTTCAATAATTTAAAGTAAATCAGGAACGAAATAAAATTTACCGATGGCTTCGTGACAGGAGGCTGTGGCGGAGGAACGGCCGGTCTTCTAGGCGATTGAATTTCTGGTTCGACAGGTTTATCCATAACCTTCGATACTGGTTTCCGCTCAAGGGGCTGGAAGGTTTTTAGAACCGGTGGTTCTATTTCCTGCTCCAGCTCGCGAATTATGTGCGCGTGCTAAATAAACCAGCGAGAATTTTATTATACCATCGAGCACCATGAAACTGATTACTAAAAGCACTCGGCCACTCACTTCGCGCTTCTTGATGGGTGGAAAGCTGTTCTTTCGCTGTTCTAGGAACATGTGTTTAGCAGCAGGGAACGCTGGTGCTAATTCCATTTCCGAAATTAAGTCCAGAACGTAGTCGAAACCGTTGGTTTCAGTTACAATGGCATCAGGACCATCCAATTGGTTCCACAGAGTGATAGTCCATCCTGAATTATCGACGCCGTGATTGTGAACAGCGAGATTGGCTAATTCTTCGCAGGTTGTCCAGGAATCCACTGCACAGGTCACTGTTTCGCCTGGAAATAATTATGAATCGTTAATTCTAATAGTCGTAAAATATCTTGTAATTTAGTAAATTTCAATTTTAACTTTACAAATCGAAAATCTTCTTTCGTTTTCCATGATAAAACCGCGATAAAGAAACTTTATTTTCGATTTTCAAGGGTTGAGATTATAAATAAATTCAGAAACTTGTTCCTTTCAATTTGTTTCATTCAGGGTCAACTTACCATCATAAAATCCTACGCTCAGTGCCATATTCACGCGATTTCTGTTCGCTCTCCATTCCAACACGCATGGAGGATAATTTCTCGGTACGTGTTGAACGATTTGTTGATTGTTACTCATTATTCTGAATATCGTTCTCTCTCCTTGCATAAGTTTCCTTTGACAGTAAGCTTTGTAGCCGTCATACGCATGGTCAGATACATATTTTAGAAAATATTTGAAAAGAGTGGGACTAGGTTGAAAGGCTGACAAGCAATTCGATAACAACAGCCAGCCTCTCTCCTTATTAGCATCGTTTTCATTTTTCCACGTCTGATTGGCCAGTTGACATAGGATCTCGTCTCTCAATTTCTCATTGACGATTCCTTTGTTCACGATATAATCACCCAATGCCTGTTCTCTTTTGCCACTCAAGTTATTCTCGTTCATGAAACGAAGAATCATTTTGAAGATCATCAATGAATCTGTATAATCTTGGTCTCGAGCTTTCGCCAGGAACGGTGTCTTTATTGGTTCTCGTTTCATACCGAAAATATGACTCTTGAAATAGATGTTGGTAAATTTGGAAAACTGATATTGATCGATATCGTTTGGCAGACTATAATTGTGGTGCATGGGTATCACTTGACCGACCACTTTTAAAAGATTCCTTTCTGTATGTGTGGGCTGCCAATCTGTAATAATAGATATTGAAGTTTAATCATTAAAGTAAATGTAAATAAATTTAAATTTCATCAGCGCTTTTTTATTAACACTTGCTATTCATGGAATTGAATTTAAAGCTATAACAGCAAATATAAAAAAGAACAAGCTGTCATACAATTATTTTAACTTCTATGTTTAATCATTTTTATGTTTAATAAAATTAAGTGAGTATTTTGATAAATACCGTCGAGTTTGCTATAGATGAAGGCTAGTTCAGCCGGGATTTCTAAATGATTAACACCAGCCACAGCTCTGGAAGTCCTTTCTTGTTCTTCTCTTTGTTGTTTCGCTTTAGCTCGTTCCTTACTGGCACGTTCGATCTCCGCCCTCTTCGCCATTTCCTCTTTCAGCACTCGGAATTTCTCACGCTGTTTCTTCCCCCTGTATATCTTCTGCGCCATAAGTACACCTTTCTTTAACGCCTTGAACTTCTTCCTTTCGTGATAGCCACGATAAACAGCTTGAATCAACACCGTGCTTCGTGAGATGTTAAGAAATCTTCTTCTCGCGAGGAATCCTCTTGTATACCTGCACTCATTATCAGACAATTCATAATTAGACATAATTATACAATATTATATCATCCTGCAACGGCTCACTAATTTTTATGTTCCAATTTCACTCTCGTTCCAGCGAACAAAAAGTATTTCAATGTTTCATCAACTCGAGCATAAAATTAGCAATGATTCTTTTATATTTTTCTGACACTTAAGAAACTGTTTTTTAAAAGAGAAAAAAGGGACATAACGCAGTAAATTAAATTATTTTACAAATTGTGAAGCATTCAAAAATTAACTATGAATATTCGTCTTTCGTAAAAATTAAATTTTACTGAATACATTACCTTTGAACGGTTATGGCAGCTCTTTCCAAGATCAGTGCTCTGTTGTATTCCAAAGTTCTTTCCAAGGACTCCCTCAAGAATACTCTGGTGAGTCCAAGTTGATATTGGGATTGTGCATCTTTTGGTGCAGCTTTGTCCAAAATGATACGACAAAGCTCCTTATTTGGTGCACCTCTAGGCAGGTGCGTGGAAACGAGGTATCTGTATCGGTCCACGAAGTGTCCAAAAAGAAGTCGAACGGGGTAACCAGTTTTCCGAATACGAATCGTCTCGAGCATTCCAGTGTAACGCAATTGCTCGAGCACGCAGGGCATGTCGAATTTCATTGGCGCCTTCTCCGTGTTAGGCTTGATGCATCTAACGAACCATGGATTACATCTGAAACAAACGATTAAACAATTAGAAGAACAACAAGGAAAAAAGTCCAACTCCACCCGGACGTAATTTCCATAATCATACATTTATCTAGAAATTCGAGGAAGTGAAATCTCGTTAAGTTTAATATCTGCTTAACGCCACGAGATTAACTATGGAAATTTTTTCGTGAAAGTCTTGACAATGTAAATCACTTGCATGATATTTCTAATGCTTCATTGCTTATCCGAGAAGTAGAGCATTGAGCAGAGTCGTAACTTCGTTGATGTACAGTGAAATTTTATATATTCTTACTGAGACATGGAATCCAAAAGTTGCTGTAGACTATCGTGAAATCGAGCGGATACGGTTGGCGTCCTTGGTTTCATGGTGACGAATCTACCGTTTGGTTTATTCATGGTTTTATTGGCTTCGTGAGCTGTCCTTACGTGTTGGAACATCTTGCTGACCATCTGAAAAGGAATCAGTCGTTGATTAAAACTTTAACGAGTTTCATAACGAACATTCGTTTCGTGGAATGAAGAAAAACTCACGGATATTTTGCTGCTTATTAGTAATTCTACAACGTCCGGTCTCAGCGTGTCTCTATTTTTATCCAAGAAACCTTCGACGTTGTACCAAACTTGGCCAGCGTAGTGTTTAATTGCGAACTCTGCGGAACTCATTCTTGGTCTCGAGTACAGTTCGCTCAAAGCATGATTGTAATGGCATTTTTCTAGGAACGAATGATCAGTCGCTTTAGGAAAATTGCTCTCGTCATCCAGGAGATGAAGAATCCCGACTGGTTTCTTTGCTATAAGATGTATGACCGGCAGATTGTCCTGTATAGATATACAACAAAAGATTCCTTGGTTATCAAAAACAATAAAAAGTTGAGTGATTAATCACTGCCTCGTATCGATTTCAAACGATCCAAGAGTCGTATTTTTTCCGATAGAAATCCATCAGCTTATTTGTCTAAAGATAATCGAACCAATTAATCGACACGTCGAGGCAACTTTCACTCACAGTATAATTAATCGTCGTCCAATCGATTTTTTCCTTGGCGTATTCTTGCTGCTCCAACTTGAATATATGCTTGTTAAAATAGAACTGAAGGTTCTCGTTGGCGTAATTGATGCACAGTTGCTCGAGGCTGTTCTCTGTGAAATTCTCGAACCCGAATATATCGAGTATCGAGATCGCAGCGGTCTGTTTCGTTCCTTTGTAGACGATGTGATTAACACGAGCGACCAACCAGGAAAACAGCGAACTGTACAAAGCCTTGGCGAAGGCATCTCTGGCGTCTAGAGCCTGGTCGATATTTAGCGCCGTGAAAACTCTCTCGTTTCTAGCTTCCTACAAAGGAACTCAATTATCTTCAAAGGAACTCTATTATTTTCTTTTTTTCTTATTTTATTTTATTTTCTTACTTACCGTCGTTTTGGTCGTGAGTGCTCTGATGATTCCATCGGAATTAACTTGAAGAAGATGAGCAGCCCAACGAATTTCGGCGTCAGAGCCAACTTCCACGCCTTCTTGGCCGTGTCTCATCTGCTTTCGGTGAAAGTACACGTTTCCAAGGTGTAACACGCTGGCGAGGATTTTGAAAATCGTGTCTTGTTCTTCGGACGTGAATCCCAAAACTTGCATGGCGGATAAAAGGGCTTTGAAGTCTTGAGTATCACTCTTCCCATCGATCTCGCAATTTCCACCCTAGTAAATCGACATTGTCGTTGGATTTACGTGTTTAAAAAAAATGTTAGTTTCGTTTAAATTGTGATTTTCGATGCTTTAATCACCTGGTTTAAATAAAAGTATTTATCAGGTGTCAGCAATCCGTATTTATCCCTGAGCTGTTGATCGAGACCAGCTAGGAGCTCGTAGAATACGTGGTAGTTCCTTTCTTCTGGCGCTTGCGTGACTATTCTACTTTTTTCTAGGAGATACTGAGTTATTCTTCCCCCTACTATCACTCCGCTGAAAATAATTGGTGAATTAATTGAATTAAATCTTGAGCGGATAATTTCTCTTTATACGTACGATTGTGCGATAAATATCTCTTATTTTCTAACACAGCCGCTTGGATTTTGTTAATATCTTAATTAGGTTGATATTTATGAACTTTTAAATATACGGGGTGTTCGAAAATTATTTATTGCCAATATTTTGCTTTTTTATTTCATTTAAATTATACGCCTTTGAAGTTTGATTTGTATATTAAATTTCCAAGTACTTACTCTCTAAAATAAACTTCTAAATATTTTCCAAATCTGCTGCTGTTATCGTTCCTGGGAGTTTTTGCATTTCCGAAGCTCTCCAACAGGGGCGTCGCCTCGAGAATTTGCTCGGTAACGAGATTGTTTGGCGCGCGATTAACAGCAGCTAGATATTGCATTACGAGTTTCGTGGATTCCGTTTTTCCTGAACCGGATTCGCCGGAAATAACGACCACTTGATTCGCGCTAGCATTATTTGCAGCAGTTACTTGACTGTACGCCGACGAACCCACGGCAAACAGATGACTGTAATTACATCGACGTGAAATTTCTTCTATTAATACAGAATATCGTATAGTAGGAGAAAAATGAAAAAAAGATATCGTATAAATAAGACAAGGAAGATTATTCCGTAAAATTGAAATTCTGTTGGAGATTGAATTCATTAGAGTGTGAAAAGCCATTACTTTCTTATTACTCGAGTTATAAGTGGAACGTTTGTAACTCACGGAGGCAATGTGCCAAGTATTCGTCCTTCGTAGAGTTTTACTTGGTCCAGGCCATAAATGTCGAACATTTTATAAGGATTCACCGCCACTAAGATGCTCCCCGTGTATGTCTGTCGTTCAGGAAAAATATTTATTGAATTATAATAACGCTTGGTGTTAATGAGAGGAAGGAATGAAAAGAAACATACGTATATTAATTCCTTGTCGTAACGAATCTTGAGATTCCATAATAGAGAAGCTTCGTTTAAATCGCTGTAATTACAATGGTGCTTCAGAGTAACGCAATTAATTTTACCCGGCACAGAGAATTCATATAACAGTGAATGTAATAAAACTCACGTTAATTGAATCATGTCTTCGATTCCATTTTGTCCAAGATCCTGCCTTGGTTTTACTCCACTTAAATTAGTGAGGGTGAAGATTTGAGGCTGAAACATAACAAGACCAATTAACGAATTGTTATTCGCATATTCATAAACGTTCAGTTTTCTTAAATAAAACAGTATACAGCTTATAACGACTTCAACCTCGATCACCAGCAATTTCTAATTTTTTGGCTCTACTTAGTCTTTTCGATGTTAAAGAACTTTGATACGAAAAGAATTTTCTCCTTCGCGATGTTTCAAACGATCTCGAATATTTTCTCGCACCGCATTACATTTTCGTCGATCACACGGAGGCAGAGATACGTCAAGGTTCCCGGCGTCTTCTTTGTCTTCGGCCTCAGGATTGCTTCGTTGGTCCTCGTTCTTCTTCCCGTGCCTGGTCTTCTCGAAAACCTGCTACTGTCATTGCTTTCGCCATCCCTCGGATAGAACCGTAAAAACTCGTAACAAAACATGGACGAGGCCGTGAAGAAGTTACTCGAGCCATCGTGAGATTCTTCGAGAAAATCTTCTCTCAGATTCTGACCATCCGCGACTGACTTTAAATTCTTCAACAACGACTTCGTCATTTTGTAATGTCCCTCAACGAAGCCTTGCCGCGGAGTGCACATGCACACATCGTCGTCCTTACGGCTGAAAACACTTTCCTTCGAGCGTAACCTTGACTTTTGAACAAGAACATCATAGCTCGGCGACTCCGTAGCAAATTTCTGACACTGGCATGTAGAATGTTTGACCAGTTCCCCTCTTGAATCGGGACAGGGTTTGTCTGTGCAGTTGCTGTCTGGATTCACTGCGTCTGTATCTCCTGTATCTGAAGCAGCAGCCACATACGAAGATGATTCTGATTCTTCATAAATTATAGAAACATTAGTATTGTAATCTGCTACTTCGGCCATTAGTAAATTGACGAGAAAACTAGTCGTGAAATAATTCGCAGAAAAACGTTTCTTGACGTATGTTACTTGACGATTGTTTTTCACCATTCGTAGACGTTCGAAAGAGAAGTTTTCCAAAGTTGGTTATTTTGATCCATCGGTGCTAGAAGTTTCTCGACAGTGTGTTTCTTCGAGCGACTTTTTGCCTGATTTTCTCGACGGTTGCGACCCGATCTCCGGAGAGAATGCACGATAAAAAAGGAAGATTCGCGCGTATTCACATAAGACGCGAAAGCCACTCACGTGAGACTTAACCGGATACCGGGTTGCCTGAGTTTGCAGTTGCAATTCCATTGGCGTCGCCGCGTTACGATTACGAGGGAACGCGATTCAACGGAAGGATACGAAACGTTCTGCTGGCTTGATACGTCGTAGTAAACAGAAACCAATCCCGTTAGCAGGTTTTAATGAACTCTCGAATTCTTCATGGTGCTATGAAGATGAATTGAAAGCGTCCTTTCGCATGCTAGTTTAAAAACACTTCGCTGCAGCAATAGGAAAGATATCAAAATATTTCGTCATTCATTTCAAGACCGACTTTAACCACCGAAATCGTGTTTTTCCTCTGGGCATTTTGTGATCTTAATTACAGATGTATCCTAGAATTAATTTTCAAATGGGTGTTGCGTACTAAAGTTTCATACTAATTGTTTCTTTACGAAAATGTAGTAAATCGCGTCAACATATCACAACATTGTGCAATGAATCACTGTTATTATCCGACGCGAACTGGCAATATTTGCGCAATTAACGGAGTACAAATGTGACACTATTACGTAATGTCTATGTAATACAATTATAAATGTCTCATTTCTACGCCTCTGTGCGTCGTTATCTATAATGGGACACCGTTGAACTGGACTCCGCTACCGACGCACGACAATGCATCGAGAAATCGAATACAAGGCACAGGAGTGCATAGAAAAATAATCGATACTAAATCCAGCTGTTCGTCTACGATCTACGTTTGTCGCTTGTTGTGAATAAAATTGCGGAAGATCCTGGTTGTCCTATTCTTCTTTTTATAGTCAAGAAGTTCGGTACGTTGTGACTTGACGTATCAATTTATCGAAACTTGTAACGTCGAAGTGAAATAATATCTAAGGAGAACAATGGATGAGATTTTCGCTGAAGAAGAAACTTGGCAATTTCTTTGCCGGTAGCAGACAGGGTGTACAATTAACTCTGTGCGTTGAATACGTCAGACTTAAACGCTTCCCAGAGACGATGCACGATTTACGATTGTTATCACTGACAGCGCACTGTGTAGTTCTATTTTACATTTCAAGGAAAAACACGTTAACGACGAACAAACTTTTCATACGTCGAGCACGATCATAAACGAAAAGTGGACTAAAGTGAAACTGATTATTATCGACACAAAGAAATTAGCGAATTTAACGTTCACAATATGTGCAAGAGACTACCATCGAGTTACCTCATCGAAACTATCAAATCATTCTTTTAACGATGCTAGTGAAAGAAGAAACGCGAATTCACGAAAGTGAAAGACTGAGACGCGAAAAACTCGGGGACAAGATTGTTGGCAATACGGTGTCCTTGGAGCTTGAAAGTGCAAGAAGGTGTTGCAAGCAGCCGGCATGCTGCCCCTTTTCGTATGCACTTTCACGCGGTGATCGATACATCGTTCTGTCAGCCGGTAGACTTAATTTTCCGAGATACTGTAGGCCACTTTCGCGGAAGTATTTCGCGGTATTTCACCAAGTATGCACGGCATTCGACGCTTGATTCGACTTTCTAGCCGAGACCCGACGTATTTGACTACTGCATCGGGTGTCCACCATGGAAACTCTCGTTTCTCCTCGAACGCGTTTCATTTCTCTTCCTGCGACACGTTTACGAATGTGGTACAACGCTGTCTGCAACTGTGTCTATTGTTTGTAACCTTCTTGAGAGTTGTTGATCAACTTAATTGGAATTTATGAACGAGTTTGTGGAATATATTCTTCTATGACTAAGCGATGAAATATTGTACATGTTACGTTTCATTATTTAACAACGTTGTTCACATTTTCGTTAGTTATATTAATCATGATACACTTATTTACTCTTCATCGAGTACTATATTTTCTTTCTTTGTCATAAAGGTAGATCCAATATTCAAATTGTATTTATTAGAAACGAAAAAGAGTTATAGCTTCGTGGTATCCAATGAACAAGTTCGTCCTTTATCTCAAATTGATTAACTACGAATTTATCTAAGCACGTTAAATAATATTCTCTGACTCATTTACATCGTCTGAAAGTCGTGCCAGCTCATAACCGCAATTCGTTCGATTCCATAAATTCAACTATTTTCAACCACCCACGCTGAAACCCGGGTCAGCGCAGTTCGTAGTCACCGTTTGCCATTGTTACTGCGCCAAATTACACTAACAAAAAGTCAATGGAACATAGTAAGAATGTCGACCGACCGCCCGAAGCAAGGCTCGCTTTAAGGAAATGCAGAATAACCGGTTGTTCCTTGGCCTCGAAGTGGCCAACTAGTATTGTTGACTAGCGTATACTCTCTAACACACGTCTATGGGGTTCCTCTGGCCCTTGGTGATAATAATGTGGAGCGTAGTTTCATTGTTAACCCGTCTACGGGACAAACGGTAAATATCTGATATTTCTATTCAGTCATGAAAGAAAGGAGCGAAGTCAATCACCGAAGTTGAACGTCGACGCAAGGAACGCGTCTCTGCTTCATGCATCATAATCGAGGTTGTGTCACAGATCTTGCATAACTTATCCGGTCGATCGTTTGAATCGCAAATAATTTACGCTTCGAGCTTGTCCTGTTTCCAGTCGTCATCGCGCTCGAAGAACAGCTCATTCAGGTAGTAACGTACTTTTTACAAGAGCGAAAACGTAAATTGATTTCGTACCTTGCCGGCGATTACTGCCTGCACAGAGAGGACGTTGGCAGCCCTGTGGTATTCTAAAACCTCTCCTGGCAACACGTGGCCGACACCTGGGTCGAACCACACCAACTCACCCTGAAAAAAAGATAATTTTGTATGAGACGAGTTGAGATAGAAAATGTATGATCTCTAAACACAGTTTGTTAATAAAAATCGCGTGAAAAGACGTAGGAGAAACTAAACGTTAGAAACTGTATTCCAAGAACAACGTTGTAATTTTGTAATTCACTTTTTTGTTCTGACTGCGTTTCATAATATTTCTTAGTAAAATTTTAGCCATCCAGGTATAAATAGGAATCAAATAATCCCGAATATTTAAAGAATTTCTTCGAGGGAGGAAATAGAAACATTAACAATTTCTTCACAAATACCACGAAGAAATTCCATCGATACAATCACGTAGATATTATTCAGTGTAATAAAATGCCAAGAATCGGTCTTAGAATCTCAGGAATTCTCCGTACCGCAATCTCGGAGGAGGAATCAAAAGAAACACGTAATTATTGTCACAGATATTTTTGTCAAAACATTTCTAAGCGATGCTAACCGTTCCCACGTTCCACGTTGGACATGCCGAAACACTTTCAACCTTTGTTGAGTTCGACGAAGATTGAACTTTTCTTTTGCCGGTGCAAAATCCAAAAATCGAGGATGTAGTGACTGGTGAGTTGGATCGACCGCTGTTCGCATCGCTGTAAGCCCTAACATGACTGCTCGCAGACTTTTTCACGTAGTTTGATCTCTCTTTGCTCTGTTTCGACGAGATACTCGTTTCCTTGGGCAATTTTTTGTGACAGTCGATCCCTGGCGGACTTTCGGTTGAACACTTTCTCGAACTTTTCACATAACTTGGAAGAGTAGTCGCCAACCTGGTCGCTGCACCGATCTCTCGTTGCGTTGAGCGAAAGTTTTCGGTCGGTCTGCCTTGAGACTTGGATCTGTTCTTGGTCGCGTCCTTAGACTTCGTCCAATTGCCCTCTGCTCGAGAATCGCGTCTATCGACTCCACTTTCTCCACTTACAGCCGCGTTTGTTTCTTTCGATCGATCGACGTGGATCTCATCCGATTCTCTCTTTCCACGCACGTCGAAGTTCTTATTCTGATACGACTGACTTTCTGACTGAAATTCTGCTTGAATTTCGACAGAGTCTTCGGTCTTCGAGCTTCTACGCTCTCCGTAGGTGTCCCTCGTATTCTCGATGATCCTCTTGCGCGACATGGTCCTATGACCGGTGTCTACTTCACCCTCGATCCTACCATCAACACCATCTTTCGAATCAGTCTTGTTATCGTTATTCTGAAGGCTCTTCGACGTTTTTCGAGACACTTTGGCATAAATCGCATTTCGCTGGGAATTCGTTTTCATGTCAACGAGAGGCAGCGTCGCTGAATAATATGGCGTGTCAGGAACTGGATCCCGAAGATGTCTCGTAGTCGTTCGAAACTCCACGTCCACGGCTCTTTCTTTCACGTGTATGCTACCAGGTTTGGGATACCTGGACAGGGTGCTCAAAGACGCGATTGAACCCCTTAGAGTGCCAGTGTTGGATGGCAAAGAGGTTTTTCTTCTTCGTATTCTCCCGTAGACCGGGGGTTCTTTTCTCACCACATCCTTGGCCAGCCTAGGGCTGGCCCAATCTTCTCCGATTCTAACAGATCTCGACGTGTGAATTATCTTGGGCAAGGTCGACGGTCTCGGCACAAGGCCGCGGGTAATGTCCTGCAGCTTGCTAGTGACTGCCAGGAAATCACAGACTGACCTGGACTCTCTCTCGTCCTCTTTGCCCCACCCAGGGTTTCTCGGCCTCGGGACATTCTTCAGGAAACTGGAGGAGGATTTCGCTGTGGCACCTTTCACCTCTGAACTTTCTACCTTCTCCTCGCCGTTGCCTCTTCCTCGAGAAATGCCTACTGGTACATCCACGCTCGCTCTTCTACGTAATATATCCTGTCTGGAGATCTTTTTGAATCCCTGCGTCGCTTGAGCCGTCTTGGCTGCGTCCTTGTGGGATCTTTTAGCGATCGAAGGTAGCGTTTTTGGTCTCTCTTCTTGATCCTTATCGAGATCCACGGTACGTTTCCAACGATGACGCAACGCTTCGGAAATTTTTGAAGGATTGTCGTGTTCCTTGCTGTACCTTCGCAAAATCTCCTTTCGAGACACCGCAACGTCTCGTGGAATGGTGTGACACGCCTCTTGTCCAGGCGATTTGCCAAGTTTGAGGGCAGATTCCGGCGTGGTACCTAGGTCCAGATTCTTTGGACGACCGGAAGTCGGATGCCTCTTAACGCGTTCCGTCGATCCGCTGGAATTTGGAGCGGAATTTGTATCTGGGTCTGGGCCGGTGGAATTATGCAATGCGCGTCGAACGGATAACGGTTCCACGTCGGCGTAGAAAGCTTCCGAGCGCGTGTTTCGTGACGAAAACCGATTCTTCGAGGTCGACGATCGCGTAGACCTGCGCTCGGCTTTCTTGCTGCACGCTATCGCGGGCTCCATGTTGTGCGTATACCGGTCAGCGTTCGATTTTAATCGACATTATCGACTTTCTTCGATGCTGACCGCGCAAAATCTCAATGAAGGCGAATCGGAAGCGAGTCCAATCGTTCCGGGATCGTTCAACCGGCAATCTTTGTCGACATCTTCGAATTTTTTTCGCTCCAACGATCCGCGCGATGAACTCCAAGTACTAACGAGTTACGCGGAGGCTTGTTAGAAGTCATTTGATAGCATGGAAAGCTCTCGTGAGTCATCCAGTTTGCCACTTTCTATCCCGAGGAGTGGTAACTGCTCGTAAAACACTGGAAATGGACGATCGACCCGTTCCGACTCGCGGTTAGAAATATTCCAGAGACGACGGTATGCTCTGTTGAAGACATTTTTAAGGACAACGCTAATGGGAACGGCAATTAAATCACAAACAGGCCACGAAGCACGTAATTCAGCAACAGGGGTTTCAACGCGTGCTAGTTTAATTTAACGCCGATTAACAGCCGACTACTGGGAATTCACCTGAATAAACCTGACCTTCTTATCAGTTTCGATCGTACGAGTTTTGTTAACAGTTTCTCGTTTGGCCGGAAATTAAGCACCAGCTCCTAATATCGTGTAGTATGTATGTAGTTGTAAATCGTCCATATTTTTATCGTGTGAATATTTTTCTATCGCTATTCAAATATCAAGTTAGTTGTTCGAGTTAAAGATTAACATAAAAAGTCGCAAATTCGGTTCGCTTCGTTCATTTTATTTGAGGTTATATTATATGTATTTTCTTCGCGTCCTGTCTCTCCATTTCCATTTGTTTCCATTCGTTTGTTTCCATTTACCGCAAGTAAATGCAAACTGCTACAGGGTTCAAGGTTGGCAAACAGTTAAGATCCCTGTAGAGTATTCTTTCTATTTGCAGAAAGCTTGTGCAAGCATGACCTGGTCCGTAAAGTCGTCCCTGTTGAATATCTTTCAGTTAAAAGCAGACGTCAGTGACCTTGCTTCCATTCTGTGTCAGTATCATCACGATGATTCGAGTATCTTCTCGAGACAGACTTCCTTACGAATTACCATAAATCCTTGTTATTTATTTTTGTTGTCAGAAATCATATGCTATTTTTCCAATAGACGAGACGAGTTATCCGTAAATGATGCTTGAGACAAGCATTGTAAGAGACTATTTATCATTGAATGCACCGTTTGAGCGACAAAGTGATTATTGAAAGACACGAGTAGTCTGAAGTTGAAGTCGTTGGAGAATCTACACACGTACGGTCAAGATTTGAGACAATCGCCGGGCACAATACCGTCACGCATTTTCAATTCAGTGTAAAGAAGTCAGCAGGCCACTGAGACGATTACTATTGGGCACATTGGGTCATCAGTCTCGAAAAATCTATGCTGTTGCTTACATAGAATGCGTTAACGGTCTTCCAATGGGACGTTTTGGGAATACGTGCACGTAGCTGTTGTCAGCCTCTGAAATCTTTTATACACTTGTCATTCGAGATTTAAATAGCTATGAATCTATTTAGTTCCTCAATCGTTCTTCTTAGATCGTTCTTCCTAGATCGTTTTTCTTTGTCCTTTTTATTACATACGACATCGTAATTAAATACTTTCCAACACGTGTCTTTCAAATCACGTTTTAAACACGTCTGACATAGATACTTCAATTCTACACCCTCATCGGGAACAAAAGAACAAAAGAACGGAGCTATGCACTCTGCTATTGACAGTTCGTGGAATTTTCTATTTGCAAGCGCAACTCCTCCGCGACAGTCGTCTCCACACGTCCCTCCTCTTCTCGATCCCGCTGTCCTTCGACTCGTTTCACAAGCTAGTTTCACGTACAAACACGTTCTACCATATTCGTCGATAAACACCGCAAACTATACCCTTCTCGCTGTCACACATCCACCGTGAACGGAACCCGAAAACCTTTTGAAAAACTCTTACTCTACGTCAGGGATTTCCTCGATCCGTGCTACTATTTCTCGATGAAAAACCTATCATCGAAACGGGGCCAAACGGAAACTTTACAAAATCACTGCCTTGAAACACAAATTATATGCTGACGAACGATAAAATAAAGTGGTAGCGACGGCTAAATTTTATTCACCCTTCGGTACGCCAGAGGGAAATAAGGGAAAACTTGTTAGTTTAAACGAAAAGGTATCGAGTTCCGCGATCCGGACGCGAGGATGTTCGATGCAACACTGGAAGTTATACGCCTCTTCTCCGCAACAATTGCTGTGTATGCACAGTGGCGTATACTTGTTTTTAATTAAGCCACCGGATAATTGGCCAATCGTGGCTACGTGTCTCCGCGAAACCGTTCCTCCGGTTTCCCTTTCGACGAACAGTCTAAGACGATCTAACAGGCAGCTACGTGGATAAGCTGAAATATTGCGAAACCATGACGGTTCGAGCGAACATTTTTCGCCCACTTTCCATGGAAACAGAGGCGAAAGAAGAGGTGCTGGCGCCAGTGGATCGAAGTGCTTTGGGGTGGAACCAAGCGTGCCTCTCTTCTTATATAAATTACGCGCTAAATACGCCTACGCCTACGTGGAGCTAAGCTACTTGGATATAGGCTTCGCCCGCCGCGAACGGGAAGCGATTCTCTAACTAGCCACCGTGGCGAGTTGCAGAAGCGGCTTCGCCTGTCGATGGTAAAAACCGATTGTGTTCGCAGAACCGTTCAAACCGCGTTCATACGAGTTTATCGTAGAGAAAACCGATCGAGATCGCTCTGTAGTTGTTTCACCGCGATTCTTTTCTTTCTTTTTTCCTTTTTTTCTTTTTTTTTTTTTTTTTTTTTTTTAGTATTCGTCTAGCAAAGTGTCTACTCGAAAGATTTTTGTGATTGTTTGTTTCTTGTATTTGATGTGTTGGCTCCGTTGCTGACTTGTTGTTCCGTTAGTCACGTGTGCCTCATTCAGTTAGAATATTTCGGTGTTGGAAGAAACAGTGTTAGTAATTACGATGAGTAAGTGAAACTACGTATGTGAAGTTCTTTTTATTGTATAATTTAGATTTTAAAAGGTTTCGAGTTGAATATGTGATACGAGTCATGAATAATTTGCAATGGAAAAGAATTTTTTCAAATTGTTCTCCTCTTCCTTGATAGCAAAAGTGAGGTTTAAGTTAGGTAAGCTGTCGGAGAGACGAAGCTTGTTGGAAAGTTTCACCGATCGCGATGGATGAAGTTAATGGAGAAGCGAGGCTGTTACAAATGTTCGAAATAATTTTCTCCGGGCAAATTCACCCGCGTTCTCACTTTTATTCGAGTCAGTATTACACGGGTCCAATCATGAGTAATGAGCCCGAGAATAATTGAGGAAGGCATCGTCGTCGACTAGCGTAACCAATATCATAGGAAATTGAAGTAACGTAACAGAGAGGAGAGACTCATCGGTTCAGCCTCGATAATTAATACGCCACATTTCCTTTTCTGATTATTGAATATTATACTGTGGACTTGGTTTTATCTTTTTTCTCCTCTAGATGGTACATCGATCAGAAAATTCCTAGTCTCTAATGATCGATATATTCTGTCGTATACATATTTCGTGGGACTTGAATATGAATATTTACCACGAACTTTCTTAAAATAATGGAAGCTTGTATTTGATGCAAAGTCGATAAAAGATATTCGTCCTTAGATTGAAAGTTCGGTCTTATTCAGTTTAGAGGTAACCTAATTCCAATTACTTAATTCTAGTCTTTGCACAATGTTTTTAATAGTTTAATATAACATATAATAATAATATATAAATATTACGAAGGAATTCGTTGCTGACAGAATTTTAGACAGTTTTTGAAGAGAGACTTGTCATATTTTTGGTAAATGAAGAAAGTTATTGAAAGCACCGATACATAGATCATTTCATAAAATGTTCATTCCATTGACATACATTACCTTCACGTTTTTCTTATGTTTGGTTATAAACTTTCCGATTAATTCAATACTTTCTAATAAATTCCTTCTTTCGAAATGAACGCTTGTGTTATTCTTCAATTCAAAGAATAAGAACGAAAACTGCTTTTATCGTGTTACAGCGGAGCATTGTGCTCGATTATATCTCTCACGAGCGATTGGAGCATGCAGAATTCTTTATTAAATAATCGAGCTCCATTTGTTCTCCGGCTGAAAGATATAAGTTACACAAGCTATATAGTTTCACGTGAGAACCATTTCTCCACTATGCGATCCGCGAAATGTTGCATGTTGGTAATTTCGTGGAACGTTTCGTTTTTCATATTTTCGCCGATTGTCCGTAGAGCAGCGAAGCGAGAAGCAAATTATATCGTAGTAAAACGTATCCGAATAGAAGCTGCGAATAGAGCGCGACTAGGTCGCCGGACGAGGCAACGCGAAGCGCAAAGGCATTCGAAAGTGGCTGGCTTGCACGGCGACGCAATTGCGTGTGCACAGATCATTGACTCCAACCACGCAACAATCCTCGCTACGATCCTGACCACGTAAACATTGTGCAACCACGCAACAAACAGAATACACCGCTTCTTTCTAATGAAAAAATCTTCGTGCATTTTTTAATCGCGTTTTATTCGGTAATTGTATTTTAAATAGGTTTGACCACACAGATTAGCTGTTCTAAGCACGCGAAGATGATTATGTAAATATCTTGCAACATAAAAACGGAACACGAGATGGTGGTTCAAAAGAAAAGTACCTCGTTATATTTTTCAATATTTTTTGTGACTCAGGAAATGTGTTTTAAGACTATCGGATTAAAAGATGATTCTGTAATCGTTTTGCATTGAGTTTCTGATTCAAAGAACTACAGAAAAAACCGTGTGCTGAAATTAGACAGGCAAAGTGTAGTATATAAAATGTGACTCACCTTTTGCCACTCGGCGTACATCTTGAGATAATGTTAAAGAACTGTCGAAAAAGAATAAACTACCCTCATTTTGCAACGTTGCAGGTGAGGTTGTTGGTCTCCGCCTGCTGTAAACAAAAAAAGGGAGTTCTGTTATTATTGTAGTTCGATCAAGAAGATAAGAATTATAAAGGTACTGAAGAAGGTACATAATTAATGTTTGCAGCTGATTGAACGAAACCAATATAATCGTTGTTTCATAGAAGGTAATTGCAGTACTTCATTTTAAATTATACTTAACGAAATAGATAAAATGTAATCAACTGTAAAATGTTTGTAACAAAACGATCTCTTGCAACTGCTACAAAAGAACTAAAGACTTTACGGTTTTAATTGCGAAGAAACAGGATCGACTAAAGCGTAATTGCTCGTGGTACATCATTCTTTGCTCGAGTCCTTTTAAAACTACAATCATCCGGTGTCTTGTAAAATATATTCCATTTTTCTACAAATTCTATTTATCCTCTGTTCACTCAACTGTATAAATTGCTAAAGTTCTAAAAGTCGTCAAGTCGAATAAACATGAATACGAATGAACGAATACTATTAACACTAATTTTATGTGCATGAATAGTTGGAAATTCAAATTTACGGAACAAAGGAAACTAAACAAAGCTTCGAAATCTTAGATTATCTAAATTTTATTGGAAAGAAGAACGCGTTCTTCGTGCAACGACATTTTTCTGCCGATCAGTTATATCAGAATACGAGAATCACAGAATCGACGCACAAGACGAGTCGTAAACGAGCCGATTGACGTCATAAGCTCTGCAAATGCGTGATCGGAAAGACTAATACGTTTTTACGAACCGGAAGCACCTTGCAGCGGTTGATTATTATTCGAGTTCCGGTGTCAATGGCAGTCAATGCTCGAAGCAGCGGTTTAAGAAGAAAAATTCGATCGGACTTCGAAATCTTCCATCTTCCGCTTCAACATATCGAAGAGCGATTAGGTACACGGCTCGTGTCTGTAGATTTTAGGACGTGGAGGGAATATAAAATGGTCGCACGTTTGACATCGTATTTACTACGGAGAAGAACCGACGAATTCTACCGTGGTCGCTGGTCAGCTCACGTCGACCTTGAATTATGTTCAACCAATTGGAATGCGGATTTTTTGAGTCTGTGAAATCTGTTGGCACACCGAAAAAAGCGGTTGGCAGATTCATCGCGCCTTTATTACTTTGGAAGCAGCGTTGTACAATATCTAATTTTCAACTACTATGATAAAATGGAAAGAAATCTAATTCTTAATAATATATTACGTATTCATATACATAAAATAACACATTAATTGCATTTGAATTAAAAATTAATAATTGGTGACAATCGGTATTTTCAATTAGCGGATGATTGATAGCCAGATAATATTTCTAATCACCGGTTGATGACTAACGTCATGGATCGATTAAATGAATCGAGATGCTTCACAATTAATTTCTTTCACATCGTAGAGCATTAATCAATCGACCAGTTGATCAAATTAAAAATTTCATCACACTGCTGAAGAATTTGACATTTTGAAATTTTTCTAAATTTTGCGACATTGATGCAGCTCTTCAGAAAATATCGTTCGCGTGGTAAGTCATTGATATCCATCGCGTGGCGTTTCAGAAACACCGGAAATGTCGCAAAGTGTTTTGTATTTGCGTGAAGAAACGGTAGCTCGATTCAGAAAATTGAGATATCACGTTACGTTTGTATGAATCATAATTTCTGCTGGAAGAAGGAAAAAGTTTCCCGTTTTCCCCTATGCATTTGGAAAGCGGTCACCGCTGAAATCGATTGAATCGCGTTCCTGGAATACCGGAACTGTCGCAAGAAAATGATCTCCACCGCGAATGACGAAGAAACGACAATCGGTTTTGCCTTTTTTTCCTCTCAGTCTGTCGATCATAAACGAGAACGATAGCGGCTGAAATACTCTATGCTGTTTATTGTTAAGGAGAAAGTGGAAGAAAAGTTTAATCCACGATGCGTAAAATTTCCGTACGCTGATAGAATATTTCAGCATCGCAAATTGAAACGTCCGAGTTGCCTCACAGATCTAGTACATCCGTGAATGGAATGAATGAATTTTGGAAACGTTACGAATTGGTAAACCATCGAAATCTCTTTTCACGTCAACACAAGAATACAAGAAATTGTTGAATATTTTAGAAAACCAGATATCAAATTTTAAATTACCAAGTAACAAGTCTGAACGCGGGAAATTCAATGTTTCACGATCGCAAATTCTGTTTTCAACGTTGCATTGAATACGAAGTACAGTAGTACTTCAAACCGAGATATTTCATCGCCTCGTACCATTCACATTTTATTCTAGAAGGATCGTGTCTACCATTCGTTTATCATTTAGTTTGCTATATAACTCAGAAAACGATTGTGAATACAATGGTAGCCGATAAAGTCTTCGCGGTGTATTTTAATACCAACGATACACTGAAATTGCTATCCCTCTTATCGATACCGTATCATGATGAAGATAACACAAAAATTATTGGAAGAAAGATTTCAGAAACCACAGCCACATACCAGTGTTCCGAAAAATTCATCTAAATTACGAACAGCTTTTGGAAGTAATTTTGTCGCATTTAAATCAATTGGGATAAAATGCACCGTCTACAAAAATACAGGATTCTGTTTGTCGCTCGATAGAAATCTGTTTTGCCAACTACTATTCATCTAGAATCTTCCATTCCACGCTTCTTGCCTTGATCCAACATGTGCCACCCACGATCGCACGAAAACGTCTTTCCTTGCAGCACTGATTATGTTCATCAATAACTAACTCTCTATTGCGACACAGACTGGCAGCTGGTTTACGTTACCGATAAAACGGATTGTTACCACCTACTACTTCTCGTCGTTCATCCAACGATCGGTCATAAACATTTCAATGTCAGTGTAAAAAGATATTTGCACGTAACGATCTTCGCCATTTTCTTCGTCCCAGTCAATGGGACGCGTTTAAGGATAGAAGAAAGGACAATGGACAATCGATGGTGTCGAAAGGCCAAATTGCCGCCGCTATTGTTCCATCGTTTCGTCTCGGCTACGCCTCCTTCTATTCCATTCTCGGTTGTATACAATACGCGACGAATCTTGGTAGACACGAATCTCGAAGAGAACCGAGTGACCGCCAGGCTGACTAACGAAATTAGCATAAGATTGCAAAATACATTCCAGCGTGAGTACCGCAGAAGGACGCCAGGAGGTAGTACTTTTACTCGACGATTTGTTCGCATGATCGATGCTCGCGACCGTGTGCACACGCATCTGCAATATCTGCACCTCTGGCTGGCTGCTAGAGTTAACGACACGTTATGAATCACCCGTATCAGAGTCGTCGATTCGACTGTTTTCTATATTTGCGGAGCGAATATACGAGCCTCTTTGAATTATTAATGAGACGAGTCGTGTAAAGAGATTGTTTGGACAGGTGTGAAGAGGAGAAAAAGTTTTGTGCCTTTCTTTTCGTGAAAATTGTCCAAGGTTTAAGCAGGAAGTGAGACGTGCGATATTTGTTAAAGCTGTTACCGATCGTCGAACTCTAACAGGATCGAAATGTACATTTTGTTGACAGGAGAGAAAATTTTAAGATACAGTTTTGGTTAGACTGAGGAAAATTTGGTTTACAAATATCCGTAATATAGTGCAAACACATTTCAGCTAATTTAAGTATTTTATAGGTGTCTGAGATAGTATGATTATATAAAACAATCTGACATACATCGATGTGGAATATTATCTCTGATAAAACTGATCGAGTTGGGAAATTTTTAAGAGTGAATCGTGTGCTTCATATTGTCAGGTACATCGCGACGAAATGAGTTTCTAAATTTAATACTAGCAGTTTAGTAGGTACATCTAGTTCCTGTATACTCGGTAGTAACTGTTGTGTGCGGTAGATAGCAAGGATGATATTCCAAATGTAACAGGTATTACATCAAATTTAAATTTTATAATCCAGCTTAATATTTTCTATAACATCGGATCGATACAATCAACATTTTTAGAAAGATTACAATTATACTTTTTTCTAACCTAGTAACTTTTCAATCTGCAACTTGCAAAGTCTTTATCAACTAATATTAGATACTAAATTTATCATTTCACTGTTTACAGTAGACGTCCCATTAGAAATCATTATGAGTTATGGAAAATTCTTTTTTGAGAATGATGACCACGCGATATTAGAATCAGAAGGTCTTTACGTACAACGGTAGACCCGTCCCAGAAAATGATACGAAATTACAGCGACAAATCGTCATTGCAGCTACGATACGGTGAAATAAGTTTTCAGGGCACCGAATAAATTGCCTTCCATTTCGTTGAAATGGATAATTTGCTCCTGTCAAATCGTTCAGCAAGACAAATTGTGCGTCACAAAACGCGAACGTTGCGGAACAAAAGCAAAAAAAAAATGTTTTGTCGTTCGTTACAATATTGTTCCATGGTAGCGTCTCGTTATTCATTGTTTCGTGCGCCGTACTTTTCTTCTCCTCAGTTGAAAAATTTATACGGTTCTAAGAAAACATAGATAAGTAGGATAGGTATCTTTCTTCCGAAACAATGAGTCGATCTTTAAAAAATCGTCGTGGAAAAATATAAAATCCTTTATCATTTTCCTTTCGCCGATTTCTTGCGCAGTGCTAACGACATTCCTAGGCAACTCTCGTGTTTCGTAGCTCATAGCATTATTCTTGATACAGTTATTAACGACCAATTACATACAGCCTGATCGTGATGAAGGTAGATTGGCGGTGTATTGTCTTTTGTTTGCTTTTGACGTACGCTTCGATAGCTTGAGAAATATTCGAACCTTAAATTACTCATTGATTTCTTCGCCGATATAACGTCTCGCGTTGTGCGGGAATTGTTGAAAATTTCACATGGTAATCCCGGTTCATGTGTCAAACGTATTTAATCGCGTCTGGTCGCGTACTGTGTATTCAAATTTTATACTGATGAATATTCATTGTCGAAACTAGCGTGCTGACATTATCGTGTTTAGACGAAAAATAAAAGATCGAAACACACCTTTGATTTCAGCTTTGGCAATAAAGGTGAGACCGATCTTATTTATCTTGTCAAGCCGTGAAAGATTTCTTGCAAAGGTGGAGGTTGAGGCACGTTGTTGAATCAAGCATTCAAGAGTATCGAACGGCAGACTTTTTTCTGAGATGGAGGCACGAAGCCGAATCTAACATCGAAAAGAATCGAGGTCAGACAGAGAAAGCAGCAGCTCGACTACGGTGATACAAGGATCTTATGTAATTCATAATCGCACCTCTCCTTTATCGAAATAAAAGACACGCAAGAGATTACTTATCTCCGTCGGTATCGTTGTAAATTACAAGTAGAATTTGAATCAATTTTGTTGGAACAGAAGAAGAGGAATATTTAAGCATTCCTTGCATGAAATAAAACGTGACATTTGCATTCAGAAGTTCGAAGGATTTAGTTATCAGAATATTAAATGTATCGTGAATATCGTCAATACGTGTTGATTGATGAAATTCGTTAACGAAAGAACGTCTATCATATTTCACAGAAAAATTGTTTTCGAATTTTTATTTTTATTTTCATCGGATTACACCTTCGATTAGATCAATGTTCCATTGAATAAATCAAAACACCGTTGAACTGGATTCCCAGGAAATTAAGCCAAAGGCTGAATTAGTTGAATAGTAGTTTAATATTGCCTGAAATGTTCGAACGGTTTAGTTAGATACTGGGTATTACTTCCAATTAATTCGAGCAAGATTTTCCAATGCCGCGGGATTATTTCGCAAATATCGTCGACGGTTGTGCAAATATTTGCAGTTATCCGTAATTGGGAGAAGTTGGTATGCCCGTTCGTTGAAAGTTCGATTGCGAGTGATATGAAACGAGTTAAAATTCACGGTGAAAGTACTTCCTAAAGTCTTACTTTCTTATCGATGCACTGATTGGAAGTTTTAAGAGCGACAAGCGTAACAAGCGTAATTAACATCCACTCGAAATTTCCTAATTCACTGAATATCGCTACTGGATTGAAACAATATGTTCTACGAATAACAATTCTTCGAATATTTCATTTATTTACAATTATCTGTTATCTATGCATCTGTTATCGCTGCTGCGTTGATTTCTTCATTTATGTAAACAGCGTGATCATATTCCTGAACGCTGAGAATAAATAAAATTCGTCAGAGACAGACAAGTACAGTGTCTAGATATACTGGATCGATCGAATAACAGCAGGTTCAGAACAAAAAATCGTAAAAGCAAACTGTGTATATTTTATCCGATTCTGTTAACGTTCTGAATAAATAGGGAGGGAGAACTTTTCGCTGCATCGAATAGCAGTTCATTAATTAACTACTACTCCGTTTGCTAACATCTTTCCAACGCGTTCGAACTTCTGCGTGACATGAATGAATGTTAATAACGGGACACTATCTTTCTCCAGCAACAGCGGGAGGTCACACGATTCACTGTCCTTGAATACTTTCGCCTAATCTGGCATCTACCTTAAACTGTATCTTGACCATGTTACGAAAAAAGTAATCGAAAATATACCAAATCCGATTGGTTGATTTACGAGACAGACATGAATATTCCTGCTCGACTGTGTTCGAGTTTTCGGAAAATAAAATTTTGCTCCAGATGTTTGCAGCAGAAATATTCAATTTAATTCAATAGGAAGTATAAACTATATTCGGAAACATTGAAATATTGAAATCCTGTAACAGAAAAAATTTCTCGCCCCAAAAAACATTAGAAATCATTACCCAGCTTCAATTCCATTATCCAGCTAGCATCATTATAAATAACTGTGATCACAGCGTGAGCATTAGCTATGACTCAGAAGACAGTCGGATAAACAATATAACGAGGATAGCTTCTTCGATAATCACCAGCTATCGCCATGGTAATTTACTTGTACGCTTCCTATACCTGAATTCCATAAAATCTACGTATTCTGTCTACTATCGGGCATCTTTATTCATCGACGCCCGATTCCAACGAACCGTTCGTTCCCTTTCCCCCAGCAACCATTTTACAATAACCTCCACTCGTAAAACGAATAATCTATCGCAGCATGGTGTGCGTGGTGTATGCGAGATCGTGAGAATTCCGTTGTCTCCGGACGAGGAACTGGTCTGCCTCGATCGGCAACGTGACACAGGGAGCGTGCTCGAAACTCCATGTTTATGGCAGCGAAAGGATACGGGCCTGGAAGGCACGTCCAATGGCATTCGGACTGGCTCACAGCATCCGGACGACCGAGGAATACCTGGCGTAGCTCAAGTGTCACGGGTGCACCGCGCCATTTTAAAATCGATCAGCCAGTACACTGGTGTGCATATGAATATACATCAGCAAATATAGAAACGGGGAAGACGTACATGAGAGAAAGAACGCGTAGAAAAGTCCCACGCGGTAAAGAACGCGTTGCGGACAAGGGCGCATGTCTCTACCGCGCATCGATGTCTCCAAGCGGCATACCCGTGTAAACGATGTTTCTACTCACTCTGCTAGCTTCCTCAATGGTCCAGGTCTCCCTGATCCGACTTATCGACTCAATCCTTTCGATACAGAACGATGTCACGAGAATTGTTTAAAGCACAGGGAGACAGAGTAGTTGGTTCACCGATGATGACGTGCATGCGATCACGAAGCAGAGCCACGAGGATCCCTCCGAGGATGGTACGGGAGCGGTGAACAAAGGAGAGGAAGGTGGAAAGGAGAAGTGATACAGAGAGGAAAACGAAGGCGCGACCGGTGCGAGTACCGATCGATGGAATCCCCGGATCAATCAGGATCACACGCGTATTTTCACGAGTATGTCACTTGAACTTGCCGCTGAAAGCGGTGGACGTCGTACTTCCAGGACACCTCGAACGTCTCGTTTCTCTTAGCAATTCGAGCGTTCCCGGACGACCGGACACCGACTGCGTTCTCAACGCGATTCCGGATCGTGGTATGCGGTCGCTCGACCTCGCCTAAGAAGACTTTTAGTTCGCGTCGCCAACGTTCGGCGCCACCGTACGCTCCTGCTGTACCGTTACACACATTACAGGTGGCTCGTGGCACTGTCGACGCGTGGATTCGTCGGTCCCCTCTCGTTCTCCATAGGTGGCTATGTTTTACCTGTTCCTCGGGTGTCGTTGGGTTCACCGACGAGACGATCGTTACAGGTGTGTGCAGGTGCATACCTGGGACTACCTGCGTTTCCCAAATGTATACGCCAGTTCTCTCGCAAAAAGGAACACCCCAAAGAGGTCGTCTAATCGGCGGCCATTGTCCCCGTATGGGACTCCTGAGGCCGTGCTCGGTTTCCAGGCTGCTTTTCACTTTTGCTCGAACCGGGTCTCTCATGAGCACGTGTTAACGAAACGGTGTGGGGTCGAGCTCGAGAATCGGGGAAATGGGTAATGTTAATACGACGCGTCGATGAAATTTTCAATTCCCCCTTTTTTCCTTTTTTGATCTCTGGAGAAAAGTAGCTGCAGGATTTTTTGTATAGGATAATGATGAAATAACTGTATTTGTTTCTGCAGAACTTCGCAATTTATCAATTTCACTGTTGACGTTAAAACTTGAAATTTGACGAATGGTTCGTACTTTTGATCCGTGTAAATATAGATAAGCAAATTGATAGTTAACGGGCAATGGGATTTCATAATTGATTCCACGGATTCCTGTGTTTTTAGTAGATATATAACCTACATACTTTGTTTTCTAAAGAGGTTAATAATGTACGTTATTATTAGGTTATTCTATGTTAATACGAGTATACCCTTCGTGCGTCTATTTGTAGCTCAGAAATGCGAACACCTGCAACACCTTAGCGTTGATATGTGACTAATGTACCTTGGATTTCCACTCACGTCCTTCCAGTTCCATCCGTATGATTTCTTGAACGAAGCATTCTATATGCTCGTAGATTTATTTTCCATTAATAAAAAAAATCTGATACAAATTCTATAATAAAATATTTCGTCATTATAAATTATATCCTAATTTATCGTTGGAAATTGTACTATTTCATACACAGTTAGCTGATAAGTTTGTTTTGGAATTTTCCTTGAATCTGTTGTTGATATTGGATCTCGATATATATGTTGAACTGTTTTGTTCACGATTAAGTATACAGTAACCTGTAAAAAGCTACTATAACTACAGAGGATATAAGTTAGCCGTATTGGTTGCTAACAAAGACGGACGTTTGGTCGTTTAGTTCTCATAACGTTTGTTGGTAAGGTAGAAGTCTAAAATCCCATACTATTGGGATTGGGAAAACTGTTGAATTCTTCATAGAAATTATATAATATAAAAGTTAGTATACAGCATTAAATATTTAAGGATGAAGTGTTTGCTTTAATAGTATTTTAAGCAAAAGAAGATAAACTATAAACTACAATAAAGAAAAGTTGAATAAAGGAACAGCAGTGTATGAATCAAGTAAATGTAGATGACGCTCGTATGAACTATCTAAAATTCCTATTATACATCATTCGAATATATTTACATATATAAAACATTAAATTTTCTCCACTGTTTAAACAAATTAAAAACACTAAGACACATCGCAATTTATTGCAGTTTGACAAAAATAAATCTTTTCAAATACCATTTAGTTTCCTTTTTTTGATAAGATTATCAAACCTTTTATCAAACCAACTTTTCAAATATTGAACGATTCTTCAGTGAAAATCCATGCACGTGGATGAGCAAGATAAAATTAACATCGAATTACACTAACCCACCAAGTGGCCTCGTCTATTTTAATATCCTCAAGGATAATACGTATTAGTCACTTTTTCATTTATCCGCCCATTCTGCAATAATTGCTTCATTTAAAACTATCTTGAGACACTATTCTCAAATGTTTATATTTGTATTTCTTCGATGATTTCTTCGATCGGTAAATCGGCTGTACTGTACTTCTGTCAAAAATGGATTTGCTTATGGAAATAAGTCGAAGGGAAAGCTACGGAGTTGCCAGAGTGCGTGTGTATTTCATGTAGCCTGACAATTTTTCTATAGATTCAAAGAATTATTGTAATTCAGCTACACGAAGCGCGATACCCTTCTTCGATTGATATGGATGAGACGGCCCGACTTTTGATATACGCTCGATTTGAAATGGAAAATCATGCCTGGATTGGATTCGCACGTGAGCTGAAATAAAGTTACATCGTCAGGTTTAAGCCCCGCTATATTTGCCTGTCCTGCGTATCGATACTAGTTCGGCATAATACGTGTGCTAGAATTTATATGGTGCTTGTTACAGGAAGCCCGGTATTCGACATGCATAAAATTAATAATCGTCCGATGAACCGGGTTACGATTTTTATTCAGTTCAACGTTCTTTCTAAAAATGGGAAAAGAAACTAGAACGTCTGGTCGAAAAAATGTCTAAAGGAACTTGCATATAATTAACCAACTAAATAAATGGGTACGATATCAATTTTTTTAATGAAACTTGTAAAATCACAAAAACTCCACGACAAATTGTTAAAAAAGAAAGGAACAGAAAAAGAAAAGAAGATCGAGGTAAAGAGAAGAGAAAGCGTGGTCGTGAAAAGCGCAGCACGCGACGAGCTTTATTCCCCCCCAGAAACTCCACTTCTCGCCTCGGTTGTTTCACCGACATTGCGTCGAACTAATTTCAAAGTTGCCCGCCGTTGGCCGGCATAAAATTAAGAAAATCTATCCGCGTGGCCGGAAGTTCCCATCGAAAAGAAGCCACGGCACCACAATGAATATGAATACCAAGTTTTAGAAGAAAACCGTAGGTATAGCCCACTGATGGTGAAACTCAAGGGGAGCAAAAAGGGGGAGGTGGTAACAGAAAGAGAAAAGAAAGGAGAGCGGACACGAGCCAGTCCCTGGCAGCAACTTAAATTGACTCGATAAAAGTTCGCGGAATAAAGCGGCGCTGGGCTTCGCCACTATATCAGAAACATCTGCCAAACGTTATTACAACTTTGAATAAAGAACGGCGCCGGACGGGGGCGCGGAGGGGGTGCTAACCGTTCGGAGAAAGAGAGGAAACTTCCTTTTCTCGTGGCAACGACGACGACCGCGACCAGCCAGAATCTCGCCCTCATCCCTCGCCGTGGCGAAAACTTTTTCGCTCCTCGACCGTGAGAACTTCCACGATAAATCAAGCCGTTATTTTAATTTTTCCAAAGGGGGGCTGCGTATATTAGCCATGGCACGCCATCCGTTGCTTGATGTCGCCGTTCCTTTTAATTTCCACCATACGGCTTACCATTCTTTCTTTCGTCGTTTTTGTATCGCTTCTACGAAGACGAGCACAGAGGGTATCTATCGTTCATTGGTCGCTTGTTTTTCAAGTGCGTGGACCGATATGTAGATCTGTATAATATACTAGAAGGAGACGTTTTGCTTTTGTAACTTATGGTGTTTGATAGATGAGATTGGGAGGATTCGAAGGCGAAGAGACGGTGGACAAAGATATTTATATAGTCATCGTCGTCGGGTATAATACCTTGGCAGCTCCGATTCATAGGGGGTTCTCTATTGAAAGAGGAATTTTTTCCACAGAGGAGATAGCACGACTAACGGTATGAAAGATTGAATAGCCTGTTCTGATTAAACCTCGAACGATCGTTGGAATTGCAAGAAAACGATTCGTGAAGCGAATCAATTAAAACCTCGGGCAACTGGGTGTCGGCGGATGGTACGATCGGCCAAGGTAGAAACAAACAGACGAGCGAGCACCGATACCTTGTATCTCAATTTATAATACAATCGCTTCTTCCTTGGAGCTTTTCAATGGACCCGTCGATCTCCTTGGAGCGACCATTTACGACGTGAAATCGTGGAGCCCAACGATTTCACCGGAGAAGAAGCGAACGAGAGGGAGAAAGAAGGAGAGAAGGGAAGAAGGAAAAAAGGAGAAAGCAAAGGGATCGTAAAGAGAAGAGAAAAAAAAAAGAAGTACGCCACGTTCGTATCTGTGCTGGGATCTTTTGTGGTAGCTTCTGGTCTTGGAAGCATCGACGAAACTCCTCGACGTTCAAAGCTGATATCTTTTGATCGGCTACCTTCCTTTCAGCAAGATATAGACTTCTCTCTTGACTCGTCCTCCTTCGATCCTCCCGTTCCTCGTTTCTTCGCTCTCTTTAACGTTCCTCGGTCACGTCCTCGCGGTTTTGTTCGACAAACAAGCCGATGATTGTTGCGGTCGGGCCTGCGCTCCTCCTGGTGGCACGCCATTTCGCGGTTACTGTGAAAAATCCATTATCGCCGCGTCTCGGCCGAGAAACGCTCTGCTCTGCTCGCGAGATCATTATGCCCTCACATTACCTCGATGAAAATTGAACCGCTTTCGGGCTACTGTAAACGAGGAGATTACGGAAGGAGATCGAGCCTGCAAAATACCGGAGGAATTTTAACGAAATATGGAATCGATACACGTCCTGATAATTGTAATGTAAATTATTTTTCCAAAGATACAATATCTATACGGCATCTATAAGAAGACGAAAGAATAGCTTACACTAAACGTATCATCGGTCTAATCAAAATGGACATTTTCCGAATTGACCTTCTAAGTTACACCGTTGCGTTAATTTATAAAAATTACGAGTGTCTTCTCGAAGTAGGAAAATAAATGTCAACATAAATTACGAAATTTTATACTTGATAACATTTTTTCATTTTGTAATTATGATTAGAAAGCTGCAACGTTAATCAGCGATAAGATCAGTACAGACCTCACGTCGCACTTCGTAATTCAATTAAAATAATCCAGAAAATCTCGGACGCCTTCGAAATACCTTGAAAAAACATCAGAGTCGAATTGATATTACCGAACGAAGTTCGAAGAAAGGCGAGATTGAGAGGAAAGTAGCGGAGCTTGAACAGTAAACCGGTGGAAGGTGCGCGCCGAGACCGAATCGATCGGAATTAATCGAATCGACGGGGAAGAGCGGCAGGTTAGCCAAGATTTCTGACGATTTAATTCCGTGTGCCCGAGTTTCCATCGTCGCCTGGCAGCCGGTGGAATTCTGCGTTCCCATTCCCTAGCTCCGATCCGGTTCAATTGCATTGGACGCGAATGGCGTTGCGGGCACGTTCGATCCTCGGAAGTCGAGGATTCCGCGGCGGCCATTAGTAACCGAATTAATTAGGCAAATCGGTAGCCACGATGCAGTTACAATTAATCTGCAACGCGATTCCGCGTGCAGCTATTCCGAACGCTGTACATTCTGCGGCGGGTAATTGTGCGGTTCCAGCATCGACCGTTCCTGTAGCTCGATAACAAAATAGCCGAACTTCCGGCCACCGCCAGCCGCTGGTCCGTTGTTTTTGTTAATTATAGTCGCCGAGGTAATTGAGATACGTTTCGAAAATCCGTACCGTGTATCTCACGGAGCTACCGCCCGCCGCCACTACTTTATCGAGCTTCTCTTTTTCTGCTCGTTCCTCGCCGCCTGATTGAGGCGAGTCTCTTGCGCAGTTTGTTCGGGAGCTTGTTTGTCTCGTTACTCGGTGGATAGGGGAAAAATGCCTCGTTCTATTTTTTTACGCGATTTATCGTCGTAGTATATTACCTCTCATAAGATATTCTGAACGATTTTTTGGTGATAGTAGGTGAATTTTATCGGAGTAGAAATTAATGGTAAATTAATGTAGGCTGGGTCTGCGTGGAGAAATATTTCTTACGCTGAAAATTATGGAATAATAGGCAGACGTATCGATCATAATTTCTGTCACATTTTCTTTGTCTCTCTCACACATCCACGCACACTATTTGCATTGCAAATCGGACATTCGGATTCACATGTGTTATTACAGCATGATTTCCTTATTAACGACTAGAAGAAGCATTTACTATTTGCTTATGCAGTCAGCTGGCACTATAAATTAAAATTATCTATTAAAGAACCTACCAATAGTAGTATCTATATTGTAATAAAATATGCCATTTGTCCATGTGATTAATGGTTTTAAATACGAGTGTCTCTTGTTTGAATCGATGTCAGTTGTCTATGAGTTTAGAAAAGCCTTCTACATTTATAAGGATAAAGAGCTTCACGAGCGATAAAACAGGTTCCACAAGAGCTGACCAATTACGAACCTCAATTTTATTATTATACAGCCAGCGTTTAAAAATCAATTTTATCATTTCATAATATTCTAATATATCATAAAGAATGAACTCATAGAAGATACTTTCATAATTAATTTTGCAATTAAGTAACATCCTGTTAAAAAGAAAAGAAAAAGGTATGATTACTTTTAAAAGTAGGTAACACATTAAGGTTAATAATATAAATTATGTAAATTGAAAACGCTAGCGCATTAAATTGTATGAGAGCGATATTGCTGTTAAATAGAAATCGATGTTAATTCATCTCGCTCCTCGACACGGTGCAAGAGAATTCGCAACGATTACGATCATCATTACGAAACAATGAACAATTCTTTGCGGCGTGTCCATTAAAAGGCAGATTAAAACAGCGACGTAAGAAGCGTAAGAAAATTACCTTTTCCCCAAACAAATAGAAAGAACCGTTAGCAGTTATAAACGGAACGCTGATCACATTAAGCGAATATTTATCTCGTGTTGCCATGGACGACGTTTCCGTCGTCGTTATTTCATCGTTATTTCCCTGTTATATCCGGCACATGGTTAAGCGAGAATTATTACGAGCGTTCCTGGTATCGGTCAGACACGATCCACAGTCACGACGTCGTCTTTCTTTTTTTTTTTTTTTTTTTTTTTTTCGATATAAACCACCAAAAATTAAGTTACGGACAGGGATTATAAGCACTTCTCGGGTAATCTATGTTCGAGTCGGAGGAGCAAGAACGCGCGGGGAACGAATGGCACGATAAGAGTTTCACGGCTAGTTGATTTTCGCGCGTGTGTTAAAACATCGGAAGATGAATTGGAAAATTACTCCGCTTTGGGAAACGTAGCGTGCGCGTTTCAGAATTTAATTTAACCCTTAACGCTCGACAATTTTTCTTCGTTTAGGTTGCGCTATTAGTACTCTTACCGTTGCGAGAGTTGTATTTAGAAGCTCAGATCTGTGTTATATAAATTAAACATCCGCTGGTCTTGGATGTTAATATCATTATTACGATTTGAAGAAATCGGTGCAAAAGAAATACATTTACTTCGTGGAGGCTGCATCGCGAACGAATATCGATTAGATCATATAAAATCTATGTAAATTTGATACGTACTATCATAGCACTGTCTAATATGCCCATTATTTTTAAAGGTGAAATTTTATTTCTTGCGAGTAAAATGATTTTAGTTCGACGCGAAACTTGCACGATCTACCGATCGGTGAAAAAAAGATATTAGCTCTGGCCCGAAAATGTACTTGGAATTCTTTTAAACACTTTAGAACGGCGTGATCAGAGACGATCGTAAAACAGATCGAAACGATTAATTATCGGCCGCGCAAGAGGCTCTCGACCATAATCCGGCCGAGTTTAAATGTCGAACGGGGGTTCCCAAATCGCGTCGGGGTGTGATTTGTGGCGAACGCTTAGAGGACGAAATTGCACCGCAGGACCAAGCAGGATCGGTTCTACGTCAGGGTGATTAGACGTTATTGATGCCCAAACGGCATTGCAGCTTCGTGGCAATGAGCATCTGAATCATTCTGCGCAACCGTACTGCTTGGAATTACCGTTAAATCCATATTCTTTCCGTTAACATAGCTGTTAACCATGTCGTAATTGACTGTAAAATTCTCTACCAGCTCGTAATTGAACGGCTAAAATCCTAAAAGACAGACAGACAAATCCGTATTTTCTGTAAACGTTTTACCACTAATTAGGATAAAATGTAAATTGCATGCAAAATAGAAATTTTGCAGAGACCTCTGCTTTCCATTAAGGTTGGAAATACTTGTCTATTTTTCTGAAAGCAACGATATGTGGGAATTGAATATTACAGTTAATTGTTCGTGCAAGGAGAATTTCATGCAGCACATTTTATTTGCAATGGTAATTTTTTATACAACCGTATACTATATTACACAATAACATTACCATTGATATTATACAGTCGTTAATAACAATTAAAATTAATCACACTATTATTAATATTACCTAATATCGCACCGTTGGACATTACAGCTAAATTAAAAAGAGATAATCACCTAACTATTCGTATAATATTCTTCGAATATGTGTAGTAAACGCTACAAGACACTATTTGTACGTTGTAATCTGCCATTTCGAAGATATTAGCATTAAGATATGTAGGTATCTATTTACGTATCAGGAGTGAAATAGTAATCACAGTTAAATATTTTCCACGATCACCAGACGCAACATAAATATCCGTAAGACATCTACGACACTCGTTAACCAGGTAGGTGTAGCAAACAAGATTGGTTAGCGACTATATAGGGGGAACAATTAATTAAGATAAACGAGAGAAAAGTCGAACGAAGAGTAACATATAATTAATAACGACGTTAATCTGCCGCTGTAATCTTGCCGCGAGATCGATCCTCGATCTTTAATCTCTTTCCCCGAATTGTTAATTGGCGCCGATGGAGAATAAAAAATAAAGATGTAGATAAGAAGCGACGGAGAGATGGTTCGGCTGTCTTAATTACCGTCTCTTTCGCGTCTGATTCGTTTCAGATAACTATAATTATGAGTTGCTTCGTGAAAAAGCGTGCCACTACGAATTGGCGTCAAACTTTTCGTTTTTCCCGCGGACGAACGATCCAGGTGCGGAATTCACGCTTGCAACGGCGGTGTTTACGTGGTGTTACACCTTGTACTAGGGATTTTCTGATGCTTTATCCCTCTTCTAGCCCTGTGGAACAGCAGGAATCGTTGTTCCCTGATCGGCCAGCCGGGAACGATAAGGGAAACATATTTATTTCCAGGTGAACCGAGGCGAATAGCGGAGACGTGATGCGGAAACGATATCTGGATGTTCGCGGAAATAACACAGGCTTCGTATACAGTCCTCCTAGAAAGTTCATAGCCTGTTCATAGCGATCCTACCTACCTCGCTGTACCAACCATCGTAACTTAGTTCTTCATTTATTTATCGACACAGTGTATGAAAAATTGAACGTAATATATTCAACGTCTTAATTCCACATCGTATATTTGTTAACGAAATTCACGCGAGTTAAGAAGGAAATAAGCGAGATATTGCACGTAACACGAAACAAAGTAGAGTCACTGTCGCAACGTATCAAAGTAGAATCTTAATTCCATTATCGCTATTAAAAGTTTAACGCGTAAGACACCGTACGAATTGTTGACGAGGTTACCGTAATTTTTCTATAGAGTATACGGAATTTTTCATTTCGCTTGTACGTAAAGTTTTATATTCGAAGGAGGCAGTCGCGATGCCGTACATCTTTCTGATCTCCAATCGAGCCGTCGCTTAGCGGAGCGTGAAACACATTTGCTCGAATCGCGGTACCCTTAACCACGCAAGCTCTTACACACACCACCTCCTTAGGTGTGCTAAAGTAAAACTCGAGTGGAATACGTAGCCACTATTCAACCATATTCCGGGAAACATTTGCGGAATACTTTTTCCCCTATTCCCCGCGCGGATCGTCTAAAGTATTTAGGGGATCGGTGTCCCAGTCTGGTGTGTTTATGCGTGTTTATTTCACAGCCATACTTTTCCTCTCCATTTGTGCGATTCAAGAAAAGTAGCGCGACAGTACCGGCGATCCAGTGGAAGTTGGTTTAACTAATTCCTTCTTTCTGAAATTTCATCTTGCCTGTATTACTTTTCTCGCTTCGAGGGAATTCTGTTTAATTTAGTTCGGAAGAAGAATTTATCGACGGGATCGGAAAGCAAAGTTTCAAGAAATCTTCAAGTTTCCTCCTTTCATACAGAAACTCCACAGCATCTTCTTTCCTATAAAAAGTTTAGATTTATTAATAGTTACCGAATCGGACACTAATTGGACGAGAAAGCGTAGCTGCTGATAAAACGATCGTAGCATTCTATGTAACAGATCGCCTCGTCCCTAACTTCTTTAAGCTTCAGACGTGACGTTCGTTCAGCTCTCCATAGAACAATTAGTCAAATTAAGCCGATCTATAAATAAAATGGTTCAAGTGCCAATTATAATTCGCATCCAGTTATATCGCGCAACAAATCTACACACAATAGGTACGCGCCATCCATTTGACGCAACGATCTAGCAATCATCGGTTGGAATGGTGTTCGAATTGAAGCCTATTGACCGAATCCAATCGTGTAATCCCAACATCAGCGTAGCCATTCGAGCTTTCCAAATATGACTCAGCACCGGAGCTAGCCAAAATTACACACCGAGCACCAATAACCATCCATAGAACAGCTCGGTTCCAGCTAACTTAGGATATACCAATTGAAACCTGCTCGTAACGGCCGGTCTACCAATTTCCCTTACCATCGGCCCAATCTATGAACTCCTCTAACACGTCCGAGACATCGCCAAACAGTCAGTCCTTGCTCTTCGAGGCGGCTAAGGGTGAAAAACGAATCGAAGGCGGAGGAACGTCGGAGGATCGAGGATCTTCTCGCGACTCGGGACATTTTTATTCAGCAGAAAAGGTTGCAGCGCATCCGGCGGAGGCACCGCGACCAAAGAGATACATAGAACTAGCACGAGTGGAATTGAGCGGCGGATAATTGTTTCGAACAATCCCGGGCGACGCTTTTCGTCGGTTTCCATGGCGACTTGCGCCAGGCGAACGTTCGCTACGTCGGTTGGCAATCGAAGCACACCAACAGTGGGGAGTTTACCCCTCTCTCTAGGGGAATTCTGGTGGGGGCAGAGAACGACGGAGGCGTAGGCGGGGCAAAAGTTGGACGAAGAAGTCGCGTTCGCTGGAAACGCCTCTTCCGCCCGCGTGCCGTTGGTTTCCCCTCGCCGCGTCCTCGACGCTGCAGGGGCCCGAAGCCTCCGCGAAATCGTTTCGTTTTTATTATCGCTCTTAAAACAGTCGAGCCACGACGTCGGCAGGGCACATCGATCCACATTAGCTCCTAATTTCACGTTATTACCCCCACCAGAGGCGAAGCGGAGCGCGCGACCCGCGCCGAGCCCGGGACCCTTGATTTTTCAGTTTTACCACCTTCCGCTTTAGATCCGCTCTTGTCTACCAAATTAACTGGCTGCCCCGTTCATGTGCGCGCCTTCTCTCCCTCTCTCCTTCTCTCTTGCTTTTTCAATCGCTTCGCTCGGCGGCATGACGATTAGCAGCTGCGAAAAGGGACATTCGATATTCTCATTGGATGATTTGATGGATCTTTTTCGATGGAAGCCGTGGGGTTGGTGTTGTTCTATGTTAAGTATATTCAGAGTGGATAATAGACGGTATATAATACAAAATGCAGGGAATTATCTTGATTCTGATGTTTAGTGTGATACAAGTAAATCCAGTGTGTAGTTTGTCAGAATTAATTCCGACTGCTCTTATCGTAACTTGAGGTTGCACAGTACGCGTGTATAACAAGAAAAAAGAGAAAGAAACTCCAGTGGAGATTATTTTAAACGAAAACTTTGAAATAGCAGAAGTATAGTAAAAAATTCTTGGAATTAATTTGAATCGTTTGATATTGAGCGAAGTTACCTTCCCAAGCGAAGGGGATTGAGGTCGTACTGGTTAGACAATCGATTTATAGAGTTTCTGGTATTTGTACGCGGTGACAGGCGTTCGAGAGATTTTTGCGAAGCCTTATATCGATTAATACCGAACATTTGCCTTTATTAGAAATTTAAAAAACACTGTCATTTATATAAAACAGTATATTATGACTCGTATATCCCAGCATTGAACGTCTAGTACAAAGTGGCATAGACAAAACATCCGCAATCAGTTCTACTCGTAGATTTCTCTGTTACAGTTATCGGTACTGTTCATCTCGATTAATCAGAACCTGAATAGCCTTCGTAATATTTTCGATGCGGTGCAACGTTGAATATTCGAAACTGAAGGCTGGATAATCGAGTGATGAGGTGTTATCAGCCGGTAGCTCGATCTATCTCTTATCCTCGTTCGTTTCACAGTGTTGTTTTATCTGTCGTTTCATTCTACAGCTTCTCTATCATACTCGACTTGTCCTACCCCTAAACTAAATACTGGTTTCCATCGGGCTAGCGTCTACGCTCGAACGTAACGCGTAAAAGAGAAAGAGAAACGTGCAACAACGATTTATCACGTCAGTCTATTTTACTCGTACAGTTGGAAGAAACTTTGCTCGATCCATCGGACAAAAGTCTTACGACCCCTTCTCCGTTTTAGCGCCCGCTTCCAGCCTGATGATTTCCTCGATACACTGTGTTACATTTACGATGACTCCACATGTATTTCTGTCCAGTTGTACACGGTTTTGTCGGCTCGTTCAATCTACGATTCCATTTCCGCCTCTTTCATCGACTTCGATCGTTCCGATCAAAACGAGCTGCACGATTAGATTAACGCTCATAGTATGGAACGGTGACGAAAAATGCAACTAGGGAGCAATCGTTGGATGGATGAATAATCAAGGTGCAATCGGATTTCTCGTGGTTGCGATCAAAATAGAAGGCACGTCCTGCGCGAATCTATCGTGCGATGTCTTCGCGCTATCAATGATGCCATCGTCTATGGGAGCTCTGATAGGATGAAACATACGGGGACTCGATTACACGCGCATGTGCCAGTAGGCATATATCGACATTTATTGCCTAGCACGGTGGTCGATAATAGGACACGTGATGCTTGGTTATCAGTTTACCTCGAAAACTGGTAAATTCGCCTCTTGTAATCGGCTCGATTAACGCGACAGATATAAATAATATTTTCGAATTCTACTCGATATCGTTTCGAATATTTTCCAATATAGTAAGCAATATAATTAACACCGTGATGCAATCGCGAATGACGAACTATTAGATATTTCTATATTTTCATATCTTCGAAGTTTGCGGAACGCTAAGCAAAATATGTGATGCCCCCCCCCCCCAAAATACCGAACAGTTATGTTATATTAACAGTAGTACCCTCGGATATAGTACAGGAAAATATGTTTCTCAATTTTTGTACTCGTTCAAAATCGTTTCTATCGAAAACGTACGAGATGTCCGAGTCCATTGACGTGCACACGCGACGGTGTTTGTTGCTCGCGAAACAGAACAAATAGTGGAAGATAATTAATTTACGTGGACAAAGCCAGTAACACGTTCGGCGCATGCAATCTACGAGCAAGGAGACCGTTCCTCACGCGATATCCAGTGATATTCGTACGAAACGCAGCGTACATGTTGACTGGTCTTAATAACCCTCCTCCGGTTTCCTCGGTTGTCGTGTTTCGTCGTAGGTGTATCGACTCTGCCCACGCTTGATACTCCTTCTCTATATCTTTTGATTTATTGAAATTAATCAGCATACTGTTTCAGCTTTAAAATACTTTCATTTCACTCTTAACTTATCATACGAAACTTCTACTGAAAATCAAGTAAAATAAGAATAATCACTGTTTCAAGTTGCTTTTAAGTATGTGGCAAGTTGATAACATAAAATGTCCATTTAAACACTACGAATTATTCATGTAGAAACGAGCATGGAGAAATATATTGTTTATGAGCAATCTGATTTATATAGAATCGAATTTCGATTCGTATCTTTTGGTTTTACGTATCTTTTGTTGGAAACCATTCAGTGTGAATACTCAAGAAATTCGAGTGATTTACACTTCTGAGTTTTTCTAATTCTTCAAACGAAACCGTATGTAACGAAATTTTTAAAACGTTGAAATTTTTCACTTTGAAATTTCGTAGCTCCTCAATCACAAAGTGTATGTGATGTTCATACAGTTTTTGACAAAGGTGACGCCATGTAATCAACTATTCGTCATTGTCGTTTTTAATTTTATGCAATTGAAATTTGCATTGCTTTTTGAAAGTAGTATTAACAGTAATCCAAAAAGGTAGACATTTCATACGTTACGACCTAGTGGAACAATTTACAAGTAACACCGTATGTTTCATTTTCAGATATTATCACCACAAGAAAGAGGCGTATTCGTCGAAAACACATGGAAAATTGATCGAACGAAATTACACAGGTAATAATGAGGATGCAATTAAAACGTTGCACGTGGGGCGCATGTGTCAAAGTTGGCGCGAAAAGTGGGACGTGTTTCTCGTGTTCCTGCGGAGAAACAGCTGTCTCTATTCCGCGGCGAATCCCTTGGCAGCAGGAAAATTAGGTACGGATTCCTCTAGTCTCGATCGGAGATGCCCGTCACGAATTAGCATTTATATCACCGTGGTACCGTGCAACGAGGTGGAAATGGAATATCCAGAACGCCGTGATAGAGACTCGCCCGGTCTTCCTGCCACGAATTAATATGTCCGTGTCTCCTCCAGCTGGAATCGATCGTCTTGTAACAGGTAATTATGCCGATGTTAATTAACGCGACTTTTAATCGCCCACGGATGTTTCGTTCTCGTGTTATCTTCCACGAACAGGCTAAATATTCTTTTAGAGAATTTTTACTACAACTTTTACTATCCTCATTTTGATATCGCGTTCCTTCGGCTCACTGTCGGGTTATTTTATAAACAATGTCGTCTTTCGTTTTATTTACGATATATTTGAACAATAATTAACAAAATTTACAGTTAACAATTAGAATAATCGAAAATAGCGTTATCTGATACAGAAAAATCAGCGAACCTTTATACATATATCAAAGAATGGGAAAGAAATGTTGTGTCATTATACAGTGAAAGCAACACTCAAGAGGATAAAAAAGTATAGTTGAGAATCGTTACTTCGTTCGTTATATTTTTCAGACTTAGCATTAATTTTCATTCATTTTAATTACTTATTGAAAAGCTATAGACAAAGGACTCGAAAAGGCAGTAGGTGAATACCTATTTTTAGAGTCTGCTTAAAATCTCTCACAAACGTTGAATCACTCTAAAAGACAGTCTATTCGTCTTTCTATTCGCGCGAGTGGTCGTCAAAGCACAAGTACGAAAACATGGTGGCGCGGTTAAGAGTGATCGATTTCGTGTCGCCAATAAACGCGTATCATCCTCGTGGGGGTTCGGGAATCGAATAACACGCCGTGTGTCGTAAGAGCTGCTTGCCTTTACCCGTGGTAGACAGCGCGCAAGAAAAATGAATCGCTAATTACGCGCACGTATCGCGCATCAGAATGCTTACGTAAAACCGTTAAAACACAACGTAGAACAGAATTTGCGTAACATGATTGATGAGGATTGTCTTTCTAATTAACGTCGAGGCAACACTTTCCTAGTCGCTTTTCTCCCTATACGTTCGTCTCTGTTTTCTCCGAACCCTCACGATCGAACTCTCGATTCTTGTAGCACTCTCGCAATTCCTTTTCAGCGACAAACATCGTTCTTTCAACTACCGTAGTTATTACAGATAATAATTTAATAAAACTTTCTCTGAATACTATGATCTTCAGCTGGCTAAGGTGCGCGTGTATCATTTCCATATTTTTTACGATTATTGCGATGCGAAACAATAGGTACAAGGGGCTATAAATTGTTAATTTGATACTTGGTACTTTATTCTGATTTATTAAAATTAGTACTTAATCTTTGGGTATTGAACGATATTAGATGTAAAAAATTGATGAAGCGCCAATTACAAATTCTATCAATAAACTGTTACCGAAGTATTGTACCACGTATTAGTTTAGAATTTTCTCCAAATATGCTAATGTCCCGACACAAAAATCAAGTTTCCTGTGTTCGAACGCGCACGTTGTAACATTCCCTGTGAAAATCCTTGTGGTAGAATATTGTCAAGCTCGTTGTCCTCTTTGGCCATAATTATTTGCTAACTCGCTATTAGGATATGTGCGTTGGATTGCGCGTAGATTTGAAGAAAGCACGTGGAACAATGAGTTTGCAAGCGCGGGTCACGAAACGTCCCCGTGGTGGCTCGTCAAAGAGGGACACGTCAGCAGTACACCGGGCGAGTCCCCTTTTTCGGTCCTGTGGGATAAACACGGATGAAAGATAGATGGAAACGATAAGGAGAATGTTTTTGATCGGCCGCCACGTCGCGTTAAGAGATGAGCACGATGATCAGACACGTTAATTACGCGATTCCCTCGTTCGAACCGGTCCTATATGACGACAGAAGCTTTGTTAGGGGTGATTTGTCACGACCCGATGCCGTTTCGTAGATGCTGTAAGTTGCTTGGCGACTGATCAAAATACGATTGTAAGAACGTGGGTGGAATCGTTCGATAGACTCTACAGGAGTTTAAACGTTCGATTGTATTTTTGTCGGAGATAATTGAATTATAATTTATAAAAATTTATCATATAGATTTCTGATTTTGAAAATTTCTTTTGTTTCCGACGTTTACGCTTTGTCGTATCTCTGCAAATTATTTGCTGCTTTTGGACTCGCCCCTCGAAATTCTAAACCAAATGTCTTAAAAAGTACAATTAAACTAAACACGCGGTACAGCTCCGAAGCTTACGAGCGTTTACAATACGATCAGTATTTCACACGTTTGCCCGAGAGATCGACTAGACCTTTCTACTATCTGACTTTTCTTCACACATAATCCTTTACCGAGTCTCACGCCAAATTATCTTACTTTCCACCATCGAATCACAATTACTCACCGCTAATACGCAAAAAATGAGGCATTATTTCATCGGCGATCTACGCGCACGGTAATCACGTTGAATTTCCAGCGCGAAAAGCGAGGCATCGCAATCGCAGATGAGCGCCTAGCCTGGTTCGAACGAATCCATGACTCACTGCTCACGGCTGTGGCAAACGGGAAGATCGTGCCGGTAATACTTTCAGCGTTGGCCGGCTCGCCTCTCGTTTCCTTTTTTCCTCGCCTCCGTGGTCCCCTTCCAACGCCGTGGACTTCCTCCTGTCCGGGCGTCCGCTTTTCATTATCACCCAGCACGGGATCGCGCGCGTTCTCTCCTCTTGAGTGAGACATAACCACCCGAGAACGGGCCGGGGCACCTAACAAGACGTACAAAATAAATTGAGAGACGCGAGATTAATGAAACGCCCGTAGGCGGCGGAGGGCTCGAAAGGAACGCGGCTAAAAAACCGCCTCGAAACGAGAGAGATCGAGTGCTACCTGGCTCACGGAAAACGAAAGAGAAGGGAGAATCTCGTCGCGGAATTATTGCGTGGCTGAACACCGATCACGAACCGAGTCTACTCGACTGGTTAGTCTAATTTACTCGTTTTTAATTAGTCTCCGCTTATCGTGATCGCGATCGCCCTCTTTTTTCGCCGGCCTTGCACTTTTTTCCTCTCGCTGTCTCTTCTTTTTTTTTCTTCTTTTTCTTTAAATTCTGGTTTAAGAGAAAAAGAGATTGCGAAAAGTAGCAGGTAGCTGGTTCGACACCTTGGTAAGGTGTTCGCGGAAATTTACTCACGGCAGAAAATTTAATAAGATTGATATTGATGTAATGAGGTATCGATCACGAAAGAGGTTATTATAGGATAAGTATCGAGGAGAGGTGTTGATTCAGTAAAAGGAGAAAACCTTGGCGGGCGTCGTGAGCAACTGATCAGGAATGTTTTTCATGAATAAGCAAGTGGACGTGGTTTGTGAAGAGTGATTTATGTGTGGAAATGTTCGGGAGGTTTGTAGTTCCTGGTGATACAAAGGCTTCGGTAGCTAATTGGTGTAAGGTATTCTATTTGATTAACTCTTGATTATCGTCGTTGATTATCTAGGTAGGCTATCTTGATTTTCATCGAGTCTGTTTTTTATCTGACTTGTAATTCCAGATCTCTGTCATTCTTCAACACTAACGTTCATTTTTTACCTTAACAGCATGGGAGTAATTGGATATTAATCATATTTCTTGAGCAATTAAATTACGAAACATTAATAATTTCCTTGATTCGAATCATTTTTAATATGTTTTCAATTTCTTTCTGAATATTGATTATTTCTCTCGAGCAATTCAATTATGGAACTCCATATTTTCGATTATTTTGCTATTCTTAATCATTCGATTGATGAATTTCTCCAATTCTCTTCTCAGTACCGATCATCTCCGCGAAAAGGTCGAAAAAAGATACTGCAATTTCCTGGAACCTAATAATTCCTAATGTATTTCCAAATTCTTCTTTCTTTCGTTATATCATTAAATTCTTTCTTTCACTATCCAAATCAAACGCTTTCGCGAATTTCTTCCAATCTAATCGTTCCCGATATTCCCCCAATTTTCCTCGTTTTCCGGAACTTTTGCGCGGTCGGTAGCAACGCGAAAAAATCATTCATATTCATCGATGATTGTTTCGCGTGACGTTTTTTCCAAAAGCAATTCCGCTCTTCAATGAACGAACGCCCGGGTTGTCCCGCGATCAAATGGAAAAGCCAAAATACCGGCCCCGGAAACCCAATCTACGAGACCGACACACCAGCCACGGTGGAGAGCTCGTTAAAAAATCATCACCGAATTAAATCGAGTTGCCTTTCCACCATGTAAACAACCACCCTTCGCATATAGATTTCGAAAGGGGGATACGGAGAGAGAAAGAGAGAGAGAGAGAGAAAAGGGAGGCTCGACTTTCGGGACAGTGGCAGGCCGACCCTCGATAATAGATGGCACCCCTGGGTACCGCAAATGAACCACGAAATGCTGCCGGTGCGCAGGACCAACCTGTCATAGGTCCTGCCGAGACGCTGCACCATCTGTTCATCGCTGTGCGTGCGGATGCAACGATGCACTTGGAGAGATAACGCGAAATTCGAGGCTGCGGCTGACACGTACGCTTCACGGCCGTGTTTAATGTCGTTTCGTGCGATCGCTTATGATGGACGAGGCGATGAAGGGTGAATCGTCGGGGGTTGACCGATTAGGAACACGCCAAATGCCAGACACTCGACAAATGTCGCCGTTTTGTCCACCAGATTTCGTTCGCTTTTTAATCGACCTCGTCGAATCGCGATGGCGGTTGATATAAGACATGGTTAGATAGCATCGTTTCAGTTACCTGCGCTTCGATACTTTTATATTTAATTTCAACTCTTGCACGGAATAATCAAATTTGTACAATTTAACCACGAGACACCATTAGATTTAGTACTATTTATATAGTAACGATAAAACGTGAAATTATCGCGCACTTTAAGTCTAGTGAGAAAAAATATTAGCATTGAGTAAATGATTCCGCGAGACAATGGAGGCATTATTGGAATCAAGACGGTTCGCCAGATTTTGTGGCCAATTATCTTTCATAGAATATAGAGATTATTATATCCGAAAGATACAACTTTTAAATTTTGCGATCTTTGATCGTAAAGTCTTTTCATTGCACGCTGTATCGTAACGAACAATGTCGCGAACGCGATACAGGAGGGTGGCATTGTGTATAAGGGATTGGTGGTTGTAAAAGCGCCAAATGGCGGTGGTGTGTAAGCGGGGCCGCGGATAATCGAGCGTGAAATTTGAAAATTTTCATTATTGCTGAACGCGCACGCGGACCTTTCGGTTGGCTGAGCGCGGAATGGAATTTCGAACTTTGTGTAATGTGCCTCTGAAGAGTGGTTAATACGTGTGACACGTTTAAACACGCCGCCGCCACGCCAGTTGCCACGTTTGATCGGTTTTAACGATGATACGTTGTTGGTTCCTGAAGCTGTTAACGTGCACGAAGAATAATTTCTAGTGTTAAATGAATCCGATGTGCAATTACTGGAAATATCTATCACAATGTAGGCGAAGATATTGGATAGATATCGAGAAAATTTTTATAGTTTCTGACACGTATCGATATTAATCTCTCAAGGGATAGCAGTACACGAGTGGACATTTGATCTTTTTTCAACTTAATGACCATGTAAATATACGTTATCTTTCTCAAGCACTTCGATATATTTTCCAAGCTACTATCTGTCTCAATCGCTGTTTTATAATTGAGAATTTATTTCCTCGGTAATATCGTAATTTGCATTTTAACAAAGAATAGATAAATAATGAGGGCTTCGCAGAAGGGACGAAGATTTCGAAAGCGGATCGTTTAATCGCTTTTACCATTCATTAGGCTTCCGCGGCACTTATGTCCCAAGTATTACAAACGCGATGTTTTAACAGAAAAATAATGCCATCCAATTACAACGGCGTCCCAATTAAGTCGCCCTATAATTTTCGCGCCGCGGTACTATTCGCGCTTGGCATACCTTTTTGTTTGAACAAACAATTCATCAAGAGCTGGCGGCGCGACGCGAAATTTGTCGCTTTTAAAAATAATTGCAAAAACGCGTGTTCAGGAGCGAGCGAAGTCGTTTTCGGGGCCATTATGTCACGTCCGCATAATTAACGTTCCTTCCTCGCAATTTTCTGCACGCCCGATTACACGGCCGGCCTGGCTAATTACAATTTTCGCCGGGTAATTTAAATTATTTCAACGTTAACGTCTAAACGCCGGTCAGAACCATTGAAAAAGCAGCCGTTGGACCGTGCTCGCCAAAAATCCGCATCGTAAATCCTCCGACGCGCTGCCAATCAACTTGATGGAGAATCGCTGTTTTTTGTTTATTCGTTGTCCCGAAACAGTACATTGTTAGCCCGAATGTGTGCTACCCCCGGTGCACGCTCCACGGATGTCGAGGGTTTCGCGGAGGGTGGGGTGGGGGAGGGAGTAGCACCTTCCCCCTTTTCCGTCGTTAGCTAGCGTTAAATTAGAACTGTCATGGCGGGCCGAAGTGGAACAGGGATGAGGCCACAGCAAGAGAAAGAGGCACGAAGGAAGAGAAAACCGTGCTTTCGAATATTTAAACCGACCAGCCCCGAAAAACGTTCAAGTGGCTCGTTTCACCGGAAGTTTCCTCGTTAAAGGATTTTTCCTGGTGCTTTCGACGCGCTTCGGCTAAGGAAGACTTTCCAAGTCGATGAACTATGGATAGCGATGGCCAATCGACGACAAACTTTCCAATGAAAAATTCATCCGCCCACGCAGACCCACAATTTTAGTATCTCTGCGAGTTTTCACAAACCGCTGCCCTTGGTAATTAAGCAGAGTTTTGCTTGGAGAGTGATCTTTGGCGAATCGTAAGGAAGGTTTCGTTTGGAGATTCATTAATGTGATTTTTCTTGTAACAGATTCTAGTGATAAATTTATTATTTCGTTATTTCCAGCATACTTATGATATCGATATCTTTGACATACCCTAGAATCGCGGTTTTTACACCATTTACAGAATTTTCCAAAATATCTGTAACTCCATTTTTCCAATTTGCAGAAAGTATGAAGAGATCCGAAGTTATCTAAAATTTAGAATCTCAGCGAAACTTTAAATTTGAAAGATCTACAGGGTGCGCCGTTAGAATCCGGACAAAAGAAGTTTTGTGCAGAAAGTTGTTTATTTAAGTCAATACACAAAAACACATGAAAATGTTGTTATATCTCATTTAAAGGGTCCTTGCTGAGAACTTTTATTCTATGTAACCACCCTCTGCCTCTATGACCTGCTCTATTCTTGCTCTAAAGCGCGAGCACGCTGACTTCAACTGGTCGCGTTTAATTGTCGCGAATTCTGACTCGATAGCAGCTCGTAGGGAGTTGACGTTGGGGTGCCTGCATTTATTAGTTTGTCTCTCGATAACGCCCCACACGTAATAGTCCAATGGGTTTAGGTCGGGACTGTTAGGAGCAGCTTCGTGTTTTAACGAACACAGAATCAAATGACAACGGGCAAATCTTTTAAGCTTGGCGGCCTCGGAGAGCATCTGACGGACTTTGAGAACGTAGGAGGCATATCTAAGATCCTCTTGAGCTATTCGACGGACAATCGTTTCACTCACCCCCAAGACGGAGGCTAATTTTCGGAGAGAAGTTCCCGGATCTTCCAAAATCATGTCTTGGGCCCTTTGAATAATTTCTGGCGTCCTTGTTGATTTTTCCCTAACCTGAACTTTTCTCGCCGGAGAAGGAGAACCCTTCTCGAACCACTCTGAGGCTGCGTATCTCTTAGCAATGTCGTATACCGTCGATCTTGGGTAGCTAAAGAATTTTATAATTTCGACCGGCGTTCTCCCGGCGCGAAGACTTTCTATAATCGCCGCTCTTCTATCGTATTCCGGGTTTTGCTTAACGAGTTCTGTCATTTTGAGGTTATAGAAGACTTATTGACATATTTAACTAACTTCAGAGTCAATCAGCACAAACATCTGAATTCTAATATGGTGGGAACTACAAATTGAATTCTGTCCGAATTCTAACGGCGCACCCTGTAGATTTCGTGGAAAATCTATAACTTACAACTCCTGAAACTTGGAAATCCAAAATCCTGCAATTCCCGAAAAATCTAGAAACTGTAATTTCTAAAGCGCCTAAGGTCAAGAAAACTAATCAAGATCCTGCGGCTCTACTTTACCTATCAAGAACCACTCTCAACCGCGAACCTACAAATTTCGATTTCCTTCGCTCGGTAGAGAATGGTTCGGAAGGGGTTGGTCAGAGTTCCGCCTGTTTCACGGCGCATACGACAGCCGGGGTTTTCGAAAATTCCGATAAAATATCGGCGCGTCATCGATACCGTGGTCGAGGAACGCGGGTACACGGGGACGTGCAGATACAGACCGCTGATGCATTTTCGTCATAAATAACGGGCGCCGCGGCGAATAAATAAATGCCCGCTGCGTGATCACCGTAACTCACAATTATGGCGGGCCGGTTTTCATGGTGCCGATATGCAACCGTGCACAATACACGCCGCTCGCCCGTCACTTTTAATTTCGCGGCCGGCCCGTTTGACACGTTTTGATTTGCGATTTATGACCACGTTCGATATCCCCGGGGAGACCGCCCTCCAACCCCCTTGGCTCGCACCCTTTGCCCGTCCCGCCCCCGCCCAATGATTTGTGCCTCTTTCTCCGTGACTTTTTTTTTGAGTTATAGATACTTTTATCACTATCTGTGCTCACCTATGCTGTCTCCCGGAATATACGCCGGGTGAATAATAATTCGTGGGTTTTTAAGGCTTGCAGATGCAAAATGCTGTTCGTTGTTCGTTTCTTGAAAAATGGATTCTGTCCGGCAATTTAATGCCACACAATTAGGAGGAATATTCGTGACAGATTTCGTATGCATTGAGAACAAAATTCCGATATTTGAGATTATCGTTGTTATATGTGGAATTGTGTATACTGATTTTAACTAAATACGTTGGAACATTTCGCTTGTAATTTCAAATGAATCATCCATTAGCTTTCGTTGTTCGTTTCTTCAAACAGGGATTCTGTCGGGCTATTTAATGCAACGCAATTGGAACAGAAACTCGTGACAAATTTCGCTTCTGTTATTGTACTATTAAATAAAAATGATTTTTGTGCAAATTCTATCCATCCAAGATAATTCGATTACTGTCGACATCATCGCAAATTTTAATTAAACAAATTAGAATACTCCTTTCCTAATTCTCGATGAATCCTCGAAATGTGTTTATTCACGACCAACAGTTTGGTGGAAAGCATAGTTAAAACAGTGCAAAGCGGAGCAACTTCCTATGAACGCTTAACCAGATTAATCCCAGGATGACAGACACTGGTCTGGGAGGAGCGATTCTTCCACGAAGTAGAACGTCGAAGTACGAAAGAGGATGGGGGTGGTGGTGGCACGAGGTCGACGATAGGGGTAAATGCCAGGGGGTAGAAAGTGTTGCAGGCGTACAGGTGCCACCAGGGTGCCGTTACTTTGCCGTGCAGAGCGGCGGAAAATTGTTTACTGGATTGTTTAAACGAAATTTACTAAAGCTTACTGATTTTATATCACGGCAACGGAGCCCCGGGGAGCCACCCTGGATTATACATTAACGAAGTTAGCTGCGGAATAGGGGCGTAGAGAAGGCGGGAGCAAGAGAGAAAGAGAAGAGAGAGGACGAGCTCTCAGCTAGTTGGAAATTAGCTTTTCACTATAATCGTCCTGTTATAAAGTCGCAGTTAGCCGCGACTGTAAAGAGTAAACGCGAAAAAACGACGGTGGTGAAATTGGTCGGGATACAAAACTGCAAAAGAGTGCGGTGCGCCACCCGATGAAGTATTTTTAGTAACTCCTATCCACGGAATTCGCGAAATAGCGCGGTGTATTAGAGATACGTTTCCTTGGAATACTACTCCTCTTCGTTGCAGCTTGGTTGTTTCATGGTACTGAAACTCCGTGCACACGAAATGGAAATGTGGTTAAGCGGATGTTTTAAAATATGAAACGCATGAAGATTTAGAAGATAGCCGGTTCTTCCATTAAGAATAAAGGATTCAAAGTACCATAAAGAATAATGTAAGACAAGAAAAAGAGATTCTGCGGTAAAGACACGGTACTTCTATCCTTAGAACACGATCTGAGCATTTTTCTTGAAACATTTACAACACGTGTCCTGTTTTTAAGATCGGCTGGGATTTCTCTGCCCTTTCAAGATCATGCCTTTGGTGCCTGAAACGATTTTCAGCTTTTTCGCTCGGAATTCGAAGAATTTTTGAAAATTTGCGTCTCACAGAAGCTGTAACGACGTTGGTCACGCTAGTCATGAAAATAGAAAAAGAAAGAGAATTTCAGAGGGTCCAGTGTCGATGAGCAGGAAGTTTGAAGAATATTTATGGGGGTTCCATATGCCATGGCGCGAATCGCCACCGAAAACGGACCGATAGACCCATCTGGTCGAAGTGGCGATCGTAATGTCCCGTCGGTTATCACCTATAATTTGAGGTAATATATTATCTGGTAATTCACTGCTCATTGGTATAAGATGTAATTATGAGCGTAACAGGCGCATCCCTCGTGAGCACGTTTCACGTTCGCCACATGTTTTGTGGATGATCGGCGGCGACTCTCGATCGGCAATTTTTGATTTCGATCTCGCTATGCCTAAATCATTTAAGATGAGGCCACCTTACGATAGGTATAACTTAATCCGGCAGGTGAACCTCCACCACTCTTTTATTCTCTATATTCTCCTTTTGGCGTCAGCTTTGTTATATTATTTTTTCCATAGACTGTATAATAGAGAAGCATTGAGAATTAACGTTAATGTTTCATAGTTATCGAAACCTTCTTTCAGAGTTTTATCAAATTAAACATAAAATTATAATAAAAGCTTCCCTTCCAATTCACACGTAAGTTCAGGAATCGTACTGATAAATTTCATATATTAAAGGAACATAAAGAAAAATATAAAACGTGTATGGAAAACAAATCTTCGTTTCGATTCCACTTCCTTAGACATGCTGGGAAGAATATGAATCTCCATAAACAACCAGTCTAGTAATTTCGAGGCTTATAGAAATTGAAGTTGAGAAATATTTCTTTCTTGTTTCTTGAGAAATTCGAAAAGAGACAATTAGCTTCGGGGTTAAATACCTGCCTCCCTTTGGCCGGCGCCGAGATAGATTAGACTCGTAATAAAGTGCTGGGGGTGTAGTCACGTTGGAAACGGTCCACGAGGGAGCCACTAAGGCACCGCTCGTTGGAAACTGGTCTGAAACAGATTTAAACTCGTTTCCTCGGGGCTGCCGCGAAAGTTTCTCGCGTTTTAATTAGCCGACCGAGCACCGCCGTAGAATCCGCACTCTGAGCGTTTGAGGAAATTTTAAATAATCTTCCATGCTCTTCGATTTACCATCGGTTCAAGGCCAACAAACGACGAAATGGAAATAACGAAATTCATTTTCTTTTTTTCATTTTAGAAGTCGATCGAACTTTCTGACAAGGGTCTTCTCCCTTTTTTTAAATTAAAAATGACCTTGATATATTTATGCGATACGAATGAGCGATCGGTCGTGTATGTTCTTGTTGAAGCAAAATACACAAAAATTTAACTCGTTCTTGCGCTATGTAAGAATTTTTGTTACAGTCTTTTAGGAATTGTCTAAACCTTCGCAAAAATGGGAGAAACTAACGTAGGACGATTCATCTGTATTTTAATATTCAATTTCTGTAAACGAGACTTTTTATCAGATTTTTCATCGCACACCCATGAATTGCTTCCACGTATAATTATATCTATACCAAGTAAAATTATTCAGTCGCTCTGCGTCTGTAAACGATCGCGAATATCCAAAATCTTTTACCGAATTACACCTCATAAACATTCGAACGAAAGGCGATTCAGAAAATTACTATCCCCACAAGAAGAACCACGGTCGTGCACACTATGACACGCAAGAACATCAGCGATGTTCCGAATGAATAAGAACGGGCGAAGAAAGCATAAGAAGAAATTCGTTCAGTCAGCGGGATGGAGGTAATTCGTGAGGAGAAATTACTTAACTCTCGGATGATACATAAATTAAGTCAGAATCGTAAAGGGGTCCGTGGCACAGTCGCAGCCAGTTAGCGTGAGGGTGCCCCAGGGGGCAGTACACCCCTGCCACCGTTCTTCCTCCTTCCGCCTCTCTATCTGTCTGTCTGTCTCTCTCTCTCTCCAACTATGCTTCTCCCCTCCCTCTCTTTTTGTCTGTCCGTCTGTCTCTCGCTCTCAACCCTTTACGATGCTACGCCACTGCCTAATAGAATTACCCTCGGAGCTGAAGTTAGTCGGGCTGGATTGAAATTGCCATCGCATTTTTAAAATCTCGTTAATTAAGGCACACCGTGGCCGCGCGACGAGTTCCTTCGCCTCTCGTATGGATTAATACCAACGACGTTTCCTTTCTCCTTCCTGCCTATCTCCGTGGTTTCTGCCCGGATGTGCAGGATCGTTTCATTCTCGCGCGGTCTGATTAACATGATACCGGTAATTGTATTATCTCGTTCGTGGCGCGAATTTTTAGATCGCAGCACGATCATGGGGGAGATTACCTCGCAGGGAGAGGCAATAGTCTGGCGATTATTTTTTCTCTTTTTTCACTTCTTTCGATTTTTCCCAACGTCTTTCCTGTAAAAGAATTAACTGATTTCTTTAAACGGTTTTGCACGTTCTTGAATATCAAGTTACTCTAATTTTTTATTTAGGAATTCCGGGATTTTTGTTTTTGTAGAACTTACAATCAGAGGAAAGGTGGTACGAATCTTGCATTTGGGAGAATTGTGATTCAGAGATTAGTATGCTTTCGTATATTAAAATATATCATTCGCTATGATTACAATATTAAAGTAACAATTGATAAGAACATTTCCTAGATAAACACATCCGTCAAAACAAGATTGTTTTGCTTACAGTACTTTGTCTTACGACTAAATAATTTGCATAATTTACACTTTAATTACAAGGTTAACTTCCTCCGCTCTGACAGTGAAATAAAACATCAGCCAGCGAATATTCCCAAGAAAAGACTCTGTGAAATGGCCCCACGTCACGCGAAGCGCCCTCCCGTCAAAAAGCTACCCCACCGTTGGCCGTTTCGTCCCACGTCACCTGCAATCTCGTTACCCAATTCAACCTCGACGACGTCAGTCCTATCAACCTTACACGCTCGCATCTTGTGGTCGCGAAATTACCACGATTTCACGCGTTTCACGTGTTCCTGTCCGTCTTTCTCTCCCTTCGAGTTGGGAACAGGCTAACAGACACGTAGGGGGTGACCAGGGCTCGGCAAAATACCGGGCCAGGAAGGAGAGGGCCAGCAGTCCATTAAACCTTAAGTCCCGTGTGAAGCGATGCGTCATTGAGATACATGAGGATCTTCGTAATAATAATTCGCCTGGATTCGCGTTCCACCCCTGATGGGGTTGCTCCGGTATCGTGTAAGTAGGGTAGCCGAATATTCGGTCCCATATCTATCGCGGATTACGAAATATGTTCCCTAATCCGCGAACGCACGCCCACCGTGGCGTGTAGTCGGCTTCTCTCATGGGAATCGGGATTATTGTCCGCGATAAGCTAATTTTTCCTCTTCTTGCGTGGCGTACCGCGCCGGAGTTCGCTGGGGCCTCGGGGAAAATTGGAAAACGACGCCGCGCCGTCGCTGCACAGTAATAATCATGGTAATGAGACACAGGGAGACGATGGAAAGACGGCACGATCCCCGGACAACACCGAATTGTGTGTGCTAGCTCGTCGAATATCGTTGGTTAAGCTTGGTTCGTGGTTACCTTTTTCCAGCCGGATTATTGAATCGTGCACGGATTAGCTGGAGATAGTGAGATAATTCGTGTTAGGAAATGTGGATGTAGGAAGGTAAGGGGTTACTGGGAAAATTATAGAGAATGATTTCTAAGGATAACGTTTGGGATTCAAATATGGAATTGAAAGATAGATTCAAGGGATAATTCATATTTCTTCCTTCAAAGAATAAACCTGGAATTAATACGTTTTCTGAAAGTTTCAATAGTAGCGCTTTTATAATACTTGAAAATAATTTCTTTTTATTACTATAGAGGACATAGGTCGGTTAAATACATTCAAGTAAAAATATCATCTCTTTCAATAAAATATACAACGCTCTTATTAGGCGCGTGAGGCAAGTATTCGGTAAAAATTAAATAAACAGAGTCTGAATATCAGGTTAGGTGAAGCAGAAGCAGAGAGATGGCATAATTGCCAGCGATTCCCAGCGACGAAACTTTTTCTCCATGAAAAAAAAAAAAAAAAAGAAATATCCCATGCAGCTGAGATTTCCATCCAACCAGGGAAAAATGGCGACGATCGGCCGTGGATGCTCTAACTCCTTATTTATTCCCGTCTAAAATCTCATTCCCGCTGAAATATTTGCTCTATACCCAGCGGTACGTGCATTCGCCGTATGATTTTTCATTAAAGTGTCTCTCGTTGCTGAGATATGGCCGGCACATTGAATGTAGCTACTCCCATGAGCGAGAGAGACCAGTGTATGGGAAATTCACGGGATAAAGCGCGACCACGGGAGAGAAATATAGCAGAAGCAACGAGGCAAAGGCAGAGGATCAGAGAGAGAAACGTGTAGCCGCGTTTTGCACAATATTGCGCAGGTGATCTACGGCCAGCCTGGTGTTCCCACGAGTGCGATAAAGATGGTGCCATGCAAAGTTATGCAGCACAAAGAGAAATGGCCGAATTGCTCTCCGATTTTCTTGCAAAATTCGTTTCGCCATTACCGGCCTCCCCCTTTTATTTTTCCACTTTCGAGTTTCGACGTTAGAGGAATAGTATATGTGTTCTTCGGTGCTTTTAGTTATTTCTATGATCTTTGTTTAGAATTAATCCGCAAATTATTAATTATATGTAGTAATATTAAAATTTAAATCATTTTCTCACGATCGAAGAGCTATTAACGTTTTAGAACAAAAATAGTTTTCTATTAAAGATGAAACATTTGTTTCCCTGTTACTCGAACTTACAATACTTTAATCATAGAAAAACAAAATAATATGTCAGCAGTCGTTAATATACGAATTAGAATAATCCGAAAATTTTATTAAAGCTTTATTAAAAGTTTGTTGAAACTTAAACTTAGCTTAACTTCGATCACTTAAATATAATTCCTGAAAGTTTAAAATACATCGTAGATTCACCATTACATCTAGCTACTTATGGCACTGTTCCAGCCTCCATACAACAGTCAAAATACTTGCTCATCACGAGCAATCGTCATTCGGCGACAATAGTTCTTTTTGACACAGGAAATATCGAAAGATAGGCCCTATTCAGTTGACAATAGAGGGTTGAGAGAGCCACTCGACTTTCCCATTTCCTCGGCAAACGAGGAGCGGTGCGAGGTGCACATCGCGACAATAGACTCTCATCGACGTAGCCCCACTTTGGCACGCTCGACCGGAAGTCAAGACTAATGTGTTTGATCAGGACGACCTGACACGAGCGGAGGATCCTCCGGCCTCGTTAGCGAGAACTCGATATCCGCTTAGCCACACTCGCCACGATTTCTCACGTTCGAGCGTTACGAGCAGAAATACCTAACGATACAACCAGCTGATCGATATGTTTCTCTCCACTCCAGGTTCCAGGTGATTATTTTACGTGATGAACGCGATTGGAACTAATATACTCGTGATTCGCTCTTTTGATGTATTAAACGGAAACTGTACTTTCCTTATATGATAGGTTTAATAAAGTTGGGATTAATAAACAAAGATACCAAATACCGGAATTTAAGAAAATAATGGAAGTAACATATAAATATAAGAACCTGGAGAAATAAAATAAACAGCATGTTGCAAAACTCGTTTCTAGAAGAATACTCATATCATACTCTAAAACGTTAAGTCTCATAAGAATCTGTCTATGTCATAGGAAAGATAAAAGACCAAATAGTAAACTTCCAATTCTTTGTGACAAATAAAAAAGAAAATGTAGAAATTTCAATGAGAGACAATCAAGATACCTCGCAATTCTTTCAACAAGAACTACCAACTTTCATAAGCTTGCCGATTATTCTAACTCATAAGAACACTTAATTCCGCACGAAGCTCCTTGAAAAATAAACTAACCTATAAAATGGCGGAATATCTTGGAGATCATCGAGTCGTGGCTTGCGTCTCCCCGAAGGCGGCCGGCAGATCGATCATCGAAATTCCCAGGCATTCTCACGCGTGCGAAAAGGGCAGGAAGAGAGCGGGGCCTGGAAATCCATTGATTCGCGTATCATCGTAATTTCACGGCGCGTTACCTACGCGAAATAACTCGGGGGACCGTGGCCTCGTCGACGTCCTATCTGGCTTCGGCTTTAAACAAGCCACGAAATTGGTTTACTTTTGAGCTGGATGCCACCCCATCGTCTGGCCGGGGCGAGTTTTCTCCGTAAGCGAAGAAGGGCGACAAAGGGAGGTCGGAGGAGGATCCCACGGGCTTCCGTCAGGGAATTAGCCTTTTAAATTGGCTCGCCTACGCCCACAAACTCGATGCTTTTCGTGGATCATGCGGCTACAAGCGTACACGGAACTTGCAACTTAATGGTCTTTTTTAATAAGTGCTTCGATTACGCTCGCCACATTGCTGGAAACAGATTTTATCGTGGTGAAGAAACTCCAAATTCTGCTGATTGATTGTTGTTTAACATATAAGAACGCAAATATTTTTTAAGAGGATTTTTTGGAAAGAGAATTGCAGCTGCTTTTAGTTAATTAGATAATTCTGGCAGAAAAATGAGCATTGTTCTCGAAGTTAATTGCTTTAAGACAATAAATATCATATTTTTTATAAGTATAACTTGTGTGGTATATGTACCTATATCTAAACGAAAAATTATTATTTTTGCCGAGGATTCAAATTACTCAATTCGATTGAATTACGCTGTATCATTTAGAAACATATTTTCAAACCCTAGTATTTTGTTGCAATAAATTTCTGAATCACCTTTCGAATATTATTTCCAAAGTAACTCGTCACAGTGTCTAATAAAAAAAGCGTCCAGCGCCAAAAATTTCCAGCGAATTCGAGAAACCCGTGTTCCTTGTTTCGCCCCGAAAAAAAGGCATCTCCAGAGCGCAGCGAGGTCAGCCCGGCCATTGGAAAATGGTTCAATCTACCGACTCGTAAAGTAGATTCCATGACGATCTCACCCCGCAGCTAGCACGTCGTGTTCAGGAATTGCGGCGGACAGAGAGAAGAACGGATCCCAAACATATTTTCGCCAGGTTGGCAAATTCTCTGGCTTTTGGTGTGCGGTATCGGTGGCTGACCGCGGGGCTGGTCACCTCCCCCTGGCCAAGCCTCTCCCTGGGGGATGTTATCCTTGCGGTCTTGGCAGGACTTCGACCCACAAGTAAACGCATTCTGAGTGGACGAAAGAGAGGGGAAAAGCGAGGGAAAATCGAGAAAAGAGCTAGACGAAGACAGGACCAGGCTGGACTATGAACATTGGTTGGATGGAAGAAGATGGACAGAGTAGCAAAAAGATTATTGGAGTGGTGAAGGGGTGCCATCGAGGTGGGACTAGATGGCAAAAGTCCACGTGGAGAATCAGCTTGAAAATCCCGTAATACGTGTATCTACATAGCCATAGAGAGGGTCGAATTCGTTGCGTAGCCCGCGGCCGAATTCCCATGGGTGCCATAACGGGGCGTCTCTACCCTCCTGACACCGGGACACTAGGACCACGAGAATAACGGGTCCCCTTTGCTGTTATCGCGTACGAGGCACCAGGACCATATGGACAAGTGCATACGCGTTAAAGACAAACCCTCCCCTCTCTGTCTCTATCCGGTCTCCGGTTGCTTTTTAAACGATTTTATACGGTTCGGTATTTGGATGCCGCGCGTTTTTGATCTCGTTAACGGCTGTGCTAAAACTGTGCTCGTCGCAGTGACGAAGAACGTGATTACGTTGAATCGTGGGATTTTACGTGGTTCTGTGTTTTTCGTATTTGGGTGGAATATTTAATAATTTCATCTCTTTATGTTTTATCTTGAACCGGACTTCGTAACTGAACTTATTTTATTACTCTCGATTACCGTTTTAGTGAACTAACTAAAAGTCAGTGACTGTTGTAAAGTAATGGTACAATAACTAAGCAAAGTTGTGCCATAGTGCAAAGGGCAAAGAAATAATTCTTGGGAACGTTAAAATGTCCTCGAAAATAATATAAAGTGTCAGCAAGAAATAAGTTTCTGACGTGGCGTAGAAATTATCGAGAAATGGAAATATTCCTGGTAAGAAAATATCTATAGAAGAGGAATAGACCATCGAGAAGGAGGGAAGAAAGGGAGGAAGAAAGAAAGAAAGGAAGCGCGACGATTCTTTCTGATTTCGAGCAGCAGGGTGAGAAGACACGAAAGCGATATCGCGTATACGCATCCCTCGAGGGGTGCGATGGTTATTTTTATTTATGAGGAAACCACCATGAAAAGGGAGCCACCGACGGGCGACAAACCCCCGTGGCAATCTGTTGGGATTTCCACAAGTTGAATTCGCTTGGTCGGCATGCCCGGGGCGTGTCAAAACTTAACGATAATCGTATTTCCTTTTTCTTCGTTGGTCAGACCTATAGAAATGGAATCCTTTGGAAACGACTGCTTTCGATTTGTAAATTCCATATAAATTCTATCATTTCATTAAACTTCGTCGGTCGTCCCGTTGGCCCGATCGTTTAATGGAACACGAAGTGTGTGTGCCTGATAATTGAAAGTTTGCTGCGCTGGAAAATATCCTAGTTAATTATTATAACGTTAATGAGACGTGCTTAGATATCGGATCGAGGGTAGATTTAAGCCTTTCGCTGTTCAAAGTAAAAAGAAATATATATGTAACATGGAACATTTTAAAACTATTTTTCATTATTTTAGTTAACAACGAAGAAGTTAATGACGATCCCTTGTCAAATCGCGATTACGACTTTTTCATTCTTGTTAGGACCGTTTCTTAACTATCGTACAAGGATGCTTTTTATTTTTTGTTCGTATGAAAAAGTGATCAAGAAGGAGACCATATTTTTCTCTGGCTTATCTCTGTACCTCTCGCTTTAAAAAATGAGGCTGACAAATATTTCTTAGTCCGTAATCTCTGAAGAACACTCTGTCGTCCTTATAGATTGTCCTGTTATCAGATAACAGGCTAATTAATTTCGTTGCTAATTGCCGCGGAACACGCTCGTGTCAGCATTAATGGTGCGCCTCGTTATGTTTCAGAAAGTCTCGAGGAATCTTAAAAGAATACTTCACACACACCCCACACAATTTTGATCAAACTAAATAAAATATCAAGCTATTTAATTCTGTTCAAAGTTCTTTTCCTGCTATTTTTAACTTTAGAGAATCGTGATAATAGTATTTTCTTATCGATTATATTATCGATCATATACATTCTTATCGATTATATACATAATCTTTTTCTTTCATCATCGACTGATGTCGAAAATCGAAGCAGTAGCCACCGCTTCTCGAACCAATTTTCTTCGTCGGAGAATATCGTTTATGAGTTAGATAAGACTCGCGTTTTCACTGATCCTATCGCATATGAAATATTCGCGGAAACTCTGACGAGAATTCTCGCGCGTCTCCTCAGGATCGCGTGCCCGTAATTGGCTCTTCGCCAGCTCCTCTCCTCGAGCTTGGAAACCGGTAACGAGGTGGAACCTTTTCGCGAAAGCGAACGATCGCTCTCTCGTGCCGAGATAGCCGAGAGATGCCTTACGTCGAATCGGCCGTGGCTCGCTCTATTTGCGTTTCAGCGCACGCCATTATGCGGTGTGTTTGCACGTAGAAGCGGATAATTTAATACCGGCCCCCGTATCATCGAGGGGTCGACGAATCACCTAGGAATATGGAAATCAGCTGCTGACGATCGTCAGGAGCATATGGAAAATCGTTCCCTACTCGCTACGGAAGTATCGTCAAATACGCTTATTCAAAAAATAATTTTCCATTCACCGAGCTGAATCACTTTTCTGAATCACTATTTTGTAAAAGGCTCGAGTATCCTTGAAAACAAATATGGATAAATCATGTATCGATCTCTTAATAGGAATTTTACATTAAAATAATACTTATGAATTAAATACTGAGGATATCGATGAATAAATTTCTTGCTATGGATAGATTCAATTGACAAATATTTATGAGTTTCTTACAGATTGGTTCCATAAAATTTGCAACAATTTATTTCTATCATCGAATTAATTCAATAATTTAGTTTAGTTGACCGATTATTTTAAAGATATTAATATTTTAATATAAGAACGATGTCTGGATGTTTATTCTCTGCAACGACGATTTAATATCAGGAAAGTTGACAGTAAAACATAATCCGTTTACGGTACATTACCTACCCCATTGCGTGACAAAAGCGTCGAATTCTGCTCTGATTCCTTTATCCTGGTATCATCTTGGGAACCATAAGGAGTCGAGTCGCTCGATACGATATAATGTCATAGTCTAGTGTATCGAATGGAAGCTCAGAGCGGCCCTGATCCGCGTGTAATTCGTCGTATCACCGAGGGTGGGTATGGTCGTGTGGTTGTTCCGGGGTTACTGGCGTCTGGCAGGGCTCGAACGTCGCCATCTATCCTTCTATTTGTTAGCGGGCTTAGCAAATCATCCGAACGAGCTTACCGTTGCCTGGAACGAGGGTGCTAAGCCGTGCCTTTTGCTCGTCTCGCGCCTCTCAAGCGTTTCCTTCGCAATATCGACGTTAATTTCGACTTAAGCTTGCGATCGTTGTGACATTGTGACGTTGTAACGGTGACTTCCATTAGCGTAAATGTTGTTTTATTTTTTCCTATTACAGATAAATCTGATCGTTTGAACCGACTATTATTCAGTATCTTATATTTTTGGAAACGTTACGTGTTCCATACAGACCAGCATATTAAAAAGAAGGAATCAATGTAGAATTCGTTCGTCTCAGAAAAATATTTTGGCCATAGATCTATTAAGATGAAGGAAAGTAAGAAGTCTATTCGAGATTTAATACCTTTTTTTCTTTTTTTATAGAATTTAATATCGAGAAATCTAGACATATAAACAAGGATGAAATAAAAAAGAAAATAAGAACGAATCATCTCCTCCATAGCGATATTCGTATTAATAATCCCCGAGGTCGTCAAGACGGCAGGCCATAAATCCACGAAAAATCGCGGCGTTCGAAAGTCACTCTGCCCGCCTCCTCGCCCGCCGTGATCCAGTAAATCAGGCCGTAAAAAAACCACGAAATTTCACGGTGCGGAAACCTCTTAGATCGGGGCAGCGTGGTGGCGCGAGGCCGCCAATTTAAAGTTACAAATTCGGCCATAAAAGGAACGCTGTTCGGAGTGCTTGGGTCACGCGTACCGTTTAGAAAAAAAAGAAGGAAAAACAGAGAAGGGAAAAAATCATAGACGAGGGTGAGAGAGATAAAAAGAGACAGAACAAAGTTCATAAAGGAGACGCTTAAAAAACCAGTAACCACCAAAGAGAGAGGGAGTTATAGGTGGAGTACGTAAGAGAGAAAAGGACGAGGAGAATTTCCACCCTCGCTCGACAATCGAGCTCGTATTTTCCGATTAGAGGGTGGCATTCACTTATAAGCCATACCATAACACTTGTCCGCCGGCCGTTATGAGCCCTTACAGGCCGCGTACAAGGGGTGAGCAGCGCGCTCTGCTCCATCGTGTTGCCGACGCCGCGACTCTACTCCAGGGGGACAGATTTACAGCCACCTTGGGTACTGATTTACTCGAGGTTACTTACGAGGTGACTCCTGTCCGAATGGGCCGCATTGCAACCCCCGAAATACGCGCGTTTGCTTACAGACGCTGCGCCACATGTTACTTCCACGTGCGTTTTTGAAACTTGTAAAATGTGTGCAGTGTATGATTTATAGGAAGTTTTAGAAAGTGATTTAGGCTCTCCTAAAAAAAAAAAAAAATTGGCATTTCGGAAGGTTCGATTAACGCTCTGTTATTTTTAAATTCGGTTTACTTAGGAGGGAAAGGCGTTGTAATTCATTAGAGATCTGCAGCCTTGTAATTAGTACAGAGTCAAATAGAAGATATAATTGAAAATATAGAATTATTATATTATTAAAAAGAGATAGGTTGTTTAACATTCGAAGCACCGAACAAGATAATTACTCGGTTTTACCTAATTTTTCTGAAAGTGTCTCGATATTTATGGACAAAGGTGTACATAAACACGTTTGTTAACTTTCGCCATAAATAATTCTTTTGCTTCTATAATTACGGTCTTGTGAAAAAGGGCAAAATATGGAACACAAGACGTAACGTTTGACATTGCGATTATAGTTTCTACGTTAGGGGGTTTTCGAGCTCGTTAAATTTAACCAAAGTGCCTGATTTAAAACGTTCCTTTGTGTCTCGTTCTTCTTTTTATTTTTTTATTAACGAACATTTCCGAGGAGCATGTAGGATTTCGGGAAGGTAGAAAGAGACGAAACGACTTCTTTTTTGCCATCGGCTCGCGAATAATCATCGATCGGATGATTTATGTTATTTCGAAGCCTGCTGTTTTATCATTACACGAACCATCGGTTGTTGCTTAAATATGTAATATGCCAGCTTGGTAAAAAGCAAATTATAGTGAAACGTTGGATGCGATTATAACTGCATCCTTCACTCCTTATGATTATGTCAATCCAATGGTTACATGTGCTTTGCATACGCTTAAGCGTGGCCCCTTGCATTGCTGGTAACACAATTTACGTAGCGGTTTCTCGAATCATCCGAACGATGGTCGTAGCGAATTTATTTTTCAACAACCAACGTGTATAATATATGTCAATTTCAGTGTAGAAATTCTTATACTAAATTCGGAATTAAATTGAACAATTTTCTTTATTGCATTTTGCAGCACGAAGTACAATTTAACATCTTTATCTTCCACTTTTCATAATGTTTTGTTTAACGATTGACGTACAAAGTATATAATTTTCTGATTAACTAAACTACTGGTATATATATATTGCTGTAAAGTTAACTATTGATAAACAAAAAATATCTATTTGCTTATACAAGGTAATACAAATTTTATAGCTCGAAACTGGACGAGAATAATTTTTCCTCGTTCAATGCTTCTTCTTTTAGACAAATATGTTTCTGTAAATTGTAAGGAGTTTAAAATATACGATAAAGAATCTTTCATGGACAGTTACTTTTCCCCTATCAAAGAAAAAATATTTATGTAACTAAAAGATACAACGTCTATAAAATTCTTTAACGTTTTCTACCATTCTCGGATTACTTAATCATATCTGTTACATCTATCGCTAGAAAATTTCCTTCGCAACTTCATCAGAAAATTTCAACTCAATAAGACCGTATTATCCCAACTCAATAAGCCATCTTGTGGAAGACATTCTATTGGCTGGAAAGTGAGGGAACGAGGGGGTTGATCGGTGTAAATTCGGTCGAGCTCTTTCGAGCTTAAGGAAGATTCACCGTTTCACGAGGAACGACGAGTGGACAGCGGGGCGGGAGGGGGAGGCCGAGAAGAAAAGAGGTGACCAAGGGTAGAATGAAAGGATGCTCGTAACAAATGGTCGTTTCCTCGAGGGGTGCCATGCTCCAACTCGTCTAACAAGGTGTCGGACGCCCCGGGACGCTCGGCTTTCATCTCGACCGACCGGGAATCGACTTTATCTTCATCTCGATGCCAAGACTCACGCCGTGAATCCCGAGTGAATCACGTACTCGAATTGATATTACCGCTGGATTCCGTCTTCTTTGTCGTCAGGTGTCTCTATCGTACCCTGCTAAATTATTCCCGGACATAATCGACTGTCCTTAGCCGGCCGGTCATTATTCCGGCTTGATTTATTTCATAGCCGGATTAACGCTAATGGTGTAACGCTGCTTTCCCTCGCGATGCAAATGGCCGATCGTCGTTTTCGTCTGTTCCTATCGAAACGCATTAGCGTCGTGAAGAATCGACGTCCTCTACTCTTCCTGCAACCTTCTACTTCCTTTTAATTTTGCGCCCGACTGATTACTGGATTTCTTTCATACCAAAGTTGATAATGAGCGCTATGGTTTCCGGAACATTTTAACTTAATTTTTTTTGAGGTGGGATTGGAAGGATATATTTATCGTCAGTAGCCTTTTACTTCGTGCTAATTTACATTCAACATCACTTGCAGGAATTGTTTCTAAAGTAGATCTATGCGTGATCTGGATATTTGTACATTTCATCGGTTGCTAACGTGATTGCGGATATAATTAATTCCTGTCCACCGCTGTTCACTTTGTTCCCAGCAGATTGTTCCAGGGAAAGCGATATGATAGGTATATTAAATACCTGCGATTGTTGCAACTTGATTTTATCTCGACAATTAGTTTAATTTAGAATTTCATAATGAATACGGCTTCATCAAATTATCGAACCAAATTTTATTTGCAGCAGCGCGTGCATAAGTTATTCCCAGGTCCCGTATAAATTACAGTCGAGAATTGATCCTTGTGTTCGTAACACGAGGAGTACGCATATTTGTTACTCAGTCATATCTCTATCAAATATATGGAACACGCGCGTATCTACAAAAAACTATAGATTTTCTATGATTTTTTTCATCAAACTCATCTTTATCGATATAGCAAGTAGAAGATCGTTGACAAATTATAATGACAACTGCGCTCGTAAATCGAGGTATTGAACTAACACTGATTTATGTAGGTTTCATTTGGAAACCGAAATGAATTCTTCCACTTTTGTGTCATTAATACAGCTTATTGAAGAAGATTAACGCTATAAGATCAAATTTAGAAGAAAAAATCTGACCTTTTCCATTTTTCCATTTTTGACTGCAATGCCGCAATTGTATATCAACCCTAAGCTCGCGCCATATTCTCGGTGCAGGCCGCAAAGTTGCTCGTCGACGAACCGCTCGCAGAATTGTCGGCTCTGCGAGTGGTCATCCGGGGCCGCGGAAGGGCTTAAATAGCACAATAAAATTCGCAGAGCAGACCGACGGTAATAGCGAAGGAACGAGAACGAGAAGGAAAGAAAGAAAAGGGTAAAAGCACGCTTTCTTGCCGCCGTTTATTTTAATTTCGTGTATACGCGGTACCGACGGTCGTTCCTTTGTTCTGTCCGGCTATGCCGCTTTTATTTCTCCTCTTCCTTATAGTTTTTCTTTTCATCCTTTTTCTCTCGGTTCACTAACACCAGGGAGATACTGTTCTTCTTCTTCTTCTTCTGGCAGATGTTATTTTAAGACACAAATCGACGATGCTATTATTCATCATTAATTTGCTTCAATTCGCGGGAATTCCAATTCCTCGGGATCTGGCCAAAGTGATTGTCACAGATCTCGATCCGATATGCATTTTCTTCACATACGCTATCGCGAGTATTAAAACACGAGTGTTTGATCGATTTTTAATAGCTTCTATATGATCTAATTTATAGGAAGCAGTAAGGAATGTTAAATATCTCTTTCAAATCCTCCGACGTGTTATAAAATGATGTCAGTACTCATAGTTAGAGATATCGCATATAATTACACAGAAGTTTCATCGTACGCCCGGGAAAGTAGTTCTTTCGTTTTCGAATTGGTATTTCTGAAAATATTTCTTGCTGTGATTAATTTTGACGGTGTAGCAATTTCTTTTATACGTTCTACGCAAGCAAGGTAGATATCAGAAGCAAAAATAATGTGAATTAATTAAATTTTATACTTTCTAGAAAATATTGTCCCTAACAAGTATTTGTTAGAATATATTTGAACACAGTTATCAAACGTTTCGAACAAAAGTTGCTTTAAACAGATAAACGGTAATATAACCAAGGACTTCGAAGGTTAATACACGTCTTCTCTAACATTCGTGCTTCAACCCTCGCCTACGCTTCTCCGAAGCCTATTATCAATCCCCTTGTTCGACGACACCCTACCTCCCCCTATTCATCATTTCTAGCGGTCTATCAATCATCATCGTCGACTCGAAAATTCCCCAGAACGAGCCTCGGAACACTTCACGTTGATCCCTTTGAAGCACCCACCAGCATCATCGGTGGATCACGATGCGGTGGCCGCGTAATTGCCACAGTCCAAGGCCGACAAAACGGGCGTAATTAAAGAGCACGGCCGCGAAATCTTTCCACGTCAAAGAAACGATATTTATACGGTGCTTCCAGCATCCGTGAAAAGCCGCTGGTGCATTGTTGGTCGGCTCGTAGGCCTCGGTGCCTCGCCATGAGAAATGCGACTCTGGAGCTGTGGCGTCGACTCGAAGGGGGCCGTGAGAGGGATGCTACGAAAGAGAGGGACGAGAGAACGCGGGGATGAACGGTGAAAACGGTGGAGCGAAGAGAGAGTGAAAGAGAGAGAAAGAGAGAGGTGAAACGGGGGTGGGGAGAACGAGCCGCGCGTTGCCGGGGCATAAAAGCTACCGTAGTGGTGCCCGGACGTATAACGTTTAACATTTAAGCCTTTAGAAGGTTGTAAGGTTGGCTCCCTGTAATTATCGGCCGAGGTGCGGCGCCTTGAGGTCTTCATTATGGCGAGCATCCTTGTTATTTCTCTCTGTACCGAGCATGTACGCGCGAGCGCGTCCAGTCTCTGTTCTGTTGTGTACGCGGCATGTATTGCAGGTATGCGTGCACATACAGATAAAGAAAGGAAGAGAGAAAAAGAAAGAGAGAGAGAGAGCTGTAAAGAGCAGTAGGCTCGACAGAAAAAAGCGTTTTGGTTGGGCGTCGTAAAGCGGAGGACCGAGGAGAAAAAAGAAAAGGCACGTCGTGATTCTTCGCGTTCCTTTTTCGCTTGGTCGAAGCGAAGTGTCTCTTGGTGGTTGAAAGGAGATGGTGAGGAGATTGCGGAGGGCTTGGAGCGAGAGATTCTATGGGAAGGAAGGGGAGATATATCGAGGCGCGTGTTGTTTACAGGTTTGTTAATTAAGGGACGTTCAATTTAATTGGTTCGTGGTGGGTCGTTTTTTGGATTTCGTTTTTAAAGGTAGAATAGTGCTGATTTTTATATTTTTCGTACGTGTCGCGTTTTCTCAATTTACGAGATAAAGTAATTTTCTATTTTTAACGATCTTCAAAGGGCGATTTTTTCTATAGAAGGTTGCGTTTCACAGGGTATGTGGGACTGTGGAACGATGCCGGTGCGGTTTGCCTAGGAAAATCATGTTCCAGCAAGCGGCAGGAATTCGTACGGGCCGCCATATTTCAGTTAAAGCGCGCGGGGGTGGCGTTCAATGCCTCCGCTCCGCGTTGCCATGGCAATTAATTACCTTCATCCCTTCCCGGGGCATAGGTACGCCTATAACGGGTGTACTGATCGCGTTCGAAAGATATCCGCATCTGTCTCGGCGAGAGAGAACCGAGAACCCGGCAAATACGTTAATTACCGCGAACCAGTTTCCGTGCAAATTACTAATGAGATTTTCGCCTCCCGTAAGAAATCTCCTCGTAATTTCAAAAGCATCCTGTGGGGGTGGACGCGTCAAAGGCTGTCGTCGGTAATTTTGGGGAAACGATTCGGTTAACTGGCCTCGCTCGATTATGCTCCACTCTTTCCTCGAAGGGGTGGCTGCTGGAAATATATTCGCCAGACGCTAGTTCGTGATTTGCCTTCCGGTTCTTTGGGAATTCGTTTGTACCTCTGCGGCCGATTTGAAGTTGGTGAAATTTTCAAGTGATTTCTGACGTTCATTCTTTTTCATATAATAAAGTTTGAGATTTTTAAGCTAACGGTGATGGAATTGAGGATGATGAATTTGTAATGATATGCAGAATTATTGTCTATAGAAACGAGTAGATAACGAAATAAAATATTTGGTGTAACGTGTACAATCCTTTTCTCTATGGATAGGAAGGTGATTGTGTGAAACACCCGGTATAAAGTAAACGTAACAAACACAATCGGGGCTTTTCCCCATAGCAGCTACTGGAGATAATAGTGTAACTGATAGTAGTGGCTAACTAGAAACCCACCCTCTCGACTTTCCGCGTTCCTCTTACCATTTTCTGTTCTGTCCCTTCTCCTCGACTAATTTTCGGTTTCCCAGAGCTATCATTATCGGTCAAAGAAATCGTCCGCTCTATTCGTCTCCGTATCTTCTTCAATTTATCCATGACGTTTCATTTAAAATTTAATGAAATGTCCACGTACTCGACGTTAAAGAAAATGGATACAATAAATTTAGCAAATTTTCTCTTTAACCAAAAAGCAAAGAAAATAACAACGAACGTCACAATTAAACAAATCCATCCGTCATCTGGTATCCGCGTGTACGTGTGTTCCTCTTCCACAAATCTCTCAGCACACACTGCACATTTCCGTGCAACCATTACATTGTAATTAGCCCATCCAGCTGTGTCTTCGTTAAATAGATTTAAGAGATACAAACAGGCAGGCGCAAACGCTTTATGAATAGCTTCATCAGAAGGTACTGCTCGAAATAAATAGAAGATCATCCATGTGGATGGCGTTATCGCTCAGCAGGGTATCCGTCAACCGTATAAATCAGATATTCATTAAAAAAATCTCAGCCTGTTAAACACGAGCGTCGCCGTTCCTCCGTTTTATACGCTCCTGTCGCAAAATATTTCTCGCGGTTTCTCTTCATACATCAAAACCGTGATCTCACTCTCGCTTTTGCGCATCGTTTTACAGAAACTCGAAGCGGATTTCTACAGCGAACAGGGGCCCGATCAACAAGCTGCTCGTTCCTTCGGCTTCTTCTCGACAAATGGATTGTACCTGTTTCCTCTGGACGCCTGTTTCATCAACCACGGCGTCAGCGTTCCGTCTCAATAATCATTGCGGTCTTTCACGTCATCGCGAGCAAGCGTAAAATCGTAATCCAATTTGTCTGCGGAGGCCGCAACGAGCGAACGAAGGCGACGCGGCCCGGTCGAATGAAGTCGTCGCGCATCCCTGGCCTGGGCCGCCCGTTTAATCATCATAAATTTCGCGAGGAAACCGCAAACCATCGTTCTCCCTTACGTCCACTTTGTCCCGGGGCCCGCGAGGCCGCTTCAAACGTGTCACGACGTTCCACGCGTGTTTCTCGCCGTGGTTTCACTTTGGACAGCCATCCACCGCTTCGTTTTTGTCGGGATGCAGGTGTTAGAAGGCTTGGTTGCACGCAGATCTTCGTTCGAAGCGGACGTTCTACAGGAAATTTATGACGTGAGTGTTTTTGGTTAATTCCTTTCTGTTTTTTATTGTTTCGTTTCTGCGCAGGCACTTCTGTTGTTAATTTAATAATCGCTTTATTTCTTTATTTGGTGTTTTCTTCTTTCCCTTGAAAAAAAATTAATTAAGATTCTTACGGATCGTGTATATCGCAAAAATAACAAAAGAGCATCTTACGTATCGCTTATAGAATTAGAAAATACTTCAAATAGTTATATATTTCAATAGATCTGTTTATTATCGATGAATCTTGAAACTCGTTGCCCGAAGCCTGGATTGCTTTTTGCGTTATTAGCGAAAAGTAGGTAATTCTAATCGTCGTTCATTCTCGTGCGTAGTCGTTGGATTCCATTCACTAATGCTTCTATTAAATAAGTAATGCTCACCTGTCGCTGGAATCAAATAGCTGATTAATAGACTGGCTCGCAACGGGAGAAGAGAGAGAGAGAGAGAGAGAGGGAGGGAGAGAGAGGAGAGAGAGAGAGAGAGAGAGAAAAGCTGGCAGCTGAGCGAGAAAAAAAAAGTGTCTTCGCCACTATAAAACACACTCGCGGGAATAAACCAACAATAATTAATGAGCGTAATTTATAGAAGTATAATTAGAAGAATGATTTATAGAAACTCTAATTTGCTGCGGGCAGTCGACGGTAATTTGTACCGCGGGAAACGTGTATAGCCGGTTTGAATGTTTAAAAAACAACTGCTCGAGCCCGGCAAAAATAGATGTTCCACTTATTTCGCGTGTTTGCGGGCATGCCTTAAGCTCGATATTCACCGTACAACAGGCTACGACTCTATCATCCAGCACGTACTAATTATTCAGTCATTGCTGCCTATCCGCCAATCATCGTTTTTTTCTATACCGTTTAAGACACTTCTAAAACTACACAGAAGGCATAAAGCATCGAATTTCCAGGCGCAGAATCTTTTTTGATGGAGGTGCTTATTAACTTAATACATTGTACGGCGCACGTCAGCCAGCATCGTTTAATCGACGCGTCTTCGAAATTTGACTGGCATGAAAAACGCTCGAAACACTCGAAAATGATAGGTTTATGGTAAAGCAGTTAATACCATCGACATCGACGAATCGACGCGGCGCGACGGTTAGTCGTTTAGTGTGAATAATACACTACCGTTCATAAGTATCGGGACACTTTGGTTAATTCATGGTAACAATGTATGAATTTTTCTGAAATTTACAACTTAATGTACAAATTATCTGTCATTTTAAAATGAGGGTAAAATTATATTCTGTCAAAGTCGTAGTACTACTACTACTAGTAGTATTAGTAGTAGCAATGTATTATAGGTTTGTGTTTCAGTAGTAGAAGTGCTAAATAACTTTGCAAATCAGGTTTTTCAATTTTTACTCTAAATAGAGTGGTGTATGAGCTACTTCATCGAGGTAAGTGTAAACGTTAAGGATATACGAATCGATGATTGAAGTACATAGAACTTACTTACACTCATAGAAAATATACAATTCGCAGACGGTTCAACAAGTTCGAGCATCGACGTAATTAATAAACCGGCGGCTTATCATTAGTTAACAGAACGTCGAACGGAATTACTAAGATGAACTTTGGAGGCTAGGGTTGGGCTTGGCACGAAATAATGCTCGTACAATTTTTTCCACGGTCGATGTTAATAACACGTTCGTTATACCGCGGTTAATTGCGAGGATTCCGTGTAATTACACCTTCGGGTAACTCGACTGTCAGTCAATTTGTGCGCACGTAAGACTTTCTCGCTCTAGGAGGAAATTAATTGTTTTATTCGATCGTTCGTGTCGACTCTGCTAATCGTTCGTTAAGAATAGTACCTTATAAATAATCTCAGAGAGTACTGTGGTCAGCTGTATCTATAACCCTAAAACGCTAAAACTTAAATGGAAAAGTAAAAGTTTACTGAAAATACGGTTAGAGAAGGTGGAAGAAGGGATAAGATGGAAAAGTAAGATACAAGATTCTTATACACAGACAATAGGTATTACAGATAATTACATTCGTAATTTTGAATTCGCAGAGAATCTTACACTTTCGATGTCAAATTTTTGTAGAAAGAATGAAGCATCTCTAAAGCATAAGAAGTTTAATAGTTTTGGACGTGCTAACCATTTCGCAGGCATTTAAAGACTGTATTTAATTCTAATAAATTCAACAAGGTCTATGCTTATAAGAAACTTAACATAACCATATAGTAGATCTTAAGTGGAAACAAAAGAGATCATTTCGTGAGAGCATGAAATTATCATGTGGTAATGGATGCAAGTAATAATTACTCATAGGCATTCGCGTTTTTAAATTCCTAAAACCATCTTACATCTCTGATCCTGGTCTGGAAAAATTACTTCGAAGTTAACTACGATATCTAATTGGCACTTGAAGCCTGAAATTAAGAGAACCATGTACAAATATTACTTTTTCCTTTTTCCTTTTTCACACAGTTGAATAAAACAACCGTAAAATGGAAACTAATCTGCAAAGTAGAACCTAGTGGAAACGGCGCAGGTACTAGGATGTAACGACGTTGTTCTGAAATAATGGCAAAACGTAATCATTTAAGTGGTTACACGCGAGCGTGACGGTTTTCTAACCAGACCAGAGGTTTTAAGACGTTAATACGCCATTGAGAATGTAAATCAACTGGGATGTTCGCGATTATATTTCAACGACACCGTCGAAAGAATATTATCCTGTTTACCAGCAGGATGGTGTACACTGTACAGCAATCGTTGTGTGGTAAATGTGACAAGGAACGAGCAGGTAGCAAGAACAAGCACTAAAAGTCTTACTTTATTCCACGTGCGCTGGCAGTGAAGATAATTTCTGAAGCTGATTGGATCATTACTTATCCGCAGTTAGAAGTTGCTCGCACGGAATCGAGTTCTAGCTAAAAAGAAGCCCACGCCTAAATAGACAGGACTCTGTAATAATAACAACGAGGTGAAATATTCTAGTTTATGGTCTTGCAATTACATTGAGATATTTTTCTTGCAATTTCATTGAAATATCCTTCTTCGGTAATTATAATAGTCAATGTCTGGTTGAAGATGTTTTTAGAAATCCTATGAGGAAAAGTTACAAATTTTACCTCCTTCTAACTGCAATTTCACGTGGTGATTTCTAAGTAAACTAGAGATCGTATAAATATTTGTAGTTTCGTAAGAAGTACTTAGCTCTGTGGCGTAATTAAACGTAATACAGACGTCGAATTCGAGAACGTCCGTTCTCGGTTTCATAAAGATCCTGGAAACCTTACTATTTCCAAGCATGCGAACATTCTCCGCGAGCTTATTCGCGAATAATTACGGTCATAATTCAAACTTGCGCTCTGAATATCACTCAACGTTGATCTATGGCGCTTTCGAAGCATCACAGGGAATATGTAGAGCAGATCTTTCTACGAAATGTAAAAATCAACGTAAACGAGATATATGTTTGTATAATGAAAATTATCTTTTAAATAAAAAAATTAAAACGAAACAAAAATGAAGTGAAGTAGTGGAGGATGAAAGAGAAAGGTTCGTTCCAAGAAGATTAAACCCATGAATCAAAAAATAGAAAGGCACAAGAATTTTTTATTTTAAATCATCTCCTCATCCTCTGCCTACTAAAGTATTTCTAAACTACTTACACAATAAAGAGAGAATTGATCACAAACGAAATATAAAAAATATATCTACTGACTAGAAATACATATTTGTCCAATTTCAAATCATATCCTATACGGACTTGAAACATTCCGAAACAATTTCAAACCTACTCATAAGAAGATAAAAAGACAGAAATGAAAGAAATTTCATTAATTATGAAAGAATCGAACATTTTCTCGTCATCAAGCTGTTCCACCATCGCTGAGGATGAAGCAGTGGCGTAAGGCCAGTGGCTTGCCACCCCGTCATCGTCCAGCTGTAAATTCCCGGACCATTGACGGGCAAACAAATGATTTCTCGAAAGTTTTCCGCGGCAAACGCGCCGACTACAGGCGGGCAGCGAAGGAACGGCTCGCCGTATCAATCTAAATTACAAATTCCATCGAACAATAGACCGAGGAACCAGAGGGCCGGGAAGGCGTTAATACTCCTCGCTTGGAGGGAGATCGCACTGGTCGAGCGTTGGAACGCATTAACTTAATTTATTTGTCCTTTATTTGGCTGTCAGCCACGCCGCCAGACGTCCGCCAGTGGCGTAGACACCGGTGCAGTATGCATTCTTAGGAGTGGCCTTTGGTATTATACACCGACGTCCGCGAATATATTGCGATTCGAATGACCTCGGAGGCTGAATTATGATTCGATGCCTCCTCGCGTTGACACCGGATTGAATTAATTACCCTGCCTACGATAGATCATTTAGGCACGGTTTGGTTCTTGGACCAAGATCTATAGACGTGGGATAGGTGTTTGGATTGGTTGGAAAAGGTACAAGTGGATTCGTAGAGTCATGGTTTATTGGAGAAAGTTTAATGGCAACTGTATAATTTTTTAGTTAAAAATCAACAACTTGCTGTCCACGTAAATGTACTAGTAACTTTGATCAGTAGACGGGCGATTTTTAGTAAAGAAATGTCAAATTCGTAAACTGTACGTGGAGGATCATCGAACACTAACGTTTGACTTGCATTTAACAAGACGTTAGTTCCACCAGAAATTGCTAAAATTAATCAGGAATTTGCAAGGATTACAATTTCAAATACTCCTCAGCACAGACACGATGGTAAATATCGTGGCGTGTTCTTGTATCATCCTCTCTCTTTGCTACATGTAGCGTAGACGGTTAAAACATTGTGTGTGGGTGTTCTTAAAATGATGATGCATTTAGTGTATAAGAAATCCCGTGAATTCTCACACCTAAATCTTCACACATTCTTCTTCATCAATCCGACAAGCAGCAATCAAATTTCCAATCTCGCTAATGTTCCCACCGATTCTAACTAAGCTTCGCCATTAGCTGAAAACTATTCTAATTAGAAACAACGAAAAATCGGTATCGTAAGGATGATAAGCGATTGCAGGGGTGGCCTAATTTCTTGGTTGCTGGATGTATAGTAGTCGTGAACGAGCGGCGCAGGGATGAATAAGCGAAAACCCTCGGCAATTCTGCTGCCATAAAAGTCAAGTTCATTCCGGGGCGATAATGCTTGTAATCCAAATATAATTCTTGTCGGAGGGGTGAAACCCGTCGAGTTAGCGCTCTCTCGACAGGGGTAGGGAGTTAAAATCATCCCGTGGCGTGGATGTATCTGCAGCCACCATTTCGTTGTTGCCGCCAGTATACCCCTCTACAGGTCTCTTTGTACACCCCAGAATCATAGAACCCACCCCTACTTACGACCGCAAACACAGTCGGCCACCCTCGGCTGAGTTAACGCCAAGTCGAACCTCTCCTGGTTATTATTGCCGTGGAAACCTCTTCATCCTAACTAAGCTAAATTTCCTCTTGGAGCTAAGTTCGCTCGTACAAATTGTTTAGACTGCCGCAGGGAGAATAAAATGTGATTGAAGGATATTTTAACTTGTCTTGTGTATGAAAATTGTTGTAGTAAGTGGATTTAAGATTTTTATTAGACGATTGAATATTTTTATTATGGTATATTGTTTAAATAAAGGTAGACAGGAAAGGGATAGACTGTCCTTAATTTTGTGTCTTGCAACTTGACAACTAATAATTATTGTAATAATGCTGTATTAGTAAGTTATAAGTAATAGTGTATACAGTGTATACAGTGACAGGAACATGTATATATATTAGATGTAACTTTTGTGTTACGTCATGTTACGTAGGATTAAATATTCTAAAAAAGATTCCTGATATATTCACTTTCCTCTTTTGTAAAAGAATTGTTAATGGAATGGAACTTTTTATCTGCTGATGAAATACTCGTTTCTGTAAAAGATTAAAGATTCATTGGGTATTCGAAGGGAAGGGATTCGATACAGGTGAATTTCATAGAAGTTTTAGTAGAATAATTAGAGTACGAAAGTTTTGTACAAATTTCGAATCTTTATGATAATTTTCTAAGTTTAGGAGAATATCGTAGAACACTAGGTGGCAGAATTCTGCGGATTCTGCGAAATTGTAGAACGACGCCTGTACCTTAAATTATACAGAAAATTCACCCTTTTAGTTGAAGTGGCATTTAGCTTTGAATCATGCTGTTTCTAATTAATGTAGGTTTGGTTTATAATGCTGTAATTAGCAATCTGAAGTAGATTAACAGATATTCGCATAAAACTAACCCAGTTAATACAGCAGACATCCCATTAATCATTTTCCATCTTGCACAATATCTTCTGACCTCGCTTCTAATCTTGCCTTCTGCATTTAATTCGCGCTACCATTTATCTCAAATCCGTTGCACTGCTATTTCCATCATTTGCATTCATTAGGTCTCGCGTAATTCACGCTCTGAACGTAAAACAATTAACTTTAATTATCGAACTTCATTTCCTCCGGATTTTTATAAAATTATACTATTCGCTTAGTTTCTTCGTTTGCAATGCTAACTGTAAATGTAATTATTGCTCGGTACACTGTATATAAAGATTACAGAAAATAATCAAATTTTCAAATAACATATTATCCACGATAATCATTCACTCAGAAATTTACAAAGTGATTGCAAATCAAACGAATTATTTTTTCACCTTATCGTCGCGTTCTTTCTTCGCAATCCCGGAAAAAACATCGCCAGGTCGATCGATCAGGCAAAATTGTCGTAACGTTTAAAAGGGAGGAACGTCGAGGAGGGACGAAGCGAGAAAGAGTCGATTCAAACCTGGGAGCCTTTCCTTCATCCACGGGCACGTGACTTCGTCAACGTTTTGACAGCGTTTAGCGGCCTCGGCCTTTCAGTCTGTTCGGCATCTTGGAGGCCCTTTAAAGGGATGATAGATGCTTGGCACGCGACCGACACGCCCACGACGCCCGATCCGTGCACCCTGCCACCCAACGCCGGGGTTACGTTGGATATTTAGGACAATTTATCCGTCGAATGGGCGTCGAGCTGTTAGCACAGGCATCCCGGTGATATCAAACAATTCATATATCTCCTGGTTGACGTTCTGAAATAATAGGGAAATGAATTCGCGCAAAAGATGGAAATCGCCCGGGCGATCGGGCCATGCGCAGGAACAGTTAGGATCATCAGTCATTAAGTTACGATCTCGAGGAGGAGCGGGGCCGAGCCAAATGGATTTACGGGCCGGCTCCTTTCTGTTTTTTAATAAAAGTTTGACGCTCCTATCGGAAACTCGACGAGAAGCTCTAACGACGCCCCTGAAAAATCATTACTAGTTTAGTTCGATTTAGTTTGCTTGTGCTGGATCATCGATCATTCGCGCCCGTCTACCCCTTCCGGAACGGTGGATCGGTTAAACGATTGCTCGCGGAGTAATCAGTTTCGCTGTTTTATTCTATTTTAATGAAATGTTTGCTCCACTGGGAGAGAAGCGACATGTAATTCTGCCAGGAAAGGTGGTTAACGGAGAAGTAAAAAGGAAACCGGGAAACGATGAAATATATTTTAATTTAAGACGCGAGTTGTCGTGCCAAAAATGAAATGCAAGATGTTGATGTGGTTTTTAGCAATTAGTATCTTCGTTTTGTTCCGTTATAATGGAACTTTTCGTCTCTTGTGGAGAGTAAGGCATATCAACGAGATTAGGTACTCCAAAAGAGGCGAAGAGAAATGAAGATAATGAAGAGTAAGTTAACTGCAAGTCATACCTTTGACGAAAGTAATGTACGAGTGATGTTTAGTTGATTTCCTCGTTTTGTTTTATGCTAGGTATTACTAGCTTCATTACAAATAAATACAAAGATAAGAAGTTGATTGACAAGAACGAAGTCCAAAATGTTTATCCAATTTCATTTTGCGCTAAAACTTTTCGCCTCTTGACAAAATGTTCAAATATACATAGCCGAGCAAAAAGGTAAATAAAAAGACGGGAGAATATCTCAACGATAAATCTTACATCCTACAAGTATACCATCAACTCGATTCTCTGCGTCCGCTTTAAAGTTATCAATTTTTTAGTACAAAGAAGAAGAGAATGGTGTAGGCAATTTGTGGGTTCCCTTGTACAAAAGCAAATATAATTACGTTAGCGAATTTCTCATTTTCCCCGTTTATTATTCACTCCGTCGCTTATCTGGAATATATGTAATTTCCCGGCAGAAAGCCGGCGAATAAACGCAGCCTCGCGAACGTTCCATTTCTGCCAAACAAATTGCCCTCCCACGCGAGCGGGACAAAGGCTCGCTGCTGCATTACAAGCTCATTCAAGAATCGTGGCGGCAAGATACAACCTGGACATCCATTAGTGGTTGAACGGTGGCTCGGTAGAAGAGGAAACGCGCAGGTCCCAGCAATCCCAGAGCTAATAAATTCGCGAGGCTTTGCACTGCCTCGAGTGGACGTTAAACCAATATTCTCAGGGAAATTCGTGGACCGTTTCAATTTGTTTCTGATCGGACTAGTTTATTCGTTCCCAAAGTAATTTCCTCGAAAAACACCCGTTTCTCTTGGCCAACGACGTTATTTTTCCTTATCGGCACCGATGAAAGTCGATTATTTTAACGTATTTAGCTTGACAATTTGATTGATTGAAGGTTTCAAAGCCTTGTAATTCTTCTAAGAATTGTGATATCTTCGTTAATAATTCTGTTATTATATGTTTATTATTTTTCTATTACCATTTCTATAGTGATATTTCAAAAGAGGATGCTTTAACATACGTAATTACCATTTCATTGCGGATGCTATTATTCTTTCAATCGATTAGAAAATTCCACCGAGAGAATCACACTACTCGTATTAAATGTAAATTAATCACTATACCAATCCTATTAAATTTCCATTTTAATCAAATTCATCAAAGCAGACAAGAATTATTCAATGAACACAGTCGTCTTAAGATAAATATAATTTTTGCAATAGAGATTTTAACTTTTCAAGAACGGAAGGGTAAATCGAAGGAGACAAAGAGGCCGAGGTTAGTTCGGAACTAATAAATTCGCGAGATTCTGCAGCGCCCGGGGCAGAAGTTTTTTAATCGCGACGCATGAACCGTCGTCTGCCGGAGGCAGTCGGCTGTGAGACACTGCACTCTTGGGATAACCCCTGCGCTGGCCTGGAGCGGTTGTCATTTTAAATCACTGCCAGAATGCCGAACAACCCTGATTTTCGAGCCTCCGCAACCCCGAAACCCTTGGTCAAGTCTCGAAATCGCCGGAATTAAATTCTCTTCTTGCTTGTCCTACGAAAAGTGGCCTTTTTGCGCGCGGAAAAAGGACACATTTCACCGAAATTCTACGCAAACGTGCAATTTTTTTGCGCGGTCTTCCGAGAGTAAATTACTGCTACGATGAATTCATGCTGTCTAGGTACGTGTAATTCGAAGTGTTTTTTCTTTTTATTAAGGGAATGTAGTATGTAACATTCTCAGAAGTAGTATCAACTACTTAACAATAAATTAATTCTTTCACTGTTATCCGGTTAGAAATTGAAAATATTTTTGCTATATGTTACATCTCTTTCAGTCTTCTTCTCAATCGTAAACATCGATTTACCAAAAAATTTATAAGAAGATTAAACTTTTCTCGTTAGAGAGATAACTCGAAATTCAAGAAGAAATACTTAATATTCAGTATATTTTAATCTTATTCAAATTTGAAGTATATCCTTTTTATTCGGAATACTAACAAGACGTTTATGAATGTTGATACGTGTTCAATCAAGAAACCAGCAATTTTCCTCTCTATGTAACTCAACTCGAACCAAAAAGAAGGTTCCGCTTTTCCAAGACCGCCGATGCATATTTACAACTGAAAAAAATCCTTGGAGAACGTGATCTTTTTTCCATGCAATATTTATCTGAACTTAAACACATGCAACTCATGCATAGTCCATCTAAGAAGCAGCTCCTGTAAACACGGAATATCTAGCAGCACATCCGCCCTTTCCTTCTCTTCTTTTTTTTATCTTCTCTCCGCTTCAGTTCCATCAACTTTCCACATCTTAAGCGATGACTTTGGAACTTTGTGGAAGACTATCAAGCATCTTCCGTGGCACAGCGACTAGTTGTGATACGCGTGTTCACCGTCGCGATTTTCTTCGAGTTAACAGCTTCTGTAATTAACTGTACGCCGGCCACGACTACCGGGCTTAATACAATAATAAGGCGAAGGTAGCAAGCACGAATAAATTACCGGCAAAGGGGTTGTATAGCTCCCACGTGCGTTGTATTTACGTGGCGCGAATGCGCGCCGGGGACGAGCGCTAATTACGAGGATGAATGAGCCGCGAATGGATGTCGTTCATCTTACTGAAAACGCAGCTTCCTCTTCCGGTGTACAGCCACCCCCATGCACCACCTCGTCGACTTAAGCCCAATTTGCATCTGTCGCCCGACTCGCGGATGCAATTAGATTGGAATTATCGCCGCCCGTTTGTCCGCGTATAATTGCAGTTAATCGCGACTGCTTTCCCAACGTTTCAACCGATCCGATTTTCTACTCGCGTTTACCAACTGAAATAAGATTTTCTGTTGTATAGGATTTTGGAATCATTTTTGGTATTAGTCGATTTGGAGAATTTTGTAGTATAATCTATGGGTATTGATCCGTTTCAATATTGATGTTATGATTGTACTATATGGTTCTCGAAACTTTTCCAATTCCAATTTCGATATTTTTAGCGTTAGTAGAGCAGCTCTGAATGGGATTATTTACTTAGCGGGTATTTTTGTCATAACAATTTCATATAATATTTGAATATAGATTGAACTTTTTTGTGCGAATTATCTTGAAAAGTTTCCTCAAAATTGTATAATTTTTAATTTGAATCCTGACTCCAAGTGGATGTTATGCGCAGCACACGTGTTAATCGAATCACAGAATTTCCATCGTACAGAAAATTAAAAGCCTTCGAATGTTTCCCCTGAAACATCGGAAGCCTACAAATATTCTATGAAAAAGGAATCCGACTATCGATATACCGCCAAAAATTTACATTGGAGATTGTACATCACGTTACGCGATTGAAACTGGGAATTGAATGGAATCTGAATCACCGATACCATTGAATGAACGAGAGACGATGACCCATTGAACGCGCCGAGGAATCAATGGCCCGTCTTGATAGAAGATTTACGGATGCTATTTCCGTTTTATCAGCAGCTCTCGTTCCGTTTAGACGTCAGCCAAGCTAGGGAAACGTATCTGTTGGCCAATTAACGGATTCGTTGCTCCAGCGTGATTATCAGGCGGCATAATTAATATCCCATACGGAGCGGAACGAGGGGTAAACGATCGAAGAAACGAAAGAGAGCCGAGGAAGAGGAGGAGAAGATGGTCGCAGCTGGCTCGACCGTGGCAGACTTTAAGACGCCGCTATCAAAGGAAGTGAGGTCGACCTCGAAGATGGTTAATGGTCGACTGGGCGTGGGACAGACTTTCCACGATCGTGGATCACGGTCAGCTGGAAAACACATGAATTTTCATACTCGAAAACAACGATAATCATCGGACAATTTTGAGGTAACATCGAGGAAACTGATGTATCAACGGAATCTTCCACGAATGTGGAATAGTCCGTGATCATCGTCCTAATTATTCATCCGTTGGTATCGCTGGCGCTGCATTTCTAATTTCAGTCGGCCTTTCATTGAGTTATTATGATCTAGAATGTAATCTGGCCGTTGATAATTTGGTAACGAATGTAACACATTATCTCGTGATTCGTTTGTTTCATATTTTTCAAAGTGGTAAGACCCTCTCGTTAGACAGCTACGAGATTAGCCGAGTTGAATTTATGAATGGCGCAGAGTGAATGTACCAATTGTGTAACAAGTTGAATGACGGAGTAAATATGATTCCATAATTAAGATATCGCTAACTGTTGCGTGATATGTCGTATTCGTGTGTAATAGACTTTTGAGACGGTCCGATTAACTCCGAAGTGGTCAACAGAATGAAATACTCAACTCCAGAGAAACCATTAATTTATACTTTCACAAATGAAAATGTACTTACATAGCAGGTCTCTTGTTTAAATTGTCGTCGCTTGGCTATTTCCAAGTTAATTAGTCGCCGATCGGAGCGGTGTCGAACACAGATCAACAGCGTCAAACTTGGCTCTTCGTCGTTTCAGAGCTTCGAACCTATTACATTTACATTTTGCACACCAGATCAGATGTTCAGTGAAATTATTGAAACTTGCAATATCCAAGGCAATTGAGCTCACTCAAAATCGATAGCATCAAACTCAAACCACCAACCCGAAGCTTCAAACCCAGACTCGATTCAATAACGTTGGAATCCAGTGGATGACCAACCCCGTCAGTCCAGTTGAAACAGCAACCCCATACCGTATTTCCGATCCCGTTCAGCGTTACGATATTCCCGTTCCAACCCTCTATTTCGATAAATCGCATGGGTTCGCAAATACCGGCGAGATAACGTACGATCCCATCTAATTTCGATAATTGCACCGACTGGTATCAGCCCGCGAGCAGGATCTTTTCCCTTGTACCTGCGATAGGAGGCACGAAAATCGGAATCGAGCGGTGGGAAGGGAGTGAAACGTCAGCCAGATGCGTCGCACGAGGCGTGTCGAATTCCCCTATGGGCCCGGAGTCGGCCTGCATTCCCATATTAACATAGAGATACGGTGTTACGATGGTTGGCACGAGGTTCGCGGCGCGCGGTGCCGTTTTGTCCTGTATACTTTAGGATGGTCTAATGGAGGCTCGCCACGTGGCGCCACGCGGCTCCGGGTTAAGCAAACTATCGATTATGGGATTTCACGCTAAGCACCTATAGGATTACCACCGGCGATGGACGATAAAGCCACTGGATTTGTTGCTCTTTTCAAACAGAGGGAGAGAGAGAAAGAGAGAGACAGAGAAAGAGTAAGATCTTCTTGGTGTTGCAACGGTCGGTCTATCTGATCGGTGCACTGCCTCCTCGTTGCCTGCTCCCGCGGTCCCCAAGGTCCACTCGATGCTCCCTTTGCACAACCTGACTGTGCGAAAATCTTGCCTCTGCCATGGCTCGTTCGAGGTTTATGGACTCGGTGGCTTTTGGTTTCGAAAGCGGATAATGGTAGAGAGTCAACGCTGTTGGATTCTGTGTTGAATAGAGTTGACGAGAGTGGTAGAGAATTTCTGGAATGTTAAGGAAATTGAGAATGATCCGGATCTTAAAACCTACCTAATGAGATAATTAAGTTGTGTATTTTATTTCTGAGATTCAATATTCTTGAATGAATTAGCTATGTATTAGGTGTCTACGTTAATTCGCTATCTTTTTGAACGAAATTTATGTGCTAGCATTACCTACTATCCTTCTATTCGGTATTTTCTATTATTTTATTCCATTTTTGGCTGAAATACTCGGCCCTTTCTTTTGCTTCATTGTTAGATATAAAATACATAAAAGCTAAAATAAACGCAACAGCGTGCAAATATTTTTTTATCCTGTGTATATGCAAGAGAAGAGAAAAGTCACAGAGAATTTTTAAAGCTAGCCAAGTTTTCTCATGGCACGGTGTTCTGTCGTGTTAAATAAGCTGTCAGGCGGCGTGCTTCTAAATATACTTTTATATAATTACCCGTGGCTGATCAGGGACACCGTTTTTTGAAACGATTTTTACGGTTATTAGAACCAGGGCGAGTCGATGTGCCGTAGCGTTCTGTTCCCATGACGTAGAAACGAGGTGTATTTAATCGTGTGTGCCAGTGATTCGACGCGGCCGGTTTGCAAGATGGCTAAATGATTTGGGAACCACCCACTGCAGCTTGCGTTTTCTCATAACGTTACGAACCGTGTTCGAATTAATCGTCGATCTTCGATCGTTTTCCTTTACGCATTTGTATGTTCCTTTCGTTCTTCGTTATTAATATATTACAGTAGGGAAGTATCGTTAATTATTTGATATCGTTGGGGTAGTAAATGAGAGTGTGATTAGGTTTCATTGAACTTTCGATAGTGTAATAAATTGTCTGCCGCTATATTAATACACTTCGCTTCGATATTTTACTCGAGATAAAATTAATTTTATATTTAGTTAAATACCAATGTGAGGAAATACAGAATCACGGACATTTAATTTTCATTAAATTAGTTCTTTGTAGAAGTCTACTATTATTTTTATATTTGAATGATTTACATATAAAATAACTGAGAGGAAAAGAGAAGTGAATCAGATTTCTAGAATTTAAAATGTCCATCAAATAGAAATCAACGCGTGATCATAATTCCACCGGAGGTAATAGAAAATGATCAGCTTCAGAATCAAAGTGGATTGATCTATTTTCCGAAGAACAGAGGGTCGTTGGCCTCCCACGAATCGACGAAAGAGGAAGCTGCGCCGGACAGAAATAACGAAGCAGGAAGTGGCGAATCGGAAAAAGAAAAGGGGTCGCTAGATACGAGACGATGCAATGATTCGTTGCTCGGTTGGTTCACAAGGCGTGAGTATGTCGAGCGTGCATATCGAAAGCGTGGTGAGAGGAAGAAAAGGAAAGACAAGACACGGAGGGAAGAGCGAGGGACCTCAGCAGGAGATAAGGCCTTTGAATATAGCCGCAAGGTCAGCATGGAACTGACCCCAGCATCCTGCCCGACTGAATTCGAGTTTAATGAATAACTATTGAATCCCGCCTCTATCGCTGCCAATAAGAACAAAACGGAAGCCACGCCGATGCTGAGCTGATGCTCAAGCTGGAACTTGCCGAAGGAAGTCGTGTCGGGCTCCTGTTTATGTGAGATGATTTAAAATAATCGAGCAGATCGATTAAAACCACCAGACATCGTTTTCCATCGTTCCTATTCGTGGTACGATGTCTTTCTTTCTGACCCGTGTAGAAACCGTTTAGAAAATAGACTACGGAGAATGTGGATTAGGAAATTGTTTAGCAGAGTATATTTGCGGTTTTCGACTCTTTTTGCGTTTCTTTCGTGATATTTTTATAGAGAAGTAAACTTGTTGCGGTATCGATTTATTTCTTCGTTTCTTATATGATAGACTCGTTCAAAGGAACAGGAAAGCTTAAACAACAATGTCGAGCACCGTCTTTCTTCAGGCGTAATATAATTTACGTGTTTTAATCGTCATTGATATTGTGGTAGTGCACAATATACTTTTGTTTTCACTCAGAAGCAATCTTAAATTTTCATTCGAATCACAGCGAATTGAAAAAGGCGAGGAAAATTTCACCTTCCTGAATAGGATAATCGCTCGAGGCAACAGATTCCGCGGCCCTCATCCGGCAGGTGCGTCACGAAGCGTCATCGCTGATCCATGGAAAATGGCGGAGACGCCTCGAATTCACCGGTGTACGGTGGGAAAAAAAAGTACGAAAGAAGAAAAGAGACGAGGGAGTAGGCATGCGGAAAGGGGAGAAGGTAGAAAGGGGTAAAAGGAGGATCCGCAAGGAGGAATGGGAAGGGTTAGCGTAATCTGTATGGTGCTGTGGCATCGGTGCCATCAGGCCGAGAGACTAAGTATACATTTTATCCGTAACGTGTTCGCCATTACCCTACGACGCCGAAGCCACGGGCTAAGTAACGGCTCGTGAGGGTCGAGAACGGCCTCGTAATGCGATGTGTGTGCAACATAAGTGGCCATCAGCCAACATAAACAATCGCCATGGTAAGTATATGGTGCGACGATACTTGGCCCTCTCCCTCTTTCATTGTCTGCCATTTCTGTTCACCTTGCGCCGCTTGTTCTCGGTACATCCTCGTCTCACCGACTCGAGTGGCGATCGTGGAATCGTACGGGGTCCTTCACGGGATACCTGCTACGTATACGGGGCCCCATTGGAGACGGTGCAACGTAATGGAGCCATTATCGCTGGATAACTTCATCATCGGCCATTGGCGTAGGCCGTTCACCACGCGGTGTACGCTCTCTCTCCGCTCTTCCGCTCGGTATCACGATCGACCGATACAAAACGATTGCCGGGTACGCGGGGAGGGGCCATCTTATCGATGATGGGAATTGTGCTTCGTCTTCGTTCCTTTGGCATCGTGTACCGATATTATAGCACATATTGAAAATTCTACATAATTTAATGTGCCCCTCGTGGACGGATATGGGCTATGGTTCTTGGAACAGAACCGTTTATAATCTGGCCCCGATCGTGTCTTAACGTCCGCGCGGACCCGCGCAACTTTCAGCATCGATACACCGGCCATTCTTAATCAACGGGCAAAAAATAACACGCTGGAATCTTGAAAAAATGTCTCAACGATCCGTATGCCGGATAACATGGAAAATTTCCTTCGAGTCACTGACAAACGTTTCTCGTTCGTTCGTCGAACGATCTACAAGTTAATAACGTGGTTGGAGACGTAGCAACGTCGTACGAGAGGCAGTAGAAAAATTCTTTGGAACTTTAATGGGTTTAATTTCACTGGAATTTACATCGAACTCCGAGTTTCAACAAAGGAGAAATAATCCCCACATCGATTCAATAACTCGAGTATCTCACAGAGACCGTGAATCATCTCGCCATCATAACTCCGAGATTACACCCTAAGAAGCGTTAACTTGGCGCGAATCTCCAAGTAAAAAGGTTCTCGCGGCGATCGTGGAAATAATGATCGAAGGAAGATGGTCAGAAGTTGGCGTCGAAATTCGTCGAACTCGCCTCGTTCGGAAGGAAATTCAGAAGAGAATTTCAGCCATATAAAACGAACGACGCGCCGTCACGAATGTAACGCGAACGAAAATTGCAGCATGGTGGAGAAAACGAGCCACCATGATTCCTAGATACCTATTCGCATTGTCCGGTGAAATTTACTGTTTCCGGTGAATACGCAGACCCAGTGTGTACACCCTGGACGGCAGAGGATCACGATCAGCCGCGAGCACACACGTGCTTTCGAAGCACCGCAGCCTGTGTGTGCACGCAGAAGAAAGATATTGATATAAACAGGGGGCAGGGCCAGAGTGGAGCGTGCTTTGTAATCAAGCCCCCATTACTATCGAAGGTGGTCAATCTTCTCCGTGGACGTTGGCCGGAACGACGTTGTTCCAAGCGATACGACTTTTAGCGCGGTTTTCTTTTCTCTTTTTAATCCTGCATCCGAGATGGGTACGGAGGAAAGGAGTTTGCTGACACCGGTCTTGTCTGCCCAGCCACCTGCCCGTTTCACTTGTACAAAGTGTTAAATTATGCCAATTAAGCTGACTACGGGCTGATAGATTTTCAAAATTTGTCGCCGTTACCAACGCTATATGCTTTACATTATCGAGTCTTGTCTAGCAAAAAAAAAAATATGATTCGTAGTATTGCGATAATGGAATGGAATAAGTCAATTTTTCGTATCAATATCTGAATAATTCGTGGTCAAAGTGATAGAAATACGATATAGATTTCTCGCCAAACTTTCACGAAACAATATTTACTATAGAAATTGATAGAAACAGAAAAACAGAAGCTTCGAAAGATTCTTTTAGTGATTAGTCTCAAGGATGAATTAGTTTCAACATTTTGTTGCTTACTTTTGTGAAGTTGATAAGGTCTTGATAAGGCTTTGACTGAGAAACAGCCCACAACGATTGACTAATCCAGATTGTTTCCTGAAGAAGTGAATCACACGTTACTTCGCTGTACGAACTCTTTGAAACTCTCAACAGAACTAAAACGGAATTTTTAAAAAATCTACACCGAATTTCAATTATATAAATATCTTTCAAACTTCAAGACCTCTTGCAATTGTTTCTTTTCTCATTCTCGTCATAATCAGCAGATGTCTATAAAAAGTTGTTCTAAAATTTTTCTACTAGCAAGCCTCGTTTCATTTCATGAGCACCCATCCCGTCGAACGTTCGTTGTTTGGTAAAGGAATCTCCGAGAAAGAGATTCGAGGTGGCTTTGATGGTGGTTGTTCCTCAAAATACAATCCAATCCGCGGCGAATTTCCCGTAGCTAAACCGTTTCCAATCGACCAACCGGTATTTCCAGCTGAAACCACCCTTCTCGTCTTGATCTCGAGACTTTTTTCGAGGGTGATCGCGTAGACGGTACTACTGGCGCAGAAACGAGGGTTTCGAGGCGGAAAAGACGGAGTCAGCACACCATTCGCAGAGAACATGGCCGGTGAAATAAAATGTATCGTCTATTTTATTCGGTAACCTCGTATTGGTCGAGTGGACATTCCACGAACCCCTGGAAGTCGCAATTTCTGGCCGCCTTCTTTTGTACCCGAGCATTCAATATTCTCTATGTCGTAATGGAGTTTCTTTGTTAATTCGAATTGCTTTGTTGTTCTTATAGCCGACATCTTTAGGAAGATTGAATTTCTCGAAACAAAGAAGGCGTGATGCCGGGAATGATGCTTGGGAAGTTAGATTATTTTAGAAATTATTCGATATCGAAAGATGAAATAATGGGATGATAGAGATAGGTAGTTTGTGTATAGGAATTTAACGCTAGAATAGTATTATAAAAAGTATTCAAAGAGAATATTCCATGTTTACAAAAATATGTGTATAAAGTTACCGAATATTTAGCAAACAATGAATGATCGAACAATTTACTATAACAACAAATTAAAAAGAATACCATTTCACAACAACACAACAATAAATCTATATGTCCGACAAAATCTTTACTTAAGTCCTACCAAAAAGCACTAACACACAGACATTGTCGAATAAAAATCCCATCAAATTAAATCACCTTTCCAATCTTCCAATCAATTTCATATGTATATTCAGCTCCCGAACATCATTCTCCAGGACAGGATCGATCAATCATCTGTGGAAACCAGGACGAAAGTCAAAACCATCGCGACAATATCCCGTTGGTACACCACATAAGATGTCCACCGTTCCACTTCCATGCGGCAATCAAAGAAGAGTCGGCGTCCAATCAGAGGCAGCTGGTCAAGAAGGGATTCTAGGAGCGGGCAGAGCGGGTTTGAAATCTTGGCAGGAGCCAGGGACAAAACATTCGCCGCGATGCCGCGGCCAGAACGTATAATAAGAGTGTGATTAGCATTATTTACGGCCGGTTAACTATTAACCCATAAATCAACCGGAGGACTACATTATCCGACTGGTGTAACCGTGTGTTGGTGCGTGTCTGGTCGTCTCTCTCGGCTCCTCTCTTTCGAACAAGAAAAATAAGAAAAAGAAGAAGAAGAAGAAGAAAACGGTACCGTACCGAGGTGTGCAGACCTCGTAGATCGTACGAACGATAAGCGACGAGGATTCGTGAGCCGACGAGAAAGGAAAAAGAGGGGTGAAGACGGGGGTGGCAAAGAGGAAAGCTTCGATGGAAGAAGAAGGGAGGACGGCAGAGGCGGCCAGCCATCTTCTTGGTGATTTAGGAGGACGCAGTGTGCCTTCTTTCCTTTATCAGCCGCTCCTTTCCTTCTTGTCTTCGCTGGATCTCTCGCGCAAGTTTCTAGCGGATTACGGTGAATCAGCTCGACACCCTTTTGTAGACGTGCTCCGATCGAGCCGCACTTTCGGTGAGTGTATCTTATACCCTATCATGAGGTTTGGATCGATTTGTTGAACTCCGAACATGTTGTGTGCTAGAGTTGCGTGAGATGTTTTGGTTATTCCTATGTTCGAGGATAGTTTAAGAGAGCTACTTCGGGTATAGAAGGTTTGGAAATGACAAAGATGCGATATATGTAGAAGGCGAGAGCTGGAACAGGATCTTTCAGGAAGCAGATTATTTCAGATCACGAAGGAAATTATTTTGACAATATGTGTATTTTTGTAGAACTTTTTACATTATTGAGAAGGTGTGAGGTATCGTCGTTTGAATGTTGTCCCTCTTTTTTGCGAGACAAAGCCGAGTTCTTTATAGCGTTGAAATTTCTATCCGCGACAAAATGTGTTGCACAAAAAGCATTAAGTTCTCGTTTCATTTTTATTTGCGGAAATGAAGGGACATAAAATTACTATTTGGCCGGCCCATTCTCTTAAAATTTTCAGAAATTGACTGCCATCTACCGCGCGGTTTTGTACGTAAATTGGAAAATAGGTCGATGATACGTCCTGCCGGTTGTTTGGAAAACCGCGCTGGCTCGTATTATTCAATGAAGAATAAAATAATTTGTTCGGCGATGCTTTTACTAGCTGCACGCTGATTGTTAGTTATGGTATCATATATCCGCGTTAAACTTAATCATTTGTATCGGCACGGTGGGCAATTTAATCGGAACATACTGACAGGAAGATCCGTGCGCTATATGTTTTAATATTCGATGATAAACACACGTAAATGACTAATTAATTTAATTACAGCGGCGGCCGTTACAACGGGAAAACTCACTGTTTAATTAGCGACCGTGTCACGATGTAATTTCGCTGTTAATATAACCTCGCTTTGACGATTATCATCGCCACGATTTTTATTCGGTGGAAAAAGCGTGATCTGTAGAATTCGCGTGAGATACCGTTCGCAAACAGTTTTAGATACACACACACACACACGATGTAATGAGATATTACCTACACACAGTAGTAATATAAATATGCAAAATAAGGAGCTTTCATGAATTTTGTTAGGTTAAACCATCTAGGCATAAAATAGTCTATTTAAGTATATCATTCAGATCCAATAAATCACATGAGATCTCGAACGATCCTCCCTCGCTGAATTTCAAAGTACTGTATAGTACTTAGTTACATAATCGCGGGACCAGGTAGCTATTCGAAATAAGAAATCGCGTGTGCGCATCGCGTTTTCATCGCAGTGGCCGGGAGATATCCGCAGCTCATAGAGGGCCGAAGGGGAGGCTGCTCGTGTAGTCACCGTGGATCCCTCTAAATAAATTCCCATAAAGCAGCGCCGGTGGCTTGGTCACGTTGGCCTGCTCTTGCCACTTGCCGCGTACACGGTCTGCTTCCGTATTCGAGACACGAGATCCTGCCAGTGGTACGTCATTCGCCCTGTCGCTAATCAGAACTAACCGCCGACGCGTGACTCGAATCCGCTATCAACGAAACGAACGAAGGAGGAGAAGCTGGAAAAACGCGAGAAGACCTGCCAGACGGAGGAAAAAAAACGTAGAAGAGAGGAAGAGGACGAGAAGGTGAAAGGAAGAAGGGGAAAAAGAAAGAGAAGAAGAAAGAGAGGAAGAAGCGTAGACACGTCGTTTTGCAGCAGCCATCTTTGCATCTCCCTTTCACCAGCAACCCCATTTTTGCGCTCCTGTTATGGCCGTTCCCTCGCGAACTGCCAGCTAAGTCTCCACCTTGAATATTTCCCTCCCTCTTGCACACCTTCCTTCGCGTTTCTCTTCGCTGCTCGCAATCGTGCCTGCAATTAGACTTGCAAAGCAACCGCGAATCTCGCGGAGATCCTCCGCTTCCGGAGCGAAGAGAGAAATTTTTGTTAGCTTCTCTGCGAGAATGTTCCGTGGATTGTGGCTTCGAGAAGTTTGCTGCAGAGTTCGGAGGTATGGGTCCCAAGTTTCGGGAATTTCTTTCCCCTGGAAGTTTGAAAGAGGGAAAAGGGGGTATTAAATATCGTGGAAGCGATATTCGAATTTCTGACACGATTGATTTCAACTTTTCTTTTTATTTCTGCGTCCTGAAATAATGATATTAATAACAATGGAATCGTTGAAATATATTCTCAGCACGTTCAAAGTTTTCGTTGCAGGTCTAAGATTCTGAAAAGTATAGCGAGAGGGGTAAAAGAGTTTCATTCCAAATGATCGAGAATTTGTAAAATTTGCTCGGCGAAATTGATACCTCGATCGGTAGCTTAATGTTTTCCGAATCGTTGTTCGTTTACGAAATATTACGTAAACGGAGATAGCGCGTAATGGTGACTCTCGCGATCAATGGATCAACCCAGCTCACGAATTGAAATTTCTCAATGCAAGTACGGTCGCGACCCCGTGGCCAGTTAACTGACGTTTGACATCTTTATCGCGTCTTGATTGTGGAAAAAAGCGGGACGATCCATGCGCACGATCGGCTAAAAGAAAGAATCGACAGATTAGATGAGGCGTCGGGGTTAAGAATGGGGTATGAGGCGCGTTCATTAAATCGCGGCTCGTCATCGTCACGTTCCCTTGTCCTCGTTCAATTTCCGCTGCAACTCGTGACGTTTTCGTCTCGACGATTTCTTTATTTCTCGCCCCTTTATTTTAAAAATTTGGAAGCTGCGTGCTCAATGACAAAATTTCTATATTCTAAGCTGTATTCCAAACTCCCAAATAGGATCACGGTAAAAGCAATGAAATTTATAACAATTCACAGTATTTACTCTTCAATGGAAGTTTAATAAAAATGTTCTAAACACAATCTCGCAGAAAATATTTGCCAAGTTACGTAGTCTCACAAATTAATCAATGTTTCTCGGTTACGTGACATTCAAGAGACGATATTTCGCGATATTTAGTTAATCATATTTTTATTCCATTTGTGCAGAAACCATTTTTGCTTATATTTTCCATCGTCGCATTTATGTCAATTCAGAGAATATCGTTGCATCGAAATCGTTGCGGGCTATCTCAAGTTAACGTAGTGCCTGTGTAGCACGATAAAGTCTCGAAGTAATTAGTCTGATGTTTACACAGTTTAACGTTTCCCTCGTATCTTCGGTTCTCCTCCTACGCGGCTCAATTAACTTACGGCGTACTTAATTAGTCGTCCTGGCTCTTGGCACGCGGCAACAAACCGGCGAGGCGCTCTCGAATCGTTGGCGCCCGGTAAATTCTTCTCCTCGGCTCTTATCTGAAAAATAATTATCTACCGGACCGCTGTAGAATTTTTATCGAGCCACCAAGTTGTAAATAGGCTAACCAGACTGGTGTAACCGGTAATTGAACCGTTGTTTGGGGTGCGCCGATTTTTTCTCGGTTGAAAAAGTTTGGATTGTTGGACTATTGGGAGAAATAAACAAGAAATTTAATAACTAAACTGAATAAAAGTATTATGCAGTTTCGGAATTTTTCATTACTCGATAAAGATAATAGAGGAGAACAGAGGATTTTATAGTGTTGGAAAAGTAAGGAGTCGTGTTCAAGGAAAGAATTTTAATAAGATTTATAAGTATCGGTAAATTTGTAAGTATTTGAAAGGTTAATATCCTGTAAATGGAATTCTGTTTATTTACCAGAGATGGAATTATGGTCGATTATACTTTTTCACTTTAATATTACCAATCATAACGTTAGGTATAACTACCTTGCTACTTAGATGGATATGATGATATTCGTATAGATGAAAATAAATAGATATAATAATCATATTTCTGGCTTAGTAAATATCAACATTAATCGTTCCAGAGTAGCTACTTTTAGCAGGTAATTGTGAAAGTATAAATCTGAAAAGCATCAGTTTTATGCATTTAAGAGTTCTGGCACTGATTTGAAAGCTAAGGATTAAAATAATTCTCGTGAATAAATTACTCGCTCGAATCAACAGGAAGTTTAAAAGAAATGGGTTCTAAGTCACTTAATATAATAAAGGCCGGGGGAATCGAATAACAGGACAAATCAGATTATCCACAATGTCTGTTTAAATTCTCGCCATTTGTAGCACTTATCATAATGCAAATGTTAAACACAGAGAGGATTGCGGCAGATTGAATGAATTATAAATTGAAACGAGCGGAATGCGTTGATGCGAGGAGAATCGAGTGCGTGTTGAGATTCTAATTTATCAATTAGTAGATAATTATTAGGAACGTGTGCACGCGTCCATTTGAATTGAATGTATTTCTCCCCATCGTGGCGTCACCGCGTAAAGAAAATCTAAACACGTTGCTTGCGTATGTGAACCGTATCATTATATCATTACGTGGCTACTCGTGTACGCGTATGATAGAGGTTTTCAAGCGTACAATATCGCACAAAAAACACTCTCGGTAGTTAGTGTTCTCAGGTGGCAATAAAAAATTCCAGAGAATAAGTAACACACGCGGAAAATAATTTATTAGCATATTTATTCACTTTTTCTTTTTCCAGTGATGTTCTTCGCTAATGAAATCCAAACACATTCGTCGTTCGTATGTACGTCATTACTTAAAAACGAGTAATAGCCGATGTCTTTAAGAAGAGATAGCTAGACGTGTACATACGTGAGAGGTCTCACTCGTGTTACTTTAAGCCAACGAGATGGAAATCGCAATTAAAAAATGACAAATGGTTGGGAAAGGTGAAAGTCTGTTTGAAATTCCGAGGAAAGTTCTAATTTATCAATCGAGCCTGTTTATTTCCGAGGAAGCAATATGTCAGGTTGTTATTCAAAATAAATAAGCAATTATCGTAAATAAATGCGAATCTTGTAATTAAAACTTTCATGCGCGTTTTGAGCTAAGCGAGTATAATAATTTCGAGATTCATAAATCAATCTTAGAACAAAGAAAATCGCAGCTCTACGATCAATGGCGAATAAAACTATATCTCGTTAAGACTTGCTTTTTTATAATAATGCTATGATAAATAATTCGCACATTCGAAGTAGAATATCTTTATAATAATCTTATCAGTTTTGAACATGAAATCTTTTCGTAATAAAATAACCGTGTGACAACCAAATAGCCATAAATATAATTACCGAGAATGCGTGAATCTATATTCACCCTCAATCTTAATTTTTTTAATTTGTTCGCATTATCAGTAATTCACAGGGGCAGTAGAAGCGATTATAAATAAATAAAGGAACAAATAATGGAAAAAGAAGAGAAAGAATTTACCCACAATTAAAATGAGTTTCGAATTTCCGATAAAGAGTCTTCGAGCTACATCATCCACGATTATCTACCCTCTCGGAAGAGTAACTAAATGAAAGTTTGCAAACTGAACGAAAGGAGCGGAGGACACGCGATGGAATTAATCATGACCGCGTCACGACGATCATGTCGGGATAATTTGTAAAATCGCGGAAGAGGGTTCTCAAATTTGCAACGATCTCGTGGCGAGTCGGATGAGCCAAGCACGCCCCGGGGAAGAACTTATTCATAAGATTATTTCCCATTTTCGTCATGGCGCCGCGCTGTATCGTTATTTAAGTTTTATATTAAAGCACCGGCCCCCGCCACTCGTTTGCCGCGCTTTTTGATGGACGAGCGGCACGTGTCCTGCTTTCCTTCAACGGATTCGCCTAAACGTGAGATATCGTGCCCGATCAATTTTTCATAAGACTCGGTTCGCTCTCGCGAAAACCGCACCACCGCCCACGGAATTTTCACGCAACGTCAGGGAAATTCGCCCCGTCGCCGCGCCCGTTTTTCTTTATTACGAACGCGAACAAAGACGCACGCGGCAAGACGCTACTTTTTTTTATCGGCCAGACGATCGCCTCATATGTCCTCCGACGCGATTACCGGACGCGTGACGATTCTCCTTGCATTATTCGGAGTAAGATCGGAAATCTCGGGCACGAAATATCTTGCAGTTTTTCGGAAACTTCGTGCAATTTAGAATTTTACATAGAGTAAATACATTTTTCTTAGAGTTTGCGAGGATTTTCTGCTTTTTAACTTGATGTTTGTGGTATTTAAGATGGTCAATAGCTTTAAGATTTTCCAAGCATACGCCATGAAGCAAAACATGTCTCTTTAAGCGATAATTTACAATTAGACGATTCTGATATTATTTCTATCATGCTTTCCTTTGTGAAAACAGAAATCTTCTTCCCTTGGAACGACAAGTTTTGTGCATCTAAACCAAAAATCTCTGTTCTATCGCCAGAAATAACGAATCGACATGTTTTTCAGGTACTTGCAGCTTTAAATTCCCCGGAATCGGAGAATTTCCAATTGGAAGATCCAGCAAGCTCAGAGAAGCTGATTCCGTGAAAACGGAAAGAATCCGGGGGCTCCGCTTTAATCAAGGTCGAATGTTCATTCTCCACGTCCACGGTCGGGCTATCAAATACAATCACCGAACGTGCGGCGTCTTTTTCCTTTTCCCGTAGCGACCGGATGCACCGTCTAACACACACCCTCTTCACCTACCGAAGCCAGAGTCGATTCGTTCTCGCTCTCACGAATTGAATCCAGCCCGGTGGTGGTGAAGCAGTTTCTGGAGGGAAGATGAAGGAGCGAGAGAAGGTTGCCCTGGCAACGACAGAGGGTTTCTCGACGTTGGTTGCCTGGGCAACCTCTAACCGGCGATCCCTAAATATGCGCCAGCAGGCCAGAAGTGGCGTGAAAGAGGGAGGGAAAAGAGGGTGAGAAGAAGAGGTCGAGCCTGTAAGAAGAGGAAAGGGAGAATCGGGGTGAGAGAGGAGAGATCCTCGCCACTGGTTGGCAGAAGGAGCATACCGGTGGGTTGGTAACTGTTACCGCGGAAGGTGAGGAGACCCAGTTAATTACTAAAGCGTTTTAATCGTCGGCAAAGTTCCGACGGCACTCAGGAGTCTGGACCAAAAGGGCTTCGGAGAATGTGGCGGCTGTGTAAATTAGGAACTCGCCAGTTTCCCTCTAGACTGTGTACACGAGTTTGTCTACCACGTTCAAGGAGCAAACCGGTAAGTTTTCACGGGGTGAGACGCGCGGTTCGTGGAGCAGTCGATGGATTAGTAGAAACGCTTAATTTTGTCAGATACGATTCTCATTGAGCTTCGAGGAGAGGCGAGAAATTTTGGAACAGGATTTGAAGTACGGACATGAAGGAATTGGAAAAGGAATATATAGCGTGGATGAAAATATTTCTACGCAGTGAACCAGTCTTCTTAAAACGAATCTTTATTCCAATCGTCTTATATTTTTACATTATTTTCTTACAAGAAACGAACGATGCGGTTGGCGGGTCAATTTCAATTCATCGATTTTCAGAACATTTGTTGACGTTAATAAGCATATTTATAATTCGATTAATCAATAGACAAAACCTCAAATTGCTAAAAATATACTCACCGTGGATTCCTCGATTCACGAAGCAACAATATTCGTCAACGTATTACTTATAGACCCAGCCAAGTCTACGTAAAAGTTAAACAATTTATCAAATTGCCTATTCAACTTTACTTACCGAGAAAAGCTATTGCATCATTTCCGTAATACAAAGTAACAAAATACGAAGCAACAGACGATGTCATGGATCTTCAGTCAGCACAGGATCGTTGAAAAGCATCGAATTCCGGCGTCGATCGGCGCAATACGTTCACCTATTCATCGAAATAGACGAGGACACGCCGGTAACCAAGCTAGCCCGACGTCCCGCGTTAAATAACTTTGCTTAACAAGGTGCTGCCGCCACTGTAAAAAGATTACGTAAGCGGTAATGGCCGCCGGCTCCTCCTAAATTCGAGTACGAAGAGTTCCAGCCACGGAGTGCACCGAGTCGAGAAGCAAGGCGCGAGAAAGAGAGGATGATAGAGGCTGAGGGGGAACAGGAATGGCGAACGAGAAGGAGGAGGAGGTGTAGGAGGAGGGAGAGGCGACACGACGCCCGGTGGCGGGGGTTAATTTTAATTTCCTAATTTTTCCCACCCCGAGGCACAGGTAATTTCCTCCCCAGAAGAGAATAGATGTAATTACTTAACGCCTCCGAGCTCAGAGCTCCTCTTATTAAAAGAGGATCGTGCCCTCGAGGGCTGGAGGGGTGGAAGATACTAGTCTGGTGGGGGTGGGAGTAGAGTGGTGGAAGCACAACAATCGTCGGAGAACGATCGCGAAGAAAGGGAAACGTTGTCGGGCTCGTTCCCTCGAAGATGAACAACGGCGGAGATCAAGCTTCATCGTGCTTTCGATCGTCTCTGGCTTTCCCAGAATATTTCTGCGTCGATCTCTTCAAGTCGGTATTCGTGAAATCCTCCGGAGGACAGTCGCAAGTTGTTTAATAAAAAAAAAAAAAAAAAAAAAAAAAAAAAAAAGAAAAGGTGAAAGAAGAAAGGAGAAGAAAAAAAAAAAGGGGGACAGTCTTTTGTGGTGGAAAAAATTTGAACTTTGTAGAAGTGCGCATCTCGTTGACGGCATTAGAGGCTAAGGTCGACGCTGCTGCCTAGGCTCCACGACAGGGGTGGTTTGCCGAATGCTGTGGAAGGGAGGAGCCATCTTGCGGCTGCTTTCAGGGCAGCCACCAATTGATTCATCCCCACTACGGCACCACCATTACTGCAAGGAAGGGGCGTCGATTCAATTCCAGGGCAAAAAAACCGTCTACGAGGCGGAGTTCGCTTCGTAATCCATCCGTCCTCATTGGCCAGGAATAGAGTGGCACCCGTAAACCCACCATCTGTCCGACCAATCCAAAGCCTCTGGGTGGCGACCCAAACCAGTTTTGACTCTGTGGACAGAGGGGAGCCGTTGGCTTCACTCTCCAGGCAGATAGTGTTGTGCCGTTGGCTCGTGCCGTAGTGGTCCTAACACTAACAGGTCCTTGCCAGCAAGGAATCCCTGGAATCCGTTCCGTTGCGCGCTCGAATTCACCCCACGGACTGCCAAATACACAAATACGACCCGTGCTCTTCTCTAATCTCGTCAGCTGATCGGTGTTTTCGTTGCTGCTGATTGCGTAACCTGATGACCAGGTACGACGACATCGTCATCTCTAAACAGTTTTTAACAAGTGTGATCGTCGACCAGTGCACCGTGGACTTGTGTTTTCAACGATGGCCCAGTTTCCCTAGTGACTTTTGCGGTTTGGCGGGTTCATTCGCAAAATTGAAGGAAACATGAACATTCAGGGTGAAAATTAGATCCCGGACGGAAAGTTTAATCTCGGAAAGGCCGACAATGAGAAATCGTGGCGTGAAACTGGAGTGTTAGTTACCGAGACTGTACTCGTGAAAGGACTAAATGGACTCTCGAAATACGTGTTTCATGAAATTCTGCTTGACTAACTTGGTGGGATTATATTTTTTGGGATTTGAGAGAAAATCGCCGAGGACTTCGAATATTAGATAAAAGACTGAAACATAGAAGCTGAAAATACTGGCAGAAAGAATCTACATGGAATCCTCGGTGCAAGGATTCTCTTAAAAGGCAAAAAGGTCGATTGCCATTGACGGAAACCTCGAATCACGCCTTCCGACGGCTGTCGACTTACCACGAGCACGTTCACTCGCAAACGCATTCGCCATCCTTCCACCTTCAAGATTACCGATCTTCGACAAACATGATCAATCTCGCTGCATATATCTAAAAGGAACCTCTAGATTCCATCAATCTTAAACTTAAACCTTCCATGTAAGATGTAAACAAACGATTCCTTGGTACATCATCGAAAACTTACCTCGTTAACCTCGCACGTGCGTCGTACTCTGAAATTGAGGTGTCCAGACCTGCAATAACTGTTCTCGTCGAATGTCAGTTCCCATGAAGTTGAGGAAACCACGATCGTTGAAAGTATAGCATATCGAGGATAGAGTAGAGGGATATAGATGCAAAATAAGTGAAATCTCTCCGGTGGAGAGACAGCCAGTCGTCAAGTTGGTCCCAAACATGGTCCTGGAACCAGGAGGTGGTCTGTCTTTTCCACTGCCTCCTGGTAGCGGCTCTACTGGTTCCGGCGGTTCCCTCCTGACTCCGGCCAGACTGTTCCAGAGGGCGACACCCGTGTTTCCGTTTCATCTGACAGGATGGCCACCACATCATCCGGTCCTTGGACAGGTTCAAAGCCAGGTACAGCAGACGATGCAAGCTCAGCATCAAGCAGCCGCGGCCGCTGTCAGGTTCCTCAGTCACCATCATCCTCATCATCCGCATCCGGCACTAGGGAACCACCCCCTGGTGCCGGCGATAACTAGCCACCATCCGACCGCCCATCATCTTCATCACGGCGCCGATCACGCCGACGAGGATGACGAGAAGAAAGGTAAGTGGCTTTTTTTCGCGTTACACTTCAAGCTAAGCACCTTGAAATAATGAGCGCAGCTGCGAACTATCGCCGCGAGGATGGCCACGCTTGTTTGGGTTTCGGTTGTTAACATCTTCTTCCTGAATTAACCTTAGGACTGTCAAACATGTCAGGATGAATCAGCTTTACGCTTTTTATTTTTGATATTGCCGACAATACGCAGGTGTTTTTGGCAAAATTGCTGTCTTCCTTGCGATATTAACGCTAGAATTATCGAATATGTTAGAATGAAAGGGTTCAGATCTTTTATCTTTGAGATAAACTGAAAATATAATACGATAATGAAAGCGATCAGTGTATTAACAATTTTACTAGGAAATAACATACCGAGGTTCATTAAAAGTAAAAAATGTCTTATACAAGTCCCTAGCGAAAGTCTGCCTTGTTTATTTTCGTGTCAGTATAATCATAATCGCATAGTATATTAAAATACGCAGTACAAGTTCATAGCTTCAGTTTTAATGCAGTTCAGAAAAGTTAATATCCTTTTGCAGTATAATTATTGTTACGATTAAAATCGACCGTATTTCTATAGTGATCTTCTCAAACACTTTGGTTCTATTGATGGAATGATTGTTGGGCAACTTTGCATTAATATTCCTAGTTTTATTACGAGTCTTTCTTGCTTGTGTTATTTTTAGATTCGTTACTGCATACACTGTTTTGATATGTTCTATTTTAAGCTGCTATGTTTATAGGGGAAAATGCAGAATAACTTTACGAGAGATATCTGATCCACTTTTGCACTAAATTGAAACACAATTTCAAATTCATTGCCACGTTTCCTTGCTACGATAGTTTGCATACTTATAGCACGGTAAGCTGCAATTTTGAGGCAAGTAAGATAGTAAACTAGCAGGTTACTTGCTACTTTGTTGCTTGATTTACAGTGCGAATTAAACCCCGTGTTATTCTCGTGCTTCTAATCTTACTCTATATTAATAAGATTAGAAACTAGCCTCTTTACGTGTCTAATAAAATCACGAACAGGTTCACATCGAAAAATTCAGTTAACAGTATAATTGCGAACGAATCCTTTTTATAAACACCTTACATTTCATATATTCTCCAGATTCTTCGACTGAAACTTTTGTCTTAGTAATACAATAGTAATATCAACGAAGATCGGTTTTCTTTTCTTTCTTTTCTCAGATATTTAAGTGTATACGTACCAACAAGAAGAATAAAAAGGTTTGCTTGAAATTTTAATACAGACTCGCGTATTTCTACGTAATAAACGCAAAGTAATTTCATCCATTACAGCACGCTGTCCTACGGTTGTTTATATTATTCTTCTCATGAAGTATAACTCAGTTGAACATTTTGCACGGTGACATAAACGTTACTGCTACGCGTCTGGCCGCAACTCAGAGCACAGTCAAGTAATTATCATAAGCTGGGTTATTTATAATATGTAAATACACCGGAATATCTCCTATTAATATTTAACATCAACTCAATATCTAAAACCAGTTTACTCCTAAAACCACACCGACAAGCTTACACGTTGCAATTTTCGTCATCTCAAAGTACGTTTAACAACCAAATACGCTCGATTACGATACAGCTGCTGGTCACCCCAAATACCAGAAGGCTCGTGTTCGAATCTAATATCGGCGATGCATGTGCCGTTTGGTACCGTTTCTTCTAGATCAACCGAGCCTTTGACTCGAACGTATTTTCGAGATACGTTCGGAAAATGGTCTATAGGGAGTGTCGTAACACGGTCAATCATAAGATCGTTCCTGACGAGCCCCTGGGATCGCTTACAGGGTTAGCCCCAATCCGCAACGCCCTTTTTCCACCCTTCCTCCGAGCTGACGGCCTGAAATCACGTTTCGTGTACGAGATCGAGGGTGGAAATCTGTTTTTTACGTGATCCCATTCATGTCCCTAACGCTTGTTTATGCCTCGAAGGGAGCGCCACTTAACTCCATCCCTGTCCGACTTTGGGCGCAACTTTTTCTGTCCGTTTCGTGAAAATTCGCGTAAAACCACGACGATCTTGAAACCATGTCCTCGCTCGTACGATTTCTGCCTTATTTATCGGTGGCAGATGAGTCGTCGTTTTAGAAAACGGTGCTCGAATCATCATAGATTTACGAGCGCCATATAGCTTCAGAGGCAAACTGTTTCCTTTTTTCAGAGGTAATTTTGTTGTTAGCGTCCAAGCGATATTCTGAGTCCTGCACGTGCAAATGCTTGGTAATTCTTTTCTTTACCGCGATGCAGAATCTTTTTTGCTCGTAAATTTCCGTGGTTTTTGCGTCATAGACTTAATATTATCAATTTGTGTCTGCAAAAGTTTTCCTTATCGTCGTATTTCATTGCCTAAATACACATATAGTGTCATGCTGTGAACATGAACAATCTATTAATCAGTGAAATAGTATCTTATAGTTCTTGTCCTGTTATATTACTTGCCATCTATATACTTTCTGTACTCCTCGCAAAATCGCAAAGTTAAATTAAGTAGCTTGCAATTATCTTCTGAAAGGGTAACGACTTTGGTTATTTCAGATTCAAGTTTTGAAGAAGGTCGCCTCATTAAATGATGCAATAGTAAACAGGTGTGAAACAAATTTTCTCCAATTATTAGCTTAATTATGTAATATTTATATTATTACAATACATTATAAAATTATGTGATAAAAATGTGATAACGAGCGAAATAAAATACATTTTTCGCTACGATGTACTGACACAACTTACTGCGGTCATGAAAACAATCGTCCCAAAATAATTCAGCGCGAAAATTAGAAAAAAAAGGACGATAGGGGGCCGCTTAAGTGATACTTGTAAGTCTTTCGAGCGTTTTCATAGCACGCGGCGCGGTTAAAATACTTCTCTTTCTAATTTCGCTAATGGGCCAACCAGCGTAGGCAAGCGCACGTAACGCGAACTGCATGTGCGCAACCTAACTAATGAGTTCCGCGAGTGTTGAACGTAACGCTGTTTAAGATAAACGTGTCACGCCTGACAGCCGTGAGAGATCTGCTCCGCGAAGTTGTCTTATTTCCTCTCCTCTTTCTTCCCTCGTATCTTTGAACGTCTCGCCGAGCCTCGTTTTCACTGAATTTATTGGCCATCGCAATCAATTTCGAATGATCTCTAGGAACCAGCATCTTGTAAATAGCCATCGATGCGCCTGAAAACGGTCGGAAAGCGTATTAAAAAAAAAAAATTGGAACATTAAAGGGAGAATATCGGAGGGAGTATTAAAAAAATCAGAGAATATGTGGTACTCGTAAAAGATTGGCAAACAGTGTCGTAATTTCAGTCAATGTAGTATAAATTACATTTTTACGGTACTTCCTTCCGTAGACGTCGAATGTAAGGTATCTTTTTAGACATTTAATTTGTGTGTAATTGATAAAATGATATAATAGACTAGAAAGTAACTGACAAGAAACTGGTAAATTATCGGGAATGCCGGATCCCATCGACATTTAATTAGACGAGGGAGTAATCGAAGTTCAGCCGTCGATAATCGTCGGTGGTTTTATTGTTGCGCCGCCGTTTTATCGTCCTTGCCTTAGTCGATTTCTTGTTGGGAAATTACGTGAAATTTTGTATTCGATCTCCTACGAGCAATTAATTCCGAGGGACTGTTCACGACGAGTAATTATTGTGAACTGATTATAGTCCACGCTCGGGAGTTATTGAGTTATTTTAGTAATAAGGATAGCTTGAGGAAATTGATCGGTTTTCGTGGAATTGTAATTGGAAGTCTGCTTTCTGATGGGCCACTGTTTGATACACGTAAATTTATTTTTATATATATTATTTTCCTGCCGAGCTTCGGAATAGTTTCGTGTATTCCCGGCCTTCTCTTAAATTTACCTTCCAGTCTATAATTATAAGAGTTGTTTATCCCTTTAGAAGCAACATCGATCAGGTAAAACTATGTTCTTTGATCATGATTCTACGAGCTTTATCACGTCGTTGACATTAAGTTTTCGATTCTTCTATTTAAAGATCTATCCATTTTCGTAATCGGAAATTTATAGCTTCTGCAGATAGATTGGTGATATTTCTGCTTATTTACCACAATGTTGCATCGATTATGTAAACGATCTATGTCGCGTATCTACTTCTTTCTACATTTTTCCTTTCCACTTTTCTCTCGTCGTTGATTTTCACTTCAATTAAAAAATTCCTGTGGTCCCGAATGTATCGGGAATAAATGTATTCAAAATCATTAACTCTGTGTAATAATAGATCTGAATCGTATTTAGAAACCACGATTCTAAATCAACGTTCCCACACTCGACCCTCACGCCTAATCTATTTAAACCGTACTATCTAATCGTCGCTATTCAACAAGCCACGAAATAGAACGTGCGGAAAATTGCGCAAATTGTTTCTATTTACTTAATCTCGCGACAAGCCACGATGCATGGAGCGTATCCTGTTGTAACTTTAATTAAATCCGCGTCGCTAAACTCGTTCGCTGATTAATGATTTCATCTTTCAGTTTTGATGTTACACTTTGCCAATATTGCACTCCTCCAATCTTCGGCGAATGACAAGAAATAAAGCGAAGAAACAAGCTTCACCGTAAAGAGTTACTTCTTGCAACTAAACTTCGGTTAGAGATAACAATTGAACAGAAGTCGACGCGGTACGGCGTTTAATGAAGCGATCGCGAAAGCGTTTATCTGAATCGACCGATGGAATCCAATAATTTCCTCTTTATTAGCACCGCCCCGGAGCGGCGGCTAATTACAGCAAATACATTATAGGAAATTAACGTTCGGAGGACCGTCGATGCGTTGATCAGTGACAGTGGCTTAATTAATATTCCGCTCGGGGATAAAATCCAGATAAACCGGCGAGAAAGTGGCAAATCCAAAGAAAACGAGAGAAAAAATAATCCGTCGCTCCGTGGCTTCCTTTACATTTCTGCATGAAATGTTTCCACTGGCAAGACCTATAATAGCTTTGAGTGTCTGCAATCGGTGAATTGGTCCAGGTTACCGCGAAAGACCAAAGTTGCGACGTAGCGGACGCTAAAGTTAGTTGTTCATTGCTCGAAACTTGAGTTTAATTCGCTCCGGTATGTCAGTTTTGGGTTTTGGACAAACACATTTAGGTTTGCCTGTTTAAACCTCGAAACTGTTCATGCTTGGGTGTTCTTAATTGGACCGTATTTAAATTTGTTCTCCTAGATTGTCGTGGTGGAAGAATCTGTGTCTAGAAATTCTTGATCTTCACAGAATATGTACTTTAGTTATTCTGGTATAAAATCTAACACAATCATAAACAAACAAGAGGACTTTTAGAGATCATATTTGGTATTGTAATATCTTTTTATCTATAATATTGTCACATCTTGTAACCTATTAATGGTTAAATGAGTCATACAGAAGCTACACCAGTCAACTCTGTTCTTTTAAATTGTGGTGAAAAAATCAGTGTTTAGAAATTCGTGATCTTTACAGAATATACGTTTTAATCATTCTAGTATAAAATCTAACATGGCAATAAACAAACAAGAGAACTTTTAGAGATCATACGTGATATGAAATGTCAGTGAATCCATCTTGTAGTATACTAAGGGTTAAATGAGCTACACAAGATCTAAACCAGCCAACCGTGTTAAGTATAGTTACATAATTTCTCAAAAATGAAACTCTAAAGATCAGATCGTATAATTCACTACTGAAATTAAAATCTTTTTAAAAGAGCGAAACTGATCAATTTGACTCAAATTCGGGACACAGGAGTAGACCTTAGATTACTTCTAAAAGCCCAGTATCACCTTCTACGTAAATCTCCGATCGAACAATCATGATAAATCTCATTGTTCGTATTATTCGAAGAAAATCAAAGTTGAGAATCCTATCTGTCAAAGTTGTTCTGCTTCGAATCTCGATCGAACGTCTCAAACGTTGCGATTAATTACACTCACGGTGACGTGTAAGCCTCTAGCTTTTAACGAACGTCTTCGCCTGTGGTCGTGGAGCAGCGACAATTTTCCTGGCCACGTATCCCAGACACCGAAGAAAACTCTAGTTTACATAATTGTCCCGCGATAGGATGCTCGCACAGTCGCGTGCGTACGCTTTACACGATCGTTCAAGTTCTTCAGACGATCGTTAGAGCACCGGCGAGAAATCGTTGGCCTTTTGCCGTCGCGTCGGTACACGCCTATCCGGTGTTTGCTCCCCGAAGCTCGGCTTCTAAATCGCGGCGATCCGTCTTGATCGCTCGATCCGCGGGTACGTTCGTGGAAATTGCACGATCTACTCGGTACAGATTACGTGGAAACGCGTGAATAATGACCGGTTCGCGACATCCGAGCGATGCCCGGCCGGCTCGGATGAAGTCCTCCGCGACGATGAAAGCGGGAACGCGTTCGTTCCGATCTATATCGCGTTAATTTCTGTCCGTGGAATTGCACGTGTGATCGATGATTGATGACGTCGTGTTTCTCCTTCGCTTCGTTTTTAGTATTCATCGGTCTTTTATATTCGACGGACTGTGGATTTTAATTTTTGCAGACGTGAACTTTTCTTTAAATCATTTAATTTGGTATAGTATTCTTGATTGTGACTAAGGGTAGTTTTGGAAAACCACGACAACGTATTTTTAAAGAATTTAAAATTATTTACGAAAATTATATATTCTTTAGTTGGGCGTAGCTTTTAAAAATTGCGATTGGGTGTTTTAACCGTTTAAGTATCGTAGGTAAAGAACAAAAGGAGAGTTTCGTGCAGCACGGATATCATTAATTTATATTGAGTCAAAAATTTCTAATTTCAACATAGAAATTAAAATTTATTTATATAGCGATATATCAGGTGTTGCTACTATATCTTCTCGATGTAATTAAAAAAGGAATTCATACACGCGCAAAGATCTGTTATTGCGTTACAGTATTAGCTTGTAAAACGTTACGTGTCTACGATGATGGATCTTTTCATCCACAGATTGAGACGTAACGCAAAGACATGTTGATAATGTGATTTATTCGAGCTTCCGTAAGCGATCTCAACGGAGGATCGTTAATTCCAAGATTATTTTTTTATATCTACCGCGATCCCATCGATTCATCTTACCCACTGCTTTCATCCAACTCGACAAATCAGTGGTTTTTGTGTCAACCCGCTTAATGCTAGTTCGTTCGTTCGGTCTAATCGTAAAATAATGACAGGATGCCCCACGATAACGCGACCGCTTCTGAAAAGAAGCCGAAGTCATTTGGATGCCACGAAATAAGAAGCGTCATTCCTTCCACGTATTAGATTCCAAAACCAAACCCTAGCAAGTACCTAACTACTTCATTTAAAACAAAAAGCACAAAAACAGAAATGAAACTCAATCAACGCGTAAAATAAATTCTTTTTCCATATGTTTAACCGGTGTCTGATAAAGTGAAGTCTATCACACCCTAGCATATTTCATTTTTGCGCTACTATAGAAAATACCCGTCTTGAGACATTGTGCTCATCGGTAATTTTTACTTCTGTCGTAATTTGAAATATACTCCCGTAAAACTTGTTAACAAATCGATCGTTATCCTAGTTACGAGTCAAGAAAACATATACGCTCTTATCCCAATATCGTTACGAATTTCTCAGGTATTCGTCGGAAATTCTCCCAGGATTCGAGGCAAGAAAGTTGAAATGGAAAAGCGATAATAGCCTTAACCCAGGCTCGACGATAGCGAGAAGGTTCGATCCCCGTCGACTCGGTTGAGAAAAACGCCAGGGAAGAAGCTGGAAATCGGCGGCGGGTTCTCTCCCCCATCGGCTAGGGTGGGGTGAGAGGGTGTCGTGGGGTCATAGTCGTGTAGAAAAGGGACAAACAAAACGGGGACGGCTCCGGGTAATAACTTAATTTAAACTAAACTACAGTTTAATAATTCTCGGCCAGGTCGGCCGTGGAAGATGCAGCGGGCAACCAGCAATTTCAGAGCCGTCGTTAACTGCCGGTCGTTAGTCCCTTTTCAAAACTTCTTTCTTTCTTTCGCCCCCTCTTCCATCTCCAATGGGATCCCTTTCGCCCCTGACTGTCTATCCCTTTCCTCCTTCCTCTCTCTCTATCCCATCCTCTTTTCTCTCTTTCCTCTCGGTTCGTCTCGCTTTTCTTCTTCCACTCGTACGGATCACCATTCTCCGCTTCTCGCGTTCCTCTGGTATCGGCAATAACACCAGCCAACGGTGTTACTACTACTAATGCTAACGGCGTGGCTCGGTCACGAGCTAATTTTCGAGCGTGGCTTGCGTGCCACGCTGTGAATCTCGCCACGGGCCCCCAGAAACGCTCGCGCCGCGACCGACAAATTGAATCGTCCTCGGCCTTCGTCCGCTCTTGGATTCTTCGAGCTGGACGAGGTGAGTCTCTCGCACGTTACCAGCCCTGATACTCGCCAACGACGAGCTCGTTGCACGCGACCGAGTCTTCTTTAATGATTTTTCTTGCGGTCATTTCGTGGATCGTGTTGTATGGGATGGTTTAAAGAGGATCACGAAAAATGCATTATATATTAAGCGGCAGTTTGTATATAGTATAGTATATGGATACCTTTGAAGTTTGGCACTCGGGCAGATGTCTTTGGTCGGCGTAACACACTTGTAGCAAGTAATTTCATCGCTTCCATGAAATTGAAAGTCGCCGGAGTAAGTGTAAAAGGTAGTCGCCATACCCCTGTGTCATTAACACGTTCACTGATGCTGAACGAATTTTTATCACGGTATATGGTAACGAATAAGTTTTTTACGATCTATTTGTATATCGTAAAATTTTATGTATGCGAGAACTTTTGCAATTTTTTAATAAGATATGCATGCTAAGCGAACGACATGAATTGTAGGATATATTTTAAAATATTTAACTGTATTAAATATGTAATTGAGAACTGTCGGAGACAACATACGTTGTCTTATAACATTTGCCATAATCGTACGATAGTCCGTCTGAAGTGGAGGTCTGGTATCTTGTACTTAGAAACTCGGGACGGCAAATTTTTTTCAAGTAAATTTGTCTAGTTTCAATTGCTTTGGGAAATGTTGACTCGCGATTGAATTTCAATCGTCCTTCGACTTCTATGGTGCTCTAATTGGTCATGGATTGTAACTTCCGTACAATGTTAGCGTATTTATTGCTTCTTGTATGTAGCTTTCCTATAGTATTTTCTAAATTGGTATAAGGATTATTCTTAACGATTGCTGTGTCATGAAAAGTGTTTCAATTATTTTTCAGATTATTTTTTACTGAATCAGCATACTAATTAAAAGAATTGGTTGACGTCTTGAGTAATAGCTTGCGTTTTTCTCCTGTTCTTTAAAACTTGAAACAGATATAGATTTGTAATATTGCGAAACATGTTGTTTACTTCTCGTTATCGATTTCCTTTGAATTATGTATTAATATGTTTAATTTACATGTTTTATTCTTGTTATTCAGTTATCATGCAAGATAACTGCTTGCAATTTAATATCAGTGCTTTATTAAAAAGCGCATCAATAGTCGATTCTTTTATTACAGAATCTCGCGTTCGATGGCTGGAAAAGGATTTTGGGGTAGAGTACACGAATATTAAATTAACGGAGTGGGTATTACACGCAGGATCTAAAAGCTTTATATCTCTCTCGAAGATAAGATAAAAACTTATGGTTCCGGATGTTGTTCTGAAACTGGAATCACCAGATACATCGACTGTCGCTTTTAACTGTTCGATTAACGATATCAGCATGTTACGCAAGTGGTTATCAGCGATTCTTGTCGAATTAATAATTGTCAATAAAACGCTGACTCGAACCACTTTTGTTCTAATCATAAATTTCAAAGTCGTTAAGTTAACACAAACATAATTTAGATTATTGCTTACTACTTTCCTACTACTACTTACAATTTCAAGTAAAAATTAAAAGAACAATTCGCTGTTGCATGCTTTAAGTCAATTTATTGATCACGCAAGGAGTTAGAGTCATTTTCGATTCCAATAGTCCAAACTAAGCAGGCTAAAAGTCTCAAATTTTGTCATGAGTCTAATCATAAAATAGCGATCCCGATACAGACCTAAAATAGCGATTATCCGACAATTTAATCGACTGTTTTTCACTCGTTGTCGTATGTCTAGCGAGACAAAAGTAACGTCGATTAAATAGCCGGTATTATTAGAGAGAATAACAAAGAGAGCGAGGGAGAGAGAGAGAGAGAGAGGGAAGGCGAGGGATCGTCGAAGGAGCAGTGAGAAAGATACGGCCGACAAACTATAAATACGCCATGTATTTATATGCCTCGCTAATTGTCTCTGATGATAAGGATCTCCCTTTTATTACTTTCTGACTAGCTTCTCTGTAACTTTACCAAGACTCCACCTCAACCCCCGCGCCTCCCACGTCCCTTCCACGGATTAGTATCTTGCAGAACGTCGTTTCGACCATACCAAAAGGAACTCGTGCCCCAGATTCTTCCGTTAACCAAAGAAGAAACCGAAGAATCCTCGGTTTTCCGTGTACACGGGCAACTTAGCGACCGTTGATGGTAAAAAAGGAAATTGTCGGCTGCGCGTCGGACCGGTTTACGGAAGAAATCGCGAAAGACACGCGGTTCCCCGATCGTTGGCCACGTATATTCGACCGGCGTAGCGATCATTACAGCGATTTGTTTCGCGGCATTGGCCTCGTATATTGTTTTTAATGACAGCGCCGATAAAAACCGGGCCAACGATTGTACGGACGAAACGTGTGATTCCACGGGTGCTAGATTATCACTGCAAACGGGAAGAGATCAATTTCCTCGGGGAAATTGACGGTTGCTTTTCGCTGCACGAGGCGGCAATGATAGTGCCCCCAGCTTTGATTTATTTTTAACCGATTCGAGACGTTCCGCACTGATTTTTGATATATCGATTGCTTCGTTTCGACGTTCCTGTGACTAGCGTCGTTCAAAGAGAAAGATAGAACATTCATCGGTGATATACGCTTTTAAATGGTTTAGGGAATTGAAATATCATCACTGACAAATTTTGAAAAATCTAATTTCATGTAAATATTTATGTATATTGTCGGAAAATGTGTGTAATAGAGTAAAGCAGGATTAGTGAAGCATCAAGTTAAGCAATTCACTCGTAATTCGATAAATTTGCTTAGCCATAAATTCTGAATGCTTCGTCGAATAAATTTATTATTAGTGATCGGATTAAATAAATAAATTGAGTAAAGATTAGATTATTAAGATTACTTAAATAAAAGTTAAGTAAATGATTAGTCCTTTGTCGATGGATTAAAAAAAAAATTGCCATCGAGGAATTTTGTAAAATATTTATTCTTTCCTATCTTTCCATCTCAAAAAGTTATAATCATAGCCGTAAGGAATTTCACTTCTGCAATAAAGTGGACACGAACAATAAGAATTAAGTTTGCGTGTGGAACTCAGTTTGCACTCTTTCTACGATCTGAAAATGTTGGAAGTCTTTGAACCTCGGTGTCAAAAACCTTACTCTCCCCAGTTTGGAGTGCAGGAGATCTGAAAGAAATTAAGCTCCATTATTCCTCGGGGCATCGAAGTTCCTAATTGCCCGGCCCTTTAATTTCTGACAGTCTCGCCGACGCGAGCATTTTCCATAAATCTAAATTAAATGTAAAGCACACGGTCTATTTCGCCGGTGTTAATGATCGTTTCTGCGAAGTCTACCCACAGAGTTGCAACATTGATAAAGATATCAAGCCGGGGGAACGGCGTTCAGGCCGCTTCTGGAATTGTTTCGCTCACGAGAAACTCCGGCTCTGATGTATTGCGAGAAAGTCCGCGGCTGCTCGAAAGAAGCCTTTAAAGGCTGAAACGTTTCTTGATCGTAATTGTGGTATGACGTTTAAATTGCAGTACAGTGGCAAAATCGTAGTACCGCGGCATGATTGCGGTGCGCTCGCATGCAACTTAATAGCACGAAATTTATGACGGATCTCCTGACTCCTCTAGCTTGCCCAACATGGACGTAGACGTTGTGAATTACCGCCACGACATTTCACGTTTACAATAAATTGAATTTCCAGAGTTTTACCGATGACCGTTTCAAATTTCTCTCGTGATGCTGATTTTATTGGCTATCTCGTTCGAACTCTGATCGGAAATTTTATAGATCGTTTTACGTTTAGAATGATACAACATAAGTAAAAGGGAGGAACGAATTCATAGATCTACTATCTTCATCATCGTGAACTTATAGTAATAGCTAAAAGCAACATTGTTTCATAATAAAACACGAAGAAAAGACGAAGAGGTAGCCGAAACGTTGCAACATACGGTAATAACGCAAGAACGCTGAACTGATCTGCGTCTAGTTTACGATGAAGTGTATCATGCAAACTTAAATACCAAACAAAGGGTACCACGAACTCAGAATTAAACTGACAAACCGTCAACAACCGATAATCATACTCAACAAATTACCTAACGCGAAATTCTTCGATCTGCCTTTGTTTTCTCCCGCGCCTTCCTTATCCATCATTCAAGTCACTCGCGTATATCGTATGAAAATCACCGGATTATCGCTGTGGAAACTCCTTTTGTGTTCGACAAATTTATTTGTCGTCAAGCATTTTTCCAATTATTCAATCGTGCAATTTCCGCATCATTATATCGAACGTACGCGAAATTTAATACTGGCCGCTGTTTATCGCGGTATCGGTGAGCGGATGTGAATCACCAATCATTTATCAAGACGTGTCTAAATCATGCGAGCAAGTAGGCGAAACGCTATCCTCGTAACTCGCTACGTGCAATTAGTTATTAAATTCCGATTTCCTTGGATTTATCAACTTCGTTGCACGCGCTATCAAAGCGCCTCTCAGCCGGCAGAAGAACAATGTTTTTCTGGTAATTAAATTAAAATGCTCGCGACGATTAGATTGAGCGGGAATGGCGGCGATAGTGGCGCAAGAATAGTGGAAGATTGCGCGAACAGTGAGGCCATTGTTGCGAATCGTATTAGCAATAATGAAATTACTTATTTAAAAAAGAGGAGACATTGTGTTTTTATGACTTTATTGATTTTTAATATTCTACTTAAGAGATCGTTGGTTATAAAAGGAAGAAAAATTGTGTTTTTATGATCTCATTGATTTCTGGATTTTCCGGAAATATTTTTCTGAAGTGAAAGTAATTTATGAGGTACCAAATCGAAGGATTTTACTAATCACACTTTATGATGTTACTTTGTGTCCATATTTAGCATTTATTCATTCTATTGTATTTAATCGACGTGGTTGACCTTCGACGAACTCCTTTTTTAAAGAAGAAAATCTTATTGCTTTACGATTGGCTACGACGACTTTTATTATCATCCCTTTTGTTATATGGACCTCACTCGTTAAAGTTATAGGCAAAAAGGATTGCAAAAATTGACAGAACTTGCTCCGTGAAAGGTTTGACCAGGAACACGAAGAGAAAATTGATTTAAATTACCGACATAAATTTATCTGTACCGGAATAGAATAAAACTACAGTCTCAGCAGAAATTTTAATCTTCGTCAATTGGTCACTTTACTCCTTCCTACTCTATTATATAAACAACCGGAATTTTTTCCACTTTAAGAGAAACTAGAACCAATACGTAATTCTACCAAACTAAAAAACTAATGAATTCTATCCGCTTATAATATTCATCCATTTTTCGTAGTTAAACTTTATTGCCACTGAATTATCATTTTATCCCTCCATAAACGAAAATAACGAAATCACACGTCCATCGACTATCCAATAATCCTTTGAACTATCTCCACGGTGAATCTCCATCTTTCCACTATCATTATATTAAAAGAAGAAAAGAAAAAATGATCGGAACCTATAATGTTTAAGAATGACGATTTAACTACTGATATTAACGTAATCAAGCTGGAAAATAAGCTGAATCTTAATAATCTGCAACGCGGTATCTTAATAAGACGTCGTCTTCCGAGATACGTGAATCGTTTCGCGCGGTCAACGCATTAATCCGCCGTTAGACCGGTCGTTTGTCGTCGATTGTCTAATAGATTGTATCAAGCCGGTGAAAATGTTAATTCGGCTGGCAGCAAGTACCGTAAAAACGCGAATTTATTGGGCTGCTTGAATTAATCGAAGCCCAAGTTCCAGTCTCCCGTACACGCTACGTATTTCATCGGTCGTTACGAGTTCCGTCGGACCGGTGAAATATAATCTGCCAGGAGTTATTCTCTCTGAGGTCCTTCGCCTGAGGTTTGTCGCTGTTGCTCTCGAGGATTCGCGTAATTCATCGTTAGCGTAGGATAACGTGCTAACGATGCTGGCGGGAGAGAGTGGACAGCCTACTTAGAGTTTTGTTGTCAAGAAGATCGTGATCGCGGAGTGAACTCTGCTCTCGGGAAGATTAATTTTGGATACGTCGAATTGGTTATTTTGGCGATTTTTTCCTTATTTTTTTTTTTTTTTTTTTTGTTACTAATGATATTGATAATTGTTTATTCAAAGCAAAGCAATATCTTGTAACTTACGCTTTTGGGAAATTGAAATTTATTCAAAATGTAGCGCTTACATTTCTAGAGAAATTAGGTATCGATGATTTAGATGGATATTAAAATATTAAATTTTGGGGAAATTTAGAAATTTCCAACAGCTTTCAAGGTTTAACATTTGTGAGCGCTAGTGCGAAATTTATTTGAAACGCGGCTCTCTAAAAAGAATTAATTACTGTACCTTGCATCTAATTAACTGGTGTATTTTGAAATTACGAATATGTATATGAACTCGATATTTAGTAACCTCTCTCTCTCTCTTTTTTCGTAACCCACAAAATCAATGTACAGGATTGTGTAATAATGGTACGTAAAATCGAAGAATAGCAGTTGTGCGATTCGAATAATCATCACGAAGATCGCACTGATCTCGACGATGAAGATATTCGGCCACGATCGACACTTTAAAACAATCGACTGCAACGGGCTCGCAGAGATCGCACGCGAAGACGTTGATACGATATTGCCAGGCAAATGACACGCCATGGGGTAACAACCCATGGTTAGTAATTAGGGTGGCGAGAGGATAGCGGTGGCTAACTATAGCCGTGGCACGCGAATTCCCATTTTTCTTCGGAGCTTTTCACGATCGCTCGTTGTTGAGTGTAAGTAGGGATTCGTTGATAAGCTCGCCTCTATCGAATTATTAATTATAAGCTCAATAGAGGGTGATAAAGTGCTTTGGCACGTAGTAAAGTTGCTTGCCACACATTTTCACTTTATTCAACGATAACATTCAGATTGTACAATTTTAATACAGAACTTGCAAAATTGTTTTAAAGATATTTTATTTCAGATAGTTTATCGTTGCGTTTTATGATTGAGTGTAATTTATTTATTTTTTTATAGATTGCTCTCGTGTCTCGCGGATGCTGTAGTTTCGAAAGAATTTGTTGGTCAGCAAAGAAATGTTTATCACGTACTTACTTATGTGTCATTAGCATGCAAATTGACCATACGTTTCTATCGGCTTTCTGCTCTTGCCGTTTTTAACATTCTCGAATAGGTATTGGCGGTTTCGTGATCTTGCAGAAAAAACTGTTTTACTAATTAAAACATTCTCGAATTAATTTCATATAAATCGATATCTTCGGGGCAATCATTCGTAATTTGAGCTTTATCGTATTATGCACGAATTAGTTGGATAATTAAAATACGCTCGAATTAATTCCATGTTATGTTGCGACATCTTTATTACCTCTATCTATCTTTTAGTAAATGTACTGCTTGGAATATTCCTGTTTCTCGTCCTATCTGTAAAAATTATTTAGTAATTATGATTCACATCCCCCGTCCCGCTTTTCTATAGATAAGTTTTAGAAATTTTATGTAATTGATGTTCTGTTCGTTCGATTATACGCATGTTCATCAAATAACTTGCATTTTCCGATCTTTCAAGTACAAGCTATTCAAATTCGATCGATCAAATTGCCAACATTTGGTCATAGTAATTGATCAATCAAATCACCATTTGAATAAAACCTCGCCGATCTCCAGCCACGACCATTACTCCGGCAATTAAATCAGACAATTTCATAGCATCGTTTGCTCCGAGTCCGTAAATATAACTCTGGCTGGCAGCCACGCACGTTCGTTTGCATTGACATCACGTAACGTTAATTATCGTTGCGCTAAAACACATCTGATTGTAGAAGCGCATAAACGCGAAATCTTGACGATTCGTCGTGATAAAATCGCCGTGAGACGACTCCTTCTAGTCACGTTTGAATCGAGCGATTCTTCGGTTCCGTTGGCGAAGAAAAACGCTGGAATCGGAGGCCAGACGAAGCGAGAAAGTTACGTGAGAAGGTAGAAGAAGAGAGAAACGCGCCCCCCGGTGGGATAGGATTTCAATATTAACCAAAGATCGAGATCTCGATCCAGATAAACTTAACATGCGCATCGAGCTACTTATCGTGATCCACCGTACGGACGTTGGTGCTTCTTAATTTGTTTACATGATGGTCTGCTATCATTACGCAGGATATGTACAATGTTCCTCTATCCGTCGTTTATTAAGGATATGCACAGCAGGATATAATTTCTCGGCTTCCTCTACCATCGAGATTATCGAATCCCTTGATCGATCGTAGACCCCCTGAGAGCACGTTGTCTCTCAAGAAAAAAATAATTTTCCGACGTTTATTTAACATTTCATAGACGAATCAGCGGAATGAGATTCGTCGAGATACAGTCGTAAGTAGATTAATCAGAGAAGAATCTGTGTAATTATAATCACTACATTACCGAGAACTTGGCTTTATTCAATTTACACCTTTAATGAGAATTCGTTTTCTCGTGTTACTTTTGGCGATGCAAATGAAAATTTAAAATGGGCATCGAAATTTAAGAATAAGAATCTTGAAAGAGAGTCGAGATTTTTTACATTTTTAAGTATTATATATTATTTGTAGATTCGAAGTTTCTTTGTTAAATTATGTAAATCGGCAAACTTTGCATCGTATTGTACTTTTCGTTGTGATGGATACGGGTCGTACGAATATAGATTCTAAGTTTTCTTTTCTAAGATACAAACGTGTTTGGTTTATGACAAAGAAAAATGAAGAAGAAAAAAGAAATTTGTTGAAAATCATTTCCTTATACTATACCAATACACGTTTCTCACTGCATTTTTTACGTTAGAATGTCTGTGCTAGACCATAATTTATTTCTCGTACCATTACTCGAAAAATTAGGAATTCAACATCAGAACTAGATTTACTTGTTTCTAATTATATCCGCGAACATTTAAATAATTTTCACTTTAATATGCAAATATCTGTATTTCTATTACACATGGTATTACTAAATATTCTCGGAATAAAAACTTTCCTGCTTCCATAGTACCTGGGATTGTAATTATAGCTAAACCAATTTTTACCTGTTTAATAGCATAACACGTTATAAGCAGCATATATTATCCCGGTTCTGATAATAACTACGAATTACTCACTGCAGCGTTGAGAATTTCCTAAGAGCGCTTTGTCCCACCACGTTCGACAAGCAACCGGAAGCTTCCGCTTCGAATAATCAAAGATCACTCGTCCACGAGCCGGTGTTTGTCCATATCGAAATTCGATCTAAAAACCGTCAGGCCAATTTAATTGGCGTTAACCGTTACAGTTTGTCAGTAATGCGACGCGAATCCACAGGAAATATTTTAATTAGCCGACATCGTGTCTCCGGCAAAATTTCAACAGGGCTGAACGCGCGTTCTTTATTGATTTACGGCGATTTACGACGTTCAACGTCCTACTTCCCTTCCATTTTTTCCTTTTTATCCCTATTCCTTTTCTTTTTCAGTCGCCTCCTCGTCTTTTTCTTCTGTTTATTACGACGATGATGAACATCGATCTCCTCGTTGCTTCTTCAATTTTTGTAAATTATGGCTCGCAAGAGTCTGTTCCAGGCATCCATACCACAATTACGTATCGATACGCGTGCGTGTGCCATCCGGTGTGGAACATATCGTCGGTTTAATTGAAACGCTTGCGATCGGATCCATCGCAATTTCTGCGAGTATGGAAATTTGCACTCGAATTGTTACGTAATAATTGTCGTCCGATATTATAGGGTCTGTAATCGATACACGGGACCGTCTGCGTGATTTCGCATCAACGTTGCGTAAATTGAGGAAGTCCAGTAATCGGGCATTGTTTTGCTTGCGGGAAATACACAGTTTCTTAAGCGATCTCGTTGAAGAATCGCGAACCTGAAAAATTATACAGTCTCCTTCCGAGAATAATTTTAATTGGAGATATCGATCTTGCTTCCGTTTTGTTCCATCGATGTGGTTATTTCGCTACGGGTAATCTTGGAGTTAAATCGCGCAATGAAGCAGCAGGATCTGTTTTATTTTTATAGGGTATTTATCACAAGCATAATATCGATTCCTTTTATTATACTGTACTTAACTATGGTATCAAATCGCAGAAACTTTCATATACCTAACTGCCTACATAGACATACGAATGTCTAGCAATTTTGAAAAAAGAAACATTCTTCTATTTTTAAAGGCTTGATTTCCTGCAATCGCGTTAAAAGTGGCAATAGAGAATATTGAATACCTTGTTACAGGATTAAAACACGCGTGTTAAATCAGATTCTTAATAACCGCTGGCTATAATTAAAGGATTTTAACCCGTGTATGTGTGAGATAAAAAGGAAGACTGCAAAAGCGAAATAATAAAAGTTAGCCATCTCGTACGATGAAACTTTAATCATATCGTGCACATAATACCAGCCCTCGAATCCACGCACATCAAGAAAATGGTTATTCAGTAACACAAAGAAGCTTCGTTCATCTTCTCTCCTCGTCTATATACCTGGTAAACAATTTTTCACTGTATAAGAAGTATAACAATTATCCGCGGCGTAGCGCGTATCAGCTGCTCGAACAGGGGAAAAACGAGAGAAGTGAAAAAAATAAAGAAGCGCGATAATTCTATTTCCATTAGATTACACTGGCCTATAATTAAAATGATCTCACGAGCGGCGCAATTTATCGCGTGATCTCGGAAAACGCATCGAACATGTTAATTATGATTTTTTAAATTAGCACTCCATATATTCGAGTTAAACAGCCCGGAGCCCATATCGTCGATTCATCACGGTGGGTTCCTGTAATTTTCGTCGGAATTCTAGCCACGATCGAAACGGTTTCGCGAATCGATATTAATCCGTCCAATTCATCTAAAAATCTAATTTCCAACGGCAATAATAAAACGCTCCAGCGATCGCCGCGTAATCGCGGATCGATCAAAGGTTAAACGGATCGCTGTTGTAGCCTTGTTAGAGAACTGAAAGATTTTCTTGTTGCCTCTTGTGCTCGGCAGACTGTTTCATCGAACAATGGCCAGCTGCAAATTGATTGACTTTTTCCATGTTCTTGATAGGTACGAGCTAGAGAAGTGTTTTTTGAAATGGTTGTTATATTGTAGTGTATAACGGTTTTATTGAGATATTTGAAGGATGTTGATTGGAAAATTGTTTCTCCAAGTATTTTATATTATAGTTCAACGAAGTGTACTGTGCTTCGTCTTATTTTCTTCGAATCTTGCTCAGAACTATTTGTTAGAATCTTTCAATTATAATCTATTTTCATTTGCGATTTAGCCGGGATTCAACTCAGTTCAAACCTACTTTCTCCTGCTTCTACATTCAAAATAATTAATAAAATTTTATGATAATGAATAAAATTTGTCATCTCTGAAAAATCTTGTATAATTCCTAAATCCTAATTCAGTGATATATTTTTTAGTAATCCAAGTAATTCGCAGTATATTTTGTTACATGAATTATTTCAACTAAGAATTAACTAGGAGAAATTGTTTCAAAGAAAGACAATTCCACATCTAATTGCATCTTATTTTCTCATTCTTCGAAACAGCATAAATTTCCTAGTAAAAACAATATATGCCACGTCTCCCGAATATCTGTGACAAAACAAGAGTCACAAAAGCGTTGGTCAGTTCCTTATCTAGTTGGCTTTTTGCTCGCCGGTCTTCTGGAAGAAGTGGCTTCCTCTTCCCATGCATTTACGCTGCACCAACCACCCCCGGAAGGGTCTCTGGCTTCTTAATGCTGGCTATACGTAGCCAAGGATTGCACGCGAAGGTATTAATATATAATTAACCGGCCTGGTTGTAGATCGTATCTGAAAACCTCCTTATCGGCCAGCAGGCCGCCGATACCGGGGCTACCCATATTATGCGAAGACCCTTTACGTGGCTTCGTACCTCGTTCGACGAGCTGCTGCACCGCTGCCGGCCTTTATTTTTCTTCTTTTTTCTTCAACCTCGTCCCTTCTTGCTCTCCCTTTCGTGCCTTTCCGTACGCCCGTTCCGTCATTTTTCTCTCGTTCCTCCTTTTGTTACTTTCGTTACCCGACGGAACACGATCCAAGTTCCTGCTTAAAAAATCGCGGAAAATTGTTACCACCATGTTTGTGTGATCACTAAATTTTCTAGGCATTATTAGGGTCGTTACTCTATGCCTCTGTTAACACTGCAACTACAGGAGTTATCTTTTTATAAAAATTTGGTAAATTTACGACGGTGCACTTTTAGGAATTTGTGGATGAAAGTTTTCTTTATGTTACATGTTTATTCGTATACCTGTCATTTTGATATTTTTGGTTCAAGCTTTCTACTTTTGTCGTTAATAGCTTTAATGCCAAATGCAACAGAATCCTGCTAAATAGAGTGAATCCTGTGTGGTTTATGGTCTATGAAATTATTCTCCGATCTTTTCTATTCATCGTTCTGATTTCTTGGAGGCGTGAATAAGCTAGCTCATAGCATGTTTCCTGATTAAATTACCAGGTTAATGATACATTCTATCTTGTCATACGGCGTGTATAAGAAAGAAATTGTTTCAGAATTCAACCTGGCCTTGTCCCAAACAAACATACGAAAGACACTATCCATCATGTGTAATAATTTAAAATACAATAACTCATATCCTGCTTATAGATGTTTAACGTTTAATTGAAGGTAGGCATTACGGTAAATTGAACTGGGCCGACTGACGTTTCTTTCTGAGACAACTGGCTCGCACCTGTCGATGGAGCATAGTCTCGTTTCTCGTAACAACGCTGCCTTTCCCGCAGTGTCCTTTTTTAATTAGCTTCCTTTAGCGCGCGAGACTTCACCGATGTGTTACAAGGTGTTGCGTGTCGCAATATGCTCCACATCTGGATTAGTTGTCACCCGATCGTCGATAAGATTTCGATCGACGATGGAACGCATTAAATCACACTGTTCCTCGCGAGGAACCGTCCGAATTTCGCGACTATAAATTTTTTCTGGCACCCGTTTCCTTTCGTTTCGGTGTTTATATATATATATAATATTATACATATAATATATATAATTGTTTACATATATATATATAATTTAATTGATTTTAGTGAAGCACATCCTTATTTAGATAATATATAGGTATTTAATTATTGAGAAAGTTCGCCCGATTAAAGGAAAAGAAAGATTTTAACGAAACCTCAAAAGAAAGTAACTTAAATTCGATTAAATTTTAATGAAAAATTCTGAATATAAATTTCAAATTCAATTTCATAGTAACAAAAATTTATATCTGAATTTGTCTTTAATATTTTTCTTTAAAACACAAAGATTTTTGTAAATATTTCGGAAAATCAACATCGCCTGAATTAAACTCTCAAATTTAGCTATGTCAAGAATGGGATAATTCCTGATAAAAATTTCTCGAAATGAAAATATTTACTACTTAAAAAAATTAAAAACACGAAGTGCAACGTAGTCTTAAAATGTAGAAAAATACATTTAATCATACGGGTTCTTGAAGAGCACCAGCCACAATACGTCGCTCGAACACTCTTATTACTCTGGATATTTAATTTAAGATCGTCCAAGTCGAGGCACGGAGAGTCGAGCAGAGAAAAGGATGAAGGGAAGGTCTGGAGGGGTTGTTGAGAGGGTTAGCGGGGTCGGGAGAGGGGCAGTGTAACCGGGCGTCAGGAGGATTGATGGCGTCTAGATGCAAATGCAGTCAGTCTGGCACGCAAGCAACGTATCCACCTACCGACGCCTTATGCCAGTTAACGCCTTACAGCTTAATAATCTTGTTCCTTGTCCACCTCTTCTTCTTTTTATCTTTTCTGTCCTTCTCCGATTTTCTCGTCTTTTCTTTCATCCCTATGTAAGTACCTATTCCTTCGTCTTCTTTCTTCCTCTCTATTTTTTTATGCAATTTTATCCCATACATCTTTCTCTTATCTTCTAATAAATTACTCAAGTTTCCTCTTATAATTTCATCTCCCCTTCTGTGCTAATCATTTTCTTCCTGTCTAATGTTCGTCGTTTCTTTCATCTCCATTTTTTATTTTTAATTTTCTACATTTTTCCCCCTGGTTTCTCCTTTACATAGCGTAATACACATTTTCTGTAGCATCATGCTTTTCCATATGTAAGTATTAATTTAATTTTTCTCCCTCCTCTCTCCTCTCAATAATTCTCTCCCTTTTTACATCTTTTCTTAATTCTCAATTTTCTAAAATTTGACTCCTCGACTTGTCATTTTTCTATTTTCCGGGCAACTTTTCCGTCACATCTGCGCTTTCTCTTTCTCTCTCCTCCCCCCTCCTTCCTTTCCTATTCCCCTCCTCTGCCTCTCTCTTTCTCCATCTGCCGTCTTCTTGGCCCGTTTTTCCTGTTCGCTGAAACTTGTTCCATCTTCCCCTTCAGACGACGCACTTTATCACTCTCTCGCGCCGGTTAAATTACTTTATTAGCCCTGTTTTCCTGCGATACCCCCGCCGGTGGCCCTTCAAGTCTCGCCACGACATGGTTTCGATGATCGAGCCGTACGGGAAGGTGAAGAAATTATCCGACGTACAAGGATCCTTCAGTTCGTTAAACACCGCAGTAATGAAGTTTATATTAATGTTTTGGGTAGATCTGAGATATCGCTACCCGTTTGCATACACGATGGATTATAGAATGGCTGTTAAAATTAATCGTCGAACCAGCCAGTTGTCTGACGAGCGGCTCTTGTTTAAAATGTCCCTCGTTAGACGTTGAACCACAAGAAGTCCACTCCTGAGCGTTTTAAATTGCGTTTGCTGTGTTTCCGGTTCTTCCTCGTTTCGCGTACTTTGTTTTAGCGTTGATAAATGTGGATTTGGAAAGATCATTTCGGATGGCAGAGAAGTGACATTAAGAGATAAATAGGAAAGGTATTTAATCTTGTTTCTTTTATTCCATTGAACGATTGATGCTAGATGACAAGACGTATAACATACATTTATGTTTAAATAATTTTAATTAAAATAGTATGTTCAAAATAACATAACGGTTGATTCTTAATAGAAATCAACATTAACTTTATTGCGAAAAATTGCTAAACGTTTTCACTCGAAACTTTGAGATATAGTTGAAATTATTGTGATTTCTCTCACTCTAACTTTTTCCACTTTCATTAAAAAAGAACAGACTCCGTTAACGTTTATTTAAATACTCTCTGGATGTCATTAACTAGAATCTAAGATTCGTTCAAGCTCCTCCCGAAATGTCCTAAAATCATCATGAATACCAGGAACCACGGAACGCAGCTGCCGATCGCTTAATTCAGTTCGAACCTACTAAGTAGCGCAGCGGAATTTCCTGGAGCCTGTAATTTATCATTATAAATCAGGCGGCGGGCGGTTCAGAGATAGCCCGGCCGAACGTGAAGAAGAAATTCTCGTGCACGGTCACCGTGGAAATTCGTCGGTGCATCCCCTTTCTGGGCAGAAAGTGGCGGTCTCACGGGTGCCAGAATGTCGTTCCTAACGCTAATGACGTCGTTGACTCTCACTTAACAAGAGACTACCCTCTAAATGGAGGGTTGCGTTCTGCAGTCAACCGGTCCGCCTGGTACACGGCAACCCGGTGATTACGGAACTCGAATTCACTTCTAAATTACATCCGTCGTAAGTGCTGTTAAAGTACGTGCAACCGTCCACCTTGTGGGATTCGCGATGCAACTTCACTGTGAATTTTCGTCGAATCGATTCACGCTCATTGTTGCTTTAATCCACCGTGGTGATCGCAGCTTGCTTTGTGTTTAGAAGTGACAAGACAATTTTGTGACATAAATATACGGTTAGAAGCTATTTGAAGATATATATGGAAGTGTGAAACATATGTACGTATCAAAAAGGCACAAGAATCGTGTATCAACAGTTCGGTCTTTATTCCAACAACAGCTCAATAACTCAAGCATAAAATCTAAATTTTTAACTTCTTAAACTTCTTTCCAAACTTCTCTCTTTTGCAAAGCCTTTGGCAAACATGCCAATCGTCACGAGTCAGAATATCATGTCGCGATTGATTTACAGACAACGTTCGCCCATACGCCTTGCGGCGACAAACGAATCTCGCGAATCGGGGAGGCATGAGAGACATATTTTCCAATCAGTCACCATCGAAAGTTGACGCGACACGGTGTGTCGAAGAGACGGGTTCAATTAAAATTTTTAATTAAGAATCGTCACGTGGAACGCAGGGACGCTCGAGAGACTTTATTAAGTCCGTACAATGTATGCGACTGGAAAATGGGTGCCGGCCTATTAAGTTTAATGTCATTATAAAGGTGTCAAGGCACGGCAGCATCGTAAAACGCGGCACGCAAAAATATTCCACGCGCGTCCTGTATTCGGCCTCCGGTTAATTACGGTTTAATTGCAGCCTACGTCGTCGCTAACAGACAGCCGATCGCTTTCTTTCATTAACAGATAGAGAGCCGTGCCTCGGGACCCGTGCTTTTATTCGAGATATAAAATCTCAATTTCGCGCTGATCCCGAACCTCCTCGTCCAGTATCATCTTCGTTTCTGTTCGATTCATCCGAGACAGCTGAAACGTGCGTCCCCCTGGGACACGTGACGAGACGTTTCTCACCGGTTTCACGCGATTTACCGCGAGCCAACTCGCGCGACGCGACTCTACGGGCAACTCATTAAGCGGATGCGCTAGTGACGATGCCACTTTCGTTCTTCATAATAGAATTTGTATCTTATTCTTGAAAAGTTAGTGCTCCACATGTAGAATTTCAATAACACTGTTATTTGAGGATCTTTTAGAAATTATATATTTTTTGCTATTTCAGATAGCAAGTTCAATAGAACTCGAAATTTATTCGTAGTAGCACTTTTGATGTGATCAGTGCTCGTCTTCCATAAATTCTATAAGTCTGTTGTCTCGCGGTAATTATACGAATAATAGGCTGGTAGTAAAGTTATTAATAGTATCCAGAGCCTGGGTATTTATTTCAATATGTTGGAAATTACGACTCCAAAGTCGCTATTATGTTCTACATTAATCTAACATTTAATCGGTACTTTGAAAGGGAAAGTTAAGCGAACGTAGAACTGCAAATCGACTCTATTGCAGATATTAATTAGAGTAATCTAGTCCAGCAGTATGCAATTTTTCTTACACTCGAACCTCGAATCATTCCTTCTTTTATCGCATAAATTTAGAACACGTTACCTAACTAATCGTAATACCAATCTAAATAATACCTTTGAAGATATGCATAAATCACAAAGAAACAACAATATTTTTGTTAATTACATTTCTGATCGCACAATACACGCGAAAATAATATATTGTATAAGAGAGAAAGAGGCACTTTTGGCGGGATAGATCGGTCAATTTTGGAAAATTTCATTGTCTGTATAAAACGGACAGCGATGCGTTCGAATAAATAGCTTCTTGAATTTTCAGAATAGCGTGTAATTGGCGGTCACACGTAAAAAGATAATAGTATAGACGGGGGAACGAAATTTGAAGGCGCGACCCTTTTTAACAATTGAACGATATTAATCGCGCAATTCATCAGGATTTCGTGAAAAGGGGCAATTTCGTTTTTATATCGACGAAATTAGCCTTCCGTTGATGCTTTTAAATGACAGCCCACACACATAGACGCTTTATGCCGCCGTTATTACGGTTAATGTGTCTGACGGAAAGCGAGAGGTAATCATTGTAATTTCATTCGCGAGCTGCCAGTTTCGAGAGCATTTTGGCCAACGAAACGAAGTAGTTTTCTCTTCTTTCGATGGGTTTGGATCATTCAATGACTGCGATATCGTGAGGTTGGCCATGAGATCGTGAAGATATCACCTTTCAGCGTGACAATTCGATTGAAATAAGGAAAGTGAGTCAGGTCAATGGTGATTGTAAAAAATATCAAAATATTGGTAAACTTTTGAATACTTAAAAAGTCCCTATATGTAAAATCTCTATATGCAGTAAAGAATATAAAATATAATGAAGAATATTGTAAAAGTGTAATATGATCAGTATATAATGAAAATATAAAAGAAAGGTAATATTTAAACACGCGGTGCCGACATAGCACGCTTTTTGTGTTCCCTTTCATGCAAAAATTAACAAACGTGTATCACGAACGATACAGCCACTAATTGCGCCATAAATCTGCTAAATTGTAAGAAAAACATTTAACTTTCCAATTTCAGAGAAGATCCAAATATTACGCACAGTTTTGCTCGAAGAAAATGATTATAGTCTTCGTTCAACACGCGGAAGTATACATAAGCTACAGTAATGGAATTTTTTCCAGTGTTTATACCTATGTATTCATACTGCATAATCGAAGAGAATGCATTTCGCCTAATAAACAGTTAGCTATACTTTTAATTATTTACTTCTGGTTTATTATCAATAAATCAAAGAACAAAAATTCTGGGAATGTGTCAGGAATAATTTCTATTTTTTTTCTTTTGCAAAATTAGCGAAAATCCTTGTTAAAATTAGAAATGAATCCAAGTAAGAATGTTACTCGATAAAATGCAGTATTTTCCCCTTAATTTTTTTTCTTTTTTTTTTATGGCTGCGATCAGGGCCCACTGGACCATCTGAACTTTCGACACGTTAAAATCTACGTCTGCAGACAGGACACGATACACGAGTACCTACGCAAAAGCATTCATGTGCAATTGGGTACAGGTATACGTGTAATTTCAATTTAATTGCGGGTCATTTTCCATCATGTATAGCCTTGTAAAATATCAGCCAGTATTAAACGTATTTAATCACTACCGGATATCGGTAAATTTTATTGCTAATTTAAGCCGCCCTTGCGCGGATGCTGAATCAGAAGGAAAACCCATTGTCGGCAAACATTCTTCGCTACAAAATCATCGAACGTTCAAAACAATCGGCTTAAAACTCACTATAAAAGAGGAATTCTCTAAGACGCGTATATAGCAACCGATCTCGATATCGTAATTTCACGAAATTACGAAAATCCGTGGAAGCTACGGTGAACTTCACGGTCCAGGGGATCGAGGATCGATTATTACTGGAAAGAGACCCGGCGCGTTTCGTGCGCGTTTATGGCGGTCCACTGGTGTATACGCGACGACCAGCTACGTTCTTAGCGTGGCGTAATTGCATGATGATACGTTTCGGCCATGTTGGGCCCCATAACGACGCACGCGACCCTACACGCAGCCCTTTTTCCTTTTAAAACCGCGGATGTCTTATTTCTCAACCGCGTGGAAATGGAAGCCAGACAGGGCTGGCCGAATTGGCAGCAATGACCAAGAATTGGTACTTAGTCCCTATTGGGCGGCGCATTCGTTCCCAGTCGCTTCTTTCGCCCTTTTTTCTCCCTCTCTCTTTTCTCTTTAGTAACGCGACGCTTTATAATCTTGAAACCCGCTCGTTCTTATTATTATTACCGTTACGACCAGTGTACACTAGGGAGATGTTAATAACAGTCCAACACGTAACCGCTTTTACGCTAAACGTTCCTTCGGCCTTCTGTTTTTCTGAAACAGTCGCTTCAAGTGAGGGTCGTGGCGTAAAGACGTTCGGTCGGCTTTTTATTCGGTCATTGCATTTTGATACCTTTGTCAGTTGCAACTGTTTCGTGATGATTTACAACTGGGTTTGGTTGAAATAAATTCGACTCGAAGCGGAATTTGAAACTAGAGGCGATCTTAAGTCTGTTTGGTCGATCCTAAGTTTGATTCAAATTTGAACGAAGAATTTTCAAATTTAGATGTAATTCGCATTAGCAATCATACCATCAAACATCCAAATTTAAGTTCAGTTCAAATATATATCCAAAATTTTCAAATTCTAATTTGACTCAAATTTTAACTGTGAAATTTAAGTCTCTTAGATTCCATCGCTTGTTTAGAATGCTGACACCAGTGCCCGATACTTCTGTCAATGAACGAACAGTCTTTTTTTTAATTGAATTCTTGCTATTTCCACCACATCGACGCGTAAATTAACTCATTCGTTAAAAAGAAAATAAATGCGGCATTTCGAAGCATCGAAGAGCATAAAAGTGATCCGTAGAAGCAAGTTCCTTAGGTTGCCACCGTGTACAGCTGGATGGATCGCTTATGACGGAGTATAGATTATCAATAATGAGCGGATCGATCGATATCCGTCCTGCTCTCATACGGTCTTCTCGCGAGACGAAGGAAAGAAGAGGAGAGAGGTAATCGATGGATAAATAGCATCTAATTACGCTGATTAATGCGCGACCGAATAATTTTTTATTTCTCTTTAGCTTCTCGTCAACAACGACACGGCCGATTCGCGAACATTATCGTCGATTGGTAAATCTTAATTGGACAAGAGGTACCGAAAGAGAAGCGGACGAATCGCGATGACCCAGCCTGCAATAAATAGCAGCTGGACACCGGCGGCGTCTGTTTCGGATGAAAGCAATTTATATTCGAGACACGTTTTGTTACAAGCACGTTTTAATCTTCCACCATCGCGAGAATGATCCGCCGTGTTCCTATTTCGTTTTTCATTGTTCCGATTCTCTCTTCTTACCTGAATATACGTTTCTCGAATCGATCGATTCTTTCTTGCATCTTGCGTTCTTTCTGCAATAATTTTTATCACTATTTTAGTAGATTTTAGATTTACAATATTGTCTAGTGTTAACGGAGGAAGTATAGAGAATAGTATCTTTTATTGCATCCTTGAACCGTAATTTTCCTTTCAGTGAATATTCAGTATGTCGATTATGTCGATAATTTATTCATTTTTCGTTCGATTAATTGAATAATTTCTTGAAAATTAAATACGCAATGGATAATAAGATCATCAAATATTCAGCTATTAAATAGTACAGAAAAGATCTGTAGAACGAGCCAGTGGTTCTCAAACTTCTATATTGTACAACTATCAATCATCCAAAAAAATACTCGACTGTACTTTAGCAATTGACTGTAATTTCACGGAAATTTGAGAGATCTTTGAGTTTGATTACGTCAAGGAGGTAGGAGTGTCTTAGAATGGAAATTACACTCAAGTCGGATCATCGTTTGGTGAAACGATCGTAGCGAAGTAATAGTAATCGTTGGAGATTTATTAACGAAACGTGCTGATTATCGAAGTGTCCCACGGCTTGTCTATCCATAGCCTGTTGTCTGTTCCCTTATATATACATATAATAAAATTGCGTTACACGGTAATTCGTATGCATGCCTCTCCGGAGTATTGAATTAGCCTTTTTAACCTACGATAACCGGTGAAAATTTTTTATTCCCCACGGAACGAAGACATTTCGATCCCTTAATGATCCCTCTAGTAGAAATTGCTTCTCGCGTGCAGCGACAATTAGCTTAAACGCCGACTCCCCTCGAAGGACGAGGTTCCGATGAAAAAAGGAAAAAGAAAAGATGGCTCCATAGTCCGATGCTCGAGAGAGAGTGTGAGAGAGAGAGGGGGGGGGGAGAGAGATAGTATAGAGCTATCGTAATAAATTACCCTGCCATTAAAACGATGTTGGCGCCGTGCGTAATTTGTATTCATAATCCGTCATAACGTGGAGCAAACTCGTCATTACGAAGGAGCCAACGTTCCTGAAGTTTCCTGTGACAAACATACGCATTACAGCTGTTTAGATTTTTAACTGTCTCTCTATATTCCGATAGGGTGTACGAACGAGAGGTGCAAGGGGATACGTCAATTTCCCTGGACCAGTTTCGCCAATGTGTAAGTAGGAAATTATACGTATGCTCGTGCATAACGCGATCTCTTAAAATTGTCGACGATTGACGATTGCCTGATCGGATAAACGATTTTCATGAAAATCGCTGTCGGCGTGTTTATTTTTGCGCAAAACGCCGTGGAACGTGTTCGCGTTTTAAACTCGGGGATATGATACGCGCGAAGGTGCTGGTTTCGCAGACGAATCTCCTTATTTCTTCAGTTTAAAAGAGAAGTGGCGTATCCAGGATGAATCTTGTGGATTTTACGTGGTATATATTTTATGGGAAACTTGTATTTCTGAAGGGAAAGTGTATAGGTTGATTGCATGTTTCGTGCTCGAAATATTAACTTGCACGCTCCCATGCGCTGATTTGGGCCGGTTTGATTCGTGTGCGAAATATCTGCCGAGCGATATTGCTCGATTATTCGACACCAATTTGTGAACTGGAATGTAAATGTCTAAAAACGATAACTGGTCGTTTCCAAACGAAATTACGTGTTGAAAATGTAGCGGTATATGAGCGTAGGAAAAGTTCAAGTGGAAATGGAAATGGAAACGTTGTTTAACTTTTCACAAGGTTTAAAGGCGAATGAACTCCGAACAGATTTTTATTGCCGTTTCTTGTAATCTTCAGCTAGAGTTACATAAGAAAATTAACTTTTTGTGATAACGTCCGTCGATATAAATGTATGAACGTGCTCCCTAAGACAGAGTATTGCTATCCTTCTTTCGATCGGCATAGTAGCATTGAGCGAGCGATGATCAAAACTCTTGTACTTGTACTTATACTGATTTTAATACATTGGACTATTACGAATTCATCCACTCGTTACATTATTAAATACACCCACAAGTTTAATCCACCTAAAAAAAGTGTAGAAATTTTTCAGTCCTTTGGCAAAGCTTAATACATACCTATGTAGAGGATTGTGTATGATGGTTGTTGAAACAACGATGTAACTCGTTGTTGGAACCGTCAGGTGTATTTAAAATAATAAATAAATAAATAATTACAGGTACTGTCGCTAAGATGCTCGTACTAACAAATTCGCTAAGGCAGTGTATAATCGCTCACTGATAGCTCGTTGGTAACTGATAGATACTCGTAGATACTCGATAGATACTCACTCGCTTGCGATCGCGTCCGTTTATTTATACTGGTCGGGGCAGAGCCGGAAAATTCGAATTCAAGTTTATTTGACGATTGCACATAGCGGCGACATTATTTTGCCCGGAGTTTATTTATTATTACATTATGTATTTCCTAACGATACTGATACTCCGAGGCAAAACAACAATATAATTTGAATTGTCCTCTACCTCATGTGCCGCTACACCTATTACGTGTCATGTTCAATCGTTCCTTTCGATCAGAATTTTTAATTCTCCGGCAAGAAATATGCAAAATCCTCTACCGTAATAAAAATTTACTTGGATAATTCTGAAGAATGTCTTAATCCATCATGAATGTAATTAAATCAGGAACAATAGATCGGTTCGAGTTAAAGACTATCAACGTCCAATCAAAGCAATAAAAGTCGGATGTCAAGTATGGCGGCGGGCAATCCTCTCAATTACATATTTTGTTTCGATAAATGACGAGTAAATGGTCATGCGTTCTTAGATAAATTGAGAGATACCATTTACGGAAGCGATGATTACGAGGCGGCTGATCATTGTGTCCAAACGCGTCATGCTTGTGCCGCGGAATTAAGCGAATCATTATCATCATGTCAAGTTCATTATGCGATCGGCTATATTATCAGGAGATGGGCAGTGCTTTCTCGTCTGGAAAGAGGAAAACGTAATTCTGTCCCGTTGAACGCGACGAAAATAGATTGAGAGGACGTTCGGCGATCAAGCCGGACATGAAAATTGTTTAACTCGTTCTCTCATAAATTATTTAACGCGCTACCTGTATCATCTATCAAGTTTGATAGTCGTTTCCGATAATAATACCGTGCCGCGGACGTGAAAGAAGAAAAATTGCCTGTGTCAGGCTACACTTTTCGCCAGTGAACGCTCCAATGTGTCTCTCAACCACGAATTCCTTCTTTCGCCAACGTAAGTGCTCAATTCTCTGCGCTAATACGATTTTTAGTCATTTATCTTTGAATAAATTAAATCACGAATTAACGGAGATTACAATCTATCCCTTTTTCGATGAATTTTCTAAGGAGACGATTGATCGGAGTTTTATTCCGAAAATTGGTCGTTCGGTTTTTTTTGAAATCGAATTATCTGAAATCATTAATAATACTTGTCATTATATCGTAAGAACAAAAATTTCACCGATTGCTGTGCAAATCCAAAATGAACCTTAAAATAGTATGAAAATCATTGGTAATACTTAACATTGTTAATCATAAAAATTTAACTTTTACCTCATGAAATCCTTATCGATTCTTCCAATTCCTAACAATTTCACCAAAATATTTAGAAGGATATTAAATGTTATACATGAAGCTCCTTTCGAATCATCTCGATCTCAGAAAACGTTTCGTCTCGTGCTATTTCATTTCCCGATCCAGATAACGGCGACCTTATTGCAGAGTCAATCATAATTGCCGATCTTTTTTCAATTCCGCTCCGTCCGCATTAGCATACGTATCAGCGCATACTTGGACGGAGACGTCTGCCAAAACAATCGAGGATCCGCAGATTTTTGCTTGCGATAAGGTGGAGGGTAGACGTGAGCCCTCGTAAAATCACTGAAATTCTATGTTTATTCAATATGCCGGGATTCTACTTCCCGGTCTTATCTGCGACGAGACGATAGGTCCGAATGATACGATAGCTTGAACAATTTCGCGACGATAAGCCTTAGCGTGTTTCTCCCTTTCACATGGAAACTGACGTCTTTATGCAATTACCAGACGTGCAGCTTTTACGGAAATATCGAATCAGATCGTGCTTGAGAGAAATAGATTTCGATAGAATTTTTCGAGCAATGTATAGTTGTATTGATTTTTATTAAGAAGTTTGAAAACATTTTTCTGTAGGTAATTATTCTCTATCGGAGTTCTAACAGCTGTTTTCTATACTATGATTATTATTTTTAGTGGAAGTTTGTCTAAGACAAAATGAGAAGGTTGAAGTCGAATTATTAGAACACATACTGCTGAAATAAGAAACATCTAAATTCCATGTATCAACTTTTATTTAAAGTTCCAATAACAATCTAACGAAAAGAATAAATACCAATTTTCTTAACTATCCTTTTGAAAAGCGAGAAAACACTCTTCAAACAGCCTTCGAATCTATGTACGATGCTTTTAGAAGAAACACCGTATAATATTGAGTATGTAATTGAATATTATTCTCCAACAAATATCAGGTGAAGCTTAAGATCTTAATCCCGAAATGAAAGGATAATAAGTGACTAAGTGGCTTAACTTTTTTGTCAACAAATCTACAGAGGTTCTAACGTAGGTACGTTCATAATTTCAGGCTGTGATGGTGAATCGGACGAAGGTGGAAGCAAAAGGCGAAGGAGCAGGACCAACTTTAATAGCTGGCAACTGGAAGAATTGGAACGGGCATTTCTCTCGAGTCATTATCCTGATGTGTTTATGCGAGAAGCTCTGGCTGTGAGACTCGAGCTGAAAGAGAGCCGCGTGGCCGTGAGTATATTTCGTTCGTATTTTTACAAACTCAACGCTCGAATCTTCGAAGGATAATCCCTTGTGAGGAAAATGGGTATAAAAGGCAACTCGGATCTTATGAAAAAGAAACCAGTCGACGAAGGGTTGAACGAATGGCATTAAATTTACATCCGCCGAACTTTACGAAGTCAGTGAAGTTGACTGCGTGGTAGGAAATGAAGAGATTATTTGAGAATATGTAAGAGGATTTATAAGACCCTTGGGTACAAATAGTGGCAAATTGATGTCAACTTAAGTACACAAATTAAGATTACGCTTATTCTTCCAGAAAGGAAGGCTTTTACATTTTTCTTTCATTCTTTATATTCCACGAATGCAGTTTTAGCTCAACAACTTAAGTTGAAATTCAGAAAAAATGTAAAGCCTTCACTAGAATCAAGTCAAAGTAAAAAATTTAATTTTTGATCGAATTATCTCTAATCGAATTATCTCTAATCGAATTATCTCTAATCTCATTCCGAATTAAAAATTTTTTAGAAAAGGAGTCGATCACTTTGTTTCCTACTTTGTTTTCTGCTTAAGTGGCCCAATTTTCTATAAAAAGGAGCATGAACATCGAAAAACATCGAAAAAAAAATGCATTTTTATTGCGACCTGATTTAACGTTTGGCGTAGCATTATCTGGTGTCCCAGATCGGCTGTACCGATAGGCGAGAATTTATAGCGAATTCGTTGTCATTTTTCGAGGGTTGATGCCCGACAGAGGACGGGGGTGGTTTGATCTCGGTACCGTCGGCCCTTGAGCTACTCTCCCGGGAGTAGTTAGTCCATCTGCTCGATTCTGAGTGCGGTTACCTTAGCAAAGGCCGAGCCGTGTGCCGGTCGAATGGTGTTGGAGGGTAGTAAACTGAGGAAGATCTATCTCGGGACCAGCAGCTTCGATTCGTCAACCGTATCCATTTGAATAATGAACTGAATTTTATACGTACGTCGTTTCTTTCGTCAAACCGTTTGTACTAAAGGAAGAGGGTCCGTAAAATTTTTTAGAAATTTTTATATTCTTTGATCACAAAGATATTTCGCAAATGGAAAGATTGATAATCACGTTGAAATATTTTCAAAAATAGTTGAAAGAGTTGATACTACGATTTTGTCACACATACATAGATGCTTTTGAAACGAAAAATGTTATAAAAAACTTTCAATATGAGAAGGTTAAAAGTTATAAATTCTTCGGATGACATTAGGAATGATGCATCATGGCGCATGCATAGAGAAACGTTTCATGTGAAAGGGCAATTCGTCAGTCGCAGGAAATCGATTTCGCGGGAAAACGTTTTTTAATGTTATCGCCAGACGGAACTCTTTCTTTTCTCCTTTAACACGTAACACGCCCATCTTGTACGTCGTGGAATAAAATAATAGTAAACGATAACATTCTCTTAATTTATTCTTCCGGAAGCTCGTGATGCCAGGATAAATTGGCGAACCACGCGAATCGTTTTCCGTGAAAGTCGTAGAATTGCATGTAACTAAAAAAACGTATACGATTTAACAATTGTTTTCATGGCTAGCGCCCGTTTCTCAAATAATTAGCGATGTTTTGCTTTTAATTGACGGACCATATTTCTGAAAACCATCCACGGTGGTTCCTTAAGTCATTCCATTACAGAAAATTGTATCATTATAATTCGAAAAAAGAACAAATTTTCTTTTTTCCAAGTGAAGTTCAGTTTGCTGCTTTGTTACTCATCACAAAATTAATTCTGCAAGATAAGATTTGCTTCTGTTGACTCATTATATTTCTAATAAATTATTGGTAGATTTTAAATAGTAGACAAGCTTAAATATCGTTAAGAACTTTTTCAAATATGAATTATTCTACAATGTTGCATTCATTCGTTTATTACGATAAACGGATTAAAAGATTCGTAACATCCTTTCGCTTCTGTTAGAACTCGACACCATAACACGCTGGTAGCCTTTTGTGGGACCAACGAAGAAGGGTGGACCCTCAATTTCACGGCCCATCGGATACGAAGCTACCCTCATATCTCCCCAACTCGATAAGATATTTATATTTATGTGCTTAGACACGCTTCATATGCTACGTACTAGCCAATCGTCCACTGTTTTCTAATAATTAATCGTACCTCATTTTCTCTCCTAAATCGCACATGCAATACATCATCTGCTCGGAATTTAGTTTCTTTAACCCATTTGAATCGAAGCTTCGTCAGTCATCGACTTTATTACAATTATACTAAATCATCTTATTAATAATCATTCCATTATTTAAACAATAGAAAAATATTATTATAAATACAGTTTTCATAATACGTATAATAGCAATTAATTTATAATCGTCGAATTATTCATACCATATTATATAATAACTCAAATCTCTCTCTCATTTCACATAATAGAGAGCGTAGTACAAATGTAGTAGTAGGTCGACACGCGAAACCAGGCGTTGAAATCACCGCGCGAAACCCACGCGATATACGATTCGATCGCTTCTTTGCTAGCTGAGCATAGACTATCCCCTTTGTAGGGCCGAAAATCGAGCGATCTTGGTGACAGGGGTGATCCTGAGATAACCCAAGCTGGTGACACGATGTCACGCTGCAGCCGGTGCGTCTTCTCGTAGGGACTGTCCTTAGATTAGATATTTGATACCCATGCTAGATAACTCCTACGGATGCTAGTCGAGGCTTTTAAAAAATATTGTCATGACCAGATAAATCGATGACACGGTTCGCCACGGGCAACTGGAAGCCGAGGACAGCCTGGGACCCATGTCGGTTTACACGTGGGTGTCGCCTTTCGGAAAGGGTGCGTTTTCGAAAACGATCGGTATCTTACTCGATCGCAACGAATTCATTAGTCTCGTGCGAACACGAAGCGTTTTGTGACTTTAAACGGGTACCTCTGCTTCTTGGGAAGCTTGAAATAAACGTGAGTGGGTTTCTTCGAAAAGCGAGAATCTTGGTAGTTGGTTGTATTATTTCGAAGTTTCGTCCTATCTTTCGATGCACTTTTTTTAAATGATAAAAGTATTCTTGTGCCGCGTTTATGCGAACCAATGTACATATAATAATTATTCATTTAATAAATCTTTAGAACTGATCTTCCAAAGCGTTGAAAATATTGTTGTATCTTTAATTAATTTCCTTAAATTACTAAACTACAATCGTAGAATTTCCATGTCGAAAATATTAGTTATGTTTGTGAACAGTAACGTAATGGCTTAATTAAAAATTTGCGATTTTGTAGTTGAGTCGTTATTCTTCCGGTTCAATTATGCGATGCCTTAAAAAATCAATTACTTAACAAAGTAACAGTATGCAGGAAATCTTGAAGCGTTTAAAAATAAGATCGAAAGTATCAACTGGCGGACAGCTCGTTGAAGCAACGCCATTTTCTCGCCCACCATGTTCCGTTCCGTTTATATTTAAATGAAGGGCTACGTATCATGCTCGTTGATTGTCGATCGTTGCACGCGTCGTTGAACGATCTTGTGGTATCATTATCATATTTACTTAAAACCAGCGAACAAGCTGCCCCCTTGTACGCTTTTTGTCCTCGACATGAAAGAGGGAACGTGAAAGAAGAAGGAAGATCGGACAAACTGGTGCAGGGGAGGCGGAATGCTGCTTAAAAATCAATTGCACTCTGAACGACACGAACGATCGACGGTCTTCTCCCTTTTTCAATACTCTTTTACGATGTCGTGTCAGAACTGGTCCTCTTTGATCCACTTCGTTAACGTTGTCCGACGATTGGCTTCCATTTGGGTGGAATGGGGACAATTTTAATAACCGCTCAGAAATTTTCCAAGGCCTCTCAATCCTGTGTTGCTTTCAGGCAGATGATCCTTGATCCTGTAAAGAGAAATTTTATTTCTTTCTTTCTTTTCTTTATTTTTTTTTCTATTTATTAGGTAAGAAGGTGTAATTTTCTAATTAAAATATACATCTTCATTTAGAGAGAATATCTTGAATTTCCGTTCCAGTGTTTTGAAAATTACGAGAAGGGATAATTTTAGGGACAAATATTAATAATTTTCATATAACATTGAATTCTTCGAAAACTTCTTTTACAAGCCTTTATTCTACATTTTTTGTAACATTGCTTAATTTGTTAGGACAAATACAATATTTTTGTAGTCGCGACACCTGTTGTTGTTGTCATGAGCGTGTTATGTATTGTGGCATAATCACCGAGGATCGTAACGATTCTCGCCATTCTTTTTGGTTTGGACGCCGTATGATTTGGATGTATAAGCGTGAAATGGAAAATACGTACATACGTATCTATATCGATTAAAAGCACACACTGCATTCTTCATTTGTTAAATTACAACATTACAGCATAATTAAACGTATCGTATTTACTAATATGTTGAAATACAAGTTCTTTATAAATGTAAGTATAAACTTGGAAGAATAATCAAAGGAGAAAACTGCAACGTTGAAACAATCTCGATGAAGATGTATGTCGATTAAAAAATAATTCACTCGCTTGCCTCTGTCTAAGGCTAATTACTAGTTATACCTTTTTTATATGGATGTTTCACGAGCGTTCGTTGTTTTGTCGGCGTAAATCGATTCGACAGAATACACGACGCGTTCTACGTTTCGTGCATACGAATTGCCGGCATGTAATAAACCGAGCGACGAGAGCTGAATATTAATTAGCACGGCGTCAGGGTAATTATCGCAGTGTCAAATTTCTTTTACGTTCAGATCTCTTTATTATTTTCACCGGTCAAAAAATCAAAACCGCCAGTAGCTATTCTTATCGATAATATACCAGTCGATAATCTCCTCGAAACGAAACTTTATTTTAATATAAAGGCGCAAAAACATATCGCATCGATACAACGATTAGCTTAGAATACACGCATGAAAGATGTTTCGGATAGTGTATTATATTTTATGAGACACACTTCACGATATCATTGACGTAAATCAGGTTGAGAGTGTTTTCGGCTAATTACTCGTTCTATTCGTGTTATATATTCGTGAAGATGTAGAGATACATCCTATATCTCTTTTTCTAGAATTTCGAGAATATCAACGTTTTAAGGCGGTCTTCTTATCCATACAGTCGTTTTATGAATGCTTCTCTGGAGAAGAAAGGCGGTCGTAAACTGGCTAGAAAAAAAGATGTTACACATTTGGCATCAGTCAAAGCACATAATAATCGATGGACTAGCTTGCTAGCGGTTATCAACCGGCGATAATTCCTAACGAATAGTGGTAATAATGCCGAAATAACGTTTCTCGTTGGTCGAGTTAACGTAGAGCAGCTGTAAGTCGTTCTTCCTTGATAATAATGAAAATAGAAACATCTGCGATACCAGGACATGATCCGTGGGAAAATTTTCTAACACTTTATTTCTTTATTTTTTATTCCATTTATTTTGTTTCCTATATTACTAAAAGATACTGCGAACACGAAGTCTGAGGATTATCGTTTTATTTATGCAGACGTTTATATCAAGGAATTTATCACTGTTTAGGCGAGTAAATATTCCCAAGAAAAATGTACGTATGTAGATCGTAAACAATGGTTTATCTCGGGTTAGGACAGAGAATAAGATTGAATGATGTTCGACAACCAATTGACATCGCTTATTATTTCTGATAATGACATACGATTGACGATGAACTTGCGACTGTCTGATATTTTATCAAATGTCGAACGGCGTAGTTCCTTGCATTGAAATGATTCACTTTCGCACAATATTACACATCAGTATGAAATATTTTAGAAATTAATATTTTAAAAATTACTTTGCTTGAACCCTGCAAACTTCTCTATCCGAAGCTCAAAAATTTCAGTGCTTTCTACGGTTTATAATATTTCTATGTCATCTGAATCGCGTAGAAATACTTTTGCAAATAAATTGAATTGCATTTCACAATTCATTATTGCGTGAGAAATACATCAATTAACTATTTTCCAGTTTTCAAGATAACACACCCCACTTTCGTTTCACCGAGTTCGAGCAAACAAAGTTCCGTCAAACTCCGGCAGAATTCGGTGAAAAATGACCAGCTGCGCGTGGAACAATCCGATCGTTTCTCCGATTGAATCTCGTTTCCGTTTGGAAAGTAAGAAGCGAAGGGAAGAAAGGAAAGCGAAGAAAATTGTAAAGGCACGTGACGTGCAGAGGATAGTTAGAGGGGTTGGCGGGGGTGTATTGATCTGTAGCTCGCGTGAGAACAGCGCCGCATACCGGGCCGCAGCCACAACTAATGTCTTCATCGTTTTCAACCACCTTTTCAACCCCTTTCTCCTCAGTTTCCATGTTTCTTTCTCTCTTAGTCGAGCGGCGAAATTCACGCCGGCTTTAAATCGTGCTTTACGCCGCGAGCGTTCACGCGAGCAAAGGGTTGAAACTCACCATGAATCAAGACACCCTAGGGGGTCGTTGGTTCCTCCGCCCGGGCTGCCCTCCTTCGTGTAATTTCGATATTTAACCGTTGTGACCGCTCCACGTTTGGACGTGCTTTTAATTACTCCAGGTAAAACAGATAAAGTCGCAGTCGTCGCGGTGAAATACTGCATTCTCCCCTTTGATCCTGCGGTATTCCATGAAACACTCGACGGTAGAATTGCAAGCATATTTAACAGAACATAGATTTTCTCACAGAAGACTCATCTTTCAAAAGTGTAAGGTCAAAGTTGAGGGTTGCTTCTCGTTTGATTTATAGAGAGTAAGAATATAATAGATCCGCCCTTTCCGATGAAGATTCATCTTTCAAAGGTTTAAGATCAAAGTTGAGAACTGTTTTTCATTTGGTTCAGAAAATGTAGCAGTTTCAGAAAATTTATCATTCCCAGGGAACATTCATGTTTCGTACAAGTTGAGCGTTTGCTTAAAAGAAATGAATTAAAAATTAGGGAATTTTAAATAAACTTCTAAGGAACATTGCGCCTCTGAAGTGGGATTCTTTCTTCAGTTAACAAATCCGATTTGTTTGCTTGCAGGTATGGTTCCAAAACAGAAGGGCAAAATGGAGAAAGAAGGAGCACACGAAGAAGGGTCCAGGAAGGCCGGCGCATAACGCTCATCCTCAGAGTTGTAGCGGCGAACCCATTCCACCTGAAGAGCTAAGAAGAAAGGAGAGGGAAAGGCGGCAGAAGAAATTGTTGAAAGCTCTTGAACGACAGCAGAGGAAATTAGCTGCGAAGGTAACTCCTAGACTTAATACAATCTGCGTTATCCAATATTAAGTTACAGAATACAACGAACGTATAAAAAGCAATTGATGGTAATCTCTGAAATTGTAATTCTATCGTAGATTAATTTCTAGTATCTGATTACAATCGAAAGCAATTTAGACACTTGCAAATGAATATTATTATAATCTATATTTCTATTAAAATGAAACGAATCTTATTATCTATCGAATATAATTTCAATCTTCACAGAATTCAACAGAAAAAACGTTATTACCTTCGATCAGTTTGATAGTATTTCTTTTCAATTAAAACTTACATCATATCAAGATCGTACTGTATATTCTGTTAAAGTGGAACAAATCTTATTACCTATCGAGTATCAATTTAATCTTCAGCGCGTTTCATCAAAGGGTAGCGATCACTTAAATAAAATTTCTTTCGTTAAAAAATTATGTCTATCCAAGTTCCGTAATATCCGCAGATTACTGCAATCCAAAATATAAGCTCAGAAGGGAAGAACGCAATATTCTGATTTCAGGGAATCACCGTGGACCTCTCGACGCTTCGCGCCGAATGGGAGTCCCGAAGCGCCGCGGCATCCAGCGGAAATTCCCTGAACGGCAGCCTAGGAAGTTCGTTCAACCACTTGACAAACAACAACGAAAGCAGCAGCGTGTCAGGTTCCGGAAACGACGCGAACGAGGAGATTGACGTGGTGGGTGGTCTGGATTCTTGCAGCGAGAGCGGCAGCGAGAGAGTCGATTCGGCTGCGGATGGCTCTATCGACGGAGAGTGTTATCCAAGGCTAGCAAATACCAGCAACGAGCAGAACGATCTTCGGAGATCGGTGAACCAGGTCTCAGGGAGTCTTCAGAGTCCCAATTCCAGTCTGAGCCTCGATCATTTGAACCATCAACAAGGGATTCATCATTGGGGTCTAAGCCTTCTAGAGAGAAGAAGAGAGCTAGTGAACATCAATAGTGCAGGTGGACCGCGCCAGACAACGAACAGTAGCAGCAACCCTGGCAGAACATCCGTCAGGCAACAGACTAACGAAGAAGAGGTCCAAAGCAGTAGCATAGACTTGTCCGTGAAAGGGAGAGAAGAAAGAAAGAGGCTGAACCCCTTCTCCATCGACAGTCTCCTGGGCAATAACAGAACCAGCACCCCTGGAATCCACAACGAATACAGAGCCTCGACGCCGACCCTTTCTAACGGAAGGGAGTCGAGCAGCCCCACGTCGCCGATCTCCGTACCCACTTCGCCATCCACCACGTAGTGAGTCAAGAAGTCGAATTCCTTCCAGTCGAGATTGTCCGGTGATAAGCGACGCGAGTTTCAGTGTTAGACAACGAAGTGATGGGCCAGTTTCGCGAGAACATTATCGCGAACAACGAGAAGGTTGAGGTTAGGGAGATCCGCACGTTTAGGACTATACTCTATTATCGCTGTTCGAGGTGGAACAGAAGAGTTCCTGTGATGGCGAACCTAGATCTTTCGTTTCTTAGAAGACTTGCTACGGTTTCGTGATAGGTCGAGCAAGGTTAACATTGTTTAGTATCGTTCGATTGGTCAAGAAGAAAGGATCTTTAACGAAGGATGACGAACAGTGATTCGATTTACATTCCACAATCCAGTTGGAGATTCCAGAGAGTTTTCGCTGTCGAAGCGTGACTATTTTCGTCGGTCGCGTGGCTCGAAAGAGACAAAGAGAAAAGCGACAAATTTTTTGACTGAATAAAGGGAAGCTTATATCAGTTTCGACATATCTGCATCGAGTGCGTGAGTGACGTTGAGTCTATTCAGGGTGTTCGACTTTCTTCTTTGTCCTGCGTGTTCGAGTGTAGAGATCGAGACGAGAATGTGCAATAAAACAAGCATCATCTTCCTCTTTTTCGCTCTAGAACGATTTTGTTCGGGAGATTTGACGGAGGATGAGAGATAGATAGAGATAATAAGGATGCGTGTGCGAGAGAGCGACAGACTGCGCGTGTATTTAATGTAAATAGCTCGAAGTATGGACGATTTCGTTTTATTTAATTGATCGTAGTCGATACCCAAGTGTTCGTCGAGTCGCGGATATTATTTAAAGCAATAGAGATTTCGCCTGGTACGCGTGTATATAACATAGAGAATAAAAGGAAAGTTTTAGACAGTGCGTGAAGGATGCTGAAAATAATGACAAGCGGTACAAAGCTGAATTACGGGATGTTTCTCCTCTTCTTGTTTTTTTTTCTTTTTTTTTTTTTTTTTTTTGAGTGTCATACCAGGGTGCATTTTGTGTGCGTGTGAGAGAGAGAGGGATATCGGAGATCGATAAGGGGATGCGAAGAGGAGAAGAGAGGGACAGAGAAAGAGTGTGTGTGTGTGTGTGTGAGAGAGAGAGAGAGAGAGAGAGAAGATGTTACGAGATGCCATAAAATCTGGGATGCGAGACAGTATCTACCGTATATTCATTTCAAATATATTAATTTATTCTCAACACTATATACATAGTGTCGTGTGATGAATATATCCATCATTCGATCCTCCTCTTTCCTGTGCACCATCCGTATCGATTTGTCTAAAAGGTAAGTGCGAATAACTTATTTCATTGAAACAAAGAAATTGAGAAAGATGAAGGATTATCGAAGAAAATGATTAAATGAAAAATGCAGAGAACGTCCGAATCTTTCCTTCTGTTAGCAATAATGTATCATTTTACTTATTTATGGCGGCTATCAAATTTATTTCATAATTTATATTACATATCGATGCATTGGTAAAACAAACCAACCGGCATAATATGCTCTCCATATAGTTGTAAAATTTGCCGCGTTCCTAAATTTATTTATACGAGTTGTTCGTCATATCGTGAATATGTTGGTGCAACACGGAATATCATATATAGGATTAATATTTAATTACGTTTAAAGATTCATCAACGTAAAAGCACGATACACTATTGTTTATTAAACGAAACGACAGAAATTAATTGGAATGAAACCGAATGAATCCTGATAACTTAATTAGCATAACTTTAGCCGACCGGTTGACCGTACGAATTGCACAATTTCGTGGATTTCGCCAGGAGAGAAGGACAAAATGAAAAGTAACAGAAAATCGTGAAAGCTGAATAGAAAGCTTCCATTGAAATAAATCACTGTCTGTCGTTAAATCTTCCACATTGTCTTCGAATTACCATGAGGATATTGTTACGATTTTCCTCAATTTCGTTTCGCGAAATCCTTCAATTTTTTTTGCAACTTTATACTCTCATTATTTTTAAAGTGCATGATATTCACAGCCGTGTGGTAGAAATGTTTTTCTAAACTGCAATGAAACACGATACAAAATATGGTTTATACGTATGATAAAATTGCGACAGAAACTAAAAGAGACATTCGTACCGTTTATAAATTCGCGGAATAGGAAGAATAATGGAGCCATAGGCGTCCTCGTAAAACAAATACCGAGGCCACGTATGAATTCGCGTATGAATATGCATAGAAAATGATATATCAACTTTCCGTCGTCGTATATCAAATTTACATACAAAGCGCGATCTGTTAATTTTATATATGGCACTTTATTCTAGATTACATTCCGCAAATTTTTTGCTGTTTCCCCCTTTCTTCTTCTTTTTACTTGTTCCCTTCCCTTTCTTTTTTTTCTATTTTTTCCCTTTTTATTTCATGGCAAATTTTCGTTGATTTTCGCTTGGAGGTCGGAATTCGCGTGAAAAATTCAGGCTAACCACGATGCAATTATTATTCACGAGAAAAACGGATATTTATTTAACGCTTTCAGTCGCCCCCCCCCCCCTCCCGGGTGTCGATTATAACGGGCCGGATCATTTAATAAATATTTATGAATTTAATTCGCGACTTTCGATTGGAGCAATCGCGAATATGCTCGCTACCGAGTTCGTTCAACGTGATGGAGAACGAAATTGATAATGCACGCGGAAACTGGTTGCATATTCTCGACATACAACAAAAATCATCGACTTTTATTTTGTTCGTTCCAAAAGTTGAGGTTCAGGATTATTTAGTCGTGGATAATTTCTTTACGGTTGCAATAAATTGTATTTATTACAAACGTTATTACTAATTAGGTTTATGACCAAAATGTTTCAGTCATGAGATTTAGGTGTAGAAATGAGAAATATTATTGGCGCGATTGAATAATTTACACTGGTTTCGCTTAAAATTTTATTCACATTTCACGTTACGCAGGAAACTACATTTTATATCTTATCGATTATGTTGCAAGAATGTTTTATTAATCATTTCGTATTCACTGAGCAGAAACAGCTAAATTTTTCCATTTGAAGTTCTTTTGAGGATTTAGTATAATTAAAACACTTGTGTGTTCTATTAACCGTGTTCAGCGATCCTTTCATTAACCCTTTCATAACCAGTGAACAGTAATAATCGCACGCTTACTTAGAAACCTACATCATTACAAGAAAGGAGCTCATTTGATAGTTTCTCTAATTATTCTATAGTCCTTAGACAGAAATACGTAAATATATTTCATTTAGGAAATTACTGAGCATTACACGCTTTGTTCCATCAGCATTATGCTTGGAAAATTAACAACACCTTTCTCCCTATTTCTTTTTTACTTTTTATTTTGGAGATACATATACATTAAGGAATTCTTTAGAGTGTTTGAAGAATAGATTTCGAAAAGAATATATTATCGTAGTGGAAGATAATGTTGTGGTATTATTAAGCATTAGTCTCATGATATTTTTAATTACGTATAACCTAAAGAAAATGACAAAAAAATTAAATCGAAATTGAAGAATAAAGTTTCTACTGAATATCCTTAAAATGTCCATTAACAATACAACAATGTTCTCTTTAAAACTTAACTCTTCAAAATTTCTACAATCACCAAAATAGAAAATAATTCTCATATTAATTCTATTCTAGTTATATTCTACATACACGCAATCAATCAACTATTTTAACCAATAAATCACTTAGCTTTTTCTAATCTAATCAAATCTCTTTCAAACATCGTCACGCGCATCAACATCTATTTTAATCGAGCTAAAAGGCACTTCATAAATGCACAGGCTTCTCTCTATCTGCTGAAACTCTCGTAAAGCCATAATAATCGTAGCGATGATAATAATAATAATCCACACGTGACGTACAAGTGCCTCATTGTCTGACTCCTACGTTTCCATTCTACTTCCGCTATTTATTTGTCATTTCAATGAAAGAACGTCTCGCAGGAATAAAATTGCCACGGCTCGAGCGCGGAATCAAGGGAAGTTATAATTTATTCGCGATCAGAGTACGGTTCACTGTCTTCGTCAAGATGATAACGTTTCAAAAAGAGAGAATCGGCTTTTCTTTCTCTTCCTCGTTGTGCATTGTGCGGCGTCGATGAAACAAGCTTACCCTTGATGTCTCCGCCGTTCGATGACGATAATAGTATCATTGTAATTCATAAAATCCCTGACAAACAAAGTTGATAGGCGGCGAACGCGAAACAATTAGCGAAACGATTGTTCCTAGCATGGAGTTGATTGGCAGAAGTCTGTGACGTGATCGTGCAACTTTTAGAGGAAGTTGCACTCATGTTGGCTCTACAGAATAATTAGTGGAGGATTATGAGTTAGAGAATGGAAGTTGACCATGCTGGTGGTTGTGTCGTGAAACTTTCGATTAACCTGTGTGGGACGATACGTGGTTTGGGTCACTGCAATTCGTCCAGATGTGGTTTCAGTAATAGGTAATTAGGGAAAATAACGTTGCGTCGTTAACAGAGAATTCCATGGTTTTGGTAAATTTTGGTAGATTTGAGAATTCGACTGAAATTCGATTGAAAATTAAGAAACAAATGGACGTAGCGAGGGATCGTGTGAAATTTATAACACATATATAATATAGTAAATATATAACACTAATATAAAGACACGATCTTACTATGTCGAATTTGAATTATTTTTAGTAGCATCAGAAAAAGTGGAAACGGGAGAAAATTCTTAGCGATCTGAAATAGGGTAACTTAAACACGAACAGTGCTAAATAATAAACGTAACGAGTAAGAATAAATATATGAAATTTAACTAAATAATATCAAAATGTGAGCATGGTGGCATAACATTTAAAATGGAAATTAACGCAGGTTCTCTAGAACAGCTCCTAATCTAAAAATATCAGGATCGTCAATTTTTCACGCAGCTCGATTGTAAAGAAAAGCCCGCGATATTTTCTCTGCCTGGCGATAAATCATGAAAGTATGAAGGTAGGAAAATAAAACGGGGCGGTTTAAACGCGATACGTAGCGAGTTTCGTGGAAGCGTGGACACTTGTTGAAGGCAGGATTCATTCTTCGTTAAAATTGCAGGCGAAAGAGTGGTAGAATAATAATGATATAGTCTTGACTCACGCGCTGTCGTCGTCGCGTGGCGAACAATGACTGGCATATAAATCATAGACGAGGTCCGCGATTGCGTGTGTTGTTATTATCGTTCGCGAACAATTTGTATACAACGGTGTGGTGCACCGTTCGCTGGAAAAATCTCCTCGTTGAAGGCTCGCTTCGTACCGTGAGAATTAATAGGGGCTCATTAATTTTACTCGCGCAAGGGTGAAGTCATAGACAGCGAGAAAATGTTCCGAGTACTCGTCTCAGTTGCTAAATTCAAAGTAAGAAAGGCGAAGGGTTGAAAAATCGGATTGGAATTAATTTTTTGGTCAGGTGTATTGATTATATCTCAGAGGCAGAGTAATTTGTTAGTTGACGCTGAAACCGAAGCAAGGTTCGATTTATCATGCTAGAGATTTAATTTTCAGGTTCGATTTTGAAAGGTAGCGATAGGATTTAATATTAAAGCATAGAGATATTCGTCGGACCTTCTTCGTAATGTATTTTTATCATATTCGTCTTACTGTTATATTTAAACTGTGACGATATGATAAATAACAAGGATTTATGTAAGATTTTGTCATTTATTTTGCACATATTTATACAAATCTCCATGTTTTAATTTCTTTTTTTATCCAAAAGTACAGTGTTCTATTCATTTCATATTTTCACTGCTTTCTATGTCATAACAAATATTTTTCCTTTTAATTCGAAATTCTGAGAAAAAAGCACTTGTTTTATCACTAAGTTAGAATCTTTCCACTCTCCGCAAAAAGTTTTTCAAAGTAAGGAGGCAGAAATCAAGAATCTTGTGATCTTTCCTTAGTTCCGGACGCTTGTACCTTGCCTTCTCAGTAACTATCTTTTATTCATTATTCTGTTCCTATTAACGTAGTGTACGAGCATAGTCATTTAGAACTGTTCTCTTCCATGTACCGACCGTGTAATTACAAGTATGTTTCGGTTGATATTATTAATTTATGCGTGTTATCTGACATGAAGGCGTACGCAACGTATACGTATACTTCAAATCATTGTTGCGTATATTAGGTTAGATATCTACCCATTTTCAATTAAAACGTTTCATATTCAGTCCTTTGCCAAATTGTAGGTGAATGGGCCAAAATAAAGCAAAATATATTATTTCACTGAATTACTTTATTATATATCTATAAAATTATATTAAAAGAATGGAGTTAATATGATTTTCTTCCTCGATTAAAAAATCATAAATTTAGAATACGTGTTCTTAAATTTTGTTTAAATAAATTACACGTAAAGACTCCTGTTTAATAATGTCTTCATAAATCCAAAAAAGTTATAGAAAATCTTTAAGATATTTATTAGAGGCAGAGTTTAACTCCCGAATAACTCCTGAATAAAATATGCAGATGTATTTCTAAGAATTGAAGTAAATTTTTAAGTGAACGAACAGTCGGAAAACACTGGTTGAAATTATAATAGAATGCATAAAGCAAAAACTGTAAGTTGGCTGGATGCCTTGGCTCTCGTTGATTAAGCGATGCACACGCTTCTATTGCTTTCTTTTCATAAATATTCACCGATTCAAGGTTTCTCGAGCACGCGTAATTTCACGTGGCGTTTCAGTGAAGTTCCAGCCGGCACTTCACTCAGAAGCCAGCAATTTCAGTATTTAATGGGACGTTCAAGCGCGATTTCTTAATTAGCCCCCGTGCACAGTACCTTTTAGGTTGATATTCCGAAAGAAAGAAAAGAGAAAGAAGAAAAAGGGGGCTCCTTCGGCGTTAAAGAGATAACTCCTCTCGGTAATTACTTAGGAATATCATAAATATGGATAGTCTTTAATGGTCGTAGATCGTGGAATACGAAACACTTAGGAATTGTTGCAACTTGTAACGCATACCTAAAAGGGCCATCGTGTTAACTAATTACTAGTTAATCGTACACTGAATATCTTTTCTTTCTGCGTTCTGCCAGGTTATTGTCTACGGTTACGAATATAATTAACCATTCTTTCGAACCCTGTACTGCGGACGTTCTCAAATTTCACGTCTCTCTGAGTTCTGTATGGAACGTTAAACAGAACAGACTGCTGACTTGATTCGTGACATGCAAAGTGACTATCATTTCCTGAATTAAGCGATATTATCCGCGAGAGTGACGTTTGTGGATACTTTTAAAACAAGGTTAAAATCGGTGGAGGAGGAGTACTAAGAAATTAAACGACGAATCGCGTTAAAATGTCATTGAACAAAAAAAAAAAAAAAAATAGGATTAATATTTCTATAAAGATAGTAATCGAAAGATTTGGAAAACTTATAGACTTCTAATGCCAGACATGTTTCCATATCTTGATTAATTACACTACACTGTCTAGTTAAATAATCACGAAGTACCAATCACAACTCTGAATCTTTGTATCGAGAGTATTATAGTATCTAATACATCTAACCCAATTCCATGTACTCTAAGAATCTAGCCCATCATTCATCAAACACGGCTAATCCATGAGCCATACATTTATGAATAAATATTCTTCGTACACAGGTATTCAACTCTTACTATCTTTTCACCGATCTAACATAAATCCTGCACAACATGAAATCTCATTCAACACAAGGAATTATTTAAGAAATGTCGGTGAAGATATATCTACTTCCTTTAAGCGTACTTGTCGAACACCTTTGGCAAAAATAAAACAGTTCGTTAAAGAAAACACGAAACTATTCGATTTGATTGTCTAGAGAAGCAAATTAAAAGTCACCGATTGTATCGAGGTTATATTCAAAATAATCGACGTATTAGGTTAAAAAGAACAATTATTAGATCAAAAAGCGAAACGAGTCGTGGCTTTTCGGAAGCAAGAGCAGAACGACAGCGGTTAATAATACCGATATGGTTTATGCTATTGAAATAATGACGAGGCAAGCGGCGCGATCCGATCGACAATGAAGGCGTCTTTCCTAACGAAGCGATCGAGGATCCCATAAATCCTCGGATTATTAATACCTGGCAGTCTCGGTGCGTGAATCCGGCAGGTGGTTGGCTGGCCTCTAATCGTGATCCAGGAATAATTTACACTCGTACCGCTCGGAAGCCATCGGAATCCTTAACGACTATTGCCTTGCTTTCGTGCAGTTTCCTTCAACGAGATGAGAGAACACCAGGTGACGGAGAATGGCCAACGATACCACAGCACCGTCAATGCATCGATACGATCTGTGATTTTTAATTAGAATGGCTCAATATTACGTGGTGCTCTCGACCAGACGAGATATCGCCGCATTTTGGTCGAATACATCTTTTCGAAGATTGTTAGACTGGTGAAAGGATAGCAAGGTAGTTGAGGACCGATGATCGATAGCTTAAGATGGGATGAGGAGCTACAGTTTCGTCCTTTATATGTACATGTATTTATGCGAGGTCTAGAGAATTGCGCGAGCTGTTGCGTCGTATAAAATATTGTAAGCTTCGATTAGGAATTTTAAATTAATTATATTTTTCATCCAAAGTTTTGAAACTCTTCAGCGTTTTTTTAATGATAAAGAAACTTCGATAAATCTTTCTGAATTACATTGTACTCTGATATTTTTACATACGTTCGTACATACTCGTATATTTACTAAGAAACTCCAACTTCTGAGATACTCCACTTCATAAATTCTTCTTAAGCAAACCATACAAACAACATCCTTCAAAAACAACATCCTTCTCCAAGATTTAGCGTTACTAGATCCCACTATTCAAATATTCAATAAAATATTACTGACACCTCTCTTACATCCAGCTTAAAAATATAGAAAAAGAAGAACAAGAAGTATCAAGGAAACAGATAGAAAGCAACAACTCTATTAATTCCATGATCGCTTAAAATATAGAAACCGATCGATCTCGCGTATTCAGCTTTCCAACGTCCAATTGCTTGGACTCTGTCAGACACACCGGTGTTCCAGCCAGATTAATGAGCCTGATTAGTCACAATCAACAAGCACTTCCGCCTGCACGGAACATTATAAATACTCCGATACATTTCGTCGTCCAAAATATAGAGAGGCCGATGTTTAAGCACCGGTCAAACAGAGAAACCGATAATCTGATTCTCCCCGGTCAGGAACGACGACGTTATAATTCAATCTTCGCGACAGTCTAATCCTCGTTCGGGTTCGTTCCGCCGCGCGATTCCAGACGCAAGATCGTTGATTTTAAATGACGATGAAAAAGAGGGGGAAGAAAGAAAGGATCGACCACACCGAATCTTCTATCGAGGCTCTTACGTTCAGCCTTCTCTTTCCTCGTTATCTCGCGTGGTAACCGCGAGCAGAATGGCCGAAGCTGAAGAGAACACGGATGAACGTTCGCGGACAAGGTGTAAGTCGATCGAGTTCGATCCAATAGATCAGGCGGCAGATTCCTTGCCAGTTATTACAAGAGGTCAAAGGTCGATCGCTCGCATAAACCATTTAGCCTCGATCGACTATCGATACCGATATTTCCCAGAGGTATCGGCTATCTCTTTGCTCGATCTTCCTCCGACAAGGCCCAGCTTTCTTTTCCCTCTCCCCAGTTTCAACGTCCCTTCGTTGTTTCCTGTCTCTTTCTCCTGCGAGCTCGAGAGAACAACCCCACCCACGACACGGACCAGATTAAATGCCTGGGCCTGGCCTTCTTCTTTTCTCCGGTTACGATGTCTGCTTCGACTGTGCTTTTAGTATCGATGCTTGTCGTAATGACGCGGTGGTCGTGGCAATTTGGAATTAATTGGCGGAGATGCTGGTGTGGGTTTTATAGGGTGGCCCTGAAAGAGGCTCGTTCGCGGGATCAAAGTTCGTGCGAGGATTCAAGTATCATGAAAGCATTGCATGAGTCATTCGCAACCCCATAAATAGAAATATAAAGAAAGAAGATGATTACAAACATTATTTTTTCCAATTTGCTATTATTTGTGCTGCGTGTTTGTGATAAACTTTACGAATGATAAGTTATTTCTTTTTTAACATGAATATTAATCACGCGCTTGGATAATGAAATTTAAAGCCTCATGAAACCTGAAGTTGATCGGAGACTCATATAAGGATGAGATGTGAGTTGGAGATATCATAACAATTTTTATTAGCCTTTTACGATAAAATTAATGAACACGGAAGATAAAGGAATCGCTTGACAGTTAAGAATTCAAACAGAGGATCGTGCACTGCATTTGATGATGAAGATGAAAGCTACAGCAGACACGACTGCAATTTGGGAAAACAATCGCACGCTTAGTACGATAAAATCAGGAGTAGCCTTAACGCAGTCGCGAAACTGCACACGCGAAAGATATCCAGCGATATGATCATTTCATGTACATACACTTGTACGATCGAGAATCGATTTGGCAGAAAAGTGAATTCAAACGAGCCGCCTGTGGGGTCCCGATCTCCTTCGTTCCCTGAATCGCTGATCTATACACGTACACACATGAACAAGGCAAAGAAAGAAGAAGAAGAAAGACAAAGAAAGAAAAGAGAATCGACGTCGATGAGTTCCGTCCGCTGGCACGGATATCTGGCATCTTGGCCGAAAGTTTCCTAATAAAATTTGTTCCCGCCAGTTAAGCCCGTTGCCAAAAGCGCCTATTAATTTTTTATCTGGGATCTTCGCTTCCACTGGGTCCAGGATATTTCGTAGCGTCGTTGTAGCTTTTCAATATGGTTGACGGTGGCCATAAAACGTCGCGGTCCAGGTTGGCTCGGGATGACGACGCTTCTCCCTTTCTCCCTCTCTTCTTCTCTTTCTTTCTACATTCTGCATGTATACATGCGTAAATCGATACACAAGCCGTGTATCGAGTGAGTGGAGGGAAGCGTGTGCTTGAGAAACCTTGTATTAAGTCGTTGTTCGCGCAACGCCAGATAAGTTCTCATTGTGTTTCGATTTTCGACCCCAATCGTAGTTCCACGAACCCTCGAGTTGAGGATCCTGTCCGTCTGTTGGCCGTTGTCTGGGCCAATTTCATCCGACACCTGCTAATTCTTAAGTGTTTCGCTTTCGTGGAATAGCTACCGGTCGAAGGATCGCGCTAATGGCTCGAGAACTAAATGATGTGCTTCCGCTGATACGTTGAGCATCACGGATTGTTAATAATCCTCGGCGGGAAGTATGAGTTTGGTGATATTTCGGAGAACAGAGCGCGTGGCAAGGGGTGATCGCAAAATTTCTTGGTAGAAATGGTTTCTATGGTTGGTGGAAATTTGTTTCGTGGAATTGAAGAGAAATGTGGGAAAGAGAATACTAGTAAATGAGCTTGAATTCATGCGTGAACTTATGAACCGGACTTAATTGATTGTTAGTCTCGGCGTATATTTTATACAGATTCACCTCTCCACAATGGTTGGCCTAACAGACTGCTTTAATTTCATTAGTATTTATGTGTAAGTCAATCAAATGCAAGGAATACATTTCATCCCTTTAAAATTTTGTAATAAAATCTGAGAATTGCTTCACATTCTTTAATTTAAATGTTGCAATAATATAATCAAGTTGCTGACAATCCTTATTTCAAGTAGCCTTCTTGCTCATGCCAGTTCACGAACCGAATATGATAAATTTGAAAGGAATAAATTGCAGTCAGTTTCAAAGAATTTATTTATGACGCAGTTTGAATGATATTTAATATGACCGGGCTGAAAAGCAGATGCAGGAAAACCGGCCAGTGTCAATGGATGCAACCAAATATCTGGTTTACCCACACAGGTCATCGACGTCGGTCGATGAATTAATTTTTCTGCGAAAACCGATACTTGTTTGCAGGGTTCTTGTACCAATCGACGATACGGATCTGTTGCTGATAGTCACGCACATCTTGTTTTGGGTACGACAGCAACTAATTTATTTTTTCGAGCCCGTTTCGAAGGCAACGCGGCTCGTGACGAAGCCGGCAATAACTTGAATGATTTAGAGACCTAAATGAACAACGATAGATCGATCCTTATTTCTATTCTCAAAAATGAACGTTCAAAGAGACGATTCGTATCTTGAACGCCTAATTCACAATATCGATACTTACAAATCATAATCAAATACGAGTGTAATTAGAACCTGCTGGTCGAAAACTATTATTACCAAATACCCCGCGCAAAACTATGGCGTAAAAAATAAAACATTGACATTGGCAAGGCAATTGGGTAAATTTCTACTTGTTGGTTGAAGTGACACCTGATTCATTAAACAAAAGCGATTGATTTGAATAAAGTGAGTAACTTGCACAAATGTAATAGAAAAGGAAGAGAAGAGAGGAGAATCGTTCAAAGGGTAGAGGAACCAGCTCGCGGGTTCTCCTGGGCTCCGATTCTTTCTCTCTCGGTCAACGTTCTTAAACAATCGGCTCTGTTCGCGGCAATATCGTCGATAAGTATCTCAAGACGGCTCTCTCGGAGCCATGAGCTACGATCTACGTAGTGGTATGTGGTACTTTGATGGCGGCCAGCCAGAAGTAAATCTAAGGTTTACGAGGCAGTACCGCCTCTTACTAGCACCTCCTCGAGCACTCCCCAAAGTTTCCATGGGGTGTAGTGTGTATCTGCGCGCGAGAGAGAAAGAAAGAAACGAAAGAAAGGAAGAAAGGTGAGTTGCACTCGTTGCACGGCCGCTCATAATTCTCATAATAAATCGCCTGGAACAACTGACGCCCGCTCCATATACAAAAGGAATCACCGACCTTAGAGGAGGATCGAGGCAAAACGGATCGACCAACAATAGATCGCCGCTGATCGCGAAACAATCGTTGTTGAGAAACGTTGTAATAACTCGCCTCCTCGTCGCTTTGAACCAACCGCAGAAACCAGCCCTCGATCCAAAGCTTCATTAATTTCTTCGATTATACGCTCGATAGTCGATGGTTTGAGCTACGCCATGCCGCTCGTCAAGGGTGAAAGACTGAATTTGCTTTTCTCTAGACGATTGCCTCAATTGATTCCTGCATTGCGTTTAGCTAGTTTATTGTTTTAATCCTTGCCTATTATAGTTGACTGGAAATATCGTTGCGATGGTATTCCTTCGAGCCGAGAGAAATTATTGTATTCGAATCATCCTGAAGTCTCATCGGTTATGAAGTATAGGCTATCATCAAACGTGCAAACGCTACAAATTGTTTATCGCCACGACGTTGGGCCTCAATCGATTGATACTAAATCGCACCACAGAAGGACAATTTTTCACTGAAAGAAGTTGGCTTTCGAAAAGGACAGTCCGAAAGAGGAGTTTTATTGCGTACGAAATTCAGGAAAGAATTTAATCAGTAGACCGGTTCTTTCAAATTCCCGAGGTATCGTGATAAATTGCTCGCGTTAAGGGAAGAAGAGTGGACTTGTCGGGATCTCAATGTAGGTCGCGAATGTTTCCCCCAAATTATACCCCAATATTTCCGCTCGATACACATTGTAACACCCTTCTCCGGCGATCTTTTTTAACCTAAAGCCAGCTCCCATAAAGCGGGAACGGCGAACCGCGAGGAGGACCGTGTATAGTGGTGAAGCGCGTGGTCATAGGGTTCGATAATATAGTTATTACCGACAGGGGCCCCCTCCGGCCAGAAGAAAGCGACGAACCCCGCATTAAAAACCAATTTTTGGTCCCGAAAAAAGCTGCGCCGTTGCTCGTAATAACAGGCCTGGTAATCTATAGTAGGTTTTCTGTCCCGGCCTGAGGACCGACCCGCCAGGTCCACCTTCCTTCCCCCCTTCAACCTACAACGCAACCCCCTTTTTTCCCCTCCCATCACCCTACTCGCCTTCTTTTCGTCCTCGTTCATCTTCGAGAAGCCTGGCTCTTGGGATAATCGAACAAATTGGAGCTCCAGCCTCCGCCAGGACGACTTTTTTTCAATTAAAAAGGGCCTCGATGCGTCCAACAGCTGTCGGCTGTGTATACCTCTCTTCCTCTTTCGTTTTCGTGAGAAATTGAACCTCGTTGAATTTTTCTCCTACCACCGGAGTATACAATGTATCGCGAAGGTTAGCTGACTTCCGTCGTGCCCGGAGACGGAGCATTTTTTCAGAAGTTTTTCGATTAAGCCCGGATATGCTCGCCGTTTGGATGCAATAAGAGAGGATAATTCGGTTTTGGTAAGTGGTTCGATGTATTAATTTCATGTATCACGTTTCGTAGATATCTGATTCTATGATGATGAAATTTTTGGAGATTTGTATAAGTCTATTTAAATTTAGAAGAGTTTTGATAAAAAGCATTTTTTTTTTATTTTTCATTGGAAAGAGATTATAGAGTCTATTATTTGGGAAGAGGGAAAGTATATTTCGTCTATTTCTTTCTTTCTCCTTTTTTTGGTGAATAGAGTTGTAACATCTGCGCCTTCCTCTGACGTTTTGACGAATTCACCACCGCGTGCTACTAAATCAAAAACCAGTCGGAACCGCCAAAAGGAAGAAAGGTTTAATAGATTTCGGTCAATTATCTTGCACAGGTACCCCGTTAGCTGTTTCTATTAGCCGTATTATTATAAGTATTTCATGGAAAGATGGCCAATTACGTTCAGCTTCACTGTAAGAAAGAGTGCCAGCCCCTTTATTAAAGTAGCCACCAAATATCTTCTAATTTTCGTCGAAAATCAAAGTCATTCGTTAAAATTAACAAAAACACAGAACTAATGAGCTGTTATGATGTTAATTTCGTCCTAAATGTTTTTCAAAAATTATTCGCTTATACAAGAGACATTAGGTAAGTTTTATTCGTAAGTAGAATATGTCCGCGTTGGTTGGACATCTATTATTGCAATAGCTACCTTCAATCTGTCAAATTGCGAATGTAGGCACATTATTTATGAACAAATTACACGTGAAAGATAAACTATTATGTCCATCTAATCGTATCACATTTGTATTGATCAAAGATAATTTTCAATCTATTCTCTGCTTATAAGTTGTATCAAACTAGATATCGTGACTATACACATAATAAGATAGAATTAAACTAAATTGACAAAAATGTAAATTACGTTGATGTAATTCTCAATAAAATTCTCGCATATTTACGAGATTGATTGGAGTGCCTGAATATTTAGGAGCAAACGATGGATATTTATGCAAATCATATGCAATGTTTTTCGAGACACAACTGAAGAAATGGAATCCAATTAGTAATTTTATTCAGTAAATACCATAACGACTACTCTACTCGTAATATTCGTATATATTTTTGCATGTTATATGCGGTCTACAATTTTATATATGCAAATTCGTATCTTTCTGAACGCAACCGAAGAAATGAAACCCAAACATAAATTTATTTCATCTAGTAGACATTGCGACAAATGCTCTCACTAGCAATATTTTATATATATTTGCATATTACGCGTATTCCACAATCTTTTCTCTCACATAAATTCTTATTTATAAACGCCAATATATATACATCTATTTCTAGAATATCTAATTAAACGACATAAGAAACTAGGAGTGACAAGAAAGATTGGGGATCGACCGATCGTTCGATCGAGTCGCGGAAGGAGCGGCGCGGGTCGCAAATAAAACGCATACATAGAGATGGTTGCGTCATTGGTTGTGTCGGAGCAGGACGCGGTCGATCGGCCACCAGTAAATTTCTATTAACGGCGCGGCGTTCGAAACAATTGGCCATTAAATCGAACGGTCCCGCGGCAGATAATAACTGGCAATAATCGGGCCGTGGCCACCGGTTAGCGTTGTGGACGCTGCTGGGACCCCTCGGCTCACAGTTCGCCATAGCGAAACAAGCCGAGCATCGGTAATGAGAGGCCAATTAGAACACCCCGCCGATGGAATTATCCCCCGACGCTTCGAAATTCAAACTGGTTGCCGTGAGCGTTCCTTCTAATGCCCTCGAGACACGCGAAACAGCCAAGGAAGATAGACAGAGAGAAAACCGCAAAGCCTAGGAAGGTAACGGACTCCTTTTCTTCAGTCTCTTTTCTTCGCTGCGTTCCACCAAAGATCGCATAGCTGATATTTATATGGGAAGAAAGTGGTGGTTCGTTTGATAAGTGAAATCGTTTAGTTGTGAATTGTTGGAAAAATCCAGTTGTCTGAACCTTTTGTGGACAGGTAGTTAATATAAGGAGAATTCATGAAGTGAACGATCACCGGTTCTTTACATTAACCACGATTTTCTGTTCGAATAATAGAAGAAGATAAGATGTCGAAATGTTTGAATTTAATCGACAGCCGTTTATTTAATCGGATTACAATTAATTAATTAATATTAATTAATGTTTGAAGATTTACAAGAAAAAATATTCTCTTCATTCAATCGTATCGTTTTCAAAGTGATCCGGCAAAATATCAATAGGAGTGTTTATTCACATATGAAGACAACACGAGAAGGAGATAATATCTAATCCATGATTGTAGATTTTCTTACTTTTATGTCACTTAGTGACCGAAAAATGCACTTTAACAGCAAATAGTTGAAGAAGAGTCTGAATCAGTTAGTCAAAGCAAAATTTATATGCCTGTATTATAAAGTTTCAATTTGATTGGTCAGTTTGGGCGAACGTATAATGGAAGTAGCGATTTTGAGAAGTATTAGCCACGTTTATTTCACTCGGCTGAAGGTCTAAATTGGTCAAGCAGGTGTGTTGATGTCTGAAATTAGACGATCGTTTTGAGCAAATTGCCCAGGATATTACCGCGTCGTCGGGTTGATATCTCTTTTCGTAGAAGAAATACAGAAGTTGGAATAATTATCTACCATAGTTCTTCATTAGGAAACTACTCGTTCGGTATAGTAATCACGTTTAGGTTTAATAATCACGATGATGTGTTTAATAATCGAGTCTAGATAAAATCCTATTTTCTTAACCTCAATTAAATATTCTACCTAACTTGATTAAAGATTTATATCTAAAACTATTAAATATTTATGGAAAAAGGGATTAAAATACCGATTAAAACGATTAATGCGGTAGTTCCATTACTGAAAACTATAATTTACGGTATGGAACTATAAAACATTAATTAAAAATCCTGAAGTTTTGAAGAGAGACATTTGCGTAAAATTTTAGATTTTTAGCATATTAACAAAGAATAGGTAATATAAATTCCATCGCCAATAAACGTGATGAATCACCCAATATATTCTTAAGAAATAAATCTCGTTCTCTTAAAAACGAAATCACCACGAGTTTAGAACGTTAAACATACAGAAATACGTATGTAGAATGTTCCCTTTTAAATAAGTCAATTTTCACGAAAACAGAGGCAAAAAGACATCGAGCTTCTGGTTATGAAAATTACGGTAGAAAATTCACGGTGAAACGATAGTATCGTACGGAGAGGCCAAAGTCCATATATCTGTCAAACGATAGAAGCAACGAAGTCGATATTGTTCAATGATACAGAGACAGGATCGGTAGCGTGAAGAAGGAGATAGTGAAGGCCGTCGGTAAAGGAAAAGAGAGGCCAGTTAACTGCGGTTCGCTCAATTTACAGCCGTGTATAATTAACCGGGGCATGAAAAACGGCCAGCCACGTGCTATCTCGCGCGTTGGGATACCGGAGATTTATAGTTATTAATTTTATAATAGACTCATCAAGTGGCGTTTGTGTGACGTTGTCGCTATCGCTCTTGACTCGGCGAATGCGTTCAATGAAAACGTAACGAATCTGCAATTCTCTTCGGTCACTCCTCAGAATGCTCCTCCAAGAGTTTTAATTTCTACCACATCCTTTTTTGTGGCACAGATATTTATTTTATTGCAACGAACTTATACTTTTTTATCTTGTAGAGGGAAATCCTTTATCTTAGTAATTTATAATTAATAATTCAAATAACTTAAAGCCGGTTGAAAAACTAAAAGTAGACAAACTAGGCTTTGTATGTTATATTTAATAATTTCTAATATTTCGAATACTTTCGAATATATTTCTTTTTTTACTTCTCTATCGGATTAAATAAGAATAATATATTAAATATGGAAAATGATAAGTTCAAAAATGAAGTTTAAACGAAGACGGTGAAAGGAGATGCTAATTAATTTGTAGTTTACGGCATCTATACTTCACGTGCATGCGTAATATATCAGTGTAAGTTATAACAGGTGAGGATGAATGTCATCGTAAAAACAGATTTTGCCAATGTTTCGAGTAGGAATAATTTTTTTGTTACATTCCTCCGCGTGTATATTCATGAAATCATTTTCGTCCGAAAAGCCGCGGATTTTACGTGGAGCAATAATTGAGGATACACGTTAAATTTATAATGTATGCGTTAAATTACAAAGTTAAGTGGCTTTTATAAATTTTGTTGCTTCTGATTGGTTCGGATGGCCGATGGTACCGGGACTCGTGTAAGCGGAAATTTAAATCGATCGACGGCCGATTCTCGATTCCATTAAAACACAGTTAAGTCATTCCCCGTATTAATTGATCAAATTTTCCAGATAGACTACTTGAAAAACGCGATTAATACCGACAATTTGTATTCATAACTCAGCAACGATGTTTGATCTCCGTTTCTCCCAAGCATCTTAATAACTTGCGTTCAACAACATGCACGAGGATAATTTGTTAATAATTTTCATTAAAAGGATAACAGCAGCGGAATATAAATGAGAAGAATACGTTTGAGAAGTATATTTGCTTTTTATTAGGATTAAACCGTTTTACTTGTTGACGTCTGCAATATATTTTTATACTAACCTTATTTCCGTGTCAATGAATTTTAGAATATTGTGTTAACAATTATAATTGGTTTGCTAGAATTCATATTCGAAAGAAGGACAAGCAATTAAGGCTAAAAAATGATCATGTTCAATGTTTCTTAATCAAGAATCTTTATTACCAAAAGCTTCGTTGGTTTTATTATTTTCCTCTTGGAACAAAATATCTTCAAAAATATAAATTTTAAGTTCAATCATCGATTTGACGTTTGTCTTGTTATTTTTGTGCGTCGTTTATTGATGAAGTTTTGTAGGCGTGTCTACCACGTAACCATTGTTCCATCTTGAATTTCCAATAACCGAAACTACCGCCTGTCTTTTATAAATCCAGCGAAATTTTACCAGAGTAATCACTCATCGATCATCAGTCTTTCGTAAAAGTATACCACGTCTTTCAAATTATGTATATATTCATATAATAAATTATATAATTAATTATATATATATATAAATATATAAAGTAATATATATATATATATATATTATATATATATTTAATAATGTGCCAGAAGCAGAAAGTCTCCTTTAGAAAATTACTTTCAGCAATAATGCACAGCTACTGTATTCTAATTAACTTTAACACTTCGAAATAATGATTTGATGGTTTTCAAATCGAAATTAATACATGTGGTTAAAAATTTTCATACGTTTAATTCTTCCACGCTTTTTTTATGTTATTATATAGCGATTCTTTGCAATCACGTTTCTACCAAGTACTGCGAACTTGGCGAAATTAATAATCAAAGCATCTAGTTGTTAATTGCTACTATAATTAGCGTTTAATGGCGGATTTATAACGAGAGCCATAATTTGATCCATGTTGGTCTCAATTAATTGAAAATGTAATTCGTAATTTAATATGAAATTAATTAGGAAAGTAATTACATCGTCTACATCTATTGAACGTCGCCAACGTATAAACGTAATAATTTCTATCAAATAGAAACTGATGATTTAATATTTTTTTTTTACTAAAGTAAATTTCCATTAAATTAATTTCCAAGAAGCAAACGTGTCAACTAGATAAATAAGAACATAGTTTCCTTCTCCTACTATATATTTCATAAATAGACAATCATCATGGTATGATATTTACATATGTATGTGTTATGACATTATGAGAAAAACCCATTTGTTATGCACTATACTATCTTTTACCTCAATTAAAGGATTTTTAAATAAAATTTACAAAATAATATGTTTATGTTTATTCGTCACAGATACTGTTAATTATATGTGTGGCTAGTTGAATAAGTACACATTTAATGATAACGGAGAGATTATACCTCGGGTACTTCTTGATGAACGATTGGATGTCTGACAAGGAGTTTGAATAGCAGCTAATTAACGATATGAGAAAGTCGCACAAAATTAGAATTTCACAAAGAGATTGGACAAATATTACTTGAAAGAAGGACAAAGGATTAGAAGAAAGGATCATTGTGATATTATTCAGCAGTTTCTCACTCAAATCAAGGAGAAGATGCAAGACTTTCAGAAATGACTTAATACATATTACACGCGTTTTATTGAATAAGTATTATGCATATATGTAGAAGTCTTAAGATATATTACTAGCATTGTATTATTGTATTAAATAAGAATTTAGAGAATAAATTAGAGTTTATATCAATAATTTGTAACAATTACTTTATAAGGACATTGTAGGACTAGCGATATTAGTTATATAAATTAATTATACGTTATATTGTAAAATGTAGATTTAAAAAAATCATACTTCTTATAACATTAGATAGCTAGGAAAGTAAATAATAAGCTAGATTACAAATCATTGCAATACTTCACCACTTGTGTAACTTGATCATTATTAATTAAACTTAATCAACTGCCTAATCATTTGAAGACCTGTCCAGATCTCCTAAAATGAATAATTCACCAAAGAACTTCAATACAAAGTTTCGAAGAGAGAATCTCGAAAAATAATCCTGTTCACGATTAAATTAGTTTTAAGTTCGAAGAATTCGTGAAAAATCGTCGTCTCGTTTCCCAGAATTTTGACGATTCCTGGAAGATGACGTCATTTCCAAGAATTGCAAGCTTTTGTATCAGGAGATAATAATACCATAGGAAGTGACACGAGTTTACCAATTTTCGGGTTCTCATCAAGATTTTCCCCTCGTTTACAAAATTCCGTTTGTTTGTTTTGGTTTTCAATGCTATGTATATTTTTAATTTGTTTATTTACATTCGGTTTTGTTTGTTGACATTTAAAATGTAAACACGTTTGTTTATGAGAAGTTTTAAAATTCCATGAATCGAAACTACCATGTCATGCTTTGAGTTTGTCAAATAAAAGGGAAAAGGTTCGCAGGATTCATCTTTCATCCTACTCTTCAAATGTAATCCCTATTGAAGGAGAATTATGAGCTTCTACTTGACAAAGGATACAATCCCTTAGGAGTCACTTGTTCCTTCATCTTATTATATCATTTTAGAAGCATCGCGTCTTTTCTCTTATTATGTGCAGAGGTAGAATTATTTATCGTAATTAATCAATGATGTATTAAAGTTACTACTAGCTTCCTAGCAAGCTTCTTTTAAATTAAAGCTGGGTTAAGTTAAGTTAAGATGTCACGGAATGCGTTGTTTTGGATTCAATATTATAAAATATGCAAATACCTAATAATATCTACAGTACATAAACCATAGCTTCTAATAGTTCTTAAAATTATGTATATATATATATCATACATCACAGTAATTTCTCTTTGTAAAAAAATCTAAAACGATAAATTTATGTCCCTCAGTCAATGATTAATATCGATATTCTACGCGAAAGTTAATAAGAAAGAATAAGATTGCGATTAGTACTGCAACGTCTAAAATATTCGCAATTTTCGTTCTTATTTGGTTGTTGATTCGGTCAGAAGGGAAAAGTGTGACAGCCAAATGGTATACATAATCGTTTCACTGATTACAAGTAATGAAATCTTGTCTAACCTTTTAATGAAATCAGTAATCGTGGCAATACGTAATCAGACGTAATAATACGGCTGAAAGCAAGCTACGTATTCGTATTATGCATAAATGGACAACACTCTGCTTACCCGATTACAAAACATCCCATTAAATTTATTACGTATGTCTGCGAGACATGACTAAAGCGATCTTATTAAGTCATCGATTGCCTTAATAAGATTCTGGTTAAGTCCGCGTAACCGTAGTAAAAATGAATGATTGACAAAACAACCAAGTATTATACAATCATCCGTACTCTTCTGATTGCCACGAGAGAAAGTATGTAAATTTCTGAGTTCACATTTATTTTTTTGATTAAAAATATTACTGTTGTCACTCTGGGATTCTGAGTTCACAGTTATATTTATAGTTATATATATATAGAATAAGATTTTTGATTGAAATAAAAAAATTGAAGAAAAGTGAAGAGATCTTATATTACAGATTTGAGAGATTATATATTATACCACAGTGTTACTTCTAATATTCTAATATATGTATATTATGATCAAACTACGAAATTTATGCATTTATGAAAGATTTTAAAAGCGCAAGAATGCATAGAATACACGTAACATGATAAAATACATAGAGTATAACGTTTGTTATAATATTTAAAAATTGAAACGAACCACTGCCTAAGTCTTGCTTCTTTCAATTGCATTTATAAAAATACGAGTTTACATAAATATTAGCAATCTAATTAGAATATTCTGTTATATAGTTAACAGTCATAAAAGATATCGTAGCTATAAAAAGGTTAGAAAAGAAATTAGAATAGAGATAAGTAGGTATACTTTCGCGGTGGTTTTATTGATAGTAAAATATGTTTACTATCTAAGTAACTGTAAACCAACCATCTTATGTAGGTAATAGGTCAATTTATAACGTGACGATAATTATCTGACGCGACGCTTCAGTTTCAGCAGTATCGACTGTGACTAATGGGAAGTCGATGAACTATCACACTCGTAATGAATGCAATGGAATCTACTGTAAACATAAATTATTTTACAAAGACGAACGAACTATAATTCATCGATACATTTTATTTCGAGGGAGGATGCAACCTAGGCAAAGCGATTTTCACTCAAGTCGGTAATCATCTAGCAATTATTGGTCAGTTATGTTTCACACAAATCACGGTTAGGCTGGCGACAACAGCGACTTCTCCTTAATAAACATGAATCCTTCATAAATTATTAGGAATAATAGGACTCACTATCGTATATGTAAATAACGATGAAGAAAACGTGGCAGAATATATATTTTCCACGTTATTGTCGAAATTATTTTAGTGAAGATAATTTTTGCAATTCTTTAAATATACAATACAATGTCAATAAGTTGTCTTAATTGAAATTAAACTTACCTAAAGTTTATAACGTTTAAAAAAGACGTCTACATATTCTCGACTGCTTGATATATCAAAGTTTATTGGATAATTTCCTAATGAATATTATAAAACTTCATTAATCCCATGGATATTATCTATTTTGTTTTATCTTAAGATAAATTATTTCCATTATTGACCGAGGATGATGCCAGTTTCTAATAATAAATTCCTACTAAAGAATTCTAAAATAAAATCCACCTTGCAACATCACTTCTCCTTGAGGATATTATCTTCGGGCTATCTATCTTAATATTTAACCCTTGAAAGGGTTAAACAGTTGTCCAACCTACTTTCCATCACTTTCGATCGTTCTCAAGGCAAAATCGATTCGAAGGGACCAAAAGCTTGCAACATGGACCTAACGAGTGGTCAGGCTCGGCCAAGACAAATGATAAGGGCGAGTTCGATCGAATTTATCAAAGAAATAATAAAGAGGAGTATCCTTGGCGCTGACCATTCCGGACAAGCACACGGAAAAGGTGTGAACTGTTTAAGCCGAGGTGTCGGCTCGTCAGCAGTCAGGAAGGTGTTGGGCCACGATCATTTATTATCCCGAGATTGAATTTCTCCTCGGCTCGACCAGCGCCTCGGTTTAATTAAAATATCGTTATGGGTAGGCGTGGATTCGTGCCGCCGTAGAACGTTTCTGCCTCGTCTGCCTCTCTTTTCGAAAGCCGTCCGCGGTTAAACGAGCAACACACTGAGAAACCAAGGAACAGGAGACGATGGAAAGCACGGGGCTTCCGTTCCCTATCGTTCAGTTTCGGAGAAAATCGGAACACGACTGAAATATCGATCTCGGCTTCGGAGATTAGGAAAGTAGAAATCGAGGCTGTTACGTTTTCTAAGTTGTCAGCTGTTAACTTCTATTACAAAATATTTATTTGAAGTCCGAATTTGACAATATCAGTATTAAATTTTGTCCTATCGTCTATTATTATCAAAGTTATTATCACGTCAAAGAAAAAGAAATTTATTATAAGGGGCGTATATTAAATGGCAAGAAGGTTCATAAGTAATTCAAATTTAGAACCTCGTTATTCATTGTGATTAATAATGAATTTATAAGAGTAGATTTTATAAAAATTGTTTTATAAGGACGAAAAAATGTCTTTCATTTAGTGTGGTGGATATTTTAGTTCGTTTACTAATTTTTGTTACTAATTGTGTTCTTTTAAGAAGTATGAAGTAGTACTATTAATATTTTCTTCCACTTTGTTTCGCTGTACTATATCTGGTCTATTGAATCTTTTGCATAATAATATGTCTTTATGTCAACTCCTAGAAAAAGGAGAAGAAAAATCGTAAAGGTAAAAATCTTAGCGTATCAAGGATCCTAAATGAATCTTAATAAATTTAAAGTAGTCTTAAAATTCTTTTCTGCAATAAATAACTACATAGAATTACAAAAATTTAAAAACCATTTATCATAAGGGATATTGACATGCACAGAAATCTTTAAAATATTCTTAGCATCTGCTCAAGATAAAATATTCAACTTGTATAACAGCATTCCCTCTAATAACCTTTATTTAGAGCAATTACTTTCACGTTGGAATCGAGAGCATTTTCTTACGATATAATATGATTCTATATCGTAGGTGGTCGATTTCGTGGAACATCGCGTACGAATCGTGTCGTGATCGTTCCCAGAAGGATTCGTAATTAAACGAAGAGATCGCATTCCGATACACGGGGCCGTTTCTCTTGGTGCACATACAATCAGCATAAGCAATCGTCTGCGTGCGAATTCGGACTGAGAATATCGGTGCGTCTGTCCGGAGAAAAATATTGTTATAAGGCGAGCATCCCTCGTAAATATCGTACCGTTAAACTTATCCCAGCCGTTCAAGGGGGAGGAGGGCTGTTTCATCCCCTTAAATTTAAGACTAGCTATGCGCAAAGGAGCACGTCTCTCTTAAATTTTCACGCCGAGTAAAATATTTAGAGGGAAGTGACGTGGAATCGGAAGATAGAAGATAATATCTTGATTGGTAATAAATTTTATTCAAACGCTAAATGCCGGTACTCAGGCATTTATTGTATCTTTTCGTTATTTTTCACTTATCTCGTGAAACTTATGATTTAAATTGAAAATTCCAAATTTCGGAAAATGTAATTAGCTTCTATGATTAGAATTCGAGAGAGCATTCAAATAAATAAGAAAGCCAGAAAATATTCGGAACGTTTGAAGTTTTTTCGATTACGAGGAATTTATACACGCGGCTCTAACATCGAACGAATTAATGTAATAAGAAAGGCGTTTCTTCTAGATCGATAGAAACTCTTCAGAGTTTTCTTGAAAGTACACACATTTCAACAAATCACCCCCAAAAACGCCCACCACACTGCTATCCCAAATATCCCAGTGCCACGATTCTCAACAAGAAATCTAAAAATCTTCGAAATCCTTAAAACCCCTCTCAGCTACCATATCAACCGGCAAAATCAATCCTTTCACCAAAAATTAGGACCTGCACAGATCTACCACACCCACCGAGCTGTTCTTCTGTGATGCCAGGATCACGGAGCCATTAAGTGCAGACCAACGAGGGCGAAAGACCGAAGCTGGTTACCGGGACTTATATAAAATGCTCGGTGGTCAGAAATCTGGAGCATCATCTATTCCCGGAGCGGATTCCCATTAGAGGGAAGCAGGGCTCTGGATTCGGGTCGGCGCGTTTGTCGAAAAGTATTTCGCGCCTACCTCGGCACGGCTGGTCCCGCGTTGCGGGTTTAATTAAAAATTAATCGGCGCAAATTAATTTAAATGCAAAAAGTGGGGCCTCGTCGGTGGTTGGAGCCCGAGGGGGTGGAGCAGCATTCGGTTGGGAGGCGGGGCCACTGAGTTAGGCGATCGTTACGGTGCACGGCCGGCGATAATCGAAAAGCTCCGGCGATCCGAAACAAAAGAGTTGAAGATCGCGGGGCCTCGATGGGTGCCTTCAGTGTGGTGGGGAGTGAAACGGGGCCCGGTGCGTTCGAGGAGAGCCGGCACAGCCTCCTCTTGGAAACTGGTTCAGAGCACCAGAGATCGTTAATACCTCGTTATCGCTTGGGTCAGGGATCGAGGTATATCGATCACTTTTCGATCAGCAGACTCGATAATGCGGATCGACTCGCTTCGAAATACCGTGTCGATTATCTGTCAACCGATCGTTTAACGGAATTACAAAATCCAAGAGACAGTGGTAGCTACATCTTTTATTAAGGGGCAAGGTGGGAGCCTGGCTATTTGTCGGTGTTCCACTGAATGATGGGATCAATTGTTTCTTGTTTGGGGGAGTGGACGGATTGCTGGAAGATTGGTGGGTAAACAGCAGGTAGATTTTCGTGGCTCGCCCGTTTCTTCTGACTCCAGAGGTGATAGTTGATTTAGTTTTCTATTTGTGGATGTATGATGAGGTTTTTTAGTTGACTGAGCCGGCACAGTTTAAATCAGAACACTGAATAGATTGGGATAGACCGTAAATTGTTTATGCAATTTCATATTTTTGTGAACGTGAGTGAAGAAATACATTCTACTTGGAAATTTCTTTCATTTACTAAATGTTATAATAAGCGATCCACTTTGAACATTTTATATCCTCAAATTTCTCAAAAATGCACAAAAATCTGCAGTCTAGTCAGGAACATTTACAAACGAGGCTAAAGCTCTAAAAGTATAAAAGGAGATTGCGTAAACTGGCAATCAGTCCTTGTGCTCTATCTATGGTATGTTACACTACTTAAATTTGTCGAATGAAATATCTGTATCTTTAGCTCTGTTGTGTTCTATATCTACCTTTTTCTTTTATCGCTCTAAGAACATAGTTCTACCCAATTGCATAAAATATTCTGTATAGGTATAAGTTGTCGCGAACATCTGTTCTTTATATCAAACAGAAAGCACAAAAATTTCATTAATACCTGCAAAGCCATTCAAAGGCACTTTAAAATACACGAACCGAACTCTGAGCATTCATTTACGGCACCTTCCAGCTTGCTGTTGGAAGAAATGCAACGCAATCGATCGCAGCAAACGGTCGATCAGGTGCAAAAGATCGCTCCGAACTACGTGCTACCGGTGCACGCAATTTATCACGTGGTTATTAAACATTATACACATCCTGAATCGAAGATCCATCCCAGAGAAAGGGAGAGAGAAAAGCACATAAAATACAATCCTAAGCGGTCGGAATTAACTTAATCACACGTCGACTGGAACACGGGCAATCATGGGATCGGAAACGAGAACAACTTCATCGAGGTTGGCTGGTGCTCCTTCGGTAAATACGAAGCTGTTTCTGTCTCGCTCTTTCGCGATCGTTCCTCTCCACGATATTGAATCTTAATCCGTTCTGGAAACGATGCAAATCGGCCGTGGATCATGATCGACGCGAGATCTTGTCGGATTAAATTCCAGGGGGATAACGAGAGCCTAATTACGAGGACGACTTCCGACAGGCTGTAGTTTGGACCCGTTCCCCGCAGCCGGCTCTTGTAATTTCCGCTCGATAATTTTACGATGCCACGTTTATCACGGAGTCATCAAAGTTAACGCGACGACCGATAGCAGAGGTGGATTTCACAGACCAGACCTGAAAGCCATAGTAATCAACTCTTGAGATGCGAGAGATGGCTGAGGCAGAGGAAACTTAGAGAGCCCGTCTTCGCGCAATCGTAAATCTCGCGTATGATTCCAACTCGCAGATAAAAACCATCATGCGTTGTTATTAATTCGACGAAAATATTGCAACGATGCGACATGTAACGGTCTTTCGGCTGTTAAAGAACGAGATGTGATTGATGGTAGATAGACCTGTTGGTTATGTTGTGTGCACTCGGAGAAAATTATGGTTTTTAGGAGAAGTTTGGTAAGAAAGACGAATAGAGGGATAAGGGGAGGTAGCTTTTATAGGAGCGTAGTGGAATTTAGAAACTCCGAGGTATTCTTCGGAAGTTGATAAAACGAACATGGATGAAACGTTATTCGTGTAAGAAAATTGCGAGAATATCGACTAGATAAATTCTTTATATATTTAATAGAACTTGCTCATAATCGGAGTACTATCAAGATTGCAGTTGAAAATTATAGGGGAAGACGATAATGCGGTAAGTTATGTTTTTCGAGAGAATGATTATAAAATTCAGCGCGTTATTGTACACGCTATCGAAATTGTTTTTTTATTTTTTGGAGCTGAACGTATATTGTTCCACTATCTTCATAATTTTAAGGATATTGTCTAACGTAATATTAAAATGTTTTCTGTTTTAAACAATTCTTTGGTTTTTATGAAACTTCGTCAACTTATTAGCTACTTTTAAGATGCTCGTATCTTTCGACCTAGCAATTTATTTTCATTTTCAATTTTTTCGGACTGAAATATCATTCTTCAGTAACAGAATGACATTAAAAACAGAAAATTGATAAGAATGTACTTACCACATTTTCTCCTGTGACCTTCAATTCGAAAACAAAGTTTCCCTCGAAAAGTATCAATTACTCGACGAAAGAAACTTCCTAAACCGGTCCGAATTCAAGATTCAATCGCATAAATTTTCTTCTAAATCAATCTGCGGGACTATTAAAACACAAGCAGTGAAACAGAGGCTCCGGAAATGTTCTGCTATCCCGTTGGATTCGTAGTTCGCGAAGATGAAGAAGAAGAAGACGAAGAAGGAGATGAAGAAGAAGCAGAAGAAGAAACAGAAGAAGAAGAAGAAGAAGAAGAAGAGGGTTTAAGACGAGAAAGGACACGGGAGGCGTGGTTGTTGGATGATTTAACATCGAGGGTCCGTGTCTCTATTCGGCTGAACCGCAAAAGAAGAAGGCGATACCACAGCAACAGCAACAACAGAGGGCTAAACAACGGTCCTCGCTCGCGCGCGTTTTCGGGGCGGCAGCTTTACAGCCGTTTAGTGTTTTACGGCCGTTTTATGAACGCCGTACTCTCCTTGCTTTTATCGTGCGAGAAGAGGAAGAAGAAGAACAACTCGCTCTCTTTAACTTTTAGACACCTCGCGCACCTTTTACCAGACGATACCCGGGAATCATGCACATCAGACAATACATCTCTGTACAAGCTCTGTTCTGCAATTCTTCCGACACGCAGAAAACGACTCAGGCGGACGAAACTCCTTTCATAGCTTTTATAATTTTCAGCTGGAACTCGCGGTATTGTTCCGTGAAGAGTGAAAGTAAGATGGGTTAAAGATACTTCCAAGTGGATTCTGATCCGATTGATGTTTTTCCGGGTTAGGTTAGACTTAGATACGACTGTCCTTCAAGTATTTTAAGTTTGATAAAGATTTGCAATAGATTTAGGTGAATTTAATGATTGAACCTCTCGGAAAATAAACCGATTACTCCACTTTTTATTAACTCCTTAATCCATAATTAAGCGTACTCATCATCCACAGCGGAGACTTTCAAAAAATCTAATGACCATTCAAAGTATGTTAATACTCGCCTCTCAAAATGATCAAAGCTTCATCAATAACGTAGCAGAGAATTCATCTGAAAAAATTCCATTCAACTTTACGTCAAATTTAGAATAATTAATCTCGAAGAAACACGAAAAAAGTCCATCATAAGGCAGCAAGTTCTTCCGCAGCATCTCCAAGATCCGCGGCGTGCGCGCAAGTCCGTTGCTTTCCAGGCTTCACCCAAGGAATTTAGAGACTAGTCTCCGGGCCGACAACCAATCATCCCGACAAGGGTGAGAGGGAGGCGAAGCAGACCAGGAACGTAATCTTACGTATCAATTAGCTTCACGGTCCGAGGGGCTTACCCCCCGCGGGCCTTTGACCGTGCGCCGCTTCGTCTTTCGAGGTGTGAGAACCGAGACACGGAGCGTACAGTCGTTTTACAACGTCTTCATCGTCCTCTATCCTCTGCTCTTTCTTTCGCACTATCCATCCTCCTCTTCTTGGCAACGGGGAACGAAGAACGCATCTGGACAGGTAAAAGAGAGCCCCTGGGTTCGCGTTGCATCGAAACCGATGGCCCAATACTTGACAAGTCATTCTCACCAGTGGGTGGAAGTTTTGGTAGCTAATGGCCTGGTGTAATTTAGCTCGTTGATTGGAATTCACTCGGCGTTTGTTCCTAGATCCCGTTCAACCGGTTGTTATTAGCGTTTCTGCACAGCCAAGTTTCGGACAGTGTCCGTTAACGAGCATCATGGATATGTTTGGCCTTTCGACGATGAATTTAATGGGATTACTCTGGGGGTTGTGAGAAGTGTTGTTTCTTTGGGAATGGGATGATGTTTCGTCCTCTTACTTGGCACGAGTTGTACGTGGACTATTACTTAGATTTGAAAGATAAAGAGTTAATGGATAGTTGCAATTAATTTCTGGACTAATTGCTTAGGCAAAATGTTATAATTCTAAGTTTTAATTATAATGCTAAAAGTTATAATTATAATACTATAATTCTAATTCTATGTTATAATGTTATAATTTCTCTGAATATGAATATGATACGTGTTTGGTAAGATTGGAAGAAAACTTAATTTCTATCAAGAATTGGAAAATCAAATTTGAGAACTACTCCCACATTTAGGTGAATATTCAATATGTAGTAATTGAAGAGAAGTAACTGAAGTTGGTATACAATAAATGGCTAGAAATAGTCGCAGAAATATATCCGCCGTTAGACAGATTCTATTAGACAACGGTGAAGACACAAACGGATAATCCTGGGATTCGATCCCGTGACTGAATAAGATGTTTGTCCGGTGGCTGACCACGGTGTTTCCGAGAGTGTTAACAAGTCCTGATCGTTTTCGCCGGGTCGAAAGGATGGAGAGCTTTATGCGGCCGTGCGGACGCAGTGCCAGGTGTTGGCCGCATAATGTATTACTTAACACCCACCAAAAAGGACCCACGTGTAGCCACGGGGGGCCTAATCCATCCGGCTGAATCGTCTTCCAACTCGTATTCTTTCTCTCCTACTTTTTCTAGCAAAAAGAAACTGTCCCAAATAAGAAGAAGAAGAAGAAGAACCAAATTCCAAACGTTACGAAGCAACTTTATGAATTCAGCTAAGTTTATGGAACTTTTTAATAGAATTTCCTATGTTTATAGATTACTAGATTTATAGATATTTTTACCAATATGATTAAAGAAATGAAAAGTAAATAAAGATTTGTATCGTTCTATAAATATTCTAACGATACTTATTTATAAGTATTTTATATCTTAACGATACCTTATTTCATTTCAGATATTTTTACATTCTTGCGTACTACGTGAATTGAGAATTCATGCCTGGAAACTTGTCTAGTAGAAGGAATGCAGATCTGATTAATTTATAGTATAGTAGGACCACTTTCCATGATGCAACTTTAAAAGTAGAGATACACACGTACTCTGGTTATTGGCTATAACGAGCACATCTACAAACCCACAGATGCATAAACATCTACTATGTGTATTCGATATTGGACTTTGATCGACAGAATGCAATACCGGTCAATCTTAACGCGTGATAAGAGGAATCTGGATCTGACGATGGAATTTGCATCGCGAGAATCGAACACCTGACGTAAATACGCCCCTTAGATTAGCTGTGCGTTTGCCGGAGCAAACCGACGACTCGTTTCACCGAAACCAGTAATTTCGAGACTTGGCAGACTCGGTGAGCCCAGTTGGACGCGTGTGACTAGGTATTATTCCGTGCCCGAAGCGGTACGTGCCACGTCCATTACTTTTTCGTGGTACAACGTTCAATTTCCAAATGGAAATGGAACGAAGATTATCGAGTCCATTTCAATAAAACGTTCTACTTTGTTCATCGCTGTCAATTTCAGCAGCAACTTCATGAGCAGAAAGCTCTGATACGATTGATCGATTATTATTATATCGCGCCTCAATTCGTCGACGATGATGAAACGTATGGTTGTATATTAATGAGATATCTTTCTTTCCTTTCCTGTTCCATGGAAATTGTACAGATCTTGTTGGAATGTTGACCCGTTAACGTGATTATCAAACTCATTTTTACTTTGAAAATATTTATTTGGAATAAAAACATGATGGACATTTCTATCGTATCATTACTCGGTTGATGATTTTCTTCTTCTCTTTACAGCAATACCTTACAGTATATTATACATACAGCGAGGGATGAAAGTATTCGTACAGTTGGAATGTAGAAATAAAAATATCAATATCATTTTTATTATCCAATATATTCAAATATATATAATGGTGTATTATAATAGGCATTTACATAAATAATGCAATTGTGTAACAGAACATACTTACAATATAAAAATCCGTTTAGCCATACGTGTTCACTGTTTTCCAACATTCGTTCATCCGATTATTCTTTCTTACTTAATCGACATCGGTGAAGACCGACCGTCCTCTTAATTTTCTGTCTCCTACTCATTGACTTCAACATTACGCACTGTCAAATATATGTACTCACAACGGTATCTTTGCATAGATGGTCAACGTACCGAAGAAACACTACGATCGGTTAACCCCTACGCACATACGCACAAAGAATCCAGCTTATTCCGGGGCTACAAGGCTCGGTTAACGAATTCAGATGGGGCACGTTCACACCTCCGGCTGATTAGGCCGAGCATAATTTTCTGTGTCGAAGCCGCGGCCGTGGTCGGACAGGGCCGTAGGTCGTTGGATGCGGACCCCATGAGCCCTCTCGCCTCTCTCGATCCACCTCTCGATCCCATATCCCCATAGGTAGGGGAATGGCTTTTGCCAGGCACAGAAGTGGGAGAAAGGGTGGAGCGGTGGGGACCGGATGGAAGGGGAGAATAGTGGCGTAGAAGGTGTCGGGCAATACTTTCCAGGTCGTCCGTCGCCGCTTGACGTCTTAATGCACGTCGAGAATAATCTCACCGCCAATTTATTACACTCTTTCTCATTTCTTCCCGGCCTCTCCCCTCCGTGTTGGACGTGCCAGGCTGCCACCCCTTCTTGGCCAGCCTCACGGCGCACCTACCGGACCCTTCTCTCCTTTTGTACCCTCGGCCACGAGTAGTAAAGCGGCTCGTTTCCTCCTTGTTTCGCCGATCGAACCGGCCGCCACTCGATCCCCGTCCCCTCGTTTGCCCTTTTTCTCGTTCCTCCAACGACCGTCCGCCGAGCGTGGCCTACCCTTCTTCTCTCTACCCTTCCACTTTTTCTCTCTCACGCTCGTTTCTCTTGCGTTGCAGCCCGCGGCCAGCCTCGCACCTAATAGAATACGTAATTTGAATTTTTGAATTACGCCGCCGCGGCCGAGACTCCGAGAGGGCGGTCGACCCACAAAAATAGCGAATGCGCAGTGCTAAACCTCGACGACAGCACCGCGATGCCGCACGATAAATTTATCAAGTTTACGGCGATCTTTTAGTTTTGCGTCTTCTGACTTTTTCTTGCTCTTCTTTTGTTTCTTCCCTCTGGCCTCTTTTTTTCGTTTTTGCAAAAGAGATAAAGAGGAGCTCTCCCTGGTGTTGGAGGACGGAGCATCGGTTGGGTGGAATCCGGGGAAATCCGGCCACCGGGAATAATCGATGCAGAGGCATCGGTCGTGCTGCGGAGATTAATCGAGTTTCAATTTTGCCGGAACGAGGGATCTTGTTTTTCTTGGCAGGTTTTTTAGGTTGGTTACTCTGGGCGGGGTTGGGCTTGATCGGTGAAGAATTTGATTAATGCGATAAACAGGTTTTTTCGTAGTAATGGGAGTTGGCTACGTTTGTTATTGTCGATAGGTGGGTTTATAAAATTGGTAGAGATGCGGCTAGGTTGTTGTATGCGGAACGAGCGATTTTGCAAACGTAGAAAGTGGATTTAGTGGACAAACGTGCCCGTTAAATCGCGTTTATTACGCATCGATCTAATGTCTGGACTAGTCGAATACAATATCACCATTGGTTTGTCAATTGTCTTATTCTAAAATGGTGAAAATATATCGAATCCGACCGATAGTACGTCGGACTATTTACGAAGTTCGTTATTTTTAATAAGACCAGAAATTTAATTTTAGACGCTGAAAGTTCTATAAAGAACTCAGCCATTTTATTTAGCAAAGTTGTTTCGGTTCTCATAATTATAAACCGCCCGAGAGTATTTCTGCAATGTTTCAGAAGAAATTAAAGAGCCATTAACTGTTCTAACACTTTCGAAAAAGGTGTCCAAATGTAGCTGAGAAAGTATTCGACGTGTCAGCGATAATTACAATTCCGATAAATAATTTCAGTGAAAAGAATTTATATTTTCAGAGTATCGTCCGCTTCTAGCTGGCATAACTTGTATTAAACATGGGTCTAATTTACATAATTTCATCGTAAATCCTACTCCAAGTTCTGTGTCCGTTTTCGTAAGTTCTAATGCCGCTAACTTTTTCATTAATATTCTCGGCACAACGTGTTTTTGTGGAACTTCGCTCACGAAGTCGAATATCGATTTAAAGAAATTTTAATATGTTAGCTATCAGAAAACAGAATTATATTAACTGTGATTTGTACGATGAAATATTTCTTCGATAATCTATGATTTTACGTATTTCACTATTTTTGAAAATTAATTTCGTGCTACTGAAGAGTCTCAAGCATTTCCCTATTTCTCGGTAAGATAATAAATGTTCCCCTTTTGATTTATTGAGCTTGAAAAAAACAAGGAATGACTAGGAAATTATATAAATATTTCTTAATATTCTTAATATATTAGTGCTGAAGCTATGAAATTATATTTCCATTTTTCGATCCTAAAATAAATATTAAAATATTTATTAAAATCGACGAGGTACTTAACGAAACTATCAAATTATATTTTCGTTTTCGAACAACAAGATGAATATTGAAATATTTATTAAAATCCACGGTATGTTTGTTGAAATTATGAAATTATATATTCGTGCAAACGATAAAGTAAACACCAAAATATCTATTAAAATCTACGGTGCGCCAGGTGAATTATCGTTTCCTAAAGAGCGGGCCAGGCAGAGGATGTAAGTCGGTCCAATTTCGCTCCACCTGGTTTCTCTAATGAAGCATGGAGAAAAAGATGAGCCAGGCCCGTTGATCCTGGGATGACGAAAATGCTCGTAAATCTCGCGCTCGTATAATAATTTAATAACGGATTCGTATAGGTATGCGAGACCGACACCTTATTTAGGCGACGGTTAAGCTCTGCGGCTGTCTTCTTACGTTCATAAATAATCATTCCCGGATTAAAAAGAAGCGGCACTCATGGAATCCGTGTATTAGCACCAAGCATCCGGAAATTTGGCTTTCGGCCGCTACTTTGAGGATTTTACGCGTAATAGACTCTTAATTTCGACTTGGCCGACCGATTGATACGCGATTTGGGAAACGAACTATGGCTTCCTCTCGAATACCGCTTATGAAACTCGTCAGCCATCATTATGCTTTATTTTTTGTTGTTCAGATTTTCGATACGCGGTGGAACGTTCACAAATTCTTTTGAGGACAGAGATAGCAAAATCAGAATTTTTTAAAAATCTTTCCGATCCAAGAACCATGATGCAACGAAAATCATAAATCGCCACACGAACCTTTCAAAACCTGAAACCAGCTCGCGAAGTACTTCTTTAAAAAAAAAAGAAAACAACACCTTTCAACAAGTATCCACTAAATCCCCTTGGTTCAGCGATTACCTTAACATTTTCATCACTTAAACGTTTCCCAAAAGTCGCCGCTGGAACACTGTTGAAATTAACACGCAACCGATCAACCAGCGGCTACTAGTCTTCCAACAAAGTGGACATCTTTTCGGGGTTACAAGTATCATCCTCCTGTAAGACTCTCGAGTCTCATTGGAGTGGCGTGTCGGCTCATATAGGACGAGGCTATAAAAGAACCCAAACAAGAAAGGAACGCACCGCGCGCATGCAAAGAACGAAGCAAGATGGAGACTGCGAAGGATGAGAAACGAGATTAAGGGAAGAGAAAGACTCAGAAGGAGAAGAAGATAACGAAAGAGGACAAGGAGGAAGAAGGAAAGAAGGAAGAGGACGCGGCAGCTGTTGGCCAAATTAAGTGATCATCTCGTCATCATCAGTGAAGCCGCCACGAAGGGGGACCGAGGCTCGTAGGCCTTGCTACGAGTTCCACGTTGATGCCACGTTGCCGCCGCACTGCCGCCACGTTGCTGCTGAAGCGATACAGCCCCGTAAAATTAGCATCGGCGGATCGTAAAGGATGCCTGGAAGAGGAAAAAGATAACACGTACCAACCACGGATTGGACGTTGTCAGTAGGAGCAAGAGAAAGGCCTGAGAACACATGGATGATAGTCCCGTGGAAGAGAGAGGGCTGTATAGTGCAGACGAAGAAGAAGAAGAAGGAGAAGAAAAGGTAGGGAGCTTGGGTCAAGATGAGACTTTGGTAGATGCTCTTGAAAGACTTGATCCCGGAGCCGGACGAGAGATGTCCCTGGACGACGACGGATTTAATAAGCGCAACCGATAATCGGGGTATTTACGAGCAGGCCCCAGAAGTCCCTGACTCGAAATTAAATTATTGTCATAATATAGATGGCGGCCGTGAGATGGAGGAGGGGAAGCTAGCCTGGCACTTTGTAGAGAACCGGCCTTCGTCCTCCATGAACCGGGGGCTGTGTTTTCGTGGGTTAATGCGCAGGCTTTCGAAGCACGAGATTTTACATTGGATTTCTGGTTACGGGGAATTATGAAATTTTAGTATAGAAAGCGTCAATATGCATCATGAGTATTATTAGCGAAATTTCGTATGTTACGTGTTGCAACTTATCAGTGATAATAAATTACTTGTACGACAATAATAAGTAGACTGCGAATATTCATGCAAATTCGTATTCTTGTAAATATAATTTACAAAATCGAACTTCGCGCTCTAGTAATAAGTCTAATGATGCACCAAGTAAAGCTCTGAACATGAGATTGGATTTTTCAAACGTAAAAGTTAAAGATTTTTCATGTTTGATTTTTAGCGCACGAGAAATTGTGAAATTCTGATGTAGAAAGTATTAAGCGACCCTTTTACGCGATTAATTTTATTAGCGATATTTGGTAAGTCACGAATTATAAGTTATCGGTGCTCACAAATTCTTTGAAATGCCAGTAGTGAGTCTGATAAACCAAGAGAACTTCTGCAAGAGAATTCTTCAAATCGCGAACCGGCTATTCGATGTAAAATTGTTGATTCAAGTTTTTAAAAGATTAGTCGACGAGGCATAAAGCTTCGTTAGTAATCGGCGTCAGTTGAAAACAGTGTTATGTTTTTGCAGTTCGCGTACTGTTTGAACCATTGCGTTATCAATCACTGTGAATGATTAGTACTTGCGCTTGGATAGAGCTCGACTATTGAACCATGACCAGTTTCTGGATATTTATACACCTATCGTCAGCCCATTAATTATTGCGGTCGAGCAGGCCATCGCCAAAGTTGTATTTTAACGTAACTTGCAATAAATATCCTCCATGATAGGTGGGAATTCACTGAAGCGAACAGCGATTAGTTGACACTAAGTAATGTCCCGGCATTTCTTTGGAACACACTGCAGACAGTGCAAGCTGGAGACTACGAATTAATCAAAAGACTCCAATATATTGCCAATACTCGCGAAAAATATAAAGGATCACGTATTAGCTATGAGTAAAAGTTTAATCACATCTTGCTACCAGTTTTTAACATTTTCCATCTCTAGGGCAAGTTGATCTTGATTTGATTCGTAAATATAACAGAAAATCGTAAACAAGGCTTGTAAAATACAGCCTCTGACCATGGGAATTAGGATTATTTTTTTATCAAGCAAAATTTGCAGCGAAATTGGAAAATTTAGCCTTGTCCTAACTCTACGACCAGAGGCTATGCATAAAACATCAGTTACAAGTACAGTCGATGAAAAATTGAGCATAAGCTTGCCTCTGGTCGATTTTCTTGCGCATAATATCCGTGAAACGTCGAAACGAGCGGGAACTGAGGCGGATGGAGCGTTTCCTCGCGCTTCAAAGCAGCGGTACGCAAAGTGCCATTTATCTGGTCGATCCGCAACGTTCAAGTACCGCAATTCCATTTACAGCGTATAACCCGACCCGTGCACCGGGATAAACCGTACAATTTATCCATCGTTTAGAAGGTCTTCTTTCGCCTCCTGGACCGCTCGCTATCTTCGTTCGTCTCTCGTTCTCTCCCTATCCAGCGTTTATCCCACCCATAAGTCCTGCTATTACAACTGGCGTCGCTTTCCGCGAGATTCGAAAGAGCCGAGCTTGAATTCCATCCAGGTAGATGAAGAAATCAAGCGTTAGATCGGACTCGCCTCCACTGGATTATAATCATAAATATCGTTTATGCCTGGCAAAAGAGCCGCCGAACGAGGCGGTGACAAAACCGAACCGAATCTAATTGCCATTATTCGCGAAACGATTAATAGCCGCGTTTACTGTAAGTCGGATACAAAATGAAAGGAAAGTGAAAGCACCATGGAACCGTTTTGAGGATCGTTCGCGGATTATCAATGGAAACGTGTATGTGGAATGCGTGCAAAGAGAAAACGAAATCTGGTCAGCTTACAATGGAGTAGAGTGAGTTTTAAGAAAAGTATTTTACGATGTAGATTAAAGATGTTTGGAAAGGCGTAGTCGTTTCGGATATTCCGGATGTGAATTGAAATGGATATAAAGGGTTCTTTTTTCTTCACGGTCACCGATAAATTAACCTCCGTATACTTACTTTTATTTGTACAATAGAAATTCTTTTATACAAAGTCCTTCTATTTGAACGAAATTGTATTTACTGTCTGGACAAATGAGCTCCTGTCCACTGAATCTACTTAGCTGTACATGAGCTATTATATATACAAAAGATTATAGGTAGCGGAGACAATCACTGAACTCCTACAGTATTCTATGAGCTTCATATCGCTTAGCAGATTCGTATAAACAAAGTTTTATTATATTATGGTAATAATATGTTGACGAACTATAATGTGTGTTACGAAAATAGTAATAAAATCTCTAGTGACTCTTCCAAAGCCCAGAACTAAAATTAAATCACCAGAAAATTCAAAGAACTGACTATGCTCACGATTACAAATACACTGGCCTTGTAGTATGGATGAAGAGGGTGAAAAATCGACTAGGACGAGAACATGGAAGATGGACTCCGAAAAAATCTCACTCTTTGTCCTGCAAATGGAGACGTTTTCACGCCATTCTCTCGTCCGCCGGGCAATCTTTCCACAGAGAGAAGAGAGACCTTATTTTTTCTCCACCCTCGTGTCTTGAACCGGCCTTTGACCTCTGGTCTCGCGACGCTTCCAACCCTCGTCGAGAGTTACACACTTTCGACGAGTTTATCAGGCTCTCGCGAAAGCCTCCTGTCTATTCTCTGATTCTGATTCCTTCAGGAACAAATCCGCGAGAGCTGACCGCGTTTTCCGGGAATCGAAGGGACACCAAATCGAATTACGTGGATTTACGCCTCGTCCATGGGGACAGTAAGCATCCCTTAAGTCCTTGGCTTCTTTCGTTCGCGCTGAGAAATTTCGTTGGCGGCGAAGGGTGGTGATTTCGAGAGATAGGTATCTTTGGGATTTCTTGGGATTCGTGTGAAGGTTTCGGGCACGATTCATCTGGTACAAATCACCCGTGGGTGGCGATTTTACCTTTCTTTATTTCAAATTTACAGTCAGAATTTTATTTTATCTTTTATTGCGAGTTTGTAACATTTAATCTTCAATTTCGTTCTTCTGTAATCGTAAAAGTAGCTTTGTAATCCCAAAATTTCTACGATGAAACACCTGAAAGAATGAAACTATAGTTAGAAGTGAAATTATAAGTACTTTATTAATATGGTTATGTAAAGAAATAGAATTTAAATAAATATTATATTTCAGCTCACAATATTTCAATAACTTGTTTATTACATCCATATTTGTAAAAAGATTCCATATCCTCATATCCAGCGAAGAAGGAAACTGTCACGTCATAATCGTAAGTAGTTTTGTACTTCCGAAGTTCTTACGCTGAAATACCTGAGAAAAAGGCAGAGCTAAAGTTAGAAGTGAAATTACAGGCACTTTATTAACACGACTAAATAAGGTAGCCGGCTTTATATTGCAGCTTCCAGATATTCTAACAAGTAATTTATTTTCAATATTTCGTTTATTGTCTCTTTGCTTTCAGGAAGATTTCGTATCCTCAAATTCAGCGGAGAATGAACTCGTTAAGTCATAATGACAAGTACTTTTCGTAGTTCCGGAGCTTCTACGTTGAAATACCTGAAAATGAAGGTAGAGTTAGTATTGTAATTCTACTGTATTATACTTTAAACAGAGATTTTAATTTCAACCTTAAAACAATGGAACAGATGATTTACTCTCAATATTTCGTATATCACGTGCGTTCTATACATGTTCGCACGTTTAAGTTTCCCACAAATGCGTGATGATCTGCAATTTAATAACCATAACGATGTTCTGCGTTAATATTACACACGTTAGAAAATATCACTCTTTGCGTCACTTTCTACAATTTCCAAGTCTACGTATAGCCACGATATCCAAGATTCCACGAGTCTACGTAAGAAACGCGAAATTTCAAAGGAAAATAAGGCGAACGGTAGACGGAGCGTACGATCATCGATAGATCAAAGTAAGCGTGGCGAGGTCGATTGCGGAGGACGCGATGTTCCAGAGCTCATGTATGGAGAACAAGTTGGAGAGATTGGCGGTGGCTGCAGTTGCTATGGCGACAGGACCGTCTAAATCCGCGAAGCACCCTTCCGCCGTGACTGGTCGAGGGGAGGGTGCTGGCACACAGGGGTGACAATGGGGGTGCTAAGCCTGGAGATTTGCAGGGACCACGCCGGTTGGTCGGTTCATTGTTTCAACGCCAGCTCAGTCGGGAAACGTATCACCAGGAGAGCCAAGCTCTCTCCTTCTCTCTTTCCTTGTCTAATTTTTCTTCGCTGTCCTTCTGCCTCCCTTGCTTGGCGCAGCTGAGAAAAAAGTCGTGAAACTTGGGCAGAGACGAACGAGCGACGGCCACGTTGAATATAAATCGCGTCGCTTCAGCTTCTGCTCCGTGGAAACCACTTTCAGCTGAGAAAAATGCCGTTGAATTAAATCGGCTGCTATTAATTTAATGGCCACTTCATTAGAGGCTGCGATAGGAGTATCGGTTTCTCGCGAGCTCGACTTTTTATTCGTTTCTTTCCTCTTTTTTTCTCTCTGTCGCCTCTTTCTTTTTTTTCTCCGTTTTCACTCTCTTCCGATACTTCTTTTTGCACCGTTTTCCTTTTTCATTCGTCGGGTATATACGTCTACTTACTTTGTTGCGTGCTCGCGTACGTACATGCACACATTTGCGCGGCGAGAGTGGCGAGAGTATCGATTAACCCGATCCTCCTCGAGCTTGGACTTCTCGTTCGTGATAATTAATGCGGTGATTATTGATTGTGATTTATGCGTACACGCTAACTTTCAATGTTGCCTGGTATGGTACGTGCTTGGCAAATTAATCCTTTTAATGCGATCTGATCCTTTTTTCTGATCCGTATGTAATTTCCTAAAGATCTGGTATCAAAGCAAATTTCTCGCGAGGAATGTTGTATCACGATACGAACAATTCATCGCCTTTTCCTTGAAATATGATCTTCAAATACGTTATTTCCTTAAAATTGATTTTATTCCACTGTAATTTCTTAAGGGATGCTTCTCGAGGGGAATGTTATTTCACAACATAAAATTTATTTTACACCGATTCACGGAAAACTAGTTCGAAGCGGAGGACGTTCATGGCGAAACGCGATTCCTTAATGATCGTGAATCGTCGCAAGAGGGTGGCTTGGTAAACGATTCGACGATAAGGGGCGGCGGCGGCAGGCAGGATACCACCATAGTGAAAACAAAACGAGAGAAGACGATAAAAATGTTTCATAGATAGAAAGAGCCCGCGGCTAGTGGCAAGTCGAGCAGTTCGTTCGGTGGAGATTGGCCCAAATGAAATTACCCCCGAAAAGCCGGCACAGACGATCTCCGGACAGAAATAAAAGCCGCGTGCTCTAACCTTTTAATACGTGCAGTTTCGCATGACAAAGATAAGCTTCCTCCGTGTATATTTACGAGCACTATTGATATAATTGCGATGGGGTTACGATCGAGGCCATTTTACGAACATACAGCAACCGGTAGATTGATTTCCCGTGAAACTTTCACGATTCTACTTCTATTTGCTGTATAAAGTAATTCAAAGTCGGAAGAATTTGTTTCAAATCATTATTTTAATGCAAAGTGGAACATTTAGTAAGGCTAGCAAGTAGACAAAGTTTTAATCTTGTATTTAGACAAAAATACAATTCCTTCAACGACTAAGGAATAGGATATGCCGTAACGCAAATTAATCAAAAAGAAAAAGCAACAGTTTCAAGAACAGCATTCTTACAAAAGATTTTCCACGACCACAAGATCGCATTGAATCGTAATTAAAAAGTCACTATTAAAAGAAAATGTCTGTCCACGAAGCTCACGAACCTCTACGAACAGCACTCGCAAACCATTCTCTCTCCAATTAAACGAATCCGCGATTCCTCCGGTTTTATCGAAAAAGAAAAAAAGAAAAAAAAAATAACAGTGTATCTCCCATTCACGAGACCCAATATAAACTCGTTTTCCGAACGATTCCACCGGCCAGCCACGAACCATGCGCAGGAAAAGCAGAGAGAATTGCGTATCTTGGCAAAAAAAATTAGCCGTAAGATAGAAAAAGGGGTGAAAGAGGAAAGAAAGAGGGAAAATCGGAAGGCAGAAAGCCTGCGGCCAAAATGGACCATGGTCCGCGTTAGCCAGGAGCCGCTGCCAAATGAAATTATCCCTCGAAAGCACCGACGATCTCGGGGGTTAATTTCACGAAGGGGATGTGTGTTTGTTACAGGCCAACGTCGTGGTATCACTGCTGCCTTGGGCTGACCATAATTTAATACCGGCCGCTAATACATCCCTACCAGCGTCGCTCGTCCCACCGTTAGATAAGAGTTTCACCCCCTCTTTCCTCTCTACCCTCATCAGCAAACGGCAAAAAAGGGTGGAACTGCAGTGGCAGCCAGAATTTCGGGTGAAAAGATGCGAGCTGCTTTTTAGGGGGTGCGCTTTAGGTGACAAATGAAGCTTGCGAAATGAAGAGATTACTGTGCAGCTGGATTTAAATGGTGGGCGAGGGTGGTTTGGAAAATAAACTTTCTGAGGACTAGGTGGCACGTTTGGTCGCGAATTTAAGTAGCCTTATAATTTGACGAGTCTTGGCAGAAATTTTGAGTCGTGGATGGTCAGAACGGCTTGCATTAGGATTACGATTACATTTTTTAATTAGGTTTATGATAGTCTCTATTATGTAAAATACGGGATATGAAAAAAACAAAGTACGTAATTTTGAATTAGCTAACTTAAATTTTTGTGTATTAATCGTACACAACTCGATGGTACAATTAAGAGTTGACCAGGACGTAATTGGTAGAGAATTTCTATCTTTTCAAACATTCTGTCTTCTGCTCGTCGATGTTCGTTAAAGGCTATTTAATAGCATTATTTTCTTTCATAACCTTTGTACACAACAATTTTTACGCGACGACAATTTTTATTAATCGAAAACACTTTTGACACTAGTAACACCGGAGACTCTCTCTCGATATTCCTTTCAAGTATAATATTCTTACATATCGTGGCAGTTATCTTTTTCTAACGTTAGAACCAATACCAACCGGCGAAACAGAGAGCAAAAGTAAAAAATTGGTAGTTCCATCGGAAACCGTGTTCGTAGATTTTTCGTGGCGAGCGCGAGACTCCGCCAAGGATTTATCGTTTTAATTTCTGACGGGTCGGAAGCAAGAGAAGAAGAAACGAGGATATCTTGGGACCCTGGGGATCCTTGTGGCTCGCGCAGGACCAACTGGAAGCAAGGCAGCCCGAGGTACATTCATCACGAGTTATTAAACAAGCCAACAAAAGGCTTGGGTGACTGGAGGGCGCGCGAAAAAAAGCTGGAAGATAGAATCGGCTAACCAGTACGGTCCGCGATGATAGATGACCGCGAGGATTAAGGCATCCTTGCCGCTCGCTTCCTTCCTGCAGAATTTCTTACCGCTACGATAGCAAGAACGAGGAACAGAGATGATAAGAGTTGCCACACGGCTGCGAGATAACGCGAGGAAAAATTAGTAGAAAATAATTTGGCCGTCGCGTTAACGTTCCTTGATTAAGACGGCCGTGTCTTCCATTCTTTTAGGTTTCTCTTAAGGAATTACCGTTGTAAAAGAAAAATAAATTAAAATGATGCGCGTACTTACTGAGATATACAATGGAAAAATCCAAAATTTAATAAATGATGAGAATAACATAAAAAAATGGAGGATCTAAGTTATTCTGTTGCATAGAAAAATTAATTATGGAATTAAGATTTTAAATAGTTTTGCGTATTTCTCTGAATTTGGGATATTATTTATGAAGGATTTGCTTAATTCTTTTTATTCTTTTATACTTCTTTCATAATGAGTGCTATATCTCAGCACGTGTATACATTTGTGATACAAGGAATTATTTATGTTTTATTTAATATTATGCAATGGAATAGAAATTGGTAAATATTATGCGTAATGGGATAAAAATGGAAAATTCTAACTAATGTGTCGTATAGGCAAATTAAAAGGATGAAATGATAAAATGATAATTGTAGACGATGGAAATATATTTTGTTTGAACATTGATATTACTCCTGGTTTATGTTTTTCACGTTCTCGTGCGTTGACATATTAGAAGGGAGAAAAATCGTTTTTAAAAGCGCACAGTAATATCTATATTGAAAACCAGATCACTACAAATTAGAAATTAATAGAGCAGATCGAGACAGGATTGCTTCCAGCTAATAGTTTCCTTCTTTATTGAAACTGAAATTACCCTGTTATTAATAATAATTAAGCTTGTTACCTACACTGTAAGAGTAATTAAATTTACTGTTGCTAAATGATTCGCTAATTACTCCGTTAATCAATTTCGAATCAATCAGTTCTTCGCTAAATTTATGCGTCCCTTTTTCCGAAAAATGCTTCTAATACAACATTACATCCTGTAAAACACGATCTTCACTCTAGGGAATAAAATGAAGAGCTTTAAATCTTCTATAATCGCAATCGTTATCTATTCAAAAGAAATATTATCTCAAAAATCTCCCGAATCATCTCAGATTCTGTACATCCACTCTATCCGTGAATTTCACTTCCATCGTGTATACAACATTAATTAATAAACTCATAGTTTGCTCGCTAAAAAATGTAAATCTACGAACTTCAAATTTCCTATAATAGTAATTACGTTCCATCTAAACGACTCTATCATCCCCAAAATCTCGCACATATATCCACTCCAACCGTGAATTTTCACCATGTGTACAACATTAATCAGTAAGCTCACAGATTGCGTTCCACAAACTATACACCTAAATTTTCTATAATCTAAGTAAAGAATTCCATCACTGCCAAAATTCTCTGAACCGTCTCAGATCTTCTATATGCACGTCAAGCATGAATTTCTACCGTGAGTACGACGTTAATCAGTAAACTCACAGTGCCGTTTCGCGTTCCAGTGTCTGCTCCCGCGCGTAAACACGCTGCTCTTGGCTGATGGTTAACACGATTCCACGCGACACGTTGAAGAGGAGAGGATTCGTGTTGGCGAAAGTTGGCTTGAAACGTGGCTCGCTGACAGACCGTCATCCAGCTTCAACCATACCCCATTCTCGATCCGTTTTACACGGGCAAACCACCCCCTTGCCCTACGAGGCCAGCCCTTTCTACATCCTCCGATCCTCCGCAACAGCAGCCAGCGCCACCCTCTCGTACCTGTAACATCAATTAAAATTCCCGCGGTCGATGAGCCGCTGTTTCGTGCGATCGTCCGCCGTTTTTAATTGGATTAGAGCGAGACGGCTACACGCAGCATCGGGGTCGCGAGGGTGGGTCGAGCGTGTCGAGGGTAGCAGGTTTGTTGCAGGAACGGGGTTGCCTGGAATATTCGGACGTGGCAGGCGAAGGGGTAAGGGACGATTTGGGAAGGTGCAGGTAAATGACAGAGACAATCTACCCACGCGCACCGCCACCCTCCCCGCGTTCCATGGTATTCGTATATGGGGGAGGGGAGAATATCGATTTGCGCGGTTTTGTTAGAAAGGAAAAGCACGGGGAAATTGGAAGACTCGATGCTGTTTGGCTGATCGTTTTCTTTGAATTCAAAAGGACAGAGGGGGTGAGCAAGGGTACATTGTTTTGGAAACGTGTAGGAGGGGACGGAAAGGGGGCGTGGATATCTTTGAACGTTTAACAATGCAATAGGTTTAATTAATTTGTTTTTGAAAGTAAAATAAAATTGCGACAGCTTGGTAAAATTGGAAAACGAAATTTTAAGTTGTTTCGCTGATTATCTTTGGGTTCGGAAGGATGGAAGGGACGTTGAGAAGTTTTCTTTCAAAAAATAACATTGGACTGTTCATCGCAGCTTGCTAATTATTTGAGGTGAAATAGAGATAAGAATAACGAACTCGATTAGCCGGGAACTTGCAATTACATAAATGCATACTGCTGTCAGTCGCGAGAGCATGTCAACTAGAACGAGAAATGAACATTAAAAAGACGATTTGATCATCGGTCACGCAGGCCTCAATTTCATCCAACAGCGGTCGTAAATTACTCAATTGCCATCTACTTTTCTCGAAAGAAACGTGGTCGACCTCGGGCGACGTAAATCATATTTATCCAATACAAAAGAGAAGAAACAAGCTGAATCCATTAATTATTCAATGTTTCCAAATCCCAGACCACTTAATATTCGTATATAGATTAATATACAAAAATATTCCGCACTAAAGTGGCAGAGAGAAAAAAGAAATAATATTTATTCATTACTTCTGTCAAATATAATTCTCATTCGTAAAATTATGACTTTTTCTTCTTTTTTTTAATAGCTACGCTCAATTTCAAAATTTTCCATCTTCCATCACTACAGATTGACGACTTATTTCATTTTCTACTATCACTTGAGCCTTCCTATATACGTATATTCGAGTTTTGAGTATCAGAACAGACGAATGCCTGGACAGGATTGTTTGGATGTCGGTCGCCTTCCGCGAGCTACGCTCTCGGGAACGATTAACTATTTTCATGGGGTTTTTTCGGGGCGAACTTTCGGAGGACTGTCGGAATAAATCATCGGGAGAGCGTGCAAAGTGCCGGGGGCGGCTCGTGCATCGTATCTGCATTCGCGCCACGCGGCATTAATTATGTATTCAATAAATTTTAAACGCATCGAAATGAATTCAAATTGCAGATTAATATTAAACGGCGTTGGCTAATTGGCCGGGCAATTATGCGGCGTTAATTAAACATTAGGAGAGAAAGTCTCGCGACATAAGCACGGCCTCCGCCATCTGGCGAGAAGCTCGCCGACGATGCTTCACACGGAAGTTTCTTGCGGACAGTGCCATCTGAAAGGGTGCCTCGATGATTGTACCAGAGATTCGAGAGAAATTTTGGAATGTCTACTTTATCGTTGGACAGTCATCGTTTTTTACTATGTCAGTTTCGTCGGGATTCGTGGATTGTAATTTTTTATTTATTTGTTTGTTTGGAAGGGTAATTTGGAAAGCAGACGGTAGATTATGAGATTTGATGAGTTGGACGTGCAATTTTTTATAGAGATTTATAGTGACATGCGAAACACGAATGCGAATAGTATCAGTATGAGATACTGAAGAGTGTAATTGGGAAAATTTAATAGTTTCAGTTGATACATTTTTTCGTACAAATTTGTGTTTTATGTCACATAGTTCTTATCGTTTAAAAAGGTATTGAAAACGCTAGGTTTTAGTTCGTAAACATTTTCATGATCGATAGTAAAATGGTAATCCGCTTGGTTAAAACGTGTGTTATGGTTTTAGTACAGAGAAAATTTGATATATAATATGCAACACGTATAACAAGTAAGAAAATATTGCAAACGATACTAAAATGATATAAAAGAGATACGGAAATCTAACAGCTTAGAGAAATGTACGAGTAGCAGAAAATACAATATTACGTATACATATACATTATAAATACACATACAGGTAAAATTCATAGCTGTTGCTAGTAAAAGATTTTCAAAGTGAAGTGACCGAATAATTCAACGATACAGAAACGGTTTTTATTACGGATAATCTTGAATAAATCACAACGACAAGATTACGTACAATTTTATTCGAATGGGTTGGGTAAGGAAACAACGCGTTTAGAAAAAAAAAAAAAGTTTTATTACACTTACCTACGATCTGTATACGTGAATATACGCAAGTCACGACGTTACATACACAACAACGTACGATCCTGCTCGAGGGTGAAATTTTTAACGGGATCTTTGAGATGTTCAAAATATTCTCAACCCTTGCGTAGAGCACCCCGCGAGGAAATAGGAAGGAAGTTTGAATCACGATTTCGTGTCGGATTGGATTAAAAACATTTCTTCGTGTTCTTGATATGTCCAAAATTGGCGAACGCAATGAAAGACTTTGCCATAGATGAATAACGATCAAGGGAAACGATCATTTAAATAATAGACAGCTAAGCGAACGATGGTACATCGTTTGATGTAGTAGTAAGAAAATGTTTTGTACTCTAATCCATTTATTCCTTTTTCCCCGTATAATAATATTTATTGTGCTTCATGTCGATGATCCGTTCCTATGGTAAAATCTTTTCCACGATTCGTCAAACGGTCGTTTTCTCGAATTATCGCTCGTAACTCACGGCATTCTCTCTTTTCCCGAAAATAGCCAAGCGAGTTTACGCGCGATTGAGTATTCGTGAGTATATCACGATCACCGAGTTATATGTTACAGCATATCGACTACATTAATATTCTTCTTCGACTTATAGCTCCATTCCATTGGTTATGCAGCTTGAGAACGCGATTACGTGATTAGTAGAGGATAAATTTAACGGCGAGTTGCGAGTTCCCATGTCTCTTGATCTACTTTCCATGCGAATCATGGTCGACACTATCGGTTGCTTCACTTATAAAACGATAACTGGAGGAAAGGTTTATGCACCGATGGAATTTGCGATAATAAATGCGTTAAACTATCTCTCGCTCCAGAGTAAAATTATTAAGCGGATCAAACGACTGGCAACCCTGTACCTCTGTCATTCCTGCTGCATCGACACGCAAAGTACGATCGACTAGATTTTATAGTGGCAAAGAGATCACGGCCCAAGTAGAAGGCATAAATTACCCAGTAAAATCGAGCCTATACATTAATCCTTTTAAAGATACGTTGCTTATGCCACTTAACGCTACGCCTAGTTTATGCACGCTACCACGAATCTTGTTTTCTCTTTATTTTATCGATTAACATGTCGGCTGTTATAATGACTATGTGACACGTCGCTTGGGTAGTTACGAAACGTTAGAAAAATTCGTTTCGAGTTATTCTTTCGCAGAAAAGGAGCTCAACGTCAACCTTATTATTGATATTGTATATACAAGTTCTTTTCTCATTAGTCTGCATCTAATTTCTTAAGTAGTTTGCACCTTATTCACAAAAGAATCTTCAGCTTCCAGTTTATCATTCGCTGACGAATCACAGGGAACTATACGATCAGCTGTGGATACTATTCACTCACATGATAACCATATTTTTGTCAATATCCACCTTATCAACTATAGATACGACCGAGATCTGTGCATATCCCTCGATAATACAGATTTCTTTCACGAGAGTTGTCAAAATAAAGTGCATTCCTCCGACGAAATAGGTTGCACGCCACTGATTCCTCTTCTAATGTAGAGGCTTAAAGTGGCGTTTCCTCCTCTTGCAGTTACCTGGGCGTCGGAGGAGGTGGTGGTGGTCATACGGCGCTACCTGTGTAGAAACCTGTTTTACCAGCCATGCCAGGTCCTCGTTTCCTCTTCTCACACTCCATCGTGCTAAATGTATTTTGGGCGATCTGTGACTTTCTCTTCGGGTTCTGCAGCGTCATACTTTTCTGACTCGAATTCGAACTAGAACTAGTTCCTGGCTCGGATACCCTTAAAATCCCAGAATGTATCGTGCCAAAATTCTGATAAATATATTGAGACTGAATAGCCGAGACAGACGTGTTCTGATTTTTTAGAGTGATGGGCACTGTCTGCCCTGCTAAACTATTGTATCGCGTATCGTATCCGAACGGAGTGTCCAACAACGATTCGTTTTTCTCTCCATATCCACTGAGTCTAGAATCGAGGAGACCTTCCTTTTCGGTAAAGCCACTCAATCTCGAGTCCACCACGTTTTGTTCAGTGGTTTTAGGAGAAAATTCGGAATATCGTGGCTCTTGGCCAACCGAATGTTCTTTATTCTCTGTGAAAGCTATCATATTCTGTCGCGAGTCAGACAGAATTCTAGAATCGATTAAACCTTCCTTATCAGCAAAACCGCTTAATCGTGAGTCGATAACGCTGGCTTCTGACTTATCCCCGAAGGTATATCGAGGATCACTACTTTTGGCATCTGGATACGCTGGTAAAACGTGAGATAGATCTGCCTTATCGACATAGCTGATGGCTTGCGGGTTCGAAGCACAGATATCCGGGGCTGTTTTGCATAACAGAGATGTTCCTTCCTCGGGAGCTCTTTGGGATGCTGCAAATGTGATAAATTATTAATTTTTATTAATAATTTGTTCATTAATCTACGTTAAGCTAGATAAAGTATATAATAGAATAAGTAGAAGTACATTTCGAGGGCTGCCCGAATCCTCGAGCCTGTGGAGGTCCAGGCGATTTCTGGTGAGCTCTGACTAAGTACTCTGAACTTAGTCCTCTCTGTTCCCGTAATTTTCTCTCAGCACCAGGCACCATGACTCTCACCTTGAAAAATCAAAGTAATAATAAGATCCAACCAGAATTCAAAATGTAATTAGTTACAATACTCTATATATCAGAATGTTTATTTATATTCAAATCGAAAACGATTCTTTCTTCTTCCAAACAATTTCTGTACCAACTATATTTTATCCTTGTATGATATCCATAAAAAGTGATTATTACGACCGTACCATTTCTTCCACTGTGGAGAAACGAGCCATATACCCAGACATAGTCAACACAGCGGCAACTTCCGCGAGAATCAAAGCCAGTCCTGACAACTGAAGGCACCAACCATACTGATACTGTGGCAGACCGTTGTCATCAGCTTGCATGGTCGATGTAGAGGGCAGACTGTACTTTCCCGGCAATTCCAATGATGCATCTGATAAAGCAGATGCTAGGACTATCAGGCCACCACCTAACGAGAGTCCTGGAACACAAATGAAATTATTACTTGGCTTACATCCTAATGTCTTGAATATTTATGGTTTTCCGGCGGAATCGGTTCGACATTCGTGATTTACCATCGAAACTATGCTCGGTGTACTGTTCATCGGAATCGAGCCAACTTGATAAACTCCATTGGATAATATGTAAACTTTCGTAACAGTCAGATCTTTATCATGCTCTGAATGTTTTGGGATTCAGTGCATTTTCAAGTTAAATCATTCGTTTCTCGTGTTACAGCTCTGTGGAAGATTCGAAACTTTAATATTTATGAAGGTTACTGTCTTCAAATGTTTTATACCCTTTACTATTCTTTCGCCAACCTAACAAACTTTCTGCGATAGTTACTGGAAATTTCACATTTCTGACCTTATATTCAAATTTTTTAAGGAGGATTGTTTAACCATCGATGACTACACCGTGTATTTTGTACTAGAGAAACGAAACTAAGAAGCGTGTAAAAAGAAACACAAATTTGTATTTATATATATTTATAAATAAATCTCTGAAATCTCTAAAAATGTAGCGTCGCAAGTTCTATGGAATGTATCAGAAGCCTTCGTTTTAACATAGATAGCCATAGCTAAAACATTAAGCCGAGAAAAGTAAGTAAGACGGAGTTTATTAATAGCGCGGAAGGGGTTGTCGTGGATTAAGGCAGGTGAAAAGTTGAGAAACTGATCCAAGTTGCCGGCAGACCAAGTTCCTAGGCTTCAATCTTCCCTTATATTATCGTTCGATCGCTCGTATCTCTTTAAGCCCGACCAACAGCGTTATTGCATTCTCGTAAATACGCTAGCATTACAGTGGTAATGCGAGACGAATGGAGCCATTAAAATTGATCGTTCCATAAAGCTTGTCGCGTTTTCTGCGTCCTTAACTGCGTCTTTCGGCTGAATAAACGGCCCCACTAACAGTAATTGAGGTCTAACATTGCTCTGCACTCTTCCTGACCAACAATTAGATTCAACGTTTCAGTAAAAAGAAAAACACAACAATCCGTGAAACCATTCGCTCTAAATACATAATCTTACCTTTTGAAACTAAGTAATTGAATAAACGAATTCTAACAGTGTGTTGAATTATTCTGTTAAAAATGTTAAATTGATCTGTCCCAATTAAAAGAAGAAAATATTTTTCGTCGCGCACTCTTCGTTCGAAACGAAAATTTTCTTAAAACGAGTACTCTTACCCTTCCGAAGCTCCCTCTGTCCTTCTTTGAACATATCAAAAAGGTCGTGTTGGCCGCGTTTACTCTTTATCTACAGGGTATTCTTACCACGCGTAAAGCGTGCCGCATAAAAATTTGCATACGCGTAAAACGAACGAGGCAAGCTTGGTGCCGTTTCCTCGACAGTGGATTCAATTCCAGTCGCACCCAGCCACCGTCGACGGGACATTGTTATGACGGGATAAGCCCTGCCGTTATTGCATTCTTAACGACAGATAGTCGGCCCGCGTCACGGCGACCTGGATTATCTCTGAAACGCGCGAGCTACGTTCTCTGAGTCTTCTTTTCAGATCGTTTTTGAAAGACTTCATCTGCTTGTCGTGTCCATTTTGCTTCTATTTCACGAGGATACGCTGTTGTTAAGTCATTCCATAAAAAAGTTCCCTCTTTGTTTTATCTTCTTTAAATTCGTTCTTGGAAACCTTATCATATATATGCTTATTACCTTTCTGTTTTACAGAGTTACAGACCTCCGATGTAATGCTATTAATATCGTCGAGGAAATTGTTCTATATTATTGTCACAATTATTCCGTTGAATTAGATTATTTATTGTTCGTGAATATAGTTGGCGTGAAATATGCACGTTTTATTCAGAAAAGTTAAAAGTACATATATATAGAGCACGGCAAAGTTATATTAATACCTAAATGGAAAACTGCACGTTATTTAGCAAATTGAATAACTTTAGCTAATATAAATAGCCATTTTCGACGGGGAAGGTAAACACATCTCTGTAGAATATCTTCGATAATTCATTAACATGATTTATACTTGCATTCAAAATATTACACTGTTAATATGACGCATGTGTGATGTGACGTATGAAATTCGGGAGAATTCAGATGAACGTGACTAAGTTCGAAAATCATCCGAGATTTCTTAAGATTCTCGGTCTTTTTGCTTCCTTGCTACAAAAGAGCAATAATCGGTGCACAAGGCAGTCATAGATTACAAATTCGCTTGGAGATTAATTTCAATAATTGATTGCTACTTCAGCCTGTTAAATTGCAGTGGGCACAAAAAGCATGCATATTTCATTTGCGCGTCTCAGTTGAACGCTGAAAATGTGTCTGGATGAATTTAAATTTCAATTAACGCTGCCATACGTTTTACAATCGGACGTACGTCGTTTTGGGGGCAAAGTTTATGCTCCGTTTCGATTCGGGGCACGTATCCGCGTCCTCTCTGAACATGAACACGCGGAACGCACGCACGCCTTGTCACAAAGGTGATTTAAAATTTGAAAATAGATAGCGATCGGAATCAGCTAATCCCGTTGGTTATTTATTACCTTAAATCAATAACGTCTACATTGAAATATGTATTCAGAGGGACAAACATCGAATTTGTAATTTATCTGACAGTAAAACTTACTTTTTCTAACATTTTGTACACTGAAATACACTGAGAGTAATTTTAGCACAGAAGGATTTCACTTTTAAAAACGTTATTGAAATGATAACGCTAACGAGAACTATCACATTCATTAAAATGGATTCCTCGTTTTTAAACTCTTAGCTTTTTTAAATTATATTTTGCTTATTTATTTATTTTCATCGTTAAAGCAATTTTAAAATAACAACACTGGATGCTGGAACTACCAAACCCGTCGAAATAATCGTTTTCAAATCATTTTTTACAATTACTGCAAAGATACTGATATTTTTGCCCAAATTAATATTGATTTTCATTTATATGGAGAGATAATTCGATATTATACATTATTATATATTATTACATATTATAATTAGATTTAATTAATATCATTTGAATTATGCTTACTGATTTATATGTGGAATATCTAGATAATATTAAACGTCGGTAATTTTAGTGTTAAATGAAAGAATCTTGCACTTCTTTATTTTTTAAAAGATTCTTAATTATTTGAAGGGAAGAATCTAGGTGAATAGGTTTTTTTCTAGATCATCCGAACGTAGCTGAATCGCCCCAGAGAATCCACACGTGATCCAGCATTTCACACGTATTTTACCCTGCCACGTACAAAAACCTGTTCCCCGTATCGACGAATCGAATTTCTATACGCAGAGGGGTTTAATTAGCGCGCTGCTTGTCAGCCGCTGCGTTCCCTCATTCACCGATTTCATTTGCAAGTATGCCAGGCTAGACGCTGTTTATCAATTAGCCCTAGTTAGCAGGCACGACCCAATTTCACGCGTCTTCAGAAACAAGCTCCGACAGATGTGAAATAATTATGCGAGGAAAGGCCGTAGTACAAGTTTAAGGTTCGTTAAGGGCTGTGAAAGGGATCTTTGTTGAATTTGGGTTAATCCTAATTTGCCCGACTAATTACACTTGGATCTGATTCCTTTAGATTTCCGAAATCGAATTTCTTGAAATAGCACCACAACATAGAGGATATTTGCAACGGATAGTGGCTACCTATGCCCAACAAAGTAATTCTATCATTTTGTCTATCAACTTCGTTAAAGGTATAAAGCTGCACACACTTTATTTTCGTTATACGATATTCCTCATATACGATGTGATTGATAACAATTCCAAAAGATGAAATCAATATTAATAAAAATTTACATTCGTCAATCACGAACGAATACGCTCGACGTATTCATTCAGATTCCTCTGAAATTTCCTCGGGGGGAAAAAAGGAAGTTTGCAATTGTAATTGACGCAGACAGATGACGAAGATTGTATCAGTATGGGAGGAGTATCGCGGAAATAAATCGGGGCTCGTGAATCATATCAGCAAACGAAAGTTCGCGGACAGTCGTCATCAGAACGTCGACGAGTTTGGAATATTCAATCGAGAGTCGTCTTCAATTTCTCCGTTGACTCGATTCTGCTACGCTTTGTTCCCGGACGACTCAACCCATCGCTCAATTAATTAGCAGTAATTGCAATTTAGTCGTGGAACGTTGGATTCGACGAAGTGAACTCGACGTTTCCATTGACGCAATATGAACGTGGCATTCGGACTCTGTTCAAAAGTAAACGTACAGGATCCTCGTGCTTATCAAAGTTAATCCTGGGCAAATGTTGAATGGAAATTAAATGGAATTAGCGGTTACCCACTAATCCTTTGGACCTCCCGCTTTAGAAAATTTCGCAAAAGTCGTGTAAGCCTTAATTATATAATTTATCAACATGTATTATTCGTATTTTGTAGGAATGCCAAATTAGAGATGAGACTTTCAATGTACGAGTCTCACATAAAATCGTCAAAACTATACATATATTTAATGATTAAATGGTACTTCTCTCTCTCTCTCTCTCAATTTTCGATTGATTGAATCCTTAACTAATCCAACTGTAAGATTAGGTTCAAACGATTAGGACGCTTTGTTATTCGAGAACTTTTTATTTTTCCTATAAATCTTGGGATTCTTTCTAGTTTCCATTCAGAAACTTCTGCGATGGCATCCTCCGTTCAAATAATCTCAATCATTCGACCCAAATACTCTTCCTTTACACTCCTGGATTCTAAACCAAGTACACATCATTCGCACGTCTATCGATCTGTTTCCAAACATTCTTCACCCGCTGAACAAAATTCCATCACTCCCACACTTCGAGAAAATTTAAGAATCGTGTTTCTTAGTAGATTCTTTTCCCTTGGTATACCTATTGTTTGCACGTTCCGTGAATTTCCGAAAGATAGAAATTTTGGACGATTTACATGTCGCAGGATGGAATAATCGTGTGAAAATATTCTGCAGAGCCATCAAGTTTTGAACGGGTAACTGTACAATTCTGACAGTCAATGAACGTCAGTAAAAGCATGAACGGCGTCCAATCGACAGACACGTCTGTTCTCGTTTATTGTCTATTATCTCCTGTGTCGTGGAATATCTTTTATCCTGCAAAGGAATTGCAGAAAAAGTTGCTCTGACATATTTCCACAAACGTACGTATCTGCGTTTGATGCTATTCACGAAGAAAATAAAAAGAAACATATTTTAATAATCCTTCATATGAATTTTATCCCGTACACGCAGGTATATCACATATTTTTAATAATGTGTTATATTCTGGACGTTATCTGCTACTATATAAATATTTTTCACGAAGTGGTTCAACTGCAGCATTTAAGTTCAGCTGAGTATGATCACCCCACGAAAGATTTATATATCATAGTTATCGTTATTGCCATCGCCTGGGAAATAAACAAAATACTTAACGCCGAGAGCGTTTCAGTGATGGCGAATTGCAGAGTTGGGCGCAGTAGTAGCGGACTGCACGAGTCAGCCATAAGAATTCCGAAGACCAGTGCTCTGTTAGGTCTTGGTTAGATACGAGCTCTGAATATAAGCTCTTCCCCTCTATCTGTAAGTTTGTAGATAACAGATAGAGAATATTAATCACTAAACATGTCTGTATTCACCAGAGAGTTTCCTCTAAAAATTTCAAAGGAAATAAGAAAAAGCGTAAGAGGAAATAATATAATGTGCGTAAAATTTGTAAGTAAAACTGTGGTTTCCTTTATATAAATTGATGAATATGTCGACGAGAAGGATTCTGTCTAAAAATTATCTGAAGCTCTAGTAAAGACTTTTGCGTAGTTTCGCGATAGATTTTTGTGAGCGTGTTATTGAAAAGTTCGTTGGAGAAGTCGTAGAGAATGATTTCACTATTAGTAATGTCTCCGAAACTTGTTGCTGTCACAGAAGTTGCTCGAGTAACGAGCGACCATTTTTCCTTTGACTTTCCTTCTTTATTTTCTCTAGTGTTTGGCGTCTAAGAAACTTTCAGATAAGCTCGAAATTCATCGAGGTAAATGTAAGATATCGGTCGTACTTTTAGAAAGTTCAAATTGATTGAAATTAAGGAAAATGACGTGTAAAAATAGCAGTGATAATTATATCAATTTTTCTGTTATCACGCAGTTTGCAGTCGTGGGTACAAGAAGTTATCGTAGTTTGATCGTTTAATGCGTTATGTGACATATCGATTTCCAAAGGTTTCATCCAACGTAGGTTAATCCTGTCTAGGATCATTCAGCTGGTAACGAGCATTCAGTGAAAAATTTATCGTTCTACCAGTACAGAAGTTTCGTGTTTCATTTTTTTGTAATGGCATTTCTTAAAACATCATTTATTCATCATAAATTACAAAAATATTAGATCGTTGTTGTTCGACGTTAATTTTGTAATAACTTCTATTTCAATACAAAAATTAGTATTTTATTCATTTCGCCCGTCCATAGAGATTATATATACTATCCTAAAATTAATCTATTCCGAAGTTTTTTAATTTCCTGTATCCACGGTATTAAAGTAACATTTTCAAACACTTTAGCCTTTGTACGATGCAAATACTCTCTTTATGAATACATTTTTGATGCGAAGTGACGACAGAGCCCGAGATAATCTTGTAAGACGCTGGCTGGAACAGGGAAACAGGAACAGAAATTTCCTTCTAAGACAAAATGCAGCTGCTGGCACCTCCTGTCTACCTTCTCGTATCCACTCCAGGTGGAACGTAACATGCATGTACCTTGTGTTCACCAGCGTAAAGCATCGCCGGTCCCTGGAAAGTAGCTTGCATCAAAGTTGACAAACTTGATTCACGGAACTTGAGGAAAAGCTTCAACAGTCTCTGCTTCAGCTCGCGTAATTTAAACTAGTCAAACTGTGTTCTTGCTAATTTAAAAGATAATACAGATTAAACCGGAGTTCGGTAGGAAGTAATCACGTACTTTCATGTTTGATCAAAGAAAAAGACTTCCCGCGTGTTTTTAAAGAGTGCAATGTTAAAAATGTATACGCGGCTATATTATAGACTGTATATAAAAATTAATGGAAATCATTTTTTATTTTTATAATCCGTAAATGGTAGGAAATGTAGCATGACAAAATATGTACCATTATTTTCCTATTGCAGATCTTTTCTTCCATTTTTTGAACCGCTATAGCCAAAGTCACATTAATTAAGAATCTTTTGGTTTTCTTTATTTTTACGCTAGGAAGAAGAAAGATATAAGAAACATATGGTTCGAACAAATTATAGAGCTACGTATAGAAGAGTCGTCGTAACAGACAACCAATTCGAGAGCACTTACAAGAGAAACAAACGTAGTTAGATATTACTTTAGAAGGAGAACTCGGTCTCTTGAGTCATTTCTTCTCAAACACCGCCGCTGTCGCGCAATAGAACAGGGAAATAAGATTCCAGCGGTAAGAAATCCTCTAAGGACTTGCGAACTTTTGATTACGTCGGATCTTGTTTCCACAAGATCAAATGATTTCCTTGAAAACATCATTAAAAATACTGCTCCCTCTGTATCCAATTTTCCACTGTCTAAACCTCGTATCATATTAGACAACTGCTCTGAAATAATTAAATTCGCGAAAATAATTAAGTCAAATTTGTTACTCTGAAAATGTTTATCAAAGACTACGATTAATTTTTCTAAAAATATTATTGCAATTTTTAATAATTTTCTCAGCCGTACTAAGGTATACCACAATATTATACATTACGATTAATAATAAATGTAACTGCAAAATTAAGAATATTTCTTTTTATTCGATTTGAGTAAATTCATCTCTTAAGAGTCTTCAAAAAAGAAATTATACCAGAAAATTCAGCATTTCCTGCCGCTACTTCCGTCTCCGATCAAAGAAAGTTTACCAAAAACACACATGGCACTCGTCAAGAGTTTCAGCACCCAACCGGAATCCTCAACGAGTTCGCCAACTGCATATGTCGAAAAAGATCGGCTCTATATTCAAAAATTCCCCTCTGACAATCGTTCACGTGTAGGAAAATGTCGAAAACGACGGAGTTTAATCCGTGGAGATTATAAGAGTCACTCCGGCAACGATTTTGTAGATCCCGAGGGAATCGCGAATTTCTTGGACGGCCAGGAGTATTTCGGCCAACTATTCACTCCGTCGAGTATTCCAGCACGGTTCCAGCGCATAAATTTCAAGCGTGCCTGCGATGCTTTATGCCGGCAGGATTAAATAACTTGACCCAGTCGCAACATATCACGCCTAGGAAGCATCTCACCTGCCCCCTTCCAATTGTCGTTCTCGCACATTCTTTTCTAACATGGTCCAACTTTTTCCCTCGTTCCTCCACTATGAAACCGTTTCTTAGAATTTGCGTTTGTCCTCAGTATGCATAAATGTGCGTTAAAAATGCTTAATATAGCTATTTAAATGTAGCACGATTTGGGTGTTGATTGGACGAATGTACATTAGGTTTCATAGTCGTTAAAATAATCTTAAAGGTAGAATAAAATACGTAATCGTTAGAAACCCTTGACAAAAATTTTCTGCCATAAAATTCATCGTCAAACTAAAAGCACGTGTGGTAGCTATCTCTCAATAACTTTCTCTTCTCAATCCTTAGCAAACACGTGTTTTCTTTTCCTCAGAAAATTCTCCTTCACTGTTTGTACCAAACTGTAATTATTACAATTTCTTCTTACTTCATACCAAATCTTTAACATCAGTCCAGGCGATGACTGATCAATCCCTCCTATCAAATTATGATCAGTTACAATTCATTCTTTCTCTATATCAAACTTCAAACATCAACCCGGACAAAATTTTAAAATTATTTACGCACACGATTTTTGTTTGTAAAAGCTCCGTAACCAGCAAAATATTTAAGTTGCACCATAACCAGCTCTGAATAACTTCTATCACTGAACCTTTAACGAACACACTTTTCCTCTTCTCAAGCTACCTTGTAGACCTTCTCCTTTCATCTATCCATCTAGAAACCCATCCATAAGGATCCCCAAACCTGTTCAGTTGGCTTCCTTTCACCAGCCACTCTTTGCCCATGAAGGGGTGAGTCTGGTAAAGTCTCGCGTGGCATTTCTCCGTGATGCAGCGAGTCTAAAACACGGGGACTTTCTCCATTGTAGTTGTAGTCAATGTTCCGCTGGTCGTCGTCGTGATCGTCGTGGAAATTGGATCGACCATTCGATATCGCAGCCGGTATTCTCGAAATTCGAGCGGGCTTGCTTGCCACGCAACGGCCGCTCCTCTCCGCCGCTCGTATTAATATTAAATTCCGTTTGCTGGTGGCTGAGCCACGGGTAGATGGCTCCGGCATGGCCGTGCCTCTGGATGCCGACTCGCAGACAAGAATTATATGAGCGAATGCCTCGCGTCCCTCCTGTCCGACGCACGATGGATCGCGGCTAGTTTTCACGAAAACGCTCGCCAGGGAAATGAATTCGGTTTCGCCTGGTTTGGGTGTTAATTTGCTGCACGCGGACTAGTCGGAAAATTGGCGTGGGAAACGTGGAAGTGTTGGCTGAGATTTGTTTTGTTCTATTTTTGTTTTTCCTTTTTTTTTTTTTTTTTTTTTTTGGTTTCTAGTTGATTTTAAGCGTAATTTGCTGCGTGGAAATATCACATGGCAAGGTGTTTTTTGTTTTCACCGTTTCGTGACGAAAGAGACTATATGGATGTATAACAAAGGGTTTTCATAAATATCTGAACACAGCCTCTGCAATAGACTATAGGTTATAGGCACGAAAATAATGAGAAAAGCTCGTATTATGATATTTACTTAACTGATTATTTTAGATATTATTTTACATATGCTTTGTAACGCGAAAATATTTTAGAACATGCAATAGTGTATTTAAAGATTTTATAAGAAACGATAACAGCGAAATTCAATGTTTAGAGCATCAAAATTTCATACGCACTAACCTAATATCTTTCTTTTATGTAGTGAGATCTAATCATTAAAATTTCCTCGAAGAAAATTCGTGTAACGATTCAAGATCAGCGATCATTGGGAAGAAACGAGCGACGTTGCTTAAGAGTCGACGATAATTCGTGATCAAGCGATTCATCCTCTTCCGCGGATGGAGCGCGTATTTGTCATGATTAACACGCGTCATAAAACGAGCCAGCTTCGCCGATGAACAATGCCGTGCGAATTAATGAGGACACGAGAACGAAGGCTGTCATTCACTGACGCGGAACTATGATCTCCGATTGGCAAGGGAGAACTCGGTTGCGACATGTTTGTTCAATGAGATCCCCCCCGAACACGGCTCATTTCATGGATCCCATTGATAATCGAATACTTAACACGCGATGAATTACGATTATCATCCTGGCGAAATTATACTACGTATAGAGAATGTGAAAAGTATACAAAGTTCCAGAAGGTGTTCATATTGTAAAATCTGACATGAAAAATTTGCTGCAAGAATGTCGATTAGAAAAACTATGTCGATAGTATGTCAAAATAAAACGTCTAAATGTTCATGAATTCCCTTTTTGTAAGAATCTAGGTCTTTCCTCTTCAACGGCTGACTGTTCTTGCGAGTCAAGGGGTGTAACGTCGAGTGCGTCGTCAAGAAGTACGAAGAAGTACATTTGACGTTATAATAACGACGTCATTAGGCGAAACTTTCCTCTCTTACGTGGCTTCACTGCGGTTCAAGTAGTCAGTTTTTCGGCATTTGCGGTATCAATAACCTCATGATCTCTATTTTTCCTTTCGTGGTTGCCGCCATGGAAAACAATTCTTGATTCCAATTAAAACTTCAAAGATAGAAAATACTACACTGTAAATCCCGTAATAAATATAACGACAGAAATTTTCTAGAAATATAAAAATTCTCAAATAACGTGCCAATAAATTGTTCCTAGGAATAAATCTTTGCTCTCTACAAAACATTTATGAACTGCTCCACAACAAGTAGCCAACAATTTTCGTGTCATAAATACCCTATTGAAAATCCTTTCGTGTCAAGAGAGAAGTGATATCTTCAACAAGAAGAAATTACGATATTAACTAGGGAACGGAACGATATTGAAAAAAAGGAAAAATCGGAAGTGCAATTCACTCTGTAGACGGGTTACTATCTCGAAGGGAGCATATCGCACGGAACGAAAGAAATCGATTGGTCACCCGTGAAAGCTCGCAGGAGGCAACATGATTTATCCGACACCTCGAGCGTGTCCCAATTTATCAGAGGCTCGCAGGAATTAATTCGAGATAGGATCACGGTATCGACGGGTAGATTTGTATGACGACCGGGTGGCCAGTGCATTGCCACGTTACTCGGCGCAATTTGTATTCAGGCGGTGGCCAACGCTGACGATAGTAGTAATGGCAATGGAACCCACGGCTTCCTCAAGATAACGTCCCAATCCCTCGGCTGTCGTTTTACCGCGGCGATTAGCGCAATCTGGAAGTCGCATCGAAGCTTTTTCTTCCTCTACAGCTCCTTGATCTAATAAGAGATTCTTCCTCTCACAAGTCGGATATCTTCTAGGGAATCGGTATAACGCGCGAAATAACGCGATAGATAAAGAATATTGTAAGAAGTTATCCGTTGGGTATCTTTTTTCTGACTTATCCGTTTCTACGACGCTATTATAATTAGAAGACTTTCAAATTGAAATTCGGTAATTGGGAATCAAAAACATTTTCACATTTTACTACTAAATCTATTTCACAATTTTAATTAACACGTTCGGCTACATTTCAGCTCACGTGCCCTATTCAAGTACATATGTATGTGTTGACTCGTGCGCACGCCACACGTAATGAACGTGTTTAGTGCATCGTGTGTTTACGATCGACGGAGAACTATGTGCTTTCAGTTTCTTGGAATTGACCAGAATTTAAAGCGAGTAATCTTCAAATATACGTGGAATAAGAATAATGTTCGAATAGAAACTTCGAATTACGCTGGTCATATGCTGATAGAATTAATAAGAACAGGGAACAACAGGATGATTAGATTTGCGTTAATCGCGGCCGCAATTGGAAGCCGAATTGGGAATTAAAGTTAAAGTGGAAATCGTCTAGGATTGGGGATGGTTGAAACGTCTGGAATCGGCGGTGTTCTGGTAACCGGAGAAGTGGAACAGCGAGAATTGTTTCCGATCCAGTTAAGAGTGCATCTCTGATTTATGAAAATTATACCAGGGCCGGTTGTACTCAAGTTTCCGAATTAATATGTAACTGCGCTAATGAAGTGCAAATTTAATGTGCCTGCGGGACAAACAGCTACGTGCTCTCTAATTAACGCTAATAATTAACGCCGAGGAATTATCGGGCGAATTCGCTTGACGCGAAACAAAATTTTCTCGTGGAACTGCGCTGGAAATTGGAGAAATCGTAACGGATTGCGATTGATTGGTTTTATAGGCATTTAATTGCCTATACCTTATTTGTTTAAGAAATAATTCTTCGTGTATGAGTTCACGTTTATTTCTTACTTTAGCAAAATTTTCTAGCTGAGATTGAAGATACAAAGACAAGTAGCAAATCTTCATCCTTTAAATTTTTAGATAAGAAGAATATACCTTTTACTGAAAAGTAAATTTTTCTTTTATTTGATACTCCTAATTAAAAGCACGACACTCATGAATTAATTTTATCTCCGTAGCAGATTCAAATCTATTCAAGTATCAACCTCCACTTTGTTTCTTAACATTTTTTCGTGCATTTTTTAAAATCACCAGCTTGATTCTCCTTATTCCATCGTGTTAATCCAACCATGTATTTGTATTTTCCCGAGAATCATTTTTCTCCGTTTAAACTGTTGTTACATTTCGCAAAACTAAATTAAAGAATAATTAACCAATTTGGCGTAGTCACGATACCAGCTGCTGACTATTTTCCCCGATGATATGGAATTAAAAACAGCATTTTGTAACTATGTTCGTAACATCGTCCAGAGTAGGTGTTACCTTAATTAACAGAAGTGAATTGTAAACGAAATTGCTTGAAAGTTTGTATAATACGATTCACTTGGTATATCCACAGTAGAAACAAAACCAATTCGTCGTATTTATATTTTATGAACAAAATTATGAAAAATGAAAAGAGGCTTGTACAATTTTTGAATATCTAGGTACATCAGAAGCTTCTACATTACATTCGCTTAAAATTTCGACAGAAGGAGGTCGTAGATTTGTCAAATATTTTAAAGTTTGCTCACAGCCGAAAGAAATTAGAATGTAACTATATGGTAATTTCAATGGAAATTCAGAAATTATTCGAAAGGCGAGGGCGGAATATATTCTTTTGTTCTGTAGGAATTTAGTTGGTTCAGGTTACATGCAAAATTCGCTGTTGAATTTCTCAGCAAAGTGTTCAACGTCTTTCTCCTGTTTTTCTTATTTTTACCGCTGTAGAGAGATCGGTCTTCTGTTTTTATCTCTCTTTTCGTAGCTACATATTCTCTGCTCTTTTATTCTTTTTAACGGGAAGTTGTTTGCGCGTCAGGCTGAGAAATTAATTCGAATCTTTTTCTTTTGTTAGGTCACGCCACTGGGTGCAAGTTAACTTTCGTTCTGTCTTTAAATCGTGTTCTCAAGTAGTTCTTTCGTCGCCAGTCACAATCATAAACCAAGATTTTTCAAGAATAGCGTGCGGGAGAGATTTCTAGATTTCTGTCTTTTCTCCTCAATTGAAACGTAAGTTATGTAAATTTAATGAGGGGACAGAGGAAGAATGGTGTACCAATAATAAAATTTGTGATTTTGAGTGTGAAGCTAAATTGAAATAGAAAACTCTAAAATAATATTAATTGTGTTTAATTGGCAAAATATTTGGATATCGTAAAAAATTTATAACAGAATCTACATGTATGTAGGAATAAATATGGAGCGATGGTTAATTTTCAAATGTCCAAGTTTTAATTAACGAAGAAGCCAACCACTTGTATTAACGTAAATTGAAAAGTTCTTACAAAATGATATCAAAGAAGCAATACGTATTGTACAGTGCATAATTAACGAACGAGACAGGGCAAAAAGGAGGTGCCAAGAGTAGGTGGAAAGTGGCAGTTGGAAAAGAAAAGAAACAGGGCGAACGGAATGAGAAGCTTGAATGAAAATTAAAGAGCAAGAAAATGGGGGGGGGGGTACGTGATGCGTGGGGAAGGGTGGCGAAACAAGAACAAACTTCTCGTTCGAGCGTATTCCGACATTTTCATACAGCGTGCAGCTAATGAATGTAGTTACTATTCGGAAAAGTAATTTTAATATGTCGTATCGGTAATTTTCATCGCCACCGGGGATCGTAAACTGTGCTAATAGTTTCCAGTTGTCGACCAGGCGGTAATAGATACATCCGGTTAATTAATTTTCATCTCAATTCCCCTCTAAACAATTCTCGATTTTATTTCCATGGATCGCGTGATTCCTGACCTGTGAAAAATTATTTTTCATACTGATAGGGAGTATATTAACCTCCACGAAGGAAAATACACATTTTCGATATGTGATTGGAGAGGAATCTTTCGGTATAAAAAATATTTATTTGCGAAACATTTTGGTCTCATGAAAATTTATCTTGAACTTATCTTTTACTAATCAGATGGTTAATAGTTAATATTAAAAGAGCGATCACGAAATATTAAATCTGTTATTCTCTTGTTAAACTCAAATCTATAGAAAAATGTACAAAAAAAAAAGAAAAAAGATGAAAGAGTGATCTGGAAAATTTCCTCACCGTTCTTCTCTGTGATTGATGAAACGAACAGAAAGATTCCATTTTCCCCGGCTTTCCGGTCTGTCAACCGGGTACGTACCAAAATAAATCATAGTCGAGTATGTAGTAAATGTTTACAAAAGCCGGGTCGATTATAACCGAGTCGAAGAGGGCGGAACATTCTGTACCTTCCAAAAAAAGCTTCCGAATCTAGCGTCGATACTTGAAACGAACCATAAGGAGAATAAAAAGAAAGAAAAAGAAAAAAACGGGAGAGAAAAATGGACGAAAGTGGACGAAATATTAATCGAATTCAAGTAGGGAAACTTTTGAAGCTATTCGGTATTATTTCATCCCCTCTCGATTTTACCCTCTCTTCCTCTTTCATCGTTTACGCGAACGAGGCAACGATCCGATTGAATACAGCCGGCGCCAGGTTTTTCAGGGACGTCACAATGAATCCTGTCAAACGAGTGAATCGCAAGCTTTATTTCGACCGCGTCAATATTTGACGAAGGTTTCGATATTTCATTACATTGGCCGTCCGCCCCACTGTTTTCACCGACGTTATTTCGTAAACGAAATATCCGGCCGCGGCTCTAGCTCGCGAGAAATCTCCCAGTGCGATTTGCTCTCCTTTTAACGCGACCGCACCTGTTCGAATTATCGATCATTTTATTCTATTTCCACCGGTGGAAATTGTGTAAATTTAAGAGAAATACTGGTTATACTCGCAACACCGAGCGGTTTATCGTGTTTAACTTTCCGCATCGGGTCCAAATTTTCGTGCCTTCTATCCCTAACAATCGCTGAATAATATTGGCGAAAATATTTGTTTAATCCTGTGTAAAATTACTTTTCCGACGTTTTATACAGCGGAAATGGTGTATTTCAGAGATCTTTTATTCTATGTTTGCGGTTGAGAATATTAGACATATATTCTTTTCTTTGGAGTAAGATCATAATATTTATGTAAAAATCATTTTACCAAATTTTTAAGTTTTCAATCATGATAACAGGACATTATGACATTTTGAGTGTCGCTGATGTGTAGACACTTTGCCATTTGTCGTCTGTCGTCGTCACGTTTCCATGACTTCAGTTTTTGTTTTAATTTGGCCGGCGCTTAAGCGCGAGACGAGCGTTTCCTGTATTTAATGGTGTTCTATTGAAGTGAAACGATCTACAAATGCACTAAAAAGACCGGTAATTTGTGAGTTTAACGACCCAGTGAAAGAAAATGGTCAGCAAATGATTATAATCCCGATTTCTGTAGCTATATGGGACAATCAGGACATAAATAAATAAATTCATGCAATGCATAAATGTAGAAAATAAATTGAGATAATATGATAAAGATTCAATAATGATGATGGATTCAATATAATTTTCTCAGATAGTGTATGATAATTATGCAATAACAGACTGAGTGAAAAGTGCCGGCTGTTGGGAATAAGATCTACGCCGAAATGTACGATCACCGAGACGTTAATGAAAACGGTTTAGACTTAAAATTGGAAATCGAGTGATATTTATATTTATCATTGGAGTTTGTGTTTCATACCTTCCTTCATAATTTGAAAAAAATCATTAAAACTCAATCTCAATATGCAATAAATATGATCGATATTTATTATACAGATATCCAGTTGTCATTAAATCGTTGACGTACGAAATGAAAATAGTGGAAATACCAGAAGGGGCAGGAGCTACAAACTGCGTTTGTGCGAAACGATCGAGGCGTGAGCGATGTAACGATCGAGGCCAGGAATTTTTGGAAATTACTCAAAACGAGCTGAGCAATTTCAATTAAAATTCTGCGCGCGAACGCAATATTGGTCCCGAAGATCGTGATTATGAAAGTAATCGTGTCATAGAGACGCGGCCGAAATTGCTGGAGGAGCACATTCGACGTAGCCACCGACCAATCGCGTTCGTTAAAGCCTGACGTTCATTAAACCACCATAGATGTTTGGTTAATTCGCAGCCGCACGTTTCCGCTGCAAATTACCCAATCCGACTGAATCCTCTGCACCGATTACATTTAATCCCCCCTCCACGAAATTTCCGCAATTCATTATACACCGTTTTCAGAATCGTTGGTTTTGTCTGAGATAAATTTTGATTAAGGATTTAAACAGTGTATATGTATGTAGTGCGTAATATATGTAAATATGTGTGAAAGCGTTGTATAAGCATGCAGGAGGTGATATCTTATGCAAAATACAACGTAATTTAATACTTTGCCTCATATTGTCAAGTCACGTCCGTGATTTAGTAAAGATGAGTTGAATGTGTAAGAAAATTTAGTTTTAATCCTAGTTTAAGCTTAATTTTCCCGTGAAAAATATTAAATATGAATAGCATATGATATTTAAATATTTTCTATCCGACAAGGTACTAGAACAGTTAATTAAAAATGACGATAAAAATGAATTACGAATAATCCTCTCCTGTTGACAACGTGTGCTTCGATATTAATAATGAAAAAACTTGAAATATAGTTAGTATGTCTGTTCTACATTATTAATAACCTTACCAACAGAGTTATTAAGCACTCGTTTGCTTATATTTTCTACAAAATATTTTAAAAAATTTGGACGCAACCACTTTGTTTCTCTTTCTGAATAAACGTAAATAAAAATAAAGGAATTATCGTGAAAAGAAGCGACAATCGATTGAAAACAATAACCTTTCGTTATGGAAATTCACATTTAAAGTACTACAGGTGACGAAAACGTGCCTGGTATTCGCCACGTGACGGTCAGAACGAGTCGAACGAGGACCAAGGTCGACCAGAGATTCATGAGGCGAAACTAACACCCTGGCGATGTTCAGTTTGCTGGAAATTCGTCTGCAAGACGAGCCACTCGATCGGAGCGGCCAAGAAATTCACGTGGAAGTTGGCAGTGTCGCAAAGGAGCCACTCTATCGAAGTTTGACCGCATCAGAGCAAGCTTCGTCACACTTGAACCCCGAAAAGTGCAGTGAACGTGTCCTGCGGCGATTCTCGCGCTTCTACGAAGGATACACTGGCCCCGAAGTTGGATCGATCGACGATCATCATTTGAAACTATGTTGAGAAGTTGACTAGGGTAAATAAAGACCGATTTCACCTCCGGATTGTTCAGTCGACAATGTTGCGTCCACTTTCATTGAAGAGAGACTGGTCTTCGATGAACTCAGTTCCCTTTTTATTTTGGCTAGTCATTTTACGATGATCCTTGATTTTATAAATAAACTTAAGACTTAAGATTAAAATAAGATAGAGTGACTGCAGTGATTGGAGTGGGAAATGCGATGGTAGAGAAATAAGAAGAGGAAAAAGGGTAAAACCTCTTATCTGAGGGATTAAAAATTAGAAAATTGAATTTAACAGCAAGTAGAAAGAGGTATAGCGATAATCCATGAATAAATAAGGAAATTTGTTTGGCAGACTTAAAAATTGTGGATTAGTGGATAGAACATAGGTTCTACAGTGACATCGATGACTGGAGGAGAGTGGAAAGTCGATTGGTAGAAGAATACGAAAGGAATAAACAGGGAAATTTAAGTAAAATGTCAAGAATTAGAAAAACGGGTTTGACGATGAATAAAAAAAGGCGCAATAATACTGTGAATAAATAAGAGAGTTTGAAGCAGAAGTAAATGTAGAGGGGGCACAATGGAGAAACGCACTATTAGAGCGATAAAGGAATCAAATATCCTCCCACTTCGTTACAAACTTCAGAAGCAAATCTACTGTAGAAGCATAAGAAAGGATCCTTTAAAGCCCATCTTCGTAACGAGGGCCGAAAGGGCCCTTCGAATGATTACGCGGCCATTAGAAAGTTCGGTGGCGAGCGAAACTAACGAAATGAAGACAGTCGAGCCCCGAAGGAACGGAGTAGTTTCTACGAAAACCGCGTGGAAGGAGGTCCGGTCCATCGCGATTCCCCGAGAAACTCGGGACAAAGGGGTAAAAGAGAAGGGCAGAGAAACGAGAGAGAAAAAGGGCAATACGAAGGTGGCCGCATTTGAATAAAGTTGAAAGACGTGGCGACGCTCCTCGGCCTGAGGCGTCTTATCTCTAGAGGAAGATCGGAGGGGGGTAGTTTATTCAAATTGAACGTGACAGAGGCAGAATGTCTGGAGCCACCGCGTGCCCGCGGCTTGTCAACTTTCCATTTTTATTTGCTTGACGTATTGAGTCGAGTGAACTTACCCTCCGCCCTACTGAATTTCCGGGAGTGGAAAACTTGGAAAGTGGAGAGAAGTTTTATTCTGTTGATAATGGCACAGAATTTTTTGAAATTGGCTATTGGATACCAGAGGGCAAATAAGCATTGGTTTATTAACCCACTTGTTTATTAGGAATAAGTTTAGAAATGAATCCATTTTCGCGCGATTTCAACGATATAATCGAACTTGCGAATAGAAATCGATGGTTGGAAGAATTATTAGAATTTACAGAAAGGAGATTTGGTGTTCTTAATAGATTCTTTAAAGAAATCCAGTGAGTAACTTCGATAAAAATATTTCCACTATGTCTGTTATCGGACAAACCGATACAAAGCTATTTTCGCTTAAGTGAGAACAAAGTTAGTTCAGTAAAGTAAAATCTAACTTTAAACATTACATCAGAGTTAAACAACGTAAAATAATTTCATATCGGAGAGAGAGCCTTGTTTTTGTAACGATATTTTCAAAAATATTTGAGTATATTTAACGTGCGTCTTTTTACAATTTTTACATGGAAATTGTTAACAGCCGAGAGAGAAAGAGAAAGAGAAAGGGAGAGAGAGATCAGTTCCTTTTGGTTGCTTGTTAATATTAATTTTCAAAGAAAACGAGGAATGTTATTTAATATAGGAAGTGATCTCGGCCATGATGAGTAATCACAAGTTGACGTAACAAAACTTTGGATTTCCTTTAAGCGGTAATTTGACCTCATATTTCTCAATCTTCTTATTTCACTTGGAGGAAACTTCCTGCAAAAGTTTCACGATCTGTCCGTGGTCGGCGCAACGCAATATGGAGGAACGAAGACAGATAAATAGATCATTTATAAGACTGTCAGGATTGAAGCAGAAGCAGAAAGCGTTGACAAAAGGAGAAAATTGAAAAAACGCGGAGCTTGTAGACGATTTTTCAGTGTTTTCAATTAATCACGGTAAATTAAACTCGCTATTCCTTCGATTACCATTTTCCATTTTGGACCTCAGCATAGCTGCTGTTGCAAAAATATAAAATATATCATACACTTCGATCTTCGATTGATATCGTTGGGTCATAAATAACTATAACAATTTCGATGTTTAACTTTAGAACATTTAATTTCGATTTTTCTATATTGATCATTAGATAGAATGTAGAATATAAAATAAAGTAAATACTTTACAACGTAATAATTTAATCCTTCTTCATTCCTATGATCATGTACTCAATAACACGAATTAAAGATTAAATATTTTAAAATAATTATTATAAAAAATATCCTTGTGCAATGATGTTAATAGAAGTTCAGATTCAATATCTATCACGTTATACGGAAGTTCTTTATGCTACGTATAGATACATAGAATTATATGTAAATAATTAATTTCTAATTTTATAATGTAATATTAAAAACTAAAAGAATAAATATAAACGGTAGCAACGGTGAAACAGAAGGTACTTTCTCGACTGGAAAGGGCAACAGGATTTGATTTAGGACAAAGGAAAAATCGTACCCGATGTCGAAGTCACGGTTGAATACAAGTGTCGAGATATTGTGATTTAGGGTTGCGGCCTCGGTTCGATGGAAGATGAGGGGTGCTACTGAAACAGTATATTCAGGCAACTATGAAATAGTCAGAGGAGGCTGTAGATATCCAGCACCTAGCGTGTTTGATATTCAAAACCACCCCTCGATGTCGAGTAATACGCGTAAATTTTTCCATCCCTTGTCAGACATTTATAGATCTCGCATGGTACAGGGTATTTTTTGCTTAGACGTTTAAGATGTACCTTAAGGTCTTCATGTACGTAAAAGGAGTTAAATGTACGAATGTAAAGGAAGTTAAATTACATCAGAATATGATTTTCTTACAATACAAAAACATTATCTTAGTTTTTTTAAACTTTGACTTTTCAGTACCAAATTTCTCACATTTTTTAGAAAAATTCATTCCTGTAAAAGGTTTAAAACTTTTAATTCTTGTATCTACTAACGAAAGAGGTCAATATTTTTCTGACAATTTGTTTCAAACTTCACGGACTCAAATGTTTATACTTCTCTAGTTAATTAAATGTTAAAAGTCTTCATAGGCAGCAAACCTTCTGCTCATAACTTACTTGCTATCAAATTTGCAACAATGTTGCTCTGTAAAAGCATCATTAGCAAAAGCAGAAATACCACAACAAAATTCTATTTTTAATGTTTAAAGTTTTTACACCGATTTATTTTCCTATGCAAATACATCGTTCGTTTCTTGTGGACGATAAAAGAAATTGAAAAATATAAACTGCGTTCGTAGGAGTAAACTAATCGTGTTACTTACTACGCGAATAGTAATTTCGTTTGTTGTTGAGCAAGCAACCAAGAAACGCTGAATCTCCCTTACACCGACGGACCTCTCTTGTTACTCGTGAAAACCGGAGTTTCGTGTTATTAGAGAAGTTCGTGCTCTTGAATATTTTACTAACACGGCGAAAAAATGTTTTCGTCCATTTCTGTTCGAATATATGAGAGTGGATAGTCCCTGGGCACGAAGTAAAATATATGAAAGCTTACTGGCTACTATTTCTTTAATATTACGAAAACAAAATCAAGAACCGAAAGATAATTTTGAATGAAGTAGATTCAAATTTTTAATTGACGAGTTGAATACAAAACGTTTTGTCCTCAAAAAGGGCAGACAAAAAAATGAAAGAAGGATGCAAAGGAGAATAAGAATGACTAGGGATGTGTCAAACATGGCGAATGGAAACAAAGAGATGTAGAATGTAACAGGACGAGACAAGTTGTTCAAGTTGGCAGAAGCGACGACGTCGGTCTCGTTATTAGTTACTGCCACTCGGGGAACTCTTTTTGAAAGTGCGTCCCGGCACGTAGGAGTTGTGATTAACTCGGGAACTTTCGGTCTAATAACCTGCGACACAGGACTCACGATTTACGAGCGCGGTTGCGGTTTCGCGGTTGAAGCTTCCTAGAAAACTAATTCCGTTCGGCATAAATTCCATTGCGTTTCATCTGCAAGTTCGCTGAGGGTATCTTGGAACGGAAATTTCGGAAACTTGCCCGACAATTCCGCTTCGATGCACCCCTTAACCGGGAAAAATCATTCTCGTCCGGTTAATAATATCCGCTGGTCGAGAAATTCTGCTATTCGTCGATTTTCATGCTTCCAACGTCAGGATTTTATCAGTTTCCACCAGCTTTTAACAGTAAAATTGGTTATAAGATGCTGAAAATAATATTATATATATATATATATATATATATATATATATATATATATATTGTTATATAAATAACAAAAATGTCTTAAAATGCTATTTTAAAAGAAAAAGCTACAAGCAAACTACCTTAGAATAAAATTTCAAAGATTTCGCCATTTCAAAAATTTAATGCTAGAAAGATTAATCGGATCATTTTGATTTGTTTTACGGGTCAATAAAGATTATTATATATTTAAATTTTAATACGTGTTTTTTTTTTTTTTTATTTCTTAAAGACTCAAGCAACACGAAACGTAAAAAATCAGTTTCCTAATATTGTTTCGTCCACTATACAGAGGAAACGAGGCGCAATTATTGCGATCTTTTTCTTTTTTTCATCGAACGCTTCTAGACATATCGCGCAGACGGAAGGATACACGTTTCGGACAAAGGAAATAAGAAAATGTCGCGGAGTTTTAAAAATGACAGGGACTCAGGCGATCGTGGCACCGGTAGATTTTTCACGATCTTTTATTCTTGATTCTCATCTAGAACATCACGTCCACGAAGACGCTGTCAAGCCCAATTCCTTTTCCGGCGTATCATCTTCCGCGCGTAAAAAAGATGTCGCCGGACGATCACGGCGACCGGACGTGGAAAATGGAACGCGTTCTGCTTCACGAAGGCAACATCCCCCGGGATCCTTTTTACCAAGAGCGTGAAAGTCTTGTCGGACAGTGTCTGCCAGGACGTTGTAGGACATAACTGATCGAGCAGAGCGGCGTGTCGATAAATCAAAATCATCGACACGAACGCCTAGAAAAAGATTGCATTCGTCGGTGACCATTTGTGAAAATAGTTTTGCAGCTCTGATGAAAGTCAAAGCATCTTGTTATTTATGCTCGATGCACGTTTCACGCGTGTTAATTTAAACGGGATGGTGCGTAGGGAATGGATTTTAATTTTTCGGAATTTTTCTATTGAAATTTTGTCCTCCAAATTTTTGATGAAATTTAAAGATAGTTGTAGTTGTACTGAAACAAAGAACACGAATTAATGAGACCTCGTAAAACTACAGTAATAGCAATAGAGAAGGATGATATTTGATATAATCTTCATTAATAAAATAGCCAGAGGTATTTTTGACTGTCCAGATATCATGTAATTGGTCTTCCTCAATTTAACATTAAGAAACTTAATAAGTTACCTAATAATAAGTTAATAAGTTGTTTCATACACAACATCGCACATTGTATAGTTACTATAATTGCACAAATCGTATGGTCAATCATGTAAATCCGTGTTACACGAGTATAGATATTTTTGGTCAATTTATAGTATTTTTAAAACATTCTCTTGAGCGTTTTCTATAGCAACGTTATATTGTAACTTACCTTTATACTTTTATACTGTATCTCTGTCTCATTGCTTCTTATACATCTTATGTTAATTCTTATACTTTTTTTTTTCGTACATGTATATCTCCTGCATCATTTTATTTCTTTTCCTTTTTTATTTTTCCTTTATATTTCTTTTTCTATATTTTTATTATATCAAAATGTTTATCTCGCAAATAAATAAATAAGAAAATAAGTAAATAAACAAATAAATAAATAAATATTTCTATGCCTGTAGCATTAATTATCCAATATTTAATTGCAGCATAAAACAGTTGCAATTACATATTACTATCGCAATCGAATAGAATATTACTGAAAGCGTAGCAACCTTTATTTACATCGAAAATTTGACACGGCGAGCATTTCCGCGAATGATCATTCATAATACCTGGAATAAGCGATTTTCCGAATCGTTGGTGCCGAAACTGCAGGAAAATCTTTGTACACGCGAATTCATAATAATCCGGTGGGAATCGCCGACGCAGGTTGGCCAAATTAACCCGAAATCCGCGGCAGTGTTCGGTGCATTAAATAAATCCGAAAACAAAAGATCGGGTATTAGCGAAATTTTGGTAATTCCCGTGGAACAATGGTCGTCGCGTCGGTTGACAGAGAAGAGAGATTTCTATACTAAACATCGTCTCTCGAATCGGGTATCGATCATGTCGGGAGTGTGGTTTTTCCATCAGATTTCCGGTCGGCGCAGCTTTATGAAAACTAGCGTGGACAGCTGAAAAACCGTCGGCCGGTTTCTTTTGGCACTTTGTCAAGCAGCGCCTTTGACGCGGGCTTCCCTAAAAAGTTACGGTTTAATATGCACGTCTTTATTAATCATTCGTGAGTAATAATAGCGAAGAAGAACGAGTCGAAATATTTGCTACAGTAGAAAAAAAGGAATCCAGAGGGAAAGGGAGAAAGGTGAAGGAAGAGGAAAGATGTAAAAGGTTCTACACAGATTCCAGGGCCAGCTTGGAAGACTAATAAAATGTTATTAAGCTCCAACGGTGGACTTTAATATTCGTCGGTGGCCCGTTAATTTATCGTTCAGCGAGCCGCTGATTTATTGTCGAGCGATTAGAATATTGGATTAGCGTATTAAAACGACGAGGAGAAGGTAATGAACGCGACCTGAAGTTTTCGGAATCCCCCGGTAATTTAATCCTTGGTTAATTAAAAGGAATAAAATACGAGCAGTCGGGCAGAAACGTTGCATTACGAGACGGATATTAATTTAGACAGGTTCACCGTGATTACGGACTATAGCATCTTTGATCCGTGACGAATCATCGCGAGAAGAGGATTTCCACGACCGCTGTTTCGTGGCTGAGGCGTGGGAGAAACTGGGATCTCGAATTGAATGCTTTTAGACGAATTCCGAGTAACAGCTTCAATAAGTATAAGATACGATACGTGTTAGTTAATTAAAGGTATATCTGTTTTTTACATGCACACAGAAAAATACCATGACTTTTGAAAACTCTGCTTGCCCTAAAAAGCTTCAATCCACAACCATTCCGAAATTGAAACCAATTTAATTATGCTAATTAAAGTCTTCCTCACCGCGCGGCCAAACAAATGCGATCTCCATCCGCGAAACGAACGTTTCGTTTCTTCTCGAAAAAGCAAAAGGAAAAAGAATGAAAGAGATCCACGTGACCATGAAAAACACTGGCAAGTTTAGTCGACCTTCGACTAGGAGAATGTTCAGGTGGCGTAACCATGATCGTGATCGAGGTTGGGTAGCTGGTGCGGCCGACCATCAGTTCAAGCCTGGAAAGTTCATCGCCGTCTAGTGGCGACAAAACCGCGGGTGGCTTTTATTAAAATGTTGAATCCAGACATTCTCCCTCTCTCTTACCGGTCGCTAGCCTCTCTCCTGACTTACGTACCACTCCCCGGTTACGAGGAGAAATCAATTTGGCCTCCCTAGACGCGATATTACCGCGTCACCCTTCTCACTTTCTCCCTTTCGCACCCTTGTTCAGGTGCTCGCTCCCCCCTTTCTCAACGTTGAATTTCGATTTCGTTCGATCCATACTATGCGTCTATATATAATCTATACACATAGAGAGGTACGTGTCGACTTGCACGGTGGATTATCGAGGAACGAAAGCGAAAAGAGAGGTCGAGGGTAAGGAGAAGGTAAGAAACACGGGTGCAGGTCGAATCGTAAAAAGAGCGGAAAGAGACGTGGCGAGCAAATGGAAAGATATCGTGCTCGACGGTGTGGTGTGTGCTCGAGAATCGAGCTCGAAGCGGTAATCCAGCGCGATCCTTGCGTGGCCGGGGCCTTGCCACGGGAACACGCCCGCCCTTTATTCCCGCACCTCTCCTTCTCTGCCTATTTCTTGAGATGTATTCGTAAATTGACTTCCATTCTACCGGGTTTTACACTTCACGCCGTATTGCGAGCCGATATCCCGCCGAACCAAGCCCCAGACTAGCTCCCTTTTCATATGCTGCCTAGGAACCACGCGAGCGCAGAGAAGATGGCTACAATGACTTTATCTCGCCAATTTTATTTTTCCACTTCAAATGGTTTTAATTGCACGCATATTTGTTAAGTCGGGAAATAGCGAGCGACGATTTTGTGTCTGGTGTTTCGCTTTTAAAGAAATCCAAATAGGGAAAAATCATTTAGCGAAAGTAATCAACGTTCGTCGTTCCCTAAAGATAATGTACATATAACGATATTACCCAGTAAGTTTACGTGATAAGTAATATAAATCGATATAAAGTAAGCCGGAAGAACATACTCCACGTAAAATATAGCAATTTTACAAGTACGATCGATGTTTAATTAACATACTCCAATTAGAATAGACCACGTACAATCATTCAAATACCATAAAAATGCAATATCGTCGTTCCAAGTCTTGACGTCGATAAGGCTTGCTAAGGCTACGTTCCACGAAATAACATTATGCGAGACTTCGTCGACAAATCTTATCGAACGCAAATTATTTCAATCTTCTGAAACCCACCTCCGTCTACACGCGAATTGCACCACCCTTAACGAGGCCGTTCAAGTAAGACGTAATTTCCGGCTGGGAACGCGTAACAACAAACGTAGAAGCAACAACTCGAAACCGTGCGTCGTGATTTACAACACTTGCCGTGGGATATTAATTCAAATTCACCGCACAGGATACTCGGCCCCCTGGAACTCAGCCTGCTGGAAGCGTGGGCCCTCGATATGCGGAAATATCACGAGCGCCGTTGCATAACCGAACATTCTTTCCTCGAAATGAAAGGAGTTTCCTTTTTGTTGGTAGAGGGAGGAAGAGAGAAAAGATCAGGATGTGGATAGTACGAGGTAGCTGAGTCGCGATGGAATTCTCCGACGGATTTTCCGTACGAATTTCTCCTTCTCTTGTCTCGTCGAGTTTCTCCCCTTTTCCTGTTCTCCTCCTTCCGGCTAGTTCGGAGTCCGACGACTTCGGACGGAGATTTTTGAAAAACTGCCAAACGAGCGGCGAATGGGGTGAAATGTCTTGCGGGTAGACTTGAAGGGTAAAAAAAGGGTAGAAAGAAGAAGATATTTTTAATCGTTTTGGAAGAGAAGTTTGGCGTGACGGAAAGGAGAAAGGGAAACTTTGGGCTTTCTCAAGAAGAGTTTTGCGAGACAGCTGGATATCAGACTTTTGTTGAAATTTGTAGATTATGGGATATGTAAACTTAACATTAATTGCTTTGGAATTTAATGTCTCGGAATTATTAATAAAATAAATTTTCGCTGACTTCTTATTCCCAAATATCCATCAAAACTCCGAATCGAAAATCCGAAACATTTAACAAAATTCTAGAGGGATAGTTATTGAAATAAAATCTAAATACTCAATCTCATCGACCACTTAAACTTTGGCAGGTTCCTAGATGGGTTAAATCCCTGGCGAAGCGTAAAATTACCCAGAGATCGGTACTGACACACAGGACTCGTCTAATCGTCACCGCCCTGGGTTCCCCTAGGGAACGGTACGGTACTCCTCTGGAAAAAATTCCACAATCTTCGTCTCAACGAGGACAGAAACCAAGGAAACGCATAGAGGACTAAAGAAACGTGAAACGAAAGCGGATGTCGCCCATCGCGGCCACCGCGACGCGAGGTGGAGGAAGGCGGGGGTTGAAATCGCTAAAAGGAATGCGCAGTCGAGCGAAAGAGGCTCGAGGGGGCGGTAAAAGGAAGATAAAATAATGTAGGAAGAGGTTTAAAAAGCCCAGGCCGAAACGACTGGAGAACTCGAGGGGCCACGTTTCCCTATTTTTTACTTCCTTCCATCGTTGCTTGCTTTGGCACGTTATCGATCGCCGTGAAAGGGGGTGGGGCGCCCAGGCAGCGACGCCGGGAAGCGGTGACGATTCTGTTTCTTTCACCGATTTACATTCGCCGCTTGAAAATCGCCGCTGATTCCACCGAATGCATTATGCATGGCGAAAGTTTTGTCTTCTGGTGAGCTGTCACGGCTCTGTCGACGGATATTCTGTTGCTGAGACTTTGTTCAACCTTGGATGGTGTAGCGTCGCTTGAAACATAGTACACGTGTTCTTTCGTTTCACTGGAAAAAGCGTTTTTGAGAATCTCAATCGCGGGATGGTTTCTCGAGCGGTTGATGGATTATTGATATTGGATTATCTAAAAGATGTAACTAGTAGAAAAAGATGTTTTCTAAATCGATCGAATGTGTTCGCAACTATAGTTTCGATGACCTGGGTTTACTCGATGAACGGGTTCGCTGTCATTTAGCCTATCATCCCAATGTAATGTCACATGTGTTAACGCCACAGGAGGTTGAGTAATACACGTCGTCGGCGATATAATCGAGAAGTGTCTGATAGTAAAATATAGCTCATATAATTAGTTACTAAATGGAACCGATGGAAACGTGAACAAATGTCAAGGAGGATTTTTATAAAATTTCAAAGTTTGCTCGAATTATTTCTTAATCTTGTACACTTAGTATAAGATTAAATATATTCTAGTACACGACATGTTTTGTTAGACAAATGGTAATAAATGTCAATAAACGTTCGACGGTATGCTAATGGAATGCATACTTTGGTCGAGGCTTTAGCGTTTTCTTACTCGAACAGAGTCGAGGATCACGCATCCTTTGCTCGTTCTTTCTTGCCTCTGGGAATCGGCAGCTGTTTGACTTGTTGGAAAAGCTTCGTCGAGTATTAGAGAGTGTTTAATCGGGAATTTACATCGCTTCCCGTCGAATGGTAAATTGTCGAAACGCTGGGAAAGCATATGTAAGCAGCAACTTGTTGCGCGTTGTTCATTTCGAATTTCGGTGGTTTCACTCGGGGTTTTTGTAAGTTTTCACAGCTTGCGGAGAAATTACATGAATATTCTACAAATAGTTCATTAAAATACAGGAGAATTTTCAGGACAAGCTTTCTTTATCAATAGTGATTCAGAAATACCACGTAACGTAAAATGAGAAGTACTCATTCTGAATAATGAATTTTTCTTTTTGAAAGATCTTTAGTAACTGTCAGCTCTTCTAAAAGACACAAGAAATCATGTCATTTGAATCGTAAAATTTGCTTATACTCTGTATGCCCGTTTCGTTTGGAAATAAAAAAGTTTATAAGTGATTGAAACGTTCGCCATAGAATTCCTGTAGGTGATCGACTTGTGTACGGTGATTCTTGATTGTTTATTAGCCGCATGAAAGAAAGATCTCACTCGTGGCCGTTGAGCCACTAGTATCGACCGCTCGAAGTCTTAAGTAGGGTTTGAAGGCGTTCTCGAGAGGCTGGTCTTTGGTTTATTAAGGCCGTCTTGGATCTCCAAGAGGTCGAAGCTCGCTTATTACCTTGGCCACCGCTTCTCCAGGATGTGTGAAACCGCAACACCGTTCTCAAGCCTTAATTGAAACATTGTCTGAACCGTGCATGAAGATTCCACGCGTCTTTGAAGATGGGACGGTTTATCGATTTTCCAAGCGCTGCTTGTACTTACGCTAATAGTTTGTTAAGTTACTGAAATTCTGATTGGCGCTGAGAGGGATTCGTCATTAAAGACAATTTTATAATAACATTCACATTAATATCCTTTCGAATTTTTGTGAATATATTTACTAATGTTTCTAGTAATTATATCATTACTGAATATAGCTATTCAGAGTTTCAAACTTAATAAATAACCTGGAATTACGTTAAAATAATCAAAATAATTGATACACTAATGTTAGAGGTTGCATCAATTTTCAATTTCCATTAAACTATGCCGTTTAGAACTGATCAATAAATTAAGCAACTTCGCAGAACATTAAACTGTTAATCATTATATGTATGTAACATTCTGTGACAATAACAAAGTTATTACATTATATCGCTATTGCTACTTTAGTAATTGCCCTCTGCATTATCCAAGCAAATCACTACAAATATTTATCATGCTATTAATGAAACAAATAGAACCATCACACAGCAGAGAAACAATTTAATTATTTTCCTTGTTTATACAGATATTTCATAGTATTTTAACAAAATCTCTAGCTACATGCTATTACAAAAACGAAATTACTCTACTAAAAAATAACCAAATTTCCAATAAATCAACAATTAACGTAAATTGTAAGATTCTTAAATTTCTCAAACTTTATAAAACTATCAAGCTCGCACAATTCATGCTGTATTTAATCCCATATTCCACCTTCCCAACAACATAGTCAAATAAATTGCTGGCGACGCTCAAGCCATTTAAAACCGCATTAACCGGAATTCTTATCAATGCATTGGCCCCATTTACAATTCCATTACACCATTACCTCGGCTGTTGTCCCACCATCGATCCTATCCGAATGGCCCCGATTAATCTCGTTGCGAGGAAAGCGAACAGACCGTGGAATTGCGGGGGTCGGAATCGTTCTTTCCAACTGCTTCGGTAAAGCGTCGTTAAATCGTGTCCAGCGTAACGGGGGCGTGAGGTAGGGAACGAAAAAGCAGCGTGAATTTCTGGCGAAACGAGGGGAGAACTCGTCAGAGGGTTTAGTGCCCGAAGCGGCGGACGAAAAGAAAAGCCGTCTCGTTAAGGTGACTGTTTCAACCCTTGAAAATTCTGCCAACGGAACAGGCGGAAGTGAAGGAGGGTCTGAACGTTGACGAGAAGAGGAACACGCCGCGAGCTTCGACGCGCTCGTTCTCGTGCGAAACGGCCGCCGTATTTATTTTAAAGCAAACTCTGGCATTCGTTAATCGTCGCAGACAGGGTCTTCGACAACGGGAAAGTCTCTTTCAGCCGGTCACAGAGTTCAATTAGGTTAATAAGGCGTTCATCAGGAGGAAAGTTCAGGTGCGATTCGTGAAGAGTGACAACACCGTTTCGCTTATACTTAACATTCATCCGGATATTCAGTCTTCGAAGGTGTGAAATATATAGTTATATTTAAACTGTAAAACCCTGTGTCAGATTCTATCTAAATGTCCCTATCATTGTAATCGAAGTAGGGGATCGGCTGATTCGTGGTGCCGATACTAATCGAAACGAGAATTTACGATTCTCGTTGACGAGTCGCACTGCAAACACGTCTCTCCACGAACACAGTTGAACAGATATCCTAAATTATGAGAATATTCTTTCGCAAAATTTATGATGATTACAAAATAGGAGTTAAAATACCCCAAAAAGATAATTTTTAATATTTGCGAATAGTAAAAGAATTGGATATTATTTGCTTAATATTCTGCTTTACGAGAATGATAGGCATTTTTGTGTCGTTTAGTTAATCTCACGGAAGTCGTTAGAAATTTCTTTTTTTTCCGTGCTCTCTACTTCCAGCGGGCTCGCGACTTTCATCGCAGGTTTTCGCTGTTTTAGCCGCTCACTCGTTTCTTGGTACATTAACTTCGCTCGTCAGAGATGCACGTTAATTTTTACGAACTTTCGAATAATAACATGCACACGAAAGTTTGGCAAGGTTGGTCTAATTAACGAGCAACTGACTTTTCGGTAATTTTCGGTGCCTCAGCAATTCGTTTTTCCACGCAAAAATGTTGAAACATTTCCATTTTTTTGATGGAACTTTTGCTTTGGTACACTTTTGCCGTGAAAAATAAAAAAGCTTACCTGTTTATTATTGCTAATTGATACTAAATTTTAATTTTTATTTCTGTGATCTAATTCAAATTATCTACAAGCAAAGAATAATTTTCAAAGGGAATAATAAAGAAATAGTGAGTTGCTAGAGCAGGAAAATTTCAGACAGGAACTGTTATTGTTCGTGAAGTCTGGTTAGTATATGGAGAACCGTGCGCGTTATAACATTTGCATAGAATATTTAGGGAACCGTCGCGTCAGAATCAACGTTTCAGTGTTTTCATAAAGAGCAGCCCAGGGAAATTACAATCATACAATTTTTTCCTCGGACGAGTGTAATATGAAATGTTGCTGTAATATTTAGGAGAGCACATACTAAACCGCAATAATTGTTATTAGAGATTTACGTATACTTCGTGGACTAATATAATTCTCCAGATATCCGATATCTCTGCTATTTATCGTCAAAATCTGAAACAAGCCCGCAGTACAAATTAATCAAATTTCAATCTCCATTACCAATTGTATTTTAATTACCATCTATTAACGTTCACAAAATCGACGTATCCGAATGACTGTTCGGATGTTAGAATAAAACATAACTCGTCAATCCTTGAAATAGCAACAATATATAGTAGAAATAGCAAGTTATAACAATAAATAATAGAAAGAATTATTCATTAATTCTAAAGTCTATAAAATCATAGAAATTTGCAACTGAAGGATTTCAAGAATATCATGTTAAAAAGAAAAAATATTTATATAATAACCTTCCTCCCTTTCCCATTTTTGATCGACGAAAACAATGGAAGAAATAATTTTCACATTATCAATGTCGCTATGGCAATGCTAGCGAAGAACAAAGGGATAATTCTCGTGCTAGCCTCTCGAATATCGGGCAGACAAAGAAAGCAGACAGGAAATAGCTTTTTTTCTCGATCGATCTCGAGGAAGGAAGTTTCGTTCTTCGCTTCGTGTAATAGTAAGTAACCAGTGGTTTTGCCGTTCTCGTTCTTTACAGTTCTCTCATGGTAAGCATAGCCGGTAATGCGCTTCTTGGTACATTAACCTCGACTTGCACACAAGTTCGAAACAAGCACACGTACACGGGTGAACAATAAAGGGTTGCGTTTAACTCAGCCCCGTGGGTTTCAAGTTGAACCGCCACGGAAACGAAACATCTTCCTCGTCGATGCACGTGTTAATTGAAATTATTAGGCTTTTCGTGAACATGGAATTAATTTTAGATTTTGCTTTTTGGTTTAAGAACTTGATTTCATGGAACTTTAAAACTCACATTTGAATAGTATCAAATTGTGAGACCTATTGTTGATTTAATAAAAGCAGATTGACTGAAACTGCATGTAACTATAGTTATACAGTAAGTTAGAAAAGAGAGCCTCAGATTTTTTGAAATTGTAATATTCATTGAAAGAATCTTTATCATCATTTCATGACTGTGTACTGTATACCTATATATTGAAAGTAGATCATGAAAAAATCGTAAATAACAGTAAAACTGACGAAGTTGTATCAGTCACTCAAAAATAGTAATCCTAGAAAAACGGAAAATAAAAATAACAAAAAGGCATGCTATGTAACTAAATAAAAGCGAAGCTAAAGGATGTCAAACCCGTAAAACTTCTCTGAACGATCAAAAGAGTGACAGGTATATTTCCAAGGGAATGGCCAACTCATCGATTTCCGTCAACATTTTCACGAGATTTAATGTTTAACAACGTTTACGTGGGATATTTGCTTTCACGGAGAATTCATGGCTTTCCTGGCTGCCTGTTCCCAACCTATAATTTCTCGTGTCGACTGACTAAGCATTTCCAGCCGACCATGGACATCCAACGTAGTCGACGAAGCGTTCTCGGACACTGCCAGACCACTTAACCGACTGTTCCGTTTCGTTCGCCGACAATCTGCTTCCGATTATCGTTAGAATCCTCGATCTCGTTGCATTCGATTTTCCGTTCGCGCCTTTCGCTCTCCATGTTTGTATAATTCGCTTCATTTCCTTGCCTTCGTTAAACGGTTCGTATCAAATCGATCGAATTCGAGAATAATTCGAGAATATTCGTGTGATTTTCTTATATAAGGTTAAATTTGAGAAAATTTGCTACCACGAAAGTTACTGGACAGCTGACTTTAATACCTGCAAAAGATTTAAGATACTCTCTACTTTATTTAGACAACTCTTTGATGCATAATTTATTTTGGAAGAAATTTCCAACGAAGAAACTCTAACAGTTCCACTACAAGAATCTTTGATTTGCAAAACTCATAAACCTTAAGAATCTAGGACGATGAAACTAGTTCATCATTAGGAAAATGCATTAAAAATGCAGAATACTTGCTTAGTGTTCCATTCGTCTTATTCATTTATCACTTACCATCATCAATACTTGTAATTCTAAAGATTTGAGAAAGAATTCTTATCTAAATTCAATCATCGACAAATCAAGAATTTTTCAAACTTCATCGCACTAGAGTTCAAAACAGAGAGAATAAAGTTCAATTGATAGACAGTTGCGGTTCTACGATCGTTAGTGCGCGTTCACGCTGACGAAATGGCACATAAAATGTGGCCAGCTGGCGCGTTTCAGCCATCCCCGCAGAAAGGAAACAATTACAAGTATTCCCCAACAATTTATAATTTCGTAGCACGTAGCAGTTCCATCCCCTTTCGCTCACAGGTGCTCGTAGGCACTTTTGAACGTTATTATTAAATCGTCGCAGATAATTTCCCCCGTTTATTCGTTATGGGATTTAGAGTTCTTCTATGAGTAGACTGGTTGACGAATTCGCGCCACCGAGAAACACGGCTGGGGATGAATATAATTCGCTTTTAATTCCTGACAACGTGATCCAGCTGATGGAATCACGAGGCGAGCGGGAAGCTTCCGTGTTGCTAGAGAAAGGGGTAGAGAATAGAGAAGGACAGAGAATATCATAATAGCGAGAGTGAGGAAAATTCGAAGGTGCTATGCTTGATAGGTGTATGATAAATTTGCTAGAGATATTATATGAGAATTATGAAAGGTTAATGGGAGTAATCAGTGACTGTAGTATGTTAATGAAAGTAATTTGAGAGATATTAGTAATGTCAGTGAGAGGAGAATGCTAAAGAACAAGAAAAATTTAAGTGCAGATAAGATGTAGCAGTAATAGAGTAGGTAGAATAGATTGAATTTAAGGCATTAGAAAAATAACAAAAAATGTGGAGGTATAACGAAAATAAGAAAACCTGAGTTAACGGCAGCGCTGTCATTAATTTATTGTCCTTTCCATTAAAAAATTATTTACATTATCAAGATTTATTTACGTTTCATGGAAATTTAAATATTTTGCAAGAGTGAAAATAATTTTTCGTTAAATGGTTGAATGAACGTCAATACAAATGACAAACAAAAATAAATAAATAAAGAGTCCGATTAAGTAGAATTCATTTTCATATATAAAACGTGATGTAATTAATTTCAATTTTGCTTTTAATTTTGTACATGGACAATCAGTTGACGTTCCGTAACAAAAACTTAATTTACCATGAAAACTTCAGCACATTTTTCATATGCAATTATCTCATTGTGCCGTACAATGGTAATAATTACACATCTCCCAGAAAATAGCACATAATTGTTATATTCGTGGTAAACGCTGTTAAAGTATTTCTCATTTTATTTTCCAATTTTCAGAGCTAATTATGCACCAGAGACCTTTTTCTGTTATGGAAATAATAATTTATGTGTCTTACATGAAATTACTAAAAGGATAAATCAATATTAAAGAATATGTCTGTACCAGTTTCCTGACTTTTATTATTTTTCTTCCAGTTTCCATTTTATTTTGTTTTCCACTCTTAACATCCTAAACTCGTTGCTTTAAATTTCTTTTATTTCACTAACCTCCTGCCAATTTTTATTAAATCTCCACACCTTTCTTATAAATTTCTATTATCTCTCTATTACTTCATTTCGACTTTTATCCTTTTTATTATCTTCCCCTTTTCAATTTGTACATTTCCTACCCTTCATTCTAAGTTTCAATGGTTATATTTTAATTTTTGTCGTCAGATGTCTTTCTTCCGACCTCTGACTTACTCTTTCACAACTTCCTTTGAGTTCCGTAATTTTCCTTTCTTCCCTTTGATTTCCATCATTATATTCTATCTCCTTTCTTCCTATTTCTGGCGTCATTTTGTTACTTCTCGCTCAACTTCTACCATTTTTCAACGAAATGAAGCGATGAAAGTAGAATTTATTCGCAAATGAAACGTTCCTTCGACGTTACGTTGTACGATTCTATTCCTCTCTTCTCGCGTCCAACTTCTTGATCGTTTAATTTTGTTTGTCTTTTACTGTAGACATAATCGTTTTGAAGTTTCAGGAGAAGAGTTCAAGGAACTTGGAGCAAGTTCAAGCGGATTAAGAAAGAAAGCGGAAAAGACGTCTTATCGATAAGTATTAAGTAGTTATCGCGTAGTTCGAAGTCGTAGGTAACTCCGCGGTTCTTGCCACTCGTCATCGTTACCTTATCTTTTGCAGATTATCAAGTAATCGATAGTCATTTAGTTTCACTTTTTTTGTTCGTTAGAATAATTTCCACTTCGTTATATTTACTTATGATTATTTCCTCTTTACTTATCGCTAGCAACTCTACGAAAATATATGGAATTTAATCAATCTTTCAACTCCAAATTACAAAACGTTGGAAACGATAATTTTAGCGTGCCAATCTTTATTGCAAGGAGTAAATCTTTGTTAACAAAAGTATTAGAATGTATCGAGAGGAAGTTAAAGGAATTCCAGGAAAAGTTATACACGTTCTTAAGCAATAAAGGTAACGGAACTCGGTCGCTAAGACCGGCCAAATTGCGGGAAGCGGGCAACAAATAAATTCTTTGTTGGTGACACGGTTCACGCGATATATCGCGGCGCACAGAAACCGATTGCTTCGTGCTTCGTATTATTGAGGTCGAGAAAATCGAGCTCGTATTGCTTTCCAGCAACCGCTGCTACCTTCCCTCCCCCTCTCTTTCACTCTTTCTCTGTTTCAGCCTCGCCTTTGATGTACGCGGAGAAGAACTTTTTCGGCACGGCAGAGCGTAAGGGAGTTTCGCGATATTGTATCGCTATCGATTCCGCCAATAAAACGTCACGTCTACTCGGCTACGCGCTCAGAACACGGACAAAAGCCACGTCGCTCCGGGTATCTGTTTTCATTTCGCAAAGTCAATCCCCAACTTGGACGAGATGGCGACCCAACACCTGTCTGTCCGATATTATCGCATTGCAAATTGCTTTTGGCAATTTATCGCTGTGCTTCGTAGGGTAGAGGCAGGATCAGAGTAATGGGAGGCATAAGAAAGTTAGAAACGGACAGAGGAATAGGAGAAGAGAGTGCAAGAAAGATAGGTGGAATAGAAAGACTGGCAAGGACGGTAGAAACAGAAACATGTATAAATGCAGAAGAGGCGGAAAAATAAGAATGAATGTAAATTTAAAAGGAATATAAATGTAGAGAGGATAGTAGGTAGAGATAAATATAAATTACAGGAAAGTAAAGGAGAGTAGAGAATTTGAAAAGGTTGGAGGAAAATGGAAAGAAGGTAAAGAGCAGGTATAATAGAAAATAAACAAAAACATTTAGTATAGATTCCGAGGATAGGGAGAAAATAGAAAGAATAGAAGTAGAGTAACTCAAGAATCAACGCGTTCAAACTGTTCAAAATAAAATTCAAGTAATAAACCCAGGTCTGAGGCCTCTCAAAAAGATACGAATCACAATTCCACGCGCGAAATAAAAGACATCGATCAAACGGAGAATTCCCGAGGATTTCAAAGAAATTTCTGATCCAGATTCCTGGAGCTGCCAGAGAATTGCGCGCAGCCTCGAAAACCGAGAGACGAGATCGAGGCCCAGTAGTAAAGCTCGATATAAATCAGACCGATCCTTCGCTTTCGAGTTTCAACCGCGGTCTAGTCTCCTTTTCTCTCCTCTATGTTCCGGCTATCTCTCGTGTCCATCTTTTTCTTCCCTCCGCGATGGCCGACCTGTTCTCCGACACGTAATTACGAGTCTTCGTAGAAGAACTTCCGGTTTCCACCGCCTTTAGCCTCGAGCATGATTACCCGACGATCTACGAGGAAAGGAACGCACAAAATGAAAACGGAACCTTCGATAGCGAGCTATCGCGTCTTTGTAAACTGTCAGAGCTTTGTCTTCCACGAATAAATAATAATAAAATAGAGAATGATACCACGATTACGATGTTAATCATTATTTCTTTTGATACAGTGGTTAAACGAGGTTCGAAGTTTTCGTGAGACGAAAAGGAGTATTTTAATTGATTTTGTTGTTCGTGTCTAAGGAATGAACATGTCTGAGATCACACAGTTTAGAAAAACAAGTGTCTGGATTGGATCGTAGCAGAAGAAATTTCTTTCATAAAAATTTCTGAACAGGGAAAATGTTTGACGTTTATGACGTTTAAACGCTGTTAGAATTGATAAAATTTGTATTTGAAGAATGTTGAAAGGACAGGAACTCATATATTCGCCTTTCCAAATGATTAATCTCTTTAATGGGAAAACCAGGTAAGAACCTGGAAACATCATCATACTGACAAGAATTAAACGTTCACAGGTCGGGGAAAGCGTTTTCCACACGAACATGGAATGCTTTAATATTTCGATTAAAATTTTGTTGGGGACAAATAATGCAGGATTTCAGAGCGAAATTTATATCCACGCACGTCTGTATACATATATTTCTCTGAATGTTGCTGGTATAAAATTGGCGAGCTTTTTCGCGTGCTTATATCTTCGAATTCACGACGCGAAACGTACCGGCTTTTCGCGAAATCCGGCTGGCGTACGGCTTGAAAATAAGAGAAAGAACCGACGGGAAAATGGAGGAAATGGATCCACTGGTGTGTTCTGCATGACTTCATCATCGCAGCTGTGTGTCTCCGTATGGTTGGAAACAAACGGAAAAATGTTTCGCCGCCGATACGCCACCGACCAATTCACACAGCCCTGACAACAATATAAGATCGTTCAATTTCTGACGTTTTCTGCTCTCGTCGACCTTTGAGCGACGTATTATTCTTTATTTCCAGCATCTATACACTGCTTTCAACATTTCTCTTCGATTTCGACCTATTAGCTCTTATTTTATCGACTTCAGTCTGTTTCTTTTGAGGGAAAAAGTTTTATTCACGAATGGAGTGCATCAATATTGCAGTTTTTGCGCAGAGACGGATATTTTATAGTAATTATAATCCGTCTTTGATCTCTCAAATCAATTTTTAATATATTCAAAATCTGTTTTTCGCTATTGTCAGTCATTGACGATGTAATAAACATGCAGAGATTTAAAGACAGATAAAATTATAGAAACAAAGTAACGGAAGAAATTTAATTAAAATTTCTCTTGGATAAACTTTCTAATTTATTTTCAAGCATCTGTGCAACTAAGTGAAATAATATAACTTAATCTTAATTTGTGAAAGACTCTTGTAGGAACGATGCATCGTATATCTCGCATAGTCTGAACATTTTCAAATTCTATATACATTGAACAATAACAAACAATACAAATTGAACATAAAACAGCAACTATTCTGTCTGACAAAATCTAATTATTAATTATGGAAAGATCCAAAGTATTACTATTAGTGGTATATAAGAAATAATAATATTATGATATTCAATCCTTAAAATGTAAAAAGCAGTAAAAGACTGCTGGTTTTCAGGTAGCAAGCGGAAGTGAAGCTTTTTCTTGAAAAGAGTCGGAACTCGATAAACTGGTCGCTAATTACAGCCTGGCAGACGATTGTCGAATTATTTGGTCGGAAGTCGAAGGCAGAGGGACGTCGCGTTTTATACTTCCGGTCGAGCGACGATCCCATCCGTGCGATTTTTAATCGAGCTACTCCATCCTCTCCCAACTCATCCGTCGTGCATCCAGGAGCATTAGACTTTCCCAGGGTATACACTTTTGCTCGATTTTCATTCGCCATTTCCGTTTTACGTTCACGCACTCGATTTTGCTCGAGTGGAAAACTCCCCCGATACAGGTTCACGACCTTTGTTATTTTTTATTACCTTCCTAATGATCAATCGTTTATTGCTGATCATGCGAGTGTGAAATTGTGAGTTAAAATTTTACCCATTTACACAGAGATTCAATCTGTGAATATCATAGACGATCGATGCTTGAATTTCTTTTACTCTCAATCTTTCTTAATCGATACTTGAAAGTTTAGAGGAAAGAAACATTGATAAAATTTGAAAATTTATCGAAATATAAATTCCTTGTCAATAGAAGATTATTAAATTCGCAAATAGCAAGCTTGTACATTATCCTGTACATTTATCATCCTTCCTTTTATTAGATCTCCAGACACATTTATGAATTCCATCGCTCAAACAAACTCAATTTATGTTTACTCATATAATCTCCCAAAAACCACAAAGGGAGACGACAGGATCCGAATAACCAAGTGATTCACTTTCGTCGCAAAAACCGTGCGAGCCCAGCCGGCATGTAAACGTTTTATTTAATAAAGCGACTTACCTCCGACGGAAACAGCGTCGAATATTAAGAAGCCACTGGCAAGAGTACAAACTTTCCCATGAGAACAAGGAAACAACGTTCGTGATCTATGAATTGTTCACGCGTGAAACTCATGTAGCCAGAGAGTTTAAAACAGCATGGATCACATTGTTAGCTTTTCAACAGGGAACAGGGAGAAAGTGCGGTTGATACACCGCCAAGTAGTTCTGTGAGATCGTGAGGGAAAAAGAAAGAGAGAGCTTGTAGGAAAGACGGTAGAAGAGGAAAGGAGAGAAAGAGAAGCTACGAACTCCATACGTGACTAGCGAACAAACGACTCGTCAGTTCTCAAAAATCGCCCCCACTCTTTTTCCGTCTCTTTATCGTTTCTTTCCGGTCGCGGTGGTTGCTCTGAAAGCGTCCACCGTGTTAATCACCGCGTTTCCACGGCGGTCTTGTCTCCAACCGACGATTTTTTGCCGGATCATCGCTGATTAGAAGCGACTGCTGTACCACCGAGCACTTTTTATGAGACTTTATGGTCCTCGGCCACGCTGACATTCCTCTTTATAAACCTCGGATCGTGTTAAGTGTGAAATGTACTTTTTGGCTCGAGCAGATTGCGCCGGCCTTTCATCGTTTGCTTTCTGATTTCGAGTGGTTCTAACTTGTTTCTTTTAGGGTAAATTTTTCTGCCCTTTTTAAACCTGATTATCGAATAGGGATAGAACTCTTGGTAAAGTTAAACGTGAAAGGCACCTTTTCGATGGAGTAGTTTGCACGATTCTGTCAAACAAATTGCTGTATGTTCCTTAATTTCAAAAAATTCTAACTTCCTCTTTATAGTAAGTTTTATCGCTAGATTTTTTCGATTACGGGAATTAAAAGGTTTTCATTACTTCTGATTTCTACATTTCATCTGGTATAGATGTGAAATAAAAATACATTATAAGGCATCCAGCAACTGACTAATTCTGTTTTTCAACTACGATTTGACATGAATACTTACCACTAAGGAGAAATAATCCACAGGCGACCAGGGTTCTGTGATCTGAATAACAATGTCCAATTAAAGCTGAAATTGTGGCGGCCAGGACAAGAGCTACAGCAGCTACTTGAAACGGTGCTGAGATCCTGAAATAAATTCGAATAACGTTAGTCAATTACGGTTATCCGAAGTTATGAAAATAAATAAAATTACATTTAATTCACTTCTAGTATTAAACACCTGTGTGTGAGTGCCACTATTATATTTTTTCAATCGTTCGTTATTTTCAAGTTTTTCATTTAATAACTAGGAAATAAAACAATATTTTTCAAAAAAAAAAGAGCAGTAACCGATTTATTAAACTACTGCAAAAACTGCATTTCTCGTTCACGTGAATTTAATTTCCTGTTTCAGAGATAAAGTGTTTCAATCAAAATATTTGATCAAAAAACAATGTCAGGAATTATTGTGTAAAAAACAACATCACTGTTTTTTTTACGATATTCCATGAAAAAACAAATTTCCACCAATGGCTGTACTCTTATGTAACAGACGATATTGATCTTTGAAGCAAAACACACAGTAGAATTTTTACTTCAGGATCTGGTTACTGACTTCGAACAATTCCTCTTTAAATAGCCTGATGTACAATGGATATTGAAATGTCGTACAAAACAAGTAACTACGTACAATAGATGCCTTGGTGAACGTGTGATTGGTCGACAACGGCACATGTCGTTGAAATCTTGAACGGCTATTGTCAACGTGTTCACATATTTCACATAGTTTGCGCCGGGAAGTGAAACCGGACATAGTTGTCGACGATTTATTTATTATAGACGATCGTGTAAGAATAACGGGAGCATTTCCATCTATTCAACTATGACCGATGAAAATTTTCGCGTAAAACGCGATAACAACCCTCGATCGTTGTACGAACGTCGTTGATATAACGAAACGCTCGCAGTATTTTTCTTTCATTCTTTATTCAAATAGATTTGATGTTCATTCATTGATGATTACTTTTCTCTTTTCAATATAATGAAATTTAATTTCCAAATCTCTCACTGGGATACCATTAAATAAATTAAATACGATTTAATTAGAAACCATGGGTAATTTAAACATACATCATATAATTGAATAAGATAAATTCTTTTTCATATGTACAGCAATGTTACTTTACATTCGAATATAGTAATACTCACATAAATAAGTCTCAAAATACGAATTTAATACAAATTTTCTTAAATCGAAGAAAAAGATTATTGATATGCGTAACATGTAATAAAGTAATAATTCTACATTCGTACTGAATTCGAGTTAGAATAATTACGAATAGAAATTTTTTACGGAGTAAATATATTACTTTCGATTTAGATAAAAATGCTTTATAATACTTTTTATGTGAGATCAACATCTCAATTGATTCCCAAGTTACAATATTTGAACACAGACATTTAGAAAGCATTCTATACCATACATGTACATATACGATGTCCAATCGCTGTGACCTACATATATTTGTTTCAGGAACTCTATAAATCAAGTGGTAACTGTGAAAAAAACGCTGACTGAGCATCTGTCACTGACCAACGCACGCTGATGAAGCTTGGCGTAGGTCAGTGAGGATGTGTGAGCGAGAAGTCCGAGCGGACGACAAGGACAGAAAGAGTAAATATTTAAAAAATTATACTTCTCCTCTAAATAATAATTTTTCAATAATGGATATTCGGATCGATATGAAACAAAATGCATTTTAAAATGAATGACATCCTGCTTTTTATAACGTCGAACCTATTTAGTCAAATTTATAAAAAGCGTACGTAGTTCTGAAATAGCAATCATGCAAGATTTGAATACTTTAGTGAATGTTATTTGTGTATTTTATAGAATTTTTTTCAGATTTTATTGTAATATATGCAGGACTACAGCTTAATATACATGGTAATAAATGCAGTAAGCATTTAAAAAATGTAAATAGTGGTAAAGTTGATCAGTTTTAGAATTTTTTTAGTTAAGGAAGAGTAAAACTGATGAAAATTTTAATATATATGGTGATGAATTATTATCGTGTATTTAATATAACTGACGTATAAATGCAGATATTGGATATATAATTCAGAAAAACTGATCCATTTATGTACGAGACAAATTTATTATACTGACTATAAATAAATAGAATATATCGGATACTGAAATTTTTTACATCTTAAATCCTAATAAAAGGAATCTCATTTCATTTTATTGGGAGTCTATATTACTTTTTATAAAATATTACCACACTAAAGCTTCTTTGCGTTTTTTAAACGATCGAAAGTTACGATCGCTGCCGATATTAAAAGAAACTTATAAAATATTTCCAATTACATAAAGTTTGTCTGTAAAACATTTTACGACTCGGATAGTATAAATTTTCATCGAAATCCATATCCTAGCAACTAAATTTCCATTAAATAGGCTATTGAACCCACGCTAAATAATTTATCGTAAAGCGAAATGTGTGCGATATTCCACCATTACAATTTAAGTGAAATTATCAGATATATAATGCGAACAATACTATATCATTACTACAACATCTACTACAATAACTTCAATTTCTATCTATCAGACACTTCTGCGCAATATCGTTAATATCAAATTTCTCTTGTCAACAGCTTTGCAGATCTTAACATGATTTTAGACACCATTAAGGATTAAATATTACCCCTAAAGCGCCTCCCCTCGAATTTAACATGTGACACTCAACAACTATGCGGACGATCGTCTTCGTGAACAAGACGTACGTCATTGGGGGATGAAAATTGATGTTATGCTCTACCGCCACAGCACTTCGAGACTCTGGAACTTCCCAAAGACGAAGACGAAGGAGGTTAATCAAGATTTGCAGTGAAGCTGTAATGCTTCACAACCCGAATATATCCCCTAAATTTTGATCGATCCCCTGACCAACTTCTTTTGAATTCCACCTTCGTTGCCGTGTCGGGGAAATCGCTTCAATTTATTACTCTTTCACATAGCACGTAGACGATGACACGTAGTCGCATGATTTTGTACACACTGAGTTGTTGCCTGCGGTTAATTGAGAAAAACTGATGGGAGATTTATATTTTCTCGGGCAAGTTTTAAATTCGTAAGGTGGTTATTACAAAGTATATTGACAAAAAGAAATTCTACTATTCAAGTCTGACATATCTAAAAATTAAACTGCAAATTGATCAAAGATATTGGTTTTTATCAATTTTAAAGACTACGATATTTTCAATACGAATATTCTACAGATATTATAATCTTTTGAAGCCTATAGTTAATTAAATTTTTGCATCGCCGGGAAATTACGAAGGCACATTCTACTTTTTTATAGCAAATTAGCCGTTTAAAATGCGACTTAAAAAAAAAAAAAAAAAATAAAAAAATAAAAGACCGAGTGTTTTTCGCAATAAAAAAGGACAATATTTATCAGCGCGACTCACCAATCCCAGTGAAATTCGGTGCAATTCTTTAAATGCGATCCTATTAAGTGACGAACGCTCAAGCGAGCATTAAAGACTGGAATCGCATTTGCATTATTAAGCGATCAATTCAACCCTACTCGAATCTGTACGCCATACACCTGGCGCTTTCTTTTCGCTGTCAATACCATCCCATTGGCTGTTTATGGACAGTGAACGAAAACGGATCAGGAAACGGCGATAAACTCCTCTTTCCAATTTTAAATTCTTAATTGGCTTACCTTCGTGTGCTCGTAACTCACTTTATAATTCCTAACTTCATCCTCTCTTCATCTTCTCATCATGCATATTGCATACGAACTGTTCTACTTGAGATTCGATTATTTACCAAAAGCACCTGCTAACATTGTTTTTTTTTTCCTCTGTGAAGTCGCACTGTGTTATACAATAGATTAGCAAGAATACGTCATATGGTTTTTAATTGTTACATATATTTTCACTCGTGCATGTAAATCGTTGAGCGGTCGAGGTAAGACTGAGGAGTAAAAGAATTTTAACAACTCTCGGCGGTTATGGCACAATACGTAACAATGACTCGTCTATATCAACAATAAGTCGCGATTACACCAATTTTGTGTTTAACACGTCGAAATATTCTGTATTACTTATGAGTAGCATGGAAACATGTTACGAAAATTATATATATATATCTTTTTTTTTCCTTCGAGAACACACGATACCCTTCATTCGGTTAAAGAAGAATTTCCACGAACTCAATAAACGCATGAATTCACTCCGCACAGTTTAACTACGGTCAACAACTAAGCCTATTTGCGAAAAAAAGCTTAACTTTACTCGCTACTACAAATACTCGGCTCTACCAAATATCGCCAGGAGCACCTTCGAATTCTCTGCTAACCGTTGCTTTTTGAACAGAGTACCCTGCCAAAAACAGCAATACATGACAGATAAAATAAAGGTCCGAAAATTTCATACAAATATACGATAGAAGCAATATCGATCAAAGATTCGTAAAGTACGTTCGTCGTTGATCGACGAAACGACGTTGAAAATTTATCACGGAAATTTTATAGCGAAAAATATAGTGACAGGCGCTCGTATGCGCTCTTCGATCTGGTTGAAATTTCCACGAAATTTTCCCCGCGAAACATCAGATCGTTTTGTCGCGGATGGTTGTCGTTTCAGATAAAATGGCTGCTGCGAAGGGGTGACGGGGGGGACAGTGTGTCACGGGGGACGGGGAATTTCGATACCACGGGTGTAATACACGTATTCGTAGCTATCGGGGTAAATGGAGCATGCTGGGTAACGGCGCGTCTCGCTCTAAGGGGTGCTGCTTGCTGGGATCCGCAATCAACCCTCCAGACGCTCGAGTTTTGAACCTACGGTCGTTTCAAACGGACCACGTCAATCACGATTTTCATGATTGCCGGAGACTCCACTGTTGTGCTCAAAGTAGATTTTGAAAGATGGATTGTCTGGAATTTGGAGAATTTGAAAGATTTGAAATATTCATGGTATTTACACAAATAAAAGAATCCTTACGTTTATATGTGATTATTCGGATAATCGTCAATCTGTTCATTGTTTGAAAATTACTGGCTACATTATTGAGATAAGAAAGATTTTTAAAATTATTTTTTTGTGTTAATACAATTGTATCTCGGAACTTATGGGCTAAATATCTCTCTATATATCTACTCATTAATTACATATGTATTTTATACAGTCTAATAAATTTATTAAATAAATTACGCATATACGTTTTCCAGCAAATGCGAAGCTCTTGTTGGTATTTATGTGGACAATATTAATTCCAGCTCAATCACGCGAGAACGTGATTACGCGTTAATCAAGCCCGTGTCTCATAAACGTCGTTTATAATGCCTCATTCTTCGTCATTCACAATAGCTGCCACACATCTGTATAATGACATTGACGACGTGATAGCACATGCGTTTCATAGTCGATGCGTCCATCGAAAAGCTTGCATTTATTCCACTTAATATGTAATTGCTGCTAATCACTGTCTGCATTCAGTTCCGAATCGTCCTCTCATTAATCTTTCACTTGTAATTTCTTTCATAATGTTTCAATATCAGAACATTATTAATCCAATAAATCAGGTAAATCATATTCATCTTATGACGATATTAAAATGCTCGAAATCTCTTCTTGTATGTAGTCAATAAAGGATGGACCGCCGTTCGAACATTTCAAATTCGAAAAGGACTCTTTTAATCCGCGAAGCGTGTCGACGAACGTACCGCTGGAAATGTCTGGCGCAAGACTAAAAAGAAAGCCAGTGGCAGCCGGGTAATGGAGCGTTTCTTTAAGCGCTTGTACATACGTAGTATTTCCAACCACCTAAAAGTCATCTCCCAACCGTACACCGTTCTACAAAATTCTGTGGCGTGTATCGCGAACGTTATGAGAACTGCGTTACCTGCGCGTAAACTTTATAAACGCGACGCTGTGCTGTGGACGTTTCTCATATTCCCCCGGTTGTTTGACGAAACGACCTTTTGTCAGCGACCTGTCGCGGATGTATGCTCGCCCGTGCGCCTTTTATTCACAACTTTTTCAAAAAACCGGACAGGGTAAAAGTACGACTATAAACGTGCTGATTAAAGTTCTGGTAATTGGTCGATGTGCATAACGGTAAGTTTGGACGTCGATTGCACGAAATTTCGCGGAGCCACATGGGAATATTAAGCCACAGAATTAATAACTAGTTTTTGCTACTTCTCAAAGGGGACGAAATCGTGGCCAGAGATAATAGGAAATTAGATTTAAATGTTTAACCTGATTTTGTAGTAATGGAAAATTGGGATGTGGCAAGGGAAAAGTTGGAACGTTCATTCAGTATTTTGGTATACGATGTTAATAATTTCAAATGGCAGCGAAATCAAAATATGCGTAAAAGAATAACTCTTTATAAAGCTCCTTCTAGAAGATTTTAAATTCAACTAGAAAAACCAAGAGACTTCTCTCTGTTCTAATTAAAGAACAAGAAAAATATTCCAAATACCTCCGTATAAGATATTACAAGTTGATTAAAAAATACAGAAAGACGAAGAAACTATTAATATTCTTCATATACATTTTATCGATAAAGTACTTGCAAAGCGAACCTATGTTTCAGGGTATTTTCTTCATAAACTCGGTATTGTGACGAACGAAAGTATGGTTTAAGAGATTCTCTTACACAGAAAATTTTCCAATATTCCACATTCTATCGTCTCAGGTTCGAGAAATTGCGCCTGAAGGAATACCGTCAGGAATAATATCCACTCAGACATAATTAATAAACAGTTTTTCCTGAAATCTCTTATTCGCTGTATTTCCCGATTCCCAGTTGGCTTGTCCCGGACAAGCATGAAAAACGATGTAAAACTTGATTAAAACTTGAGAACGACGGTCGATCAATGAAGGTTTTCATAAATTTACGCCTGTTAGGGAATTATTATTCGGTTTCGTTGTTATCATGCGTCATCAACTAACTCGTTCGCTAATTACTGTCCAGTTTTAATGTTGTATTATGTTTTAACTGCGATACACAGTCGATACGTAAAATCCAAAGAGAGAAGAGAGAAAGGATGGCAGTATGTGCATGCATAAAGGTACACGTTTTAACGAACAACGCTACCGGTTGGCTTTTAATTAACAACGCGTGAAATGACCCCGTCTCGACGAGGTTATTACGTCGTCGTTTTTCACATCGCGCTCATTGTGAAGTTTGTTTCCAACTTATTACGATTGAAATGCTTTTCGCAGATTGGATGCGACTGATTTATGGTCGCCTTGGTGCATACATTGCTGTGAAATACTGAAATTAAGTGGACGAATTACATTCTTTCATTAGTATGATTAAAAAATAGGTATTCGATCTAAACTGAGGTAAGTTTCTGATAGTTATTTTCGGTTTTTCAGTTGTACTTGTTTATAAATATTAAGAGAGACGCATAATAATTTTGGAAAATATATCGAGAAGTTTGTATAGTGTGAATATGTTTAATTATTTTCCAATTGGGATATTTTACTCTTAAAAAGAGTTTTTATATAACATAAATGAAATAACGTTAATGTTGTAAATATAATTAAATTGAATGACAGAACGTTGATGTGAATAATAAGACAATATAATTATCCGAAATTCGTGTTTGTGTTGGCCTAAATGAGAGAACTTACATGGTACTAAACGATTCAGCTGTTTATGTGCTATGCTGCCGAAATTATCTTACCAACGTAATTTCGCTACGCATGAAGTGATGCATTTTCCTACATACATCTCAAAACGTGCACATTAAACTATTGAATTCTTTAAGAACTATTTTTCACCACCCATTGTCTAGCACCCTACAATTTTTAAATGTCCCGTTAAAACCTCTCATTTTCCCACGAAGATAATTCATCAATCACCACAGCAGCAGGGAACGCTTCAAAAACACTCGAAGCCTTCGGTCGATATCTCTCTCCTGAAATTAGTTGGGCCAACGCGATCCAAACGCAGTATATACACCCTCTAACAAGCACCGACACCAGCGCACACGATTTTACAAAGGCAAAGCCACGCCACTCATCCCTCTAAAAGACCAGGGGAATCAAAAACGATGCTAGGTTTCGAAGGAACTATTATGTTCGATGTTATTCAACCACAACGTCATTTTCACCCGCACGCTGCATAATGATGGATAATTGTCCACTGACAAGCGGAACGAAGCAGGGGCTTGGTTAAACAACGATTTGCATCGCACATCAAGGCCGAAGGGAGCAACGATGGATCAAAGTTAGCCAAGTAGTCGGAGCAGGAGAATCAACAATTCGGTCAGTGTCCAGGGCTGCGTGCTTGCTCTCGTTAATAACGGGCCGTTGTCACAGTAAATAACAATAAAACTCTATTAATGTGGTGGTACGACTAGTAACCAGGCCTGGCAGTCAGCCAGAAACATACCGGCACGGCTATTCACCCCTTGGTGAGGCTAACCCGAGTTAGCCTCGAATCCAGCTGCTGTTGTTGCAACTAGTTCTCTCGCATACCTCACAGGCCGTATGTAATGCAGCATGGTTATATAGTATTACGCAGTGGAATGGCCCACCTCTGTTGGGAGTCGACCAGTAGCAAGATGCACAAGATGCTCGTGAAATTGTGGAAATCGATTTGAATGGCTTTTCCAAATCAAAGATCGTTCTCAGTGTTAAGAGAGCTCCTTTCTCGCAATCAGTGAGCTCTTTAATAGCTGTGTCGCGATAAAGATGTTATGGCAGGGTGGGAAGTGGATCTTGAGACTAATTCCCGAGGTAAGTTCGCATTATGAGAGAGCTATGCTTGATGAAGATAATGTTCGTTCCGTGATATCAGACAATGGAGTGGCTTTTGACGTTTGAAGAAATATTCTTGAGAAATATTAGTTGACAATATGCCTTCGTCGTTCAGTTAGACATATTTTTAATTCACAGCAGTTTCGGTTGTTCGTCATCTACGATTCAATGATACGAGCTTTACGGTAATATTTTCAGTATTTTTTTTTTTGTTTTTGTTTTTTTTTTAGTATTTTTAAAGGAATGTTTCGGTGCTAATTAGGCGTTATCTAAATAGTGGAACATCAAGATTTCCGTTTGAACGACGAATTTCCATGCGTTTGAACGTAACCGAGTTTCATTCTAAATTCTACCAACTATTGCGATATATCGGTGCGAAATAGAAGCTTCATCGTTTAATCGGATAATCGATATTTACGGAATAATAAATACGGTTTGATTACGAAATAATAAATACCACTTGAAGTAGTAATAATGAATCAGTTTTACAGGCAGAGGCTCCGGTAACTACATACATATGTAATGTATTGATTACAAATTTATCAGTTTAAGAGTCGTTTACGAACAAGTGCTTTATTTATCGCGTTCCGATATCCTGTTATTTGTAAAACCATATAAATCTGCCATTATCTCGATATAGGATTTATCGTTTATTTGACTCTGTACTTGTTTTCTTTTTTTCTTTACGAAGTTGTTCCACAGTACAGAATTCAAAATTACCAACCAGCTTGTCTGACCACACTGCGTTACTAATGCTTTCAGTGCATCAATCTGTTCTGCAATCAACCGGATACAACTGAGACTTGCCTTTGAATTCAAAGAAGCCAATATGCAAAATCGGGCGTATTAGTTGCCTTTAGCCTTCTGCGTTTAAGAATTCTGTTTGCTTTTGAAGATAGAGATTACTTCAGCTAGGAAACGAATTATTCTATGCTAGTTGGCGCGTCGTGTAATATTGAAGAAATTTCTCTTCCGTTATTTCCTAACAGATCTACTTCCTTCTAGAATATACTGTCCAAAATTTGTACGAATGTGCCAAAAAATAAATTCTAAATCTTCTTCAGATCTCCCAAATGTCTTCTTATCTTGTGTAATATCTTCTGTACCAAAATAAAAAAAAAATAAATTTATCAATAAAACCTTTAATTTCGTCAATAGACCTGACACGCCACCTGAGATTAATCTTATCTTTGCGGATAAGAATCCTCATTAATTCCGCAATCTTCATTTCCATAAACTTTTATCAAATGTAAAGGCAACCACCGTGGAAAGTAATAATTTCCAGCGGGTTCAAATTTTTCCATCGTAAAAAGAATCGCAAAGAACGAGCGTCAGCTCGAGCCGCAAAAACACTGTAGCCCGAAGCAGCGAAGCGCGAAAGTCGGCGAAGAAACGAAAGAGGAAGGAGGAAAGACACAGAGTAGAGTAATCCGTCGTCGGACCAAACCCAAGTCCAACGGCTGCTCGAGCAGGCGTTTGTTTTCTCTCGATTGCTATCGGATCGAGGTGGAAACGGTATTTGTCGCCAGCACCACCCACCAGAAAAGAAACTTTTTCCCCTTTACGTCCGTTCTCACGAATTCTCTTGATCTTCAGCCTTCCGTTTCGATGGACTAAGATAAAAATCGAGAAAGAATAAAGAGGCGCGTCGTGACGGTAACCACAACTTGCTGTTTCGTTTCGCGAAATCGCATAAAACGTTCTTTCGTTGCGAAGTAACAGCGACCGCGATAAATTGCGAGTCGATGCAAGAAAAAGTAGATGTAGTGGCAAGGAAACCTCGATGGTCTGGCCTTAGTTTTATGTACAGATCGTAGAAGGTAACCGTCTACGATTGTACTTTTATTTGATGGCTGTTACAATTCGATTTTACTTGCTGGCTACTTTGAGGGGTCAACGTCGTTCTAACAGAGATTTATTTTTAAAGATATATGAAATTTTCGGCTTGAACGAGAAAGTTAGGATTAGATTACCGATTTTGCATTTATCGTTCAATAACAGTAAAAATAGAATTTCCTCTCGAAAAATTCGATTACTCTTCTTAATTCGTCTATGGACATTTATTTACGAAAATGTTGAGCCACAGAAACTACAGGGTGCGCCGTTAGAATTTGGACAGAATTCAATTTGTAGTTCCCACCATATTAGAATTCAGATGTTTGTGCTGATTGACTCTGAAGTTAGTTAAATATGTCAATAAGTCTTCTATAACCTCAAAATGACAGAACTCGTTAAGCAAAACCCGGAATACGATAGAAGAGCGGCGATTATAGAAAGTCTTCGCGCCGGGAGAACGCCGGTCGAAATTATAAAATTCTTTAGCTACCCAAGATCGACGGTATACGACATTGCTAAGAGATACGCAGCCTCAGAGTGGTTCGAGAAGGGTTTTGAGCGTTGTCTCAAGTGAGGGCGACGTCATGCCTCCGCACTTCTTCCAAAAAGGCGAAAGAATCACAAAGGAGGTTTATTTGGAGGTCCTGAAGACAGTAATAAAGCCGTGGATGGAAATTACGGCTTCTGGAAGGCCGTATTTATTTCAACAAGATGGCGCACCTGCTCACACAAGTCATCTTGTTCAAAATTGGCTCTCTGACAATGTGGACATGTTTTGGTCGAAAGATTTCTGGCCTCCTAACAGTCCCGACCTAAACCCATTGGACTATTACGTGTGGGGCGTTATCGAGAGACAAACTAATAAATGCAGGCACCCCAACGTCAACTCCCTACGAGCTGCTATCGAGTCAGAATTCGCGACAATTAAACGCGACCAGTTGAAGTCAGCGTGCTCGCGCTTTAGAGCAAGAATAGAGCAGGTCATAGAGGCAGAGGGTGGTTACATAGAATAAAAGTTCTCAGCAAGGACCCTTTAAATGAGATATAACAACATTTTCATGTGTTTTTGTGTATTGACTTAAATAAACAACTTTCTGCACAAAACTTCTTTTGTCCGGATTCTAACGGCGCACCCTGTAAATACGACCATATTTAATAAATACAGAAGCTTTGATAAGTGTAGAAAATTACAAAAATCTACCAATCACATATCATCGTGTTCTACTTAATAAGATTTTGAAGTATGGAAAATACAAATTCTACGCGAACCGCCAGTTTGTGAAACGACCGTTTCTAATTTTTCAGAAGCAAGGGAAGGATCGAAGCCGCTTACGTATTTTACGATTTTCCTATATTGAATACGACCAAAGTCAAAGGCTGCGTACAGAGGAAAATGAAAACTGCTGCGTTCGCTGGACAGCGCTTGAAAAGATTTCCCTCCTCTTGTAAAAGGATAAACGTCGCTGAATGTGTGCATTCTTGAAACGCAGACTTTTGAGTGCACTATACCATTGTTCGTACCAAAATAGGAGCACGTTTAAGTATAACGTATTTTAAGAAAAGCCTTGGTTTTTAAGCTGCTTGAAATTGAAGCTTTTCGTGCGCTGTTACTTCGTTCTTTTCACAACTGTGGAAAAAAATGTCTGTATAAGGTTTAATGAAAATTTCTGCGACCCTGGATGTAATAAAACATTTTCCATTCATTGAATTCTCCATTTTTTTTAGTACGTTATCCCTATATTAAAGTAGTATTATTGGAGTAAATATTCCGAACAGTAGAAAATCTTTTACATCCCTTCCATTATTAAATACACCTCATATTCTTCAATTTAACGTTTTACGAATAAAAACCTATCTTCAAAGTAACATTCTTATAAAAACTGGCAAAGTTACAAATAAATCACAAGAAAATATATTTCAGTATCACGACAGCAATATTTTTATCTTATGAAAAGAGTCGCTCGCCTACACACAAAAAAAAAGAAATAATAAATAATATGATTTACTGTATTCTTTCCCTGTAGCCTTCAATTATTATATTAATCTTCAAGAAACTGATCACTGACAATTTTCCCAATAAACCATAAGAACACTCGAGAACGCTTTCAAATAAACATAAAATACTTAAATCTCTTTCTCGTGAAGGGATGTGCACGTTGTTCTCCGAACGATAGCGATAGCATTCTTTCACGTACGACGGAAGAACGGTGGGCCATTACGAGAATGTTGCGGTCGTTACGCGTGTTTCTCAATATTACATTATACATCAAGCGGCCTTTACACGATTCGACTTCTGAAACTGCGGGTAGTTTGGCGGCAGTCGAGGGCATCAGACACGAAGATCAATGGCTCAATCCTAGTCGGGGGCCGCGAAAGTGCTTGCATTTTTAAACTCTGAGTAATCCCTTTGCTGTTACGGTGGATGGGCTGCGGGGGCGGGCAAGCGAGCGGAAAGAAACAGCACGAGCAAGAAGACGAAGGGTAATTGATACAGCTTTGGTCATGAGATTAAATCGAGCGTAACGCGTGGCCGGGCCGTTGAGTTTCCCTGGCGAATAGGAGGTCCTCCAGATTAATTTCCCGTTACCAAGGCGCTGGAATTTCTTTCGTCGAGAGGGAGGAAGACGAGATGAAAGAAACGACAGGAAACGGTTTCGCGCTTCTGTTTGATGAGGACACGACAAAAATTGCGATCCTACCTACTGAGAGGTTTTGCCATCTTCGGTTGAAAAAATTCTGTCGTACACGAGGGGCATGATATTTCTAGTGACTTTTGCTCGCTTATAAATAGGTTGTTTTAGTCTCATATCGAACGCCAAAATATTGATTCTACCGAGATGAATGTGTACTTCCTAAATTGAACTTTTTACGGCAGAATCGAAAGAAATACTCCAAAGGTTTGGAAAATTTGCACTGTGTTTCGATGTGTTGTAAATATTTCAATTTAGAGATTTATACGATGAGTTAGAGATGTATCGGGAATCTAGAATCAAAATAATCCGTGACACAAACAGGACAAAGAACATCTACGATCCCAGTTGATTACATTTGAAACAACGCTCCGGGAGATCTATCTCTATCAAACATCGACAAAAATGTTCTTCGAATATTCCTATCGAAGTTCGACGTGTCTTCACATTCGACGATCCATTCTCGATTCGATAAAAAGCCATTTTATTAACACGCCGCGGAATATGCGGAGGAAATGTTTGCAACGAGTCCCCAGGTACGTCGATGCAAATGGAAATTCGCCGTTTCTCCGGCAGCCTTCGAAATGTACCCTCATCATCGTGCGCCCCTTCGACCCGCGGCTTTATTTCACGGTGCGCTGCACACGCGCAGCTTTTTCTCGGCGAGTGCATTAATGGCCCTGGATGCAGGTTACACCAGCCACGTAAAGTACTCGTTCGTGCGCCGTTTCGAAGTGTTTATCGCCGGATTAGCAATTCTATTGCCGGCATCCTTCTCGTGTACGCGCGTGGAAGAAAGCTGGCCGTGCAACTTAATGGAAAAGCTTGTCTTTCGGCCCGGGTAAGACGGAGCTTCGACTTCGTGCCAAGCGATTCCATTCACCATGTTTTGTCCCTTTCTGCGTTTTCGTTTTTTAGATCGAATATTTAAATCAGCTTGGATGGGGCAGTTTTTCGTTAAGTTTATATGAGATACGAGAGCCCTTGGATCTTTATTCGATCTGGTTGCAAGATTATTTGAGAGTCAAATAGGAAATTTGTAATAAATAAAATTTAAAAGTAACCAAAAGGATTTTAATCAAAATGTATCCGTTGAGCTTATGCTAATTTTAAGCGTTCAGTTAATGAATTATGTACGGTAATGGCAGGAAAACGTAATGCAGGGTTGCTGGAATTTAATTAAAATGAAAAACATTAGTTTGAAGGGCGGTTTTTTTAGGAAGGAAAATGCTTGAATTGCAAAAGGATGAAGCATTTACATTTGATCCTTTTAATTTAATTTAAACTAGCAAATTTCACGTTTTTCTCTTTTCAAGTAACAGTGGAATTTCTTTGACAAAGGAATAAATTCTACTCCAAATTTAATTGAGAAAATAAAACTCCTCCTCTAGGCAGAACATTTGAAAAAGTTTTAAATAAGATAAAAAATGGGAATAAATAAGATGAAAGGGAATATTTATTCATCTTTAAACCAGGGAAATTTTCGACAAAATTTCTTTTTCAGCCACCTCTTACGAAAATAAGAAAGAAGTATTCCAATGTTTACCGATAAACTTTAAATTCGTAAATTTTTATCTCCGCCAGAGATATAATTCTTCCATTTATTATACTCACATAAAAAATTTAAATTTATCACCAATATCGATTCCCATGGCTCAATAATAAAGACATTCTCGATAAACCATAAACCAAGAGTCTACTTGTCACCTCGCCTATAAAATATCTCTAGAAACAAGCTTGTGGGTTGGAAACCGATGGAAATGGCCATCAGGAAGGTTGGTGAAACTTCTTGAGGATAAGCTCGCCTCTCGTCAATCTATAATCTGAATGTACATAAAATTCAGTGCTTGTCGTTGCCAAGATCCTAGTCGACGTTGTCGGCCGGCAGCAATGCGCTTTATTACTACTAAACAAGCCGCACTAGGCAGTATATTACTAGTGGACGGGTCTGATATATTACTAGGCAGGTCTGCCAACCCACTGGCCAATATCCATACCGAGGTCCCATCGGCGGCTAGCTCGTTGCCCCTTCCTCGCCTCTCAAAGCGACGCCTTTCCTTCCAAGCCAAAACTATTAATTTTGGTTTCTCCTCCGTTCTGTTCAGCGGCTAATTCAATTTGCGGCTTGGTCGCCATGGATCACTGGATTATATAGAACCTGTCGTCGCTTTAGCTTAATTTTCGATTACTTGAAGAAGTGATGAAATTGTTCATTTGCAAAACTTTCATTAATGAAAAGCGAAAGAGGTAAAGATTAGAAGATGTAATTTGAAAATGATACATTAGAGTGCATGATATAGTGGAGTATAAGTTTACACGTCTAAGGTGTTCGAGGGAAAGATTAATAAAAATCTGAGAAGATGACGAAAACCTTCATTAGGTTCCCAAGAATTATACCTTAGCCTTATTACAAAGGTAGAATGATACACGAGGATCCTAGTGCCATCAATCGATGTCGCTACATGATATCTTCATTTAGAACCTCCCTACATCGTGTAGATTGCTATATCTTTTGCTATGTAGGTTAGGTTACTAGGTGTTAAATAGTTTATTCGTGTATAATCATGTTTACACAGGACAGAATTGCAAATTACGTAAAGTGGGATGGTTACGAGTAATAATTACAGAAGTAACTAACGGTGCAAACTGTGCATAACGATCAAAGTCGTAGCTAAAGATATTTTGTGAAGCTTATTAACCACTAATTTCTAAAATCCATGCATCTGAACTACATAATTTGTATTCAGTAATTCTTCATCTACGGAAATAAAATAGAATTAAGCAAATAGAATCTTCCTTCGTTGAAATCGTCGTGCAAGAAGTAGAATACCACTTGATATGGTCAGACAACATGTTGGATTCTTTCTATTCAAGACATAAAGTCTGAAATATTATTCGTTGAATGATACATAAAACTAACAGCAATTCTATAACTAGAATTTTCCATACTTTCGAAGCGAAGCGTCAAACCAGCAGCATACGATTGTTCGAGCAATGAATGCAACGTCCAGTTGAGTAAAGCACGAATTCGCAGGATACGAATTTCTCTGGATTTTGTAATTGAAGGTCTTGAGAAGTTTTATTGAGAAAACATCTTTTCATCCATTTACATTCTCAATTATTCCACGATGAGAAATTCTCGAGTGCACGGCGTCTTAATTACCGGCAAGTGGGCACCGTATAATTTAAACGCTTCAAAATTAGACTACGTTCTCTGGCTTGCACCACGGCGGCATTTTTTCTTGTTGCCTCGGTTTCCAAGCGATTCTACTCATTCTGGCCGCGCAACTGCAACAGAACTTTAGCTCTACGAAGAACACGTTTAAACGTTTTCAAAACGCGATGAATGCATTCGCACCAGTCCGCTTTACGAAATTAAGAAAACATTTCCCTGAAACACTTCCTTAAAACGCTTTAGAAATTAGACAGTGAGAATTTCATGCCAAAGATGAATATTTCAATAAAACAATGATCATGTATCTTAGTACTGAAATGAAAAAATTCTCAAAAAATATAGTTGACGGTAAGATGTAATAATGTAGATGAGAAAAAAATATTTGGAAATAAAGAAAAAAAAATTCCTATCGTGCAAAATCTTCTTAAATCAATTTGATAAGAACGCTCCTGTTATACCTTAAATTTCTCAAAGCAGATTAAAATCGACCTTTTCTATGGAAATAACGTATCGTGTACTGCATAATTTGTGGTTTAACCGATAATTAATAACACTATTTCAATATCCCAAATATTGAATCGAATATATTCGACGCCAGCTTGGAATAAACGGAATGCTGGAATAATACAATGGATTCCAAGAGCTACATATCGGTCTGGTTACCACAACGAATTCTATTCTATTTATTTAAAATCATGAATTACCCAGTGGATATAGTCGGAGCTTACCCGTTACAAACTGTTTTGCACTAATTACTCGCGGCTAATCCAGTTTATTCGGCCCGATTACGGGAGCCAGGCGAAATTATCGCGGAAATTTTTATGCAACGCCACCGCATGATAAACGCGGTTCATTTTTCTCTCGAATAAATTGCATGTGATATCACGTGTCTCTGGATGAACGAATAACACGTTGTTGCACGGGTTCAAAGTTGAAATTCTGGCAGGTAGCGCGACGAAGAAATTTCATTTTTAATACGACTCTACACTCGCTCATTTGCATATACGAATTCTTTTCCCTCGGATCGGGATAATTTTTGGAACGAACGTATGTATACCGAATTTTATATTTAAAACGCATGAATTCTCGCTGAAATTTATGTAATCGGAGCAATCTCTACTCTTTCTGAAAAAAATGTAAAAATATTTCGGTAAAATATATCGTCTAACGAACTGCACGAAATTATTTTTAATTGGAGTTTCTACATATACATATGTCAGAATTTTATACGGAGCAGATAAAAGTCAAACAACGATGTACATCCTATAAAAATTGTGTTTTTAATGGAAAATGTTTTATACCGCGTTAAATTAGAAAGGATTAACTCCGTCGTATTCATTTGAAGAGTAACTAGGTTTTATAAAAAGAGAGGAGTATAATACACCAAAGTTTGTCTAATTTAAAATTTATCCAACTAGACGAAAGCTTGGAGAACTTGTTCGTTTTTCAAAAAGCTTCAAACAAACTACTATCTAGCATTCTGTTCTTTTAGTATCAAAGCACGTTGCTAAATTAGAAAAGCTAAATTACAAAGGAAGATGCTTCTTTTTCGTACGATCTTTTCTTTTTTTAGTAAAATCTGATCCCCTGCTTTCGCCTAGACGACGTTGCATCTTCCAAATTTCATGGAATTTTTATCGTTGGCTCGTGACATGTAAAGCGAAATATAAGATACGCTCGCGAAGGTTCATGGAGAAGTTACGTTTTCTGCAACTGCTCGAACTCGCTTGTTATTCTGGTTTGTAGGTAATCTGAGCGCCGCCATGCATTTCCATTGGCTACTTGCTGCGAAACGTTCATCTTTCGCGAACCTACTGAAAATGCATGGAGCCCCGCACGAGCTTTATTTTCGATTAAACAGAACGTTGCTTCGGGATGCAACTTTTCACTGTGTACCATATCACGTTGCCGATACGCTTCAAAGTACATTTCACGGTGCACTGGAAACACCCTTTTTGTGAAAAAGATTGCTACTTTAATATTTATGACTTCGTTACTTCGATATTCCAGTTAATTAGGGAAAAATCAATAGAAGAAAATCTATAACAAAATAGTAACGTAAAACATTAATTCACGATTTACAAAACTTGTAATATAGGTAACTGTACTAACATGATATAGATAATATGATATTGTCACGGTGAGCTTGGAATGTAGAATAATCATATTTTACATACCAGTTCGCATACCATAGCCATCAAAACTACAATTAAGTAGTAACAGCATACCCGTGTGCCGGCATCCAGCGATAACCCCTCCACAGGAGCCAAACCCTTGATATAAAAATCCTCCCAAGTCAGCACATTCCATTCCTATTTCTGTTCTGTTAATGTGACATTCTGTACCGCTACTCTGTCAGTTTTATAATAAATTTTGAAACAACTATCAATTGTTATTAATTGGAGTATGAATCTCTCACCTTACGTGCGGAACGTGAAATAATCTCGAACCGACGCGACAATATAGACATTTCATTAATGTAGTTAATATTAATTGTAATGATATAATATGGATAAATTATATTGTGATATAAATAATTCCGGATTTATTTTACTAAATACTATATTTAATTGATAAGATCATATTTTATTCTTTTTGAAACGTCTCTCTTTTCTCTACAAAATTTAACGAACATGTCAGATGTCGATTTTGAAAGATGCAATGGAATATGTGTATGGGACATAACATCTGGCAGAGAATCTTTCTTCCTTATAGATATATGAAGTAACGTGTAGCAGAAATCAAACGGCAAAATCAAATGTTATTAATGGTAAGTTTCGAATCTGTGATTCATTCTATGCCAGTAACTCTTCCAGCAGAATCCATGAAAAACCATAGGAATGTTATACCGCAGCTAAATTTATACGATTTATTCTGTCCTACGACTATTTCTAATATCTGGCAGAGAAATGAATTTACAAAGACAAATGTTCCAGCTGTGGCGAATTTGTGTGCCTGCAACGAATGCGGCTTTTTCACTCTGCAACTTGCTGTCTCTATTTCGCGGACTGCAAAGCAACCGCGTGTACCAATGACATGCTGGTGGATGATACTTAAAAGCACGAACCTCGACATGCCTCAACTTTCTCGGAAAATAGAACTTTTGGAACGTTTATGGCATTTCGGAGAGCTCGACGACAAACTATCCATGCGTTAATAATAGTTACAACCTTTAGGGGAGGCCATTAGCGACCGCAGAAAGGTGACATCAAATAATTTACGCATTTTGTTAAGGGCTAAAGCTGTTGTTAAAAAGTGGCGAAAAAGGGCGAAAGAGAGAAATAGGAACCGAGATGCTGCTATTAAATTAAGTAATCAGTATCCTGCGGATGTTTATAAACTTGTGAGAAATTTAGATATGTAGACTATTTTCTGCAGACTTTTGCGACTCTACAGGACGTGAAAAATATTAAAAATTATACAGTATATGTGTATAGTCTGTAAATTATAAATCGTGAAGTAACGCTACTGTCCAAAAAATTCTCGGATAGTTTTATTTATCGAATTCTTTTTTTATAAAATATTCGCCAATTCCATACGCTATAAAAACTCTAAAAATAGATACTCCCACTTTTTCCTTTTCATTATTTCACATGAGTATTATTTCCAATATAATTAAATTTCCCTAAATATTATTTTCACCCTTAAATTCATTAGTGGTAAATTAGTAAATTAACACCTTTAATGACTCTTTACCTAAACTGTTAAGTGATACAAACGGCGCTTTAATAAATATCAAGTTGGTGGGAAAGTTCTGTGGCTTTTATCGTAAAAAATGGACGAAACTTTGGTCAAGCCGAGTTCGCATTAACGCTCCAGGCCCATCAAGCCGGGAAAGGGAAAGTATTTTAATTATCCCAGCGGCTTTATAGCCGGATACATCAGATAGGAAGAAATTCTATGTTGTTGAAGCGTGCTTTTATAGAGGCAGGATTTTAACCCGGTCGCTGGCTTGTTTCAGACATACCGCCATTTCGAGTAATGTTAAAATTCGGTGGAATGTTTCAATTGCCTACGTGGTTTGCTGCTATTCTGCGACCGATTCTCCGAAAATTTCGAAAATATTCACGAATAAATGGACAATTATTTAGTTCTTTCATTCTGTGATTCCATAATTGTTCTATATTACAGGGTGCGCCGTTAGAATCCGGACAAAAGAAGTTTTGTGCAGAAAGTTGTTTATTTAAGTCAATACACAAAAACACATGAAAATGTTGTTATATCTCATTTAAAGGGTCCTTGCTGAGAACTTTTATTCTATGTAACCACCCTCTGCCTCTATGACCTGCTCTATTCTTGCTCTAAAGCGCGAGCACGCTGACTTCAACTGGTCGCGTTTAATTGTCGCGAATTCTGACTCGATAGCAGCTCGTAGGGAGTTGACGTTGGAGTGCCTGCATTTATTAGTTTGTCTCTCGATAACGCCCCACACGTAATAGTCCAATGGGTTTAGGTCGGGACTGTTAGGAGCAGCTTCGTGTTTTAACGAACACAGAATCAAATGACAACGGGCAAATCTTTTAAGCTTGGCGGCCTCGGAGAGCATCTGACGGACTTTGAGAACGTAGGAGGCATATCTAAGATCCTCTTGAGCTATTCGACGGACAATCGTTTCACTCACCCCCAAGACGGAGGCTAATTTTCGGAGAGAAGTTCCCGGATCTTCCAAAATCATGTCTTGGGCCCTTTGAATAATTTCTGGCGTCCTTGTTGATTTTTCCCTAACCTGAACTTTTCTCGCCGGAGAAGGAGAACCCTTCTCGAACCACTCTGAGGCTGCGTATCTCTTAGCAATGTCGTATACCGTCGATCTTGGGTAGCTAAAGAATTTTATAATTTCGACCGGCGTTCTCCCGGCGCGAAGACTTTCTATAATCGCCGCTCTTCTATCGTATTCCGGGTTTTGCTTAACGAGTTCTGTCATTTTGAGGTTATAGAAGACTTATTGACATATTTAACTAACTTCAGAGTCAATCAGCACAAACATCTGAATTCTAATATGGTGGGAACTACAAATTGAATTCTGTCCGAATTCTAACGGCGCACCCTGTATATGATTTTATATAATGGAAATAGAATGTCTGATACAATATAGATCAATTATAGAATTATATAATTTAATATTTATATGAATATAGAATAATTGTTATGGTTTTGCAAAGTTTCTTCCGTTCAATTTCAATTTTTCTACGTATCGAGTTTATTTGGTGTGTTAGTTTATTTTCTAGTAAAATGTTTATCCTACCCAAAGCAAACGAAAATCGATACACCTCGCAGAGTACACTCCATAGAAAAATAAGAGGCAATACCGGAACTTGTACAAATTCACTAGAGCACCGAAATGTACTCGAACAAGTTTCTCCGCGCGTCCTTTGTAAACATTACCGTGTCGACGTCCCTCGGCATACTAATTCGTCTTTCTTGAATAACAATAGTTCTAGACTAAACCACTCGACTATCTATATACCCGACACAATAAATCAATTAGAACATCCGTCATATCTCTGGGCTTTCTTCATATACCATAAATAGTTGCAAATCATCATACATTATGCTTCAATCTTATTATACTGATATAAGAAACGCTTAACTATGTACGTCCATAATTCTTACAAAATTAATTTCTCTATCCTGTTCACTATTTTCCAACAAAAGTATAAGAAAGCTGGGAGTAAAAATGTTGATCGTGTAATTTAAGAAACATTGAATAAAATGTTGTAGAAAGCTGCAATCGGATTATACGAAAATTTACGTTCGCAATTAACTCGAGGAACGTGGAGGTTCGTTACGCGGTACGAAATGTAATAAGTAATACGATTAAAATCAGTTTGTTCTACAACGGTTCTGATATCCTCTCTCGGCATCGACTAGAACGTGAAAACGAATGAAAACGAGTGACAGGCAGATTTTCGAGCATCAAAGATTCACGTTAATGAGACTCGGTCGCGTCGACGCAGGTAAAATTGAGACGTGTCCATAAAGTGCAATTATAATTTTCCCGTTAACGGACCGACCTGGGAAATCATTACTTCTTTGATTCATTATGGCGTCTATTGGAAATCCGGAATTTCATAATACGCGACATAATTCAGAAGATCTGTGCGATACACTATGAATGTTTTAAATCTATTGGTAGATATACCCTTTTTGGTACGGGATGTTTCTCATGCAGCATAAACAGATGTAATATATTAAATCTCGTAATTTCATGGAGATCACAACGATATTGTAATAAACGGTCTTTTTGAAGATCTTGGAAAATACTTCCGTAGCTCTGATTCATATAATGACTTTCTCCAAATTATTTGTTACTCTAATATATTTTTTATATTTTTTGAGATAATAGTATGCATGTCGATTATTTTATACAGACTTTTCAGTGATGCTACGTTAACGAAACTTTGGCACATTATTTCACGGCTCGGTCTTTAACAGACTAACATCTTCTTCATCCCTGCTATCGTGAGGAAAATCGACGAAGCAGATTTCGTTAGATTTTCTTACGCTAAATAGACCGCAGGGGAGCACGACGTTCCAAACTTAATAATGACGTTTCGCGGCGCAAGTTGGAGGCGAAAGCACAAGAGTTAATGAAAACACGGAGTTCCGGCCCCCGTTTTTCGCGGATTCCTCGTTAATTCCTACGTAAACCCTGACTTACTCCGTCCGGATTGCACCGGGACTCGTTGATCAACGAGCAAAAACGGCGAGCTGCAACGACTCGTGCAGAACCACGAGATCCTCTTTCGCTCTCTGTTCCTCCCTTACTCACTCTCTCTCTCTCTCTCTCTCTCTCTCTCTTCGTGATCCTCGTAAACAAATAAAACCAGCCAGTGGCTTCAATGCCGCCAGACCGGTTCTCGTGGAGGGTGGAAAATGCTTTAATTTTCCGTCCGCGATTTCAGCGTCGGGCTACGTTTTCCATTCCCTCGCGTCATCAACGTGAGACCGCACGGTTCCATGTGTCGCTGAAAATTTCGCGCGTCGAGACTACGCCTGTATTCAAAAACCGACGCGTGAATTTCGGGGGAACATCTGTCTGGATGCCCTTTGCTCGTCGTTCCATTCACACGAGAAACGAGAGAAGAACGTTCTTCTGTCTGGGACAACTATGGGGGGGGGGGAGAGAGAGAGAAAGTAAAAGAGAGAACCGTTTTGGTTGGCGAAACTGTGATGAAAAAGCGATAAGTCTGTAAATTGCATCGTAAATTGACGCTCTACTATCCCGTTAAAATTTCGAGTAGTTTCATTGATCGAGTTCTCTTTTTATTAGAAAAAAAGGAAAAAGAGTAAAAAAGAGAAAAATTGTACGTATGTGCTTTGATTTAAATCGTTGGATTAACAGTTTGCCGTTAGCTCTTCGAGTCGATATAACATTCGTTTGATAACTTGTCGCTTGTAATTATCTTTCAAAGTGTGGGTGGTCGTGTAGCTTGTTATATGATACTGTAGAGTATTGGAGTTTTAGTTTTCGTTGCGGCAAAGTTTGTCAGTATGAAATAATGTAATGGATGGGTAGAATATTGGAGAGCTATTTAGGAATATCATCTGGGAAATTATTGGTAATTATCTTTGAAAATATTAGTTGTGGAATATACCACTTTATAGAATACTGTAAATTGGTAAAAAGTTTTATTAATCGCTATAGCAGTTTTTACATTTTTTAAATGGAAAAATACCGAAATGTTTGACACGGAAGTATCTCGTGGTAGATCGACGATTTTTAATTTTATAATCCGGGTTCAGTAAGGTACAAACACACTTTTTATTCTCCTTGAATCGTTCCCTGAATGTTCTGCGAGGTTTCATTTTCCGTTTCCAATTCTTTCTGTCGGCGGGTGATAAAATCTGACATCTCCGGCAAAAGCCTTGTCAACCTCGTGTCGTATTCGAGAAAGAAGATAGGGTTACTCAGATCCAAATTTGATATTCTATCGCACTCTTTTCCTATTATCCCCTCGGAACGTTTTCTTTCTATCTTCTCTTTCCTATTCTCCGCCAGAAAATCCGAGAAATATTGCATTTATCACGTTTGACTTCTGTATTTCTATTTCTGTAGAAATGTACTATCCGTAAAATGTAAAGTAGTAAGACAACAAATTTACGAATGCACTTACGCTACAAAAAGTAATTTATAAAATAACGAATTCGTCTGTTTTCATATGTTTTAATTTCTGTAGTGTATAAAAGTTTGCTTTCGTTAAAGTTCAATGCAAAATTTCTCATAAAGTTCATTTTAAGCTTCTATATCGCTTTCAAGATAGACATTTAATTACCGACAAAGAATCACACAATTGTCGAAAAATATTTAAGCGTTGCCAATAATTCAAAATGATTGTGTGGTATATGTTACCAATGTTGGAAGATTGGTACTTGAATAAAACCAGACAGAATCGTAGCCTGTGAGCAAAAATTTGAAAGAACCTTCGCTCGACACGGCTCGACATTAACTAAAGTCGACACTACACGAAATCGGAGCCGTACTCTCTCATGACACAACAACGAAAATGGTACCCCTCTTCTGAAATTCCATGCTAAGGGTAGAAGGAGTTACGATGTGAAGTTTATAAGCTGATACTCTGCAGGAATATCCTGAAAGATGTATATAACTGTCCACCTTCCTGAAATAGATCCTTGTTCTTGGACTAATTAATTCCTTTAATTCAATCCATCTTATTAACAAATTTATACACGAAATTCTACCAACTTATATTCTATTTTTATATTAGGCAACTTATATTAGCCACTTGCATTCTGATTTCGTTGCCTTGATTCTTATGCATTTAGAATTTCTAATGAAGCGTTAAAATAATTCAATCTACTATACAATTCAAGCATTCGGTGGTTGAATGAAATTTTCAGCTCACGGAACAACCATCCTGCTAATGTAATTAATCGTTTACGAATCGATAATTTTGCTAACTAAGTCAATAACACGCAATTTGTCTTCATAATTTACCGGTCAATAACAGGCGTATTTCATAATTCACAAGCTCTGATAGCAACGCCAATGATTAAGTTAATAGTAATTAGGTTGCCACAACAGTGTAGGCAAAAGCTTCCTAATAGCGATAATTGCATCTACACGAATTTAATCGATATAATATTCAGGATTATCAAGATATCGCATTGTAACTTCCTGTTGGGTTCTGCAAATTCATCGTAACGAGCGGTACATCAGTTGCGTCTACCTTTCTGCATTCAGAACCAGCGTCTTAGCACAGCCGCTCTCGAAATGCACGAGTAAATTGCGCTCAGCAAGTTAAATGTTTCGGAATTCGCATTTATCATTTACGAAGAATGCGACGTTCTACTGCATCCATGAATCTAAATGTAACTATCCGAGGAGGAAACATTCGTCAAAGCTTCCAAATGGATGCTGCCTTTCACGTTAGTGCAGTAGAGAAATGTTATTAATATTTCTGCACTGATAGACGTAAAATAGCGAATTCATGCAAATATATACGTAATTATCGCCAGTGCGAAACGCAGTATCTTGCAATAGTTTCTGTAAGTGCAAATTAAGCTTATACCAGTAATAAAGTATAAATTCGATAGCTTCAAACATTATTTGTTAATGTTAACGTCGAGTTTCCTAACTGTGTAGCCAAAAAGTAAATTGAATTAAAAAAGATCTGGAATGTGGATTAATAAAAATTTTAGTTACTCCACTATTTTTCAGAAAGAATCCAGGATTTGTATTTTTTCCTCGCTTTGAATATCCCGAATTGCTTATAAATTTCATTCTCATAATGGCACTGCAGAATTTCAATCTCTCCACTAAAAACCAGACAAAATTTTCATTTTGCCTCTTTAGAAATTTATTCAATTTCCCAGGAGAACGGAGTGGCAGAGAATTTTCGCGGCGGAATTTCATCAAGAACAACGCAAGAAAGGCGAAAACGAAGTTCGCCTACCCCCAAACTGCGAATTTCACAAACATTTCGCGCGTGATATATAATGCTCGCATTGTTGCACCAATGTTACAGCAATGCTCGCTGAATACACTCAGAAAGCAAACCACGGAAGCTGAAGATATCCTTTATCGACCGGAAGAAGTCAGAAGGCTTAGGCGTAAGAGCGTGTTAGCAACTATCCCGGCCCGCCATTGTGCCAGTCTCGAAAACCCGAGAAATTCGCTTGGACTAGCTTTTCCGTTTCGTTTAAAGATGCAAAGGTTGATCTTCGCGAACGAACGCGCCGTTTTCTCGTATTAATTCGTACCGATTCGATTACAAAGCCCGTGGGAGTCTCGAGTCGCAAACGATCTGCACGTTTTCATTGGTGCAATCTTTAAATTATGAATGTTGCAATTTTTGTGGCGATGAAAAGGAAAGAAATACTCTGACAGTATAAGATTCCTAAAGAATGATTTACATTTCTTTATAAATCTCCAATAAATAAATTCTCTAACTAAACTTCATTTTTGCCACAAACTATGCTCTCATACGTACTGTAATCTTGCTTTTCTATCTAGCTCGTAACAAATACGTTCCTTTAAATCAAATCTATTCAAACACCGAATCACAAAAATTTTCTCGGAGATCGTTCCTCAAATATCGCGAAACATTAGTCACCAAACTGACAAGTCCATTATCAACCTACAGAACCGTTCGCTTCGAATCTCCAACAATCTCCCAAACGATCGTCGATGCAGTCCAACTAAGTCTGCAATTCTGCAACAAAGGACTCAGTCCTATCTAACGATAGTGTGCCATCAATGATCAGCATCGCCCATCCACGATCAAACACCATCGCGGTGAAAGGCATTCTGACTGCCGACAGACAAGACCAGGAAACGTGGCGAAAGTCTGGGAACGGCTGTCCAGTTTGGCCAGACCTTTTCGCCATTCTTCCAGATAGCTATTCAGCTACATGTTAAATGGTGGCGGGGTGTACACCTGCGTCGTTCGAAGGGTAGGATGGCTCGTCATTTGTCGCGTTCCAGGCATCGTATCCTCTTTTCAGCAGGCTTGGGTAGGTTGGCAGTGCCTACAGCCATCTTTCCATCCCCGCAGGCCATTGTTGGCCAGCCTTCATTGTCTCCGCGGCGTTATCGTTCTCGGAGGCTGGAGGCTCGCCGAGAGAGCTTGGAAACCGTGTCTCTGACCTAGTGGCGCGAGCACGCCGCGAGCTGGTTGCGCCAACGCGCGCGTTCATTCCTTTTCCTGGACGGTTCATTCAGCCGTGGAATGAATGGGAAAAGAAAGGTGCCACATTGCCGTTGGCCGAGAATAACGGAGATTGGACGAGGGACGACGTAGCCTGCAGTTCGAATGACCCGTCGATTGAAAAAGCACAGAATGCCCTGCTGCTAATGGACGCAGTCAAGGCGATGGAAAGTGACGACAGTAATTTGCTGGACGCGACGACGCGACGTCTCCTGTAGACTAAGAACACCTACCAACCGGTGAATGTGTTCGATGACCTCGGGGCTCTTTCGAAAAATTTATGTTTTCAACCTTGTTTGAACGAACGATGGTTTGCTATATATATGAATATAGCACTGTTATAAAAAATATAGCACGAATTTTGATAGAACTGTGCCATTATATAGCGATGACAAAAATTCGCTGCATTAACGGCTCGTTATTTCGTTACTAATCAAGGTACTATCATTTCCCATAGAATTATAGTGCCAAAGAAGTATCAAATTTTTACGGCAATGTCAATTTTCTTTAACAATTTGATTTGCTTCTGAGAAGAACTTTTTCATCCCCATAGATTTATGATTACGTTTAAGAAGCTTAATATAAGCATCTACAAATGTGTAATATGTTGGCAAAACCTATTTATCGGTCGGAAACAATGATTGACAATATCAAAATTACATAACGTAAATGTAGCCGTGAAATGAAATATATCACTGTTTCGTTCGATCAAACGTGCATCAAGATAATTATCAATTATCATTATTTCGTACACGAAGGTAGGGAAAATCTTTAAGTTGTTTTGCCTTGGTTAAAATCATTAACTTTTAAGATAATTTTCTGAAAAAGTAAGTTAAATGTTTTAAAAAGAAAAAAGAAATTACTTAGAAACAGTCGCAAATGCATGGAACCCAAGCTGCGTTCGAGTTGCGACAACTGGAAGAATACGTACTATGAAAGAATTTTTACACACATTGCGTTAAAAATTTCATCGATAGTGCAATATTTCTGCTTGCGTAGGAAATGCATAACCATCGTAACTGTCGACTTTTCATTTCTCTGGATATCGTAAAACTTTTCCGGAAGACATTGAATACAAAGTGGAGTTCGCGATACGGATAAATCTAGAAGTTGCACGGTAAAAATATCGATAAAGAATTCCAATTCTTTCCAATATAAAATTTCCATATTTATATACAAAGAACCTACAAAATAACAATCTTAAAAATGTAAAAACTTAAAAAGGTCAATCGTATGAAAAACAAAGGCTATACAGTGTGTCCGGTTTATGTCGAGCCGCTCAAATACCTCGAAGGTGAATGATTCAAAAATTGTATGAAATGGGGGGGGGGGGATATATTATAGTCTTGTGTATTTAACCTTATAATTATTATTATTAATATGTAATATAAAATGAAGGTATCCGTTAAAAAGTTATTAATATATCCTTGACAATAGGTTTCAAGGTCACCGTAAGATAAAATACACAAGAGTATATCCCTTTTGATATCGTGAAATTTTTGTCTTAAACGTCTTTTTATAACATGCATGTCTTTGAAAATAAATATTTAAAGTGGACACACTGTATGTACATAAATGTCGCAGATACTCGTGAAAAATATCGGTCAATTTCCCAATTAACGAACCAACGAATCTTTTATCAATTAATTATTTGCGGTTTGCGAAATCTTTTGGGAGACAACTCTGTGTCCGAAGGCAATAATCAAATAGACCGCAGTCGGAGGGTACATAATAATTCGCACGAAAATATACATGGTGCATCAGCCAGCTAACAATGAACTGTAGAGTTTGCAGTCGTTGCTAATTAAAGGCGCAGGCTGGGGACTGCAATATTCGACTGACTGCGGAATTATTGAATGGCTGGATTCTTCCAATGCCGCGATCATTTGCACCACCAACCAGATATTTTGGCTTTCGACACTGTAGCCTTGCTTACCTTCTAATCGATTTGCTGTAACAAGCATAGTCTTTCATCTATCATATTTCTCTTATTTGTACTTGAAAACTATAGACTGGCAAAGTAGAAAAAGCTGCATGTATTTACTGGCTCGATTGCTTTCGATTTACAATTGGTAATGTTGTTTTGAAATTCTTTAAACAACAATCTATTCGAGTTATTTTCGTAACGTGGACGTCATTTCCACGATTTTTTGCGTCTCGATGCAGTCTTCTCATTTCGTCGTATTGATTTTCAATGACGCTTCGCGCCAACACCCCTGTTCACTCGGGTATAATTCGTTAGTTTGAAAATCGTCACGAGCTAGGCCAAATCGTTCCTGCCCGTAAACATTTGCGCTACCATAATCAATTTTCCTCTCAGCGTTGAGTGACAATTTGAGTGGAGTGCGCGCGTGCACTCGTTACACTGTAAACAATTTAACCGCGACTCATCTGAAATTTCGTCCCTACCAGTGAAATGTTCGGCGTCTCTTCTGCGGACAGTCGAAAATTCATCGTGGCGTGCGTTGATTGTTCAGAAGACGCACGAAACGAATGGAAACTGGATGCAAACACCGGTAAGATCTGTTGTGAATAAGCACACACTTTATTGCACGCTAATAAAAAGAAACAAAAGATAAGTGTAAATCCTTGGTCGTTAAGCTATTTGTAAATCTTTTCCCATTTGTAGATCTTTCTCTTAAATCTCTGAATAATTTGCATGTAGATACGTGGATTATATCTTTAATTATCGTTGATGTTGTGCTTTTATTTATTTTCCGTTATTACGTTATTTAAATTCGATGCATTTTCTGACGAAGTAAAACTTAAAAGAATATGCTTCATCAAAGTCGAATATTGAACATCTATAATTTCAGTTTTGGTTTATACATAGTACCGTGAAATTTCAAACATCGAGGCAATATATACGCAGAGATTGGTCAGCCTCAAAGCCAGCGAAATAAACCGAATTTTCATGCAGGTAAACTGTTATACATGGCGAAATGATTACCCAAGTTTTGATTATGCAATACGGAATATCAAGCACATTTACACAAGAAGTACGTTGAAAGGATAAATCAATATATAAATTGTAACGTGTAGGAGACGTAGAAAAAGTAACATTATGAATTTCAAATTTTTTACGCTACTTCATCGATCCTTTTTATCAGCATCATTTACATATCATCTTAACATTTGAACATTCCGATAGAATTTTATCTCACACTCGTTAAATTTCCCAAGATTCGTCGTAGACTTCCTTCAAAAATATAAGAAATCCAATTTTGCAAAAGCTTCAATATTTTTACTGCTCTGGGTTATCAAAGACCCTGAAAATTTTTGCAAGTTAAATTAAACATTTGATATTTTTCTATGGAAATACACATCTCTTGTGAAGAAACTGCAGGCTAAAATTTGGTTTAGAGAGTGAAAAATCCGGAGTAAATAGTGTACCAAAGATAAAATACAAAAATTCACCGTGTCGTGAGTATAATAGTGAAGGTTATGCAACGTTGTCCGACAACGACGCCCCAAAACTTCGTCTCGTCGCAAAACGACATATCAGAAACGTACACGATGGACGGTGACACGTGCAGGGTGCGGAAGTTCGCGGTCTGATTCAAAACGAGTTTTCAGCGTGGTTACTGGTACAAATAAATGGCCAGGGTGCCAGAGGCGTGCCAGGAGAAGACAAAAAACAGATCGACAAAAGCGATCGATACTGTACTTTCATAGACGACAATATAGTCGTGAAATATGGAAATTATTTTCTGATTTTCACGACAATATTCTTTTCGTTACCAAAACGAGATTATTCTGATACTTTAAGAATTGTTTAAAATTCGTTTAAAATCGTTTAAAACCGTCGACAGTCGCTCTTTTCATTCAACGACGAGCATCGAGTGTTTTCTTGCGTTTCGGTTAATGAGAAGCAGCAATTTTTTTCCTCGTGGAATTTATTGGTCGCAGGATAATCCGATAGCGGCCAATTGCGGGGATATTTTGTCAGCGATTAGATGGCGATTCAGGACGGTAAATTTTTCCCTGGGACGCGGTGCTACCGATTAAAATGGAAATTTCGGCGGAGCTGCATTTGCATAAATAACGGAGAAGTGGCAAGCGGGCGCGTTGAATGAAACTGAGAATCGTTCGTCGGAATTTATGTTTTCAATTGTTTCCTTTTTTTACCATCGATCGCTATCGGTACGATTTCAAAACGTATCGTTGCCTTGAAACGCGTACCACAATCATATTCCATTAATTCTTCCGCCATGGCGATGCCGGCCTGAAGTTTTCGTTGCTAGGTACCGGCAATTGTACGTTGAATTGCAAATACGATAACTTAATTGAATTTCGACGAAGCTGATCCGTCGGACAGACGGGATTTCAAGCTCGCGGATTAGCTTTATCGCTTCGTGTTATTTTAATGCACAAAAATAAAAGCCTCCGGCGGTTTCGGGTCAGCTACTTATGATCTCTCTACAATTTTTTTCATTTCATCAGTTAATACAATTTTGCGGGAATCATTCATATTCTTCGAATTTACTATCACGGACCGCTAGCAATCCTTGCAAGATCGATAACAAGTTTTCGGATCGGTACGATCTTTAGTCACGAAAAGATACAAAGAAGAAAATTTCAACAAAATATTCCTGCTAAAATTCTAGCAACAGCTATTACGTCTATATGGAGAGTTTTGCCTCGAGCAAAGTTTTTCTTGTTCAACTTTATCTTATCATCCGAGCTTTTTTTATTACCCTCTATTTTCGCGTTCAGAATTTTCTACAATAGTTACCTTCGGGATTTGTTTTCAAGCGGAATTTTCATGCTTCTGAACATGATCGAAACTTCACCGTTCCTTACAGTACAGTACAATCGCTAATTAGATATCAATCACAAAAGCTTTTACAAGCTTTACACGAGATTCCCTTAAACGAGATTCTTTGTGCAAAGAGCGTGGAAAAATCGAGTTCGCTAGTTGAAAAACAAAAGAGAGCGAGCAAGGAACAAACACGTCAGTTTCTATCGTTATCGTTAACGGATAATTCGATCCGTGCTGATCTTAATTAAAATACTAGATGGCCGAAAGAGGGGAAGCGGAGGCGAGGGGCATGGCCAAAATTCACAACCGTTGAAAATCGAACGCGACGCCGTTGGGGGGTGGTTCGTAAACGGGGTAGACTCGCGGCTAATTCGAGTCTACCCTTTAATTATGATTCTGCGGGCCACAGGCGCATCGCCAGGACCCAGCCTAATTAGATCAAACGCTCACGACAATTTCATTTGCTCGTGATTCGCCAATTAACGTGGTACGCTCGCGATCGTACTCTACGTGTTCGTGTCGACCAGTCAACCCACCTCTCCCCACCCTTTACCCTTCGATCTCCGGTCACCTTCGCGAGCCCTTTGAGATGACCGAGGATCGTTCATCTCGATTTTCCTGTCCCTTTCGGACGGCTGCTCGCATGGAAAATTGAGTGCTCGGTTTTGCGAGCATCGGTAAGTGCCGGGAACCTGTTTGACGCAATTAGAGAGGGTTTGAAAGCTTTTCGGGACGACTGCCGGTGTTGATGCCAGAAAGATGGAAGCGAGGGTGCTTACCGAACGTGTTTGCCGTGATTAATTATTCAAATGGAGGTCGATTAAGGTGATAATTTGATGAAAAAGTTGGTGTCTTGTCGAATCGAAGGTAACAGAATTATTGACAGTTCTTTAAAAAGAGAAGGAAAATTAAATTGAAAGTAAAAGGTTTTTACATTTCGTAGCCTTCTACTGTGCCTAGTACCCAGTCAACTATTTATGTTATAATAAGTGAAACAGAGAAGATTTAATGACGTAACATAGTGCAAACAAATTGTTACCTCGGAGTCAGACAAATTTCAATCATCGCAGCCGAAGAATTGAAGCAAAACAAAAGAACGCGCCCCAGTGTATATTCGAGATGCAAATAAAAGGGAAGATAGCGAAGTGAGCTTCGAAAAACCGTCGATTCAATTCGTCCGGCTTTCTATCCGCTGGTTCTGGTTTATTTAGCGGAACGTGCTTTTCTCTGGCGAAATTGAACGATAATCTTCGCCACAACCACCAGTAAAACAAAAAACGCGACTCGCGACGGACGCACAGAACAAACAGCAGCCCGCACAAAAAGCTCAGTTACGTTGGACTTTTGATTGCTACCAGAATTCTCTTGGGTTCAGTTTTCCATTAGCTGTAAACCGCATTGTTCCATTGCCTGGATGCTTGTGTTAAACGCAATAGAAACTTAATGGTGCCCGCAGGTATTAAAATGCAATCCAGCCAATTGAAAGCCCCACTTTAGATCGATCCCCTGATTTAGTGCAGCGCAGGTCGTTCTGCTATCTCTGATCTGTCATTTAGTGTTATTTTGAGTGGGCAATAGAAGGGTATTGCTAGCTAAAAGGAAACGCAATAACGAAATACGCTATCCATCAAAAATTTACGAACCCCTTCATTCAGTATTAATTCGAAATTGATTTCACAAACATATCAATAGTAATTTTCTTTGTCTACATACACGATGTCTCGGCTAAACGAGACCATCTTAAATAACTGCCTTGTTCACGATTGTATGAACAAATTTCTCAGAACGAAGATAAGCTATTTGAAGGAGCACGCATGGTAAGGGTGGAAAGAATATTTTCTCAAATTCATGTTTTAGAAGATTTCAAATTCATCGGTATTTTTCTAACTGGAACTCTTTTTGCATCAGTGGATATGATTTTTTATCCTCTACACAAAAGTGTCAAGGTACTTATGTTGAAAAATGCATAATTTAGATGATTTTTCGATTCTTATTTTGTCAAATGTAGTGTATGAAGCACAAAAGAAACATAAACACGAGAGTATTATCGCGTTTTTCCTTGTTTTTCGTACGCCATGTTTTGCGAAATTAAAGTTAAAATAAGTATTTCCCAACATGCTTTTGTATACAGAATAAAAATTCGCATGCATTGGTGTCAAAAGAGAAATAGAGCTTTATTTAAAAAAGATATCGACAATTGAAATCTCGTGAAAAAATTCTTTCTATCGTTGTACGAGTCCCTTAAGATAGCTCAACTTTATCCTGAGAAATGTTTCATAAATAAGGCAGATATTTAGATGATTTCATTTTTTATCCGAGACACACTTTGTATATTTTCTGATCGAAGAACTTCCCAAAGAAATAGAATTCCAGGTTGAATGTTTTCTTAAATCCATGACTTCTATAAAATATATAGAAGATATAGACAGAATATATAGAGTGATTAAAAGTATTTGTGAAAAAATTATAAGGAGACTTTATGCAAAGACACGAAGATAACATTACATAAAAGGACGGAAATTGTAAAATGTAGAGGAAACTGCAAATACGATGTTGAAGAGGTTATTTTTGCACTGCATAAATTGAAAGAAGAGCTAAGGATATCAATTTTTGCACTGTTTCGCTTTATGGTAGCACCGAACGTAAAGTGTAACGCGATCATGAAGGAGATTATATTATACGATGTGTAATAAATAGCTGCGTTTTCATTCTCTATTATGGTTTGATGTTACATAACGAGGTTACATGTTTCGCGTTACCGACGTTCGCTGCAAGTGAGTTGGTGGATTTAAGTTTCTCGGGAACTTTACCTGGAAGTTTCCTTTAATAATTATTTTCAGTTGTAGGCTGTTCGACGATATGAAACTTCGGTTCGAAAGTTTTCCTAATGGTTATGTTCGACTCTTGGCGTGTTTGAACTGAACGTCAGTTCGCGATTGCTTTTACTTCTCCCGTTGCTACGAAAATTTCCTGAAATTTTTTTTATGCTCCTCCTTCTGCTCTTTCAACGCTTACTACAGCATTTCTTACCTGACTCGAATTTTTATAGCATATCGAATCCGATAATAATGTGCATTTTGGTGGCACAGTAACTATCATTAATTGTTGAAGTATATTTTCTTTTGCAAATGTTGTCAAACTATTAAATTAATTCTTAGATTCTCTTGCATTGTTACTTTCGTTAATTGCAGATTGCTGAAAATCGCAAAGTTGTAATATTTGAGACTCTTAAGTTACTTCTTTACTGAAAATTTCCTCGACAATGTGATATAATATCAACGTGGTCATATATCACGATGTATACCGCTGAAAAGAGGAAACACACGGTATCCAGCGATCTGATCCTCGTTCATTGGAGTTCAGATATCGAGTAACTATACGTCTGTGGTATTGAGCCATCGTGGATTCGTGCTAAATGAGATAGAAAGTTAGACGAGCCTGCAGAAGTTAGGAAACTGTCTAGAAATTCAAGTTCAAAGGACTCTCTTCCGATTATTACCAGGAGGAGCTTAGGTGAATCGATTCTAGATGTTCAATCTCTCTCTTTCTCTCTCTTATTATATTGCTTTATGGCTGTAGTAAATACGTCGATAACAAGTAATTCGATACACGAACCTTGTCTGAAGAATGCTATACAGCGAACATTATATCATAAAATTACTTTAATAAAAATTTAGCTTCGCGCATGAAGTACAATTAAACAAATATTATTTCTTTAGATACTGCATAATTCTCTGCGTATTATTTAATAAACTCGTCTAAAAAGAAATAAACCAAGAGTGTGAGGTTTAATTAACATTATTAAGTTTCCTGCAACTTCGATAAACACCTCTATCATCCCCACCCCCAGGCGATACGAGATTCGCCCTAATACTACCCTATCCTTCATCACAGTCTCCATTTCCATGTTATGTCTGCGCTAATTGAAACGAATCGTAAGCGAAAACTCTGATACAGTAACAACTCGGATGGAACTTGCCGAAAAAGCGAAAACGTGGAAGTCGAGGAACGGATCATTTTATAACGTGACAGAATGGACGGTGCAACGTCGACCATCGTCAACGCCATAATTAGTCTGGCCCATAGAACTCATCGGAACCTACACAAGTTCTCGATTACTCTCGGCTAACTAACAGCTTTTAACTTCGCTGTCTAAAACTCGCATCTGGAGAAATCGAGTAACAAACTTTGATGAAGCTGTGAAAGCACCGGGGAAACAGGCGGTTTCGCAGCTTGTATTCAACCAACTTTCTCTGGCAAGAAGTTGCTAAGATAACTCTTGGTTCTTGGTAACTTATGCCACTAACCGCTCTATACGAAGACCTTCATGTTTCAATTGTGGCTAGTTAATCTGGGCATTTAATGGACAATGACTTGTTCCCCTTCTATGATCGGTAGATTTGAAGAAATTGCTTTTGTTTTGATACGAAATAGTGAATTAATAAAGAAGAATTAATTTTAATTTAGATCACTCGTATCCCTCAAAAAGATTAGTTATTGTGGTTCTTAATTTTTGCGATGGTGTAATAGTATCGCAGACTAAAGACTTCTCGAGACCGTTTCAGTACAATAAATATACCCTTAAGCATTATTATTTTAAGAGTACGAAAAGTTTGGGGCGTTTTAAACGGTTTGAAGCATTGCAGGAATTAAACTGTAAGTTTCTGTGGCGAGCTATTAAAGTATTAATTATTATTATCGTCCTCCATCGCATACTTTCGCAGCAGCATAATCATTTTACGCGGCATTAAGATCCTCTGGGACGTTCAGTGACTAAGTTTCGCTATCCTCGAAACTTTCAAGACATTCTTCCTTCGTTTTGGACGACTTTAAACATATTTCAACACTTCGGGTAACAGATAATTTTAAACAATTTTCAAGCTATTTAAATAACTTTTTCTCGCCGGTTGATGATTTAATAAATAGCATGGTAACGAAGGATCTTGTGTAGTAAAAAGAAGGAAGAAAATACGAGAATGGTGTAAAGATACACAGTGAAAAATAGATACCTCTCAGATATTTATATAACAAGCGTCCGCCGATAAATTAAAATAAAAGCTACCAAATTGGGTAGCGTTAACTTGTACTACCTTCCTTCCTTTCTCTTTTTTTCTAAATCCTTTCTGTACGCCTTTCACAGAAAATACGCTTCCCCGTAAAATCCACAAATTCTGCCGCCCCGTTTTACATAACAAATTTACCGCAGCTGTAACAGAACGCGTAGCATAAAAAAAAAGCTTCAATAAAACTTCTGTCGCAGCGTTAATGTAGCAAAGCTGCGCCTCTGCGCCAGTACCATTTCCCAAATACTGTCACACGAAGATAAATATAATAAACGCTGTTGCAGTTCCACTATAACGATTAAAAAGTTTTAGCAACGATATTTAATCGACAAAATTGCAATTGCAACACTTAGCTTGCAACTAAGAAATTTTAAACAAGATTGTAAAACGTTCTACAGCAATGGTACATTGGAACAAAGGGGAAATACCCCGTCTACTTGCAATTTAATCGCTATTTCTTTATAACCTGATACCATTATCGATGAAAAGTTTTATAGAAAGTACGTTACGAACTTCCACTTTTGAAGTGATAATTTCGAATCGAAAGTCTTCGAAAGAACGTTCAAATTCTATAACAAAATCGAATCATTTCATATGATAAATTTCTTGCAGCAAGAAACGCAGAGATTATGTCTATTTTATTTTTATATTTTGCCCAGTAATTGAACGGTGAAGAACTTTATGTATGGGACGTACCGATTTAAGAGCGTTGTCCCTCCTCCAATTCACGTCATAATTTCCTGCTGTTGATGATTATATTATTGTTATAAATCACATAAAAGTAGAGAAAATCAGAATGACGGAGCTGAGAAGGGTGATTTTGGTAGGCACGCGAAAGGACTGCAAGAGATGAGGGCATGTTAAATCGTGTATCACTAATGTTGAATAAATGTAGTGTAAGCAGAACAAGAGCGACACAACGAACGTCAACTTGTCTCGATGGCTGAAATTACTTGGTTGCGAGATATCGTCATTAATCTTGATCAACCGATAGCCTGTACTGGTCTCTGTGCACCAGTTCGACATTGACAGAAAACTTTGTTCATAAATCTATGTCCCATACTCCATCAAATATTTTTACTGTGCCTTTATTACGGCTATTCGATGAACGTATTTAAACGAAGAACGTGTCATTGTTAAAGAAGAAGAGATCGAGAACATTGTGGGACATGTTTGATTTCCAATCAATAAGAATGAATGAAGAAATATTTTATTTAAAAATGAATGATTGAGCAGTGTGAGTTTTTAAACAGGAGATGCGTATGAGAAAAAGATTATAAAAAAATAGGAATTGTTGAAATTAACAGAATTGTTGAAGCTGAGGGATTGATGATTAGGTTACGAATGTTTATATTTTTAAAAGAAACCCAAAGATGTAAAAATATTTAAAATATCCAAAGTACTTATAATTTAATATCCGTTAAGATATATAGCGAGTAAAACAAATTTCTGCGTAGATTCCATTTCTCTAACTGTGTTCATAAAAATATAAAATTGTATAAACACTCGCAGTTTAATGATTATGATAAAATATAGTTTCGAGTAGTATAGAAAGAATCATTCTCTAGTTTACTAGGTAAAGAGAAGGGGAAACGCACGAAGAGCAAATGTTCCTCGGAGGCTGTCTGACCGAAGTTGGAAGTTTCTACTTATATACCCGCTCGAGAACTGTTTCAGCTTAAAACAAATACGTGTGGGAAATAGAGAAGTGCGAATGAGTTAATCTTCCTGTTAACTTTCCCTATTTACGACATTACAACATTTTGATGGAACAAGCTATTCGGTTTATATTAACCATTTTGTTATAAACTTTTCAGACTTGTATTTCTTTGTGCATAATACTCTGATTACTTCAACACGCGAATAAACTGTTTCGTGTAGAAATGCAGTAAATGAGAATAGTTATGATTATCACAGTTTTTGGCGTCTGTGATAACCTGGTAAATCGATAATTCGTCACGTGAGGCAATTACCGAGGAAACCTTTCGACACTCCGCAGTTGTCAGTTGCAATTTGAACCCGGCCCTACGTTTCCCTATAGGTAGCTTTCTCTGGCCAGTGGTTGGATAAACTTTATCAAAGCCATGCACAACTCTGACATCACCTATTCGAACGTAACCTTTGATAGAAACGTCAACCAAATTCTAAACTGTTCTAAACGATATGCAACTTTCGAACGACCGTTAGAGAACTATCGATTTCTCGATCAGCCAAGGGAAAGATAATATTACGAATATTTTCTTTACATACTTCAGTAAAACAGAGCAGAATTTCTTATTAAATTACTCAGATTTCATAAAGGTTAACATGGCCAAATTTTCTTGGTTAGAATATACAGGATTATCCACTTAACTCGGAACTCGTGCTCGCGAGAACATTGAGAATGACAACAGTGTAACACGTACCTCTACTACTACAATCTACTACTACAAAATGTTGCCAGCTATCTAATACTAAACTGTCGAATACTGCTGTTAAATCTGTCGCTTAGAGATACGTTCGGTTTCTTATGAGTCTGAGTAAACTTCGTTTACAGACTAGTCAGACACTACACTACGAGGGTTAAATTCACTTCTATATTTTTAAACTGGCTATGGGTTAATATTACTTCAATAAGGTGTTTTGTTGTCTTCAGATTCCAATTGCTTTCCATGTTCCGTATTCTTACATTCGATAGCAAAGCGATCCAAAATCTCGTAATAACGGTTAATTCGTAGAAAGCGATCATTAACAAATTTTAAAGTACGACACAAGAGAAAATGTTTAAAACGTAAAAAATAGAAATTATCGAACGAAATAGAAAAGGAGGCTCGATGTTTGTAAGAATGCGAATAATTTCATTGTAATCTGCTAATAACGATGGCGATCAAATGCGATTTTAAATAAACAAAAATTACATTGTAATTATATTTTAAGCAAGCATAACCCAAGATATAAGTTATAAAAAAAAGATTCAGCTACATGTGGGAAGAAAATCTGGCGGGCTTGTTGGCTTCGAAACTTAGACAACGCGCAACATGAAAATTCGTTGCACTCAGCGAAAATGTATGACTCGTTTTCTCATTGACCGTCTTTTCCTTATTGTGACGTCAAATGTGAAGTTCTTCCGCGACAATCACACCACTCTGTTTTCTCGCCATTGTACTTCTAGCAACAGCTTAGAAATCGCTCGCGATATTTGATTGTAGTAGTAAGCGTATATGTTACATTGTGCAGTTCTCAATGTTCTCACAAGCATGGGTTTCGTGTTAAGCGGATAACCCTGTATATTAATCCTTCAATGTACACGACACTTGTGAAACTTGTATCCACATAGGAGATAGCTATGAGGATCTGTTGTGCTAAGAAGAATTTCTAGCGAAGTAAACGACATGTTTAGTTCCCCAAATGTATCGATGAAATGTTCGAAGTGCTTGTTCATAGGATCGTTTCGCAGTTCGTAAAATGCCGTAAACGACAGAAACGTTCGACTGGCAATTTATAGCAGTTGCAAGTGTTCTAAACGACAATCACATTAATATACTGCGGTTGATTTTCCGACTTACTGGATTTCTGAGATTTGACAGTTAAACGAGATGTTCGAGTCCAGCTCGTGGCTAAGTTTTCAAGATGGAAGTTCGTCAGATCTAATTGAACTCGAAAACCAAAGTTCGTTTAATGCTTCTACTTCGCTAACGTCTTTTCTCCGGATCCAAATGTTAAGTGGAGGAAAAATCCTCAGAACGTTATAGAAGGATTATTGCAGAAAAATTCAATTTAAATATAAAATTTCTTATACTTCGATAGAATTAGTACCTATATTACGCGGATTATAGCCTGTTAATTCTGAATAATTAAATCGTTCCAGTTTCACGAGAAAGCCCAACATATCTGTACAGTTCCGCTCATAGATGAACTGGCAATTAAGTAATAACCTTTCCAGTAAGTAGATTTCCACATTGAACCAATGAAAACAAAGAGCCACTGGAACCCTTCGTATATAATGAAGGAAAATGGCTAGAGGAGTAAGATCAGCATATGATAAAGACTGTATCGATTAACTAGATTTCCTCCATTACTTAACGCTGTTTCTGCTGAGTACCCGAAGATCGAATAAAATTCAGTTTGATCGTTGAAAGAATCGATAAATTATTTCTCTTCTCCCTTTTTTTGCTAGCTTTCTCGCGGTATAGTTTCCTCGAGAAGCTTTTCATTTTCAAATTCTTTAATACCTGAATTACAAGTTAGATCGTAAATGAAATTAATATAACATTGACAAAGGTTTCCTCTGAATACTAGTTCATCACTAATTATATAGACTTTGTTCAAATTGAAATATTGTTAGTACAAATCAACCAAAGCATCTGGACACTTGTAAGCGTATTTTCGAACTATTCCTGGCTGAAGAGAGTGGAATAAGTTACTTGCAGAAAAGATACATGGAAAGCAGCTCTTGCCAAGGAGAAATTTGGTCCACGGGACGACATGGGACTCTGTAGGACTCTCCGCCCAATAACTGAGTTATCACCATGCTGCTGGACGATACACGAATAGGGCGGTTGCGCGTATACAGTCGGCTACACGTCATATGGTGGATCCCTTTGTATCAGCCCATTCAGGAGAACATCGGCAATACCAGCGTCGCGTACATTCTCTGAGCGTACAACGAGCTGGCTTGCGCGTAATTCGTGATGCCTCGGTGGTGTGCGTCAAAACGTGAGCCCTAACGATGCGGAACGTTGGAATAAACCATGTCTCTGCGTCTGGCAGTTCGTCCCCTCTTCCATTTCTCTCTCCTTTTGTTTTATCTGCTATTCCACCCTTCGAAACAACCACCGTCTCCCACTACGTACCTTTTCGTTTCCTCGTACTTCTTCTTTCATTCCGTTGATAACTTTTATTCCATTCTGGAAATATGAATAGCAGGATGACAGTGGAACAAAACACATACAGGGTGCGCCGTTAGAATCCGGACAAAAGAAGTTTTGTGCAGAAAGTTGTTTATTTAAGTCAATACACAAAAACACATGAAAATGTTGTTATATCTCATTTAAAGGGTCCTTGCTGAGAACTTTTATTCTATGTAACCACCCTCTGCCTCTATGACCTGCTCTATTCTTGCTCTAAAGCGCGAGCACGCTGACTTCAACTGGTCGCGTTTAATTGTCGCGAATTCTGACTCGATAGCAGCTCGTAGGGAGTTGACGTTGGGGTGCCTGCATTTATTAGTTTGTCTCTCGATAACGCCCCACACGTAATAGTCCAATGGGTTTAGGTCGGGACTGTTAGGAGGCCAGAAATCTTTCGACCAAAACATGTCCACATTGTCAGAGAGCCAATTTTGAACAAGATGACTTGTGTGAGCAGGTGCGCCATCTTGTTGAAATAAATACGGCCTTCCAGAAGCCGTAATTTCCATCCACGGCTTTATTACTGTCTTCAGGACCTCCAAATAAACCTCCTTTGTGATTCTTTCGCCTTTTTGGAAGAAGTGCGGAGGCATGACGTCGCCCTCACTTGAGACAACGCTCAAAACGTGAACACTTGCTGGAAATTTGGTTTTGCCCACAACAAAATTAAATTACCGTCGATCTTGGGTAGCTAAAGAATTTTATAATTTCGACCGGCGTTCTCCCGGCGCGAAGACTTTCTATAATCGCCGCTCTTCTATCGTATTCCGGGTTTTGCTTAACGAGTTCTGTCATTTTGAGGTTATAGAAGACTTATTGACATATTTAACTAACTTCAGAGTCAATCAGCACAAACATCTGAATTCTAATATGGTGGGAACTACAAATTGAATTCTGTCCGAATTCTAACGGCGCACCCTGTATTCTGCACGATTTTTCCCTGACCCATAGATGCAGATGAATAATTTCTAATACAATGTCTGAAACATTTCACTGCATTTGGTAAGAACGCGTATTATACGCGTGGGAGTACGCGTGATTAAGAAACGAGAATCGTGCGGAATTTCAGAGGAACAGAAAGTTTAGAGAATTGAGTCTTGAAAGCTACATATCCGAATCCCAGAACCAGAATGTTTTAAACCATACTTCTCGAACTCCAGAGGAAAGCGAATTAAAGTTGCGCAAACTTTATAACGAGACCTAATATCGTTACTATTATCAGGTATATTAAAAATTAAACGACTTCGACCGAAAAAATTTTCACCGTCGGGAAGAGTGGAAAACGCGAAGAGAATAACATGTAAAATACCATGTTTTTAAAGAAGTGGATTTCTGTGATGCAAACATGTATTTTAGAATTAAATTGTTATTTCGCTATTTGTTTTATATTAAACGAATAGAAAGCTTCTCCTGTTTGCAATCTAAAATTCTTGTATCACTTGTTCATAAAAGCAAGAATTGGAATATTTTCTATGTTCTGCTCCTAACTATTTATAACTCAATTGCAGAAAAAGTCATTATCGATGATTTCTCGTGGCCAAGAAGCGATCAGGTTGAGTTCCATTTTCCGTAGAATTGGGTTAAGCTGGAACGAGTAGTCGAGAATCGCTCTTCCCGAAACATGCCAATGGCCCAGTCGACGACACGAGTGCTGTAGTTTGTTTCTACGGTTCTGTAGGATTTGTCGTTTTTCGTTTGCAGGAGTTTCAAGTTGACTGACGTTGGTCGAGAGATGGCAACCTCTTTTTATTACTCAAGTACCAGCGAGACAAGTTAGGGACCCATGGAACTTCTTCTGGTAGAATTTCCTTGCTAGAAGTTGAAGATGTGTTGCTAGCTTTAGCTTCTAGCTTTCGGTAGATTCCCCCATTCTTAGCTTCTTTTATTCTTTTTTTTACATTGAAACGTTACTGCTTCGATTGGAAATTATTGCTAGTCGGTGCGAAATCGTAATTATTTAAGGTGAATCGCGCTTGGAGGATAATAGAGAACGACAAAAGTTTTCCAATTTCCATTAAAGCTGCAGGTAAAATCTTCCAACGAGACATTTAAAGTATCGCAACAACCGAGATTCGTCTATGAACCAACTTTCTTCCTGAATGTTCTTCTCTGGATGCAGAAAAGTTCGCTGCGATACTAACTGCTATAAAATCTCACATCGATTTCTGCGTGTAAGAAGAACCACTCTGATACGAAAAACTTGGAGGAAAAATGGTGCTGCGATTTTACACGGTGGATTTTTATTTGACGAAAGCCGTAAATAAATATATGCATATCCGAGAACACACGTTCCTGTTCAAATGTCTAATGTGTAAATTAGTAATAATAACATATGCAGGTACCAAGCTTAAATTTTCCTCTATCCACCACTCTGCATTATTTCTAAAACGAAATGGAACTCACTCTGAGCCCCTCATGTATTATTCCCGCACACTTATTCTAGCAAATTTCGCAATAAAAAACTGTAAAAAGAGCAGCGAAACATATTCCGTGCAAACAACATCTGTCAAGATATCGACAAAACGGTCATCATAACGTTTCAGTATACTCGAGGCATATATTGACGGATCAAACATCATCAAACATCGACGTGCCCAAAATCGCGGTTGGTACCGCGTGTTCGTAGTTTTATCGTCGTTCAATTTAGAGGGATGTTTACCATGGCGCGGTTGGCTCGATCAATTGTCCGGGTTCTTGCAAATTTTATATCGGGAGCTACGCCACGAACGAATTACTGGCTAGCCGCAAAGAAACGAGACAACGAAGAATATTCTACCTGATCTAATTTCGAAGGAAGCCACTTAATTTAAATGTCTGTCCTGCCGTGCACCTCCACTGCTGTTTCTCCCTTGCCCTTTATCGTTCCTTCGAGGACGGAATTAATTGCTTCTTAAAGAACTGGAATTATGTTTTCAGGAGCCATGCCTTGTTCTTGTGAAATTGTCCCTCTCCCTCGACACCATCCCCTTTTGTTTTAGATGCAGAAAACGCTGGCTTCCTGTTTTGTGCAAAACGAGCGTTAAATAAACCTGCTGGAGCTCGTTCTCTGTGAAGAATAATTAGCTGTAAATAGCGCCGCTATTAAATACATGCGAGTGGCACTATTGACAAAACGTCTGCTTCTTCATTCGGAACGAAACTATATAGAGGAAAAATAAAAGTCGCCAGAAGAGATACGCTTATATTGTGGAAGTAAAAACAGCTTTTACGATTCGTGCAAGACATTACAAAATATTACTTTCAATGCGATGTCTGTAGAATAGAACTTCTATTAAACTTAGATACGTAAATTCAGAATTCGCATGATAATAAATGACACAATGCACTATGTGTGAAATGAAACTTTTTCAATTTCTATCTCCATTACTATGAATTTGTGGCTTTGTATTTTATTACGATTAAAATCACCAGCTACGAACTTGTTAATAACATCCTTTTCATTTTTACCTTCATCGCCTTGCGAATACCATTTCGTCCAGCTGGTCTTTGATTAAATTCCTTCACCTATTAGCGAGAATATGGTGGCCATCTATCAGCCGCGTTTTCCGCGATCATCGAGGGAGGAAACGCAGCAAGGAAACAGCAGTTGAATGCTTCGAGGTTGAAATGTATTCCCTGTTGAAAGGGCGAAAGCTATTCGGAAAGAATCGAGGAAGGGATCAGAGACGCGCGAGAAGTGTGACTAAAAACGGAGTTTCGCATGGGAATTGCAAATGCAATCACTGGAATAAAAATTGGCTGTCATCTGATGTGAAACGAAAAGGGGCAAGGTGGAGGCGAGCACGGGGATGAACAGAGTCGGTGGAAACAGTGAGAGAACTAGAAGGAGACAGAGGGGAAAAAATGTACGTAACCGTTAGATGAATTGGTCGGAAATCGATTTCGGCTAGCGTGACGCTTCGACTGGATTGCAAATACGAAATTGCATATGTGTATCGCGTGAACGAAGTTTATCGGATTCCTGCTCGACCGACATTTCATTCCTTTCGTAATTCACGTTGAGCGGATACTTTGAATGAAATAGGTGCGAAATTTATTCGAACAAATGTTGCTTGAAATTATTTTGTCAGAGGAAATCTTGCGAATTATAGAAGATTATAACAAGTAATTTACGAAATATAAATAATGGAACATTGAGTGGAACTAAAAAGGATAACGAAAAATATATGAATTTGGGTATTTAAAAGTGTTCCCACAAATAATACGATGTCATTCCTGTATTATTTAGAACAATAGTATCTAACTACACTAACCGCAGATGGAAAGGGGCGAATGAGAACTTGGTGCGAATGTTTATAACGAGCGATTGAATTTTGAGTGTGCCATCTAGTTCGACCTAAATTCAGGGTGGACGTGATCGAATGTGTCCTGGGAATATCTGCGTAATTTGTCTGGAATGGGTGAAAGAGAGTATAAAATAGAGGAAGGGGAAACGTACGAGTGTTAGTAAGTGCTGTGTGGAAGGTACGTGCGTGAGTAGTCGAATAGAATCGAAGCCAAATTCTCTGACTGAAATACCCAAATTGTCTATTTTCTGTGATAAAGTGAAAGGGGACTTGTTAGCAGCTTGTAAAATTTGATCAGTAATATTAGTTTAACTATTCTATTATATATAGTTCTAAAATTATTTTTTCAACTAATTTCAACAAACATTTCTCATGCATTCGCCTAACCTTTTGGGCCAGTGTCGGACCAAACAACCCTTTATTTAACTTGGAATCCTAGAATTCCCCGTGTGTGGTTACGTTTCTGGTATCCAGGCGAAACAAATGTAGAGGAAATGGATCGTAGAAACAGAACGATGGCCCGCAGGATTCGAAGCTAGCCGAAATCCGACGTCTGATAAATTGTTCTGGCGGAAGAGAAGGCTACGAGCACACTTACATCGTGGAGTCTTGCACGTGCGAGACACACGCGGCCGATTTTTTCTCCCGTGCTCCACGCCGATGAATCTTCCGAGTTTCCTCGAAAACCGATAAGGTCCCGACTGCGCCAGCGAAAATGAGTACGTTAAAGCACCAGGCGTACCAGCCAGCCTCGCCCCGATAAATTTCGGGAAAATCTTATCTTCCGAGGCATGGAAGATGCGGCGAACGAGCGACTTGTAAAATAGATGAACAGTGAGATATCTCGCGTGTATGCTTACGTTCAATAAACTTCGGCGAACTTCGTCGAACCGAGAGATCCGTAATAAAGAATCGTTGAATCGAAAGAATCGTTGTTCGAAAGTTGTTAAGTGGAAATTTCACGGCGTATAGAACGCAAGACAACGGTATATAGCGTAAAAAGATGTTCCCACGTGAAAAGATTCGAGAAGATGGTTTCTAAAACGGTACAAAATTCGAGAGGAATATTTGAAGAGGAATATCGTTATAGAGGATTAAACGTGATTGTATGAAATCGATTACGAATTTGTTGATTGATTTAATTTTTAACAAACCTTTATGATCGCTGTTTCGTCGTGAACGAAAAGAATTATATTTCGATAAACAGAAGTAAATTCTATTTCAATAAATTAAATGTGGTGATTGACAGACAATAAAATTACAATTGCCAAAGCTCGATAGATTTACCCAAGCAACTAATCAAATAAATCGACGTAAGAGCTATACCGGAGGTAACTCTCCGTCGATTGTACATCCACTGGCCGTAAAGCCATAATTGCGTGTTAGACATTACGATCTCCTAACTTTATGATCGCACTTCAGTGGTTGTAAAGGAATCGTTGTAAAATTTTTCAGCCTGGAAATATCGTTCCTGACGAAGTTTACAATTGGAAGATCACACGCTTTCGAATGGTTGTCTTAAACATCTGGCTTGCAGCATGCTATTTTACTCACACTACAACGAGTTTGCAAGTTCAGTCGTAAACTATTTACAAATTTAAAACTCTAAGATATTACATACGTAAAAGAATTGATATCAGCGTTATTTAAAAAATTCCTAAATTAATTTCATTCGTCGCAGAATCAAATCACAAGTTTTCTGATGTTTCAATGCAGCATCGTCGTAATTCAGTTTGTTTAAGAATTGATTTCTCATCTCTGGTAAGAGGAGAAATACGCCGAGGAGTCTCATATTTTATGCGATCCAATCATTTTTCACAGGGTGATGCGAGTCAAGTGCATCGGTTTAAACGTTCTTGACTGTTTGCATTTTAATATCGCATCCGAAGAGATGCATCGCATCAGTGCAACAGGTGACACGATTCAAAATTGTCAACATTTCGTTTGACGATAAAATCGGATCGAGGTTCACACGTAACGCCTTCTGCTACAAGGATCTCAGACAATTTCTCAAACCCTTGCGCGACAATCAGTCGCGTTCCAACACTGACACGCGTCACCGTAATGCATTTGCATATCGCGCTGACGTACGAATAACGTTTCTTTCTGGCGCGAGGGATTCAAGAGGAGCTGTGCTTTGTAGATATCGATACACGAACTTTACAACTGTTCTGAAGTATCAGATCACGAAGCTTTCTTTCCAGAATCACGCTACTATTTTAAAGTGTACAGTGAAGTATGCGTCTGAAAAATGTGAAAAATATTATAGCGAAGAATATTCAATTCAATACACGATAGGAAGATTAACAGAATTAAAACATTTAAATAAACGTATAAAAGTCACGGGAACTGCTACGGACCGTAAGATGAATACTTAAAGGAAAACAAAGAGACATTTTGTAAAACTTTGAAACGCGCGTACCTACTTATTTGTACATGTAGGTCGTGTAGAGTGGTTAAAAGGAGAGAGGAAAAATAGGGTGAAAGTGGGGAGTTCTGTGAAAGGGTAAATGAAACTGACTCTGAAATATATGCCTTCTCCATTACGAAAACGTATACTCCGACAAGGAACCTAGCTTTAACTCTTCAACGATTTGTAATCGTGTTAGTAGAAGCATTTAAGGTCAGACGTTTATCTATACGTTGTAGTTGGAAGACAAGAGGCCATTCTCATTTGATGTTTCGTTTCTTTTAATTTTTCTATATTCTTCTAAGATTTCGGAAATTTATTCAGTGGCAATGCGATCAAGATGGGGAAAAAGATGCTTTTCGGTTCTGTGACTTACATAGAATTAAATAAATAATACTTCGAAGGTAAGTATTCGGTATATTTTCAAAACCGATTTTCTGAAGAGTGAAGTCTTCACTGAAAGCACGTTATTTTCTATTTTCAACTCATTTTTTGAAAATTTTTTTGCAGATGAAATAAGTTCGAAAGACACGTGGTATAAAAAAAGTTGCTTCTATTTGTTGAAATAAATAAATGTCAAAAACATGATACATCCTAAATTCACATTCCACCATATTATATCTCGCGTAACTTTCACGGGAGGGTTTATAAAAATTCGCGATGAAAATTTCCATCTCGACGTAATATTTTCACCGGGGTTTTTGGTAAATTAAATATTTTTCTGCTGTAACATACAGGCCTTTCCCGTCTATGTGAAAGGATTTTCGGTGGGTGCAGGCCCGCGATGAATTATTGACGGGTCTGCGGTCGACTTCGTCTCGTTGGAAAAGTAATTTATAGCCCGACACAAACCCTTAGCGAGGCTTGTAATAACAAGCGCCGCGACGATCGAATATTCTTGTGTAAAATGTCATCGACAGCAGAAAAATATCACGAATCTCCGACAACAAATCGCAGCCGGTCAATTACGTGGGGGGAAAAATCTTTGAGCGGGAGAAAGCGCGTGGAATAAGTGTCGATTCAAGAAAGGAAAACGTCAGCGTGGAAATTTTCCTTCACGTTTTTCAGATGTCTTCGAGCGAAGTGGAAATATATGAAATACGCGTGCTTTACATTATATATAAGATACTTAAAAAATGCGTGGAATAATATTTTTGACCAAAAATGTTAGAAGCACGTATCTCACATTTTAATGAACAATTTGTATTTTAATAGAATTTGTGAAGAAAATTGTAAAAGATCGGTAGGTCCTCTATAATATCCAATATGAAGATTATTCGATGCATTAAAAATAAAAAAAAAGGACTATTGTTGCATTCTGTAGGGAAGAAAGATTATAATAGCGAACAGTAAAGGAATAATGATCGATCAGAATGCCATTCTTCTTATAAAAGACCCGAACACCGATAAAGTTTGCTAAAATATGGAAGAAAGCTCCAATGCGGGACGTAAGCAGCCGCTATTAACTTTCTTCGATAATTGAGTTCATATTCCACCGTAAAAATAGGAATTTAAAAAATAGAAAGAAATAACTAAAGATTTGTAAAGCTCATAGCCGTTCAAGAATCGTTTTTCTACCTTTTTTTATAACAATCATTACTCAAGTCCTATATATCCACTTTCATCATTCTCCAATAATATTCAACTTTTATCTATCGATATCAATTCTACAATTCTATCTTTCTTTTTTTCCCTCCTCTCCAGATAGCTGACACTCAATCAGAAGACTGTACCATTGATACCATCGACGAGCTACCATCCACCATGAATTCCAGATAGATTCAGGGAGCTTCTGCTCTGTTAAATCCGTTCAGATTTCCATCGAGCGGGCGCCACGTCCGAAAAGAAATATTCTCGGCAAGAAAAGTATCTTCAGTTTGGTCGAGGTAATATCCGGTGTTCCCTCGATCCAGAATTTCCCAAGTTGCAGGAAAAAAGGCGCAGCCTGGGCGCAAGGAGGACGAGTCACCTTGTTCCAGGGTTTCGTGCACAATAGCCGTTTCAGGGGTGAGACTATCCGAGGGTTGAAATAACGGCTAGTGCGATTTCCAATCTCTGTAGCCGAAAATCGTGCTTGATCCCTGTGCGGGCAAAGAAGTGTAGAGCTCATAGAGCCTCGAAAACTTTTCGGCTTTCGAACGCGATAAGAGAAAAAAGGAGTCGGGGGTGACCCACTTGGATTACAGGCAAAATACGCCACAACGAAATCCTTTCATCCCTTAATACCGATTTCCCTCGTCGACTGACTGGCGTGTCGTCTCACCTTGACACGACAGAGTGAACCGGTAACACGAGTCTAAGATTTGATTTTTGTGATGCGAAGTTCCCGGAAGAATAAGAATGTCGAGGTACGACCGACACTGACTGAATATTTACTACACTTAGGATAAGCCTTAAAGTTATTAAAGTTATTACTTTTTCATAGTTTCGTTAGAAGTTTATCTCAAATCGACGAATTCTCAATGATTTATGAATGGCAACGTTTGATATTTGATACAAAAGTCAATAGAACTTTCACGGCTTTCTGTAGGATTTTGTTAGAATTATTAAAGTTCGAAAGCTGAAAACTAGGACATAATAATCCATCCAAAGAAGCTTGTGGTTTAATTAACGTACGGTTTAATTAGTAAAAATTCATTCGAAACTGAGATAATTTCTGACGAAAACTAAAACGACGGATTAATCAACTATTTTTTCTACACGTACATTTTCACAAATCTTCTATTTTTGCTCCAAGTAATATTGACAAATTTTCCAATTTAATCGACTCCGCTCCCAAAGAATTTCTGAATTAAGTCAAGCGATTAACTTCGGCGTAGTTGATCGTTCTGTCATCTCTGACTGGAATAACGTTTAATTACCCATATCGTACATTGAATTATACACAATTATCTCCCACTGAATTATCGACTGCACAATTTATTAAACGATTAATGTTGATTAAATAAACAAATAAAACAACGGTACGTGTGCTGGCGATCTTAAAAGTTATACCATCGGTAAGCGGAACGTAACCGCTGTTTTGCTTGCTGTTGCTTCTCTGGTTTTAACCTAACAAGAATAAACCTCCCTCGAGAGGATAAAGACACGGTGGTTCAGCTGCGCGAGCGAAGAAGTCGGAAAGTGAACACGATGAAGCAACGGGAAGAAAAGAGAGAGAAAGAGGAGATAGTGGTGCAGAAATGCAGCAGAGAAATAGATTATGGCCTGCGGGCGAGAGAGGAACTCCGTTATTCCTAGAGGAAAAGAGATTACAAGATGTATCATCGCTGAGGCTTGCCAAGACTTTATGGAGCTGTAACCGTTACGATGATCGGGTCGTTAATGCCATGTAATAGCATCGATCCGGATAAACTTAACTCGATCATTTGAAAGGACTTCAAACATCGGCAAAATCAGATTCTCGTTTTTGAATACTTTTCTTCTCATTAATTAAAAAAAAAAAAAAAAAAAAAAAGAAAAGAAAAGAAAAAATAGCAAACTGTTTCAACTCTTAATTTCCAAGTATACAGAAATTAGACTTATCCGATGGTCCAATATAAATTGCAGCTGCAAAAAATTAAATTACAAGAGGAAGTTAAGCTTGAAAAAAGGTCAACGTAGGATTTAGGGTAGATTACTAACTACACAACCTCTGTAAATGGGAACATATTTTATAAGAAGATTGCCCGTAGTCCTCTCTTTAAAGGAAAACTTAGAAATTCCAGATCCTCCTATTTCCTCGACGACTGACTACCATTTTTCTATCCATAATTGTATTATCGAGAAACTTTCACATTCTACAAACATCGGTCGCTGTCTGAAAATGAAAATTACTATTTGTTTCAGCTTCCACGAGAACTGAAACGCGTATACCTAATACTGTTTCGCAATTTTGTTTCGGCCAGCAGTGGTGCTTGACGTCCAACACGATCCGAGAAAATAGGATTTTCAGGAGGATTCTATTTTTGCTACGGACGAACAACATAGAAGGACAATGTGCCGGCGATTCGAAAAGCTGATTGTGTTTTCTGATAATGATTTACGGTATGTAATATTCGGACTTCGTTCCGTTGGTTTTGCAACTCGGTTGGTCGAATGTTACCGAAATTGGTTCAACTGGTTCGCCCTGTTCCTTTTCCCGTGAAATTTTTTACGGTGCCGTGTATTTTTTTAGTAACATCTAAAGTAAATATCTACCACAAATACTGGAGGTGGATTTTGGCAGACGCAATGGTAACACGGTCGATCCTCGAAAATCTAAATGAAAGAGCTAATGTTCGCGAGATATTTATTTTCCTTTGCGTAAAATGTACAACTGTGTTTTTCATATAGACCGTATTTCTGATGAAATGATTTGTAAGTCCTTTTTCACAAAAGAAAAAACGTATCGAAACGATGGTAATGATGCTGAAAATATAGCGAGTATCGACTAAAAATTAGAGATATTTTATCTTTACGGAAACAGAGGATTCAACTTGACTTGAAAATTGAATTTTGAAATTTTTTGTTAAAAAACGAAAGATTCTATGAAAAACGACTGTTCGCCTCGAGTCTGGCTCTTAACAAAAGGAATCTCAATTTCTGTTTCTCGATATATCCTAATTCAATTTTACCAAACCCAAGCTTATTCTATAGAGACGTACGAGTATTTTCTCAAACAATAAAAAAGGGACCCTCGACCGAAAAAATCTCCCAGTCTCCCGTCCTACCCTATCGATTCTACTTACACCTTCCCCAAATCTAAAAAGACATCAAAAGAAACGGTTCAATCGTTCACGGTTGCGATAGAACGCCCGAAAAAGACCTCGAGGCCATCTTCCACCCTCGCGTAAACCATTAACCCCCTCCTCCTCGACATCAGATCCATTCAGCGTCGCAAACAAAAGGCGAAGTAAAGTTGGCAGCTGGTTTCATTGCCAGCAGAGAGTGACTTTTAATAACCGACTGGCTTCGCGACTCGGTTAAGACTTACTTAAATAGCCGGAGAAGGGAAAAGAAACGCGAAAGGAGGAAGACGCGACCCCTCGGAGGTTGTTGCCAGTGCGTATCGAGAGAGCTGGCTGCTAGCCGTGCAAGTGGAAACGAAAGGTTGCCGTGCTAGACAGAGACCCAGGAGCGGATCCTTTTGTTCTTGGCGGGCGTTTTGTTTCAGGATTACGAGCTTATGAAGTATTCACGTTTATCTGCAGCAACTACACGACCAAGGGTAGAAACGAGCGACGACGAGGTTGCAGACGCAAACTAGAGCGAGACAACTAAAACCGGCGCTTGGATGTCTGTTAATCTGCGAGCGGTTCTGCTGATTTCGAATTAATTATCGCGTTAAACTGCTGTTCGCGTTTAATTTCTATTCGTGCTGTTGCTAGCTCCGCCGTAAATAATCGTCCGGTACTCCGTTGATTTTTATCGCTACCCTGCCGCTTTTTCTCTACGGTTCATCGCTCAAAATATTTCGGAAATTTATAATTCTACGATGTAAGCGAATTTGTCAAGGCAAGAGATTCAACGACGATGGATTCAGTACTGGTTGAGAAATCGATAAAGATCTTTTGATGAATCGGATATCCTAATATATTTACGTAGATATCGATCGTATGAATTTATTTAAACTGTAGTAAATAATTACATTGTAATAATTCCAATTTCCTGCTTTACTTTTGTTGAAATAGAGAGTATTTGAAAGAGAAAAGTCTACGCTGATAAATGATAATTTACTGGCTCGATAGAATTTAAACAGTGTTTCAGCGTTGATTATATCAGCTTATTAAATACTAAATTAACGATACGCTTTGTAATTTGTCCATAGCGTAAGTAATTACACGATTGAAGAAACTACAACGAAAGAGAAATTGTGAAGTGAATATTCCGACATTCAAATTTCGAATTTAATACTTACACCTAGTTCCGCTACGCTCTCATTCATTTCGTAATTGCAATTTTTTCTATATTACTGTCTCCAATTTAATGCGGCAAGAAGAAAGCACTATTATTAGAATTCTGATACATGTATATAGAATATAGAGTGATTGTTTTCCAATAAATTTCATCCGTAAACAATCTTCTCTTTCAAAAAACATTTTCCATCATGCGTGCTCTAACGACATCGTTACTATTTAAAGAGAGTGTATATATAAATGGGTAAGAGCGAAAGGGTTGATTTAACGTCGATAAAAATGAAGCGTCGGCGTAAAAAGGTTTATAATAAGCCTGTTTATGATAACCTAATAACACATGCATGCCGCAGGTTAATCAACTCTTACCTCATTTTCGATACGACGGTAGGGGTGAACTCCAGTTGAGTGAATCCTAAATCCTGTGACAGTATATCCTCCAGGCTATTGTATTTTACATACGAACAGGGCGGTGTAGAAATAGCTGAAAGAATTATTCGGTTTTATTGAAAATCGATACACACAATCATTCATTTCACGCTTTAAATTTAATTTTAAATTATCTACAATAAACATTCGAAACGATATCGACGAAAGATAATTGAAATTTAATATTTGTCAGGATATAACTCAGTTCTATTGTACAACAATGGAAATTTCTTTCGATTCATTTCGAAATATTTTACATTTCGATCTTTTTCATCGCATTTTCCGCTGCAAACTTTCAATCTGGTTTTATTCGACGGGTCGCGACGATACACGTGAAGAACACGTAGCTCGTCCGCTAAGAAACCGGTATTTATTTATTTTTTCCGACGTGCAATAATTTTTGCCGTACAGCTCGCGCCACTGCTAATTTAATATTTAAATCATGCTCCGCGAAATTGAACATCATACCGTTTTGGACTTGTGCCGGCTATGTCAGGCTCGCTTTGTTCGGCCGTGGAACCGCGTGAAAGGCTGAAAGGGTGGCGCTCGAATAACGAGCCGACGGCGTTAAGGTCGAAAAATCAATAGGGTCGCGTACATTCCTCATAAATAAATATGAATATCGCGTATCCTAGCCCTGCGCGGACGAGTATCGAGCGTAAATTTATTATAACGACGGGTGCATGGCACCGCGTCGATCCTCGATTCGCCGTTAAACCGGAACCAGTTCGGATCGATTCGATTTTCGATAGCGGATCAATGCGGTACCGCGTTTGTATTTGCGTTTCGCGGGCTGCTGCGTTTTACGCTTTGATAAAAAGTGAAAGCAGCAACCGGGAAATTTAATTGGTGTTTTCGGAATTTAACGGTGATCGGCTGGTATAAAATTTTCTTTAATTCGGATATCGACGTCCCGTTGTTTTATCACGACGCATCGAAGGTAATCGTTCAAGCCAACACGGTGTTTTGTAACGAAATGTGTAATTCTATGGATTGAATGAGATAAAAGTCCCACGAGCATCAAGAAAACTGCGAACAGTACGATATTCACCTTGTAGAAATCTGAAATCCAGAAACAAGCGAGCGTATCAAAGGACGCGGAAAGAGAGGAAGGTTTCTTGCGCGAAGGCTCTTGTTCTTAAATTCCCGAAGGGAATAGGGATTCAAGCAACTGCAGCGCAAAGAGCTACTGACAAGGGAAGAAGATAGAACGCCGTATTGTAAAAGAAGCGATGAAGGCTTTCTTCGTCTATGATAAATTTTCATCAAGGCATAATACTTTTTCCTTTCTTGAATAGTAAAATTAAACAATTTTTTCGCTTTTAATATATCTCCTACAATACCTTTCCTGTTTTTTAAATGTCTTTAATCCAAAGAGCTACTAAGGCCAGCGTCGTAAAGCGAGGTACGAATTTTCTCTTTATTAATGGCATATACACAATACGTCTTCATCAAAGCGTAGTCCTTTTTCCATTAATAATAAAAGAAGATTTTTGTTTCAAATTTAATTTGCTCTTTCCGATCCTTTACGCGACAAACAGAAAGGTAATGTCTCAGATTCCGATTCCAAAGCGATGTACTGCTAAATCCAGTACTACGCAGAAACTGCGAACAGTGGAAACCACTTCTACTTCAACAAATACCGACTGAAACAACAAGAAGTACGAGAAGAACGAAAACTTAACGGAATAATGCAGCTACACTGTAGTTGGTAGTTTCGCATAGTGCTTAAGTTTCGCGTTGTTATTAACGGATTAGTGTTACGTATACATGTAATTCCAGAAAAGATGCTTATTATGACAGGGTGGAATAAATTCAGGATTCAGAAATGAATGTAAATTCCAACGAAGCGGAAGAAAGCTGCGATAACGAAGAGACAATAAGCAGCTGTATTTGCTTAATTCGTCACACACGATAACGATAAAAAAAATATCAATCGACCAATCTGATTGAATGGCAGTTCACTGATCGTTCCAATCACTGTAATGAAACCACAAGAGAGCGCGGACAGGTACAAAACATAACACCAATCTGCAAAAAGGTTGGTCCATAAATTCCCGGAAAAGTGAATTATAACAGGCTCTCGCAGCCGGAGAACATAAATCCATCTCTACCGAACCATTATCTCAAATTGTTCGCCGCTTTTAAAAAAATTCCCTCGACGGGAGCGACTCGGCGTGGAAGCGAGGAAAGACGGTAAAAGAAGGGGGGGGGGCCGGGCGAAGAAAACGCAAACTTCCGAATCCCATGGGCATAGAGGATGGGGTCACGATTGTTGGCGCGCGCGCGCGTACGCTCGCCCTCAAATGGGGGTGCAACTTCTAGTCGGCGAGTTTCGAAGGCGCCTCGAGCACCTTTGAGCTCCGGAGTTTATACTTACTGCAGACAGCTCGCTTTACAGCGGGAAATAGCTTTCTCAACCTCCCTCCCCCGGTCCCTGGTTGCCAGGTTCCGGGCCAAGGGCTGAGAGAATTTGTCGTGTTTTAAGCCGAGCTAAAGAAAAAACCGAGAGCAATTCGCGGCCCCGTAACGTTCGACGACTTCGGAAGAAATGAGGAAACGTCAGGTACCCTAAGGAACTTGACTCGCGCCAAGCGCGAAAGAACCTCATCGATTTTACAATCTCCGCGCCTCCTGCTCTCCTCCCTTCACAGGCTATTACCTCTTCCACGTCCCCACCTGATAACTCCATGTCCCGAAATTTCCTCCACTCTTTCCTCCTGTCGTGTCCTCTTTTTCTACTCCTGTCTCTCCTTCCTATCTCACGCTTGTCCCGCCTTTTTCTTTTTCCAACCATCACCCATCCTCATCCTTCCTCTGTCGCTCTATCTACCTTGGACGCTTTTTTTCAAGCGGTATTATGTTCTGCTGATTCGCAGTTAATGAGGCGAGATCAGACCCATGAGGCTATCCTGTATAAATCGAGGGTGCTTGCAAATTATGAAAAAAAATTCCTCCCCCTTCATGGGTGCGCAGAAATTCTGACAGCAGAGGTACGTTTCGTAGCAAGAGATCAAAGCGAGCACCGTGATATTATCTTGTGGTTTTTCTAGATACATCTATCGTTTACATTTAATGATAGCAATGGGGAAATGTTTTTGAAAATTGAGTTCCCTTTGTTCCAATTACGTTTCAAGTTAACTGGCAAAAATACACGGTCGGTAATTAGTACTCTTCTAGAAATTATAACAATTTTCTTCTCATACGCTGGAAATATTACATTTCGAGGAAGAGAGTAGCGTTTCCCTCTTGAGTTTCACATTTATGCAGGCGCACGACGAAACGTTGATATTCATTTCCTGGTTCCGTTCCCATTAATCCCCGCATAAAAATGAAGTAGAATTGAAAACGTGACGCACGAGCGCATGGGTTTATTTTAAGTGAAATAAATTTCGTTAAGTAAATTAATATTTTCGTGTAGCGTGTAAAAACGCGCAAGTGACCGTCAAAATTATATTCCTGTATTTTGTGGGGACTGTGTGATGTAATAAAACCTTATACGTGGCCTGACGTTGAATAAACGACTATGAAAACTACACACATCTGACGCACGCGAGGCAATTTAAAATTGTTTGAATTGTAAACGCGTCAGACATGCGGACGCCTATTTCGTGACAAGAAGCTAAGAATGTGGATAAGTTTCAGAAAACAATGTGAAATTCAATTCTATGCCGTTTTCCAAAGCCTCACTGAAATTTGACAGACCATGGCTTCTTCTCTTGCGATCCTACATCTGCTATATGTATGTTTGTACATGCACCTATCTATTTATTCGTCAATCTACGTACGCCGGTCTCTTTACGTGTTTACTCCTCGTTAATGTTTCACACTCGACACGTTCGCATCTTATTTGACTTGGCCGCTCGAGCTCGTCTTTTAACTCGATTCCTTCGAAATCACCGTATCACTCGACAACGTGCTCGAATGAAATGTTAAAACGTGAAATTACGGAATATAGGTCCTGCCGTTATACTTCTCCTCTGAAGAAACGGTAACGGGCGACAGTGAATCGAGACGTCCCAACAAAAATTTCACTCCCTTTTCAACTAACTTCATTCATTACCGAGAAAGATCCTCCGAGAGTATTTCCACGTGAAAACATCAAGCCAGAAGACTTACCGCCTTTCAGAGCCAGGTGACGCGTTTTATTAATTACAAACTAAATCGCCAACTCGTGGCTACGTTAAACAAATCAACGAACTCGTACGAATTATACTAATTTTTTATTATTTTCAAGCTTTTCCTAAGTTGAATCGAAAGTCTGTTTGGCCAACTTTTCTGAAATCATTCGAACATCTTCTTTTCCTTATGATTTACGAGAATTCATTGAATCTGAACATTTCGCAGAACGTTCCGTGGAAGCACGTGCTTTTAAAGGGTTCCATTAATACTCGCACAAGTAACTGAAATGCACTTCATTTCTACAGAAGCTCTAACTCCGCGCGATCGTGAATCATGTTAACAATTAATTGAATGCGTTGCACCCGCGAGACGTGGCCGTACATACCGGACGAGGTTTCCTCGCCAACATTTCGGCCGTGTAACGCGTCACACGTGTGTTACAGCGTGACGCCTGGACGAGGGTAGATTTTCATGAAGCTTTTGAAAATCCAAATTAGCTAGACCGGTGACAGGTGTGTCATCCGGCGTAATTTAAAACGTGCACCGTCCAGTTCCATGAAATAGTTGGTAATCCCATGAAACTGATAAATCTCGCAGGAATCCAACAAAGTTACATAAAGAGAACAAAACAGCATTTTGTACTAGCAGGCGATCCCCGATTTTTCCACGATAATATAAATCTTCCTTGGTTATATTCGTCGACCGACCATTTGCTTCGATAATCCTCGAAACGCACTCTGTCTTTGATCAATTTTCCGTATCGAAAGCCGCAAAAAAAAAGATCGCACAGTACGATCGTCAATTCAAAGCTTTCATCGTTCACAATCGATATTCGAAAGCATTGAAAAATGGACAGGTACGAAGGATTCTGAAGCAACAAATAACCAACGCGATCGGCCATATGGTGGCAGCAATCGTATCATCGAAGAGGCAAACGTCAAAATCCCGATATTCGACGGAGCATCCAACATTAACCGGAAAACGGCCTCTTTAAGCCAAGTTCCGGCGATCTGGCATCAAAGGGCCGCCGGTTCTTTCAAGAGCAACGTTTGGAAAAGGCGCAACATACCGCCGAAAAGGGTGGTGCACGAACGATCCCCTTGAAGGCCGATTCTAGCCAGCGCACAGCAGGCCAGCCAATTTTTGTGAGTGCACCTTGAAATAATCATAGCTTTTCAAGCTAAGTGGAGTCCCTGGTACATACGTAGAAACGTGGGTACACGCGGCTGTAGCCGAGAAAACGGCAGCCACCCCGTGTCGAGACACACGTATACTCGTCTCTCGGTGTGCCAGCCTTTACTGATACACGGACCTCCGCGACGATACGACCGTCTAAGATGGCTGTAAAGACGCGAGTATCTGGCAGATGTTGGTCGTGTGGATGCTATATAATATTCATGCAGCGATATTGCATCTTGAGTGGTGCCATTAGAGCGGAGCGTCAGCCATCGCGGTCTCGTGGCGGTTTGTTGTTCTCCTGGCGCCTTACTCGCTATTCAACCACACACACCCCTGACGACCGTCTCTTTCCTCTCCAACCCGTCGTCATCAGACTTCCTCCGGTCTTTGCTATTCGCCAGTTACGTAAAGGCGTCACTGGAGTGAAACTTATTTCTTAAAGGACACAGTTTTTCCTTGTTGCGCGTATTTTAACCGAAAATGACACTTTCCGCGACAATTTGTATGCTTAATCGTATGCTTCGATCGCTTAAACCGAGCGAAATTTCTTTCTTTCTATGCGAGAAACTTTATACAAGCGATAAAAATTCATACATAGGAATCGGGGATGCATAATCTCTCATAGAAATTTAGCAGCGGATGAAAAGAATCTGTGTTGCGCATGTAGAGAGCTTTCCAGGTGTACTGTGGCTGATAGAACGCGTTAAAAAATATTGTGAATGCGAACCTAAATCTTAAATCCTTCCTCTCGCATTAAAGTTTCGAATGGCATTAAATCCACGTGGCAGCAACAATGTCGGAACTATTACTCAACGTTTCATTAAAGTTTCGTCGTTACGAAGCTGGGCATTAGCATGGTACGTGACAGAATGGTATCCGCAAGTTAACGACGAAAAATGGTTTCTTATTTTTCGCGTTGACAGGGAAAGGACGGTTCCAGGGATCAAAAGCGTTTCACCACGCAGTTCTTCAGGGACACCGAAGAGGACGTTAAGTATTCATCGGGCGTTTTCGCGTCTTTATGCCTTCTCGTCACTCTGCACGGCGTGTCTTCGAAAGTGGGATCGCTGAGTCTCTCCGCCTCCACCTTCCATAACCGCCATTATCGCTTGCTTCTCACCCTCGATTCTGCTCCTCACCCTTCGACTTAATGCCTCGTCCGTTCTCAGCGTTGCGTCGACTCTAAATTACTTATGAACGAGGCTCGAACATATTAATCCCGAATACTTTCTACGTACGTGTCGACAGAAATATTTTTATTATAAAATCTTTTTCGAAAATTCCCTATGCTCCTCCGTTTCTTACAAGGTTACGCTATACTCGTGATAAAAATGCAAATACCGAATACTATCAACCAGATAGTTTAGCCGTGAGTAATATATTACAAAAGAATTGAATAAAACAATATTTAATGGAAACAAGAAAAGCGCCTGTTTTTCTGGAACGCCGCTATTTTTCAGGGAAAATCTAAAGCAAGTCGCAAAGGTCCCATTCGTTCCATTAAATTTACGACACGTCAACGTTTGTTTCATCACTGCTATTACAATTTTACCGGGGCGTGGTGAAACTTTTTCACCTCGAGTTACCATGGATGGGTATCGCAGCAAATAATTTCGTTTCGCCCGATTGCAGGACCCTCTTAAATTGTCAAGGTCCATTTGTAGTCCAGCAAGTACGCCGGATTGTAACGGATGCCGACATGCTAAGAGCTTTTCATTCTACCGCCTACTCTTTCGAGCTTTATAGGATTTCGTGGCTTTTTATGCCGCAGGTACAGCAAGGAAGAAAAGGACTGGAAAGCTTCTACACGGAAATGGATTGCGGGGACGAAATCGTAAGCCTGCCAAGTAGCGTCAGAAGGAGGCTCGTCTGTCAAGTCCAAATACTCTTCTACTTCGAGTAACGCGCTCTCTGGCGTCCGACGTTCTTCGAAATTCCGGGAACTCCAAATAAGAGTTTCGTCTAAGATCTACTGGAAATTGCCTATACCTTGTAAGCAAGTGTTTTATATTCATGAAAAGGAAATTATAACTCGCGGTTGGTTCACGATTTAAATGTAGCTCTGAAAACGTTGCGGAACGTTTTGCATGGTTGGCAAATACATAGTACGTACTTGGCATTAACGAAGTAGCTGGATCATTAAGCGCGATGTATAATAAACGCAATTGCTTTCGAAGCATCGAGCCAAAATTGCCACCGACGAGAACAAACAGATTACTTTCAGGCAAAAGCGACGAAGCCCCACGAGGGCTGGATTATTCGAAGCAGAGCGCGGTAAAAATAATCGTCGACGCAGCGAGAGAACGCTCACCGAGTTCAGTCATTCTCTTCCCCTGAAGCGGCAAGATGGCCGGCCAAAACAAAGAGCTGGGAATGACGTTGTTTACGAGGCTCGATTGTTTTAAAAAGAGACGAAGGTCGAGCATCGCTGCCGGTGTTCCCACGGGAGTAACGAAGAAGAACTGAAAGAACGGGAAGAGCCGCGAAAGAGCGAAAGAGAGGAGGGTTTGGGAAGCGCACAAAGAGGGTTGGAACTGCAACGAGCAGAGGGATAAAGAGGGACATCGAGGAGGGTGAGGATTTCTCTGTGACCTCATCGACTTGAAGACGCGGCAGTCGCAAAATAGACGGGAAGTGAAAGAAAGAAGAGGAGATAGAAAGGAAGAAAGAGAAGAGTCAAGAAGACTCGGAACGCTCGATTGTTTTATTGGGTCGGATTAAAAAGCATACTCGGGACCGATTGTTTGTAATTCTGATGAAAAAGCCCGGCGATAAAGGAATCGTTGCCCGAACACTGCACCTGCTGGAAACTTGCATCGAGTGTTCTCTATAGCGTGTCCGGGAATAAGGCGCGCGGATTTAAAGCCAATCTATCGGAACCTGCAGCTCTTCCGCTGGATTGAAAAGACGTGACGCTACCATCGAAGAAGAGATTTCTTGAAAAATTTCCAAAGCCTTAGTATGGACTGAACAATTGTTTAATTTTTCCATTTTATTTTACGATGACGAAGGTGTAAAATTTTGTATCCGATCATTAGCTACTGGTGTAATATTATTCCTCCATTGCCTGTTCATTCTCTTGATTGGTTTTATGTATTACATGTAATTACAATTTTATATCACGTCTCTTTAACCTCCAATTCGAAAACAACGTCGAGGTCGACGCTCTGCGAAACATTTAACGCTGCAGTAAAGGATCGTTCAGAATTATTATGCGCCAGGCTGCATTCGTATACAATCCTTAATCGCCTTTGTTCAGCACTTCTAACGTTATTCGTTCTAGACATTGCGGTGATCGTTAAGAAACGGACATCGTATAATTTTCATGATGTAAAATTGAACAGTAATTCGAAAATACAAATTATCCAAGGTTACTATCATTTCTAACGATGAACTTTTGTCTCTAGTGAAAACCAAGGTCCAGCTGATGTATGAGCTGCTTTAAGCAGATTATAATATATGAAAAATATTATTAAAAATTGATGGGATTCGTATATCTGCAAAGTTTTGTCGAAACGGATACTTGAAAACCTACACGATTCGCTTATCGACGAAAGTTCAGATGATTTAGCTACCGTTCTCAAGAGTAATGAAAAATTTTGCACTCAGGAAAATGAAAACAATACCGTTCGAGTGTGCTAAGCACTCGTTGCCTCGTACCTGGGAAATTATATCACACTGGGTAATTTACGGGAATGTTTAAATGCCCCCTATTAATCTGTAAGTTTCACAATTCGTTCGCAACAACCTTATGAATACAGGTGCAACCACTGTGTGGTGCAGCAGGTGAATTTTTATGCCGCATTTAAATGTCGTGGCTCACTACCGTGCCATTAATTTCCAGGATCGTTCCGCTTCGAGCCGCGTAAAAAAGAAACGGCAAAAAGATGCAACGTCGGAATTAAAAACGTTGAAATATCTGTTATGAAACTCGCAACGAAATGACACACGGTATACATTCGATGGATCAATTTGCTCGCTACAGAATTCGAATCTATCTGATCTGAGATCATCATATTTCATCCTATTACAGTTAGGTATAAAAAATTGGAAAAATGTTTTGGCAATTAATGTCTATTGATTAAAATATCACTAGATTTTTCTCTCTAATATCATACATTTAACAAATTACAAGAAAAGTTCTCGAAATACTTTAATATCACTCTTGGTGCACCACAATTTTATCACCACAAATATCTTACATTGATGAAACGAATTTCGTAATTATAACTATAAAAAATAAAGCAGTCCGACTGTTGAAGTTTCTTCGAAATTCGTAAAGTTATCTGAATTCGAGCAACTCCACTAATAAAACTCCAAACGAGAAACCATGAAAATACTCTACGATCAAACGCGTCCCTGAAACCTCGAAATGGATGCAAACTATTTACGAAGACGAGCAAGGGAGTGTCCGCGTGGACCATAAACTTGCAGTACATTTAACACGGGCGTCGACTAGTGAATTTGCAGATTCCTTCGAATGAAATCCGGTAGGTACGATTGCGTCCGATAACGACATTAAAATCGAGGCTCGGGCACGAGGAAGCTATCCGCTAGCAGAGATTTCAGCAAAGCGTGAAATTTCCAGTAATTTCGCCCGGACAATGAATAATAATTCAGGAGTCATCCACTTGTCGAACAATTCAGGACGACCGTATGGCGCCAGCGTCCCGCTAATACATCGAGGCTTTTGATAAAAAGCACCGGCTCCCACTCTCTACGTGTATTTGCAACGGCATACTATTCCGCAATCACGCACACGTGGAATTAAGCTCCCATTGAACGGCCAGTCATTATTCACTGTGCCACGACTCTGTTTCCGCTCGCCATTAAAGATAGAAAATTCACCGAACCTGGAACACACTTTTTTTCTGGCCCCGATGCACTTTCGAAACAAGAGTTATTCGCAAGCTGGCCGGCCAGAGCGAAACGCGACGATCGATCAGCCGGAAAGCATTAATTAAATCTTGTTAACTGGTCAATCGATGCAGTAACCTGAAATTACCGGTGTGTCTAAACCTGGTCATTACCTTGTACTCGTTTATCGGTCGATGATTTTAATTAGCAATGTTTCCTGTAAAATTCTTCTAACTTGAACTCGTGCGAGTTTTTATTTTATTTATTTTATTTACGCTGTTGATCGTTATAATTAATCTAGTTCTCGCGTGTTATTTTCAGCACCGACCTTATATTGGAAACTTATATTGGAAATGCTAGCAGATGCTGACAAAGAAGGATGAAAATATCTTTGATAAAAAGGAATAATGACTTCGTGTCAATACCCTTATTATCAACGGTGTATTAATATAACTTGCCACGTCATGAACTGATGACCCCCTTTACATACGACACCGTAATTATAGCTGGCTGGAATTAAGCTTCCAGCGGTCATTATCCATCGTTCCTTACACTTGCGTTCACATTCTTTAATTCTACAAAGTATTCTAAAAATGGATATCGAAAGATTAACATAGAATTTTCGTAATTTAATATCTTCTTCTATCTTTGTATCCTTTCAAAAATCCAAGAGATCGTCACACGAACTACCGATTTCGCTTCCTCTTTGCAGGCAATTCAGACGAGCTACGCATGCAACTAGGTTAAAATATTAAACTGAAAAGAAACTAACGCCTCAGAACGCGACATGATAAGTATGATGCCGCGTTTGAATTAAACCGCGAGCACAGTTAGTCCGTGGTTCTTTTTAAGGGCAAGTTGTTGGCATCGAATAATTTATGACGGTGCAGGGAACGTTCTCCGATCTGAAAAGCTCTAACGGTCCAGTTTCTAATTCATCTACGTTTGTTCTCAAAAGGATGCGATTGAATGCGTGAGCGATATCGATGCACTTTTTGATTCTATCCTTGACACAGGTGACCCGGTTCAGGAAAGTCAATAATTCAATAACCGGACAGGGCCTGGCAAACAAGTAGTGGATCGATGTGTTTGTTCGTCATCCGCGTGATTGATGATGACCAACGTGGAACGGTGGAGACACCGAATCTGGTTGGTCACACGTGACAGACCGATAAATTTCAGTCTTTCGCTAATTCGATCTTTTCCCGAACAGTTCCACATGAAATTGGCTAACTTTTGACGCGTTGATCCGTCACGGATACATTCTCTGATTCTTTGACATTGCGGTAAAAGATTACGTTCCGTTTGTTTTTCTACTTCTTCCTTTTCTTTTTTCTTTTTTTTTTTTTTTTAACGAAAGGAAGTAGAGTGGATCAATGAATCATTGTGACACGGGGTTGACATAATCTCTTGCTTGATTTAGGAATGTGCGAGAATAAAAAGTTTACATTAGAGTACTAGTTGTTATCGGAATTAAAAAATGTTAACGTCCGCCACAGTCTCACGGCAGTATTTGAACATTTACCACTGAAAACTTTTATGAGTAATGCGAGTCTCTGCGAAATATATGCTTACACTAAATATTTTATAGCTCCTCTCTATACTTTTAAATTTGTTTCAAACTCTGCTAATATGATCATTATTTCATTACATCGGATCTCGTTACAGCGGTCTTGAGATCCCGGAATGTTTCGTACATTCGTACACGACACAGCATATATTTGCAAAATGCTTCTTGAAATTTTCGTTCTTCGGTAATTCAATTTCTCAAATGCAATAAAATTTAAAAAGAAAATCCAAAGCATCCAGTTATAAATTCCTCATTCATAGTTCAACAAGGACTGTTCCGGAATTGGGTTAAGCGTCAACGAATATCGAAATTGCCACTTAATCGAAGTAGAACTGTCATCGGACTATAAATCCCTCACGGAACGTTCTATGGTATGTGCGGCAGGAGTGGTCATCGGAGGACATTCAAGGATGTGATCCAATCAGAAACCACGCGTGTCCTGGGGCGACCGTGGACGTCGGATTATGCCAGGTAGCATCTTGGTAACACTCGTAAAAGTCGTCGTTCAAGGTGGCAGTAAATTCAAACTACGCATCTACCAGAGAAAGATTGCTGAATTGACTGAATCGGAAGGGAATCGGCTGGATTCAGCGATCGGAGAATAGAAGGGGATTACTCGCCTACTTCCGGGCTACCTCTAGCCCGACATTACGCGTTTGGTTAATCCGACGCTGACACTGATTCGTTTTGGATTAACTCTTCTTTAGATGGTGTCAGAGTTCGGGCTGTCGTTCCTGCGTCAGCTTACATAACGTCGATTGGGATGGCATGTCAGTCACGTGCTTCGAATAAACCAATTTTAGCGTAACAGTAACTAAAACATCAGTTGCAAAATGAGAATAAGAGAGGAAAGCACGTTGAAGATACTTCTTCGGAATTCTCAAAGTTAAACTAATTTGTTAACTGAAAATGAAAGCTTTTACATACATATATATATATATATATATATATATATATATATATATATTCCTAATATTGTTTGTGCGAGGATACATGATAAATGTTTGACAAGATATAAATTATAAGTGGGATTATTGATTTTAAACATACTGATAAAGCGCAAGCTTGGTGAAAACGGTCCATCATGTGAGATTGCGTAACGTGGGTGGAATCTCCGAGATTCATTGGTAAATAAACCATGGACCGGAAGGTAAGTTCTCCGGTAATCATCAATTATATACGTCGGGGAGAAAAATCGATACTGTACCGTGGCCTACAGCACGCTGGACATCTAAAACCTTCCACTTACTCCATTTCGTACAGTATTCTGTTTCTCAAACATTATCTTTTATGGATACAAGTTGCAATATAAATCTAATATATTGTAAAAATACTAATTATCTACTTGTGCAAAGAAGATTCAGCTACTATGGACGTATCTGCTTAAAGAAAATGAACTAATCTTTAAAACGATTATAACATGATGCTACCGTAATATTCAGATTAGTAAGTCACATTTTTGCCATGAAAAAATGAAAAAGATTTCGTGAAACGCACGCAACACACTGCCAGAGCAATGATTTCTCATTCCTTTGTACCAGATTTTAATTTCGAATTCTAAGTCTTCTAGATATAATCAATACGATTAAGAAATAAAAGATTCTCAGGAAAGGTGTTTCTAAAGGTAGCAGAGGAAAAAATACACGAGGCTAATCTCTTTTACGATAGTATGTTAAATCGGCAAATATTCTGTTAACAAACGCGAGGCTCTTGAAGGGAAAGCCGATTAAAGTAAACACACAAATACTGGAGGAATCAGGGAGTTACACGAGGATTGTACGAAGCGATGAGTCGTGAAGGTAACCGACCGGAAGCGTTGGATGAGCGCCAAAGATCGAACACGAGTGTCTCGGCTGGGTTGTTGATACCTCCTGATGCCCGACAAAGGGATTACAAGCGAGTTATCCGAAAAAAAGAAGCATGGAAACGATATTTGCAATTTATTCCCTGAAATCCGTACCACAGTCTCCCGGCGATGCATACAGATGGTCGTTCGATCACGGAATCGAATCCCGTGGATTTGCCAGATTTTATGCAGATTTAGCAGATAAATAGAGCGCCGACCGATCCAGCTCGATTGTTCATGCGTGTAACATGCAACTCCAATCCTTCATGTGTATCTGAATAATTAAAATGTTGCTGCAGCTATTACGAGAAATGTACTTCGTTATTATACAGACTGTGTAGAAAAGAGATATGAGTTACTTCTTCTATTTCCTTTTAGATATAGGGATAGTATACATCAGTTTGCAAAAATATTTGGTAAGTTATTGTGTATTTAATATAGAAAACTTTTATGTCCATATTTCACGTCTATAAAACAGTTTGAAATTTCATTAACTCCGTAATGAGACACGACTGTCATGATTTGACATTGATGATCAAATTTGAAACCAATCTGAAAATATATAATATATTCGTAATAGGTATGTACAAGTATTTGGATACTTTCGTGAACCTATGCATATGAAATTATGGACAACATATCATACATTTGAGGGCAAAATGTCGTGAACTGTATACAATTTCAGGCTCATCTGGATAGACGATGAAAGGAATTTCTCTGGACTAATATTTGCCCCCGATCGATCGATCATCCGATGAAAGTCGTAAAGCATTACGGGGTTTTGTCATCCGATTTTGGCCGAAATGAATTGACAGTCCCATATAGCTTTTGATGGATATCGCCATTAAGCTTCCATAAAGAAAGAAGAAAAATAATACACATGAAACGGTGGCATTCTTTGATCCTTTCTATAGCGTAGCAAGCATACATTGCTAACGATGCTTTGAAGAGAGTGTCCCGCATATTTTAAAATACAAAGAGACCTAAGAGCCATCTTCGCCCTCAAAGAATTAACGTTTTTATGGGGTCTGGCTTATTTAGTGCGAATTGGTCCTGTTAATTTGCGCGATTAAAGGATACCCAGTGGAGTTCCTTCTTTAATAACAAGCATTTTTGACACACGAAATTACTGTTTCCCTATTTTTCATTCACAAGACCATGTTATACATTTCAGAACCTCGAATGTCTTCGCGCCAAACGCCTGTCCATCGAAAAACGAAATACCGTTAATCATATAGTTAATTATACACGTTTCTTTTATTATTTTCTACTATCTATGATTTCCAAAAAGATATTTTGCTCTCTTATGCAAAAGCTCTCGTGTAAATTCGTCGCATTCGAAATGTAAACATCGAAAGAGATGACGGATCAACACGGTGAATTCTAAATCAGCTGATCGGTGAATCCAGTATCAGAAAGCGACGCGAGGCGACGAGAGACGAGCGTGGAAACTTGCCGTCGAAGTTTCCAGCGTTAGTCTAAACTACCGGAAACGGAAGGAGACGGCGACGACGCGGATAATGATCAGAAGGTTCATTAAGAGTAGATCGATGGATAGGCAAGCAGACATTAGCCACCGGGCACGGGATATTGCACTGAGAACACACCAGCATCGCTGGCTTCATCGATTTCCGGATTTGCCAACGATAACGACTCAAAGCTCACCGTCCGCCATTGCTTTCCGAGAGCCGCTCATAAATTCTTGCACAGGAGGGTGGTTCGTTCATCGTCGAAGGACACGCTCCAACACCAGTATTAAGACCTGTATCACGATGATCAAAGGATATCGCGGCTGAAGGAGGGTGCGTGTACACACTGTGAACAACAGCCAGAGTCTCGTTATACTCGCCATTACGCATTATGAACCATATTTACGGAACAAAAGGCTGGCCAAGATAATTGGCTACGTCAAGTGTACGAGCAATAAAGTTGCAAAACCGGTGGCCGGTTCCCGTTGATGGCTGGATAAGGAAGACTTGTATTCGCTGTATGGCGAATATTTAGATGGGAATGAAGTAACTTCCTATGGATACACTGACTACGTTAGTTATGTTATTACGTTGTTACATACGATTTTTCACAGATGCTTGTACGATATTGATTTTACGTGATCCAGATACACGGTCTGATAAGACTGTGATTTAATTGGAAGTTGCTGAATGGAACTCGAATGAATTAGCTGTTCGAGTTGGATACTGGATGTTGAAGAGATGAGGATTTGCTGGCCGTAGCATCGTGGAATGGCTGCGGAAAATGGTTGCATGGTACGTGGAAGAGAAAAGTTATAAACGGACTACCGAAAAAGTATCCAAATTACACAAAAGCTCCGTTCTATTTTTATATTGTCGTCGAAATAAAAAAGTCCTTTAACTGCCGGCGGAAAATACGGGCAGCAATCGTCAAAGGCGGATGCAACGAGCAAAAATATTCCCTTTCCCTGGTCTATCCATTATTTCGACACAGAATGTAGCTATCCATTAGTCTGAAAATGGATTTCATAAAATGCTTTTATGTCATCAACTCGGTGATATTAACAAAATGGACGTCTAGGCCTGGGCATAGCGTAATGGAGATTCGAATCTAACTGAACTAGTATTGCACTTTCTAAAATTCCTATAGCTCTCGGCTCACGGTCTGTGAGGCATATGATTTGTTTGAAAATAATCGAAAATTGGAGAAAAATATTCGACGAAGTTCATACATAGCTGATGATTTATCAAACGATTCTATCATTTAAGAAAGTGTTTAGTGTTCGATAGATATGTAGGATTAGGCTGTGGAATATTAATTGACGATACTAAACTGTCTACACATTCAATGCACATCTGAAAATCAAAGGACACATTCAAAGCAGACACGTCCCTTTCACCGAAGGCACTAACACTGATGAGACTTGTTAATTGGACGAAAGGCATGACAAGATCCTTGCCAATGTCTTTGTGTTTGTGTTAAACTGGACCATCCTTTGAGCTAATGTTACCTCTCAACGGTGGCCAATAGGCCATTCTGATGCCTTTATATTTAGGGGCAAATGTTCATTTAAATAACTTCCCCAGACATTTAAATTCTTGTTAGACTATTTTAATCATGTCTGTCATCAAAAAGATAAAATTGTATATTTTCAAACTTTTAATTAACAAACGAGGTGTATTAAAATTATCAATTCGAGTACTCTCAAATATATCTATATATAAATAATGACGTCGTTTCAGGATTTGACTCCACAGGCACGAACATGATAATGCAGTAAAGGCATCCTGATCAAAGGAAATCTTCTTAAAAGGGATGAAATCGGCTCGTGGTTAGGGGAAATGCTATATCATAAAGGATTTAATCCGGTTAGACATTCCGTGTTAATGCTACTAATTTTGGCATTCGACTCGGAAATCTCGCTTAATGTAATCTCTGTACATATTAGCTACCAATCCTCTATTTTACCCCTTTTAGTCCTCAATCCTTGACTACGTATATCAGAGTACAGCCCTTGGTACATCTTACTTCAATTATCCTATTGTAATTATTAATATTGTTAAAATAGTTAAACGATATCAAAACGATTATCATTTCTTTAATTTTGTTTACGTTAAATTTATTTAAAACGAAATATCAAAGAATTTGTATCGCATCGAGTTATTTTCTATTTAAGAAATTGGAGTTCCGATATTAATTCAAAAACGTGTACTGTTGCTAAAACTCCTATTTTACGATTTTTATTTTTCCGTAAAATTTTACGTGACTCTACCACGAATTTAAAATTACATCGTTTTATATCCTAGATTTCGCAGCGCAAACTAAAATGCGAGGACAAAAGTTGCAAAAATATCGATTCCAGTAATTCAACTCGACTGTTGCCTTGTATGCATTTCCGGCTAAGCATACGCTTTGGGAGAAATTTGCGATTTCTCGTGCGAGCCACCAGCATGCTTCGTATAAATTACTTTGAAGCACCGGTAAAAGAAAAGAAAAAGGAAGAAACTAAAATATTTCTAATCGCGTGGAAATGCTTGGCTACGCGGGCCACGTATTCGTCGACCTGTAAAGTTCGATAAGACCAGGCAAGTGATAAAGTCGACCTTAAGGACAGTAGACTCGTACGGTGGTTTATAGCCTTGAACTTAAATCGCAGCCGCTGCACCTGCGCGCAAATTGTGTTCATCGAAAACACATTTCCTCCAAAAACTTCCTCAAAGTATTTCTTTAAAAACTTCTTATCTTTAATTAATATAGATAAAATCGTAAATACATGGAAAAGACAGATTCTTAATACCAAATCCTTTTCTTTTACACAAATTTTGTACGAGATCACACTATTCCTTTCGTCCAGAAACTAATTATATTCTCTAACAAAACTGTTGTAGGAAATAAGTTGCAATTTCGTGCAATTTCCAGCGCGCTGTCGCAACTCTTGGCATCAATATCTCTTCAGGAAAACGTGATAGGAGCACAGCGGGTGGAAAAATTTCGCTACTGTTCGGTTTACAACGAACGAGAAACGGTTCGACGATTAATAACTTCCAACAGGCAACGACCGGTGTCGCAACACCAGAAAATAAATCGATTAAGGGAAAAAAGAAAAATGTAGGAAAAGAGGAGGAGGCGGCAGGTTTCGAACCGGTGTATGTGTTTTATGGTCGATAACTGGTTTACTCGGCGCAGCTGGTCGCGTTGCATTTATCACGAAAATTCGGAACTTTTCGCTAACTTCTGCTGTTTTGCGGGTCCTGCGCTCGCAAGGTAGCCCTAGCTAGGCTATGAAATGCGGCCACTGGTTTGTTGCTGCAAAATCAATATCACCAAGCCCATCCCTTCTTGATTCCCTCTTTCTCTCTATCACCTTCCTTGTTATTCACTCTATTCCGTGGCATGTCGCCTTGTCGCCGCTGTCTTCTACTTCTTTCCAGGACGCTCTTATCAAAATAGCGGGTATGCGCGATGCAATTAAACCCTAACGAGACCGTGCCATAGAAAATGAAAGAGGCCTTGAAATTAATGTAATAAGAAATGGGAAGCACCATCCATTTTCTTTATCCCCTTTTTGCAATTTTCTCTTTACTTCTTTCTCCTATTTTTTTTTTCTTTTTTTATAATTCTATTTGGAGCATGCGTATTAGAGACTCGTTGATGTAAATTCTTGCGACTCGGAGTTAATCTCACTATAGTGGGATAGAAAAAATATGATGGACTTTTAATTACGTATATACCGTAAATTGAACTGAACGAAGAAACACGATGTGTTACGGTAATACCGTTAGGAGTGGCTGTCTAGAAATGTACTTAAATTAATTATCAAGACGAAGGGATTTAATTTAATGGCGCATCTTCCTTGATTAAAATATTTGATAAAAGCAGCATTACCCGTGAGACTCGCATCTGAGTCCATGCAGGCGAATGCTCGTGCACTTCGTTTTCAGTTCCGTAAACGCAGCATTCACGTATACGGCGATTAAACTTATAATTAAACTGAAGCTTTGTAAAGAAACGTCAGCTATCTCTGGGACAATTATATGTAACAAGGTGCATAGAAAAGAGATGTTGATTGTAACGTCCTGTTATATTCTTTAACCTATTTTTATTTCTTCTTCTAGAACAATACAAACGAACTTAGATAGGGAACCTTGTTGAAGGTATATGTTATCCTATCAATTACTTTTTTCCTACGTCTTTCTGTCCTCTACATTTTATTATACACGAAACAAATCATAGATACTCATCACTGCCGGTTTCCTCGGCGGTTCTGAATCCTTAAGAGCTTCATTTTTTATTCCCCTATCTGATTCTTTGCGCTATTCCTACTGTCATTTATCAAGAGGAAAAAGTCAGCGAGAAGAAAATATCTTGTATGCGCTTTCGTGTACAGGAAGAGCTTTTGATGTTTAAACGTTTGCATACTTGGCGTTCAATTTATTTCTTCAATCTATTTCCCTCTTCCATCCTCTCAAGCCCTTTTACTTTTTTCCTCAATGCCAATTTGTCTGCTTTCATTATTTATCACGATGCAAAACATTCTTGCGTTGCATTTTCTCTTTTGTAGCTCGCACTAGTCAAACGCGCTACTTTATCGGCGATGGGACCCTCTTTCTGCGAGTTCGTGCTTCAACGATTTCGTATTTTCATTATAACATCTAGTTTCATCAGATATAACATTCCCGTATATCTGTAGAAAATTACATTCCAAGATTTCCTCAACCAAAGATATTTGATTTTATGCTCTATCAAATCATCGACTTGACATTTCAATCTAAATTCGAAGCTACCGAAATCTGTTCCAGTTTGTGAATACGCGCAGCTGCCAGGAATTTCGAAAAGTTCTGCGAAAAATTCCGGTTCCGGGCAATCCCAAGTCCAGTTTGTGTAAACAACGAGGCCAAGAATCCGTGAAATCGGCCAACCGTCCTGAAAAAGACGCCGATCTCGTCTGTAAACTTCAACGTGCAGCTCCAACCCGCAGACAAGTTCGGCAACTGTCGCGGAATATGGGTCCCGAAGTTTTCACGGTTTCCTACCATCTGTATTCGTCGATAAAGGAAAGAAAAAATCGGACATAACCATCGGTTCTTCGTTGACAAGAAAACTGCATTAGCAGAAGTTCAACTGGCTGGTATCAGTCTCGGTAAAAAGTTTCGGTTAGACAAAGATTCTCGTGCACGAGAGAAACTGTCTTTGACCATAGCGGTACGGCCAATTCGACGTAGTTGTTCGTCATCCTCTTCATCTTGTCTTTCTATTTTTTCTTTTCTTCTTCTTTTTTTTCTTTTTTTTTCTTTTTCGTATGACCGGCTTGGTGCGCTTCCTATCCTTCGTCGACGGTGCACCCAATTGGATTTCACGGATAAAACGAATTACTAATAAACTTTCGACGGTCGAGTCTATCGGCCGCTGGTCACTCGATCTATACCGTCATTCGGATAAATCCGGTGCACGGCCGAAGGAAGATCGCGTTTCCGCTCTACACTTGGAATTCGTTTCTCTTTCCCTCCATTTTTCTGTTACACAACCGTCCGGTTTCTCTTCCCAAAATACCATTGCGGGGCTATTCTTTATTCTCTGTCCATTTTCTTCTTTGATCTGTATTAAATCGAACTAGATATCGCAGGAATTCGACAGTCACTGATGAGATAACACTTTTAAATATCGTTGCATTGTCAATAAACTGGGTTAGATGAAAAATGAATGGAAATTTTTCATTTTTTAATATTTCGTTGATGAAACTTGCTTAACACGAATAATTAAGAATTCGGTGTCCTGGTCTATCGAAAAGACATACATAAAGTACCGATGCGAGAACTTGTATGTCAATGCGAACGTATTGAAAATATGATCCGTTTTTCGGTAGCCACAGAAGATCTTTTTACAGCTCCGTCGGAGTGGTTTTTTGCCTTGACTATGTTGGGCCGCTGATGCTTTTCCATTTCAGCGTTGGCCGGTTTTGGCAGCGAGTTCGTTAACCCGTTTACTGAAATCCCACGGAATGAGAGACGGTCGATCGGGATATTTTAAATGGAACTGGGAACGACAGTGGAATTAGCATCGGGTCGTCGGAACTTTTGCAAAAAAACTGCCGGCGAAGAAACTTCAACCAATATAATTAACGTTCATCGGGAAATCGAACAATTTTTTTTCATAAAATTATAACAAGATAATCTAAAGCGATTGGAGCAGTTTGTAATGAAGCTGATAATGCGCCGTGTCAATTGGAACTGTAAAAGTACATGAAATTGCGGATTCCATGTACAACGCGCATACAACTCGCAACTTACAATATACTTGTGCAAACAAGCATAATCCAGTTCAATGAAATATTTATTAAATAACGGCAAATCGAAATGGAAGCCTCGACGATAACTAGTCTCGTCTACTCGAATAATTTATCACGTATTTCACTTTTCACATGCGAGGAACGAATCGATCGGAGTCTGCCTTGAAAGGAGATGTCAGAGGGTACCAAACGATGTTCGATTATATCAAACGCCAGGCGCATCATTTCTCATAGTCACCAGCCAACCGATAAAGCTTCGAGAGAGGATGCAAGTGTAAAACAGGCGAACGGTTTCATTCTCGGGTCGAACAGCTTTTAGCGATTTTCACCGATCGATCCGGTATAAAGAAGCGTCGGCAATTTGCAAAACAAATTTAACAGCCGACAAAAGGTTCATTGTCAGTCACGCAGCGGTACTCGAGTCTACTTATTCAGTCAGGATCACTTAACCCACTTCTTCCTTCAGCAGACATTACCTCTTAACCCCGTGCCCGGCATCTCGTACCTCAAAGAAACTCACAAGTACGGAACGCATTGAATTGCAGAATCACGCGGTGGTTGCCACTCGACTTGATGAAATTTTGCAGCAAATTCCCACTCCTGCTGCCCGATTGAAATAACGCGTGTAGAGCACATCGTTAATTAGTTGTCCCGCAATTCCAACGCTTTATTATTCGTTTCACGAACGAGAGTCGCGAGTCGAACCGTCTCTAATAACGCGAGTCGCGTTTTCATTTACGTTGATACCTATTCATTCGCAACTCGTGCGCTTTTTAATTATCGCGATCGAATTTAATTCGTTTGCACGGCCGTCGTTTAACCGTGCAACTGACGCTGCTAACGAGTCGATTAAAATGAGTTGCATTTCTCCAATTCGCAATGCTACGAAGCTTTTAATATCGAGTTTAAAGAATTGCGCGTGACGTTGTCAAAGAAAAGGGAAGAGGGAACTCCTTGTTTGATTTTCACTAGAACGGAAATTGCAGATCATTCAACATTGATCAATTAAACCTTACACGATCTAGGATTTAAGTGAACGCAATCTGTGGGAATGTAATTCATCAGCGCTACCACATCTAAAGGATCCAGACAAGGAAAGCATCTAAGATGTAAGTGGAGCAACCGTGATCTCCAAAGGTATGTTCTTGGATAATTACTATCTCAGTGTAGCATGGAAATAGAAAGATTCATGAATTCTAATCAACTATTAAATCTATTAATAAAGAATATAATTCTAAAAACATATAATTCTGCTAAAAATGACATTTCGAGTATTATTTTTCAAACAGATGTATCATCAAAGAAAAACAACAGATTACTAGAGAACTTCAGAAATAAAGTAAAATAACGAGAATATTTTTTACACTCGCGTTATTCGTCCCACTTGACTTCATTTCAAGCCAGAGAATTTCGTCCGAGCCAATATGATACTATACCCCGCCGGCCTCTGGCACATTTAAAATTAAGTTTGCAATCGTGCCATCGCAACTTCAAAGATTCTTTTGACTTTCTCAAAGATCCACTGGCTGACACGAAAGCATAACACGACGACTACCTGATCGGAATCTACCTCGATCCCGAGGGAGATTTTCTCGTTTCCTGTATCCCGGAACGCCTTACTCTTCGCTATTTGCTGAACTTTCCAACAGCGACGTAGAAGGCGAAAGTAAAATCGAATCGTTCCGATGCCAATCGATGGGGAAAAAATGTCACCAGTAAATGGAATAGAATAGCAGGACGAACGTAGTACGTGTTACATCAAAATGTAAAAAACAAATATTCGCACATAAAACGTGTTAATCTATGTTTAATTAATTAACACACCTCCCTGCAATTAAATTCCCTTCGATAACAATCTTTAGAACCAAGCTGTGATACATTTACAATTTTTGATTTGATACATTTTACAGTTATGTTAGTTTGCCATTTTCCTAATTTTATAACGAATACAGTGGTGGGCAAAAGAAAATTTAAAATTCATACCTGTATATAATAAGAATATCTAGCTACACATGTCAAAAATAATCATTCATATTATATTCATTTATAATGTAATCATCCTTGTCGATCACAACTCTTTCTTTAACAATTGTGGTGCCTTTCTTCTCTACTGCTCCATTAAGCTTTCTTTTGTTCTCCATTATATATGTACATATAATATCTTCCGACAGTTTAATAATAATCGCAATTACTGTTTGAAATAAGATTACAGGGAAGGCTGCAACGAATCCTTTGATCCTGAAACACGAGAAGAGGGATGCACATCTCCAAAATTTCTTTACACCATAGAACTAAGCGTTTCGTGTACACGATATTAATTTAAATCGAACAGTTTCAAGCACGTTTCCGTAGAGTGCCACGAAATAGTCAGCCACAACTCGCAGCTAACTTAACGAGTATAATACGAGTCAAAGTTCTCTCAAAACGGTCGCACCTGCAACACCGTCCTCCTATACGAGAGCACGGCATTTGAGCACGCTCCAACTCGGCTTCAACTTACCTCTAACTTGTCGGCAAAGTGCGTGATCTAAAGATGATTCTAAGCTGCATAAAGAAACCAGACTATTCACATCTTACCCCTCTTTCCATGCGCGCTCACTCTTTAATTCTTTTAGGCATATGATTTTAAGGGAAATAAAAACCCAAGTTGCAGAGAATGAGATGGGATGGGTGGGGTATATACAATCCCATCGCTTATTCAGCTTCAAAATTAGTATAAAACATCAGATAATACGTTTTTTATTGTAAAATTATTTATTTACTCCTAATAAATTTTAAGAAAAGAAACAACATATACCGTTATGAAAGACAAAAATTCACTGCACCACACAATTCTCCAACCTTAATCACGACAGTGTTAACTACTTACGAATGCGTTTTGACTTGTATAAATTTTTGTTTTTATTTATTTCACGGATTTATCGTTGGTTCATAGTATCGCCAACTGAATGAAAAACTTTAAATAAAATATTAAACTGTATGGCTATGAGTAACCTCAACTTTTTGAGGTTGAAATATATCCTACTGTGCATGAAAAGCTAAGTAAAAGGTAGAACAGTTTTTACCCCACATAATCCAATAGAGTTAAGACGCTGCCAGTTAAGGTGCCAGATTTCTCGCATCTTATAAATTTCTGGATAATTACAAAGACTCGCCGCACGATAAATTAATGGAACTTAATATTTTTTAATTATTTTTTAACCTTTTTTAGGAACAATTTTCTCAAAAGAGAAATCGTATTTATTTAAAACCGTATGGTGTCCATTACAAATATATTTATAACTATTAACCAAAGCCTCGAAACATGAATATTTCATTCATTTTTGTGAAACTTTATATAAACTGAAATAATAAATCTGTTTATTTTTTTTTTTTTTTTTGGCATGTACTTATTTCAAAATCGAATATACAATTACCAAGTTATATTTATTTTATATAACATGAAAACTAAAATAGTTGGTCCACTTGACGTTATTGCTCGATATCCGAAGAGGACAGTCTATTATATTTCAAGACCACGTAACGAGAGAAAAAGAAATCTCGACAAACAAGCTTATACTCGAAATAACAAGAGGAATTGAAAAAGGTCCGGCTAATACTATTTGTAGTAGAGTTCCATATTACGAGGAAAACAATGTGATTAAAATGACAATATATATATATAAAATTCTTGTGTTTGTAGTTTTATATATATATATATAAAACACAAGAATTTTTTCTACCTACCAATTGCCAATAACATCTTAATCCGATTCGAAGAAGAAAACTAGCCAAGTGAGTAATTTTAATGAAATCAGTTCGAACCGTGGAATCAGAATAAAGAGTGACGACAGCTATTTCATAGAAGCCTCTTAAAATTGAGTCAACATTCTTCCAGGTGGAAGGATATACGTCTGTAAAGATACGTTTACGGCGAAGGCAGAGCGAAAGAAACGAAACGAAGAAATGAAAGAGTACAATCAGCACGGTTGGAAGAAGTTCTTGGAAATGTAACGTATCGATGTTGTGCAGAGAAACGATGAAAATGTTTACAGAGGTACTTCTCAATAGCGTGGCTCGCTGAACTTTATGGTAATGCATCGCAAAGAAACCTTTCGGCCAGATGAGTGAATACGAGTCTTGGCATTTTCTAGCATTGCCAGTTAATCCATGGCCTCCTCCATAAGTCTCGAAGGCTCGTCGACGCTCGATTTATCGTTGGCACAATACGTCGTTGTAGTTGCGAGCTCCGTGAGTGCTCGCATTCCTATAGGGGACTGAGAAGATCGATTGCCAAGGCGGACCAGTGAAATTTGTTGGCATAATTCAGCCTACGAGGTCTGCCTCTCAGGCAAATGCACGAGATTTTGCGGATCGTGTGCCGTGATGCTGTGATTACGAAACTTCTCTATCATAACGATTAAACGCACTATTCAAATGGAAATTAGTATCACGTCAAATTGATTGATCCATCGTTTGTCCAACTAAATCAATTGATTGCCGAAGTTGACATTGGATCTATCAATTTCTATATTTCCAACTGGTCGAATCGCGATGGATTTCAACTTCGGCAGATCGGTCGAGTGTTAGAAACAAGTCGCTAAATCTACGAATAATATACGAATGTGTTTACGTGTTTTTCCTAACGACGTTTCTCGTTTTTTGATTTAACATAAAGGAGAAGGAGAGAAAAATTCAAGCACACACACTGAGTCTGTTTCACATTCACAGTCAAAGTCAGGAGAGATTTTCTCTTGTCCATGCAGAAACCTCTCGAGTGAAAATAATCTATGAAAGAAATGCTAAGCGGTCTCGCATTTAGACATCATTCCACTACGACTAGCACCACCCCCGCCCACGCGGGAAGTTTTCTTCCGGTGAAAACGTCGATGTACGTAACTCTCGTGTCCATGTACGTAAGTTTCAAAGTGTCGTTACGAAAGAGGGACGAGCTGTCTCTCTAACGTCTATTTTTCACCTCTTTTGGTACACTTGTAAGCGCGAAAAGGGTACAAAAGTCGATGACCAATTTCTCGAAAACGTTCGAGAAAGAAACTTCGAAAACACCGTTTTCACTGTTCCACCACAATAAAAGGAGCAGAGAGAAAGAACAAAAAATCGACGTTCAACATCTGCTCCAAGTGATTGGAAAAGTGTAAAAGGGTAGAATAAGAGCGTAAAATGAAGTTGATTCCCCAAGTTTCCACGTATTTCCACTTTTTTCCTAATTTATACCAGAAACTCGAATACTCGGACACGAGTTGAATTTTCCACCGATGGGAAACGGTACGAACATGATTCTCCTTTCCGTACCTCTCTCGGTTTCTTCCTCGGTTATGATCTGTCTACGTTTCTCTCTATAGTTCTATCTTCTTTCCAACTTTGTTCAGTGTCGGACGCTGTGTATCTAGTTGCTAAAGGGTTTCGAAGCTTCGATAACGCCTCAATTTACGACGTATCCCCTTCCAGTTTCTACCTGGTCGTGCATTTTATCCCGTAGCGAGTTATTCGGCGCCTTTTATACTTTTCTTTCTTTCTGTTGTTACACCAGGAAGTACGTGTCTGCCAGAATCATCGTAAGCTTTCGAATGTTCTTTTGTTGGGCATGCTTACGTTGATTTATTGCGAACGGTCACTTTTAATTATTTTCACGGTACTCTAAGCTTACTAAAATTTTAACTTCGATTTTCGATATAGTGTTAGAAATTTTGTAGAAAATAATAATGAAAATTGAAGTTCTTGGCAGAGTAGAATTATGCTTACAAAATTGCAAACGTCTTCTATCACTCGACCGTGATTCAGATTATATGAAACTTCGTTTAAGACTTTAACAACTCATTTAAATTATCAATTGCATAAAATGTCGGGAGAATACCAATCAAAGAATCAAAAACAAATTTAAAAGCGAAGAAGTTTGCTCAACTTCTCGAATCCATCTCCCACAAGACGCATCTCGTAAATATTTTTTCAAGCCATTCATAATGCATCGTCATCTTCCTATGCGATAATATTTTGCGGCAACTATGCGAAACCGCGGCTCGAAGGCGAAATTTATTCATAACTCTGAAAACGTGTTTCGCCATGAAAACGTGTTTTCAAAGGAGAAACATTTCCAAACTCGGTCAGTGTACCGACAGAAAATGTTTTGTTCACCGGTGAAGTAATACGTGCGTATTATACGAGGTGCATCGGAAACGCGTCGAATATGTCAACCGATTACAGTTCCAGCTTGTGTGTATTTATATTTGCGATGTGTGCCACTGTCAATAGGCAATCACTGTTCGATGCATCGGTGTCGTCCGACCGGAGACATCGTCTTACTACTAGATAGCAGCGACGTAGTTAGTAGTCCATCATCTATGATCTGGCATGACATATAGGTATTTAGCGAGGGTTAACCGCAGTTCTGTTTGCCTCTACTGTCTGCAGTACTCTGTCAGCTTTTACTTTGTGTACATTCCTGATTCCGTACTGGACATGGCTGACCTACAACCCGTGGACCGCATACAAACTTCCGGAATATGTAATGCAGATTCCATGCGATTTTCGTCGGTGAAAAACCCGGGGAACAGCCAGAGCACGAAACGAGGATCTACCGGGAAAATGGAAAAGTTTGTGTACTGAACGTTCCATGGTCAGAAAGAAAACGAGTATCCAGCTTCTTCCACGTTGGAGGACTCGTTAGTTTTATCCGGCTGGTGTGTGGCGCCGACGCAATAATTCGTCGCTTTATTCGCAGAATTTGTAAAGTTCCATAAATAAGATTCCGAAAATAAGGCAAAAAAGAATAAAAGAGGAAAATTAGAAAGAAACAAAAAGGAAAAAGAAAGAAAGAAAACTGCTTTTCAAATATTACAACCATGGTGTCGCAGCTTCCACATGTAAAATCTCCTAAATCGTCAACGAAAATTTTCTATTTCGATTTCAAATTGTACCGTAGAAATTTAGAATAGTATCACTACGATCCATGCAGTACACGATAGTCGTACTTATAAAAGACTTATTTTTACGAGACGTACCTTAACATAAACATCAATTGATCAAGAAGTGCGATCACACCATGAATACTCGTTCTTTCCATCTGCTTCCTTACATCTTTCACATTCTCGTCATGCGACGTGTGGAACTTTCACGGATTCACGCTCGTAAAGCTGAATTTGCCAGCAGGCAAGGATAAAAAGTGGCGCGCGAAAAGGCGAGAAGGTGAGTAAAGAAAAAGAACACGAATGAAAGTCGACTTGGTAGGGGAACAAAAGTTTCCCTCGTCCTTCTCGTAGCTATGAAAGAAGCGGCTAGAGTCTATGGCCAAGAGGGTAAAGGATGAACGAATCGTCGAAAGAGGAACCGAGAAAATCCTAGCAACGGAGAAGAAAGAGAGAAAGTAGGAAATTTTCCTCTTAGATTCGCGGTGAGTAGCGATCCATGTCGGTAACATTAGGACAGCCAGGAACCAAGCTTTGGATAATCGGTCTTTTTCTCCTGCTGCAACATTTCCAGATCGGCAGTTACAAGTGCACGAATGCACGAATATATTAATATTTATTTTTTTTTTTTAATTTTTTTTAATATCTATATACCGTTACGAATACCTTCGAGAAACATTCCTTCAAGAAATATTTCTCTTGGTGTTCGAAGGAATTTAACTTCCTCGTCTTCGTGATAGTCGTGTGGAGACATACGGTGTTTCGGATTCTATAACAAAGTGTTACTTTTGCTAACAATTAATTAATTTTATTTACTCTATTGTAGCTTCATCGTGAAACAGCAAATTTCGAGGACAAACGAAATACAATCGACAAAAATGCCCGACACGTACATACATCCGCATAACTAAAGACCTTTCAACGCAGAGCGGCGCTTAATTAAACGCTTGCTCCATTATACGCGTTTTCTGTACATTGCGACAGCCTATTAGTGCGTGAATTTCCGACAGCATACAAGTGTTGCATAGAATTAAACAACGATTTAAATGAGTAACGAGAAATTCCAACTCACGATCTACGTAAGCTTAATTCCCAATTTTTTCTCCTGCATAAAAGAGCAAAAAAGGAAGAAGAAAACGGCCCGACTGACCGTTCGAACTTATTCCACTAACCAGAATTTCTCCGGCTTCCGAATAAAGTCCAATTTACGGGAATAATCTCGGGAAAGAGGTAGATTACGGAAAGATCTCGCCATAGAGTCTTAACGGAATTCAAGAGCGAGAAACTTTCCTCCAAAGTTTTGCGCGATCAATGTGAAATCACAATCGACTCTTTTTAAGTTGTGTTCGATCAATATTTGCCAGATATTCGCACAAGAAAATCGATCAATCGCGGAAGAAAGTCACATGGTAAATTCGTTACAAAAGGCAAATAGCTCGGCACATACAGCGGCAAATCTAAGTTTGATGAAATTCAATTGCCTCGTTGAAATCCGTGGCGCAGGTGAACACAGACGTTCATCCAGCCGCGAATCAATCGGCGAACGTTTTCCAGCGAGCACGCGGCCCTGCGTAAGCCGTTCGTTCCAGCTTAATTGCTGTGAAACATAAATTCTTACCGTGGCCAGTTTCTGTTGTGGCGTTCTGCATCCAAAGCCATATTAATTCGGATCAGTTATGGCGCTACGCTGGTTAAACGTGCATAGTCGCGTGCATCGTTTGCTAATAGCACGGATCCGGACGGGCTATTGTTATCGCCGCAAAAAACTACCCTCTCGTTGCGATTAAAAGGCTCGCTAAGTGGATTAAGAGCTGCCATCCTGACGAAACAAAAATACCTCGACACACATTCCATTACGATTATCATTCTTTGTACTTTCGAATCTTCGTGCTTACGTATCGAAGAGTTTATGGTGAATTTACGAATATGGAACCACTTAATTTGAAGTACGATACAACCGCTTGTTCATTTGAAAGGATTGCATAGAATATATCTACGATTAATACTCAAATCATCGAACTCAGATTTTTGTTTGTGTAATCACTAGTAGCACGCAGATGCTTGTAAAATCAATATCGAGTTTTATTCAGACAGAAATATGATTATATTTGAACATTGCCATAGAAAACGTTCACGTCTTCATATCGTATGTGCTATATCAATTTTGAAATCTCCTTAGCATAATAAGACACAAGACCCTTATAATATAATAAGGCTATTGTGATCATAGCGATCAAATTTGAAAGAAATCTAAAAATGTACTTGCTAATGTACAAATCTGTAAATGTAAAATCTGGAAATATCAAAATTACAAGATGTTTAGTGCAAAGTAACTCGTCGCCTTTGCACGAGCTTTCCATTAAATTCCTATAAAACGTGTCTTTCGAAATAATTCATTGCTCTTCCATATTTGCTGTATTAAAAAATTCAACGTAGACCGGATACTTCCTTTTTGATGTTTGTAACAAATTTACGTTACGCTGCTAGCGCGATTGAATAACTTCTATTAAAAATGCAATATAAAACAAATTCCTCGTAAGGCGGTACAGGATGCTTAAAAGTTTTTTATGAGCAATTTTAACGTTGCATAGTTATCATCGTCAAAGGTAAATGCACGTTATTAAACAGTTTCCATTATATGCATCTCGAAGATACTCTTTCAAAAGAAACATCGACCTGTTTTGCCACTCGCCGAGTAAAAATGTAAGAAGCGTGAAGTTTCAAAGTAGTTTCATGGAACTGAAGTCCCTTATTACATACAAAGTGACTTTAGATGAACAGTAACAGGACTGATGGCGATTTTTCTTCGAGCAATTTATGAAAGTTTGTGATTCAAAATCTTCTTGTAACAAGATTTCTTGGTTCCATGGGAATTGTGAAATAATTTCACGAGAAGAATACGTGTCGATATGAATTTTATACGTTCGCCGCTTTAAAACATTATTAAACTTTACGACCATTAAGTTCAATTCAACTTTGAATCAAATATAAAATCTTTTAAACACACATATAAAATTTTTTAAACATCCGTACATTATTATTGAAAAACCAAATTAAACTTTGATGTATTTGTTGCTTTTAAATGTACGGATAATTTTAAGCTTCTTTTTGATAATTTGCCAACATAAAATTTCTCCTGGAACATATAAAATATGCAAAAATCGTATGTGAAACGTTTAAAAATATGAACATCGTAATTTCCAACGTGACATTTTTAAAGAGCCTCCTATCGGATTCAGCGGAAGCGCGGAGCACTCAACATTTGGAAATTTGAAAAAAAGTCTCTCGAGTACCGTGTCTGGCGCTGAATATTTCCTCTCTGTGATATTTTTTCTCGTTAAAACGTTCCGACTAAATGTACATCATTATGGTGTCCGCTTCCTTGGGAAACTTAAATTCACGTTAATCGTTTAAGGATGTTAGAATATGGAGCAAGATTCAATTAATTCGGTCATATTTCTTCAGAATGGCCGATCCAAAGTTCTTAATAATCGCGCCGTTAATTACATAGAGTTTCATTCGAGACACTTAAACTTTCGCTACATTTTTATTTCGCGTTCAAGTTTTAAATGAAATTTTAACAACCATTAAGTAGATTTGACGACATCTCGTTGAATTTGAGAACATTATAAATATAGACGCGATTTATCGAGACACGGCGTCTTTTCTCGCTTTAAAATTCAACTCATAGAAAAGCCACTCCATCCAGCGACCATGTCACCATCTCTCTATCTCCACATCTACAACTTGGCTGGCTAAAGCTAACATGTACCCACCTGTTTCCCGTTTTCTCGAGTAACAGGAAATGTCTTTCGCGATGATATAACCGGAGCGCATTCCAGCCGCGTATCTCGAATCGAAGTCGGCCCGAAGCATCGGGTCTGCTTTTCAATGAGGTTAACTAACCGGAAATGACGCGTAGATAGACGAGTTGAATGCCACACGAATCAAATCGAGAAAGAGAGAAACGCGGCCGCTCCCTTCGATCTTTCGATCCGGCACGTGGCCAGACGGAAATGACGCAACGGCCGCTTTAATCGGATGTGAGAAGCCTTTCAGAAAGGACTCCGATACCTGTCGACGCTATTGACCCTTTTAACGCGGATCGCATGCTCCAGAGCTCGCAAATTGAGGAAATAGAACGAGAATTTCGCGTCGTCACGGCTGTCGATTCGAATTCAGGGCTCCGTGATTCAACTGGAAACATTCTGTCTATTATCAAAGTACAAGTGATAACAAACGAGCGATAAACTCTTGTCGATGAGCGATCGAACAGAACTGGTGCACGAAGAACGTGTTAATTCTTACGTATTTTACCGTGTCGAGGTCAGGCCTTTCAAATTCTATCGAAAATCACGGAGTATTTGAAAGAATAATATTCTTTTAATTTTAAAAATCTAGAATCTAGGAACAAAATACTTATTAATTAAATATTATACAAAAATAGTTCGGCAGTGAATTCTAGTTCTTATATACAGTACGATATATATAAAATTATGATTTAATCATTTTATCAACATTCCCTGCACCGGCGACTCCTTTGGACAGGGTCCAAAGATTTCACATCTTCAACAAGAAAATCGGTGGAGAACATTGTATGTACGAGATCATGTAAATTAGGAAGAGGTGGAGCGCTGCCAAACCAAAGTGAAAAGCGAACCCATGCGACGAAGAAACAAATAGAGCAAACATTATGAGCATATAACTGCTGATTGCGGTTCATAATTCAATCTCTTCGAGCAAACGTAAAAAACGCGAATCGTGTTAGGGACAATAATTGAGTTAGCGAAAGCTAACAAAATCTTTTTGCTTCGATCTCGTTAATTTTCTTCCGAACTTTTTCCCCTCGCCGAGTTAATCGTGTCTCGGATTTTGAATCGGCTACTGGTTTATAAAATCTTACCACAAATTGCCAGGTCTGGCACCGATCTTCTTAATTGAAGTCGAAACTGCTACAAATCGACCCGCCCCTGGGGCAAATTAACGACAGACGTTATCTGTGACAAATCGTACAGATGACCAGCAAACCAACAAGAAACTCCAGAAATCAATTTTCCCGTTCGCCACGACGGAAACGTGAAAAATTATCGTGTGTCACGCGGAACAGTTAAGAAGGAAGAAATAGAGGGTGTAGACACGAGACTCTGTTTGCAACTCCAGCTACCAGAAAGTAAAACTAGCAGCATGGCGTCGCGTTAGCTACAAGTAGCGATGGGATCAACTAAGTACAAGTAAGTTTGAATTCATCTGGAAAATTTCAAGTAAACAGAAATGCACGTACTTTTTTATCTTTCAAGAATGAAGTATTAAGTTTTACGAGATTCGATGTTTTCGAATGACAAAGTAGTTACCAGTACTCGTTCGAAACTATCTCGTTTAACTCAAATGCTTGTACAATAAATACAGAAAATGGAACACAAGTTGTAAGTAACAATGAAAACGAAACTAAACTTTGGTATTGGAATTAACTCGATTTCATGAATATGTATCGAGCTTAATCCCATCACTAGCTATAAGGTGGTAAGAACGAGCAGGCGAAATTAATTGTCCTTGGTGGCGGTTCGTAGAGCGAAAGTTTTGCAGCCATACGTCATCTTAATTGGCTTAATGCCGACAAGTTACAGCGCTACACACAACCATGGTCATTGTGGCGTCTCTCTTCATTTCCTTCTTCCTCTCCGCTTCTCTATTTCCTTTCTGCTCGCGTCATAGTAGCCAAGATGTGACTGCAGGTCTCCACTGACCCACGTTGCTCTCTGTTGTTCCGTAAGCATCCCATGGGAAAATGGAATCATCTGGAAGTTTTCACGACGACGTATACGTGCCGCATCGCCTCTGGCAATTTTTACGTCGTCGTCCACGCTCTCCACGAGCAACCTTCAGCACAACGAAAACGATCTCTTGTCGCGCGTATAAACGCTTGCTCCCTCGCCTGGCATTTGTACGAGTGTCAGAAGTAGAAACTCGGAGTCGGTCGAACCTGCACACGTGTCTCGTGAACATATTCTGTTTATGACCGCCCTTTTCCTCGGTAAAACTACCACTGTATAGGTCACTTTTAAGCATGCGCGTTTTATCTCGTACACGTTGCGACTTTATATACCACGAGTTATTAACATGTCACGCGTTGTTTCGAAATTTTTTTACATTTTCACGTTAACTACTGTGGCCACTCTCTCACACTGCTCGTTAAAGGGATGTATTTACGTTCGAAATAAAATTTCTCAAGAATCTTTGTCCGGGATTCTTCTTTTGAAAATACAGCTGGTGTATCATCTACTATCTGTCTTAATATCTAGAACTTAAAGGACCACTGGAAAGTTCTGAATGAAAAGGAATTCTTACTTCTCTTACTTCTCTTCTTTTATTTATCGTTTCGTGCACTCCTTAACACGTTCGTCGCCCAGCGTGATTCTGCTAAGTTTCCTACGAGGTCCAAATGCGACCGCCGATACGCAGAACATAAATAGAGCGACAAGCAGGAATGCATTGTTTATCCCCTTCGATTCATTGTAAAGAAAAGATTATTTATTTCTGAAATGGAGGAAGCGATAAGCCTTCCAGCTAGAGTATTCCAAGGCATCTCATGGCAGATATCTCAGATCTTTCATTTAGTGGGGAAGCATACTTGTGAGATGTACATCAGTGATTTTTTCATCCTAAAAATGTTCAGTAAATAGTGTGAAAATATATTTGAAAGTGAGGAGTCTACAACTATTGTTCGAAGTGCCCAAAATCACCCCAAATGTGTTTGGAATGTTTTAACGAATACCATGTGATATAGAACATAATATAATATATTCTCCAGAATATAAATTAATAAAAAGTATGGTATAATAGGTTTTTAATATTTTTATGTTGTATATCCTATATATAATATCGTATATTTACTTAACTCGAACAAGAAGAGCGTCACCATACTTTGGTGACGGGGCCCCCACGGAAGTATACCCGTCACATAGATATGTGCGACGTGGTGACGAACGTGTTAATTCCAACGCCGCAAATAAGTAGATAAACACGTACTGACATTAATTACTATGATTTCCAAACTAACATTACAACTCCACGCTTTTTCGCTACAATCACTAATGTCCTGTAAATTGATCCATAGCGTTGATTAAGATTAGAGTCTCGACTAAACAAACATCTCTACTCCGATCTTTCCACACTCTGGTACAACAGGCAGTCGTATGTTTCACCGAAGCCTAATGAACATCTGCAAATCGTTTCCCCTACAAATATAATAGAAGCAGCGATACGTGTACGCGAGAGCGTGCCAACATGGCAGTCATCGCACTGATAGGAGACGACTCTGTGAGTAAATTACATGGTTCCTTTGATCTCCATCCCACGAACTTTTGCTCAGACGACTTGGCCCAGACCGAAGCTTCAGATACCTTTTTCTATCCCTGTTCCCCTGTCCTCCTCTCCATCGGCTAGACTTTCGCGCGTCAAAGAGCAGCTCGACCTTCCCTTTTTCCGGAGGACGTGGATACCCATTACAAGAGGACAGAGGGTGGTTTTATTGATAGGTGTACTGTTAAAAAGAGCGAGACGACGAAAGAGAACTCCACTCTTTCGGTTAATTGCTGACTTTGAAAGGTCAATGTTACCTGCATATTTAACCCCAACTCGTAAACATTAATCGATATTTCTCCAACACGAATGTGTGTGAAATTTATGTAGTTAGGTTTGTCCAGATTTCTATCTTTGGATAATAATCGACGATCAAAGATATTATTTGCAAGAAATGAAAGCTTTGTACGTAGGAAAATTATAAATGTTGTGTTTTAGTGTTAAAGAAAGAAACTCGAATACAGATGAGTTAAAGTTGAAGAAAGAAAATTGAATGAGGGAATTATTGTCGGAATATAAAACAACAGAAAATTGTTCCGACTGTTCTAAAATTTTAGAATGGAACGAAGGGAATATGGGAGTAAAAGTTGTTCAGAGATAGATTCACCAGCGGAACAGATTGATGTTTAATAAATGAAAAAATGTATGTTCAACCGGCAGAAGACATAGAATTTCAGTTTCTCTCGAATAGCGATCGATCGTGTTGCAAAAGAAAAATTGGAAAGCGTGAAAACTAAAATATGAACATAAGTCTGCGAGAACTTAACCAACAATATTATATTGCGTTTCTCATTAACGATGTATTCTTCTTGTTTCGACGTAATAATATAAAATTTATACAATAACTTAACAGCAATTACTTTTCGAATATATTGGCAAAGCATTTTTTAGATATTTTATTACATTTTTTATACACGAGTAAACTTTTACTCGCAACAGCACCACAAAAAGTAAAATATTCAATAAAATATGAAATATGAGAAAACTATAGAGTAAACACAGTATAAAAATAATGCTGTAATATAATAATCCTTTCTAGGAATTACCATCGTATTTGTAATTAAATTTTTATAGATTATCGGTAGCAACATAAATCGACATACGTGAACCGGTATACTTGAGTGGGCATTAAGGCAATAACTTTTACCCAAGAGAAATTCTTCTTCGGGAGAAGATATAAATCCCCGAAATATATTACGTTTTTCCCAACACTTCCCCTTACTTCCTTTTCATTATTAACTCTTAAAGTATGATTATAGATTTTTCAACCCAACAATCGAGGAAGCTAAACGTTTTCTTCGTAACGTTGTTCGATATTATATGAAAATATTTTCTACAGAAATCTACAAATAAGGGGGAAAAAAGAGATACAGAAGATATTCATGAAATGCAATACATTTGTACAACTATTTTAATATAAGCGTAATATTAATTATGCAACAACAATTCATGGAAATTTGCGTCGACGCGGTATTTCGTCGTTCCATTGTTTGCTATGTACACGATGCTGCTGATTATAATAGCAGATCTCGATTCTGAGAAATTAATTATGCATGCATCCAATCAGTAGTGTCATTATGGACTGTTGGTATGCTGAGAAATATGAAAAAGGTAAACTACTTGATCGATTAAAATGTACCGATGGCTAATTACGTTATGATCAAAATCAAACACAGTTGTAGTATAAAACCAATTTTCTCCTACATAAATATCAATTCCTCTATCAAACTATACACTTCACATTGCTCCTTAATTAATAAAAATATAATGGTGGCTAGTTTCTTGAAAACTTATTATTGCATCGACGAGTACTTAATTTCTATTTTGCAACATGTATGCACCGAGTTTACAAAAATTTCAAGTCAGAAGTTAAATACAACTCTGAAAAATAAGCTAGAAATTGCTAATCATTGAAATGTCTTTTTAAAAATCTTCCTAGAAAATTCTAATGCACTGATTCGATATCATCTTGAGGCTAAAAAGAGACATAGGATCGCCACAGATTATTGTTATCGAAACGCGGTTCTCGTCCAGAGGGACTTCGATGGAGAATTACGGTTGACGAGCTCATTATGGCGCTAACGAAGCCGGAAAATTAATTTATCGGCCGAGTGGAATCACGGATTGCGTTGTTTAATAGCCGCAGCGCGCAAGGGAAACTAGCAAGCCGGAAGCGTACCGCGACCGGAAGGTTGAAACTTGATTACCGCTTCGAGCAAAGATATCGTTTCTGATAACGAACCTGCTTTATCGCTTTCCAGTTGAATGCATCTGCAGATCGATGGAAAAAGGAATTTTGTTGGATGACACCAACTATCAGACTGCGATCTCGTTAAAAGAGAAATGAGAATGTTTTCTGGTTGCCCAATGAATTCGATTCCGTTCTTAGCGGTATTATTAGATAGAATTGATTTTCATTTACATTAATCAACTTTTAATTTTTGCTTTCTCGTATTTTACACACTGTTCGTAAAAATGGAAACACGATTCTCGTTAAATAAAAAGTATTCGTCTAATGAAAAATAGTTATTTTGTTTCAAAGCAATGCGACAGTTTCCAGAGAATTTAAGGTGAAAACAAAGTAATAAAAGAAATGAATATGACTCGTAAAATGGCTTGTGAATTAATACACTTACAATGACTCGTAAAATAATGAGAATATTAACGAAATTGCTTTGAAGTTATTTCTTCAGAGAAATGTACAATATCCAGGGAAATTTAATTCCGCTAAATTAATCGCAAGCAATTAGTTACGCTCTTTAATTGTTGAACTTTAGAAAAAATCAAATATTCGTTATTCTATTTAGAGACAAAAGAATTCCGTGAAAAATTACAAAATGAGATTTCTTCTGTCGTTAAATTTACTTTATCTCGTTCCACTTGACGTGACACGCAAATCTGATAACTGATCCACACAAACGCTGCATTTCGCTATGCAAAAGATACCAGATGATAATATCTATTACAATACCCATGCACGACCATAAAACAACATCACAATAACCATGCACGAACATAAAACAATATCCTATAAATCTTGCAGAAGCCGGTAGTTTCCTCTGTTTGCTGTTCCTTTCTTTCCGACTTTCAGAATACTTCTTGGGTTTCAAAGAGGATACAGTTCTTTATTGATGTATCATTTTGACTAGGATTTAAATACGTTTAGCACGCGACAAACTCGAGCAGTGTTCAATCCTCAAGCTTAAAGTTTTCGAAACAACATAATTTCAGCCAAAATAGACATCGATTTCTAGCTTCACGACAATGTTCTTTCCCACTCTACGATTCATTCACGAATTCTTCAAATTTAAGTTGAAGGAATGGTACTAAAACAAAATCCGAAAATTGGTAGAATGGCTAATGAAACTATAAGTTGAAAGCGATGAATTGTATTTCGTTACTTCTCCAAGCGAATCATTTTCTAACACAATGATTGGTAAAAAGAAATTTCTTAGTAACCACCATATTCTATGTACCGTAAAATATTGTTTAACGATGGAGAAATACAGAAGCTCGCAACAGAGTTAATTGGACTATCTCGAAAACTGCTGTTCACAAAACTTAATTTTCAAAACGTCGATTTTTTTACACCAATTTAAAAAATATCAGAGGGTCGATAGAGAAGGTTTGGAAAAAACAAGCCAGATCGTGTTTACGATACACGATACAGAGTTAGAGTAATTTTTCCAACAAGCGTTTCCTCTTTTTATCGTCAACGAAATAAACATCGTATCTCCGTGAAATAAAAGTCCATAATCTTCGTAACTGAGTATCGAGATTTCTGAAACGATTTGGCCAGGACTATAAAAGGAAAACGGTCCTTTTTCCGCAACCCTCTCAAAACAAATAACTGTCGAGAGTGCCGATGGGCGACTGTCGAACGGTCAAAGTGCAATAAACGTTCGAAACTTTGGCATTCGATAGGTTCGTACCCGCGAAACGATGCGAGCCGTTTCGACAAGAAACACGGCTGTGTTTGTGATCGTCCGCGTACACGTATGCGCACAGGCCCCCACATATTTCTGCGTATAACGAGGGTGGGTCGGAAAATCGAGCGATAAAGATTGAATTCCGATATCCGAATCGCTTGATTGGCAACCGAAATATTGACGAATCCAACTAAAGATTCGCTTTAATGAAATTCCTGACTTACCCCCTCCCTCAATTAACACGCTTTTCTTTGTAAACATCTGTAATTTAATTTAATTTTTAATTAAAATCTTCTAAAGGAATTACAAAATTCATGCACGACTAAGGTATAACTGTAATTTAAGAGCAACTCTCTTTTTAATAATGTTTGACATAAAAACGAGTAACTAGAGTTTAGTGGAACTGAACCGTAAATAAGGATTAAAGCACGACATTTACAGATGGTCCTAGCTCATAAGTTAAACAGTCATCCTATAAATTTAATCTCGTTTCAAGACTACCAAGTGCACGGTTATCCTCGTTCAGGGATACATTAAAATAAACCGAACACAGTCAGCAAAGTACACGCTGCAAATGAATGTTTACCAACGGTCTGTACTACGACTAAAGCACACGTTTCATGTCTATTCTGATGAATCTAACGTACGTACCTTGATGGCAGGACGACAAATTTTCTTTGTTCGATCTTTCACAAGTGTAAACGATCGAATAACCGAAATTATTCTACATTGTATAAGAAGAATTATCGTATTCTTCTAATAAAATATTCGACTAATGAGGAGATATTTCTAGACAATTTTAACGAGGCACTTTCGGGGCTGTTAACTACACGTCCATATAATTTTCATTTATCTGTATCATCGCGTAATCTCGCAGTCGTAACTTCCACTTCAATAAATCTAGCTAAATTAGCTCGCAACTAGACAATCCTATTTATGAATGAATGAAAGCTTATGATTCTCGTGTGCAGTCTCTACGCGGACACTGATTCGACGTGCCAATATTTGAACGAAAAACGTATAGTTTCATCGAAATTTTGTGCCGACTGTTTCAACTTCATAGATAGTCGTATCGCGAATATCCGGACGTACGTACTGCATTCGCTTTTCAAATAGTAATCAGAAAGCGCTTACGGGAAATCTATAGTACGTCTAATCCTCCATCTTTTTCAACAAACCTGTATAATATAACGTAGTTCTAAGGACACGACAACCGAATAAAATGTTTACAAAATCTGTTCACGACCGATTATAAAAAGGTTTCCCAAACGAAAGATAAGAGGAAAAATTTTTTGCAAAAGCTCACTGCCATTTCACGAACGTGTGTTTTCGAATCTAGCGAGGCTATCGATTTTTACATATCGCACATTGTGTAAAGGATTCGAGACCGACAAAATACGAATTTTTTTTTAAAACGCCAATTCTATACCGTGAATTACAGATATTTCTTGCAATATCATATCGACGAACGATATGAAAGAACAGAACTTTCCAAACAGCGAATTAATGAGAAAACTTCTAGTCCGCGATAATCGTGTTAACAATGAATGAGTAAGGTGATTTATGTCGATTGCATCTTTTAGCCAAAACTTGCGCGATTTCCACGTAATGCTTTACAACGTTTCGCACTTGGCCTCAACATTTTACATCCACTTCGAGCTTCAAGTTTCACCGTTCTGTAAGAAAATCACCAGAAAGTCTTCCGTTCCCGACTAATGAAATTTGAAAATCAATAATGAAACTTCAATGAAATGAAGACGACATTCGTATATTGTAATAAGAAGTATCGTATACGCTAACAATAATACAAACGGCTTTCATTCAACTTCTATAATAATACTCTTGTTTTAATTACCAATTAAAATCCTGATTCAGAAAACGATGTGATCATTTTCTAATGATATTTAGTATTTATAATTATGATATAAAGTATTTTCTAATGATTAACGAACGTATTTTTTAAATAAAGTAACCGGACCAACGTAGTGAAATTTTAACAGAGGAGCAGAAGCTGCCTGAAACCTACCCCAATGACGCCATTAGACTAAAAGCTCCCCGAAATTGTAAATCAAGTAAAAATAGATGGGATCAGGTGGTAAGTCGAAAAAAGTTTTCCCGTGTCGAGTGCTTGTCGATTCCACAATCTACGGCACTGAGAACCACACCGAACATCTGGTACATGGCACCGTCCCATCAGGTAGTCGATCCAAGTTTCTTGCTGCTTACCACACCCTCTCGCCGCCCTTTTGCTACCCCTATGCGCACGACATTCTTTCCCTTTTTATCCCTCTGTCTGTGACAATGCCACAAGAAAATCCAGCAGATTTCCTTAGATTTCTCGAAACCACGAACCGAAAGGACTGGAATTGCAACCACGTCGATCGTCAGGTGTCAAGTGTGTTAAGCACAATTGGGAATTACCCCCATTGACTATCGTTCGATCCAATTTTCCGGATTTCGCTCTTCCATTCCAACATATCGTGCCGTTTATTTAAATTTCACCGATTTTCTATGAAATTGCTCGGTTATAGAGCCGAAGCAAATGGCCAAAAGGACTTGAATTGGATCTTTTATATTGTAAAAATTAGTAATTGTAATTAGAGTAACTTTATTAATTTAATTGTTTCAAAGGCTTTGGTTTCTAGTGGAGATTACCTGTCAGTGGCAAACGTAAACTTGTTGGAAATGAAATAAAGTTCTTCGCCGGAGCGGTCAAATAACGGTATTTGTCCCCGTGAATGTGTCAATAGTAAAGTGTTTCGACGTTAACCGTGGAAAAGGGGACGCGCAGACGCACCTTCAGAAACAATATTTAATGAAACCGAAGAAAGCTTTTAAGATGGAGGTACCGGAAAGCTTTTAGTTGTATTACGGCCAGAAAATTGCTTTAATCTATCCCAGTAGCGCGTAATCCTATAAATGAAAAACACAATCAATGCTCGCAACGCAATTTCGTAAATTGTAGTTTCCCTTTTCATTTTAATTAACGACGTTTCAATCGATCATCTAACAATTCTGAAGCCAGCATACATCGTTTCCTGAATTTATATTCGAATTCCCGAGAAAATAAAAAAACAAAATGTTGAATTAAATTAGTCTGCCCAAATATTCTCCATACATTCATGAAAAAAGGCAAAGCAATTTAACATATTTTGTTTCATGCATAAAATTCATTGGCATAAAAATGGCATGTTTTGTTTCACACATCGCGATAAAGAATTCAAAGCAACAACTAAAAAATTGGAAAGCAACGAAGATCAGACGGTCAAATTTTTGACGTCCACGTGTATTTGCAACGCAGCAGGGCATAAACGTACACACGTAAATCTAAAGCCGCGATGAAATTGTGCATGCACACTTTTATTCAACATTTTATATGAAATAGGAAAAAAGTCACATTTTTTACACTAAAGCTATGTTTGCCGCCTGAAATCTCTTTTTTTTTTACCTTTCTCTCGATATTACCACACAGTTTTCAACAAAATACGGAAGCTTGTAACTTTACAGAAGGCTGAATATTTTTCAAGTCGACATGATACCAAAAACTGAAAAATTTCCATAGATCTCTCTTTAAAATATTTCAATGTTCTCATAATTTTCGTGAAGCTCCTTTTTCAAACGTTTTCGAAGTTTCTAATAACGTTGCTGCAGATTTGAACTAAAATTCATGATGACATATATTTCCACGTCATCGTTAATTCTGATAGTGACGAGCATAAAAAAAAATTCCGGTGGATGAATCTAATTCTGTTATATCTCGACGCTCTCGAGAATTCTTTGATTGACACCCCGTAGCTTTACCGGTCGTACGTTGCCGATAATTGAATAATCCCGACAACTGCAATCACGTAATTGCGTGACTAACAGCGACGGCAGCTTGCACTCACACCGGCCACGATCAACATCAAATTTCATTGGGTGGCATTTAACGAGGCTTACCGGCAAGATTATTCAAATTTCCGTTTGTCCAGAGGAGTAACTACCGGCGAGCTTCGCCGCAAGCTCGAGTACAAATAAAAGAAAAGCCGTGGCTGGTGAGACCGATAGGACGAAACAAGAGAGAACGGACTTTGATTAAATTGCTTTGGTGCAAGGCCGAGGGCGAGAAAGAGGATTTCGCGACAGAGAAACCGGTAGACGAAAGGAGAGATCGAAATAACGAGAAACAACGAAAGGGAAAAGCAAAATAAAATAAAAACCGGGAAAAGAAAAAGAAGAACAATGGAGATGGGAAACAAGGGCGGAGGGAAGACTATTTCCTCGATTTAAGGAAAAGTTCAAGAGGGAATCGTTTCATTGGGGGAAAGCTTGGTGAATGGAGAAACAAAATTGTAAGCTCGCAAAGCTGAGGACTTTTCAGGAAGTTTAGCATCTGTAGACCAGTTTAATTTTGCGTGCAACAAGAAAACTTTGTTTAAGTTACCATCGTTCCTTTGCTAGATTACAAAGGAAGAAACTCGGCGAAACTTCACTGCTCGTTTCCTCCAACATTGTACGTTTTACTTTAAGCTTTCGTAAAACGATGCGATTCCTTAAAATAATTTTTATATCGAATTATCGTCGCGACGAGGTAAAAACAAACGCTCGTTAATATTTCACGATTCAAAACATCGTGAGCTCTCACACGCTGTAAAATTTCCAGATTATTTCGGTCATAATTTACCGTCTGCAGTACTTATTATACGAAGGACCGACGTGTTTTGCATTCTAAGAGAACAACGACTAAGTTTACATTTTAGTAAATGCGCGATCATATTTCGGATTTCAGAGAAAGTAGCTGACGAATTGCTTTTTTATTAGAATTCTCAATTGAAATATCTGGATGAATTTTGACGTAATTGTTATTTTTCTAAATACTCTCTCAATTTTATGGTGCTGAAAATTTCCACCAAAATTTATGATCATATATATTATACTTCAACGTAATCGTCTTTAGCGACGGACCGGTGATGCACAAACAAATTGCTAAACTATTATCCGGCTTGACAAATTTCACACAGAGAGAAGCTTAATCGATCAATTGGTTTTGTTTCAATCAAGTGTTAATTACGTTAACTTGTAACAGCAGGATAAAAATCAATGAGTATAAAGAAGATTAATGTCATTTCTTTGCTTAATTATTAACGATAAACTAATAAATTAACCTAGTAGATCCACAGAGTAATCTGCTATGAAAATGAGGATACCTAATCTTTAATCAGACATTGGCTAATTGTTTGCCAGTAATTATTTTAATTAAGTCCTAGTGAGTATCAGATTACTCAAAACGAGCTGCAAACTAATTTAACAAACATAATATGGGTCACATGTCAACCAAATACGTTACATATTACAATTTTACAGCAATTAATGCCAATTATTACCGTATATTAAATATCGCATATTCATAAACATTACTATCATCATAACTTTACATTGCAATTACTACAGCAACTAACTCAAATAAATTTGCATTCGTTAAAGCAAAAATTAATAAATGCATATTATTTCATTAATGGATGCAAAGTTTCCACGTCAAAGAGAATAATAAATTTGATTTATCAAAGAGGAGAAATCAATAATTATCATCATGTTATATTACCCCACGAATGTTGGATGAATCCAACATAACAAACAAAAATTTGCCGACTTAGAGAATGAATATCTGCGAAGAATTATCTTCGCGGTCAGATATCTACCAACAAAGAAAGGAATCTCGGATTAAGGTAAAATTTTATCCGAATCTGCGAATTTCCAACTGCTCGGCGATTTAATTTAGAGTATTCAGAGCACTCGTTAGAAGTTAATACGACTCCGTTAGTCGCGTTTTGCCCGTTTATTTTCAATTTTCCTCCCTTAAGCTCCCTCCTCTATTTCTCTCTCTCTCTCTCTTTCTTTCTCGCCCTCTGTCTCTTGGCTTCTTTCTCCAGTTGGCAACGAAAGCTTTCTTCCGCAACAGTTCTACCTCGTCCAGAAAGAGTCGTCTCGAATGGGCGCGTTTTCTCCCCTCCCCTCACCCCAGAGAAAGCGGACAGCACTCCGCGAGCGGAATTTTAAACGAGTGGATCCAGGAAATTAGGAAGATTTGATCAGTCGGTGCTGGAATTACAAATAATCTCATTATTGTGGCGAGGGTGCACTCCGCGTCGAGACAGTTGCAATTTATATTGTCGAATTTCCTCCTTCTTATCCATCGCTAAAAACGCGTACACGTGGCCAGTAAACTGGGGAGAAAGAAGTCATTAGACGATATAAATTGGCGATCGACGACTCTCGAGCAATCCTTTCGAGAAGTCTTCTTTTTCTTAATTAAGAGGAAGATTTAGCAGCAAAGGGAAACTAACATTGGAGCAAACATTTTTTATGGAATAAACGGGAAGAATCACGTAAGTTTGATAATTGTGAAAAATGGTTTTGTACGCTGAGAAATAAAGGAATCTCTTAGGAATATGTATTAATAAAATGATATATATCTACTGGAAGAAATTAAGGTTTCTGTAGCAACATTCTGCAAACATTCTATGTGATTTTCTCTCGAGGAAAATTGTTGGTTACATTTTTGCATCAATAGCGTTAATTTTTGATTAGGTGTGAATGGAATAATTGTACTTGTATGCGAACGTTAATATACTGAATAAAACAGCGGTCTTTAGGAGACGGCATTGCACGCTCTTTGCCCATATACCACTCTGAATGGATCTACTAAATAAATTAAGGAAACCTCCTTGGTTACTTGGATACCCTACATTGCAAACTTTCTCCGACGTGGATTTAAAATTGTTCCTGAATGAATCGCGAAACAACTTTTAGTTTTAAGTAAAATTTCATAATTTAAGAAAGTATCAAAGATTCATTTGTTATTCTGCAAAAGCACGATCGAAGCAGCTTAAACTCAAAGAGAATTGTTGTTGAATTTCCATCTCCACTATCGTATCTAAATAATTAACAACTTCGTTAATATTTGGTTGAAACTTTAGACTCGAAGTAGGTAGTCACCGTTTCATTGAAGTTTCTCTTTTCAACTCCTACTTATAATTTCTAAAATCTAGCAATGAGTCGATGAAACCATCAGCTTCCAATTAGAAATTCACAATGAACGTACCACCACTGTTTAGTTATTTATATTTATATTTATGATTCATCAAATGTGTATTTCGATGTTGGAGAAAAGTAGAGCTCGTTACGTTCCCGACAATTAATTACCCTTGATAAAACTGTGAAACGACAACGATTTGTCTCCATTGAGAAGGCGACTTATCAGGTTGTACGGCTTACGATACGCGCGAAGAAGAAGAGTCAGCCGATAGAAGAAGAAGCGGAGGGCGAAAATGAAAATAAAAGACAAAAGACAGAATTGCGACGACGGGCTAAAAGAAATACACACACCACTTTGTCGTCATTCTTTGGCTATCGAGCCATTCATCAATTGTTTTATAATATCGTTACGTCGTTTGTCAATGTTTTTGCCTCTGCTCCTTGAAAAATGAATTCGGAAGCCGTTTACGGTTCGACTCTGGAAACAGCTGCCGAGGAAACCACGGGTCTTTTCGCAACTAATCGTTAACCGTCCACATGGAAAATGGCTGAATTCCTTTTTCGACCGAGATTCTAAGCTCTACGTGCGATCGTGCTTCGGTGGCAAATTGAAGGAAATTTCTCCTGTTTCTTTATTGCGGGAGTAATAGGATTTCGTCGAGTATATGAAGAGTGTTTGGGAACTGATAAAAATTCGACTTACGAATACGTATCTGGTTTAGAGTGTCTGAACCATTTGCTTGAAATCGTATGAATAAAATTGGACGGACGTATCTGAATGCCTTTCAAGGATGACTGTATCCAGTAGAGAAAGCAGAAAATTGTACGAAGAGAAAATATACTGTGCAAGCTTAAAAAATGAGATCTGGCGAAAATGGTATATTTTAAGTAGCGTTTAACGCCTCGCATTAAGCAATAAAACGAATAGCGAAACTCCAAATTCCCCGGGATATAACCGGAATGTGGTCACTGTATGATTCGCGCATTGATATACAGTTTAGTTACTTGTTCGTGACGTAATTTGATTACTTTAAAGACTGCCATCATGTTAGTTAGCACGAAATTGCGGTAATCGGTCAATTAGCGTGGTTTAATCATTTGCAGATCTGCCAATCAGTACACCCTTGTATTCGATTGAGATCAATATGCGACATAGAATTGGGCTTAACGTTACAGTCAACACATAATGCTGATCATTAATGCGAATAGCACTATATAATCCTGTCAAAGCACTCTGTACCGTTCGATTTTAACAAGACATTATACCTTCCCATCGATACGTCAAAAATTCGCGAAACACGAATCTCTAATTTAAAAAGGAACGAAAATACAATATTAATTTTCCAAATAACGCACGAATATCTATCAATATTACCCAGTAGCAATATTAAATTACATAATTGCCGATCTCCCGACCATTAAATCACGTTAACCTGTATTTTCCCCCATCGTGTTCACAATTACGTTGTCCTAGTTTCCACGAGTAGGCGATCAGTAGTAACAGTACGAGCATAGTCAGACAGGAAAGTGGTAATGTCTCGCAACGTAGCACCGGCTCGTCGCTATTTCGGAACGATGCCGAGCATTTTATTTAATGTCTATCATTAGTCAACGATCCATTGGAAATCAGCGTGCTCGTCGCGATTCTTACGAGGATTCGTCGGCAGCGGAACGAAAACCGACCGATGATGAAGATAATAAGGACTCGTTAGCAACCCTGGTAGATTTTGCGGAAGACCGAGCTCGCTTCCCAGGCCAAATTCTACCAACTTTTTCCGGCCCGATTGCGCCCGCTTCCGCACGCTCTGCGAGATCAGCTTTTTAAAATGCCGGTAATTTCCATTTTTAACGAGCTAGGATGGAATCCCCAGGCGTTACGTCAGATTTATCTTCCCCGCTCTAACGGGTCTGATCGCATAAGGGAAATTAATCGTGTGAAACTGGAGGGAAAACCTCCGCTGGGCTTTTCTAAGGAAAGAAAAGAAAATGGACTTTTGTTGGCAAGTGAAGAAAACGACGTATCATCGACCACGAAGATAAACTCGAGAAGCCTCTTGTAAGTTGCGATATGTTACTTTAACGTTCCTTTTAGAAATGACGAGACGATAATTTGAGAAATAACGAGGACCAGAATCATTATATAATATTATGTTATATCGTATTAAAAAGAATTTGTCTTTAGTTAGAAATTTAGTTTAGGTCGATAATTCTTTTCTTTTCCTCTCCTCTATCTCTAAAAAGAGAACAATTTTCGTAATTCTCTATAGATTGTCATTTGAAAACAACTAAATCGCTATATGGTTTCTTAAACATTCCTGGAAACTTTGCACACGAGTTTGATTTCCCGGTAGGTGAATTTCTCTTACGGTTGCTTCAAGAATCCCATCCGTGCTGGTATGTCAGATCGTGGAGACGAAGAAAAAAGAGAAAGACAACAATGCCGAACAGCACAAGACTCTGATCCCAGGGGGATACAAGAGGAACAGCATCCGATGTCTCACTTGCAACTTGGGCTGACCCTCTCCGTGTGTTTTCCTTCCATTCATCGAAACTGGATCTCAGTTCTGAACATCGCCAAGAAAACAACGGGAGAGAGTGAAATACAGAACTTTGGTCTCCGAGTTGAAAGATTAACCCAAGTTTTGAGATCGTCGTGAAAGACTGTGGCCATATGGACGAAAGAGATAAAACGTGGCTGGAGGTACTGTTCTTTTATAATTGAAAAGCAATGTCTTGACCATCCCATTCAGCTTCTAAAGGTATAAGAAAATAAGCCTGTCCTATACGAAAAATCGAAGAATCGCACACATCCACTTACATCGTTAATCAGTAGATAATAGCTAGGCTACAAAAAACTAAAACTACAAACAAAACTACAAAAAGGAACAGAAAGCGTAGCGATAAACTGATGTGTAACGTCGGCACGCCCATGCGAGGATACACGTACGACGTACATAGAGCGGATGGCAGGAAAAAAAATCTTGGACCACGGCAAGGAAAGTAAGAAAAAGGGAAGCAGACGAGGAAGACACGGACGCCGAGAACGTAGGAGAGCCAAGAAAAGAAATAAAAGTGGAAAGCTCCTGGTCGAGCGAGCGAGACGAGACAGCAAGGGAAATAAAAAGAAATTGTCATCGTCCGGGTGGTTGCAACCACCCTTGTAACCGTGCCCCTTTCTCTCGAGCTTTCCTCGACCCCGCTTTACAGCCACTGTCATTTGTTTTTACGTTCGCTCGACGCCGTTCCTGAAAATCCTTCGCCTGTCGCAAACGCTATTCACCCCTCCTTGTCCTGCGAGATTTCGTCCTAGAGTTGAGAGACAACGTGGGCCCGCTCGTCGAGAAAAGTTCAAACGCGGTGGCAATCTCCGGGATCCCCTCTCTTTTCTTCTTACGGAGTAAGAAGAACGCGCAAAGCTGACAGAAAATTTCGAAGTCTCTAGATAAAGGTGTTCCACCCTCCCCTGCTGCCCCTTCTGTTGAAGTTGCCACGAGTGGGCACGCTTTCTCAGAAGCGCGGAACGCGCGCGAGAACTTTCAGCGATGTTTTCTATATTTGTCGGTGTTGAACTTACGAGGAAAGTTTTCGGATGAAATTCTGTTCAACTGCAAGATCAACCGAGGATCTCGGCCAGGATTAACTCAGCTGGGATATTGACTTTGTGAAAATGTCTGATAGACATCTGTAACGTTCAGACTTTCTAGGAAACTATTCCCCTAGATGATTTACCTAAAATCGAGATCGTCATGTTTTTCCTCGAAACGTGCTTCAAAAAGTTTGACATTTCATTTTAGATTTCCTCGGTCGAGAATAGAATTTTTCGAAACTTTAAAAAGTATTTCCTCGATCGAGGAAAGAATTTTTTGGAACGTTGAAAAGCCACCATGGCATTGAAAAGATGTGTAATTCAGTTTTTTAAATTGGGCGACAATTTCATAGGAGAGCGAAAGGTTTTATAAAAGAATGAGGCTGATGGGAGATCTTGAAGATCTTTTGAATAGAGGTTTTCTGCTTGAACTTCGCGAAAAGTTTCATGAGAAAATAGAGAAAAAGGTTGAGGTTTGGCGAACGCTCGCCAGAAAGATAGAAGTTGAAGACAAAGGGTATCGCGTATTAATTCTGTCAGACTATTTAATTAGCAAGGCCTAAGTAGGAAAGATAAGAGTTTAATGAATACAGATAGCCTTGTAATCCTAACAGTTTTTCTCTTCCACCTTATCTGCTTCTTCGTTCGTTGTTAAAAGAACAATGGAACGAAGTGAAAATCTCCCAGCAAGAATAAGATTGTTACTTGCTACCGAATTTCTCTCACCCCTTTTAGTTTTTTTTTTTTTTTCTTTACTTTCCAGAATATTATTTCTCTTGTAGTATCATGGACAGATTGCCTAAGAAATATTGGGTGAACCATAAACAATGTTGCGAGAAAGCCCAAATGCTAATAGGCCAAAAGGGTCTGTTAACTTCAATGGGCCGAGCGGCCCATTAATGTGTCGTCGATCCTTCAGTCGAATAGTTACGCGAAAGAAGGCCTATGTGACCATGACCGCGAACGGTTGCGGAGAAGAGACAAAGGGATGCCTACGGGAGAAGGACGAATTAACAGGCAGTCGTTAACTCAGAGTCGAGTTGCGAGGAGTGGAGAGTTGAGTTGCCAAGTTGTTATGAGTCGTTAACTAAGAGTCGAGTTGTGAGGAGTGGAGAGTTGAGTTGCCCAGTTGTTGTGAGTTGTAAGCTATTAGTTGTTATTTGTGAATTATCCATTTAGTTGTCTTAGTTATAGCATATTACTGCAATTAGTTCACGTTAAATAACCATCGTAAATAGATCCATCTATCAATAAACTTATCATATAGAAAGAAATCATTGGGAACCCTAATTTCTAATATTTCTGAATAAATAAATCCTATATTCTAATAGGCCTATTCGAAGATTATGAAATCTATGATCTCTGCTTGGTCGTATTTTCAAAGCTTACTTAACACGTTTGTAGTCGGTAATTTTGAAAAAATTCTTAAAGAAAATCGAAAGTTCTTATAGTTAAAACAAAAATGTGTATCTGGCGAGATTGCAAATATATTAGAGTCACTGATATATGTTCTACCTAGTCATGTTTCACTCGCGGTGTTAATACAAAAATTGCTACTTTGTATTACATTTCGCCATATCACTTATCAACTAGACCACAACAGAGCTCCAAATTAATCCTACAAAAATTACATCAGCAAAAGGAAAAAGCTACTCACTCAATGTTACGTTGGGAGGCCCCACGATCTTCGGACAGACCAAGAAGAGCCCCAAGTTGAATTGCACACTCACGACATTGGCAAAGTTGCGTGGTTGAAAAGGACTATTCAATTTCTCCTCGGTGTGAAGCCAAGCAGGACCGACGAGCGCTGTGCTGAGAGCAGCGAGCGCCGCGATTCCACAAACCACGCCACATCTGGTCAATCTGATGCCACCAGGGCCACCCGAGCAGCACATCTTCGTCTATGGGATTCCGCACTCTCTTCAGGAAAACATTCTACATAATCTATGGAATCATCTCACCGATTTCAACCATCCTCTCCTTTCTTTTCGGCTAGAAACTTCTCGCGAACTTCGACACATTCTTATACGATTTGTTCTCAAGTTCAATACACTGTCTTTCTTCCTGCAACACTTTTATACTTAAAGTTTCACGTATTCATCATAGTGCGTCCTTGAATACAAAACGACGCTCCTGGAATGGTGTCTCATTGTTTCCGTTAAGCATCCTAGAAAGAACAACATGAAAAACAAAGTTAATACTTCATTGAAAACATAATTTAGATAAATAAATTTATATATATATACATATATTTATTTATATGTCGGAGATGAAAAGACGCTGGAGCCTTTCTTTCGGAATATTTAGGAAGGTCCCCAATACTTTAGTCCAGACTTTTTATTATAGTCGTACTTAAACAATAAAACTGAGAAATAGCTGTTCATGAGTTAAGTCAATTATGATTATCCGAGATTTATGACAGTGGGTTTGTGCTCGAAGTGACATAATAGGTTACTGAACATAGCCACGGTCACGGGAGGGACGTGTACCTAACAGAGGTATAAAGTAATTAAATAACTCTCCTCAAAAACAGAAATTGACCTAAGGAATACGGAGAGGAGTATATAAGGTCAGTTCCACTTGGACTATGGGGCAATTCGATAAATTCGACTAGAACAGAGAACGCTTGTCATCCCGTTGACCGTGTATTCGTTATCGAGCCTAAATTCATCGTCATAGACATCTCGATCACTCAATCATCGATATCACTTGTTAACTTTTGTAATACATTCCCATAAACAAACATCAACTGGTATAAGACAAATATGGACAACTAGCAGTAAGACTCATTACACGCTCCGTTTTCCAAAGATGATCCGACATATATTTATATAGGTAAATATTTCTCAGTGATTTCTCCTTGCAAAATTTTTGATATTATAAAAAGATAATATTACATGTCATGATTATTAAAGAAGATGAATATGAATATGATAAAGGCTGTCGATTTTCACAGCGAATCTAAACGTAGGATGTTTCAAGCCAGTGGCCATTTGTCGCTCAGCTAACGATACTGTCGTTCTCGTTCGACGAAAGCGAATAATCCGACCACGATAAGCGAGTTATCGAGGTGCCATCGAGTTTGACTTTATCGTACGCCTCTTGGGAACCGTTCTCGTGACCGTCGCGTGCCACCGCCATTTAATTCGCAATGAGAATTCTCGCGGTTGGTGCTCAACACTGATTCCCACGTTGAAACGAAAGTTGTAGTCGCGAGCAAATAATTGATTGAGGAACGTTTGCAATCAAATTGAAAGTTTTCCCTGTCAAACGCTGTCAGCGCGTCAACATCAAATAATTTTTTTCTTCCGTGCAAAACAAACTAAAAAGCGTTGACGTTATTGCAACGGTATGGAGTTACTTGATACTCGTTTAACTTTGTTTTTTCATCCAAATCCCATCTGTTTGGATTAAATAAAAATAGTGGAAATAAAATGAAAGACAAAACGAAATACCTCTGAAATAAATATTTGTTATCATTTCCTAATATCTGATAGCGTTTCGTTTCGACCAATCACTCTTACAGAAAACGAAGTGCAACGTAAAACTGATCGATGCTACAGTTCTGACGGGACGGCCGTTCATCGTTTTCGAAACTGGCATTCGGTTGAACAAAGAATAGCGCAGCCGGTTGTTTACCGGATCAGAAATGTCACTGAGCTAGTTTTATCGATGCTGGTGTCGGAACAGCGGATGTTCCGACACGGACGCGTACGGAATTCGTTGACTGCGAAACAGATCAGACTGACAACGGTCCGGATAGATGAAAAAGGGGGATGGAAAAAAAACCACCGCGTGAATTTGTTTTAAATGGCGAGCAACGCTAACTACCGCGACCAACCGCTTCATGAATGACAGACATATGCCCGCCTGGATTCCATTCGATCCTTAATATTCTCAAAGAAACCTGATCCAATCTAAATTTTTATTCCATTCGTTATGGATAAAATCTGGATTTATCCTGTTCACGGTTCAATTCCCTCTGGTACGAAGCTTGTTCAAAGCGAGAAAAGATAATGAAATTCTTGTTAGAATTGGGGATTTGCACGATAAATTAACACCGTTACTGATATTCCAGAGAATTAATTTTAATACTAGACGGTTTTGTCGAATTTTTCATCTTTTGGCTCACTGTGCGCGGAGATTATCATAAGACTCTAAGAATTTCTACTACTCCTCCTTTCGCAAGTTCTTTATCTGATAAAATATATGAAATTAACGAACACGCCAATAAAATTAGTATCAGCAGATTACGTATTGCAACTTTGTTTATATTTCGCCGATAATCATTATTTTATGTGTATTATTTTAGCAGATAACATACCAAGCGAGCCAACATTCCCGAACTTTCTCCAGACACGTCCTCCATAAAATGACAAACATAAATTATACCATAAAACCGTGTCTGTTCCTCGACACGTTTGAAACAGCATCAACAGCAGGAATGCCGTTTCGATTTTAAGTAGAAGCGTTTGATACCTGTCAGCTCGTATTTTTCACACTTGGCGTAATTTTACGATACAATGAAACCGCAGCTTATAACCGGTGACCTGATGTTTGAGCGACGCGCATGCAGCGGAATAAAGCTTTTTCGAAACGGCACCGGGTGGCATCGTAAACGGGAATTTACTTCCGCGAGAATATTTCCGTCTTCGTAAATATAGCCCCGGCGACTTCCTGTCGTCGCGCAAATTTCCGCAGAGAAGTTTACACCGTTCGCTCGTTCTAAGCAGCTGTGCCACCAGCACTCATTGAAATCCACAGATTTTCGGAAGTTACGCCTCGCAAATTGCCCCGTTCTCTTTTCTAACCGTCGTCGTCTACATCCTCGCTGTCGATTCAACTTTTCGATCGCGTTAACCCACTTTCCCTTTTTTGTTTATAATTTCTCCGAACCTTCTGAGGAATTACGGAAGCTTCATTAGCAAGAGGCAACGTCGATTTATCGACGAGTATTTTAATGAGCTCCTTTTAAAGGGCAATTTTATTCCTTTAACTGGGTCACCAGCGAGGGAACGAAACGAAACGAAAGACACAATGGCAATGAGAGATTCCTTATTTCTTCGAAGCACTAACAGCCAGAGAAATATCAGAGATTCCAGATATTAAAGACTTAGAAGCAGAAAGTGGTGATCCTATCGATCAAAGGATAATGTAAAGAACATAAAATTACCGTGTCGTGGAGCAAAGAGATGGCTCGGTAAAAGGTGTCGTCACGCTTGTACTCATTTTCCAATCGGACGTTTATTATTTTTGTTCCGATATAAAAATGAGTATTTACGGTCCGTTATAAAAATAATTATCCGATAATAAGAGTTTATGGAACATCAACGCAAAGTCGGTACTTCAACTCGAGAAATAAAAACTTGGTAGAAAAATGGATAGTCACGAGTCTGATGATTTACAGTCCTTGCGAACAATTAATTCATTTCGTAGTCTAATGAAAATATAAAATATGGTATTACCATTATTGTTTCGTTTTTTCTGCTTTTCTCACTCATAGACGATATCGAGGAGTACTAATAAGAATCCAATTAAATCGAACAGATATCGCAGACTTTGGAATATAAGAATCCTATTGCTCGTACTGCTCTCTATTATTCGGTTATTCCATACTCGTGCACGAGAACGTGAAGTAATACGAAAAAAGAACTCAAGTTTTCTCCGAGACCCGACCGATCCACCCACGATGTGGGAAATGTGGTGGCGATAATGGTATCCCTCCTAGCATCCGCATACCGCCATCACTAGCTGGGTGGTAGGCACCTTTTTCAACCACCGCGATAACGGCAATTGGAATTAATTTCTTCGAGAGCGGGCAAACGTTTTAATGGTTTCTCTGCATAACTAAAAAACCATTAACGGTCTGCACCTATCGTTTTCCCCAGACCGCACTGTTCCATCCAAGAATGGCGCGTTTTTCAACTCCCTTCAAAACGATTTTTGCTTCTCATCAAAATTCGCGGCTTCTTCCATTCTAGCTCGACAAATATTCAATTTTATCGTGTAACTTTCTCATTTACAATATACCTCCTGCTTCTACAATGAAGAAATTGTATGTTGGATGCAATTTAAGACAAAGAAGATAGCTCAGCTTAGTGAAAGACTTCAACGATATATTATTTTGAAGCAAATTCTTTGTTTAATTTTGTTTTCTTCTTGTGTTCTATAGAAAAAAAGACAATGTATTTGCTTTAACGTTAATTAATTTAACATGTGTAAAAAAATTTTTAACAGATAAAGTAATATTTTCATTAAAATGGTCATGTGATGAATATACTGTATACATTTGGCCCTGCTCAAAAGAAATAAAGTAACCTAGAAATCATGGTTAAAAGACGTAATTAAATCCTCGCCATATTTCATGCAGCTTTCATCTCTTTCAGTCGAAATTCATTGGTAACTGGCGAGGGAGAAGTTTTCGTTCAAAAGCGTACGACAGTTTTTCCAGGTCCCGGCGAAGAGCATTCCAAGAAAGCGAGAGAACATCAAAGAACGTTAGAACAACCGTCGGCATTCGCTCAGAAACCACTGTGGGATTTTTCAACTTTTCTCATCGGAACGTCGAACCTGTCGTGACAGCCGCAAACTTTTTCAACAAAAAAACCGATCAGAAAAAGGGAAACAAGGGTGTAAAAAGAAAGGAAGTCGAGGGGGCGCGTGTCACTCGTGAAAAGTGAACGAAGAAGACGAGAGCAAGCTTGGCGCTGATCTTTCCAGGCGTGAATCGTGGTGGGTTCGAACTTTTAATTACCTGATACTTAAGAAACGGTTTACGAAAAGAGAGAAGAAAAAGAGAACGGCGGCGAAAAAGAAGAGAAAAGTTGGAAAAAGAAAGAAGCGAATAAAATGGCCCGCGAAACGTGCAAGCCTAGGAGCGGCTTGCGTTTGCAGAACAGACTTAAATAACCACTCGAAACTGCTTCCTAACAAGAACGAAAATCTTTCGAGTATCCTTCTCGGACGAGGCAGCAATTTGAACTTCGAACGCTGCAACGCTCAGTTTTTTTCAATTAATTAAACCAAAAGTATTGAGAAGCCCTGGTCAACTCGTATAAATTGCCAAATGAGAAATGATCCTGTAATTGGAAACAATTTTTTACGTCGGTCGAGGGGGAAAAAAATATGAAAACTGTTGATTCGCAAAAAGCAAACACGTTATTGGAAAAATTCCAATACGAAGATGGGAAAGATGAATTGAAAGATATATTCTCCGAATGTTTCATTCTTTGTCGTATATGATTTTTCTTCTCGTTAGTTGAATTTCATAACATGCGCTCGATTTCGTCGACATGAAATTCTGATTTCACTGAAAAGATCGAATAAGCAGCTGCGGATATTATATTTCTTGCTGTATTGCTTTCAATCGCAAAATGATTTCTTCCTACGTTAGATTAATGCGAGAAAGCATTTCTTGTTATTTCTTCAAAATATCCTGAACAATTTTGTACGCCATGCAAGATTTTATCTGGTTTTGCTAGAACTGTAACTCGCAACTCTCGTGAGTAATGGAATGGCAATTCATTCTTGGACAAATTCAATAAGAGTCGGTGATCAATCATGGAGTAATGCTCATCGTGAAATCATTTGTATCGTTTTATCATTAAAGATAATCTATTACGAAGAATGTAATCCGCTTTACAATGCAAGATTAATCTTCCCGCGTGAACAAGAATAAGCTGACCGCGTAACTGGGCAATTATTCTTCTACACTCCTTTTGCATTATGCATAAAAAGAAACGCGAATATCGAATGAAGTATTGCAACAATAATAAATATTTCTGACATTTCTACGAAATAATCTCTAAACTTTACAAACAAGAGATTATGCAAAGAAATTAATCATTTCAGACGCAAATGCTTCCAATCCATACTGTCCCCAAAATATATCATGTGTCGTTAATGCAACGCGTTGCCGATTCCAAAATTATCAAGCAGAATGAAATAGAATTAAATTTAATGCAGGCAATCAGATCAGGGAATTGCTTTCATTTCATAATATCAAGTTAAAACGATCGAATGCAGCTTCTTTAAAATTCGCGATCAACGAGCAAACGCGAATCTCGCGGTTGATTTTTCGTCACTACTCTCCACGCGTCGACTCTGTATTTCCCAGTAGACGAGTCTCGGTATATTTAATTGAAAAACATGTAATTCGTAATTTCCCAGGAGAGACGTCCGCGTGACTCCTCTTGATCGTTAAGCTTCGCGACGAGAAATCCATAGAACAATTTCGGAATAACGTTGAGCCTTCTCCTCCTCGTTTCTCTGTTTCTTTTACATTTCTTCGCTCGTATAGATTCCAACTTAAATAAATTAACGCGCACCCGAGCCGCTTCTCTTTCCGTTTACTCGTACTTATTCCTGTTAAAACGTCGATCTTCGTGCTAAGTTTACTTAGGATCGTCCGATTTAAATCTCCGACTCCAGCATTCATTAAATTGGTCGACTTAAAGGAGATGAATAAAACTTCTAATACAATGAAGTTATAACTTCTTTTGAGTCCTGGCACTTATCCGTTTTAATAGCATGAAACAACTGGAAAAGTTTTATGGATAAAGGTACGTACGGATATTTTTCGAAAGTTTCGTAAAAGGTATCATGATTCGCTATGTTTATTTTTCATTTGAAATGTAATTTTTATACTTTGAAATTTGTTATTTTGCAAGAAGAGCTGGGCAAATGAACATAGTGGAAAACGAATAGCTTTGTTCTAACGATTCGGTGAAATATCAAAAGAGATTTAAACGCGACCTAGTTTTCAAAAGCTGCGGAGTTTCAATGTTTTTAACATTTTTTGTAATCCATGGTAACAAAAACGTTCATTATCACCATAAAACAAAGATTATAGCTGAAAGTACCGTGTATTGACGTTTGTAAATTACACATAAAATGTTCAAATACGAATAAAAATGATTGCGAACTAAAAAAACGTAGTTATAAAAATTAAAAAAACATTTTCACAGGAGGTTTAAAAAAATTCAACAAAAGAATTCTCTTCTATCGAAAAAATGTTTGAAGGAAAACACTATCGTTCGATTAAACAAGACTTCAACAAAAATGTCTAAATAAAATCTTAACATCCACTAAAGGTATTTCTGTGCTAATTACATGAAATTTTGTTTTCGCTTGTTTGTTGCATTGACTTCAATTTTTCAATAAATATAACTCTCAAATTTCGTGACAATTAACGTGTATGATCGTTCGATAACGTTTTCTCGTAAGATTTTTATACTAGCGTGTTATCATATATTTCAACGTTATCATTTATCCTCTTCACCACCATACTGACAGGTTCACAGTAAATAGTAACAGCGTAGCTCAGTTTCCGGAAATAAAAGACGTAAACAATTTGCGGGGAAAATGTGGCGTGCCTCGGCTTGCGAATACACAAGGGAATATTGAGCCGTTTATTTCTCTGTCCTGTGAATCATCTACACGGAGATAATAATTCGCCGACCACGAATTACAATTTATCTGAAAATGTTCTTTCACGGTTACAAAATTGAAAGTCACGTCTAATTAACTCGTAATTATTCAGTTCTCTATTCCCTTATTTCCTTCTACAAAATCTATTTAAAACACTTTAGTTTTGGTACAGTTGGTAATCTTTGTTTGAAAACTTTCATTATTTTTGTGTCTAGATTGCTGCTTAATTAAAAATTTCAATGTAAAAATTGTACAAACTGTATCATAATATATGTTAGAGGATACATTAATTGAGCTTAATTAATTTGATCATTTTCTAAGTTCCATTAATCAGAAGGTAATTAAATATCCATCAAATTCCATGAATGATTAATCTTATACAAAAGAGTCCTAAGACTCATTAATTACGTAAGTATTAATTTGAATAATCTGTATGTGAATATGAATATTATTTAGTTAGAGATAATTCCTCAAAGTAAAAGGAAACTTATTCCTTCATATATAATTTAATGGTTGATAAAATGACGAGATCCTCGAAATGAACGAAATAATATTTTTTCAATACCATAACGATTCCGGGACATGTAAACAGAGTCCCAAGTTTGTATTTCTTACAAAAAATTGTAAACACGCATGTTTACGAGATACGCATTGCAACCATGTTGTTATCAAAATTATAAACAGTGGAAAAACCTTTTCTATAATGTCTACATTAATTAATTAATTAATCTCTCTTTAGTTTGCTACATTTATTTAAAATCTACAATGGTAATAATTCATTTCATTATCTAAAGAATAATCCGTAGACCGAAGTCGGACTTTCGAGAGAATACCATGGTACAGAATCGTACAGAAAATATCAGAATAATATATTCATAATCCCCTGCTACACACAAAGATAAAAGTATCACTCGTTACTGTATTTCTCGTATGCACAGTATCTTCTGTTCAACTACGTAGAAAGGGAGGAATATTGCGTTCCAGCATTGTTAAATTAATGATTCAATCAAATCAACTCTCACGTTTCGATGCATATTGTAAAAGTTCCGAAATAAAAATGAAAAAAAATTCTACTATTGATTCTTGTTAAATTCGCGAAATTATTGAATTATTTCTGGTGTACTCCGATTTTCAAATAAATTTAATGAACTCCGTTTTTCATTAGTACGAAATCAAATCTTTCACTAGCATGTTACAAGCTATGGATAAAAATATACTGCAAATTTCAGGCATGTGTTCTTGTACTCGTTATAGTCATTATTTCATACACTCAAACACGTTAACCAATCATCGAGATTCTATTAATTCCGAAAGTTATTATGGAACACTGACACCGGTTTTATTAACAATCGATTCTTCATTCGAGCGATGCAATTTTTTAATACCAATAAACCCACATGAAATGCCATAGAATCCTATATTATCGACAGAGTCTAGCGTTAAAGCGTAAAAAATCTTGCATGAAAACCACTTAATTCTAAGATATCCAATTATATGTAAAACATACCTGTACTTGAAGTAAAGTCGCCGAAATCCAGATGTGCAACGTGTATGTAGAAGTTCCAGCATTCGATCACTATCCGTCAGGAATAGTCACGTTGAACGAAACATAAATGACGCGAGTGACTGCATAGTGGGTGGAGGTAGCCGATAGCACATTTGGACACTGAACTGTCACGAGAATATAACACACAGCTGTAACAGAGGCCTCGCGTTGCTCGAGAAACGTCGTATCAATCCGTTCGTACTCGACGGCGGCCGGAGGCGAACTGCCCTTCGTAACGCGCGCGCCACCACCTAAAGCGTGCCAGCGATTCTATCCGAGTGCTGCAAGGACAGGCGAACTTGCACGAGCTTTTTGCAGCGAGCTTTCTTCGGTATAAATGTGTGTGAAATCATGTCACAGTATGCTTTCTCAGATTTACAACGTCTATGATTGATTAGTAAAGCTATTCTGGCAATCCTAGTCAACCGCTATTCAATTTCAATTCTATAACCTTTGTTACGACCGTTCACGCAGAGACGCGGTCGCGAGGAAAACGCGTCAGCGAGAGGCGTAAATTCTCGCTACGATTCGTATAATCGACGTCGCGAATTAGTCGTTCCCCTGTTTCGGTTAAGATAACGGAAGTAGTTCAATGAATTTAACACTGTACTAACAGGTTAATATAGCTTGTATATTGAACAATAAATTATATAATAATAAAAATGTCACAAATTATTTAGTGATGAATACAGTTAATGCGTTATAGAAATTCGAGTCGACTTTACGATATCTCTCAATGAATTCGTTAGACTAAGCGACTTTAATTTCGATCGTCAAACCTCTCGATGTATGTCGTTTGAATCTTCAAATGAGACTGCCCTTCGACCATTTCTTTGTCTTCTCGGGGAGACTACCCCCACTACGCTCGGGTCACGTCACCGTTCGCGCCTATGATCATGTATGCCACCTTCTTTGTGTGCATGAAATAACCGACCGAAATCGACATTTTTGGAACTCGCTGTTTGGTGACAACTATGCGCTCGTCGATACATTGTATATTTTCCGTCGGGCAGATAAGACGATCTGTTTGCGACGCTATAGGACCGTAAGTGACGATTAGAAATACGGCCTATACTAAGCCTCGTGGCGTGGAATATTAAGACAATCAATAAACAACAAGACAATATATATATATAATACAATAATAGACAATAACAATAAATCGAAGTAAGAAACATGAAGAAACATTGATCACCCTTTCATAATCACTTTCTCGTGATCACGTATTCGTACAAAAAATTAAACATGACGCCAATGGCTTGTTACGTGTCATATTTCATACTTTGATTTATGTTTCGAAAGAGAATATTCGAATGGACTTTCGATGGAGTGTCGCAGTCTTAATATTTGTATGACGCGAGATGATATTATTCATTTAAGGTTATGAATTTGAAATTGTAATCTAATTGCGGTTTACTAGTATTTGAATTGTTATGGGTGACTTGATTTAGGAACTGAAGCATATAAACGACGTCGAGAACATTCTACGTTTGCAATGATTACACACATGTCGAAAATTTGACACAAATGATATATATAGACTTAAAATTTCCAAATACCTTAGTTATTTCCACCTCTGGAGCCGAGTTGAGCAGTACTAACGATATCTGGCACTGTTAATTGCGTTAATCACTGCTAAAAACTGCAGAGCGCGACGTGTGCTTGTGAATCTCAAATTGGCGGGAAGCGTAATGGCGGAAATCGGAGAATTCAATCTCAATGGACATTAATTCGGCGCATCACCGATAGATAGTGGTAGTATCGATATAACATCCGCTAGTGCAGCCGCGAAATACGAACTAAATATTTTATATATTTATTAATAATTTACGAGCTATTACGTTTAATATACTGCAAGAACTATTCCGTTACAATTAACAAATGAATTTCCGAGTATCCGGTGAAGGCATTAAACGTAAAGCATATTAACGCTTAAATAATTTATTGACATATAGAGAATTGGACAATGTCTAACAAGGTACTAACAGGAACTTTAGTTTCCATGCTATTAAACTTTCACGATGAAGTGATTAACTGCATATATTATATCTCGGTATTATTAAAGTTGCAGAAATTCCTGGTACAGTTATGTAGCAGTCTATTGTTTTACACTGACTTGCTAACTATTACGAAATGATTATATTAGTATCGGAAAGCACCCTTATATTGTTTCTTGTTTAATTATAACATGCTTCGAGCATGCAATCTGAAACTACTCTTAATAAGATGTCTAACTAACCATCAAACACATATCATAATAATAATTACTATCTTGTTCTTTTGCATTTTTGCAAGCGATGTTTACAATATTCAATAAACTTAATTTCATTCTCTTCACATTTTTATATCATTCTTACATCGGTATTTTTAATATTGTGCTTCTCTAAAACTTGAATTATCCAATTAGCAGAATATCTTATTCTGTTTTCTAGAAATGTCATATTATTTAAACTGTAATTTATATATGATACTTTTCTTAAAGTTGTATTAAAATTGATAAAAGAAAGGGAACAGAGTACACTTTAGAATTTCAAAATTCAATATCAAGTTTTATATCTCATATCTGGAATACATAGTTAGCACACAAATTCGTACCTGTTTCCAATGAATTACTATTTTAGATTATGCTACATTAAAATCTATCCAATAGACGTTCAATAAACTTTGGCAAGAAAGGGAATAATGAGAGAATTTATGTCGGGACCTATGAGCTCAAGCAATTCACTTTGCATTCTAGCGTACGGATGCAGTCTGCTGCACGAATTCGCAATACGCATACACGCCTCCGCACGAAGCGTTGTATATAATTGTGTTATAATAGCTATCGCAGGTGTCGGCTCGTTAAATTGTTAATACATTGCTGCACGAGCCTCGCAGAAATTCCACCGATTAATGTTGTACCATCGTACTGATATTACCTTCCGTATGACACTTTCATTTTCGTAGCGACCGGAAACAACGTTGAGCGAACTCGAATAATGGACATTGCAATCTCATGGAAAATTAATCAATTAAATTACCAAATGAAATCGATACTTCCTGTTCCAATTGATAAGAGCGATCTTCTTTTATTAAATTTTGTCGTGATTATTCCGGCAATCGAATCGCACAAAAGTTTTAAATTGCAATAGTTGTTTGTTACAGAATCAATCTTATTTAAAAAAATTATCGTGCTTTATTTAATAATTTTATTTAATATGAAATGTTAATTCCTTTTTCACAATATATGAAATAGTAAAGATAGTAATTGCGAGATTCAGATCCGGTCAATAACATTACAGCCATTCTAACGCCAGACGTGAACGTCTAATGATAATTAATTGCCGAGAAATGTTGAGAATAATTAATCGTTGGGAAATAATTAATCGTGCCGGATGATAAAATAAACATGATTCGACCGTAATTTATAATGTGCACGTGGTGGACGGCAAAATCCTCAATAAGCCCTGAAAAAATTTGCTTCTCCATAAAGTTATTAAGCGCTCTTTTCTAGCAAACTGCTGCAGCATTAATGAAATTTGTGTACTCTCTAATTCTTAAATACTATATTCTTAAATAAAGAATACTAATAAATAGTGTCCTTTAGTCCTTAAATATTAAAAAGGTCAAATGAAAAAAATAAAAAACCACACGTATAGTTGCAAAAATTTTATCTGACGCAGAATATTTAAAGCCTACAAACTTCATAATCTAGAATATTCGATACGGTTATCTCACATACATGTACCTTCAACACTTTTGATAACCTGTTCGATATTCTAGGCATAACTGCCGAAATTCAAGAAACGATACACGTAGCAGAAAAACGACAGCCGCGGGAGCGAAACTAACACCAGCGACAGAAATACCTGCCAGACGAAACTTGCTCCCTGTGCAAGACCGATCGATCAATCCTGAGGAAGCAATAGAGATTCGCGTCGCGCATTATCATTTTCCTCAACGTCGTATGTAAAAACTCATTATAAAACGTGCAGGAGCATAAAAATTTCTTGTGATTTATAGGAGTAGCATATAGTGAGAAAATAGTTCAGGAATAAAGGTATCAAGGGATAGCGAACGATAAATGAAGTTACGTATTGTTATCGAATGAATATAACTTCGATAAGTTGTGTACAATAAATTGTTTGCAAAATCAGCAAAGATTTGAAAGACAAAAAGAAGGGAAGAAGAGTTGAATCATTTGGGGAATGAGGTTTTCAGAGGACACGATCTATCCTGAGGTCATATACCAGGGTCGAAGGCCACGACAGATACGGATATAGCACTGCAGGTGAAGATATACGCGTCAGAGACATCCACGCTGGGATCAAGGAAACCGCTAAACTCCGATAACAGATCTCTCCTAGTGTGTCTCCTAGGTCCGTTAGCTAAATTGCCTGTTAAGTAACATCATGGTAGTAATCATTAAAGACGAATGTTTAACTATGTTTTAATTAAGCATTACAAATTGAGAAATAAACTTTGTAATATTCTGATAATTTACGTTGTGTAGTCTATGTGATTGGGAACGCGTGATAAATTTGAAGTCTGATTATCATGGGTTTGAGTGATTTGATATTTGAAAATGTATAAGTATTTTATGTAGTAAGTCATTGTATTGGCTGTTTACGTGTACATGAATGTTGTGGATACCCTTTACAATTACTACCCCTTACAATTTGTGTGTCGGTTTGATTTGGCTTGATTCGGTTTGATTTCGGTTCACCCTAATTCGATGTAGTTACCGGCGCAGCCAGCATAACGATTTGCGGTCGCCTACAATTTACCTTGGTGTTTGTCTTTTAAATTTTAGCTGCGGTTCACGAACAATTTAATTTTGTTAACATTCCGAAACCACAAAAAAAATATATATACACCTATATATATATAGGACATGTATCGTGTTCTTTCCGTGGTCCATCACCGCTTGAAATTTGCGATACTGCAATTCGTTTTAAATGGAGATCAGATTTCAAGGAAGGACACATATTTGATAGGTATTGATAAAACCTAGCTATTTGCTGTAAAATGAAATGTTCATGTTAATTTGATTCTAGTAAGCGAACTAAATCTCATTTCTCAAGCCTTGTTAACTAACCCATCGTTTGAATACTACGATCGGAATCAAATGGCTTGAAAATTATATACGAGCGGGAATAACGTCGATGAACTGCTTTAATGTTCAAAGGAATTTAATAGATTTATGCTATTGGACAAAATCGATATTGGACCGCACGGAAACGTTTCCCTACGATACTAAAACTTGCTCAAATAATCTATTCAAGTATCCACATAACGTACCAAACATAACGTACCAAAATTCTCTCTGTACATCATTCCACGTAGTATATTCTTTTCGTTTAACGATCGTTTCTCCAGTGAGAATAAATATCCTTTGAAAGGAATCCTATTTACAAGCATGAAATATTTCGGTCGATACTTCGCCGAAAGAACATATCAGATCCAGCATCGGCTACGAAACAATTCGACAACGTCATGAATTTCAAAAGGTATAATTCTAAAGGAAGATAGATCCATCTCTTGAGATAACCATAAATCATAAGATAAGAAACACTCCCATCGAATATAATCACATTTAATGGACTTCTTCGAGAGATTTTGTCTGATCTCCATTGGGAACAGAATTCGAACTCAAAGAGGGCGGAAAGATACGCGTGATGCCGACACGTGGTGTCGAACAGTCAAACAATGGCCACAGCAAATGACGTGTTAAGTGACCAAAGACAAAAGTATGGGTGCGGAAAATCAGGTTCCATTGTGTGTTCCTTGTAAACTTCGCTCTTCATACCAAATAGGTCGAAGTACGACGTGAATGAAGGGCAGAGAGAAGCAACAGAGGAGTGGCAGAGGGAGAGGATAGAGGAGACTCGAGAGCTGTTTCTAGCCCATCAATCATGGTATTTACGTGCGCAGGCTAACCTCCACGTGCTAGCCGGCACAATGCTGAAAGCTCGTCGAAAGGAAAGCCCTGAGTTTACTGAGAGAGCTTCGGAAACCCCATTCGCAAAGCTCGCTCTTTCTATAGCGTCGACTATTCTTCGCATAATAATATCTAACAAGTAACGGAGCTTCTGAAGTGTGAACGATATGAAATAACGCGAAAGAAAGTGAGGACCTGATCATATACGAATATTTATATACAACAAGAAATTTTACGCTACAGCTGTTAGTCTTTCAGATTCATGGCCCAAAAAGAATGAGTACCTTTATACCATAATATTATTTAATGATGATAGGTTTGCCAAAAGCTTCTGCATATATCTAATAAATGAAAGAAAGTTGTTATTATGTCAATAATTTCAGTAAACCTTCAATATCGCAGCTTCGTATCGTAATTTAATATCTGAACATTAAAAATTCTGGTAAATGAACCGTTTAGTATCGGTGTAATGCAGCATTCATAAATTATAGTATCACAGCAATATTCAGATAAAATAAGATTTAAAAATGTGGACATGTAGATATGTAGACGACGCTGTATTTAGACGGTTACATGGTAGGGAATTTACATAAATGTATAATGCAATCTTTTATCTCGACGTTTGCTTAAATATTCGTCCTACTCTAATAAATATGTGTAATATAAAGTGTTGTATATGTATTTTGAAAATAGAGTCGAAGTGTAATATTTTTGTATTCTACCAGCGATCTTCCTTCTTATCTCGAATTCTAGTACAGTCGTACTGGGTCCAGGTAACCCGCAGGTCTGCAATTTTCTTCCCAAACTGTTATCAGCTTCTCTAGAATCCCCTACTTCTCTGTCTTAACCTGCTTTCTTATTCATTCGTTTTATCTTATTACTCTTTCTCAGAAACGATTTCGATATAGTACAGTAATCTTTAGTTCTTTACGCTTGGGAATAGCATGGAAACAGCATGGAAATCTCTCTTCTGAGACGAGAGTGCAACAGGACGAAAGGTACAAGTACACGTTCGTAGATTCACACGAAGATACTTCGCCGTATATGAGTGCACTCAGTTTTAAATATGCTACGAAATATTACATCCGAAAATTAACATAAACTCGTAGAATGTTTCCTGAGCTATTTCCTGGTAACCCGGGAACTACATCACATTCGAAGGTTAAAGAATTTTAATAAATCGCAACACTATTTCTTCTACCTAAAATATAAACGCTTGCCACAATTCTTATTAATATTATCCAATTAACGATAGTACTTTCTTTTTTAAAATAAAGCTGATTAATTCCACGAGGGAATGAAACGTCTCATAACTCGCAAGCGCGGAAATTCATGGAGTAAAAAGTAAAAATGTTTATTCTCTAAAGTAGTAATCTCAACGACATTTCCATAGTGGAAAGCCGTTTTGCGTGCAGCTTGTGTGTCATCAGGATCTACGATGATATTATGATAAGGTAGCAAAATTCTACGGTCTGTGTGGATGCTTTTTAGTAGAGGACAAAAGCGTGTCCGACAGAGCGAGCGGAGCAGTAGCTAATTGCTCGCCGACTACATTACAGGTGCATCAACTGTAAAACCAGGTACACGCAGCTCGCACAGTATCCCAGTCTAATTGAGTAGACTGAGAGACTTCCAAGCAGACTGTCGTGACTGATGCACTTTTACAAAACATCCGTCCTCGTTTCAACGAAATAGAGCTTAACAAAAATTGTCAGGTATAAATCCATTTATTTCAATGTGCGCGCCCAATAAGGATGCGTTGGTACGAATACACTCGAGCAGCAATTCGATGAATGAAATTGCTGGCACCCGTGTGTCGAGAAAGTAATTCGTGGTAAAACGAGTCCTTTCAACTTAAAGCACGATCGAGTGTACGTGGCGATTCAGAATGCAAAATACACTGTTCTATGTCAGCTCCAAATTCTATGAAAGCTTTTACGATTTTCATGGTGAGTAGAAACTCTTGCAGATACCAGCAAAACGTGCTGAGAAATATTCATTCGTTGATTATTTAATTAAAAAGATGTGAATGTGAGAAGCGAATGTTCGTTTGTCTAATGTCCTTTCGTATTTTATTTTCCTAAAGGTTGTGAAAGTCTATGACGTAAACTTACCACTCCTATTGGTTCTCTAATATCACCAGACGGCGAACTATCGTGCAGTACGTCGCGTGAAGTGACATATGTCTAATGCATTAAAATTTTTTCTCTAGTTTTCCAATGATATCATAAATCGTATCCAAGTATATAAAACGACCCTCTCGATTTACCCCCTGCCCACGCTTCTGGCCGTTTCTTTTTGAACCGAAGCCAGAACAAAATCTATCGCTGGAAAAGATCAAAGGTCAGCAATTGAGAGGCTGCACCTGTCGGTGACGACGCCTGTGATGCCATTACAGCGCGGAATTCTGCGTGGAAAGCGTCCAGACGCTCCTAAATAGGGAACTTTTATTCAAAGAGTGTCTCTGAACGTGAGATCAAATTAGTTCGAGGTGTCAGATAAAAATAAACTCCGTCTTTCTTCAGCTGCATCGCGAGAAGAGTAGGAAGGAACGATGCGAGGGGAGGGCGAGAAAAAAAGAAAGAAGAAGAAGAGAAAGGGAACATTCACGCTCTTTTCATCCCTTCTGCCTGCGTTCCTCCATTTTATTTCGCCGTGGCTGTATGGAAGAGCAAGGTTCGAACCAGGATAAGCAAAGAAAAGAAGCTCGAACGGGGTGAGGTCACAATGCTGCGGATATAGCGAAGGAATTGCACGTGACGCGGAAATTCGTTTACACGGTGTCTGTGCCTCTGCCCTCCTGTAATGCGTACTGATGTCCCGCGTTCCATTCTACTCCAATGACGCGGATCCTGAAACTTTATTTCCTAAGTACTCTTAAGATACATTTTTATGAACGAACGCGAGGAATTGCGCGACATGTTGTCGCAAAGAAATTGTTCAGAACAAAGGGGGACAATTTCTTCGTCTCTAGCGGAAAACCGGAAACTGTGTCTCTTTTGCTATTCTAAGTAATCAACTGTATTTTTTATTCGGAGTAAAGATTTTGGTAATCTTCCGCGATTCGTGCCGCTCACGTTCAGGCCATATTTCACTTGCGTTTTAGATTTAAAATCAGAGGAAGAATCAACGAATGTTTCTCGAATATTTCTTCAGACATAAAAGTCGCCGTATCCTTAAAATTCCTGAACAATGTTCGGTTCGAAGCATACTTTATCTTTGTTAGGTCAAATTCCAGCAGTTTTCTTAAGGCGACTTCCTTCGAATCCTCGGATAACGTGTTCTAAAATTGACGTTGGAAGGGCAATTTCGAAAATTACTCGTTGTGGTGTGCAGGCAGACGCGAAAGGGGGCTGAATTGCCCCCTTCCATGCCTTTGGAGGGCTGAATTACCAACCCTACATCCTGTGAGTGACGTTATCACGGTGCATTTGGTGCATTTGATGCATCCGGTAGGTTCGTGCCTAGGTGTCTGTCTGTCCAGAACAGCCAAGTCACTGCATTCGATATTCCATATTGCAGAACGTTTCTGCTTACCAACAGGTACAACCTGCTCAGCTGTTATTTGCATTTACCTTTGCCCTAATAGCAAACAATGCATGCCTCTCAAATACAATGAATCTGCATATTACTCTACTATTCAACTACAAACTCCACTAAATCTTTTATTATGTATCGTCAGGAGAGATATTAGTTATGAAAATACAATTCCCAGTCTAACTCTAACACGATGATGATCAGCTATTTCTGTAAAAGCCAACGTGTGCCATCGACTGCGTCCGTAATTAGATAAAAAATCTTAATGATTTTCAATAACGAATTAATTGTACGATTATACAGTTATTCATTCTTACGATTATGCAGTTTCTTCCATTTCCATTAATTTTTTCTAACGTAAAAATCAGAAACTTTGTAATATAGCAGAAGCTTCGTTCAAAAGGAAGTACACTTTTCAATAAGACTTAAAACACTCTCATTCTCTGTCATTCTAATTAAGTACTCCGTTCTCCCACTTAGCGCAACACTCGCGTTCGCGCACGAAGTTCGCCGGTCAATCGAAAGTTTCATCGAAGTTAGCGGGAGAACTTAATTAAAGTAAATATTCCATACACTGACGAAATACGTGCATGCACGACCGCCATCCTTTCGAAGACGATCGCTTGTCTTGTATTTGTACACTTGGAAGATACAGGCTTGTTCCCGCGGTTTCTGCATTCTCCAGAATCCAACGACTAATTCCCTACAGTCCTGCCCTCGAGTAGAAACGTGAGACACGGAGGTGTAGTATCATGGAGGTCGTGTGTCGTAATGGCGATAACCTTTATGGCTTCTGTACCAGAGATACCAACTATGTATGTCGCTACGTAGCTACGTCTCAAAACTGTACTCACTATAACACTGCGGATGTTACGTGATTTCATCCACTTTGTACGTTTCTGGGACGCGATTGTTCCAAGTATCAGATACTCTCATTGCTTGTGAACATCGACGTTTTCGCCACTTGTTTCGATCCTTCCTTTGTTAATAGTATCTGATGCCTGCAATACGATATGTCGAAACCAGCGAACTTTCAGTTCAATGCACGTAGCTTTTGACAAAGGGTGGTATTATTCGGAGTTTGTTAATTATCATTATATAAATTCTGAATTTATTTGGAACGGAAGCACGTGGTCTTTTGTGTCGTGAGAAATTATCGATGCAGCGTGTTGAATGTTACCCAGGAACAACGTGCCGCAGAAAATATTCATTGTATGCGGTGCTAAAGTATTGACGAATAAATACATAAAAATCGATGCTGCATGTGTGGCACGTTACATAAAATAAAATCTCAGCTTGGGAACATTGAGTTATATTCTGATAAGTATAAGCTTCTCAAGATGATGTTTTTATTATATCCTACATGCGAATATATTACTTCCATAAATCTTTTACTGGACAGTTTTTTAAATTAATGAAATATTAAGTTGATTATTTTTTTTTTCTTGGATTCAACCTGTTTTTTTTTCTTTTTCTCGGAGATGTAGAGAATATGGGAACAAGGAGAATGTACATACATAATTTGGTGTAGTGAATCGATCGAATCTCAATTTAGATGGACCCGTCATACAAGACGAATATTTCGCTTCGTCGAGCAACCTCTCCAGCAATAGACGTTTCAGATACGCGGAGATAAGAGCGGTTGGGTGTTAGGTTGCACTCCTGGGTTTGCATCATCCCTCAACCCTGACCCCGCATCCCTTGCCATACATACATCTCCGTAACCTCATGGTTAGCTACTCTGTACAGTGCAACAAATATTCACTACTATACTAAATTTTTCTGACACTGGATGGATATAATATTTCCAATCTTCTATTTTAGCCTTGAAATCGCATTCGAATAAAATATAAAAGTGACAAAAATGCGCGATAGTCCATGAAAAATATTATTCAAAATGTGACGAGTTTAAACGGCTGCAGTAGAGGAAGACAAATATGGTCAGACATTTTAAACGCGAAAGGCTCTCTGAAATTAATTAATCTCTGAAGGAATGAAACGAACGCAGCAAGCGATTCTGCCAGCAAATAACCAAAGTTTCCGATTTAAAACTGTAACGAAGAAAGGATAAAACTGGAAAAAGTTCCCTCTAACCACTATAATATTTGCATAATCGTACGTAACAATTATCGTTCATCGAACTAGGGGAACTAGATCCAACTGAGTTTTTCCTATCCTCAATTTGCATATGCAAATTTACATATACACGACGAATCTTCAACGAGTTTCAAAGAATAGCTACCCGTCAAAGAATTCTAAATCCTCGACCTATTTAATGAAAATCTTAAACAGCATCGGCTGCTATTCCTACGAACGAATTTTTCCTCAAATCGAGCAGTTTTCTCGAAGAAATAAGGAAAAAAAGAAGACCCAAGAAGCAGAAGAATAATGCAGGAGGGTGAAAGATATCGTTGATGGTGAAAGAGGGATGCTGGCGGCACAGATCGAGCAGCGGAGGCTGTAAAAAGTAGTAATTCGCGTGGGGTCCATAAAAATGTTTATCACCGTCAATAAAAAGACTCTCTGGTCCTGGCGGGTTTCTAGCTCTTTGCCGCTCCGCCGGTACGATGCTTAACGTAAAGCTGAAAAGGAAGCCAAAAATGGACGGCGAAGGAGGCCAAGGGTGTAGCTTTAATCTTAACGACGAACCAACCGATAAAATCTACCGACCGCGGCTGTTTACTCGGTGTTTTTTTTTAGAAAGAATTATTAATCGCGAGACTGTGTTCTGTTCAGAAATTGTATCTGAATACCTGCATACGTAGGTTCAGGTTTACGAGCAGGAAATATTGGAGGAAACGTTGTGAGGGTACGCGATTGGATAAAATAATGATAAACGAGTTCTGGCAGTCGGGTGTTGTGTGGAATCATTTTCGTTTAAAACATTCGCCATGGTCCCTTCGAGGGGTCTAACCAATACTCGACATCTCGTTGAGGTTCGGCCGGAAAGAGACGCCTTCGAGATGTATGTAAAATGAAAACAAAACATCTCTGATTGCGTAAAAAGATTTTTTAAGTTATATGGTCGATAAGATTGTTTTGTGTTGTTTTAAATAATCACAAACAAATAAAACCTGTTTATAACTCGACGAGAGTGAATTCAATGGTATATTAGATACAATGATTTTTATTTCGAGAAACGTACAAAGTTTTTATTTTGAGATAACATTTCTTATTTCCAATTATCTATCTCCTGTATCTAAATAAATTACGCTTCGGGCTATAATAGAATACAAATCGAAGATACAACATTGTAATACAGCTATGTCTCGTTGTGAGAAAGAAAACGCCATTCCAACGCTAATAAATAATGTCATTATCCTCACGATAGTATTGTGTTTTCGCGCAGTACGCTGCCTACTATACGAGTCGTGCAATAGCAATTTCGCCTTGTCTCTGCATAAACTTTTATAGAGGCATTGAAAGTCTCGGGTAGTAGACGTTGCAAACACTAGTGAAGTTAAGACACCATTGTCGAGCGAAGCTAGTTCAAATTACAGTGTACCGTGTTAGAGTTAAAATTTCTAGTAACAAATTCTCAACCAGATATATAAGAATATTCAGTATCCAATAAGCGGTAGTGTCCTATCTCCTTTAATATATCCATTTTATCGTCAGTCAATATTTTATTGCTATTGCGTCGGGAAGGTCGTCAAAATCTCTCTCAGGATTTACCGGAACGCTTGGCACGTGAGTGGAAAATAGAGCAGATGGTTGATACATGGGCTGGTTAATATAATACAAGGGATTTATCTGGCTTACCAAGCGCAAACGTTAATGAGAAAATAGATTTTGGTTTATTCCGGCTAATTGCAGCAAATTGTGACAGATATTTAACAATTAAGACAAATGAGACATAAGGTGTGTAAATTTATTTGTTTTATTATCGAAAAAACAGTCATTAATTTCTTACTAACCCAATAAAGTTGTTAGAATTGTACACCGTATAACGTACACTTTGACTCTTGTCAATCTATTATAATAATATCACTAGTTGGTAAATTATTACGCATTGTGGAAATCTCATTCCAAAATTTGTTAAACTTTGTAAAAACCATATTCCATCGTAAAGGGCCTCCTTTGTTACGAACACTTATTAAATGGTGAGACCAATAGCCAAACATCCTAGTTAGTTTCTAGTTTATCGCTCGTATCGAAACTCTGATGGTATTAAATTTCTAGCACAGAATTATTCCAAACATCCGTAAAGTTTTATCGAAGCCAGAATTTCGAACGTTTAGGAAACTCTCTTGTTGCAGCTGCTGCTTCTAATTTTCGGAACTACGATTTCTGCAACAACGAACTTTATGCAGCGTCGAACACCTGTTGAAAATTAAAATCAAATCCAAAATTCACCAATTTTAATCCTACTTTGCAAACACGAAAATCTGTAGAAAATACAGCGCCAAGTAACCAGAGCTCTTGTCTTGCAACTTGCTCGTGATTTTGAGAATGAAACATAGAAATATATTTCAATATGAGAGTAACGTTGAATTTATCGTATAAATTCATCATAATAGAAGCGTAATTCGAATACAGCTTTCGTTGTTCGATTAATATTATACAAAAGCGAATAAAGAGAATACAGGGCAATATTATAACAATTGTTTTACCCTGTATGAAATGTTTTCTATAATTACAACACAATTCGCAACGTGGTTTACAGAGTGTCTCTCGTTAATATAACACCGATGCGTAGTATTCTACAAACGCTCGAACTAACCACTCATCCAAAGCACATCTCATTAGTATACATGGGTTTCACGATGAACGTTTGCATTCAAGTAACAGTCGATACCCATTAGACGACTGGGCAATATTACAATAACTGGAACCAACGTGTAATTTAATAGTAATTAACGTTAGTGGATAGTGTATTGACATCGACGCAACGTCCGGAAGCATCAAAATATAATTCTCCGAAGATAGCGCTACTATGCACACGTTAATTTTATCTTTGATGGACAAATTTAATTCTATATTTTTTATTTATTTCAAACTTCCGTCGAAAACGGAAGTATTTCATTGGATAGACCATCCTTCAATGATTATTCATAATTTCGAAGTTCTTTATTAAAATATTATTTTCAGATTCATAATTCGCTGTAAAATCGCACGTTCGAAAGTAACCCGAATATGATGAAATATTGATTATAAACATTTTACATATTCAATTTTTGACCAAACAAATTTTAACGCGAAACTAAATAAATACGTTGATATAAATTCATAAATATTGCTGTTTCTATTAAAGCCAGCAAAAGGGATACTCTCGTTGACAAGATTTGAAATTCTTTCACGTGACGAGCAGTGTCCTACAAGCGAGGCGGTGAATTTCCATCAGGAGAAGCGATAAGCATGGTAACTTTTATCTCAGTACACCTCCCCAGTCCATCCCTTTCCGTCTAGACGCAACCCTCGTATCCATGCGACTCGCTTTTTAACATAATTTCACGTTTCATTGTCTCGGGGAGTTCCAAGTTCCTACAGGGGACCTGTGAGGAGTCCTGAATTTTAATACGTTCGTATAGCGACTGCATCGCCTTTTCCAGTCGGGTCTGGATAAATTTGCGTACAAATGCGAGCGCAATCTTCATACGCAAAAAGAAAGAAATTTCGCTGTACAGATGCGCTCTTTGCGTATTGCGAATCTGACGAATCTGGAAAATTGACAACGTCGTCGATACGTTTCATGATTCCATATCCCGCGAAGTGAAAATAAAATTAATATCAAACAGAAAGGAGATGAAACGAATATCTTACATTATCTATTTCAACTAATTATGATGAATCTAAGCAAAAGTAATTCGTCTCTTATGCGAGACTTGTGAGTTACGTTATTCTTTAGCTTCATAAAGTTTCGAAACTTCTGCTTGTGCAGCAGTATGCTTGCATTAGTTTTCAATTGAGTGGAATATTTTCAATGTTCCCGTGTCACAAAATGACTAATGCCAAAAGAACCAACAGAAATGCATCGTAAACTAAAACTGTTCGTGTTCCTGGTAGGTACACGAAGTTAAAGAGGTTCATCCTGATGTTCATTCGTTCCGACATTCCTAGTTTAACTTAAATGGCAACCAGAGACTTGCTGTGTTCAATATAATTTCATATTTCATTGTCTCCTGAGTTCCAAGTTACTGTACAAAGTTTGTGGAGAATCCTGAATTTTAATATACCTATGTAGGAAGTTTCTATCGTCCTTTCTGTTCTGCTCTTGCAGGTTTCTTGCTAACATCGTTTCCCTACGACAAACTTATTTTCTGTTAACATTATTGCAACTATTAGTCACACCATTTGCATTCTTACTTGAGATACTCATAAACAGATTTACGATTCGTATTTTTGTTCTGAGATTATAAAAATTTCCAATTTCGATAAGTATTATTTCATGCAAAAGCTAGTATAACGAATAATTTACAATTTGCAACGTGACACGTTTGGCTCTTATTCTAAGCATTTTTAAATGGTCATTTCGCGAGACTGCAAACTCAGAGAATCAACAGAGTCGAGGATGAGAGGGTGAGAAAACAGCGAACTGAGCGCCTCATTATTCCTAAAGCTTGACTTCCCGTAAGTCTGGTTGCGAGCTTTGCGGCACGTTCTACCCACAAACAACCCTTCTTGCCCGGGAGGCAGAAACTCCGCAATAATATCCACGAGGATCGATCACGATTCACGAAATATACCATCGGCAACGAGCAATACTCACTATAGCTAGTTGATCACATAATTCCTGAATTATTCGAAAAATAAAACGTACGATATATGGTTTCGTTGTCGATTTTCGAACGATTTATACTCTGATTTCTTAAAAGAGTTGAGCACTAAAATCAATTTTCAACGTGTCCCTGTACATTTGAATTCTACGAGAATGGAAAACGATTGTTTCTGAGGTATTCTGATCTTTGCGGAACGAGATCATTCCTCGGCCAATTTATCGGCAATTTTTCTCGTGAATCGGAAAACAACGGTTTCCTAGCGAGAATCACGCTACCCTTGACAAGTTCGACGAACGACCAGCGGCCAGTCGTGGTAAAAGCCTGTGAATGAGGGGTCGAGAACAAACGAGCGCATTTTCCTGAAGGCCAGAACAAGAAAGAGAAGCCAATGGAGAGCCTTTATCACTCCGAAACGATTGCTCGTGTGTAAATACGTATTTCTTTTGTTTTCGGTCGGACCCTCATCAAATTTCCTGTCGCAGAGAAGCACCAGCTGTTTGACTGGGAACGACCTATCCCGAAAGGTTTGCTCGCGTTTCGACACACGAGACCATTCGAAACTAACCTTACATGGAAAAATTTTGTAATTAATGCATGCGTATATTCATTTAAATTAGTTACAAGATAACTTCGAGCACTCGATCTATCATCGTTTATAAAATTTCTATCCTGGGAGTTGCTTATTGTGTAATTTCTTAAGAGGCAACATCAACCACAAGTTGATACATGGGTAATGGAAAGTAAGTTATTCATGGCTCTGAGCTAATAGTCACATAATGGATAACTTTGGAAGCTTTAAAGGCACCAGATGTATCCATAATCCCTCAGACACCGAGAGCTTCCATGGGTGCTGAAGTTATTAATAGTCTCAGGAGTCTCTAAGGATTCCACGAAAGTTGAGATATCGAATATTTCAGTATCCAAAGTATCTAGAGATTTGGTGGACACTATACAGCCAGAGGTCTACGAGATCCGTGACATTCTTCATGTATCAGGCATCTAGAATCTAGACAATAGAACCAAGGGTAACTTGGGAATTGGATCAGGGACAGATTGAGAATTCGAAAGTAAGGAACTTTAAACGTTCTACTGCATAGCACAGGACCAGCGCTCGTGAGAATTCCAAGAATCAAGGATAATACAAGATAATACAATTCTTTTGGCAAAATGATACGATTTTTCTGCTAAAGTTGTTAAATGCTATAGGCTTTGCAGATAAATGTGTGTTGTCAAATATAGGCCAAAACTGCAAACTTCGGTTGCGTACGTGTGACCCCTCTTGGTAAACAGGAAGGAAACGAGATGCTTTACGATCGACTCTTTTGCCGGTAGCGGGTTTCCGGATTTCTTCCGCGAAATCTCTCCGCATTGCCTCTGCCTGAAGATTTAAAGCCTTTCAGAGGATGGAAAACACGCTGTTATGAAAAAAGTCGTTTTACTCCGATTGTAGAATGTAGCTGAGTAATACGGTACCAATAGGTATTGAAATATTTTACGGCACGAGTATCCATTGCTTGTGACGTCAGCAACCAAATCGATCTGCTATAAAAAAAAAAGTGGAGTTACGAATATTATATAACCAGGTGCTCCTTTTCATATTTCCTAAAAGGCAATAATATTTGATACGAAAAATATAGCTGAACGAATTCCCTAAATTCCCACTCTTCGAAACCTTTCAAAACACGAGATAGGGCATGCCTATATAGGTTTCACACAAATTCCATATATTTTACAGATACAGCTAGAGCAATGAAATCCAAATAGAGGTTTGTTCCATTTTTGAAATAGAATAAAGAGAACTTATAATAAAGAGGAACGTAAACTACACCTTAGTTTCCCTTCAAACTCAAATTGAATAGTAAATTGATGTGAAAGTCTTCTCTTCACTTTCAGGCCTTGCCAAAATCGAGTTCTACATGTTTAATAGCTATTGTAATTGATCTAAACAGAGAACGGAATTGCCTGTGGAAAATAATGGAAATGAGAGAAGGACGAACCCGGTTGATCCAAGTTTCCTTCGTTGAGATGCAAGGATAACAATTTGAAAGGGTTGGTCGATGCTCCAGGAGACCAGTTTGTCGTGTAGCAGTCTGAAAATCGATGTTCTATGTCTATGACATTACCGAAGCGACGCGATGGTCGTTTCACAGAAATTCTAGTAAAATTTATATAAAAACATGGTACTTAAAAATAAAGTAGTTACTCTTTCCGGTAGAAATTGTATCAAGAAACAACAAAAATTTTAAAATCGTTGAAAAAGATATCTCAGGATAGGACATTTTTATTATTTAATTCGTATTGAGACGATATACAAGCATCTGAAATTTATAAGTCATAATCGGTGCGCTTTTTTCATGAAGCAGTTTTCAAATATTAAAATTAGCAGTTTGGTATAAACGTTTTCGAGCGTAGTAGTTAGCGAAATTCTATTTTTAAAGTTTCAACCAGTTTAAAATTCAGTTTCAGCTTCTGCCTCATTTTTTATTCAGTATAGTTGATTCAAATAGAAGAGGTAGCGAATAAATTTTCGCGAAATTCGTTCACACGAATATTCGCAGGCACCCGTATTAACGTATACAAAATTATTAAATCTCGTGTATCAATGTAACTTAATTAATGCGAAACATGTAATTAGTCCAGTATCGGGGCAGTATTGATTGAAAAACAAAACAACCTTTATATCTTCCCTTCCGACTGTAAATTTTAAACACTCGCAATGGCAAGAACTGCAAATTAGTCCTAAAACTAGAGTATCAAAATGTCCAATTTGTAATTTCTCATAGAACTTTGATAAAGTTATAACCGTAAATGTTGGAGAATCTAAATAATTCTTCTTAAAATATATAGATTGCTAAACAGATAAAAGCTTTGGCGTAAGTTTGATACTTCTGTCATTGAAGGTTTCAGTATTAAATACTATCCAACATCTACGCAAGAGTTCGGTGAATGGAACTCGACGCTTCGTTTCTTCTCTTTTTTTTTTGCCTTTATTTCTTGAGGATGTTTGTTTTTCTTATATTACACGACAGATGAGTATTGCCGGAATATTATATATTGTATATTACAGAACGAGCCGGAAGGAGAATTGGGAGTGTCAAAATTCACCAAGTAAATCATAACAAAGTAGGTGGCAACTAAATTGCATTTCAGAGAAGTTTCTCGATTTGCAAGTGGACGAAACGCTAGTTCCAAAGGGTGTTGGCTTAAGGCTCAGTCAAGAGGAAATCGATCGCCTATAGAGTTCCCAGGATGGAGGACACCCTTAGGATCCTCGAGGTTAGCACCCAGCTCTGTAATAGCGCTTAACAATGAAATATCATTGTCTAAAACGCCCTGACTAGTCTCGACATCAGAAACGGGACTAAATGGATGTTAGACCCGTATTTGAACGATCTGCGTCCGACAATAATTTAACGTCTTTCTAGAAGCTCGTCGGCGATGTCTATATCATGACGTCAGTGACACTACGATTTTGATAATCGTTCGAAAGAGAAGAGGGATAATTAATCGTTGTTTGGACTGGTTGTCGGAGGGAGATTAATGAATGGCGAGCGCTTGTTTCGATGGAAATAAATGAATTTGTAGGTTGATCAAAGTTTCGAATGAAATGCTAAATCAACTGAAATTAAAAAGTGGAATTGCTTGCGGAAATGGGAATTTTCTTCAGATTTGATTAAGGAAATAATGAAAATTACAAGAATCATTTGTCTTTAATGCATCGAGGAAATCCCCTATTGGATGGAGCTAATTTTTCATAAAAATCAGAGTTTTGTATGTATACATACAACCTCCCTTTGTTCCTGTGTATCACAAATATTTCTGACACTTTATCAATCGATCGAGTCAATAGATGCTTTATCAAGTAATTCTAAAATGGAATCGTGATCACGGTATATCTTGGCAGTCTGAAAGACGCTAGACAGTGCAAAGATCGATATACCCATATCCTATCAGGTTTCGAAAGGAATTCTGCGATCGTATCGAGGCTGAGTTGAGCACAGAGCTCCTTCGTAATAGTTGCAGGGGTCGAAACATTCCCAAAGGAGTCCTAACGCAGTATATTCATAGGAACGTATATCAGGCCCATACGTATGCCGACGCGCAAACGCGCATATACCTGGACAGCTGCAAACCGATGCATCCAGACATATAATCCGTAAGGATATCTCAAATGTACAATGCAGAGATGGTTTCTATGAAAGTTGATATAAATTCCGATCTATTTTTCCTTATTTTAGTATTGTTCCTCATCCCATGTATTCGAAAGGCGGGAATAAACGAAAGTGACATGGTTTAAATAAATTAGGAAGAAGACAAAGTCATATATTGGTGTGCACGTTAGAAAATTTTTGGAAAGAAGTAGCGAAAGGTGTAAACAGATGGTTGTGTAAACAGGTAGTCGAGAAAGGAATGCTGAACACATAGAGGCATGAAGAAAGCAAAGCACAGGTGCATAAATTAGTACGTAGATCCGACTGAAGTGGGTAAACGAATGAGAAATGAAACGGATAGACTGTATCGCAGCATATGTATATGTGAATCTACGACAAGGATAATGGATATAGAGCCTAGTACAGTTGAAGAATGTAGATAAATGTACGTAGTAAAAAGTTTAAATATATAATGATGAAAAACAGTCTGTAATTTAGGTCAACTTTTAGAGGACACTCGCGTAGGAGCTATCTATTGAGAAGTAGAGGACATCTTGGAACTGACGTAACTGTGTTATTGCTATTTTTATACTATAATACACTAAAAGAAAAAAAAATAGATTTTTGTGATAGCGCAACAGTATAATTTTATGCACGCTGTAATATTTAAATTCATTCTTTTTCCCAGAACACCGTATTTGCATCACACGGTACAGGTAACCTCTAGAGAAGGTGGTATTCAGCCTATAGGTACGTCGTACATGGCTACTTGCATAATTCACCAGACGACACGTAAAAGATATCGAGCTTGGGTCTCAGGTTGGCCAGAAACGAGAGTTGCTCAAGAATCCTGGGCATTTTTATGGGGCTTTTTTTCCAGAGGGACTAGAGAGAATACACATGGGATGTGTACCTTGAAAGGATAAAAAAAGAAAATGTAATAGATGCTGAAAACTTTTTTAGAGTTTTGTCTTTGATTTAGCTACTTCTTTCTCGATTATTATTTCTTACGTGTTGATCAATGATCGCTGTAAGTTTCATTAAAGTTTGATCAAATACGTAGAACATTGGTTTATAGAAATGAATCTCCATAACATGGAAATTGTGCAACTTTTAAAAGAAGAATTACATTTTCTTATGGTAAATGAAAGTTGCCTAAAAATAGCAAAATATCGAAATCGATACGATTCGACGGTTCAAAACTGACGACTGAATCTTTTAACAGAAAATTCTCACAATTTTTACAAAGGCTTCCATGATTCTGGCCGATAGATAACAAGCCGGAAGCTACGTCTGCTTCTTACAACGCTGTCTACAGCCCTCAGACAATTTTACGTATTCCACGAGATTTATTCAATAGACCAGGTACGCTCGATGTACCAGGTGAAAGCGTGAATATGAAAAGTAAGAGCAGGAAAAGAGACTGCTTTTAAATAAGGATAGGTAGCTTCCCTTATGGATATCCTTGGACCCCATTGTACTGACCAGCTTTGACCACTGAAGACGGTTTCCATATTATTTTCTCGCGTCTCACCTTTTTCCATGGCTTTACCCTTGCGTCTGCAAACTTTCTGAAGTCATTTTCACGTCTGTTCGAACCTGCTTTGGATGAAGATAGAACTTTATGCGAAAAGTTTCTCTGTAAAAATTTTCCACGTTGACCATCGTTAAAACGTTTATAACACACTTTAATTCAGTAAAAAAATAAACGAGAGCACTGTTATTAATCATTCGAGATATAATGCGTGAACGGATAGTCCATTTTTGTTAAGTAGATAAAGAAATAATATCCGTTACGCAATGGATATAAATTTTTACGAGAATAAGAAATTATCGTTACTATTAATTAATAACGCAGCTACCGTTACAAAATCTTAACGTAACAAAATTCCAAATCGATGGAAATTGTTCTAAAAAATTGATAGAAAAAAGGAGCTTCGAGAGTAATATCTTTACAAGTGTTGAAATCTTTATAAGGCCGCCTCCGGACATTCGAAATGGTTCTCCGATATCTGCTGTCAAGCGGGCGTGTGCGAACTCAAATTCATCCCCGGGGATTTTCGCCACTCCACCATGAAGTAATTTTCACGAGACTATTCTTCGGCCGCGGGTAAATTCGAAGACGATGTGCCGCCATAAAAAAAAAAAAGGAACAGGAAAGCGGAAGAAAAAAGGAACATGCGGAAGGCAAGAGTGAAGTTCACCGGTGATTTAAGAGAGACGAGAGCATGACTGACCTCTCACGTCGAAAGAAAAAGAATAGACGAATGAACGTCTTTCTTGTTCAAATGGTAGTGGCTGAGTAGCAATAAAAGTCAGTGAGTCTGGATAATCGAGAAATTTAACCTCGCGATCAGATGACGCGTTCCACTGCCTCTTTGATATAGTATCACTCACATTTCGGGTACTTCTGTTGTTTCATAAATCGAGAAACAACCGACTGAATCGATCAGTTTTACTTTGCTGCTTTTACTTTTGTCTATGCTTATATTTTCCATACCTTTTTCGATATAGTGTACGATGGCTATGTATATATTTCTGTTTCATTGCATCCGCTTCTAGAAAGTTGAGACAGGAAAAGTAACAAGAATAACAGGCAGGATGGAAATGGAATTTTTCTCGAAATTCATCGGTACATTCATCTTATTTTATATGGATTCATATCACAATTTGTATTGCAAATATCCATTGTAAAGTCGATTAAACATATTTGCAGGGAACTATCTCTTTGACAAAGTGTTTCATTGGAGCGTTAATAAAATATTAATTTAATAAGAGTAATAAAGATAATATTGAAAAATTTTGAAATTTTATGAAGATTATAACTCCACTCCATGTATTTGATATATATTAGCACGATAAATTTTTATTATAATATGAATCACGTTACTTTTGTAAAACAGTATTTCCCTGAAATTCGTTCTCATATTTTTACAAATGTTGAAAAAGATATAGAGGATACTAGATTACACTTTCAGCGAAGCCCGTAAATCCGTTTCATCACATTTTTTATGATGATCGAAGGTTAATTGAGGTTGAATTTTTACTACAAAATGAAATCGATTTACATATCCACAAGAGAATTTCAACTATCTGATAGAATTCGTCTTCATATTTTTACAAACGCCAAGAGTGATAAAGAGCATTAAATAAACTTTTAATGAAACTCGTAAATCCAATCTCTTTTTCTACGATCGTCGGTTATAATTGTTGTTAAACTTTTATCGCACACAAAACCGATAAATTTCTACGTAAAATATTATCAATAGATATCGAGATTTATCAGTTTTTCGGAATACGAATTTTTATGTAGTATTATATTCAATGGTATTTTTTCAATTTCGTCGTCCGTGGGGAGAAAAGGAAACGTTTCGCGGTTTTGTCCGGGTGTAATTAGAGTGAACGCACTATTTCTTTGGTGAAATGTCACTGGCCAGGCGAATTAACGCGCGAAACAGTTTCACGTGTTCACCAATTTAACCGTGAAAGAGATTCAACGTGTAGGTGCTCGAAGCAAAACGTTATACACTGCCCTGGGAGCATTGTTGACGTATAATATCTTCCTTCCTAGGTCGTTCGTACTCACCCAAGGGAGTCCTGCATCCTGCAGGATAATAAATAATTTAGTCCAGGAAATGTTGCAAGTTATTACGGTCCGTACTGGCAACGTATCCACTTACTTGGCTGACAGAAAAAAAGGTCGTATCACATCAGATTTATTTAAGACGCGTCCCTTCTTCCATCTCGATCCATTTCTTTTCATCTTTTGCTTTTTTGTTCCCTCTACTCTCACGCTGGGAAGCATCCAAGGGAATTATGCTTTAAAGTTTTTCTATATTTCATATATTTCCTTGCGAGATTTTGGCTATATGTGGTTAGAAGTTAAGGTTTGTTAATATGGATTATATTTGGACAATAGGATACGTATATCATCTCGTAATCTTGATTTGCATAGATAGGCAAGAGGCTACTACAATTGTAGAGTTTGTGGTCTAAATGGGTTTACTCCAAGAAACCGATTGTTTCTAATACATGAACTCGATGGCGTTGTTTGGTAATGTAGTTTCTTTTGTTCAACGTTAAGATTTATCATACACTATCGTATGTATTGTGATACATATATTTTTTCATACATTTATATAATTATATATAATTGTATGTATAAATGGTTTAAAAATTGAGATATAAAAATCACGGTGAAAATTCAATAACAGAATAAATCCGTTTCGAAGGATAAAATATAATTTATGTAATGAAAAGCTCGTAGATCAGGTAAATATAAATCTCTGATAAAGAGATAATTTAATTTCGAGAGGATATAAAAATTATTCTGTCGATGAAATGGTAGGAATGTGTAGGAATGTTCTGTCGAAGATTATTCGATGCATGTAATAGAGGCATCGTGACGCATTCTTGGCGAGGAAATTATCGCGATGCACGACAGATGCGTGTTGAAACATATCCTGCATCTGGTACAGAGGAATGCATGCAATAAATCATACGTGTTGCAACTAGGATTTTCACTTATCGTTAGAATGCAGTGATAATCTTCGTGGATTATATGGAGGATATTCACACGAGGATGTTCACTTCCAAGCAAATTCACTTATATTGTTGTTAGAAATAAGAATCGTCATTAGAATGTGTATTTTTATGCGAATTCATATTTTTGATAATATTTTATGTATTTTTTCATATTACATATATTCTGTGTAATTGTACTTTTAAATTCATATAAATGCATGTAACATAATGAAATATAAATTAATTTTGTCTCCATAATATTCTTTTCAATGTCTAACATTCTTATCGATAGTTATTATAAATTAAATTATACAATGCGAATGACTAAATACACTGTAATAATCATATTTAACAATAATGTTAATAATAAAAGTAATACGTAACAATAATTTTTAACATTAATTAATTATTAACTTAAAAATTAATTATAATGAATAAATTTGTATTTATCTATTCTTATTCACTATAATTAATTAATGAAATTCGTTAATTATAATAATGTAATTAATGAAAACGGAAACAAACTAATTGCAAAGGGCAAGGGCAATATTATTCGTATTCGTTCAATTTGTTTCCCGCGGTTTCCCCCACTACCTTGCTTATTTCGTGACCGATTTGCGATGCAGGTTTAGTGTCGAAAGTGGTACGGACGTGTCACTTTGCTTGACGTGTGTAAACTATATATTTACGTATATAACCTATATATAATTCTTAAATATTCACTTTTGCTTTTACTCTGTTACCGTTCGTTGTGCTTCGTTTGTTTAATATACGTTTCGTATTTTATTATTTAATAATTGTTATAATCTGTGGTGTTTCGTGGACAATTTAATTCATTCGTATCTCTCGACTCGTTTGTTTGGTTAATTACCAGTAGTTTGCGCGTATTACGAGGTTACAAAACAAAATTTGCGCTGCGTCATTACTTCGTTTTAACATAATTGGTTCCGCATATATATTTATCCCGTAGTTTTGATTTCCTTTTGTTGGTTAATTGCGCGAATGTTCTACAAGCACCGCACGCCGACGTCATATTGGTTAACGAATTCTTCGATGGCCTTCCATGAATTTTCGATTTATTGCAATGAAAGCAGTGGTATGTATACGTTTGTATCGTCTTTTTATTGAATAATTGATAATATTTAGTTATTATACCATTGATATATAGTCGATAATAATGTACGTACATATATATTGCTGTATGGAGTATATATGTAACGTTCTTAAAGATTTTGTAATTACGTTATTTCTGCGTCAATTGTGATATTCTATGTTTTCTTCAAGATTGCTCACAACTCCTATTCTCTCTTCCAACACGGAGTCGGATTGATTGTTTACGATAACAGTCTTCGTGGCATCGTCTTCGATGATTTCTTCTGACCTGATCGATGACAACGTTCTACGCATCTAATAGTGAGTCACGTCGTTTCTGTTCTTCCGATCACTCAATCATGTCGTAGGATGAAAGGTCCAAATTGACACGGCTGACTGGTTGTGTTACGTAGAATTGTTGGCGAGCATAATGACCACGAGTATTTATCATACTCGCGAGTACCAACATTCCTTTTTCTGTGTTTTAAGTGTCAATTTAGGTAATTCAAGTGTAATTCTTCTTGCACGTCGCGTTTTTGTTTTTTCATTTGTAATATGATATCAATGATTAATATCAGCATAATATTAATCATAATATTACTAATTAGCATTGGTAAATAATTTAAGTAACTATGATTGAGAATGTATTCACTACAGTTATTTATAGAATCAGATACAGTTATTTGTTCAAATTAAATATTCGTATGAATAAACAAGTATGCATAAATAACATATACATATTCAAATATTTAAGGAATGTTAGAACGCGTTTATTTGGATATTTTGACTTCATTGTTATGAAAATTGTAATTATTACAGAGCAATAGTAATTACCGTAATAATGTAATAATAATTAACTTTTCATCCTACTTTCTGCTTTATGAAATTCATATTTAGCATCTTCATGTCTCGTATAATCTCAGTGGAATTTAAAGTTTGAAATATGAAAGTATTAAAACTGAATGTTATTCGCCAGAAGGAAATGTATTAAATTTCATATGTAAGAAGATATGTCGCCATCAGCAGGTTTCAGAATCAATACAAATTTTCGATGCTGTTTTCACAGCTTTGTTTTGATAAAGAAATCATCTAGGACTATTAATACAATTACTACATGCACTGAGTTTTAGTCTGTCTTTCAATAAGCGTGCTCTTTCTCGGTAATTTATGAAATTATTAAAGTAGATTATCGAATCATTTTTTGAAATAAAATCTGTAAGTGCAAAATGAAAAAGCTTCAAAATAAAAAAGTTTAGTCAGTTTGATACAAGATATATAAATGCATTAATAATTTTTTTAGTAAATAATATTTTTAAAATTTTTGTTTATATTGGAATTTCTATCGGATTCATAAGTTTTAGTATTGCGATATTTTATCATGGTTTCTAAAATTATTTCGTCAGTTAGTGTCACAATATACTAGGTATTCTTCCACTAGGATTGTGGAGGTATGTTGCTCTTTTTCAGATCATTTGAGATAGATAAAAGAAATGCATAAAGGAGATTCTATGCCATTAGAATGTCGAAGAGGTTAGGAAGATGAAAGGTTGGAAAGAAAGGGAAGGAAAGCGTAGAGGAAGTAAGAAAGAAATGAGTCGGAAGGGAAATAAAGGAAAGGCAAAAGACATACGTAATTAATTCAGTCCAATTATGTATTTCAGAAACCATAGTGAGATGAGTGAAAGAGTATTCGAATTTTGTATAACATTCTATATAATATCCTATTACTTTGTCTTGATTATAATTTATATAAGTCAGTTTTGGAAATTATTCAATCTTTAAGAGGTAGGTTAAATTACATTTATACATTTAGGCGGAATTTTTTAAACTCAAATTTAATTTACAGTTGGACATATGTTTTTGAGGTAAATTAGATTTATGATTAGGTTAGTAGGAAAACACAATAGTACTCAAATATGTATATATATTAGTATTTAAGGAAGATATATAATGATTAATATATTTTACTTAAATATGCACATAATGAAGGATATATATATATACACACATATATGTAGATAATATTTATATAAATAAGTTCTTTTGTTGTTGTTTTTTTGTTTGTTTTTGTTTTTGTACAATGATCAAAGTTTGAAGTTTTGCAAAGAATTACTACAAAAACAATTTATTTAAAAATGAATTAATTTTTGTCTGAAGAGACAAAGGCCATCTAGGTGAAACGTGGTTAAGAAAGGACTTTATTTTTCTACCGTAAATCGATAATGTTAGAAATGACACTAAAATGATATTGGTTAGCGCTGGAATCTGTTGGGTAAAAAATGTACTAGATGATAGATGTGTTCACTAAATATCATGTGTATCAAAAATCTTCTGTAGATATCTAAGGAATTTATTCTTGTGAGGTATGAATAGGTAAGATTCTTCTAACCTACTATTGGTAATGATACTTTCTATATGACTCATATCTTGTTTCGCTGCATTTAAGCATTTCATTTCAAGTTCTACCTTTTTTCAAAAAGAAACAATTATTACAATTATTAATTTTTCTTATAGTTATGTTTCATTTATTTAGGAAATTTGTTTGGCCATTAGCAAATTACCCTCCTATGGAAATATCACTAAGTTCAATGTTCGCAATGTAAATCAATAAATTTCCTTATCGGTAAGACGTGTTTGAATGTACCATCAAAAATTTCCTTGGTTCACTGCTATTGTATTTTATCTACATATTTATCATAATAGTATAAAGTAAATATAAAGCTAATTATTATTTTGTAATAAATAACGAAACTATGAAATATTACGTTTTATTCGTATTTCTCAATCTTCGCAACAATTTCCAATTCGTGTCCAATTTTCTTTCTTCCAGAAAACTTTTATGCTCCGTGAACCTATTCTGAAGAATTTCTAGAATTATCTAAAACTTCCATATCTACATACATTTTCTTACCATAAATCTCACTTCATCTTCCTTCATTTTTGCTTATTTCCTCTATAATGTATAATTTTTATTTGTACCCACATTGGTGATAGCTATGAAGCGAACTAACAAAGACTGAAGGTTCTCTCAAACATCGTTGTTAGTAGAATTACAATTAAGAAAAGGTAAAGAACAGAGATTGAAAAAAATATAAGGCGATGCAAAGTAAGCTAAGCTATATATCCTAACTAGCTTCTGAAAATCCTAATAAATATTTAAACTCAAGTGTCTCGAAACCAGTAGATTCTCCAACGAGTCCGGCATTTTACCGTGAATTTTAACCCTTGTATTTCTATCGATGGACTACACTTGCGTGCACGTTCCCTTCACGTACGTTGGTCGGTAACACAGATAGCATTGTAATGTCCTATTTTAACCAACCACCGGCTGCTGGAGAATTCGAACGTTTCCGGAATAATCCACGATTCGGATGCCAAGCAATTCTTCGTCGAGTGTCTCTTTCGTCTTCTAGCTTTCATTCGATTATCCTTGTCTTCGAGCACACGTGCGTGTATATATTTTTTTGCTAGTGTGCACGTCCACGGAGCGCCCAAGACGTGGAACACATGGCTTGAAGAATCACGTTCCGCAATCGGGTGAAGGGTTGAAATTTTCAAGGAATGGGAATAAAAAGTGAAAGTCGCGATTTAGATGCAACCTCACGCGTGACTTCATGCGAAGCCTGCTGATTATGGCGTTATATCGAGATGGGTTCCATAAAATTTTAAATCCATCCAGCCATTAAAAGAAGATAGTTAGGCTGTTAGTATTTTAAACAAAGAATGTTGGGATTAAAGATAATTCATTTAACATATCCATATAATTTATTCGTCCCTTTGTTTGTGCATTTAAAAATAGCAATTAGTAATTCTTCTTGAAATACACCGATCAGTTATAAACTTTTGCTCCTATTTGATTTTACGAGTATGTTCTTTCATTCTGATTCATTCCACATAAATTTTACGATTCGCACAATGATCTAGACGTCGATCCCGAAATCATTTGGCAACGTATGGGTAAAGCATTATCGTAAAAGCAAAGTTATCGGTTTCAAATGGAACAGAACATGCACGCCCCGCTCGCACAACAGCCTCGCGACCATTCGTTCCTTTTAAAATAAACGCGAATGATGCAAACACTGTTGGATCCCTCTATTAATCGCCCATCAATGGCAAAAACTGCTGCCCCTTACGATCGCGTCAATGCACGCCTCAATTTACAATTAATCAATCTGCGGCGGCTAAACAACCCTCGATGCGTGACTTCAAAGACTGCTGACACCGTGCGCGATAAATCATCACCGGTTGCCGATTTCGGGCTCGAAAACGTTTTACGATCGAACAGATGCCGAAATATCACCGTGACATAATAACATGCCCCGCGTTTATTTGCTGCCGTCGAATAAACACACCGTCACAGATCCGTGATCGTTTTCACCATTGCCCCGGCTTAATTGTCGGCATTACATTTATTCCAGTGAAAATATTTCACTGGTTTGGCATTGGTTCGTCGCGATTCGGGAAACCTATATATTTGGTAGTCACAGCGTATGTTTTCGTCACGCGGATCTGCGCGGCCATTAACCACCCCCGAACGCTCATCTAAATGCCGTCAGTAACCCCCCTCGTTTAACGATACTTACATTAACCGAACCGTGTTTATAACGCCGGACGTGCTGGAATGCCTGTGCCGTTTTTGACGTACGGCACGTGCGCGTGATTAATTAATTCAGTTGCTTTAAATGACGAGTTTCGCCTACGTTTCCAGCTGTGACATCCCGATGATAGATGGATGCTTTTTAAGCTCGAATCTTAAGGGCACTTTTAATTCTTATACATTAGGTTTGCGAAGCTTCTCGCTAGATTTTTTTCTAAAAGAGTTTGAAACAGGTGTTGCGTCCTCGATGCTGATAAAATTCCCGTCAGCGTGCGGTAAGCTTGGCTAAGGTCATAAATCATCTTTTAAATTGTCGAGTCTACCTTATCTACCCTTTGGTGGAATACATCGTTTACCAATAGTATCTAAAGTGTATAAAATTTTGGAACTCGGTGTCAAAATCGCGGTTTCACCTGACTTTTGGAGTAGATAATAATATTAAAAATATCTGCTTCAAAATTGATGTGGAAATCGAAAAATTCTACATACGAACAAAGATTAATTTGATATTTGTTTTAATTCCGATGCTATTTATATAGGAACATCTATATGTCGTTATCTATTATTAATTTACTTATATGTATAATTGATTATCAAAAGTAATTAAATTCCGTGATCGAGGGATGTGAAATTCAGCGTATTGATGTGCAATTTTCGCAATACATTAATCGGACAGTAAAAACAGAATAATTTGAATGTATAAAGAAAGTTATTATGAAATAAATTTGCAATACCTTAATACGTCTTTCTCTAAAATATTATATCAGATAAAGTACGGGATATTTCATTACGAAAATAGGATAACGAGCTCGCAAGGTCGAATATTATGTATATACATATATTAAAGTAGATATTAACTATAAACTGTGGAGTGTAGAATACGTCAATTAGTGCAATTAATTATTCGTAGTTCGAAACTTCCAGATAGCGGTGCAATAACTAGTGTAGTAGCAAATTAGCAGAAGTGAATAGCAATTCAATCTCTAAATTATAACTAAACGGAGTTAACTCGATTACATTCGTTAGCCAAGAGATAATTAGTTTCTGTTTGATGTATTAGTCTGCCAAATAGCCTACACGTAAATAAATAAGGAGAGAACGTTCAACAGCATATTAATCAGCATTCATATCGCGGTAACTTTACAAATCCACTCGTCATCAAACAATGATTATTTCACAATTGCCATTGTGTCGTTTAATACGAAATTATTCCAGGACCATTCAGTATTCAATTTCAGAATTAATTTTTATATTTCAATCATAATTCGATCTTTATTTAATCGATTTTCAGCTACAACAAAAATATAACCAACAGCAAGACCATGCAAATTTTAATACCTTTCCCTTATAGAATTCAAATTATAAATTGAATAAATAGGTAAAGTTTTGAGGTGGTATTTTGAGGTGCAGGGTACCAAAAAAATACTCGGCGTTTTATTTAATAATGTGTTTATTAACTCGACTAATGGCTTCGTTACAAGTGTCGAGTCGCGACTCGTACGAACGACAATTTATTCGATTCTTCACTTACGACGCTCGCTTACGACTCTCTACCACGACTGATCTCTTAATTCCTTTCTTTTCTTTCTGTCACCTCTCGATATCCCCACTACGCACGCGTTCGTTATACTTTTTCCGAGTATTTGGCGGAAGGACTGTGGGGATATCGATGGCTCATTAAGCCTGTCGGCACTTACGCTTTATCGCGACCTTGCTTATGTTTTGTCGGTCTCTCGTGAACAGTCTGTCAAAGGTAATATGTACCGACGAAACCGTTGGAAGGAGAGTTGTTCTATACTTTACAATAACTGGTAACGTTAATTTCCTGGATGTCCAAAAATGTCTAGTAAATGGACATCTCAACGAACGATCTTCGGGAAAGTTTCATCCTTCTTCTGCAATTTTTCTTTTCTTATTCTCCACTTCTAAGAAGATTCCACTTCTATGGCTATGGTCAAAGGTAGTAGGAAGAAATAAGAACTCTGGACGTTTAAGAATTATTTGACATTTATGTCGTCATTTCTCATTCGCGTTTAGTCGTTTACTATGAGTACATTGAATGTAAATTATGCGTCCTCGAGCAACACAAGTTGCCACTTACCTGTGGAAAATTAATCGAACTATTCGCAACTACATCGGTTTTCAATTAATTTTCCCGCGCTATCGGCGTCGATTGCTACAAAGGCGACAACCAGGACGGGATGCATGCATTTGACAGGATGTCGGCTAATCGCTTTCCTCAAATCTCGCCTTTAGTCTGCCACGCCACTCACCTGTCTCTTCCGCGATCCTGCGTGTTTCACGCGTGTACAAGCTTTCAGCCCCTTCTCTGGGACAAGAGGGTAACCCTGGCAGTCAAAACGCCCAGGGTAATAGGAATCCTAGTTAGACACTTTGATTTCCTATCAACACGTTAGTTTCGCGTACGCAACTGTGATATTTCCAATACGTTCTCGCATGTAACATTTCAAAAAAGTATTTTCAATATTTCGAAGAGATACTCCTCTGTATAGTTTAGCGCTTGGAATTTCAAGTTCTCTGAATTTTCTTCGCGCTAGTCACTCAGACTTTTTTTTTTCACGATATAGAGATTTCTAATTGTTCTTTTTGTATTTGGAACAAATAAATGGAAATGAACGTTGCTCTTATACGCTTAAGAGTCGAAGCAGTCCAAGTATGTACAAAGGAGTGGAGGGCAAAAAGAGGCAAACATGGAAGGTAGAATTCGAAGGACCTGAGGTGTCGGTGGGATTCTACGGATGAAGGAAAAGGGACCGATTGTGCCGCTAGTAACAATTGATTAAACATGCTCCCAGTTGGAGTGAATTCAGCCCCGCCGATCGAATTTCATATTCGACACCGAATGGAAAATAGCCCTCGCGGTGACGTTCACCTCTGGCACGCTGGTACAATCGTGTCTCAGCGGATCTGGTTAGCTGGAATCGGATGGTCCAGATAGTCCGATCGCTACTGGAATTCGGACCACGGGGGGTGAGCCAAAACGCACAGTCGAAATTCAATACCCTTAATGGAAGGGTCAGGTATCGTCGAGGGCGATTCCAGGGGTACGAAGTATGTATCCGCGAAAAGTATTTCCGCACAGATTGAATTAATTGAACTAATGAAGAGGAGTCTACTATCTGCCTCTATTCTACAAATAGGATACGAATTGTGCAAATGGATGCTGACGACGCGAACCTTGCCTGTCGCGATTCCACTCCAGGATTTTCTGATTATCCGGATTTTCGTATTCGCGACTGAATGAAAATTTGAACGTATCCTATAGCGTTCGTTCAGGGATAAATTCAAATGAAATTGAAAAATGTAATCGGCACTTGGAAGCTTCATTGGTATCAAACTTGATTCCAAAATTCTTGTGCTTTGACGATGATTCGAAGGCATTTTTGCGAATCAATATGTTTTTAAATCCGAATTTATATTTAGAGCCTCAGGTAAGATCGTATTATCTTTAATGGTGGTAAATAGAATGGCCAGAGAAAGTCAGTTTCTTGATGGTTTTTTCAAGTTTAAGCGCGAACATCTGTTAAACACGCTGATAAATGTTTGGACATTATAAATTGTAAGCACATCTTTTGGAACGATCCACATTTTCAGCGTCGTTGTGCCACTTAATCACGAACTACATTACGCATTAGACGCTATTAGTTCTCGCGATTTTTCTTCAGCAAGCAAGCTGTCGGTTGAAAAGAGAAACTCTCGAGGCAGAGCGAGTATTCTCGGTACAGAACTCTAGAAGCAGAGTGAATTTCTCTTTTCAACCGATAGCTTGCTTGCTCACGCTTTGCCTAATTATCTCGCGCGAAGAGAGAATGTTTCGTTTTAGTGCGTTCACGTAGGCCGTGCTTCACGAATAGAGGCAGGCATTACGCGTCTGAGCTCCTTAAGTTGCAACGAGCATCCCTGTCATAAGTCGAGAGAAACGAGATTTTCGCGCGAAACCTGTCGGCTTGGAACGGTTTTAATTCTGTTTTACGCTTCCTAACGAGCACACTGTTAAACGACCATTGGATTATTTTAAGCCACACGAGAAATTTGATTCCTCTTACACGATCCTTCTTTAACGCCAGAAGGCGACAGATGAATTTCCTCAAGTTTCTGTCTGCTCTTGTTCGACGAACAAATAAGTTAGGTTTCTTGAATAGTAATCCGAAACAGCTAACATTCGCAACACTTTCGTCACTGAAACCTCCCATTAACCTGGTAATTTCCCTCACAAAGCGAGGGAAATCTTGAGCGCGGAATGAAAAACGCACGAGGGAACCGAGCAGACAAAAATTTTAATTAAATTTCGAGGAAAACGCAGTTGTGAAAATTTCTCGTCCCGTGGTCTGGTTGGAATTTCATTATCATCTCGGTCTCCGAATTTATATCCTCCTGTTATGAAAAACAGCTCCCATACCAATATACAATTTTTTAAACCTAATGCACTAGTATTTTTGTGATTTTATGCTTTTTTCTTCGTGATCCGCACATTTTCACTCGAATATTGCCAGAATTATTATGAACGGCACGCATACTCGAAATGCATTAAACGAGCCAATATTACGCGTTACGAAATGATACAAAATCGCGACGAACTTTTCGGTTTACGATGAACTCAATACTACATCGATATCAAGTTATATCGATAATCGACGTTTCGAAATGAAATTACACCTGCAGCGTTTACATCAGGTTTCACATTTTAATTACAACTTTTTAATAAAACGTCTATGAACTTTTTATTGTACCATGTTTGCTCTCACGATTCCCTATAGACTAAGCCAATAGAGTTTTAACTAAAACCTGCGACGAAAATAAAATAAATCATAAACGCCGCGTTTTAACTTGACAACAATAGTTAATGATGAGCCTGTCACTAGCAGTGGAGGAATATTAACAGGTCTTTGGTACTTCCTCGCGTTCTCGAATATTTCATCTAGGATTTCGCTATTACGCGGATAAAGGAGCAAAACGAGATTTAACGAAGGGTGTTGCCTCTCTTTTGCGACCATAATTAGCTACAGAGAATCCCTAGAAAAACTACTGGCTAGTAGCCCACTTAATATTTCACTGTATTAGCCGGCATCCGCAGATTACTCATGGGGCCTTTCATGGCAGTGTACGGAGAATGCCAGGTCTCGCCTCGAGAGTGGCAATCGTCGATAAAACGGAATTACCGGCGTTAATAATCGAGACAAACCCGCGCGTTTACTCGCGGGACGCTGCCGGATGTCCAACTACGCGCGCTCGTAAATTATACACGAAACGATGTCACTTTAAATCCTCTGCAAAACTTCTCGGTGACAATTTCGTTCTGTCCGTTTGATCTCAAAACTATTCGTCTAAGAAGTTTCTCCGTAATTAAACAACTGTTGTTCCGTGCAACGTTCACTTGTATTTTTTTTTAAACATCCGCGTAATAACGTAATGCCTCAAGTGGTATCTTTTTAAAATGTAACCGTGCAATGATTTCGAAATCTTAAGATAAATTTACCTTCTTGCCTTTCCTCCATATACATAAGTTGTTCCAGAAATTCATCAAATATGGATATGACACGCGCCACGATACTATATTTTTCTTTTTTTTTTTTTTTTTTTTTTATTTTGGTTATTTTACAATTTGTCCTTGCGGACATTTGGTAAAGTGTTATATCTTGTTGGTGAAGAAAAAAAAATATAAATAAAAAAAAAAAAAAAAAAAAAAATAAAAAAATAATATAGCATGTGGGCGGCTACCCCCAGCGGGGTGCCAGCTTCGTTTTTTTCTAAGTTATATCTTTTATGAGGTCTATTGGGTGTTTCCTTTTTAGTCTTCTTGTGATGTTTGTTGTGTTGCACGTTTCAGCTGCCAGATGGTTCGGGTGTGTTTCTATTCTTGTTCTGTATCTTGTTGCGAATCTGGTAATCTCCTCCTTGACCGTTGGTATTCCGAGGTCTTTCCTTATGTCCTCGACGATACTATATGATAAAATTATCAGTGGATATGTTTTTACTAATTCTTCCCTAGGCTTCGTTCCTGTTAATCCTTCCTTTCCTTTTTTCTTAAAATATACCTCTTAAAACCGCGTGAGAAAATAACGAAAGTATTCTCACGAATCATATATCCACATATATTTAGAAAAACGAAGCGCTGATGCTACGAGAAATATTAAAACCGATGAAACTTTAACACGATTAGCCTCGAATGTCACAAAGATAACTTATCGTCTTACATTTCCTAAGAGAACGATTCATCAACGCGTAAATTGAACAATAGGACGTGATAAAGCCGCTCAATTGGAAAAGAAATAGCATGCAGTGGGTACGCAGAATGCACGAAATCGTCGCCGACGATTTTCAGTTTCCCAACTCCGAGGCCATTTCGCCAAGGAACTTGGCCTCGCAAAAACTTGAAAGAGAACCATTACTCGGTAATTATCGGGGATGGGTTCCGGCCCGTGCTGGGGATTATCATAAAAATGACGGCGTATTATCGTGCCAGAGCGTTTCGTTCGTGTCGAGAAATTATTGCCACGGCCGCGATAAGCTTTAACGAGCCAGTGTGAAATTTTTATTTTCAATGATAGGGTGTGCGCGCGGATGTCGCGGTCCTCGTGACCGCGAAACGCGCAATATCTGCCGCCGCCGTCACGTTTCAGGGATTTATCAGCCGACGGTTGACAGGCAAAATAATGAAGTTGCCGCGGTGTGCGAAAGCTGGATACCCCCCGTTTGTCAGTTTTCTGGCCGCGGCGGAGAAGTGACCGTTTTCCCTGATCGCTGGCTGTATCTGCATATTTAAATCGGCCGCGTATCGACGCCCGGTGCAATTCGCTTTTTCGAAAACGTCCATTACGCGACGTTACACGGCATCGACAGTATGCGTGCATAAATTTTCTTCGAGGGACTAACCGGAGAGAGGCGAGTCGCTATAGGATGGCTATGGATCGTTTTTGATTGTTTTGAATGACCGGCGCTTTTTGGAACAGACAGCGTTGATCCGGCCAAATGATGTTCCCTTGTTTACAAGTGAGCACGAAACGACAGCTGGCAAATTGTTTTTACAACTACCTCTCTGCTTTTCAACGAATTACCGCGCGCTTTGTAATTTTCGAAAGTTTATTAGGATGGAAAAATGTTGCGCGAAATTTGTCATTTTTCTCCATTCCATGAAAATACCGGTGGACGTTATAACTGCGCGAGAATTATTTCACACATTGAATAACTCGTAAATAGTATCCGATGGCCAAACAGGTTTCCAGTTTCTGCCAAAGTGTAGATAATTTATAAAACAGTTCGATGAGCAGTGGCGTAATTAGTTGTGATGGCATGATAAACACGATTCAAATTTCGCCAACGTCGAAATATAATTTATAAGCACGTAACGCTATACTTTGTTCCATGTGAATATTGTACGCGAAATTTAGCGGACACAATCCTGTTAGCATCAGGTGGCGAGATAGACAAACTTTTACTAAAAGTCGTTACTGGTTCGCGTGTTTAATCATGTCGTGAATTTATCGAGGTTACGAAATTTTTCGACCGAGTGCTAAAGCATTCACTGTAAAATATGGAATGCAAAGAAACGTTCTTTTATATCTCTTCTCCTTCATTTTGGAAAATTCGTACATTTATCAAATTTATTTTGTTTGCGATGTCTGCGCTAACATTAACATGGAATTATACAGCCAGAATTCATCGCCGTGTAAATCAGACTGCAGAAAACATAAATTTAATTTTATAGACCGTGGCCGGAGCTAACACTCCTTTTATTAAATGTAGAGCAACTTCCGTGAAGCAAATTTAGTACTGCCACACACGGAGGTTGCAACGTTCTATTTCATTTGAAGGAAGTTTTTCACATTTACCTCAACAACGGCTGCGCGATTCACGTACATTTTCAGCTAGCGTTACACGTTCTGTTTGCATTAGTTACAGTCGCGTAAAGTGATTTCATTTCGAGGAAGTAGAGACTCTCCGAAGCAGACCGCACGAAAGGAAACGAAGGAAATCTGTAAACGAGCCAGTCTTCGCGCACGTGATTAATGTTCATCCGTTAACAAGTGCGAAGACATAAAAAAAAAAGCGTCGGCTGGGCTAAAAAGTGTGCTTACACGAAGATTATGCGAGTTACAGGAAGGGTTTTAGATTTATTGCATAGTGTGCTCTCGTTGCGTTAACACGTTCGTCCCTGATTTTCACGATTCAATGTAATTTAAGGTACATATTTTATGTTCCGTGTTTTGTATTATGCTCGCAAATTAGTCGTAAATTAAATCGTAAAATAAAGACGGTAATTAAATTAACGATACATTGATTAATGAGCATCTCCGTATCTATCTTGTTATTAATCGAGTAATTTGGAATTTCAGAAAACATATTCTCTTGTATATTTCTCGTAAAACTACGTATCGATTCGGATATAATGAACGGTGGTAAAGTTGTGCATTCAAAAAATAGTAGTAAATTGTAAGAAGTTTCATTGCCTTCGTATCTTCACGGTTACACGAAAGGGAACAAGTTTTACGGCACGGTATATCTGGAGTCGATACTCCGGAACACGCGTCACGGTATTTTCATTTTACCGGTAGCGTGTCGTAAAAAAGGATAAAGTTACAGGTAATCCTTTTCGCGATTGAATACAAAAAAAACATGTAGGATCTCCTTCTATTCCGTCGGTTGCTTCCTTGTTGCACGTACCACTTTTACGGTTTCTACATTACAAGCGGAAACTCTGTGGACCTTTTTTGTTTACGGATTCCGGGACAACTTTCCGTAGCGCTGTTTGTTTAAGCGTGCGTTATCTCAGGACGCCACGTGTACATTTTGCAACCCCACTTGCGGCGAAAAAAGCGAAACTCCCGGTTTCTCACGCCTCTGTATACCACCTACCTGCCTAGACCAATAAAACGCATCTAGGGTAGCTTTTTTACGAGGCTTTGGAGGACGACACATGCGTCGAACAACGAGATTTTTCTTCCCCTTCGTCTGCCCATCCTTCTATTCGTGTCCACCTTTTTAAGAGT